>NC_140595.1:243935032-245135032 GCF_964204655.1 Triturus cristatus
GGATCTATCAATCCCTTGTTACGCACAGCTCCCCCACACTGAGCAAACTTCGGGGGGACTGGGAGGCAGAGGAAGAGGATTGGAGGGAGGCGCTGGCCGCCCCGCGAGGGGCTGCTATAGCCATGAGGCTCCGGCTGGTTCAATTTAAATACCTGCATCGGGTGTACTTCACGAGAGTGCGGCTGTGGCGGGCGGGGCTGATTGCATCCCCGGAGTGCCTGAGGTGCGGCAGGGAAGAGGGCACATTCTTTCACACTATCTGGCAGTGCGCCTCCCTTGACCGCTTCTGGAGGGGAGTTTTGGCGTGCCTCTCGGAAGTATTGGGGTGGGAGCTCCCCCGCTCACCGCGATTGGCTCTACTCCATGTCATGGAGGATATAGGGGGCAATATATATATAAACGTCATCTCTTGTTGCTGGGACTCACTCTGGCCAAGCGGGACATTGCAAGGGAGTGGAAGGCGACACGAGCCCCATCCATGATGGGATGGAAGAACGGCCTGGACTTTTGTATGGGGCTGGAGCGGCCCGTCTTTGAGGCCAGGGGGTGCCCACGCAAACACTTTAAGATCTGGAAACGCTGGGCAGACTACCGTGGAATAGGGCTGGAAGCCCCCGCAGAGAGGGAGACCACTCCATAGGGGCAGCTATACACGGACGTTGGTGGTCCTGGGGGGGCGGTGCGGGGATGCGTACGCTGCGAGGGGAGATCGGGATGGATGGAGGGGGGAGAGTAGGGCTAGCAGTAGGAAGTGCGATCTTTGGGGTTTTGGGGCGGGGGGAGTTGGGACAGGAGTTGGGGAGTTATTGAATATACAATTGTCTATTGCCTTTATGTAAATGTATGAAGGATTTGGCAGACGTCTCTGGATTACAGGGCTCTGCATGGTGATGGCTATATTGACATAATAAAATTTGTTTTAAAAAAAAAAAAAAAAAAAAAAGAGAAAATTCTAATCGTATACATATGAAGTACTGGGTATTTTAAGCCCAGCGTTGCAGGGGAACGCACACTATGACTTCGGGGTTCTTCCTGTTTCAGACCTACAGAAACACAGAGTCTTCTGGGTGAAGTCAAAGATCAGTTTATTGGCTGCAGACCACTTACAGGTATCCTAGAAGTACAACAGCGTGTATGTTCTCAGGAGACTGCTGAAAATCACAGAAACGGGCTTCTCCTTAAATACAGAATTTCCTGCTTCAGGCATACATTCCTAGGTTTATGGCATGGTCATTTAAAGTATACATTACAAACGAAAAGGCAGAGTCATGATGACCATCCCACATTCCAGTTAAGCCAGCCCGCAATTATTTACACAGCAAGGCTCAGATCCCACATCAGATATCGATAGGCCCCAATAAACATGAGCATCTCCTGTTTTGGGAAACAAGCCATAAAGCAGGAACAGTCAGGTGAGAAAGAGATTAGCTGGAGGCTTGTGTAGGATGAAAAGACTTTATGGTGTGTCAAGCCCTGATGCTAATCACAGGTGGCCAGAGGACGGGGAACTCGTGGGACCAGTTTGACCTGGGGCAGCGGAGCCAAGCTGCCCAGGTCACAGAAAAGTCAAAGAAAGCCACATGTGCTTTAAAAGGCCCGTATTCGCTTCATGCTACATAGCCTATGTGAGGGCAACCATAAGATGGCCACCGATACAAAATGGAACCCACGTAGTGATGTATAATAGCGTTTACACAGTGCATTCATAGCTAAAACGTTACCTAAAGCACTTGTACATACCGCATTAACCATTCGCGGTTCACTAATACCGGGATAGACAGGGGTAGGGCCCTGCCTCCTACGTGGTCCCAAATTGCAAAGTACGACACATATTGATCCCAAAGTGTGTTACCCAACAGTCTAAAACTGGGTGACATATCGCCCATGCTCAAGAAACCAAAAGCTGACCCTAAAATCCTTGGAAATTTCAGACCCATCAGAAACCTCCTCTGGTTACGAAAAGCCATTGTAAAATGTGCCGCTCTCCAACTAAACAAATAAGCAACAGTGACATACTTTCCAGTATCTAATCCGGTTTCAGGGAAGGCTACAACACCAAAACTACCAGTATGAAAATGCTAGACAACTTTTCCTGCATCTTCAATGAAGGGAAAGTCTGCCTTTTGTTCCTCTTAGACCTATCAGCTCCCTTTGACACAGTGGACCATAATTTCCTCCTCAGGACACTGGGTCTTTGAGGAACAGTACGAAGCTGGTTCTGCTTCTTGCTGATGTGCAGGTCCCAGGTCAGTAAAATTGGATAATTGTGCCTCAGTAGCGTCTTGCAAGGCTCCACTCTCTCCACAGTTCTATTTTACTCTGTATTGGAAACTGCTCAAACCACTTCTAAACAATACTTACCTAAAACCCTATCAATATACTGTTGACACACTTAGCTGTATTTAAAATGATCGGCGGTACAAGTCTTGCACACAGTACTAAAAGGCACGGAAATAATTCACGGATTGGTGGACTTCCACTGTATGGAACTGAACCAATGAAACAGAATTCCTCTTAATCTCTCCCAAATCCTCCTCCAAAATTAATCCTACTCAAATCACTGAAATATCAGAATTGGGGTTCAAACCAGCTCAGTACAACACAGTCAAATCTCTTGGTTTAATGCCAGACTATAAATGTTCTGTTTCAGCACAAGTGAATACAATCGCATGATATGCCACTTCCACCATTTTAAGAAAATCTAACAATATCTCACCTATGATCAACTAAGACTAACAGCCTATACCTTCATAATCTCATGAATTGACTATGGCAGTGCCATCCTAGCATAAATTGAGCCTTCAATATTGGCTCCGCAGAAAGCCATCTTCCATTCTGTTGACCAGACTCATCTTGGAGAAAAAAACTATAGAAATACCTACATTTAAGTCTGTTTTAGCACTGGAGCAATCATTTTCTGGTTGGCACCTAGTTTTTTAACTTCTTTTCCTTTTGACCGAAGACACAGCCATTACATCCTATTTTTATGCAAAGGCTTCAAGTCTCTACCTCTTTAAATCTTACCTCTGCGGTGATAAAACAAGCTTCTTAGCAGCCCACACTGGACACCATCTTTAATGTTACCCTCTTGTGTTTTCCTGCTGTTCTATCTGAAGAGTACATGGATTCAGCTGTTGATGTTGTTGATCTCACCCATTCTACCGTCCTCTCTCCTGCCTCTCTCACCTCCTGGTTTTTTTTGGTGTTCCTCGTCATACTAATGTAATGGTTTGATTCTCTGTAAAGTTCCTCAACACCTGTCTGGTGACAATTATATAAAATGCATATGTTCTATCATTTATCTTAATATAATTTTATATTTTTTTTATATATAAACTTCTTTTAAATAAATACATTTCCCTGCAGATTTCTCACCTATTTGAATTTTTACCAATTGCTCCTACACATTGATGGGTAGCACCATTGGACCCAGCAGCAGTATCCTAACGCCTCTGGACAGGACGGCATGGCAAAATGTATAGATGCCAACCGTGTACATGGAAATTAATTAGTTTTTTTACATTTTGTCTGTGCCTTGCGATGCAGATCCAGAACTTCACTCCCAATGTTTTTCTCTGTATCCTTTTGATCCTGAAATTCTCTTTTTTGAAAACGGCGTGGTAGAGAAGTATCTCCACTGATCACTACATGCTTTAAAACATGCTGCAACTGCAGGAAACTGATGTCTGTGCTGTATAGAGTTCCAGCATAAAGCACTCCAACAATGCTCCAGATGCACTTGAAGGCCACTAGGTTGTACAAAGAAAACTGTAAGTCATCATGCACAATAAAACTGGGCTTTTCACACTCAGTCTCCTGTGCTCCTGCTCAAGATCCTGATCCAAGTACTATCCTTGGGTAAGTCAAAGATTAAGTCAAGGCAAGTCTCTTCATAATCATAAAAAATCCAAACTGGACTCCTTTCCGTCATGTCACTGCCAATTCAGGGAGAATTTGCTGCCTGTTGACACTCGAAGAACCTGCCTCCGCTACAATTGGCTGACTCTGAGCCCATTTCTAAACTTGTCATGTCATGAACAGTTTCCCTGGCTATTGTCCACCCTGTTGGAAGGCAACACTGCTGCTGTTTTAGACTATTCAGGGTCCCTCAAAAATCCCATGCTTATGAATACAATATCTATAACGATAAATAGCATCCAAAAGCGAAATGTAATCTAACCAATTAATGATAATACATTTATAGTCGTCTCAATAAAAGTGGTAAGGGTGAATTGATATGTAGTCTCATTTTTAAGATTTATAACATTTGTAATTGCTTTTGTTTTATTAAGGCTGCATTGCATTTGGTGTGCAAGTTTGGTTTGCATGGCGGTAATGTCAGTTTTTTTATTTTGCTCCTCACCTTACCTGCAAATTTCAGGGCTTTTTTGGTTTTAGTATGTTTACATACCTGCACTTTAGCTTTGGATTTTTAGGTGAATCTGAGTTTTTTTAAAATACGTATGTTGATGTGTTCTAGCCAAAGTTACATATAACTTAAACTTTTTATTGTGTGGGTGCACATGCACGCAAACACACACACTCACCATAGGAATAGCGTTTTTTGACTTGGCTAATAACTTTGTAGTCGTTTGACAAATCTTAATGAAATGTTCCCAAAAAAGTGTCAGCTACACAAAACTGGATGCAGAGTTTCAAGTTACTTAGAAACACCCTGTTGCCTTCATCTGTAAAGTGCACTCCATCATTTCTATAAATTCCATGCATGTCAAAACGCCGATTTGTTTTTTATAAATACAGCCCATGCGATGGTCCCCGAGGAATGCAGAAACCGTTTTATTAACATGTTTCCTGGCTTTGTTAATCAGCAAGACAGAATTGATTTGACCATTTCCATTTCGGTCTTTGGCATATATTTGAGTACACCAAGACAGTGTGAGGGAAAAGCGACATCAATTCTGCAAAGGTTTCTTTCATTAGAATTTCTAGCCCTACCCCAGTCAGTGTGCCTAGGTCATTGCCACCTCAATGCACAATCATGAGGTGAGGAGCTTGGGAATCAACAATGGATTTAAGCAAACCCAGCAACTGATGAAACTTTAACCCTCTCTCTTATCAAACCAAGTAATCTGCATATTTGGCAAACCCAAGTCCCTGTCAATACCTCTCTTTTTTGCAGTCTCTTTAGCCCCATAGATATAGCTGTGGCCCACAATCCATACTCTAAGCATTTTGAAGCGAAGGAGCAATAGTAGTCAGGAGAAGGCTGGATCTGAATGAGGTAGTTTCCAAAGAATAAGCAGTTAAAATGGAGGTGTTTAAAAAAGAATATATGTGACCAAGGGCGGACGCCCGAAACGCGTCAGATTTGGTGAACTTGCCTTTTTAATAAACTTGCCGAAAGAAGACTGGGACTTGCGTGGTTTTTCCTCGTTGCTGCCTGCCTGGCGGTTCTATGGTGAAAGACTTCTGTTTGTGTGTGTGTGTGTGTATATATATATATATATATATATATATATATATATATATATATATATATATATATATATATATATATATATATTGGATGCTGTCATCATGAAAGTGAATACAATTAGGTAGTGTGTTGGATGCCTCAGGAAGAAGTCTTATTATTGGCTGTTTAAAAGAAAGAAATGTAATACAGACATTGATATGCTTTGGAATATGTGGAGTAAACCACACTTGTATCTCTTTTAGAAGTAGCATGTTACTTCTAGAATGTGTAGTGAACTTGTGACCTACTGGCTCCACTGGGTTGTTAGGTTCACTGAGCTAAGTGTATATTGGGGGGGGCAGGGTGTTAAAGAGACAGAATATTTTTTTAAATGTTGAGGAGTGATGACACAATTTAAGTTATGGTAAGCTTTTTTTTCCAAATCAGGACTATGTAATAAACCATTGTGTAATATTTACATTTTTCGCAAAATAAAGCTAGGTATAGGTTTGAACTCCCATTTTTATTTCGCGATCTCTCTGCAATCATCGCAAATACATTGTGAAATAGATAGGAATCTTTTTGAAAGGGAGGGCAAGGGGTAACGGATATTAACCATTCACAAGTGGTGAGAGATAGTGCAGTCTAAAATGAAAGACTTGATTTCATTTGCTGCCTTTCTCATGATCATAGAGTGCAAAGTTGAAGAGTTTGCCATTTCATGGTTGCTTTGTTTGAGAGTGGTGTACCATTCCTGTGCTTAGTTTTTACAAATCCTAACAATGTCCAAACTAACCAGAAAGAGCAAGAATATAATCTACAAACTGATTTCACTGGTATGTACATAACCTTTTAATCCTTTATACTATATTACATTAGAAATGAAGATGTATATGGGAGTTTGATAAGAGTAGCACAGTGATGTGGAAAAGTATATCAGATGAACAGTATCTATTAGAGGTTATGTGTATAAAAGGTTAGTGGTGAATGTTTTGGAAAGTAAGAGAACGATGAGTTAGTGCCTCTTTATTGAAAAATAACAGTATAGTATTGTAGAAAGTTACAATGAGGAACTAAGAATATTCTAAATATCTGAGAGATACATGTGCTGAAGAGATGTGCTGAAGAGACACAGCTGTCATTTACATTCTGGGAGTTGTAGTACTTTTAGTAACATTATTAAACAGGAGTAGTGTAGTCACAAATAAAAGATGAGAACATGTCTGCCTGTATATGAATTAGAAAGAAGTAATAGTTGTTGGGTATGTATTGGGACGTGTTTGTCAATGTGTTTTTAAACTTATGTGACTGCTTTGCATATGCTTAGATGGTGAGATATGGTTCTTGTGGTTGCAAATAGCTATATATGGTGGTACTTTTGAGTTTACTTAAAGATGCAGAGAGGTATATATTTTTGGAAAGATGGCTTGAAGGTGCACATCTATTAAGCAATCGCATATATGTTTACATGGTGATCTATGTTCAGTAAGGCTGATGAAAATTTCATGTATATGGCGAGGGTGGTGTTTTTTCTTTAAACATAGTTTGTTTAAAATTGAGAAGGATTAATAGTGTAGAATGCCTCAAGTTTTTTTGCTAGATTATTTTGGAATGTAACTTTTGTTTGGAAAATGCTGAATGTTTTAGAAGAATATATCTATTTACATTGAATGTGCTACAACGCATTGCATTACAATACGGTTGTTACAACAACAGCGTTGTTCAAACGCGTACCATTACCAGCCAGCACCAGGAGAAAGTTAATCTGTGCTCTGGTCATGTCTAAGGTTGACTACTACAGTAGCCTTTTAATAAATGCCCAAGAAAGGGTTTTGGGCAGGTTGCAGTTGGTACAGAACGCAGCCGCTAGGATACTGTCGGGTACCTCCAAGTTCAAGCCCATCTCCAATGTGGTGCGACAGCTCCATTGGCTGCCCATAAGAAGCAGAACGAAAGTTAAGGCTCTCTGTATTGCCTATAAGGCAATTCACAATGCTGGACCGGCATGCTTGAAGAAAGCTTTCCTGGCTTACAGGCCCAGTAGATCCCTTCGCTCAGCAGATGCCAATCTTCTGATCGTCCCTAGAACCAAGAAAGCCAACTGGGGTGACAGAACCTTCATAGTTGCCACATTGAAATTGTGGAATTCTCTTCCCTTGCAGATTAAGGCTAGTGCCACACTGCTATCACTTAGAAAACAAATAAAAACTTGGCTTTTCAAGCAATAGGCTTCCCACCAGCCTCTCTGCTTACCTTCCCAGTATATAGTGCTGCGACACCTACGGGTATAAGTTGTTAAAATAAATAAATTACTTCTCAAGTTGTTACGACTTGCTGTAGGGGGCACGCTGGACTTAGGAATAGTTTTTTTTACTATTCCTACTCCAGTTTGTACAACAGCAGGGAAGGTGTTGGGTTGTAAAGCCAACACCTTCTGCCCCCTACAGCAAGTTGTTATAACGACTTGCGATGTAATGTTTCACGTTGTAACAACGCAGTCGTGGTAACGACTGCCTTGTAATGGAATGTGTTGTAGCGCATTTGATGTAAACAATGTCTCCCGTTTTATAAGCAGAAGAAGTATTTGAGGAATGATGTAGCTACACCATTCACAAAATGTTTTGTGTTTTGAAATTGTTTTAAATTTTGTTTTCCATTTTAGAAACTTACTGATTAATGTGCATGGTCAGTAACAAAGCTATGTATGCTCCTAAAGAGCCATGTATGCAATTATATACCAAGTGTGATATCTAGACTTTACTTACACA
Organism: Triturus cristatus; assembly: GCF_964204655.1. Taxonomy (NCBI): domain Eukaryota; kingdom Metazoa; phylum Chordata; class Amphibia; order Caudata; family Salamandridae; genus Triturus; species Triturus cristatus. The sequence continues at coordinate 243,943,217 of NC_140595.1, forward strand.
AAGATCAGTTGAAAAACATATATACAGTAAAACAGATAGTTTGATACTGACAGGAGACAACCAATGAGTCACATATATTGTCACAACTGTTATGTATCTAACAGTAAAGCTGCTCTCATTTAATCATCCAACCACTGTCTATCCATGTATTGAATTATTGAGCCATTAGTTGTGCACTTATCTAATTATTCAGGTAATTCACACAAATAAGGAGCACTCAATTCAAAACAATATTTCCAAACACCAATTTTTTAGATTCAAACATAAGCATAATTTATTCTTAGTTGTCATCTTCCCTCCCAACAAGAAAAATGTCTAATATATCACATATAAATGTCCTCTGTATATTTGAGGTACTTCCTCCAATTGCATATAGAACTGGTTGTTTTAAGATGATTTGTCAAAAAAGTTATTTTTCCATCCTTAGCGGTTCCAATCCTTTTGATATATTCCCATCAATCCATCAAGGAAAATTTCTTCACTTCCTTTTTATAATGATTTATCATTGAGATTCTTTTCAATCCATCAAACGATCAATCCATCCTTTTATATTTCAGTCCTTTTATATTCATATCAATACAGCAAGGAACAAATGCTTCAATTCCTTATTTCACACAATCTCAACAGCCGACGCGTTTCGTCCCCTCCTGGGACATCATCAGGGCTGTGAAATAAATAAATATTCCATCAGATTTTTATCCTATATGCAAAGAAATTCACATCCTCCATTCCTTATACATCATTTCCTGCCTATTTAACAATCTCCATAGTCGATCAGGATATATAGACAAATCATTACTAGTTTTAAACAAACACCTGCACAATTATCCTCATGATACACATCATGATTTGAAACGCTCCACATTATAAAATTCACCTCGTACAATACACTACCACTCCCCAAAATTTTTTACCCCACATTCTTATCTGGATTCTATTTCCACATTATTGCATCCTCTGTCCTGCTTCCCTCATCCTTCCCCAGTGTCCTACCACCCTGACAATGTAAATCCTTTCATTGTACCTTATTCTAGTTATATATTTTTATACAACGCTAATTTTACTGTGTTATCGACCAGGTCCCCCGTCCACTGTAGTAGATTCCTATTCCCCAATCTTAATTGTGCTGTTATGTTACACCTGTCACTTCAATTTAATACTCTCAGTCCTGATAGGTTTTAAAATCATCTCACCTTCTTTTTCCAAATAACTGGATGAGCTCTTCCCGAGCTTATCTTATTATTTAGTTATCCGTCAATATCAACAGTAACCAGCAAACATTATAGTTCCTGCAGGGAAGACAAAGGAGAAAAGATATTCTCCACCAGTTCAAACTTATCTTAAATACTCTCCACCCAATGCCCCACTTATCATGATTAAGTCAAATTTCCCAACATTATTTGTATGCCGTTATCATTGACCTATGATTTCAATTCAATACTCCCCGTCTCAACAAGATTTACTCTCTTCTCACCTTATTCTCCCAAAATTCTTGGTGAGCTCTTCCGGGACTGTTTTCTCATATGTTATTCATCAATCTCAACATTGATCACAAAAACTTCTTTTCCTGCATAGAAGACAAAGGAGACCAAAAATTCTCCAATTGTTTTATCCATTTCTTGATTCTACACCACCTTCTTTCTAGAAACTCTCACCCCGTACCTGTATAAATTCAAGCAAAGATACTGCCCGGCTCGTCTCTCACCACGGTCTGTTCCGTCTTTCCTGCTGCACACAGTGACCCATCCCGTTCCTCCGAATATAACTCGCAGCCCAGCCAATCACTGAGAGCCGTTTCTCATTCATCAGCCTGTTCTCTCTCTGGTCCACTGTCTTTCTGACCAATCATCCTACACCGTTCCAAAAGCTGTTGTGCCAACCAATCCTCATTCACCGTTTTAAACACCATGCTTTAGCATATCCTGTTCCCTCTCTGGTCCACCATTCATTCCTCTGTTGGCTGCAGCCAATCATAGTCTATTATTCCAAGCCATGATATCTTTCCCGTCTTTTTCTACCCCACTCATACAAAAGAAATGGTCCAAATAACCAATCACTGCAGTGTGTTGCCCTGTCCTATTTATTGAATCAAATCACCGTGCACCATTTCAAATCCCAGTCTCTTATACTGATCCAGTCACCCCACTCTATTAACCCAAGCAGTTCGAGTGCTGTAATTCTATACTGACCATCGTGGTTTGTCGTCACGTACCACGGACTGGCTGTCCATATCATCAACCCTGTGTCCAAACCGAGACAATCATGGTGACACATCACCAAACATATTCTATCATACAAAATCGGCATATATCCCATCATCGTCTGTCCCGCTCCTACAACTGTTCATTACTGTTATGTATCTAACAGTAATGAAGCTACTTTAACAGTCAGTCAGGCAGTATTCAGGCACTCATGCAATGACCCAACCACTAGTGAGGCAGTCATCAAATCCGTGATTCGGTTTTCTAAATTATTCAATTACACTACACATATATTCTTTGAATCAGGCAGGCAGAAATTGTGTAGTGATTGAGCTATGGAGGCACTAGCTATAAATTCATCTAATCACCCAGCCACTAACCATTTACTTATGCAGTTAACAAGGCTGTAACTGTGCAGTCATTGTAACACTTGCACAGAAACTATGCAGTCATTTAAACACCCACTTACAACCCATGCAGTCTTTGAAATACTGAGGCACATGCATGAACTCATGCAAACACTCCGGTACTACTCATGCACTCGTCTAATTATGTAGAGTGCCATTGTAGTAAACCTGTTATCCATTAAGCAGCTATGCACTCCTTTAATTACTGAGGGAATAATCCTGTACTAATACAGTCACCCCAGCAGTACAAATACTTTAATCTAATCTCTCAAGGTTTAATAGTGGAGTCTTGCAATCACTCAGACACTAGTCATGCACTCATGTCATCAGCCAGGCACTACTGATGCACTTATTCAATTATCCAGGCACTACCTATTTAGTTACCTAAACACCAGGCACTACCTGTTCACTCAACCAAAAGCACATGAGCAGCAGCCATGTCGTCATGCAATCACTGAAACACTACTCACAATCTGCTAGGTGCTATGCATGTACTTAAACAATCATGTATGCACTATCCATGCACTCTATGAATCGCCTATATACTATCTATGCACTCCTGCAATCATCCAGGCACTAAAGCTGCTCTCATTTAATCATCCAACCACTGTCTATCCATTTATTGAATTATTGAGCCATTAGTTGTGCACTTATCTAATTAGTCAGGTACTATTCATGCACTCATCCAAACACCAGATAGTAGTGATATACTCTTGCAAACATGCAGGCAGTAAGTAACTATGCAGATATGGAACGAACCATGGAGTTCTGATATACTCAGGAATCATCTAGGCACTACCTATATCCTCAAAGAATCAGCTAGGTACTATCTATGCACCAATTCAATCATCAAGGGAGTATTCAACCACAAACACATGGGTTTACATGTTTTTCTGAGGAATATGTTGTCTTTTAAAACCATCTGTTTAATTATATATGCAAGCTGTGACACACTCTCTGCATGTACTTGGAAGAATTAGTGATGTGTATGCTTTGATAGAGATTAATGTGCAGATTTTAAATGCAAAGTTTCAGAAAATTTAAATTGGTACATTTAAGTATAACAGTATTAAGAAAGTAAATAGACTACTAAGACTGTGAGAGAGAGGCATTCAACAGCTCCTATTTTGTGTTTTTGTATTTATAGTGTTGAGACACTATGTACTTGTAAACTTGGGGCTAAATTTAGGAGCAAGTAAAGCAGTGAGGAACCACAAGCTATTTGGCTGTCATGCTGCATTACTTTCAAAGCACAGTGACAATATGATGGGTCCCTATGCTGGATTTAACCCAGATCTTTTGACTGGGGGAGAATGTTTGCATTGTCATCATTCCGTCCATCATTTGTTTGCTGTAACACTTTTCGCCCTAAGTGGGATGGGTATGCCCAGACGTGGGTCCCTTGCTCACTGTGCCACTGGATTCGAGCTAGCCTGGCTGAAGAAGGGTGACATACCCTGAAACCGGTCCCAGGATGCTTGTTTCCGGTCCAGGGAGGACCTGGCCTGGCAGTTCGGTCTGGACTGTTCCCATGGAGCACAGGGTCAAGACTGATTTGCATATGGCTGGTTCCAAACTGGGGTGGCATAGTGGGCAAAAGAACGATGGATTTAACCCAGATCTTTTGACTGGGGGAGAATTTTTGCATTGTCAGCATTCCGTCCATCATTTGTTTGCTGTAACACGCCTCACTGACTGCCATGTGCCAGCAGAGGCACCCTTGCACCATGGTGCCTGTGTAATAGGGAAGATTGTTTTTGTGCTCCGGATTGGGCACGAAGAGTCTGATATCCCCCGACCTGCTCAACATGGTCATCGATCCTCCGATCCGAATGCATCTTCGGGAGGATCTTCTGTCGCAGCAACAGGGGACGGTCCTCCACCCGACCCTGTCCAGCCTCCACCTCCTTGTGTCTTTTGACCTGCCTCCCGAAGTTTGCGATGTAATCTTGGCAGCCAGGCATCCCTCCAGTAAGACGGTATACGCCTGCCCGTTGAACCAGTTTGTGGCATGGTGCTCAGCAAAGGCTGTGGATCCCCTTTCTGCCCCTCTTTCTGAGGTTCTCTTGTTTATTCTTTCTTTGGCCCAGCAGGGTTCTGCTCTGGGCACTATCAAGGGCTATCTTTCGGCCATCTCGGCCTTCCTTCGGCTTCCAGATCAGCCTTCTCTTTTCAAGTCCCCGGTTGTTAATAGTTTCTTGAAAGGCATAACTCATCTCTTTCCTCCTATTCCCTTCATAATGCCTCAGTGGGACTTGAATCTAGTCTTAACCTCTTTAATGTGCGCTCCCTTTGAGCTGCTTCACAACTGTCCTTTGAGGTTTCTGACACTTAAAACTGCCTTCCTGGTAGCCATCACATCTGCCAGAAGAGTGAGTGAGCTCCAGGCTCTTTCCTCCAAGCCTCCTTTCCTGTCTGTCCATCCGGACAAGGTAGTTCTCAGGACTCGTCCATCCTTCCTTCCAAGGGTTGTCACTGCCTTTCACATCAGGCAGACCATCACTTTGCCCACCTTCTTTCCGCCTCTGCATCCTTCGAAAGAGAAAGAGGCTCCACCATCAAGACCCAAAACGTGCGCTTTCGTTCTATCTGGATCGCACAAAACAGTTATGGGTGGATGACCAACTCTTTGTTGGCTAGATGAGTGCCAAGAAAGGTCGGGCCATACACAAGCAAACCATTTCTCGATGGGTCATTTTGTGTATTAAAACATGCTATTCTCTGGCTAAGAAGGAGCCTCTTGTGGGGCTACGTGCCCATTCCACCAGGGTGACTGCAACCACTACTGTCTTAGGGTGAGGAGTTCCTCTACATGACATCTGTCAGGCAGCTACGTGGGCATCAGTGCACACGTTTACGAAACACTACTGTCTGGACAGCCAAGTCCGGAGAGACGGCTTTTTTGGCCGTTCTGTTGTCCAACCCTTTCTGGTGTGGTCTTGGTTCGCAGACTCACCACCGGGGTTGGTATTGCTAGGGTATCTATTCTAAGGTAAGGAATCTATAACTAAAGTGTTTCTGTCAGATGAACAAGTTACTTGCCTTCGGTAACGATATATCTGTAAGACACATTAGTTAGTTATAGATTCCTTACCGCCCCACCCATCTTCCCAGTTCTGCGAACTGGTATCTAGGGTTAAGGATATCCTTTTAGGGCCCTTGTTTTGTGCACCAGTCGTCAGCGTTTTGCATGGCTCTGCGTTTCTTGCGTGGAACATAGTGTACAGAACTGGCTTCAGCGCGCTAGGACGGCGTCTAAGTAGCTACCGCGACGTCATTCCGGCGACCAGAACGGAAGCGGAGCTGGTCGATGCGACCTTCCAACGCGCAGAGGTACTGCTGACGAAAAAACTTTCCGGATCCTGTCTGACGCCTGGGGGTAATTCTAAGGTAAGGAATCTATAACTAACTAATGTTACTTACAGGTATATCGTTATCGAAGGTAAGTAACTTGTTCCTTATTACCCATTTTATCAGGCTTGGTCCGCCCATTTGTAGCCCTCAGCCCGTACCTCAAGGTGATAGAATTTAACTGTAAGGCCACTTGCGACCATTTTTTAATGGGAGTAGCTCAAGTTGAGGAACAAGCCATAGATCGTCCTCATCTCTTGACTCGCATATATCTTACCTCTACAGGGGTTCAAACGGCGCATTAAAATCCCCCGCTACAATAAGGGGGTGCATAGAACACCTTTTCTGTAGGAGCTCCTCTAATTGCTGTAAGGTGGACGATCTGACACCCCCAGTACCTCTGGCATAGACATTATTAGAGGTCAATGAAAGTGCCTGTTGCCCCCTTAAGCTGGATGCCCAAGATGTCAATGTTGTTGCAGACGAGCTCACAAACTTGGCAATTAAGTTCTATCTTTACCTAAAAAAGCAGACTGCCTGCTGGCGTCCTCTTTCACTCTGAATAGCGGGACTGTATTATGTAAGATAGCCTGGCATGTAATATGGAGTGGTACTCCAGGTTTGTTAGAGGATACAGATGTCGAAATGATCCAATGCGGTAGCGACAGTTTCGATCTGACCCCGGCCACATTACATGAACCCATCTTGAGCTTGCACAGAGCCTTTGGCACAAAAATCTTGTGAGGGGTTGAACTAAGATTTTTATTGTCTTTCCAAGCCTGCTGATGTGAGGAGATGGTAGTTACGCCCCCACCCTTGAGCTCTTCTCTGAGCTTGGGCAGCCCCCTGGTGTCTTGGGCCCTTTGACTCTGGACGATTTCACCACTGCCCTCAGAGGGTGGTAGGGTGACTAGTTGGGTCAGCGGAGCAAAGGATGTATCTCGCCATTGCAGTCAATCATTGCGGCCTGAGTCGAATCTTGACCAAGATGTGAAACAATACGGAAAAAGCACAATGGCTGACACTGATTAGGGAGGTGGTACTTAAATTGAATGCTGGATGTCACTGGAGCCGAGGTTCTTACTTCCAGAGCAATCAAAGACTGTAGCAACCTATCATCAGCTAGGGATAATTCAATGCAATCCGTGGGACTATTCGAGAGGGAACATCTTGCTCACAGTATACCTTCTCCGATGACTGACCTACTGCCTCTCACATGCCTAATCCAGTGAATCGTTTTATTCCGAAGGGCATGTTCGCCCTCCTGCTTCTGGTGATTGTTAATTTTCGGGACATCAGTCATATTGTTCGTGTTACTTATCAAAATGGTACCCATGCCCAAATTCTCTGATCTCATGGGACTTGCGGGGGCTCTTCTCAGCACTCGATGGCTCTGTCTGCCTAGCCAGCAACATCTGGTGGAAGTATTTACTACAGGATTGTGCTTAACACCATCAAAACTGTTGCGTGGCAATGGCTGACAGGGATCTGTGCTGGTCGATGGTGTATCCTCATCAAGGGGCCTGCTATTCCGTTGGCCTTGTAAATTTATTTGGGCCAAGGACTCTCACCTTTTTCTAGAATCTGATTTTCCTGACCCTTAAGCTCATTTATATTGTATGTGTAGCCCTTGCTACCTGAGGAAGAGACTCCGCCCATACCACCCTGAGCGGTCCTCAGGGGGGGTCTTGGGCCTGTGGGGTAGCTGTTTTCTCTGCACTGCCTGCCTCGATATCGGAAGGCATTATGGGAGTGGGCGTAGAGCTATGTACAGGATGCTTCTTAAAAAAATTTGGGATGCTTTTAGAAGCTTTAGGACATGCTGGTATAATACAGCTTTTGGAATTCCCAAAGGGACTAATGGAGCTACCATGTTTAATGGTCCTCTGAGACCTCTTATTTTTGGTATGCGCTTCTACGGAACCGCTCTCAATAGCTTTTCTTTTCCCCATGATCAGCTAAAGGTATTACCCAATGTTTCTAAAAGGTAAGGGGTAATGAAGTAAAAGCACTCTCTGGACTCAGGAAAAAAAAAGAAAACTCAAAATAAACTGGCTTTGGGCAATTTGTCGAAGCAACAGTACCTCCATCACGATAAGCAGTTTTAACAGCCTGTTCGAGTGCTGCATGTGGAGTCCTGGTCAGCTTGGTTGGTCCAAGGGTGATAGGCTCTGGGGTGCTCTGTTTCAGTATGATCTATGCTGCCCCTCAAAAAGAAAAAAATCAAATGTGTAGGATGGAAACCAGGCACCTAAAGCCAGATAACCAAGAGGGGGGGCGCAGCCCATGCTCCTCCGTTCTCTGACGGGTGCAAATGGGCCTGCCGTTGGCCCGGGCGCAGCCCGCACCTGTCCGCGTCATGGGAGATGGAATGCACTTTAATAGTGCGCTGCACTGGAGTGCTGGCCCCTCCTTAGGGTAGCTGCAGGCTTCTGGGACACGGAGTCCCAATCTCCGGCGGTGACAAGTGAGTCTACAGGCAGTCCCTAGTCTCCATCAAAGAAGCAGAAGCAGATAGAAAACTGCAGGCGTTCTCCACAGTAAATGCAACAACGTTGTGCCAACTTGCAAAATTGTTAAAAATAAAACCAGTTATTAATATGAAATTTTAAAAAATGGGTGGTGTATAATTTAAATAAAATATCAAATCCAATTATAGAAAAAAAGTTTAAAAAATCTTAGAGGTTCACTTAAGAAAAAGACGTTACAATTAAGAAATAGAATTTAAAAAACCTTAGAAACTGAAAAAAACAAAGGTTACAGAGACGCTATAGTTGAGAATGAGCATTTAAAAAACCTTGGAAATTCACTGAAATAACCAAAGGTTACAGGGATGTTATAATTAAGCTGATATTTCACTCGTACAAAGCCAGACAAATTCAGCAGTTATAGTTAGCTGAGCTAACTGTAACTCGTGCCCCCACAATGCCAACTTCAACTCCCAGTGGGTCCACTCAGCCTCCCATCCTTTCTGAGGTCGATAAAATGAATGAGTTGGGTAACAATAAACATCTGTTATTCAGCGCCAATATGCCCCTTTGGGGGTGTACGTGCGCTTTACAAATACACGTTATGTTAATGCACTGCTTAGGACCTCACATATTTCATCAATCATGATGTGGTCAGTGACATCACTGATGACATCCACAGAATCTGACACACCCACTCACACCCTAATATAACCTTTCATACACCCACTCCAACTTCCACACTAACATTCTCAAAACCATTGTCTCACCCTTACCAGTACTTACACACCCACTCACTGCTTTATAGGTCTACACACACAACTACTCACGTCACCCATACAGCCACTCATACACCAACTCACTCACTAATCCAGCCACTGATCTATCTACTCATACAGCCACTCAGTAACTCATAGAACTACTCACATGCCTACTCACTCAGCTATAGTCAGTAACACAGCCATTTACTCACCTTTACAGATATACACACTAAGCCACTTATTCATACTGATGCGAACACATACTCACTCACATATACATTCATTGACACTAGCACACAATCACCCATACAGCCACTATCATAATCCCTCACTCCCACTCATATACTACAACTCTCACCTATGCTGTCTTTCACATATCCAGTTACTCACCCATATGCCACTGACACATTCATTTACTCACCGACACCCATACACACACTCAGTCACCTATACAGCCCCTCAGTTACACACATTCACTAACCCATACAGCCACTGACTCACCAACTCAACCATGCAGGCAGTCACACACCCTCTCACCCAGCCACACAGACACTCATACACCCATACAGGTCCTCAGACATCCAATCAATCACCTATACAGCCACTCACGTACTCACTCTGCTTCAACTCTCAGGCCATGAACCAGAAGTCTTTGCGGGAGCGTCCTGAAAGCTTCTGGAGGCCCAGCGCTCAAGGTTCCCGTCGGGAGGGAGCTTGTGGGACCGGTGGCGGAGTCACCACCGCCATTCATCATCTAAGTCTTTGTCTTTGGGTAAATCGAAGCACAGGAAGAAGGAGAAGAAGCACCACCGCTCTTCGCCTTCTCCCCATCCATCGGCCTACGGGACGCTGAAGGTCGTCATCCTTCGGCTCCGCCAGCGGAGCCAATTGGGACTGCTCCAAGTTTCCCTCACTTTCCGGGAGCTGGAGCGTCCCCCTCCCATCTTTGTGCATTTTACAAAGCTCTCCACTCCATCTTTGGGCAGCCCGACTCCGATCCTTCGGGAATATAGCATGTTACATCGCTTGCTATAACATTGCATTCTATTACAACGCGGTTCTTCAAACTACCTCGTTAAAGCACAATACCTTTACATTGCAAGTCATTAGATTGACTTGCTGTAGGGGGCGCGTTGGACTTACGAATAGTATAATTTACTATTCCAACTCCAGCCTGCACAACAGTAGGGAAGGTGTTGGAATAGTAAATTATACTATTCCTTAGGTTAGAGCACCCCCTACAACAAGTTGATCTAATGACTTGCGGTGTAAAGGCATCTCGTTCTAACAACGCGGTCGTTGTAGCTACCGCATTGTAATAGGAACGTGATGTAATGGCATCATTGTAAGCACTGTTTCCCCGCCTTCGGGTCCCGCGGACTCGGCTGGGGGCTCTAGGCCTTCGATGCTGGCAGCTTCAACCTTACGACACCTTCCCCGGCACCAATTTCTTTGATGACACCGACGCCGGTTTTGTCCCCGGCTGCCGTCGACCCCGGCCTCCCCCTCGATATTGACGCTGAGCCGGACCGGCGCCGGGGGGTACTTTTCTACCATTGTTCATCCCTGGTGTTCCTTTTCGCCCAGAAGGCAGCCAGGTGAGGATGAGGAGGACTGGGAGGGGTCTTTTGACCCTTTGGCAGACCAACTAGAGGAGCTGGACTGGAGAGGGTGGAGAGAAGCCACTGGTCTTGATGCATCCCCAGACCGTGGCATGCTTTCTCCCCCTACCGTGGCTACGGAGGAGGGAGCCTCCTACGTTGTGGTGTTGCGAAGGTCGGCTGAGGCCTTGGGCCTTGATCTTCATCCGGTGGCAGTCAGGACTAACCTCCTGACTGAGGTGCTTCAGCCGGCACCAGCCTCTTCGGAGCAACTGCTGCCTTTCAATGAAGCCCTCACAGACATCCAAGCCCAGCACAGGGGCTGCTGTGGACAGGGTGATTACCCGACACCACCCCCCGGCTATGGGCGACCAACTCATCCTCTCCAAAAACCCTACCGCTGAGAGTTTGGTGGTCCAAGCCTCAACCTCGAAAGGCGCGTTCCCTACTGCTCACCCATATAGGGAATCCAAGAATCTGGACCATCTTGGCAAGACGTTTTTTTTCGCTGAGGTCCACTGGCTTCCCTGCGTATTTCTAATCGACCCTTTTGGACATGCCCTTGCCTGTTTGGTGACAAGGCAGAAAACGTGCTCAAGGACTCTAGGGCTACAGCCAGATCCTTGGGCCTCGCTACCACCTCGCGCCCTGTGCAGTCTGCCTTTCGCATCTTTTGTGGCAACGGAAGGTGTGCCCCACCACGTTCCACCCTGTGCCACAGGCTGGCACTAGGTGCTCAGCCTCTGTGTGGCCGGGGACGTGGGACCCAGTGTCGTGGGTCTAGGGGCCAGCGGGCAGGCCAGTCCACCAGTGCCCCCTCTGCAGCAGCCGAGAAACCTTCCTAGTCCGACCTTTCAGCGCCACCATTTGCTAGTGGGTGACAGGATCTGCCATCACCTCTCCCACTGGCACATCACATCGTACTGGTGTGTTTTGCAGATAATCCGAAGGGGCCACTCCCTCCCCTTCGAGACTACCCCTCCCTTCATGCCACCAACACTCCATCGCATGTTGCGGCTCTCTTGGCCAAGGGAGTTATCGAGAGAGTCCCTGTGCCAAAAGTAGGTCATGGTTGCTACTCCCACTACTTTCTGGTGCCCAAGAAGGACAAAGGCGTGCGTCCTAACTTAGACCTAAGGGACCTCAACCGCTAACTCCGGAAGGAGAAGTTCAAAATGTCGACATAGGCTCAGGTCTTGTCTGCTCTCAAACCTGGAGACTGGATGATAGCGTTGGACTTGCAGTTCGCTTATTTTCACATCCCCGTCCTGCCGGCCCACAGATGTTACCTACGGTTCACGTCAGGCCACGAGCATTTTCAATGTACCGCGCTCCCCTTTGGGCTCACCAACGCACCTCGGATGTTCATGAAAGTGATGGCAGTGGTCGCAGCTCATCTGTGCAGATCAGGGGTTCCAGTCTTCCCCTACGACTGGCTGTTGAAGGCGAGTTTGCCCCAGGATGTCTTTTCCCACCTCCAGACTGCGGCGGACCTCCTGCACTCGCTGGGGTTCACTATCAATGTGCCGAAGTCTCACCTGATTCCCTCTCAGAAGCTCCTTTTCATTGGAGCAGTTCTGCATACAGCGCAATTTCAGGAATATCCCCACGAGCAGCGAGTCCGGGATATTCCGGCTATGATATCGATGTTTCAGGCTCTATCCCGGGTTTCAGTGAGGATGAGCCTGAGGCTGCTGGGCCTCATGGCCTCCTGCATCCTGGTGGTGGACTATGCCAGGTGGCATATGCGGGCTCTGCAGTGGGGCCTGAAGTTCGAGGGGACGCAGCATCAGGTGTCCGATGTCGTCCAGATCTCAGAGGGCACTACACACCAATTGCAGTGATGGCTAACGAACCAGGATTGGGTCGACGGCAGGTCCCTCTCCCTTCCCCCAACCAGCCTTCACAGTGGTGACAGATGCGTCACTTCTGGGATGGGGCGGCCACATGGGAGAGGCGGATATTAGAGGCCTATGGTTAGATCTGTTAAACACCGAAGAGAAACATCAACAGTTCTGTGCGTTGGAATTTCCAAGGCGGCACTTGCTCAGCAAAGCTTTTAGTCGCGAGTGGAATTGCGATCTTCTATACGCCTTTCCACCTATACCACTTCTGCCCAGAGTGCTGAAGATCAAGCGCGACCTGGCCCAAGTCATTCTTGTGGCTCCGGATTGGGCACGAAGAGTCTAGTATCCCGAGCTCTTGAACATGGCCATCGAGCCTCCTATCAGACTGTCTTTTCGTGAGGATCTTCTGTCTCAGCAGCAGGAGACGGTTCACCACCCGAACCTGTCCAGCCTCCACCTCCTTGCGTGTAGTTTGAGCGGCAACAGTTGACAGCCTTTGACCTTCCTCCTGAAGTCTGTAATGTTATCTTAGCAGCCAGGCAGTATACACCTGTAGATGGAAAAAATCTGTGGCATGGTGCGCAGCAAAGTCTGTGGGTCTCCATTTTGCCCCCCTTTCTGAGGTTCTCCTCTTCTTGCTTTCTTTGGCCCAGCAGGGCTCTGCTCTGGGCACCCTTAAGGGCAATCTTTCGGCCATTTCGGCCTTTCTTCTCCTTCCTGATCAGCCTTCTCTTTTCAAGTCTCCTTTTGTAAATCATATCCTTAGGGCATTACTCACCTGTTTCCTCCTTTTCCTTTCGTCATGCCCCAGTGGGACTTGAACCTTGTTCTGACTTAGCTTATGCACTCCTTTCGAGCCGCTACATAATTGTCCACTTAAACTCTTGACCTTGAAGATTGCTTTTCTGGTTGCCATTACCTCTGCTCACAGGGTGAGTGAGCTTCAGACTCTTTCTTCTAAACCTCCTTTCCTTGCTGTTCATCTAGACAAAGTTGTCCTTCGAGCTAGACCTTCTTTTCTTCCCAAAGTGGTTACATCTTTCCACATAGGACAGACCATCACTTTGCCCACCTTCTTCCCGCCCATGCATCCTTTTATAGAGGAGGAGAGGCTCCACTCTCTTGTTTCAAAACGTGCGCTCTCATTTTATATGGATCACACAAAATAATTCCGGGTGGACGATCAGCTCTTTGTTGGCTATGTGGGCGCCAAGAAAGGTTGGGCCGTGCAAAAACGAACCATCTCTCGATGGGTCGTTCTTTGAATTAAAATCTGTTATTCCTTGGCGAAAAAGGAACCTCCAGTAGGGTTGCGCGCCCATTCCACCAGGGCGATGGCATCCACTACTGCTTTGGGGCGTGTAGTCCCCCCCCCTCAATGACATCTGCCAGGCAGCCACTTGGGCATCATTGCACACGTTCACTAAACATTACTGCCTGGATAGCCAAGTCCATAAAGACGGCTTCTTTGGCCGTTCAGTTCTCAAAGACTTTCTGGTGTGAACTTGGCTCGCAGACCCACCTCCTAGTTTGGTATTGGTGGGGTATCTATTCTAAGGTAAGGAATTTATAACTAATAGGCTCTTTCAGATGAACAAGTTACTTACCTTCGGTAACGATATATCTATTAGAGACAAACATTATAGATTTACTGCACCACCCATCCTCCCCTTTCTGCGAACTGACTTCTAGAGTAAGGGACTCCCTTTCAGGTCCCTAGTTTTGTGCACCAGTTTTCAGTGTCTTGCTTGGCTCTGCACTTCAGGCGTGGAATGTCGTGTAAAGAAGTGACGCCAGCGCGCAGGGCGGCATCTAAGTAGATACCACGACACCAACTACGAACGCAGTCGACCAATGCCACCTAGTGACGCACATGGGTAATGCTGAAGAAAAATTCTCCGGTCCAGTTTGACGCCTGGGGGTAATTCTAAGGTAAGAAATCTATAACTAATATGTCTCTTACAGATATATGGTTACTGAATGTAAGTAACTTATTCGACTAACTGAATGGGTGTGTGAATGTGTGTATGAGTGGTTTTCTGTGTCTTGATGGGTGTGTGACTGGCCATAAGGGTTGTGTGTGAATATTTGCTGGGTGTGTGAGTAGGAATGTAAGTGGTTTTGTCACTAGCTGTATAAGGGGGTGTGAGCGCCTATGTGGGTCTGTGATTGGATGTATGAGTGGTTCTCTGTGTTTGTAAGTTGGTGTGTGAGTGGTTGTATGAAAGTCATATGTTGTGATACTCGGCGCTACAAACACACGTTCCCGTAGCTTTAGCCTGGATGGGTCAGTCATTGCTAAAGTGCCTAACTTTAATTATCTGGGCATGTCGCCGGACACTAATTTTAAATGGGCCAAACCTGTCGATCAGAGAGAACATACAATGCATTGCGCAATTGAGGCCATCTTCAGTTTCGCTAGGAAACTGGAGCAAAATCAAATGATAGACCTCCTATCCCTGTATAAAGCAAAATGCATCTCAGTTGGCATTTAATGAGCTGGAGTTTGGGGTACGCAAACTGCGATTACTTACAAACAGTGGTGTTGTGTAGTTTCTATAAGACCAATACAGGATCTGTGCATTTGGACAACATACACTGCTGTCTTGGTGTCCAGATTGATTACAGACTCTGTCCCTCTCCCTTTTAGTCACTTACATCGTGTTTCTTAAGAGCTGGTCAGAGGTACTGCCCTTTTTCTCCACCACTCTGCAAACGTCGCTACTAGTTTTAAAAAAAAAACCAACATAGAAATTCACTTTAAAAACCATAGGTTACAGGGACATTGTAGTTAGGAAATAGCATTTGAAAAACCTATACAATTCAGTGTAAAAAAAACCCAAAGCTTACAGGGACGCTATAGTTAGGCTTAGATTTCATTCTTACAAAACCAGTGAAATTCAGCAGTTATAGTTATTGAAGCTAACTATAATTATGCCCACACAGTGCACTGCTTATGACCTCACATATTACATTAAATCACAGACATCATCAAGTGAGTCTTTTCAAGAGTCTATGGGTGTTAAACATTTATACTAACCTACTACAAAAGTTAAATTAGTTACAAAAACGGCAGAGCAGTCTCGTAAGTTTTATCACCTCTGTGTTTTTTCACCGATCATGGGATGAGAAATGGCCAACATGTTTCACCATTTGCCTTCAACTGGGCCGTAGAGTTTACACGCCTAGACAATGTATTTAAAGTGCCCTAAACCAAAATTGTCTCATCGATTTCTACATGAGAGAGGAGAAAGGCTAGAGCATGTAACAATCTTTTCTTATTTGTTGTCTCTTCATAATTAACATTTTAAGTAGGAAACTCATGTTCAATGTTGTTGTCAATCCCTGTACAATTTCTGGTACCATTTCTTGTGCACATTTTACACACATTTTTAATGACTGTTCTAAAAATGTCTGTAAAGGACATTATTCATTGGAAGAGTATTCTTGAAAGATAAACAACGAATATGTGTCTAATATTCTGTTCATTCCATTTACAATTTTTACATATTATTCCCTGTAGCTTTTCAAAAATAACTGTAAAGTACAATGTTTGGGGGTTAAGAATATTTTTCGTCAGCAATAAATAATGTGAACCTTTTATACTGACAATTCAAATCATTAATTAATGCGAGCTCAGAAGATGACCATTTAAAAAGGAGAAAGATTTATTTTAAGATAAGTCCAATTTGTTCTAAAAAATAAACTGCTAAGTGCAATATTTAAATCTATTCTTAAATATCTGTCAATTACATGCAAAAAGTAGCTAAGTGCAATTCTGTCGGGTCAGGGCTCAGAATCCCAGCCAGCACCAAGCGTGATTCCACAGGAACAAAGATGCGTTTCCCAAACTCCCTGAAAACAACACCCGGAGAAATAGAAGACGACTCTCTCACAGGCAACTGTTCCCAAAGAGTTGGGGAAATGAGTCATAGAGTGACCACCACTCTTTACCAGTTGTAGAAACCGGTGACACTTGTGTGGAGAAACAGGATACAACATAGAGCTGTAAATGAAATACACTCCGTATTAACACTACAACTCATGTGGCACATACCCCAGATAACAGTGAAAATGCATGTCAAGTACAGGCATAATCTAAATTCCACTCACCAGCTTAACAGTCCAAAACCTCCTCCATATCGACAGGCGGGAGTTATCCTCACTCCCCTATCAGCGGTTAAGACTGGAGTTCAGGGCCACTCTGTGGCGTAAAGTAGTCTGGATAAAAAAAATCGCTGCTCTATCCAAAATAATAACTGGACTTCAGTGCGTAGAAGATAACAGGACTTAGCAAGGCGCACAATACGAAGGATTCTCAGAAGAACGGGGAGAAAACTAGAAGTGGAAAGGGGCGGGACACGAGCTACGTATTAGCCTGTTAATATGGGGCACCAGTGGAGCATCAAATATGACGGGTAGGGTAGGTGCAACAATTGGAATTCCCTACGTAATGGGTTTAAGAGGTGGAAGTGTGCCAGGAAGGAGAGGGTGCGCGCTGCCCTAGAGGAGAGGGAAAAGTGCCTCTGATGGCAGTGAGAGCGGCGGGAAATACAGGCGGCAGGGGAGTCTCTGGAAGGTGAACACGCTATCTCAGCTCTAAGGTAGAGGGCAGCTGAGCTGAAGTGCGTAAGCGTTAAATACACACTCTGGGAGAGTCTCGGTGGGAATGCGTGAATTGGGTCTTTCACGTAATAGCCAGAAAACGCACTCAATCTGGAAACAGTGGACGATTCTAGACTTGATACAAAGTTGCAGGATTCAAGCAAGGGAACGAACCAAGGGGGCGTGGTCACGTGATCGGATCAGTATACCAAGCAACAGCTTGCTACAGATGCGTCCCTTTATGGGAGTTAGGGGCCGTGGCAAAAGATCTGCTGGATATTCCCTTGTTGTCGTGGAAAGGGGAGGTCTAAAAAAGAGTGGACCAACCAAAACTTGACATGCATTAACACTCTGCCTGCCTCCGGTCCTAATATACGATACATGATGCCTGAGCTCTGTCAAATTCCTTTAGCATTTAAATGGAACTACAAATACATAACAATATATATATTTTAAGATGTATCCAAAAATGCCAAAGGAAAAACTATATAAACTGTTCATTATTTTACTCCGCGACTATTATGTCTTGACAATGTACAAAGAAGATTTATTTATATAGGAGAGAGAGAGAGAGAGAGAGAAGAAAGTGTTGAGTAAAGTAAGGAAAAAAAGAAGAGAAAATGTATATCATATCGTGATAAGAGATAAAATGTAGGTGGTAAAAGATATACAAGTCCAAAAATGTTTTATAAGATTAGTATCACACATGTTAGCTTGTCCAGGTGGTAATACGAATTACCTAAAGACGTAATTCCTAGGTTAAAGTAATTAAGAGATCAAGGTCAAAAGTTAAAGTGCTAGGTGCTATTTGTTGATTTCAAAAGATAGGAAGAGCGAGAAGGGACAGGAGAAATTGAGGAGGAAGATGGTTAGTTTGTTCCTATGGTCAGGTGTTAAATTATTGTTAAATGATCTAAATCCATCTTAAAATATGTATACATTATAATTAATTTGTCCTTATAAGGTGCATGGTATCTTTCTAATGTATCTCAATTCTCTCCTTTTCTTTTTATTGGTCTCCTTCCTCCTTCACACTCCACATCTCAATCCTGCACATAGTGACATTGGTGCCACTATCTCATACATTTCTGTCGTTCTTCAACTTTAATAATTAAAATCCAATTAGGCAATTCTAAGATCCAATATTGAGTAAAATATGAATTTCTATGAGATACTTCTGTCGTTTTCTATTCAGTCTTTTTTTAGTATGTATTTCTTTGATAAATATATATATATCCATTACATTGAAGGTGTACATGTAATTCTGCATCACTATTATGTCCTTTTGGTGTTTCTGTTCCTAAAGGGTAATAATTTTTAATTTCATCAATCGCAAAGTAAGTTCACGTTTTCCACCTCCTTCATGACCTTTAATATATTTAATTACGTAATAATTCAGATCCCTGATGTTACTTTGTTGATGTTCCTAGGAATATTTGGCTATTGGTTATGAAAAGTTCTTGATTGCTCTTAGGTGCTGTAAGATTCTAAGTTTGTTTGTTTACTGTGCTTCCCACATATAATTTGGAACACAGGCATTCTAACACCTTCCTGTAGGTGATGCTAGGATGTTCTGTTAATTCATTTTTCAAAGTGACCTCGAATTTTAGAATTTTGCCATTTCTTCCAATTCTTTTTTACAATTAAAATCCATGATAATTTGGAATTGATTTTTAGATTTCGGAATTCTTCTGCAAGCTTCCAAACGTTCCTCTTTGGGTCTATTCATAATTCTTCTGAACGCATCTGTCAGAACATGTTTAGGATAACCTAGTGCTAAAAATCCTTCCTTCAATTTTAATATTTGTTCCATTAAATCATCCGGTTCAGAGCCATTTTGTTTTGCTCGACCATTTCCCCGAAAGAGATGCTTCATTTAAGGGCCTTTGTGTGACTACCATTCGCATGAAGGATGCGGTTACAAGAGGTTGCCTTTCGATGATTTTTTTGTACATACCTTCCCTTGTTTTATGTCAATTTCTATATCCAGAAAAGATGTATGGTTTGGACTGATGTATATGTAAAATTCTGATTCAAATTATTTCGATTCAGAGACTATATGAATTTTTCCAAATCTTCTTTTCCTCCCTCCCAAATCAAAAAGTGCTCATCTATGATTCCTGTCCAGAACTTACATGCTGTAATATTGGTTTGCATCTTCTACATACAGTTTCTCACTGCCAGGAACTCATCAGGAGGTTTGCGTATTTTGGAACAAATGAAGTCCCTATTGCATTAGAGATAGTTGCCATTGAAGATAAAAATATTTTGGGTGAGACGAAATATTCAGCATTTCCAGGAGCATCTCAGAATGCTCTTAAAAGCTTGTGAACCTGGCACAAAAGAAATATTTGCAGGCGTTTATGCCATCTTTGTGACGATAGATGTATAGAGAAGTGACATCGATTGTTGCCAACAAATAGTTTTGTTTAGGTAGTCCATTGAAACTCTAATATATGATGGAAGTGATGATACATATTCCATAAAAATATATATCGATGAATCTAGATGTATTTCCCAATAAAGAACCCATGGAACTTACAATTTAACAAAAAGGGGGTTCCTGTAGGTCCTTGTGTATCTTTGGAAAGAGATAAAAAGTTGGAGTGACAGGATGATTTGTTTTCAAATATTTACATCACTCATGGTCAATCAATCCCAATTCTAACCATTGTTGTAATTTCCCATGTTATTACAAGGTGACTGCTTTTATAGGATTATCTTTGAGTAGGATATACTGTTGTACTGTTGTTTGTTTTATAGTTGTTTTTCAGCTTCTGCCATATATTAACACAGATCCTGGATGACAATGTTGCCCCCTTTGTTGGAAGCCTTAGTTATTAGTTTTTCATCTTCCCTTAGTTCTTGAATGGCTTTATATTCACTTTAGGTAAGATTTTGTTTTTTTCATGTTCCTTTCTTTTGATTTTCTAGAGGATTGATCTCTTTGATCATGATCTTTTAGAAAATGTCTATTTTTTTACCTGCAGGAAGTTAGGGACAAAATGATGTAGGTTTAGTACCACTAGTTACTGGCTTCCATGTCACGATTTCAACTCTCTCACAGAATTATATATCCAATATTTCTGATGATGGTATTCCATTTGGGTCATCTATTTCATTCTCTCGGTCCAATATTGTCCTCAGAGTTGGCAGATCTTTCCCCGTGATTTTAGAGGTCATACACACAGGATTTGGAGTTCGAATATAAGTTGATAGGTTCATCAAAGAAATGTGGTTTCAATTTTACTTTATGCACAAATTTATACAGGTCAATTCTCTAATTTGGTAAATCCAGGTTTGGATTGAGACAGAAGGATAATCCCTTAACAGTTTAATATGATCATTTTTCTGGCTAGGTTGGTCACAAGGTTTTCCTTCTTTAGTGATTTTTTTGTTGCTTTAAGTTTTCCTTGCATTTCTGGTATTTGACCTTCGTTTGTCCCCTGCTTCTCCAGATTTTGTATTGCCTCTGCCTCTCCCATGGATAGTTGCTTTCCCTCTGCCTCTTTGTCACTTGATTATTTGGATTAGCCACATTTCCCCAGTAAAATCCAGACCAGTGGTAGATACAGTCTCATCCACTGACCTTGCATCAGAGTTGTCGATGATTTATGGATTTTCTGTAGCTTCAATTGGTCTTTCCATGGTAGCTCTATTTCTGAAAACATATTTTTGCTCTTCCGCTTGCATAATCAATTCTGTCCTGGTTAAATTTACTTGCTTTATGTTTTTCCACTTATGTTAGTTTTATTTACTTTTTTCTCTAGAGCATCTTTAATGTCTTGATTAGCAGGGTACTTATCTAATTCCTGGTCCGGCTCCTTTAATTGTGGTGTCAGTTTTTCCAATCTCCTCTCTGCATGAGTGATTAATGTTCGCATCAGTTTAAAGGAGCGTTCTTTACTGTAATTTCGCCATGATTTAATCAAGTGATCATCCAGATTGCGAAGGGTTGCTATCATTGGAATCCGTAGTCCTCTCAATATCCTTTTAATTTCTATATATTTCTGTAGAATGCATCTCGTCATCCCGCAGTCTTTTTCCCCGCAGGGATTTACAACGTGGTCGTTACAACGACCGCGTTATGATTCCGCATACCATTACTCCGCAAGTCGGAACAACGAATTGCGGAGGGGGGCGCCGGATGTTGGAATAGTATAATTTACTATTCTAACTCCGGTCTGTGCGGACACTAGGGAAGGTGTTGGATTTTATGTCTCGCATTATTAAAGTTTGAGCTATTGGTGTTGCATTATTTAGCAATGCCAATAGCTCAAACTTTAATAATGCGAGACCTATTGCATTGCAAATGCTTGTTATAGATTCATTCTCATCTCAGTCATTATGACATGTCCACCCTCCCTGATCCAGGCCTTTGACAGAGCTTTGGATTACAGGAAGTGATAGGGGATGCTAACCTATGTATGGTACTCCTTACTGGGGTAGGTGGGGTTTAGTTAGCATTTCCTGTTTTGTTTCCTATCCATATAAACAAGAGCCCACAGATATTCTATAATACTTGTAATAGAATGGATCATAGAACACAACCGCACAAGTAACACCGGCACTGCAGGGCGGGCGCCCGACCTGCTCGTCTGAGATTTTAGGAGGTTATATAATGCCCTCGGTGAGCCAGTGCCGGCAAAATATCCCCGCACAACTTACAAGGCAGTAAATCTACCGTTCCACTGCTCCTTTCCTCTACGCTGTGTGCGACCTTGCACGATCTAGCACTCCCTCTCTTCGGCACGACTCAAGGACTGACCGAGGCTGGCCAGCCCCAACAGCTTTTGGGCCCCTCGGGAATGGATTTAGGATAGAGTACGACTTTGAGTCTATAAGGACAGCCCCAAAGGTTCTAGTACAGTCCAGGGTGACCTTATGGAAACAGACAGACTGTCAGCGGCCCTCTCCCTGCTGCTCTTGTGCTCAGTGGTTGGGAGTCTGTCTCGCCTGATTAGTCTGGCGCAAACTTGCTTTTCGCTCCCGACCGAAAGAATCTGTGGTGGGTTTTACTTTGCCTTAAAATGGGAAAGGAATGCCCAGCTTTGTTTAGTTCAGAAATGTGCTTACTGTGCGCAGGCCTATTGTAAAAAACTAATAAACTCGTGCGAGTGGTGCGCACACGCCACAGCCAAGCATGTGATTTCAATTATCGCGCCCGTGTCTGGGCACAATAATTTAAAGCACATGGCCTATTGGTGTCTATTACGCGCACCAAGCGCGTAATAGACACCAATAGGTCATGGACGGAGCAATGCGCCCGCCTTTGGCCAATTGCGTGCAGTCTTTAGAAAAAGACGCACGCAACGGCCAATAGCAGCCCACAATAGGAAAAGCACACGCACGAGCGTGTGTGATTCCTAGGGCAGCTTCAAAACCCTGTTTTTCACCGACTACAGGTCTCTTGCTGCGCGAGCACTGCTGCGCAGTGCAACGCTAGGCGCGAGACCTAAAAACGGCACTACAGTCCCATAAGTGTAATCCCCTCCCGTGTTTATTCACTGATCATGGGATGAGAAATGGCCGACGCATTTCAGCATTTTGCCTTCAACTGGGCCATAGAGTTTACATATGTAGATAATGTATTTAAAGTGCCCAAACCACAATAGTCTCATCGTTTTCTACATGAGAGAGAAGAAAGGCGTGTTATAATCTTTTCTTGTTTGTTGTCACTTCATAATTAACATTTGAATTAGGAAACTCATGTTCAATGTTGTTAATCCTTATACAATTTTTGGTGCAATTTGCTGTGCACATTTTACAATTTTTCCATTACTTTTCTGTGTGTATATGTATGGGTGTGTGTGTGTAAATGTGGGTGTGTGAATATGTATGGATGTGTATGTGTGTGTGAATATGTATGTGTGTGTATATATATTTGTATATATGTTATGTTAATTCATTTTATAAAGCGCAGCCTTTTCCCGGAGGTGTCTTGGCGCTAGCTCATTAAAGATCTACTCACTATATCAGCTTCTATCAGAACCCTATAAATACAGTTAAAAAGCCAGGTAGTTAAGGCTTTCCTAAAGACCAAAAGGTATTTAATTGTCTTTAAATGTATGGGCAGATTATTCTAGAAATTTGACGCACTGAGGATGACACTTCTTCCTCTCCACGAGGTGCACTTGTATTTAGGAATCAAGACGTTGTATGCTGTGGAGGACCTCAGAGTTCCTGATGGCTTATACCACTTGAATGTATTCTTAAAGTAGTCAGGGCCTATTGCATGCAGCGCTTTAAAAACAGTACTAACCGACTTGAAAACCACTCTCTGACTTATTGGCAACCAGTGAAACGTTTTGAGAGCATCTGCTAGGTATTTGAATTTGGGAATGCCCAATAGCAGTCAATCGGCTGCATTTTGCATGGGCAGAAGTTTGTTCATATGTTTCTGTTGCAAGTTGGAATAGAAGCCATTGCCATAGTCAAGTTTCGAAAACACCATCATAGTGACTACTGTGTTTTTGCAAAGAGGGAGACAAAAGTGGCAGGATTTTTATAGATGGTTTTGATGGCGTAGAAAACTGAGGAGGAGATTACATTTACCTGTTTATTGTGAGTCTCATCGATAATCACTCCCAGGTTGCGGTTCGATTTGACTAGAATAGGGGAAATACCGAAAACAGTGACCTCTTTTATTCAAGTTCAATTTTAGGCAACTGGTTGCCATCCATGTGTTGACTGTTAGCATACATTCTCTGAATCTCGAGTCTGTGTTGAGATCTCTTTCTGTTAGAGAGATGACAATTTCTCATCTGCGTAGGTTTGCAAGAACCCAAACTGTCTAATCAAGATAGCTAATTTGGAAACATAGACTTTAAACTGGGTCGGACTCAATGGTGATCCCTGCGGCACGCCACATGGCAGTGAAACAAAATCTGATGTAAAACTTTTTAGAGACACTTATTGTTTCGGCCTTGTCAGAAGGACATTAGGAGAGAAAGGGCCTCTCCTCCGATGCCTGTGTTTGCTAAATGACCTGTCAGCAGCTCATGATTCACTGTGTCAAATGCTGCTGACAGGTCGAGTAGTATAAGAGCTGCTCTACCTCCTTCTTCTAGTGTTTCTCTAATCCTTTATGTTGCCTTAACTAAGGTTGTTTCATTGCTGTGCTTGCATCTTTAGCAACACAGACAGCTTATCAAACCTTCTGCCGCCATTACCGAGGGAAGTGAGGCCACGCCCACCGTCCTGAGGCCACGCCCCCCCTTCCCACCTATAAAATGTGCCTGCACCGGACGCGCAGCGGACGCGTGCTGCGGGCGCGCCGTCAGAGCGCCGAAGGTGCGCCAAAGGTAAGCCCGTCTGGGCCCGTCCGGGCCCAGCCGGCCCTAGGCCCAGAACCTATGCCCGATTCCACATCGGATCGATACAGCTATACTATATTCCTAAAGGGGAAAAGGTCTTCCTCAGCTGCGACCTATGCAGTTCACCCCCTCCTACAGATAAGCACTACTCCCTTCAAATGGCCCTCCTGAACTGTAGATCCCTCCCGAAACACTCCCTAGAGATTAATCTACTAATCCAGGACCACAAGCTAGATATCCTGTTCCTTACGGAAACGTGGCTAACACTCAATTCTGAAGCCGATATCGTAAGTGCCCTCCCCCAAGGATTCCTTATCCACTTCCATAACAGGCCCCTTGGTAGAGGAGGCGGTCTTGCTACATTATATGGGGATAAATTTTTATGCAGGGCAAAAGATAGCAGCACAGAAGACTGCGAGAGCAGTCATTTTTCTATACAAATATCACCCACAGTCTCCCTCTCTGGCCTACTCGTATACCGCCCACCAGGATGCCCCAATCGCTTCATTAGTGCCCTGATAGAAACGGTCACTGTACTAGCAACCTCTACCCCCAACTTCACGATTCTGGGAGATCTCAATCTCCATTTCACTGACCCCCAGGACTCGGTGGCGACTGATCTCCACCTTGACCTCACCTCCTATGACTTGAGACTTGTCAATTCCGAGGCGACACACAACAAAGGTCATCTGCTTGACCCGATTTTCACCAACATCCACGCGCTTAAGGCCACACCTCCCACCCCTCTCCCATGGACTGACCACTTTTTGGTCCCCTTCTTCTGGCAAATTAGAGCCATGCCACCCCAACCCCCCAAGACGCGTGTTATAGACAGAGCCTGGTCCAAACTCTCTGTTGAAGACTGGACCTCCATACTAGAACAGTCCTACCCCCCCCCCCCTGTTTTTGACCCTGTGACTGCAGACTTGAACCTTGCTAACTGGCTCACCAATTCACTCGACTCTATTCCTCCCATGAGAAGCACCCAGAAAAAGGAGAAGAGAGCTGACTCTGCCCCTTGGTATACTCCCGAGCTGAAATTACTAAGGAAAGGATGTAAAAAACTGGAGCGCTCCTGGAGGAAAGACTGGGCGAGATCCAGGAAAGATGAATATCGCACCGCCATGAGAACATACAAGACGGCCCTGCGCAATACTAAGAGGCATTTCTTCAATGAAAGAATTAAAAACTCTTCTAACTCCTCTAGAGAAACTTTCCTCATCGTTAAGGAATTGCTCAAGGTGCCGGACCCCCCTTTGGCTCAAGACACCTCTGAGGCCAAATGCAACAAATTGGCAAACTACTTTGACGCTAAAATTCAGAATATCTTAACTACCCTGCCCCAAGTCAATCATGGAATAGACTTAAGCTGCCATCCAGCAAAACCAGCCATTCAGCTGGATACCTTTGGTCCAGTGTCAGTGGACGAGGTACTCAAAACTTTGGCCATCATCAAAAGTGGCTCTCCTAGCGACCCGGTACCCATACGGATCCTAAAAATGATTGCACCCACCATCGCCACACCAGTCACCGACCTAATTAACGCCTCGCTTCTGCAAGGAGTAGTCCCTCCTGGCTGAAAGAGAGCCATTATCAAAGCCCTTCTTAAAAAGCCGCTCCTAGATCCAGTGGATCTGGCCAATTATAGGCCAATCTCCCTACTCCCCGGATTTAGCAAAGTCACGGAAAGGATAGTCAATAAAAAACTCTCCCATTTCCTGGAGTCTAACGGCCTTCTCCGGAAATCGCAAACTGGCTTTCGCCCGGGACAGGGCACGGACACCGCACTGCTGGCAGTCGTTGAGGAGGCCAGATGCATTTTGGATTCAGGAGGATCAGTGGCAGTGATCCTCCTGGATCTAAGCGCGGCCTTCGATACGGTTAACCACCCGGTCCTCATTCAGCGACTGACAGACATAGGGGTAACAGGGACAGCCTTTTCCTGGATCACGTCATTTTTGAGAAACCGCACCTTTCAGGTTTGGGAAAATAACTCCCGATCAGCGGCAATCCCCCTCCAGTGTGGGGTACCACAAGGCTCCTCCTTAAGCCCCACATTATTTAATGTGTACATGGCCCCACTGGAGGAGGTAGTGGTGTTAAAATCGTGAGCTACGCTGACGACACCCAACTGGTCGTCTCTCTATCCCAACCCGACCATGGACCGGGCTCCCTCCACACCTGCCTATCAAAAATATTTACCTGGATGTGTGAATCCTACCTGAAACTGAACGGGTTTAAGACCGAGATTATGCTACTAGGGCATAAAGGATCCACCCTCCCTCCATACATCTGGCCCACCTGCTTGGGGGAGCCCCCCTCCCCAAAAAATGAGATCAAAAGTCTGGGGATCTGGATGGAACATGACCTTTCATTTAAGACCCAAGCAAAAAAAATGGCGGGAACATGCTTCGGCCTCCTTCGATCGGCTCGGAAAGTCCTGCCTCTCCTCCCACAGCCCTCTCGGAAGCTGCTTATCCAAGGACTTATCCTGTCCAGATTGGATTACAGCAATGCCATCTTCCTTGGGGCACCGGAAACCACGTTTAACAAACTCCAACAGATCCAGAATGCTGCAGCACGGCTTCTCACGGGCACCCCAGCCAGAACATCAGCCAAACCAGCACTTAAACTTGTGCATTGGCTCCCAATACGCAAAAGGGTAAAGTTTAAATCCCTATGTTTGGCACACAAATTGTTGCAGGATAAGGGCCCCCCCATCCTAAAGAACATAGTCGGGCCCTACAAAGCCAACGGACCACTCCGCTCAGATCATGAACGCCTAGTCACAGTGCCCAGAGTAAAAAAAACACGTACAGGAGGACGGCGATTCTCGGTCAACACAGCCAAACTATGGAATTCCCTTCCCTTCAAACTCAGGATCGAACCCTGCCATCTGCGATTTCGGAAACTCCTAAAAACCTACCTCTTCCCTTGACCCCCTCCTTTTCCCTGATACCCCCTCTAGTCTCTCTGTTTCGGCTTAGCGCTGGGATGCTTTCGGGTAACTATGCGCTCTATAAATCCGCATTCATTCATTCATTCATCTAAAACCATATAGGGTTGAGTCCAGAATATTATTTGCTTGTATGAATACAGCAAATTGCTGATTCATAATCTTTTTGGCAATTTTTGCTGGAAATGTGGTCTGTAGCTATTTTAGTCTGTTGGGTCCAGCAATGCTTTTTTAGGTCGAGCGTGAGCCAACGCTCAAGCGCTGCTCTGTGAAGATCTGTGGTAGTTCAGTACAGAGAGCAGCTTTGCCCACTATTGCTCTGAAAATCGTGTGCATTAGACGATGTCTGTCTGCCCCTGCTGCACATTCCTGCCATTCAGATGACACACCCCACCCCTGCCCAGAGCTGTGCAGATCAACCAGCCACACCTGGATCCGATGTCCGCAGCCGGGAGGCGCGTAAATGTTTTCTGTAACACCACATAAAGATACAACGATGGCGCCGCTCTCTTCGTTGAACTAGTGAGCGATTTTTCAACAGTTGTGGTTTTCCGGCAGAGGTAGGTAAAAATGCTTTTTTTTTTTAAATGTAAATCCAGTATAGGCTGCTCTGGTGGACACATGAGGTCAGCAGCAGACTTCTTCCAGGCTTACCGCTCACGGCCGTTTGGTGCTGCAAAACTGTTCCAGAGTCCTCATGCAAGGCAAACATCAGCGCCTCGTCGGGGTTTTTAAGCGCTATGTAAATGCAAAGTTGTTTTTTGTTTCTAAACGGCGCCTTTACTAGTTCGAAGGCGTAATGTTCCATCGCCCAAAATAATACAGTCGGACAATCCAAAAAAGCACTCTAGGCCTGTCAGGGTTGTAGAAAGCGCTACAGCAGGACTATATAACATATATATGGTAGGTGGAGCCGTCCTGTTTTCGTGCAGCACTCTGAGTCAGCTCCGTCGCACCTGGGACTGGAGTTAAAGCGATGATAATGCACACCACACCGAACCAAAAGACACGGTAATGACACCTCCGTGCATCTGAATGACTGGGGCATGAAAGCCAACCAAAGGGAGACATCAGCGAAGAGGATAAAGTCCGATTTTCAGACTTTTGCTGGGCACAGACGCGAGACCCAACATGGCGATGCGAAACCGAAACTGATTCTAAAGCGAGGCAAGCAAAGCGAGCAAGGACACAAAAGCCCACGGAGCCCATGGACCTCATCGAAGCTGCCTAACCCGGGGAAGTGATCAGCACTCAGGTTAGGAGGGAACAAATATGATGCTACGACTATGAGAGTTTGTTGAGGTGCTGCTGGGTGACTGTTCCTAGAAGTAGTACGATCGTGGTGTATTTCCGTGACTAAAGAACCTCACATGCCAACCGATTGTATACGCTGCTGATCACTGGTAGCCCTCAACGGCAATAAAAGCGTATGACCCTCGTCGGAAATAAGGGTGAATTTTGCAGAGTTTCCAAGATCTCGGAGATCCCGAGGCTGCGAGAAAATGGTGCACCAAAACTGAAACCGTGAGGAGTCCAAGCCAAGCAGAACGGTGAGCCCGAGATGGTGGGAAAAATCAGAAGGCAAGCAATGCCACTACACTCGCCACATCACCCTCACCCCATCGTGATCATAGAGGTAATACAGTAAACGAGTAGGAGGGAAGGAGCGACGAACTAGGGAGAGCGACCTCAGGGCACGAATCGACGAAGTGACTAAAGACGCCTGGCACTGCTCAAGAGTGGAGAAATGAGACAAGAACACCCGACCGTGAACCAGACCAAGCGGCTTTGAATGCGCATTTAAGTGTTAAGCTACTTAAGTCGTGGAGCATAAGAATGAAAATGGCAGACAACGCATAGCGAGCTAAACTGAAACTAAATCGCCGCCATTACCACACAGAGGAGAGACTGTGACCCTGGGCACAAGAGAGTGCAAGGACATACACAGATGTGCCGCAGAAGGAGCCCAGAGAGCTGATACCCCACCCCAGGGAGCACCATCGCTATAGCGGGAGATGAGCGGAGCGCAAAGAACCGGGCGAGGCATACAGCGCTCACCGAACAGGTCTGCTCCCTGTTCACCCACCGGCTTGGGGTGTACCTCAACTAGTATCGGAGGAGAACCCAGCCCGCAACACGAGGAGTGCCACCCTGGGAGAGGAGAGTGGAGAACCGCAGCGCTCGCTGAACAACTCAGGAAGCACCATCATGGTAACAGCTGAGCAGCGGAGAACCGGATGAGGCGCTGCACCTAGAACCGGAGGAGAACTCTGCCAGCAACACGAGGTGCGCCATTGTTCAACAGGAGGAGAGTGCATAACCGCAGCGCGCACAGTACAGGTCAGGTCGGCAGCCTAATCACACCCCGGCAAAACCAGCCACTACCCTCAGTTTGTACACTGCAATATAGTGAGTTTCCACCAAAACACCAACCCAACAAACGCCGCAAGGGAACCCTAAACAAGCACGACATACGGTCTGAAGAAGGGTGTGGGCGAACACGATCTTAGTGGGAGAGGAAAAGCTGAATGCAAGGGGGAGTTGTGGTCGAGTCGGAGCTGCCGCCTGGATCGGGGGTACAAGAGTGCGTGAAGATACAAGCTGAGGTGAGCGGTAACCCCCCCACCCACCTCTGAGCTGGGAGCGAAAGCCAGTCTGTGGGCGTAGAGACCCCCGGATGCCCTCTCGA
This sequence comes from Triturus cristatus, assembly GCF_964204655.1. Taxonomy (NCBI): domain Eukaryota; kingdom Metazoa; phylum Chordata; class Amphibia; order Caudata; family Salamandridae; genus Triturus; species Triturus cristatus. Next base: position 243,973,419 of record NC_140595.1, read on the forward strand.
CACTCACCCTCTCCATACTCCCGGCCAGCTCTGGGAACAGCGCGCTGCTTGGCATCAGCCACCCTTCTCCCCACTCTGAGTCCCTGGCACGGCGATTATCGAGCGGCGGAGCAACGCGACTCGCAAAATTGCGGCGGTGCCTGTTTGTACCAAACTCAGCAGCTACCGACTCCATCAACCTGCAGCGCTGTACTTCTCTGAAGATTCGCCATAGTGGGGGCGGGCTAAGAGCCGCAACGGAGGAGACCTAAGGTATGAGCTGCGGAATGACTGCGCTAGTGAATGCGCCCGCCAGGTGCATCCTGGACTCTGACGGTAGGAGATCTCCGCTCACTGACACGAGCGACTCCTATACATAGTGGAGACAGCCTGGGGGGTAAAATATTTGTAAATGAAGACTGAGAGCTCGGGTGGCTGAGATGTGAAGCGGGGGCGCCCAGACACGGTTTGCCTGACTTCAACATGGCGCCCACCGCTAATGATTAAAGTAGCATGCAGGAGTGGAGATCAGGCGGGCAACTAGAGCCAAATTTCGGGGGGGGGGGGTGGTGAAAAAGGTTTCGGGGGGGGCTAAGTCATCCAGCCATAGGCAGAGTGGCTGTAAGAAGGGGTGAAAACATAACAAAAGCCTCATTAACGAGTAAATGGTCTTTTAAAGACCTGTGAAGTACTCGGGTGCGGGGGGCTGAAGCCCGGTGAGCCCAATGGGTGTTGCGCGCCTGGTGGAGATAACTATCCCACTGGAAAACTGCCCCTAGGAGCGACCAACGGAGCTTGCAGACGGCAAGCACTAGATCAGTTGTCAACAAAATAGAGTAGTGCAAGTCTGATGAAGTGGACAAGAGCTGACCCAGTGCTACAGTGCTGGTGAGGAGCACACACATTGTCCTTTTGGAGGGGAAAGTGCGACCCCAGGGAAATATTGGAGCGCTGCGCAGGAGGGAACAGCATCTGGGAGACTCCACAAATAAGGGGTGAAGGATCTTCCATCCACAGAGGGAAGACGTGAGGGGGTGCAGCTCTGACGCGGCATGGGCTTCAAAGACACAAAGCAACTGCCAATAACTCCAAGAACACCACTTGGGAATGTGTTCGAACCCATCCTCTAGGGTTGCCCAGCAATGCCCTTAATCGGAGGTGACATCCATGAGTGCCTTCATCAATCTCTATGGTGCAAGTGTTGCGCAAGCCTCTACATAGTGTCCCACTCAAACCAGTCTGAGTGCTGGTGTTACGCAATAACCCTTACATAGGATTATTCAAAACCAACGGTGGATACAAGCCAGGCAAAGTTCAGGAGCTTTGAAAACGGCAAGCCACACTTCTTCAAAAATCCAAAAGAACTTGCAAAACATTTGAAAGAATCCGCAGTACAAGAAATGCAACCTTCTGCAGGGGCCTCTAATAAACGGAAGACTTTAACTATTCATGACCACCCTATACTTTTCTGTCCCTACTGGTTAATGTCGCCTATCTTCAAAATGGCGCTTTCAGGTTGACGCCATGTGTGGCCCACAAAAGGTGAGCAGAGGGGCCGACTGGACATCAGCCATTGTTTTCCTCCTCATCTTGTTTTTCTATGCTTATTGAATGGTTGGGCCCCAGAGGTTTGGGATCGCCAGCGGCGTAAATCCTGAGTAAACCCTGGAATTCGAACCTTGTGTTTGTTTACCTATTTAATTTGCTCCAATTTTACGTTGTAATCTGTTCTGCTACCTAATCTGCTCTTGATTTTTAATTCCTCCCTTGGTTATCCTACTCCCATATTTTATCGTGTTTGTTTACCCATTTAATGTGATCCATATTTGCACTGGAATCTGCTTTTACTATCTTAGCTGCGCCTGTCTGTATTTCCTCGCCTATTTGCCCCCTTGCTTGATTCATCATATCTACCGTGCTTGTTTGACCTTTTCTACCCTACTGAACATCAATGATGTAATTCTGTTTTGCTATCAAATCTGCTCCTGATTTTATTCCTCTCTTGCTTAACACTACCTCCTTATCTTGCCCCCGATTTTTTGACCCCACACTCTCCCAGCGCCCCCCCTCTCCTCTCCTCCCCTACCACCATCTCCTTTAACTTCCTTCTCTTTTCTCTGTCTCCCTCTCACGCCCACCCAAAATGCCCCATCACAGCACTGACCATCACCCTCAGGACCATACCCTCTCTAAACACGGCCCCAACTCCTGGACCATTCTCTACCCCCCAAATCTCTCCAAACACGCAAGGAAAAATTTCAAACATAAACTCCTCATCCGCAACCCTGAAACACTCATTGTCGACAACTACCTCAGCCTCACCTCCCCCATTATTACCAACTACATCTTCTACTCCAAACGCCCTTCCAAATGGAAGAGCATCTTCCTCCAACACCTCCCTATCTCTAAATCAATCAATATCCCATATGGCTTTAAAATATCCACCGCTCCCTCCCCAGCCTTTCAGGGTGATATTGATATCTCCATCTTCAAAACAGGTAATATCCTTATACAAGCCTCGCCTTCCCACCTCTCTATCTTTGAACACCACTTTAGCACTATGTCTCTCCTCTTTAACCATTCAGCGCCTAACACTCCTCCTCCCCAAACGAACAGAACCCCTCAAACCTCTTCTTCCCCCCTCCCCCCCACTCTACCTTCACTCTCAACCTCCAAAAATTGACCTCACCATCTCCCTCCCTTGACCCCCCTATTGATAACGACTACCCCCATCCCCAATTACCTACTTCTCATCCCCCACTTATCTCTCTCTCTCTCTCTCCCCCTAACCCCCTTAACCCTTACTCCTCGGACCCCTCCTTGAATAACGGTAGCCCCAAACTCCTGTCACCCACTTATCATTCCCTTCCCATGACCAGCCCTCCCCCTGTCCCTCAAACCTCCCTCCCCCTGACCCAACTACTCACTTACTCCACCGTCTTTTCCCCGCAAACATCTATCACAACTCCTCACCCCCTACCCCTACCAATCTCATACACACTCTGCTCCTCCCCTTCCCCTCTACCCGCCCCCCTCAGGCTCTACCTACCCAACCCCCCGACCCCGCACCTCAACCCCCAATAAACACCCATCTCCCTCACACCCCCTTACCCCAACCCTCAATAATCACACATCCCCATCACACCAATTTATTCGTTTCTCACTCGCTTCATGCCCTTTTATCCTCTCTGACCACATCACCTGCAGATTTCTGCCCCCTGTTTAACCTAACCCCTCCACTCTCACTTAACAGATCCGCCAGCCATCACTCCATACCTACTACCCTATCTCCCCCCTCACACAGTAGGCCTCCATCCGCAACTGATCACGACCACTCCCTATCCCCAGACCATTCTCCGCCCATGCCCCTTCATCACTTCCCTGTACCCGGACTACCCCAAGCCTACACAACACTATATTCGTCCTACCTACTTTAACTTCCGAACCCCTCACTCCTCCCAGCCCCGTCACCGCTCACCCTACACCATCTACCACATCTCCTCCCTCTCTCATTAGTCCACCCTCTGTAAGTAACTCAGACCACGCACTCCTGATACCTCCCCTCTCCTCAATTGCCCAGATCCTACATAACATTGAATGTGACCTATCAAATTTAACTACGGAATTTGCCCAACTCAGAAAAGACTTCTTTGTCCACAGCACCAGAACCCTCCCTCACCATAAAACGACTATCCTCCCTCCCTCAAACTTCCCCAATAACAAACACAACCTTTGGAGATCACTCCCTCTCCGATGCCGTAACCATAGACCTCTCCGCACCTCAAACCATCTCTCCCCGTCCGACCTCGCCGACCTATGTAACTCCTACCTTACTAATCTGCCAACCACCAACCCTCCACTCCCTTATGCCCCATCCCTGTTATCATAGGGACAAATAGAACCCCCTCCTCCCCCGCTTCCCCCAGACCACCACCTCAACTTTTGCTGATCCACTCTTGCCCACCCTCCATACCTAACCCCACACCACTGAAATGCATGCTAGTTAACTGTCGCTCCGCGGTCCTACACGCCACGGACATCCATTGATATTGCATTCCTCACTGAAACCTGGCTAAATGACCACTCAACGAGCATACTTGACCTTCCGGGATACTATATTCTTAGAAAAGACAGACCTAACAGAGTTGGGGGTGGGCTAGCCATTATTTTCAAAAAGGAACTTCAGATTTCCCTTATCACTAACCCAGGCTACTCCTCATGCGAATACCTGGAAGTAGAACTGTTAACTCAAAACTCCCGCCCAATTCGTCTACACAACATCTATCGCCCCCCGGGACCACCACAGCCCTTCATCGAGGACTTATCTGATCTACTGGCGCAATCAGTATTATCCAACTCAAAAAATCTTTTTTGGAGATCTTAACCTCCATTGGAATGATATCAATGACCCCACAATCTCCCTCCTCCCTACACTTCTTGAAATCAACGAACTCAAACAACTCTGCCAATCTCCAACTCACACTAAAGGATCCATACTTGACGTCATTCTGTCCAACGATAATCTGACTTCCGTTACCAATATCATCCCTACTGACTGGTCCGACCATCACCTTATACTCTTCACCATTGCTACCTCAGCAAACCTCCCTGCCCCTAAAAACTACCAGTCCTAAGAAATTGACCAGAAACCTAAAAGGCATCCCCCCAGGAGTTCTACAATCGAAACTCCAAGCTCAACTTCTTCTCATTCCCCCCTCCCAAAATGTGAATGAGCTCACTGAACTATTTAACAATACTGTTACAAATATTCTTGACCAACTAGCCCCGCCTAAACTCAAAAACCAAAGAAACACCCCCTCAAACTCTTGGTTTAATACAGAGATAAGTAATGAGAGACGGGCACTCAGACTGTCGGAAAGAACCTGGAGACACCATCCCTCACCCTCCCATCTTGCACTTCTCAGACATGCCAGATCCACTTACAAAAAACACATCCTCAAGGAAAAGGCTTCCTTCTTCCGCACTCAACTTGACCGTGCCAAAAACAGACCCAGGGAACTCTTCAAAATCATCCGAAACCAAACTTCCCCCGCACCTCCAAATAGGACAGCCTCATCAGACAGATGTGAAGAAATTGGCCACTCCTTCTCGGAAAAATTTGCCAAAATTGACCAATCCTTCCTTCCCGCACAACTATCCTCCAACTCCCAATCCAATCCTGTCCTCACCTCTAATGCCTACTCCACATCCCCCCTTCCAGACGACACACTCTCTCCTCTGCCCTCTATCCTACCGCTCCCCATCGAGCCTCCTCACCCACCCATTTCCATACCCCTCCACCACTCCACAGGCCTCTCACCTTCCACATCTCCAGTAACCAACTCACCTAAATCTCAACTTAAGAACAATGCCTCCTTGCTCAACTTTCTCCCCGTCACTGAGCTTGAAGTCCTCAATATAATTGGCAATCTAAAACCGTCCTCCCACACAAAAGACCCAATACCCTCCAACCTTGTCCCTGCCCTTAAGCACATCACCACCCCATTCTGGACCAAAATCATCAACACCTCTCTCTCCACGGGCTGTGTCCCCTCCTCCCTTCAGCTTGGTCAAATCTCGCCCATAATCAAAAACCCTAATGCTGACCCCAATGACCTAAATAATCTCCGCCCCATCACTAACCTTCCCCTTCTCTCAAAGGTACTTGAAAAATGTGTCCTACTACAACTAGACAAACACATAGAAAATTTCAACCTTCTCGACCTCTTTCAGTCGGGCTTCAGAAAAGGCTGCAGCACCGAAACGGCAATGCTCAATGTCATAGATGACATCCATCAATCACTTGACAATGGCGAGACCTGCCTTCTTATCCTTCTTGATCTCTCCGCAGCATTCGATACAGTCAACCATTCAGCCCTACTTAATGTGCTTAAGACCCGTTTCGGCCTTAATGGCACCGTCTACAAATGGTTCATTTCTTATCTACAACACCGTACTCAGCAAATCAAAATTCAAAACTGTCTCTCTACCCCCACTCCTGTCTCCCTTGGAGTCCCCCAAGGATCTATTCTCTCTCCCTCCGTCTTTAGCCTCTTTATGGAACCCCTCACCCTCATTCTTAACCAAGCAGGCATAATTACCACCTCTACGCCGATGACACCCAAATCTATTACAAGATTAAAACTCATGTTGACATCTTACACCTGAACAACACCCTTACCAAGATCCAAACCTGGTTCCATTCCAATCATCTCAAACTCAACCCTAACAAAACCGAAATCATTCTCTTCTCCCCCAAAAGTAACCCTCTACCCGTTCAATCATGGATCCCTGACCTCATTGCACTCAATTGCTCACTCACCCTGTCCAACTCCGTCAAATCTCTTGGCATCACTATCGACAACACCCTAACCCTTAATGTTCACATCAAAAACTCGGCCAAAGGAGCCCTCTTCACTCTCCGTCACCTCAAGAAAATTAAACCATTCATACCCACCGATGATTTCAAACTCGTAGTTCAGTCGCTTGTTCTGTCACGTATTGATTATGGTAATGCCATCCTTAATGGAATCCCCAAAGTACACCTAGCTCCAATCAAAGCTGTGCTTAACCTTGCTGCCAGGCTCATCACGGACAGCAAACGCTTCCATAACATATTCCCGGCTCTCAAATCTCTTAAATGGCTCCCTATCGAAGGCAGATCTGCCTACAAAACCGCCTGCATTACTCATAAAGTCCTCCACCAAAACACTCCGCATTACCTCTCAAAGAAACTCCACACTGCGGGCTCCACTCGACCTCTGAGAATCACCAACACCCTACTCCTAATCCCACCTCTGCATAAAAAGAAAGCCACACAATCTCGCTCCTTCTCTGGCAATGTCCCTATTATCTGGAATGCCCTCCCAAAAAACCTGCGCTGTAATCCCTCCTATTCTAGTTTAAAAAAAGACCTCAAAACCCACCTCCTCAATTATTATTGGGGTTCCTAACCTCTGTCCTACTCCAGAATTCTTATCTATCACACTATATTTGTTCTGTAATTATGTACCCTGTTCTCCTGTTTCACCATTTACCTAATTACTTAAATGTATAGCTCCTGCCCCTGTTTATTTATCTGGTCTTGTATAATGCTCATGTTGTCTGTACTTTGTAAATTTTTGTTGCACTACCTTTCATATGCTTTTATACCCTATGTGCCTTATACTATCCTTATCTTGTAAAGCGCTCTGATACCTCTGGGTCTAGCCAGCGCTATATAAAACCTTCAAAATAAATAAAATAAATAAAAAATAAGTATTTGTAAAGCGCACAGCTACCCCTAGGAATCCCGGCCCTAGGGGCCTCGGGAAGATTAAGCAAGCTATTGTCACATGGTGCTGGGCTGACCTGCCGCCAGTGCCGGGGATCGAACCGTGATCCCCAACGTCGGTCGCCCTGGCCGCTGCGCCACACCTCTTCCTATAGAGGATAGGAGGGTATGGAGCAGTGGCATTACGCACTCCAACTCCGGTCCACCCTCCCCCATGGCAAACCGGGCACTGTCAAGTGCAGGAGCCTCGACACATCCTTTAATTGCATTGTGATAAATATTGTCATCTGCGCCTTCATTTACATTTTCTGTATTTACTAGTTAGGCACACTGTTCGTGGCTTCCATGTTGTTTTACAACACACGTGACAACCCACTTTGCCTTCTGTGAGCTATTGTCCCGCTTTCATAAGTGTGGGCATAACGGTCACAGCTCTGAAAGCGCTAAAAAGCCAGGGCTGGTTGATGATGTTCCACATTGATAATATATTTTAAATTAATGGCGGCGCTCTCTTCGTTGAACTATTGCTTTTCCCAACAGTTTTGCTTTCCCGGCAGAGGTAGGTAGAGGGGATGTGTTCCGTCGGCTAGACTGCAGACTTTGGTGCTGGAAACCAGAGTTCGAGCCTTGGAGTCACGTCCACATCCTGTGATTCTGGGCAAATCACTTAATCTCCCCGTGCCTGAATATGTAATGTAAATATGGTGCTCATGTACAGCGCTCCAATAACTTCGGGTCGAGTTTGCGCTATAAAAATATGCAACAAAAAAAAAAATAGGAGGGTATGGAGCACCCCCCTCTTCCCCCCCCTCCCCATGGCAAACCAGTGTCCTGTGCAGGAGCCTCGATGCATCCTTTAATTGCGTTGTGATAAGTATTGTCCTCTGCGCATTCATTTACATTTTCTGTATTTACTAGTTTTTTGTTATCGGCAGACTGAAATCCAATTCTCTCCCCCGCCCCCCTTTCATTTTGGCTCAAGCGCTCAAAAATACTTACATTCTCACTTCCCAGTTGGCTCCATGGATTTGCTTTGCCTCCATTACTATAGAACGAGGGGCGTTAATTATAATTTTAAAATATGTGCCTGCCGAAAAACCGCAAGCTGGTTTTTTTAGGGGCACATCTATCAACTGCCCAGCAGGTGCAGTGGCACCGGTTTCCACGTGTGAGAGCTTCTCATTGGCCCCAAATAGCTTTTACTCCCCAACTGCTGCGGGCGTGCTGACCTATGAGCCCATGTTACTTGTTTACACTATAGCCCACTAACTCTTGCTTTACAACTGTTTTTCAACTTAATATGTAGCGGGTAATTCATAAAATGCCTTTTGAGAGTGGCCCAGTTTTACATTTTTCCAAAGCGCCCTTTGTTTGAATGACTCTGGGGACAAACACCAGTGTGCTCAAGATACGTCACCCTCTGAACACGAGCGCGCACTTAGGAACGCTTGCCTATACCCAGGGTCACTGCAATTATAAAGCAAGAGAGGACCAAACTGGATGGCATGGTTTACTAAACCAAGAAAAGGTGCATAATACAGCATGATGGATTTTATTACCTCATCCTTTTGTAATTTCTATGCACGTTAACACAATTTGGGCACAGGGTTCACCTCATTAGTACGGCCCGGCCCATACATGGAGATTACAGGAAGGGTCCCTGTACTGCTAACACGTACTACTAATCCTGCAGCAAAATATATAGTTTGCTCCACTCCATTTCCTGTTCATTCATTATTCGATTGAGCAAATGATGGCTCAGTGGTCTAATGAATCCCCTCTACCAGTCTCTGCTTGATCTCGTGATTACAGGTTCATATTGTGGCAGGTTTACTCAGCCTGTCATCCTTCCGGGGTTGATCATATAAGTACCACAAAGTTAGTTACTATATATTGAGCACCTGCCTGTCACCACTCCTCGTTTAGGCCTGGCTTCCTTTCAGACACTTGCCCTCACAAATGTTCCACAAAGTACTAGACATGATCTGTAAGTACTATCTAACATCTGAAATGCTTCTCTTGAATCCAGTATTTTCCCAAATGACTGGAAAAAGCTACAGTCATTTCCAGGGTCGACCTGGCCTACTAGGATATCAGGCAGTGACTGACTGGCTGCTCTGAAAGGTCAGTGTGTGGGGCTGTTTGTTGGCCTGTTTTATTGCCTGCTGGGCGCTGTTTTGACTTTCGCTTTCCCTGATATTGAAACAAGCATTGCCAGTAGCGAGCTCAAATCCATGAAGTCTTGCATACCTTGCAAAACACCTATAGAGCTTTTCTTTACAAGTTCAAAACTGCCCCAGTTTGTAACAAGCATTTGCAATGCAATAGGTCTCGCAATTGCGAGAGTTTGAGCTATTGACACTGTAAACGACAATGCCTTTTATTTATGTGTTGGTTTTAAAACATAAATAAAAGGCATTGTCATTTACAATGCCGATAGCTTAAACTCTTGCATATGCGAGACCTAGTGCATTGAAAATGCTTGTTTTTATAATAGGCAATATGAAAGCGGTTTTCCATTGATTAGGAAAAATGCCCATCTCAAACATGAGCTTGTAAATTGCCATAAGGTTTAGGGCAATTTGTTCTGGTGCCAGTTTAATTATAGTGGGAGGACAAGGGTGAAGTTGGGATCCGGATTTTGTAGATTTTTTAGTGCAGTCACCTGCTCTTGTGTAGACTCAATACATTTAGTAAAGAGGTTACAATTCTTGTGGAGGGAGTCAAAAAAGGCAATATCAAATAAAAGCTTGATAAGAGAAAATGTGTCATATACCTCTTTGACTTTCTTTTAAAATAAGGTAGCCAGGCTGTTAAAACATTCTAGGCTATTATGGCCTTACTATTTGAAAAAAGTTAGTTTGTGGAGTTTTTTGCCACTTTTATTTTTTTTGTAAAGTAGGAAGCCTTTTCCTTTCCCATCAGTAATTTATAAGCAAACAATTCTAGTTTATCCTTTTTTATCTCAATGTCGCAAAAATTCTTTCTCCAGTTGTGCACTTGCCTGCTACATTTTTGTTTTTGGGCTCTAAGAAAGTCAGTAAACCAAGGTGCCGTAGGGTGTGATCTCTTGTTGCGAGACACCTTAGGTGGAGCAAACAAATTGACAGCGGACATTAGCCAAGAGTTGTAATTATTAACCATACTATCAATCTCATTTGCTACTCAAGGTAGTGAGTCTTGCAAGGTTTGCTGTAGTTTGCCAATGGATATTTGGTGCCATGGTTGGGAAGTGAGGTTTTTCAGAACTATCCTATCTTGTTTGAGGGATATGGTAAGTTAATGTCAATTGTTATTAATGAATGGTATGACAAGGACACAGGTAGTATGTTTACGTTGGTTAAAGAAGAATTGTTGGTGACAATACCGTTAAGACAGTGCCCTGCAAAATGAGTTGGTCATACAGCTGCCTGCCTAAGTCCACAATTAGTTGTCATCTCAAGTAAGGTTTACGTGTCTTTAGCCATAAGGTTTTCTAGATAAAAATTAAAGTCTCCCAGGAAAATAAAGTAAATGGAAATTGCAAATTTTTCCAAGATAATACCAAGATCTTGTAAAAAAAAGCTTGTCTGGGGGGTGATATCGAAGTAGCCCATTAAAAGTCCGGGCTTTGGTTAATTCTATGCTAAAAGAAAGGGCTTCACAATGCGATAACATAAGAGGTTTAAAACTCACTTTGTTGTGAATTGAAAACAAAATGGTAATGCCTCCATTTCTTTTGATTTTTCTATCTAACCTGTAGGACGTATATCCTGATAGTGTGGCTGCTACAAAATCTGGGCCCGACGCCTGGTCGCTCAGGTTTCTTCAACAAATAAAATATCCAGCTTCTGAGTCTATCAAGTCAGCGACTTCTAATTTATGTTTTACTAGAGATTTTAAGTTAATGAGCGCAAAGCGACTTGTTTTAGTTGCCTGTGGGTGTTGTGTTAGTTTAAGCTGTATTTTTGCAGTTTTTTAGCGGTCCTCTATTTGTAATTGAAACATATAGGTACCCCAGCAGTGTTTCGGAGACTCAGCCAATGAAAATGTGTCGAATTTAGGGTAGCACTGAGACTTTTTTTGCGCATGGTGGTGAGCTCTTCCCTTGTATCAAATCTTCTGGTGAGTAGATCTATAGCAAAATTGGCTGGGGTTCGGGCCCTGGGTGCTGATGGGCTTGCATTTGGTGTACCAGCGGCACCCCCACTGCGTGGACGCCCTGCCAACTCTTTTAAATATCCCTCCATGAACGGGGGTGTGTCGGGTGCGGGGGCTAAAGCTAGATTTGCGTGAGTCAGCCTGCTGATAAAAACTGATAGGATTAAACCAAATGTTAACTGGGGTCCAGCAACCCCCTAATCATGCAGGCAGGTTCCGCTGCTGCATGATCTACTGGTGAATCAAATATTATTTAAAATAATTGGCCAACAGAAACCATAAAATGAATAAAAAGGATTTTTAACCCTTCCAAGATGGAGCCTGTATTTAAGAGCCAGGCACCTCCAAAAATAGAGGCACAAGTACCTCTTACAAGGAAAATAAAACAGGCATAGTTCCTTGTGAATGCAGATCGATATTCAGGTTGAGAGGTTAGTTAAGCAGTTTTCGAGCTGCTCGGAGGTGCTGCCAGCTCTTTTAGATATCCCTCCATGAAGGGGTGTGTGTCAGGCGGGCAAGGGCTAAAGTGTGATTTGTGAGAGTCAGCCTGACGAAAAAAAATGATGGGATTAAAACAAACTTTAACTGGGGTCCTGCAACCTCAAATTATGCAGGCAGGCTCCCCTGCTACATGAACTACAGTTAAATCAAATATTAATTAAAATAATTGTGCCAACAGAAACCATTAAAACGGTATTGTATGTATGCATGAATGTTTGTGTGTGTGTGTATATATATTTCTGTGTATATGTATTTCTGTGTATATATATATTTGTCTATGTATATATTTGTGTATGTATGTGTGTATATATGGATGTATGTATATATGGGTGGGTGTTTGTGTATATATGGATGGGTGTATGTGTATATATGGCTGGGTGTTAGGCATCCATTTACACACTTGTACACCCACTCATTCTTCAACAGGCCTTTCCCTATATATATTAAACATATTAAAATTGTTCAGAAACACATACTCAATGGATGATGTCATCAGTGATGTCATTTGAGATGTCATGAGTGATGTCATGAGTGATGTCACTGACCATGTCATGAGTGATGTAATATGTGACATCATCAGCAGTGGATTGCGGGCGCGTGAATTATAGTTAGCTGAACTAACTATAACGGGGGAATTTCATTGGTTTTTTACGAGTGAAATGTCCAGCTAACTATAACGTGTGAAACCTATGGTTTTTTCAGTGAATTTGCAAGGTTTTTTTAAATGCTAATTCCTAACTATAACGTGTGTGAAACCTATTTTTTTTTTAAGTGAATTTGCAAGGTTTTTTAAATGCTAATTCATGAATGTATTATATTTTTAAATATTTATTTTACAATAAGCTACCTATGTATATAGTTATAGATTGCCTTTATCCTGTAATATGGAATGGCTCAGCTTTTTTTTTTTTTTTTTTTATTTGGATAAAGTTGAACAGCATAGTTAATATCTTCTATAAACGTATAAACACTTGAATTTATTTATTTTTTTAAGGGTTTTTGACCGTGCGCGCACGGTGCACGCATGCGTACGTGCTCCGTGTGCGCATGCGTACGTGCTCCACGTGCGCATGCATACGTCGTGCGTGCTCCGTACGCGCTTGCTCCGTACGCGCATGCGCGCGTGCTCCGTATGCGCATGCATGCGTGCTCCGTGCGCGCACCGTGCGCGCACGGCAAGTCATGTGATTTAGAAACAACACTTTTCATTGATTTATAGTAGTTTCAGGTCATGTGATTAAGAAACAACACTTTTCATTGGTTTATAGTAGTTTCAGTTCCAGAAACTTCCAACACCACACCCACTCCCCTCATTATTTCTTCTGATTCCCTGGGAGAAGGAGCTGAGCAGCTTTTCCAGTACTCCAGTACTTGAGAATGGCAGAGCAGCAGTCATTCTGAGAGTGAGCAGGAGACCCTTGTGAGACAGAGGAAACAGAAACACTCTTGCAATTTTTTAGATTTCCAGAGGGGCAGAAGAAGTTGAATGCTCCAAAAGTCACCTGCACTATTTGTGGTGTAGTCTTATCAAGAGGAGATCCTAAAAAGACATACTCTTTTAGTATTTTCACTATGATCAGGCACGTTAAAGGAGTACATCCTGTGGCTTTTGCTCGAGCTGCTAGAGACAACCCTCCAGCAGCTCAGCCGAGCACATCATCGGCAGCTCAGCCGAGCACATCATCGGCAGCTCAGCCGAGCACTTCATCTGCAGCTCAGCCGAGCTTTTCATCTGCGGCAGCAGCTTCACCTGCTTCTGTTCCTCTGGATATACACCCTCTGCTCAAGAGGGTGCATATAAGGTGCACTGCGTGCAATGCTCTTCTCTCTTATGGGGACACCAGCATTCCCCTAATAGAGAGCAAGATACAGCAGCACACATGCGGCACCCCATAATTTTTTTCATTTTTTTGTTCCTCTGGTCCTCAATTAACACAACGGCTCTTTTTAGAGCCACCTAACATCTAAACACTTAAATTTGATTTTTAATTCTATTTTTTTTATGATTTTTTTTCCGCCGTGCGCGCACCTTGCGACGGTACACGCACGGTGCGCACACCCTGCGCGCACCCTGCGCGCACCCAGCGATTTAAAAAATAAAATAAAATAAAAAAAAAAATGTTTTTTTTTTTTTACCCTTTAGGGTCCTTAAGGGACCCCCTGACAAAAGCTAGGGGGTCAGGAACTCTGTACCCTGCCCCCATTTCACGTTCTCCACCTTTCTTTTTTACTGTCACACACAAAATGGCGGCCGACACTTCCTGATTTCGACCGATTCGAATGTTGACTGACATGTAACCACCAATCACAATTACGCTCGCGCATGTTAAGGTGCGCGCACGGTGTGCGTACGGTGCGCGCATATAGATATTTATGTACTTTTAACTGCAATTTTCTCAGGAACTACTGAACAGATCGACACCATATATGCAAAAGGCACATCCCTGACCTGAGGACTACCTCTTTGCCAAATTTCAAGTAATTCTGTTCAGCCGTTGGGGCTGTACCTTCGACTAAAGGTCCTATGGGAAAATGCATGGGGAAAACGCATTTTGGGACCCCCCTTTTTTCACAGCCCCCGCTTGACGAATCTCCCCGAGACTTCCAGGGTAGGAGCTGAGCGGAGCGCCCCATTAGTTTTGAAAATTTCGCGAGGATCCGTCAACCGGCGCCAAAGTTATTCATTCCTATGGAAACACGGTCCTAACTATAATGATCTACTGGCGACCGCCAGTAGATAATGTGTGTGTGTGTATATATATTTGTGTGTTTATATTTGTGTATGTATGGGTGGGTGAATGTGTATTTATGGGTGGATATATGTTTACATATGGGTGTGTGTGTGTGTATATATATATATATATATGTATATGTATGTATATATATATATATATATATATATGTGTGTGTGTGTGTCTCGACAAGAGTACTCTATGGTCCAGTAGAATGCTGGGAGCCGAAACACGTAGACCGTCCTCAATTGTTTGAATTGAACTATGGTGTGGAAAATAAACACTTTTCAGGGAAAATTACCTCTGTTGCCGTGTGCCATGAACTCTCTCGCCATGCAATGGAGCATGCAAAGAAGCGAGGGAATATCATACATATATATGTGTGTGTATTATCTACTGGCGGTCGCCAGTAGATAGTAGTTATAGTTAGGACTGAGTTTCCATAGGAAATCTCAAAATTCTATTTTGAATAACTTTGGTGCCGGTTGACGAATCCTCACGAAATTTTCAAAACTAATGGGGTGCTCCGCTCAGCTCCTACCCTGAAAGTCTCGGGGTGATTCGTCAAGCGGGGGCTGAGAAAAAAGGGGGGTCCCAAAACGCGTTTTCCCCATGTATTTTCCCATAGGACCTTTAGTCAAAGGTACAGCCCGAACGGCTGAACAGAATTACTTGAAATTTGGCAAAGAGGTAACTACAGTGGGTGTAACAGAACCCTTTCTGCTGGACACTGGTGCTGCAAAGAGTTCAATTATGCATTCAAAACTCCCTGGCGCGCCTTTGTCTGGCGAAAAAATGACCTTCCTCTCTGCAATATGAACATTGATTGGGACCTATAGGGATACGTGACGTGGTTGATAATACCCATTCATTTGGTGGTTATTCTGAAACTGTTGGGGTTGCTGATAGATACCTTGGGTTTGCCTATAATTATTCTGTCCTCCACGTGGCGGATAAGCCTGCTGTAAAAGGACCTTCGTTTTCAGTTCTTTCGTTTTCTTGTCTGTTCTATCCTTCTCGTCTTTATCTCTATTTTCGTAATACTGTGCAGTAGCCAGTATTTGCGCTGAAGAGGAAACAGCCCAAGAACTCTCCGAATCTTTTAATTTCTTACAAAACTCGGGAAGTAGATTCTGCACAAATTTATCAAGATATAACCGTTGGCCACCTTCAGTACTCATGTCTTGACCACTGTGGTCGATAAACGTTTCTTCAAACCTTGTAAAGAAATCGGACACTGTCTCATCTTTCTTCTGCTTACATGCGGATAGTTTATCCCAATTCACGCGCATCGCAGGCATTAAAGTTTTCATGTATGTAATAATTCTACCAGGGAGGTCTGCTACGAGGGGCTCAGGTTTAGCACCACCAACTTGTCTAGTGTCTGCGGCAATTATATTAGCCCATGTGTCCCCTAGTTCTGCAGCATGATCCATATTACGAATGGATCCCCATAAAGGCTGTGGAACCACATTCCCAAACAACATATCTATGTCAGCCATATTCATGACACACGATTCTGCAGTTTGTGATAACTCCTTATAATATCCTGTAGGGTTTTTACGGGGGTCAGGCAATGTCTGTTTAAGCGCTATTACTTCAGATCGTTTCCAAGGGACATGCACCCAAACACGCTGAAAATGAGCTGGAACAGCTGGATTAGCATTTGCATCAGCAGGTCTCCAAACTGAAGGAACCTCACGCATCGGATATTGGCGCGCTTTTACCTTTTCCCCCACAGGGAATTCCTGGTCGAACAATGATTGTTGACAATCGCCATTCCTGAAGGACAGTAAAGTCGCAACTGCTTTATCTACATCGGGACCCACAATTGTACCCGTTTCAAAATCAAACCGCACTCGACACAACTCCTGCGGGTTTGAGTTTGAACCATGATCCTCCAATTCCTCACAGAGGAATTCACACATTTTGTCGAACACATACCTCTGTTTTGGGGCGTCCCATTGTTGAAACACGCTAACAACTGACCCCACATCATAGAGTGAAGGGAAAATAATCCACCTACGCGCCATATGATCTAATACCTCTTTCTCTTCAGGATTAGGCAGCTGACTACGTAACTGCTTACGTTGTAAACCAGGTGTCATACTAGATGACCCCTGGTTTACTTGTTTACAAACCAGGGAATGTCCTACTGTGGAATCGCAGTCCTCCCCTGTTAGGAAAACTTCCTTATCCTCCGTTGACATCTGTAGGTGAAAGGTAGGGACCATAATTCATGGAGAAACGTACTACCTAGGGGTTCAACGTGACCAATTGGGAAATGTTTCATGCAAAATTTAAACTGAAACAGCGAAAATGGGAGAGAGATAACGCCATGAATTAACCACACAGCTGAATCTGTCGCCGCCACAGAAAATGGCAAGTGCTCTAATTGTTCAATGTGTGATAGCGTGTACGTAGCGCCTTTCATGGACATAAATCTCTGTTTATCAGTTAGATTAAATAGTAAAAACAAAGCAGAAGCGTTCAAATAATCCCAAGGTACTTTTCCCATTTTTAGAGTTTGTAACGTCCAAGCAAATTGCATTAGCGATCGTAATTGATTTTGACCATGATAGAACACAGATACATCCCTGTGAACAACATCAATAACAGAGGAAACTATATTATCTAAGGTATAAATGCGGGAAGACAATGTATTTATGCTATTGTCGACTACTGCAAGGACTTTTTCTAAATTTGCTTTGTCAATTTGGCGCAGACGGAATGCTGCCTCCATCTGCAAAAGTTTCCATAATTCATTGTAATCTGCATAGATGAATCTCTTTGTTCTAGGAATCCTAGGACCCAAGATAAAACCATCCAAAGTGATTTCGCTCGACAAGAGGGACAAATGATGTTTCACAGACAGAGTAGAGTGCTCCAACCATTGTTGACACAATTTTCCCACCGAATATGTGGTGACCGAATGTGAATGTGGGTAACAAGGATCGGGTCTTATCTGTATGAAACCAGTCGTTGCATCATAAAAACGCGGTTGACATGCTTTTGAATTGGTTTGCCACAACAACCATCCTAACGTGTCAACATCAAAGACATTGAAAGTGTCATTTTGAAACAGAGATTGTAATACATTGATGGTATAATTTGTGTGTTTACATCAATTATTATACTCCGCCAATGACGGAATGGAGGGAATATTCAGATTCTTGGCCGTAGCCAAGCCAAAACAGGTAGCTTGGTGCACTGTGTCATTTAAAAATATCTAAGTTGGAATTAGGCATGCACGATGCAAAGCTTCAGTTCCCTGAACCTGCCAAGCCTTATTGCCCCAAATTGATTTCAAATCAGTGGCACCTCTCTAGTGTTCATAACCCTGTATGGCCAATTTAGTTCTAAAGAAATTGGAATAGATCAGTTCAGTTCAGTTCAATCCACTTTAATCGATTAATTAAAATCATAAAAGTACACACAACATTTACATTCATATACACATGCAAAATACAATAAATAACACTATTAAATTCATCTTAAAACCAATCTTAAAAATAATTCATTGCTCCTTAGCTAAAGTGCATAAACAGTCATGGTCACATGAAGAATAACAGTCCATGAATACATGCCATTTTCTAGTCAAGCGACAAAGTTCTACTGACTATCATCCTACTCCTCACCGTGACTGCAGCCACAAGAAAAGACGCTATGCAAAAAGTTTCCCAGTTATTGGATAGCATTAGTAAATATAGTAAGGCAGGTTTGGCCTGAAGAAAACCCTTCTGTCTGAGTAAGGGAACCAAGAACTTCTTGCGGATCACAGAATAGTGTTTGCAGAATAATACAAAGTGTAAAGTATCTTGGATGGAGAAATTATCGCAGGAGCATGATCCAGCGTTCTCAGGTTTAGACCAAGTCGGGTAGTCCCCAAAAATAAAGTGTATTAAATTAAATCGGAGTCTAGTCAGGAGCCAGCGATGAAATGGTTTGGTGACTATAAGCAGGTAGGGTTCTATTAACAGAGTAGTTTTTAATAGGGAATGAGCCCTAACTGAAGGTTTTTGTATTTCATTCCCTTCCCTTTCCATAGTCATTAATTTTATAAAATTACTTTTTACCCATTTCAGATCATCCTTCCTGATGTTTTCCGGATGGTCATATAACTCCTGACGTCCCAATTTAGTGAACATGGTTTTAACGTAGACCAACCACTTGATCTTACTAACTCTATCCAATTTGACACAATCCCCAAGTATCTCTTGGTTGAGACTCAAATCTGAATTAAGCCAAACTCTGAGCCAGCAGAGTAACGGAGCCAAGCTCAGGGTGTCAGATAAGAATCCCAAACCTAATTCCTGATGCAGAGAAAAATTAGGGGCAGATTGTGGTAATGAAAGCAGTTTCCGCAGAAAGCTATTTTCCGCAACCTGAAGATCTGGTTGGGGTTTGTAACCCCAAATAGCGGAGCCATAGCCTGCTATGGCCAGACACTTAGAGGAGTATATTTTTAAGATGGCCTCCATTGGTCTTGCTCCCAATCGTTTCGCAAAACCTAGAACAGCAGAAGTCGATCTAATTACTGCGTTCTTTTTTAATTTTTGTTGTGGGGCCCAAGTACTCCTTTCATCAAAAACTACCCCAAGGTAGGTAAAAGAGGGGACAGACGACACTAGTCCTCCATTACAGTAGAAAGTTCTTGGTTTTATAGCTCTCCTGCCGGTTGTCAAGACATGTGATTTACCTATATTTACAATTAAATCCAAGGACCGCATAAACTCACCAAAAGCATCTAGTAGACGCTGTAGGCCTACCGCAGTCCTAGCCAATAAGACGGCGTCATCCACGTATAGGAGAACTGGGATTAAAGTGTCTCCTACACGCGGAATATCCAAACTCGCTTTAACCAGGGTTTTGTCCAAGGCATTAATATAAAGGGTAAATAACAGGGGTGCCATAATGCACCCCTGTCTGACCCCTCTCCTAGAATTAAAAGGCTTGGAACATCTGCCATCCTGGGATAACCTGATCGAGGCAGTAAGATCACGATGAAGATCTACTAGGAAGTAGACCAAAGGTGGATCTAAGCCCATCTCTAATAGAATTGTCCACAGCTTTGACCTGTTGACCAGGTCAAAAGCTGAGGACAAGTCCATGAATGCTAAGTTCAACGTACCCTCCTTGGCCATAGTGTATTTCCCGATTAACATGAAAAGGTTCAAACATTGATCCATAGTGCCTCGACCTTTACGGAAACCATATTGTAAATTACTTATAATTTTATTATCTTCTGCCCAATCTGTAATCTTTGCTAGAATCACTTTGCCAAGTATTTTGACAGCCGAATCAATCAGGGAAATGGGTCTGTAGCACCTTGGTTCACTCCGTTGACCCTTTTTAAAAACCGGAATAATTGTCGAATGACACCAAGATGGAGGAGGCCCAATCAAAGCCACGGCGTTAAAAACATTAACCAAAATCTTTGCCCAAAAACTGGGATTATGTTTATAAACATCCGCTGGAACGTGATCTGGGCCTGGTGCTTTATTACTCGATGTGTCCTTTATGGCCTTTTCTATATCATCAATGACAAATATAAGAGGTGGCAACCCTTGCTGCAAAAAGTTATTGGACTCGTAATTATTGGGATCATTAGAACCATAGATCCCTTCAAAGTGATTTAACCATTGGGCTTCTGTAACATTAGTTTCCTGGCAGCTGTTATCCAAACCTGTAAAAAGGGGAGTATTTACAATTGACCAGAACTTGGCACTATCTTTTAAGACGTTAACAGATAGCAAGGCATCCCAAGTATCTGCTTTAATTTCTGATTTTCTCTTTTGGATCGCCAGTTTATATAGTTTCCTACGACTCGCTATCAGAGACCTATCTTGCGGAGAGGTTTTCAATGCTGAAATTAAAGCACTATGTGCTAGCGAACAATTTTTGTCAAACCATTTTTCTTTCAGTTGCACATATCCCTTAGATTTAGTGGTCAGATCTGTAGCAATCTGCGAACAGATACCTACAAAAGCTTCCAAAGTAACGTCCTCCGAAGTTAAGGGGTCGTTACATAGTGATATAAGATCCCTGGTGTTCACACATAAATCGGTAAAGAATAGCGTTGGTATCACTTTAGTCCACTTAAGCCTCCTATCTTGATCCCGAGTTACCAAGTTTTTAGGGCCAAGTGTTCCCCTTCTCGATTCTAAAAACCCGCAATTTGAAGCTAATTCCAACAAAACAGGGTTATGATCGCTGAAGGAAGTTGATATGGCATTATAAAAGATAACCTTTTCAAGTAGATTGTGAGACAGAAAAATATAGTCGATAATTGTCTCACCATTCTTGAATGTATGATAGCGATCAGAGGAGTTAGCAAAAGAGGGTTCAAAGAGATCTGATTCGGACAAAAAACTCTCCAGGGCAGCACCTCGAAGAGAGTGCTCAAAGTGCGGGGTCTCTGAAATAGTATAAACCAAGTTGTCTGATATGTGGCAAAAATGATCACATAAGTGTATGTTAAAATCCCCTAGAAGCAAAATAAAACAATTAGTGGGTTGAACTCTCCTATATTCAAGTAGAAAATCATTCAATTTTTCCAAATGCTGATTAGTATCTATGCTATCACTTGAATTATAGAAGTTAATCAATAGCAATTTAAAATTATTAGGGCGGATTACTTCTAAAACCAATATATTAGTTGAATCAACCTCTAATCTAGATAATGAACCTTTGAGGTTAAGGGACAAAAGGAACAACAGTCCACCCTTCGCTCTACCAGCCTTAGATGGGCATGCCGGTAGGGAGAAAGATCTATATCCATCTATCCAAAGATCGTCCCCCCTGTCCCATGTTTCCTGTAGGGCAATTATATCATATTGCTTTATGGTATTCAGCCATATGGGGTTGTGTTTCTTAGAGTTAAGGCCAGCAATGTTCCATGTGATAATTTTACAGTTTCGAGTGGGGTCTTCCATAGTCTCAACTGGGTCATGGACCGTAGGAATCAAATCGTCTCTGGACACCCCTATCCCTGGTGGTCAATCATTTTGATCCAACTGAGAAAGGGGAAAAAAGCTGTTAGAGGACAACAGCCCTTTATCCCTGGGAGTGGGCAATAGAGGTGAATGTTGTGCTGGTGATATCACTACCTTGCTCTCTCTACCTTTAGATGGTCTAATGACTCCATCTTG
Organism: Triturus cristatus; assembly: GCF_964204655.1. NCBI lineage: Eukaryota > Metazoa > Chordata > Amphibia > Caudata > Salamandridae > Triturus > Triturus cristatus. The sequence continues at coordinate 243,995,195 of NC_140595.1, forward strand.
AGGGACAAGCCTATCCACTTGGGAAGGGATAAAAGGATCATACAATCTCCTAGTGGGTGGATAGAAAAACCCCAGGGGCACAGCTCTAATATCCCCACCAAGATGATCCGTTACGTTCCAGAGCAATCTTCCAGGAGTATTTTGGTTATTAAAATTAACTATGATACAATCCCCAGTGACACGTTTGGGACCATAGCCCACCCAGCCAACTCGCCTTGCCATAATGATATTAGCAGAAATCCCCGCTGGACCTGAAGAATGACGCTCACACCAGTGCTTAGTTTTTCTCAATAAGGCGGCTGTAGGTTCAACATCACCAGCCGGTAGATGAGGAACCCCAACTAAAACTACCACCAGAGGAGTAGCTTCTGGTGGTAGATTAATTATACATGTGTTGGGAGAGAACGTTTTCCCCAATTGCTCTACATTCTTGTTACATGCCTCCTTCTTACTACCGACAACTTGAATCTCGCAATTCTTATCCCCAGCCAAAAGTAATTCAACACCAGGTTTCCGTGCATTAGAAACCAAATGACTCGTTGCTGCCCCAGGATTTAAATTAGCCGTAGATAAGGAATGATTCCTTTGTAGGGGACTTTCTACCAAATCAGCCTTAGAGTATGTTTTCAGCCCTGGGTTTGACCGCCCACTATTCAATAAAAGACAATTAGCATCAGATTTAAATGAGTCAATCATGGAATCCAGTCGGTCACATTTGCTCCGTAGGTCCGCCACACACTTATTCATAGTGTCAATAACATCCTTGGCAACATTAGTCAGTATGGCCTCAAACCGTGACGAGAAAATCTCTTCCACCAGATTCCGTAATGCCAATAGTATATTGTCGTCCAAACCGGAAATGGGATTTGCTATGTTTGGTTTAGGCCCCCTTTGTTTTTTTCCGTTTTTTTTAAGTGAAGCCCGAGGTCCCTGTATCTTAATAGCCTGATGTTTGGACCCATTTACCGATTCAGTAGAAGGAACTTCCAGGATTAGGTCCCGCTCCCCCATATCACTTCCAGCAATCTCCGAGGGAGCAAAGGCAATTCCAAGACCATTATTTACAATCACCTCGGGTTCCAGTGGTATAGATGGCGTTTCAACATGTGGTAAGTCCTCACCCTCTCTAGCGGTTAAACCCAGCTCCCTTTCCACAACCTCAATTTCATTATTCAACACGCCCACCGCTGTAGTCAGGTAGGTAATAATAGAGGAGGATTTACGAGGAACTTTAGCATTTGAACCCCCCTGTACCTGAGTTGCAGCCAGCTTCCTCTTGCCCATATTGCAGTTAACAGGGACGTGGCCCAGCCCAGTCTCCTTCTGGCTCCGACGGGCGCGGACGGGCCCGCCCTTGGCCCGGGCTTCGCCCGGGCGGCGCCCGGGCACGCTCGCGCTGCGGTATGCCCTCGGTGGTTTTAAGGGCTCCTGGCGCCAATACAATGAGGCGGATGGTGTGCGCGATGGGGCGCCTGGGAAATGGAGTCCTCGTTGAGCCGGTAAGCCGTTAACCTTACGGCTCAGCAGGGGCAGAAGCAGCCGTTCCCCTCACGGCAATGTCGCGTCTGGAGTCTGCCCAGCCTCGGTATCAGCCACTGTCAGGTTTGTGAGGTTTGTAAGCGCGTCCCGCGCTGCGGTATGCCCTCGGTGGTTTTAAGGGCTCCTGGCGCCAATACAATGACGCGGATGGTGTGCGCGATGGGGCGCCTGGGAAATGGAGTCCTCGTTGAGCCGGTAAGCCGTTAACCTTACGGCTCAGCAGGGGCAGAAGCAGCCGTTCCCCTCACGGCAATGTCGCGTCTGGAGTCTGCCCAGCCTCGGTATCAGCCACTGTAAGGTTTGTGAGGTTTGTAAGCGCGTCAATTTTGTGTGGGTCAGAATAAATTTGGATTGAGACTGCAACAATAATTTAAAGAAATACGATTCCGGATTGGACGTGTTAGAATCAGTAAAATAGGTGACCTTATTCCTAAGGGTTTTAGAACTCCCCCGTGAGGGAGTTGCACAATGTTCCCATTGCGTGTAATTAAAAACAGGTCTTACCGTGTTTGTTTTGTGTAAGAAATGATGTCCATAGTGTTGATAACAGAATAAATCAGCGTAAGTGGCAGAATATAAATATTAATCTTTAGCACCAAAAGCAGCATTATACTTTAAATCAGAAAACAATAATGTACTGCTTGTACATCCCATTCATCGGAATGCATGTCCTGTGTAACAACATCTCCTAATAAAACGCAAAACACGTATGGTATCTTGAGGACTTCTGTCAGGCTGTGAATTCCGAATGCTACTTTATCCCAAACGGTGCCATCTGCAACCAGGAAAGCCAAAATGTTTCAACCAGGGCTTGATCACCTTTCATGATATGGGACAATGTATAGGGAGACAGAAATCCGTCGACCAATTTTACCGCAGAGAATTCTGGCAAATAATGACCATTGAGGAGCAAGAAAAACACTGTCACAAATCCAATCGACATGAAGAGGAAAATCAGGATAAGGACCAACCAGATGTAGGTCCAGGGTGGGGCCAGGTACGTTTTTGTGACCCAAGAGATGAAAATACTTGTTTTCGTCAGTGGTAGTGTCAAAGACAAACACGAGCAGGAAGAGTCATAAGAGAAACTCGTACGGTCCCCAAATTAACTGCTTGCTCCCACGTTAATTAGTGGTGGCAGCGCAGCATCAGCTTGATGTTGTAGAGGACTATCCAGCACTTCAATGTGGGACTCATCCGCAGGATAAGCATACTCGACTTCTTTGTTGGAAGAGGATGGAGGGAAAGCAGGCAAAATGTCAATAGTAGTTTACGTCTCACCCTCAACAACAGGGGAATTAGTCGAAGAGGCTGAAAGCACCCGATTCAAAGAGATAGTGTTGCATGAAACCGCAGGAGTTACACTATTCAGAATCGGCCAGACGATGTAGTTTGACATTGTCGACTGAAATTAATCTGTTTTCTCTGCGATCAGGTAAACGTGGTAGTATCACTGTACGAGTACCCTTCTATCCAAGTACTGGGACCAGTGCACGATAAGAGGGACCAAATTCTTTTTTGTTCTCCAGTTTGCCTGTACTAGATCTTACATTGCATTTAAGGGAAGTATTGGATAGTATAGGGGTAAAAATTACTATTCTTACTCCAGGGGGGGCAACAGTAGGGTAAGTGTTGGATAGTATAGGGGTAAAAATTACTATTCTAACTCCAGGGGGTGCAACAGTAGGGTAAGTGTTGGATAGTATAGGGGTAAAAATTACTATTCTTACTCCAGGGGGTGCAACAGTAGGGTAAGTGTTGGATAGTATAGGGGTAAAAATTACTATTCTAACTCCAGGGGGTGCAACAGTAGGGTAAGTGTTGGATAGTATAGGGGTAAAAATTACTATTCTTACTCCAGGGGGTGCAACAGTAGGGTAAGTGTTGGATAGTATAGGGGTAAAAATTACTATTCTAACTCCAGGGGGTGCAACAGTAGGGTAAGTGTTGGATAGTGTAGGGGTTTTAATGTAATATTATGCGTTGTAATGGTATGCGTTGTAAAGGTAGTATGCGATGTAATGGAATGCGTTGTAAAGGTAGTTTTTAAAAATGCGTTGTAGTGTCATGCGATGTAATGGAATGCGTTGTAGTGGATGTTGCGTTGTAAAAATTGCGTTGTAAGTATAGTGCGTTGTAATAGTTGCGTTGTGAAGGTTGTTCCCCTTTTCCACCCCCATATTAATCACTTTTTTCTTAAATTACAACATTTTTAATGCCATATTTTATTATTTTTTGTGTGTGATTTTTTCAAATTTGGTTTTTAGTTGCGCTGCTGGACTCTGCTTAACCTTTGAACTCTGGATCTTTGTCTATATACTACGACCTTACCAAGGGGAGGGTGTTATGTGGCCGTTATGGTCATTGTCAACATTGCTAAGTTAGCACGAGCTCTGCTGCCCTGTTACTACATGACTTTATTTTGTAAGACTCTTTTTGTGCCTTTCACATGAGAACCGTGTGCTTTCCGTGTTCTCTGCCTGTTCCTGGAGTTTAGTCTGAACACGATGTGCAAGGTCAATAAACTATGCCCCTTGTTATTCTTTTCTGGTCAGTCCCTAGCACCTAGACAAAACATGCTAACACAGCTGCTACTGCTGGAGACTCGTGCTTTGATATTGCGGGGATGCACATTGTTCTAACACACACTAGCAGAGGGACCTTTCCAGGGCGAAGAGCTGCGTTGTTCCTTTGATGTAGAAATACCATCTAGGCACTAAGGTATGGGGTCTGCTGATCAAGTCCAGAGATCTTCCTTTATATTATAAAACTTCTTCTAGCCAAGGGGAGGGTAGTTAGGCCTTATAGTCCTTTATCCACTGTCTGTATATGATGACATCCCCCTTTATAATGTATGGAATTGCAACAATGCTAATTGTTTTAGGTTTATGCGTTTTGCTGTTGGTAGTGGCTCGTATACTGCATTATAGAGCACAATAGTTAAATTAAACATTTTGAACTAGTACAGTGACTTAGTCAATTCTAATTGTGGACAAAGACGAGTGAGTGAGCGAAAAGGTGTGTCTTGCTACCGTGATTCCTGAGAGAGTCAGTAGTGTTGTGTTCCGGGTTGTCTAATCATTTGTACCTTCATGATTATGTAGGAGAACGAAAGACACTATAGCTGCTTGGTTTTGGGATTATGGGTAATGAGGTAGTAGGAAGGCTCAGCCCCTAGACAACGAGGTTCTGTTTTTCTGCGCATAGTTCTTTGCATGTGTAGAATCCCCGCAACAGTATATGTATATATGAATGTGTGTATGTATGTGTATGTGTGTGTGTGTATATGTATATATGTGTGTGCATATATATATTCAAATATTACTGATGGGATAGCACTAGTGCATTTAGAGCTAGGTCAGAGTCTCAATAGGAAAGAATTTCTATTTTCTTAACTTTCACGATGTCTAGAAAAAAATTCTGAACAAATGTTTATTAAAAAGAAGTACATTCACTCTGGGTTTTTCTTGACCAGGTTCGTGCAGATTTGTCAAACGGGGGCAAGAAAAAGGAGGACTTTAAAGTGTCATTTACCCTTTTAATTCTCATAGAAATATTCTCTCCAGAAAAATAGCTGAACGTAATTGCACCAAATTTCGCTTGAAGGTAGAAATTTCCTTTAGGAAGTTGTTTGGCTTGTCTTAGTGTAACCCTGTTAAGAAGTGTTCCCGAAATGATCATTTAAAAAGGTGCTCAGTTTGGGCATGAATAGTTTAAAGTTTAGAGATAGACTATTAATATGTGGAGCATCTGCAATGCTAGTGCCATGAACATCTGTGAATCCAGAATTCAATTTTTTTTGTCCCGTCTGCTATTTCTATACCACAAATCTGTGGATTCTCTGTGGTTCTCAGCGTGCCCCGGGAAAATAGAACGATTGTTGTTTCGATGGCACAGCAAGCTTTTCTTACATTGTCCTGGACACCAGAGCTAGCTTGAAACCCTCGTTGGCATATTTGGTATCTACGGTCCTTGTTTCAGAACCATAGATTCCATATTGGACCTTGATGCTTGCCATACACCAGATCCTCTTTTACTGTGTTCTGTGAGAGATTGGGGACCTGTGGAAAGTGGCGTGAAAGGCCTCCCAAGAGGGCAGGCTCTGCGTCTTAATCCAACTGCACACGTCGTACTGTTCTTAGCTGGGGTAAGACTCATGAAGGGTGAGGTTCAGATCTTGGCCTGAGGCCTAATCCTGCTTTTCACAGCTGAAGACCATGTGAAGTGGGTGCCTCGCCTTTCGTCCCACCCCTGCTGCGTGCTGCCAATGGCTATGTGGAGAATGTGGCCCAATTCCTGTGTAGAGTGGGATGCAAGGTTTGGCTGCAAACAACATTGAGCCCAACACTGTTCAATGTATATGTCTCCTCTTTGGCATCGATTGGCAAGAAATGGGGCATTAATATCTGCTCCTACGCTGACGATACTCAGCTGATGGTTACCCTAAATGGAGATAATGACGCCAAAAGTAGACTACACAACTGCCTGTCAGAGCTATCCAATTGGATGCACGGCCATTATTTCAAACTGAACGCTGACAAATCAGAAATTCTACTTTTTGGTGGGGCCAAACAGCTCTGGGATAACACCTGGTGGCCAACTTCCTTAGGTTCTCCACCAATCCCCACATCGTCTGCTAGAAATCTAGGAATTCAGATGGACACCACTCTATCATTGAAATGCCATGTCTCCTCAATATGTGGCAAAGGATTTGCCATATTAAAAAGATTGAAAAGGGTCTTCCCCTGGATCCCACTTGAATGTAGACAGATCCTAGTCCAGTCGTTACTAGTTAGCAGGCTGGATTATGGCAACTCACTATTTGTAGGAATGTCGGACTACTTATTTAGAAAATTACAACTGGTCCAGAATGCCGCAGCAAAAGCAGTCTGCAATAAGAGAAAGTACGATTCTGCCACAAGCTGTCTGAGAGCTTTACACTGGCTGCCCATGAGACAAAGAGCCATGTTCAAAATGCTATGTATTGCCTATAAAACAATTCACAATACAGGCCCTTACATTCTACGAAATAGAATTAAGTTCTATGCCCCAGCGCGAAACCTACGTTCGCAAACCTCAGCCAAAGCAGCCACTACTCGGATTAAGCTTTCCAGAATGGGCGGAAGTGCTTTTTCACACATTGCTGCGAAATGTTGGAATGAACTACCGATCAACCTCAGACTCACGGACTCCTACTCCACCTTCAAGAAAAAACTAAAAACCGCACTATTCCCTACTTCAGAATAATCAATATGTTCCCAGGTTAATGCCTTGGTTTTACTGTTATTTTTTGCAGCGCCGTGATATCCTTGTAGGATGAATGTCGCGCTTTACAAATACACCTAACAATAACAATAACAATGTGTAAGAGTATCTACTTATTGTATTAGTGGCACATTACATTTTTTTTGTAATTTGTTTGGATTCACCAACAAAGCTGCAGTGAAAACCTTGTAGAAAAATGAGGTTTTTCCTTAGAACTGCAGAGACACCCTTATAGATAGAACTGGATAGGTTCTTTCAAGTTGCAGAGGATTATCCTACTTCCTTCTGCTGTCATATGCACACCAGCTCTTCTGAAAAATCCAGGCATTTCAAACCGGATGTTATTGTTGTAGATGCCAAAATCCCAGATGTAATGAAATCACTTTGTTGGCATGTTTCTGGGATTTCTATATTTGTGGACAAAACTGGTCTGACCATTTCTACTTTTGTCTGTCACAACTGTTGATACTGACAGAGACTGTGGGGAAACAATTTTTTAGCAGTCTAGATTTTATATTGATCATTTAATTATACATTTAAAGGTCTATATGGTTGGTTAGTTAGTAATTAACTTCCCGTAATACTTTTCATTTTTTGTTATATTAATTACAAGTGATGATACGTTCACTCTCTATGGCACCACAGTATCCTAATGCTTTATTCTTAATGCAATTATTCACGTGACAAAAGTTGTTTATTGCCTGTGGCAGTGTTCCTTGCTACTTACTACATCCTTTCACAATCGCCTTTGAATGAGGTAATTATAAGATTAGGCCACTTGAACATATATTCTAGAGTATTGAAAAATATAAATATATATAATGTGTGGCACATAGAAATAGCGTCCCCTTCTGAACAGACCTACATAAATGTCAGATCTCTGTAAATACCTGTATTTTGAGTTTCTTTGTGATTAATCATACATTTGCAGCCTACTATAGACCAGTGATCGGTAGGATGTTAAGAGGTTTGTGAAAATCTTACCTTTCAACGTTGTATCAATATCTCGTAGGTTACAATCCTTCATTTATAAAGAATGCTGGGATCAGGGGGCATGGCCACACCAGCGGCCAAGATGGCCGACTGGCTGTGAATACTGCCAGTTTTTGATCCCTGCTGATATCTGACCCCCATCCGGACGGCAGGATTGGGTGATTAGAAGGATGCAGACGAGATGGCCCCATTAACCACTTAATCCGGAAGGGCTTGCTACCGGGCCAGCGCCCGCCTCGGAGGCCCCGTGGTGACAGGGGCTGCAGGAGAGCCTGAAGCTGAGGCAACCAAGCCTCACTGGGCACGCACAGCCCTCTCTACACATATGGGGTGACTGCTGTGAGCTTCTTCTGTGTCCTACCTGCATCGGCTAAGACCGCCCGAGACGCGGCCGATAGGGCCCTGATGTGTCCTAGGCCAGGCTGTGCAGATAATGCCTCCCGATGCAGAACTGACTGATTTTCTGGTGAGTGAGCAGCTGGCTCCAAGTGAGGGGCTCCTTGGCCGTTGCTCTGCTCCAGTGTGTAGGTGGATATTTATGCGCATTAGCACTCCCTAGTTCAGCTGCACAGACGCTCTGCATGACACTGCATGAGCCAGTAGGCCTCACACCGACTTTCCTGCCATAGTGGCAGAGGCCTATTCTTTCTACTGCAATGCACTGCTGGACCCCCCTTTACCCTTCTTTACCAGTGGCTGGCATGAACCCAGCCTGCTTTGCAGGACTATGATACTGGTGCAGCACTGAGCGGCCTTTATTGCTGGAATCCTTGCAGCCTAAAACTCTGTTCTCTTCCACAACTTGAGATGTGCGTATGCCTCTGCTGCATATCTCCTCTCTGACCGGATTGCTCCGTGTTTGTCGTTAGGTGGCATTGTGTGGACTATGATCTAATCTACATCTACACTATATGCGGTGGGTGGAGGACGTTTGCATCCTTCGCAGGGGGTGTCGCGGCCCATGCCTTATACTACCACGTACATGTGGGCCTCCTGCTCGCAAGACCTCGTGATTGGTTGGAGCGACCCCAAACAATGCAAACTACTCTTTGAACAATCTACCGGTGCGAGGGCTCCCTTTCTAACACTGATGATGGTTCAAATTGAGATACTGTTCCGTAGCCCTTGCAGGGCATAGCTGCCATCATAGCTGAACTCTGCGCTGGGTTCCGATCGATTGGTGCCAGATTTGATGCACTCTCCAGAAGACTCAACTGCAAGGTAAAAGATTGGATAGACAAGCCAGCAGAATGGATGGTGCCAAGGAGCGTATCTCTGGTCTGGAGGATGGGGCAATGACGACAGTGAAACGCTTAGAAAAACTGGAGCACATAGTCAAGACAGTTGTGGCTAAAAAAGAAGACCTTGAGGTGCACTCACACCACAATAATATCTACATCATGGAACTTGCTGAGTCAACAGATATGGGCCGCCATAGATGTACATTAAGCACCTCGTGGACGAGCTGTTTGGTCACTGAAGCTTCACACCAACTTTTGTAGTAGAGCGCATTCTTAGATCTTTGGGCCCCCGATGGCTGCCCTGTGTGCCTTCTCCCCTCCTCCTGCGCCCAATAGTTACAGGCCTACTCAATTACAGGGATAGGGACATGGTTGTTCGGCTGGCCCACAAACGAGGCCCGCTACCACTCCAAGGCTCCACCATCTCACTATTACCTGACTTTACCAAAGCTGTTCAAGAGGTGACACTCAAATCCTCGGATGTTTAGAACTTCCTCCGTAAAAAGAGCCCTAAATGCGCCTTGTTATACCCAGCTCAACTGCAGATTGAGGGGAATAGAAAATCCTGTGCCTTCAACACTCCAGCAGAAGCCTCTGACCTTTACAAACAAATGGTACACACATAGCAGTCTCCCGACGGAACACACCATAGCGCTCCCGCTCGTCCACCTCAGCTGCTGCAGCCACTGAACAGTCCCCCCTGGGCTGACCAAGGTTTGCCCTCTGCCGAATGGGGCTCTCCCTGCTACGTCTGTAATGGACTGATTCTTGTCCCCTCCCCATTGTCATTGACCTTGATCTGATACCTTGATCATGCTAACAATGACTTCTCTACAAAAGCTGTGTGACTGCTTATGTTCCAGGAATCTGAAATCATATGGGCCCACTTTAGCGTTACCATACTAACCCCCCAACCCCCACCCAGGTGTATACCATATCTCGTATTGTTGGAGTTTATATTTTTGTTTTGATTGTTTTTGGAATTGACTGGATGTCTTGCCGCCTAATGTGGCGGGGGGAGAATTTTTCAAGTTTGTGCAATCATGTTATGTTTGTTTATTAATGCAGTCTGATATGCTCAGCTCATATGCCTACAACTACATGACCATTCATACACATGCTTCTTGGACGACACCACCGGGTAGGAGGGTAAGGGTGGCAGAACTTACCTTTTGACATGGAATATTCGTGGCCTCAACAACCCTCATAGAGGCAAAAAGGTTCTCTCCTTATAACAAGGCATGGTGTCAAAATAGCCTTTCTCAAGGAGACTTCCCCCACCCTGCGATTCCATCACATTTGCATCTACCTGGGGGAACCACTACTATTTCTCATGCTATAGCTCCTATTCGCGGGAAGAATACACACTAATACATAAAGGTATTCCCTTCACACTCACGGGCAGTTTTATAGATACTAGTGGCAGGTATGTCCTAATAGCCGGTATATTGGCTGACTGAAGTGTTCTTTGGGTTAATGTCTATGCTACAACTGTATATGCTCCCAATTTTTATCAAGAACTTTCTGCATTGATAGGTCGGGTAGAGGCTGACCTGATCATCTTGGGAAGAGACATAAACATGATACAAGACCCATCATGCAAGACGCACTGGTAGACTCCACAAGCACATAAGCGAGTAGCAAACCACGAGCTTTACATGTCCTGAAAGACATCAATGCACTAAATGATATCCGGTGTCTGTGACACAGCACCACTTCACTATATACTTTCTGTTCTGCACTGCATGGAGTATGGACGAGATTTGATTACTGGTTTATTTCTGCGAACGTAGTCCAGTGAATGACTGCCGCACAAACTGTCTGATCACTTTCCAGTGCGGTTGCCTCTCTGAATTGCTTATGGGGGTGGCCTGGAATGCAGTCGCTGAATCCCAGGTAATGCTCTGCGCAAGTTCTTCCGTTCGTTAACTCCATCATTGAGTACTTTACACTTAATGCTGGCTCGGTCACCACTCGGGCTACTCCATGAGAAGGCTTTAAGACAAATATCCATGGGGTATGTATCTCTAAAACATGCAAGAGTACTGCAGTAATATATACATGCCCGTCTTACCTGTATAGAGACCGAACTGCATGACATTTACCGTGAAGACTCCAAACCACAATGTAGGCCTCAGCTACATGGCCAGTTGGTCTTGGTGAACGAGATTTGTGAACTGACGAACAGAGAAATGTATGCTATAGCCAGACGACAGGGAGAGGGGGAAAGCCCCGGCCGCACCTTTGCGTGGCTTCTACATCCCAACAGACTAAGTGGGTACATCTCTACATTGCAAACGACTGATGTAGGGACATCTATGACAAAGAAGGCATCATGACAGCTTCTGCACTATTATGAGCAACTCTATTCCTCCTGCCCACCTGGGACGTCGCTGCGAATTCAGCCTACCTCGCTGAGAGCGCTATGGTATGGATCACTGATGTCCGCGGCAATTCTTAAGTGAACCCATCACCTGTGAACAAATGACAGGCTATAGATGCTCTTGATAGATCCAAGGCCCCTGGTCTTGATGGGCTCGGAGGTGCGTTCTATAAGGTGTACAAACACTTGCACCGTATTTGCTCATAATTTATACTGAGGCACTAGAACCTTCTCCAACCCACACTAAAGATAGCTGTGACCACGCTAATAAAGGTACTGCTTGGCTCATACGGCGACCTTTTAAAAATGGTGTAAATCTGTTCACTAGTTTGTGAGAAATTAAGAAATAAAAAAAGTGATGTCTAGAGGCACGGAGGCACACCCTCCCGATCACAAGCTTTATTCTAATTGGCTGTCAACACTCCAAACCAGGAAGTGTTGGCAGCCATCTTGTGCCTCGGTAGAACCGAGGCACAAGAAAGCAGGGACGAGGAATTAATTCCCCAACTTAAAACGCTCCACAGGGCGTGTTTGCACACATGTCACCTCAGGCCCCGCCCCCTTCATTCACCACTGTGCAAACGCACACCCTGGCGAGTTGTAAGTAGGGGAATTGGGGCGCGTGAGTTATAGTTAGCTAAACTAACTATAAAGGGGGAATTTCACTGGTTTTGTATGAGTGAAATGTCCACCCCTGAAACCCATGGTTTTTTCATGTGATCAAGGCCGTTTTCCGGCCGAAACGCATCATGGCAGACAAAAGGAAGCTATTAATACTATAAATAAATAATTATTCACCGACGAAGAGGAGTTTGTGCATTCTTTTTCCTGTGAAAAGCTGACGAATGCTCTAAGTTCATATATATATATATATATATATATATATCTTCACACCTAAGATGTAAAGATACGTGTGCAGAGATATACATATCTTTACACCCTATGTGTGCAGAAATATACATAGGATGTAAAACCTCTTGAAGGCAATTCCTTTAGCTGTGATGTTCTATACATCCATTTTATATACCTTTATCCACCCTTGTCATAAGTGCTGTTGTGTGTGGAAACGGACAACTTGAATGTATAGAGGTCCTATCTTAAACAGCAACTTGCTTAAATTGTTAAGCTGTAAAAGGGAATCAAACAAACATTGTTAGAGATAAGAGAATGCATTATAAAAAAAACATTTTATTAGCTAAAAAGGAATGGGATAAAAAAGTTTGGACGGACTTGCTTCAAGCATGTAAACTAAAAGACCAAACATTGTTTTGGAATCTTGTAGCTAGAGGCACTAAAGAAGGGACCCTATCCAGGGACAGGTTTCTTGAGGAAAATATCTGGGTCAAACACTTTTCTACATTGTATTCGTGTGGAGGGGATGAGGAAGAGTGGATACATGAATGTACAGAGTTAAATACATGTGAAACATCCTTAACATTTAGTTTGACAGACACTATATTAGCTATTAATGCAGTCAAACAGGGCAAAGCTCCAGGGCCAGATAAAATTCCCGGGGATCTCTGGAAACATGAGAATCACTTGTGGGCTCCATACATTAATTTGCTCAGTAATGATATTGTAAGAAGAGCTCCAATCCCAGAGGCGCAGAAATTGTGACTATTTTTAAGAAGGGAGACCGACTTAATCCATCACATTATAGACCTATCAGTTTGATAGATGTCCTTCAAAAGATTTTTCCCGTCAACTTTTAAGCAAGCTAAATATGTGGATCGAGGATAATTCTATTTTAACAAAATACCAGGCAGGTTTTAGAGTTTGAATTAGTACGGTAGATCAAGTTTTCAGATTTCTATGTTTAATCTGGAAATATATTAATATAAGGAAATCTCACTTATATGTAGCTTTTGTGGACCTCAGAGCGGCCTTTGATCTGGTCCCCAGGGGGAAGCTATGGAAATTGCTAAGGGATATGGGTGCCCCCGGGGAAATTCTCCAACAACTGATCAGGCTGCACAAGGGTAACTACGCAAGAGTGAGGTGGGGACCTAATGGAGAGCTGACAGAGAGAATAGATATAAAGAGAGGCGTCAGGCAAGGTTGTGTCTTGGCGCCAACCCTCTTCTCCCTTTATGTGAATGATATCCCAGACACCCTCTTGGGTTGCGAGCATGATTCTTCCAAGTTGTGTGGTCAAGCCGTTCCGGCCCTATTATTTGCGGACGACACGATTTTAATCTCCCAGACCCCTAAAGGACTACAGAATCTGTTGAATAAATTCCTGTCCTATTGTCTGGACAAAAATCTCGAAATCAATGCTTCCAAAACTAAGGTCATGATGATCAGTCCTCACAGGGGTTTTAACAAAGCTTTTATTATAAATAATTAAAAGATTGAACCCGTGCAAAATTTCAAATACTTGGGTATTATCCTCGACACTAAAATGAATTGGAAGCCACAAATAGAAAAATCGAGGTTTATACTAACACAAAATCAAGCCCCCATAATTAGGAAGTATAAGAATAGCCTTGTTAGAGCAGTATCACCTGCAATTGAGCTATTTAAATATAAAGCTCAATCGGCTACCCTATATGGGGCAGAATTATTGGGCCACGTAGTAAGAGATGCCTTTTCAGTCCAAGAAAACAGCTTTTTCAAACAACTTTTTTTTTTTTTTTTTTTTTTGAAAAACCTTTATTACAATTTCAGAGAAATACAAGTATGGGCCTACAACCAATAGGCCGGCCGCTAAAATGCAGTGTGACCCTAGGTACAGCTGGAACATTCACGTCGATGAAGCCATAAAAGGGGGGTCACTGGAGAGTAAATCCTTGCCGTCGGCCGCAGTTGTAGTCCATGAACAAACAAAGGTTTCATATTTTTAAGAAACGAATAACAATAAACACACAAGGCAAGGAATTGTAAAGCAGTAGCATGTGCCCATCGTGTCGAGGGAGTAAACCAACCCGGGTAAACAGAGGGGGAGGGGGGCAAGGCCGAAGAAACCCAACTCGCATGTCGCAGGAGCGTACAGGAATGCGCGGGCTAGGGCGACAGCGCGGCATCTATCTCACACGTCTGGGGCGGGGCACATATATCCCCGCGATAGGAGTTCCAAGGACCCCACACCTTACTCCACTTGCCAGGCTTGCCTCTCGCCACGTACACCGTTTTCTCTCTGAACATACACCAATCCATGTGTTCTTTCCACTCGCTGACCGTGGGCGGCCTCTGGGAGCCCCACAATTGTGCAATGTCACGCTTCGCTACCATATAGCCCAGAGTCACCCACTGCGTCTGCGTCGCATTGTAATCAGTAGGCTCCCAGACATTCAACAGACATCGCCGTGCCTCCGGCAACAAGGCCACATGCGTGACTTCTTCTAACACCGCATGCACTCTGCACCAAAACCGAGTCACCTCCGGACATTCCCACAGGATATGGAGGAAACTCCCCAGTAGCCCACAGCCTCGCTTACACAATCCATCCACCGAATATCCCATACGCATCAAACCAGGCCCCGTGACGTACACTCTGTGGAGTATTTTAAGCTGGACGAACCGCAATCGGGCCGGGATAGCCACCTCTTTCGGGGAGGCCACCGCTGACACCCAATCCTCGTCGTCCAGCTCCAAACCGTCGGCAATCCAAGTCTCCCGCAATGAGGCCAGCAAACCCACCCGATCATTAATGAGCTTCTTGTAAATCAGCGAAATGGTGCTATCCGGCACATGGCCGTCCAAGACCCTGTCCTCCAACGGGGAATTCTCCGGAATAGCCGCCGCGTCCGGAAACACGGAGCACAGGGCATGATGAACCTGAGCATACCGATAGTATTCCCTATCATTCAACTGATATTCAGTTTTCAGCATGTCGAACGTCTTGAATTTCCCTTTCGTCCAGAGATCCCCTACCGTGCTGATACCAATCGTATCCCACTTCTCAAAGCCTTTCGTAGTATACAGATAGCCCAAGCGCTGAGATGTATACAATGGTGTAGCCCGAGTCAAGCGATCCCTCCACCCCATCGCCGCATTTGCTGCATGCCACACCTGTACCGCGACCCGCGTCGGGCCCGTCAACCGCGCATCGAGGGACCCCGAGTATAATGCTCGATTATAGTCACCGCCCGGCAATAGCAATTTGTCCATCTCAAAAGCCGGATTCAGAGCGGGGCCATACATCCCGTGATTGACGGCAGCCAACTGGGAGGCCCAGTAGTATCGCTTAATGTCCGGGAGGGCGACCCCCCCATCGTACCATGGCAGGGTTAGTTTGGCAAGAGCAATCCGCGGCCGCCCATCCCAAAACAATCGACGCTGGAGACACTCCACCTCCCGAAAATAACGGGCCGGCACCAGGTCCATGGTGTTCTGTAGGGCGTACAAAAAGCGTGGCAGCGACATCATTTTGAACAGCGCTGCCCGGCCAAGTGGCGAGAGCGGCAGCCGCCGCCAACCCGCCACATCCGCCCTTAGGCGCTGGAGGGGGGGGAGAAGATTCCGTTCGTAGCGGGCCACTGGGTCCAGTGTTATAAAAATACCCAAATAAGTGAATCCCGACGTCGCAATCTGGATAGGGCATCCCCGCGGAAGGGGGGGGGCCTCCCCGGAAAGAACGTACACACAGGACTTAGCCCAGTTGATGACCAATCCGGAGTTGCGACCAAAGGAGCTCAAAACGTCCACCAACACAATGAGCGATTTGCACGGCGATGCAAGATACAAAAGTATATCGTCCGCGTATAGGGAGACCCGGTCCTCGTATTCCGGCGTCCATCTAAGACCCCGCATCGAGGGTTCCCATCGCAACCACTCCGCAAGGGGCTCCAAACAAAGCGCAAATAGGAGAGGCGACAGCGGACAACCCTGTCGGGTGCCCCTGCCCAAGACAAAGGGAGCTTATACCCGTCCGTTGACCACTACCTGTGCCAGCGGATTGTCATAGAGCAATTTCACCCAACCAATGAACCCCGGGCCAAAACCAAACTTCGCCAATGCTGCCCAGATGTATGGCCATTCCAGGGTATCAAACGCCATGGTAGCGTCCAATGACACCAAGATGGCCGGTTCACGAAGGAATGGCGCGCGAGCAAGGACGCCATGCAACCGCCGCAGGTTCAAAGCGGTATTGCGATGGGGTATAAAGCCGGATTGATCCTGATGAACCAGGTCGCCCACAACCCGGATCAGACGATTGGCCAGTACCTTGGCGAGGATTTTAGGTTCCGCGTTTAACAAGGAGATGGGCCTGTAAGAAGCACATCGATCCCAGGGCTTCCCCTCCTTATGGATAACAACAATGGTAGCGAGACGTTGGTCAGCGGGGAGGGAGCCTGCCGCCCTAGCCTCAAGGAACATGTCCCTGAGATAATGCGCAATAACATCTGGGCGCAACTTGTATAATTCAATGGGGAGTCCGTTAGGACCCATGGCCTTGCCCGATGCAATCGAGCGGATGGCCAAAGCAATCTCATCTGGCGACAGGGCCGCATCCATCACTACTTTATCCTCATCGGACAAGGAGGGCAGAGCTACGTCTCGAAGCAGCAGTCGAGAGTCTTCCTCCGAGCGTTCCGAGACCGGAGAGTAGACCCCGTGGAAATACTCCGCAAAGCAATCAACTATATCACCGGGGTCCGTCACACGCACACCGTCCACCCTCTCAACCTCCGGTACCACTCGACTCGCTCTCTCCTTCTTATCCAACCAAGCAATCAATTTCCCGGCCTTATCACCCATATCATACAAACGTCCCTGTTGCTCCCTGCTCATACTCCTAGCAGATTCAGTAACCAGCGCCTTGTAGTCGGCCTGCTTGAGCTCCAAGATATGCAATCTGTCATCCGTTACACCTTGCTCCAACTCACTCTCCAACTCAGTAATCTCATTTTCTAGCCGAACAACCTCCTGCGCAGCGCATTTTTTGGTGGAGGAAATGAGAGGGCCTGTCCCCTGAGCACCGTTTTAAAGGCCTCCCAAAGGGAGATGGCGGAAGACACCGACCCCACGTTGTCCTTAAAGTAATGTTCCAGAGACTTGACCAAGTCTGCACGAATCGTGGGGTTTCGTAGGTACCAGGGGTTGATCGGCGCCACCCTCCCCTCCGCCCCCAGGGCGATATCTAGGTGCAACAAAAGGGGGGAGTGATCTGATATACCGCGTGCCAAGTGTCTCACCTCCCCGATCATCCCAGCTTGGGCCGCAGGAACTAGCATATAGTCAAGCCTCGAAAGACTACCATGGGCCCCAGAATGGAAGGTATACTGCGCTTGCCCAGGGTGTTTCAACCGCCAGCAATCTATCAGTCCCAGGGCATCCAGAAAACCCCCCAGCCAACTCTGGGCCCGAGGGAGGTCCCTAGGGGGGTATCGATCCTCAACTCCGGAAACAACAGCGTTAAAATCCCCCCCCAGGACCACCACCCCCCCCGGGAGCCCAAGCAGCAGACGTCCCAAATCAGCGTAGGTGGCCGTCTGCAGGCCCGGCGGGACATAGACCGTGACCAGCGTAATCAACCTACCCTCCCACCTCCCCACCAGCGCAGCGTAGCGCCCTCTGTCGTCGTGGATCACCTCATCCACCACTAACGGGAGAGAGGTCCTGACCAAAATGCCCACTCCCCTCGAGCCAGAGGTGAAACCAGAATGGGCCAGAAGGCGATACCCTCGTCTGTTCATGGCATGGAAAGAGTTCCCTATGAGGTGTGTTTCCTGCAGGAACACAATGTCTGGCGAGATACGTTTCAGAAACTGCAGGACTACCCCCCGCTTTATCCTGTCCCCCAGCCCATTCACATTCCAGGAAAGAAGCTTCAGCCCCCTACCCCCCATCCCTCCCAGCACAGAACATCCCCCTCCCGGGTGGCACAATCATAGTAGAGCAGCATGAAATATTATCCCGCCTTGTGAAACAAACAAACAATCCCCAACCCCGTCCCATCAACCCCAACAAAACTCCCCCCTCCCTGCACCCCTGCGTGAGCCCAAACAGCCCCCCCAACCTGCAGTGTGCCTGTCGCCCCATTATAAAATTCACTACAAGAAGGACAAAAAAAGAACCCCAGAAGGAGGAAAGGGCCCCAGCAAGCCCCCCGCAACCGCCAAACACCACGGGGCAAAGTGTCAACAACTGGAGTCCGGTGCAGCCACAGGCGCAAAACGTTACCAAAGCAGTCCAGCGCCAGAATCACAGTTCCATTCCTACTCCGGCGAACCTTCTCCGCTCTCCGTCATCCGCCCCTCCGGCTCCCGACTCTTGGGCAGGGCATCCAGCCACTCTCCCACCGCCTCCGGCCGGTCGAAGAAATGTGAGCGACCATCTAGCACGACTCGCAGCCTAGCCGGGAAGAGCATCGCATACTTGAAGTCCATGTCTCTCAAGCGCCGTTTGATGGCCGAGAAACCCATCCGTTGCTTTTGAACCGCTTGCGTAAAGTCTGGGTAAAAGCTAACATTAGAGTTCTCAAATCGTAATGGCCCCGCCACCCTCGACGCCTGCAGGATAGCGTCTCTATCCCGAAAATTAAAAAGTCGGGCAATGATCGGCCGCGGGGGGGGCACCCACCTTAGGCGCACCCCCTGGAACCCTGTGGGCCCGTTCCACGGCGAAGAATTTGCTCAGCCCTTTGGGTGCTAGATGAGTCACCACTAGATCCTCCACAAAGAGGTCCACAGCAGACTCCTCCGATCGTTCGGGCACGCCGATAATGTGGACGTTGTTCCGCCTGGCCCTGCCTTCAGAGTCCTCAAGGCGACGCTCGGTCAGTTTCAGACAACTTTTAGCTGTTCCAGGCTGCACCCCCTTAACCCCTTTATTTTGGGATTTGAACATACATCGTTCGGATGATCATGCCTACCTACGCCCACTACTATACTGGGTTCGCCTGTGGTCCACCGATGAGCTAGTGGACTACAGAGATGCACTAAAGGAAATAATGCAAATAAAGAACACCACCCGATTGGCATGGTTAGTGCACATCGAAAACTGGTTTTCAAAGCTGGGCCTACGTAGTTTTTGGACAGATCCTGATTCCCTTACCAATTCCTCTAAAAAATTGCTGAAGGCAAGGTACTGGGAATATACTCATAATCGTCTATTACAAAGCTCTAAAGTAGGAATATTGACCCTTAAATTTTCCGATGTAAAAATTGAAAGTAAATTTGAATGCTTTATGGATGAAATTTAGCCCCCTCTAGCTAAATCGTTGTATCTAAAGTACCGTTATGGTATTTTACAATTTAAATCTAGAATATCAACGTGGGCGTGTAATAAAGGACTTGGGTCCAGTACCAAATCTGACTTGTGCCAATTGTGTGACATGGGTGTTAGGGAGGATGAGGCCCATGTTCTATTTATATGCCCCGCATATCTGCAGGCAAGGATAAAGTGGATTAAACCCATTTGCCTCCTCTTAGGTTTTCGGCGCATTAAAGATGGGGAAAGAGTGTTCAAGGGCGACACGTCACAGACTATAGTATTCAGCCGTTTTCTTCTTGCTGTAGCGATAGTTAGGAAAATAAATGGCTTAAAAATGTAATGGTATGATCGGGATAAGTACTGATATGATATATATTAGCCTTAAAGTTTCATCCATTGAATGCAAATTTGTTAAATAAGGGGGATCTTCTTTCGGTCGTCCCCTTTACACATTAATTACTTGTAATATGTGTAAAGTTTTATAGATCACCATGACTCAATCACCTATTAGTTCTGACATTCTTCTTTTTAACTTAATATGCCCTGGTATTTTTAACTTCTCTATTATATTTATTTTTTATATAAGTATTACCTCGCCCATGGATGATTGGTTTTGCTCCAAAGGACTGATGAATTTATACTGTGCTTGGAAGAATCTCTAAAGCCTTCATATACTGTGTGCCCTTCAAAGATAACCCTTTACTAAGTAGATATTTTATGTATCCACGCATGTACCAACTGTATTTCCCTTAAACTGCATATCCTGTTTATGATGATTGTTTTTAAATATTGTATTGTACTCTTTTATGGTTATTTTAACCGAAATAAAGAAATTGATGGACAAATTGTTAAGCATCCTTTATTTGGGACCTATTGTATACTAGCTGATGGAAAAACAGTAGAAAAGTGTCAGAAGATGTAGAAATGATAATCTGCCAGTAAAAAAAAAGAAAAACGGAATCCTATGATGTAATTTTGGCCAGTAGGACTTCATTAGCTTCATCCTGGTGGATTTTAAGTAAGTTCAGTATTGCCATCTGCAGGAATCACTAAGGGAACAGTTACCACATCACATACAAAGTTGAACGTGAGTTATTAAACAGTGAATGATGGTTTTATGCTGGTCAACACGAATACGACTTGGCCAGAGATGCGTCTTAGTTTCTACTTTGAACTGACCTCATTTATTTATTTTTTTACTTAATCTCAGATCTGGCTATATCTGCTCTTTATGTGTGTTTTGTTCATCTCCGATGATTACTTTTAGGTTGGGCCTTCCAGACAGCA
This sequence comes from Triturus cristatus, assembly GCF_964204655.1. Lineage (NCBI taxonomy): Eukaryota > Metazoa > Chordata > Amphibia > Caudata > Salamandridae > Triturus > Triturus cristatus. Next base: position 244,016,060 of record NC_140595.1, read on the forward strand.
CATGTTGTCTGGTGAAAAAAGACATGTTGTGGGCTTGCCAAGAACATAAAGGGGCTCGGACCACCCCATTGCTTACCATAACTTAGTCTAACTGTCACCTATTTTCATGCTTCTTATTAGAGTTGTTGTCAATCTTTTTGTTGTCCCTGCCACGGAGCATAGCCTCTTCAGTCATTTGATTGGCTGGCTTCTGTTCTTCCTCTACTTGCTTTTACTTGACTACTTTTTTGTTCTTTGTTTAAGCACTCCATGAGAAGCGTATATGCTTTCCAGCTTTCTTCCTTGTATGCTTGATTTCTCTTCGCTCTCTCTACCCATGTGCTTCTCTCCCCCCCCCCCCCCCCCCCGCACTTGTATGGCTCTCTTGCTCTTATGCTTCTGCCCTGGCACTCCATGTTGCTCCATTTCATGTGTGCTTCTGCCTTCCAACACGCCATATTGCTCTCCTTTGCCAATGTTTTCACCACTTCTTGATTCTCCCCACCTACTGTGTTGCTACTCTGCCCGCCTGCAACCCGCTAATCCATTATTTCTTTCTCTTTTTTTTTACGGCACTTTGGTGCTAATTTTTTTTTTGTTGCTCTTGACAGATTCTTCTTGGATCTGTAAATAAAACAATACAGTCCCCCTTTTAAGTGCATGAATTTTGGTGTTGAATGACGGTCGCATCATTAAAACTTAAAAAAAAAAAACAATTATCCTGATGCACAGCTGCTGCTTTGCTGTTGAACATGGCTAAAACATTACCTAAGCCAGTAGGCCTTAGAGGCAAGACCTATTGGCTTTCCCAATGCTTGTTTTGCAAAATTCACAGATTCAATTCAGGTGTTCAGTTATGGAAACAAAGTGGACTAGCTCCCTATCTGAGAACTCTACCAAAGTGCGGTCTCTTATTTTAATCGAGAAGGAGCAACAGTCTGATTTAATCAGTGTAATAACTGTAAACACTGTTCTTTGTCACAATGGTTTCACCCATCCATTTTACAAATTCAAAGTATTAAAGATAAAAAACGGACTCAGCATGGAGCCTTTCTGATTGGTACCAGTCTAGTTTAATTGGCAAAACGAGCAAACTGCTTCCTATTTGTTAATTTAGCTTATCCATTGCAAGTGTTTTAGAGTGCTAATCAGGAAGAGCCCATTGCCCCTAAAAGCAGATCCCCTTTCAAAATGTCATACTTCTTTAATCAAACAAACAAAATGTCTATTCCAAGTCTTCAAACCCATGGATATCAAAAAGGGGCTACTTTACTACTGCAGCAACAAGGAACCCTTCCAACATGAAGTCGATCTTGTAAAAAGGGACCACCTTTACCAGTAAGTGGCATTGTAATGTAACTTGCACAAACACACACAGCCATATTTATTAGAGCATTTGTGGTGAAGCAAAGCCATTCAAAGTGACATAAAGTGGTGCAAAGTTTTATCAAGGTTGTTTACTTTTCTGAGAAAAAGGCAATCTGATGTAGACTTCTAGCCACAGATTCCTTACAGTAGTATATTCCCCAGTTGTCAGACTGGATCTGGAAACTCTTGAGCAGTACCTGTACATGCCAGTAGGTGGTGCTAATTGGCTGTGCGTCGTTAGTGTCAGCGGTGCAGGATGTGAATTGTGCAGTAGCTATAAAGGCAGTACCACAGCACACTGACATCAGTTATCTTCTTTCCGCGCCATAAGTGCAGAGTCGGAAGAGCAATTACAGTCTTTTTTTAACTATTTTTCTCAATATTTTTAGAGCAGTTTTGCTCCCTGTGTGCCTTTGGGGTACCCTGTAAGAAACATGGGTTTTTAAACCTGCCGAGCCTGCCATAAGCAAATGTTTGTGATAGACCCTGACTTGGTTAACTTGTGGTGCCTGCTGGAGCCTGGCCACGAATCCAAGGCCTGCGCTGACTGCCATGCAATGAACCTCCAAGCAATCTGGGAGTGGACATTGAAGTGCCTGGTCGTTCGCCACCGGACAACTCCACTCGGAGTAATTCTGACCTGTTGAGGTCAAAATCTTTGTGGGTCAGTCCCACAAGAAGTCCAAGTGTTCTTCACCTCACCGGTCCAAGTCATTGGGCGAAGTGCAGGAGTGACACCGTACTCTTAGTCCCTGCTCCCACACTTCCCCCGTGGAGCCTGAGCCTGGGTTTACTCTGCGACTCCCAGACTTTCCTGGGGCCAGATCTCTCCGACCTGTTCCAGATATTGGAGGGAACTGTAGGAGACTTGCAGTGGTGGCTCAGAAAAATGCGATTGAGTTCGCAGCAGAGCCATTTCTCTTCCGCACCCAGATCTCACAGTGGTGACAAATAGGCCATGCCTCGGTTGGGGAAGCCATCTGGGAGAGGTGGAGATCAGAGGATTTTGGTCTCTGCTGGAGTCTCGGCTCCAAATCAACGTTTTTGGAGTTGAGAGAGAATTGATTGCCATTGAAAGCCTTTCTCCCTTCCATCAAGGGAAGGCTGGTTCAGGTTTCCACAGACAATACCACCATGTGTTACTGCAACAAACACTGCAGTGTGGGGTTGTGGACCCTGTGCCTGGAGGCTCTGCGTGTCTAGATAAGGCTGGAATGTTGAGGCATTTTCTTATCGTCCAACCTCGGAGATTCCTGAACACAAGGGTGAACCTCAGCGGTTGATGCCTCGCAGACCACAAATGAAATATCGATCCGGAGGTGGTTTAAGTTCCTTTCTACAACTGGGCAAAATCTTGATTAGCTATATTAGCCATGGCCGAGGATACGTAATGTCAGCACTTCTGCATGTTAGAGTTTCCAGGTCAGCTCTTGAGATGTATTTTATCTCGACTGGGCTCAGGACTACTCTACGCCATTCCGCCGATACAGCTCCTGCTATGAGGTCTAAAGAAAATCAGGACAGTCCGGGCCCAAGTCTTCATTGTGGCTCTGCATTGTGCACGTGGAGTATGGTATCACAAAATCATGAGTATTAGTCCTCTAATCAGGCTGCCCTGTTGCAACAACATAGAAGGGTTCTGTGCCCAAACCTGCCCGTTCTCCGCCTTTAATGATGGAAATTGAATGGCAGCAGTTGAGAGCCTTGCTAGGATTTCCAGCCACCTCCACCATGCGTGGAAGTAAGCCATGGGGTGTGTCGGCTGAGAGGGCAGAGTACATTGTCTGCGCATGTCCATAGGCCATGTGCATCAAGGATTGTCTGCCTGTTGTGGGGTGGGTGAAGGTTCTGGATGAAGACCAAGCTAAACGGGAAATGACCACAGCAGAATCCTTCTTAATCACTTTCTAAATTTCATGCAGTAAGTTACTGATTCTCTAAAGGCAGTTTCACTCACTCATGCAACTTCAAACAGTCTTAAAACATTGAAAGTTTGAAATGTACCACTGCCGTTTTTAGTTTCTCGGTCTTCTTAGAAACCCCCTAGTCTAAAACAATAAAAATGAGTTTATTTTCATACTGTCAAATTTATGGTATCTGTTCCACTTAATTGTGGAGTTGCTGTTATGGTAAGTCTAGCTTTGCCAATGTCCAAGGATACCGCAACACAGTAGCCTTGTTTCTACGAAAGCTGCAGAGGACCCAAAGCTCTTTAAAGAGCAAAACATATGTATAGGTAATCCTATTGGCTAAACAATCTACACTAGCAGAAAAACAAGCCCACGTCCTCTATATGGCTAGACTTTTGACTTATTATTGTAATCCAGGAACCCCCACAGAGTCATTACTGGAAGCTGGGGACTTGGCCAACGCAATTTCTAGGATTTGAATCTCCAAATAGTACTTAAACATACAAAACAAAGTATACATCAAACAAATGTACACAATATTTTAATTAGTTCTCAGTTTTTAAAAAGAAGTAATCTTTATTTTTAATGAGAAGAGTGGAGGTTTTCTAACTTTGGGTTTTAATTGTAAAATGCATGCTCTTTTTGTTAGTGCTTCAGTTGAGGCTACCCTAGGTCCATACTGCTTGCTGTACTTGGCTGCTCCAACAAATCAAGCTAAGGGTACGAACGTAACTTTTAGCCTCCATTTTCAAATTCCTATAAATTTACAGAATATTTTGAAATGTAACATTTGAAATTTTGTTTATTCGCTTATATACACTTTATTAAGCTGATAATCATTTAAACCGTTGTGGTCGCCCTGAGTCGGTATCACCAACCACAGTTTAAGAACCGCTGCCCGAGACACAGAACCCATCCTTTGGAGGACACCATTTACCCATTTTCTTTTGAGCGAACAATATTGGAAATTGCATTTCTCACCATTATTGCATCTCAGGCCACTGGGAAAAAGCACCCAGGGGCGCAGATTACCATAAACTCCACAGCAGGATGACTGTTGTAGTGGTTGCTTCAAGTTTAAGGGCTTCTGCTGCCACTCACCCTGTGAGCAGGCATGTATTCCTACCCAGCAGAGCTAAAAAAAATGAATGCCCGGAAACTGCATGTTGCCTATGTCAGTGATTATGCCAAATTAGTCTTCCCTAATTATTCTACTAAGTTACGACTGATGGTCTTTTATTTGCTTGCTAAAGTGGTAGAGGGGAGTAAAACTAGTCAAGGTTCAGACTCCGAATTCCAATTTTGTGGATTTATTATAAGGCCAAAAATAATTGAAAATAAATACACCTCAGTATCAGAGTATATAGATACATGAAAACCTATACAGAGCCAAGCTTACGAATATAGTTCAATCGGCACAAAAGGCATAATATGATAAACTCCAAAATCACTACACAGCCAAGAATAGAGGCTGAGTCGAGTTCTCTTTTCCTTTGGGAGGAAAACAAAACAAAGAAAAATAATCTTTCCCCACACTGCTCCAATCGAGGGTCCTACCTATTTCTCTTATGTAATTTCCCAAAGGTGTCAGCATGTGTTGACTTCCTAAGAAGTACTTGCGTCAAATGGGTTTCGTAGCTTAAGGCTATGGAGCTCGCTCTGAAATGCTCCTCCCCTGAGAATCAGCAGAAGTCTCTAGACTCTGACCGTGCGCATCATATCAAAAACAGACAAAGTTCAGCCCCCAATGAATCGTGTGGTAAACTTCTCTATTGTATCATTTCAGTAACTTTCCAGTAGCTTTAATGAATTCTTCTTCATCTTTCAGTGACCTTGGTTCCCAGACAGGCCAGGCACGAAAAGAGTCCTCCCTTCTCGCCTTCCAGTCTTCTTCAAAGACATTCCGGGTATCTCCTTAAATCTAAGAATAACGAGGCTGGATTCCTGCACCTGCAGTAGGATGAGAACACACTGATTTCAAGTACAAAAGAGATTCATTTAATTAATGTTTTTGAGCGACCAAAGAGAAAAAAAACTATCAACAACTTTACAAATTGGTCCTACGACACAGGCAACTTAAACTAAACATGGATACATTGCACAAATATAATTTCGTCCTGCACATTACATATACAGGAATTATAAATGTTTCTAATACATGTAAAATCCTACTTGAATGTGCACCCTTCATTTCAAATCTGAAGATAACGTTGATTAAATGCATCTTAATGATTGTAAAACACTGCAAACAATGAAAATACATGTGAGTGCATTTAAACCATGAGTATAGTGCACCCATATAATTTAGAGTGCTATAAGCACTCTATCATCAGCAACTGTTGCAGAGAGGATATCTTTTGTTGTCTACATTTGGGAACCATGGCATGAGGAAACATCTCCAGGCCATGCACCCAAATGAATTCTTCTGGATGGGCATGTAAAGGCAGCTGGGGGAGGAGGAAGAATAATTCAGTCTCAAGTCTTTCAACAGCAGATGGAAGAGCAGAAAGACTTCGAATTGCAGTAACTGCTGTAACAAAATTATTTTTGCATGGAGATGAATAAAAATGTATCTCGCAGGCAAGCAATGACCATCTTAAAAAATTTTAGGAAAATTTGATAAGTTATAAAAATGAAATTAAAAAAAGGTGACCAAATAAAAGCTTCCGCAGTGGTGACTCGGCTGCCTGTCGAAGGTTGGTTGCAGGTCTGCGCCACAGAGCAGGCCCTGCGTGTCAATCTATGCTGCGCACAGTCAACGGGCATGCGCAGCAGGGGTGAGCCACCTCCTTACCCTGCTCCAGATGACCAAAGGTTGTGCACATTGGGAGCTGGATGCCCATGGGTGATCAGGTTAGTACCTGGCCAGAAGCCACCTGACTTCCTGTCTGCTCAAATATGTTTTTGTTTTCTGGTTGGAAGCTAAAATCCATTTTGCAAGTACGACCACAGAAGTGTGTGAAACAACTCAGCTCAAACTTTGCTTCTCATTACTGTTAAACCTGCTCAAGTCCCCTCAGTCAGCAGAATCCTATTAGTTGAGTTGGAAAAATTGCTGACATTACTGGAGTAAGTAACAGGTAGTTATTTTGTGTTGGAGAAGCTTTGCTGTTCTTTGTGGTTTGAACCATAATTGTGTGTGTCTGTCTGCACATCTCAGAAATGAACTTCTTTGTTTTCTCTGTTTAGTAATGGTGTTTCCTCATACTCTTCAATTTGTTAAACAGAAGAATCAGAAATGTAGGTTATCTTCAATGCTCTACTTGTTCTTTAGATAATCCCCATCCAAGGCGGCAAGAAGGTGAATGGTGAGGTTCAAAAAAGCTTCGGAGAGATTCTTCCTGAAATCATAATTTCCAAGTAAGTTAGAAGAATTCATCTGCTACTGTAATCGTTCAAGCATACTTCAATATATCAACTTTCGTATCTCAAATGAACAGATATAAATATACTAAATTAACAGACATGAAAAGGAGCATATAGTTATATATTCAATCAATTTTGCTCAATTAGCAGCAGTGCAACAAGTTCCAAACAATATGCTATCATCCAATTTTGAAGATTAAATATCCAATCAAATGCCTCAGGAGACTTGCGCAGGGGTTTCAATCCACTTTATTGAAGTTTATTAATTGTAACAATAGCACCCCAGCCAAAGCGCTTCTTCCTAGCGGACTTTATCAGGGCTGTGAAATTCGACAACACACAACAGCATGTATGCCACATTTGTAAACAGACCTTGTTATTTACAGTAACTAACAAAAATATACCATCCTCCTACTACTCGAGAGTGTGCAACACAAGACTCCATACCTATGTACACTACTTGATTTAAAAAGGATCAATGGAAAACAGTTTCATATATATTTTACCACTATACAAATGCCATTTAATAAATATAATGCCTATTTTGACAGGTTTCTTTAATGAAGGGCCAGTTTTCCAAATGCCCCATATTTAAAAACAAAATGCCTAACTGATCACATTAGGCCACAAAAAGTAGAAAATAAGCATTAAAAATGCAATAGGTCTCGCCTTTCATTAAGTTTAAGCCATTTGCTTTGGTAAACAATACCATTAGCAAAGCAAATGGATTTAACTTAATCAAAGGCGAGACCTGTTGCATTTTCAATGCTTGTAATAGTTACTTCCTTTCACCCTTCCTTACCACCTTCCCTTTCTCCTCCTCACATTTTCCTTTCCTTCTTACTTTCTTTTCACTCTCACGTTCTCTCTCTCTCTTCTTCCTTCCATGTTCCTCGGTGCTCTTTCCCAGCCAGGCCTCTTGCCTTCTCTTGGTTCCACACCCCTCCCTCTGTCATTCTCTCGCTTCTATCCATATTTCGGCGTTATCTGCTGACTTGCAGGTAGCAGACGTAGATACAGATTTTTGGAACACCACCTTCCAGCGCACAGTGGCCAGTGACCCCATTCCCACCCACTGTAGCTGATAACGCGGGGGTTCACGGCGCCACTGTTCAGCACCCCTAATTCCGGCATTCTCTGCAAATCTAGTTCTGGTACCTTCAGTGCCACTACTTCCAGCGTCACAGCACCCCAAAAACAGTACTATTGGTGCCAACATTCAGTACCCAACCTGCCCTTTCTTCCATTTTTCTCAGTGCTCCAGTACCTCAGCATCTCTAGTGGCAGTGCACTCGGTACCCTTGTTCTTAATACCACGGGCACCTGAGTGCTTGTACCCTTGGCACCCCTCGTCACCCCCTCTCACGCCCAGGACGCGCACTTTCTGAGCAACGTTTACCCCTAGTTACTGTCCACTGCTTTTCTTTGTGTTCCCCAATCCCAGGTCATGACCTACTGTACCCCGAACACCCCAGTTCTTGCACGCCCGTCAACCCGGATTGATGTACCCCCGGCTCCCCCCATTTCCTGCTCCTCGGTCACCGCTGGTTTCTGTACCCCTGGGCATCCCTGGTTCCTATCCCCCAGTACCCCTGGCTCCTGTGCCCAATGTTCCTATCACCCAGTACCCCTGGCTCCTGTAACTCGGGTGCCCCAAGCTTCATTTCCCGCAGTGCCCCTGACTCCTTTACCCTGGGCACCCCTGATTCTTATCTCCAGTACCCCTGGCTCCTGTACCCCAGGCACCTCTGGCTCCTGTATCCCGGGCACTCCTAGCTCCTGTACCCTGGGTCCCCCGGGTTCCTCTCTCCCAGTGCCCCTGGTTCCTGTACCCTGGGTGCCCCAAGGTTCCTTTCCCCTAGTATCCCTGCCTCCTGTACCCCGGGCACCCCAAGGTTTCTTTCTCCTAGTACCCCTGGCTCCGGTACCCCAGGTGCCCCATTTTCCTTTTCCCCAGTACCCCTGGCTTCTGTCCCCCGGGGCACCCCGGGCTACTACCTCTCCCAATACCTCAGGCTCCTGTACCCTGGACACCCCTGGTTCCTATCTCCCAGGGCGCCTGGTTCCTGTACCCCATGCACCCCTGGCTACTACCTCTCCCAATACCTCAGGCTCCTGTACCCTGGGCACCCCGGTTCCTATCTCCCAGGCCCCTGGTTCCTGTACCGCCGGCACCCCATTGATCCTGTACCTCACCACCCCTGAGCCCGGTGCGCACTGGGTAGACTGCCACCGTGCACCCAGCCAGGCAGCAGACATGCAGGAATGCGTGTCGGATGAGCAGCTGTGCAGATGCTCCCATCACACCCAGTAAACCCTGCCCTGTGCAGATGCCAGGCAGTGCCCGTCAAACGCAATCCCTGCACTTCCCGATGATTTCACTGCGTCTTGCTCCAAAAAATATGCACAAAATTAAAATTCCCTGAATCCCGCCCTCACTACAGTTTAAAATATGTTTGTGGTTGTGTGCACATAGCCTGCACACTCGTGTAAACTCATTATGTGGGGCATTAAAGCAGAGCTCGGGTAGCTACCAAGCATGAGATGGGTGTGTGTGCAAGCGGTTTATAGCGCCGTCAGGCAGTCATTACACGTTTAATCTCACTAACCTGGCCACAAATAAGTGGCTACGTAAATAGCTATGCTTGTTTACACTGGCCGCACTTGATGTAAATAGGTGGCGTTCACCCAAGTTGACATAACGTTAATATTCCCATTTTCCAAAACGTGTTCCATCTATATTACCTATACGTATTTCTATGTTCTGTTGTATGAACGAGTAGGAATTCACCAAACCATTTAAAGACATTGAATGAAGGCAAGCGCAGATTACCATCCATCCATCCATCCACCCACCTACACATCCATCCATCCACCCACCCACACCATCCATCCATCCACCCACCCACACCATCCATCCATCCACCCAACCAATCCACCCACCCAACCCTCCACTCACCCATCCATCCACCACTCCACTCACCCATCCATCCATCCACCCACCCAACCCACATCCATCATTCATCCATCCATCCATCCATCCATCCATCCACTGAGTCATTTCCTCCGAGGCCCCGAGAGTCCTGGGACAGAGACGTCAGGTGAATGAGGCACCTCCATGGACTTGCCTCGCTCTGAGGTCCACTGTGGGACCTGACCCTGAGAAAGCCTTTAGGGGACACATCTTCCTTAGCCAAGAGGTGCCCCAAAAACCCCAGAGTATAGAGCGGTCTGTGTGAGATATACTCCCATTGACCTCCTTCACCCCGAGATCCCTAAGGGTCCCGGAAGTGGGGCACCCACAGACTTGCCCCGTCCCGAGGAACCCCAAGGTGAGGATACCCACAGACCTGCCCCGCCCGAGAAACCTGGAGGTGAGGACACCCTTAGACCTGCCCCGCCCGAGGAGCCCCGGTGATCCTGTTGTAACATAGGAATAAGTACCTCCCTGACTTGCCTCGCCGTGAGCCCCTGAGAGTCTGGGATCCTCATCTAGGATGGATCTAGGGGCCACACGCGTGCCTGCCTCGCCTTGAGATTCCCTGAAAGTCCTTGGCCCCGGAGAAGTGAGGGAGTAGGCTGCACTCAATGACCTGCCTTGACCTGATGTCCCTGAGAGACCTGGACCCTGCGGTGGTATGTATGAGGGCCCCTTTTTGTCTTGACTCCCCCCGAGAGACCTGGGCCCCGAGGAAGTATGAGAGTAGGGTTCCTTTCTGTCTTGACTCCCCCCTGAGCCCCCCCCACACAGTCCTGGACTCTCTTCATGTGGGGTGTGAGTGGGCTACATGCACCCGTCTTGCTTCTCCCGAGGTAGCTTGTGCCCAGAGGCAGACATGCAGGAGCTACACCTGTGGCTCATACCGAACCTGCTGTAGACCTGACGGGTGTCGTGCACCGTGCCGTTCGAGAAGATCTCCAGGTGGAAGCCGGTCCGGCTGTACAGCTGCCTCCGCCGCAGGATGCCCTTCGGGTGCGCGAAGTCGGTGGGCGACCCCCGCTGCAGCCGGCCCTCGATCTGCCCCAGACGCTCGGCCAAGAAGCCGGGGGAATCTGACAGGGCCACGTTCCCGAGGGGGGCAACAAACCCGTGCAAATCCCAATACAGGTCCCCCATAGTGCCCCCATGAACCCCTCGATGTCAGCCATGGTAGGAAAGCACAAGCGCGCAACAAGTGTAGGCGCGGCACCAGCGCGCAATCCCGGACTCTTTCTACAAAAATCAGTTTTTAACGACGAATTTTCCCTGTAGAGTGGCCTCTGTGCCGGTGCCCGCGTGATCCGTGCAGGGCCGTGGGTCCGTGCATCCGACGTTCTCCCCAGGCTTGTCGTGTCTGGATGTGTGTCTGCCCACCCCATGCCGACTGCACTTTATATACATACACACTCCCCTCAGCACCGACATATCAGAGATTTAAATACAGGCCACACCTCGCTGGCATCCCCCTGGCCCCGGTGCCCCTCTCCGAGTCCATTCACTTGCTTTTGGAGGGGGTGGGGGGAGGGTGAATGCCTCCCTCCTCTTCATCACGAAAAAAGGCAGGGCAAGTTGCATATTACTCGTACTCATAGCACCCCTCGTCAGGTTTCTTCTCATAGGCTGTGCTCACATACACACAGTTAAACACACAGGCAAGGGCACACACACCTCCATACACCCCTCCCCTTCCACGGGCTTGTGTCTGCCAGCTCTGGTGAGCGTTATAATCGGATCCATGCATTAACCTTCTGTTAAAGACCTGCCAGGAAAGGCTTAACACGATCCATGCTGCTGACATTAAATATGTTTTTTTACGCACAGATGCGTGACTTGTGCGCTCACGTAGTTGAACTATTAGGCTGAAACGTTGGACTTTCCTGGTCTTTCCATTACGAGCCCTGTTAAATGCGCTCTTTTACACCTTATTTACACATACGCACACCATCTTCTTCAGTTTTCACCTTAGATGTAATCTGTGGGTGACGCCTTGCACCCCATCAGTCATAACGCTCAGTTAATGCCCTCCAAAAACTTCCCGGCACAGTCCCACTTGGATGCACTCTTTTACACTAGGTTTACACGCGCAAACACAGTTGCACACAATTGTGTGTGTCTCACATCACAGAGGGACACACACAGAGTATGTGCACACAAATATGTGTGCTTGTGTCTACACCTCCGCCCTGTTGCCTCTGTCTATTTAGCGCCTAGCTGAGGTGAAGCTTTGCGCCCGCCGGTCATTAAGCTCAGTTAATACCCTTCAAGAACTTTCAAGCACAGTCCCACTTGGGTCCACTCTTTTACACTATTTTTACACATGCAAACACAGTTACACGTGTCTCACACCACACAGGCGTGCACACAGTGGAGAGTGGGCCCACACAAGTATGTGTGCTTGTGTATACGGACACCCCTGTCCGATTGCCTCTGTCTACTTAGTGCCTAGATGAGTGAAGCCTTGCGCCCGCTGGTCATTGTTAGTAGTTAATGCCTTGCAAGGATGTCCCAGCGCACTTTCGTGGACACCTTTCCTGCTCTACAAAAGAACTCTAAAATGAGAGCCAGTTCTGGTCAGGGATAAAAGCTTCATGTGTACAAAGCGCAAGCAATCTTTTGTAAAAAGATACTCGGTTTTTATTGCTTTATTTTACAAGTTGTGGGAGGAGTGGAAGTGAAAATGAGGTTTGAAGTCTGCGCTGGGCTGTTTTTCCACTTTTTCATGTTGGAAACAGTTGTTTCCCCGATCTTTTTTCTGCCCACTGATACTGGCTGCCGGAGCAAGTGCCTGGAAAGCTTGGGAAGGGAGAAGGAAAAGGGGGGTGTGGGGTAGGGGCGCTGGGGAGGGAGCGAGGGAGGCAGAGGGGTGGGGGAGAACCATACATGTTGCGGAGGGGCAGGCGGTGCCTGCAAAGAGGCATAGAAAGATGCAAACAAATTATTGATGCAGCGAGAGAGAAGCAAAATGTAACGGGAGGGAGTGGGGTGTGGGGCGGGGGGCACGGGAGTGATCTAGGAGAAGCAAAGGATGTCGCAGAGGGAAAGAAAAACAACAAATAGAACAAGCGCTCGCCATCTGTTTTCATTCAGCCGCTTTTGCATCGTACTTTCACATTCACTGAAAGTGCAATGCAAAAATAAACACGGGGCTGAGTGAAAACAGATGTCTGGCCCCCATAAAGATAAGAAATTGCTTTGCGACAGCAGCAAAGCAGGCGACCCAGTCCAGATCGGAAGTGAAAGGACGTCAACAAAAAACCCTCATTTCCAATGGCAGGCCACCGTTTAGCATAAACGGCGACATAAGCCAATGGAAATGAGGGGCGGGGCTTTCAGTCCCTTTATGAAAACCCCTCATCCACAAAATCTCTCGCCTAGCGAGCAGCGCTTTGCGCTGCAATGCCAGGCGATACCTAAAAAAGATATGATGCACTCACTTGGGTTATTAGTAAAATGTTGCACCGAATGCAGAAGAGTCAAATAAGCACCATGTCCAGTAATAGCTCAAGATAATTAGTGGTTGGGTGGTTTAATACCCCCCTGTTCTTGAGTTTCTCTTCATAAATGACACTCCAAGTGTTGTCACTATAAGAGTATTTTTGCATGATGATGTCTTGTGTTCTCAGCTTACAGCAACTTCTTTCACTTTGCATTGGAACTTGAACCTGCTACTTAAATGGCTGTTCTCCTGCACATTGTGCATCACCTTTCCGCATATGTTTAGGCCAATCACCACATCTGCCCAAGTGGTCAATGTTTTTTGAGGACTGTTATGTGCATTTGGAAAGTGTACTAAAACCTGCTTAGTTTTCCTGCGATGACTGTTATGTATATTTTTTTGGCGAGAGCTGGATTATCAATGTTTATTTAGCTCCCCTTGTCCAAAAGCAATGCCGGCTCTGGCAGGAGGCGTAAACCCTGCAGGGACCATGGGGGCATTGGGGTTCCCCTCACGGTCGCCAACTTGAGGGCTGGCCTCGGGGGATGGGGTCCCTGGGGCCAGAAGTGGCCCAGGGAAGGGGGGGGCCATACGGTACCCTCCCGCAAAAAAAAAAGAGGCCAGGCCCCGGGGGATGGGGTCCCAGGGGCTAGAAAATGACACCTCCTCGCAAATATATATATAAAAAATTTAAAAACGAGGCCAGACCACGGGGGATGGGGTCCCCATGGCCAATAGTGGCCCAGGAAATAAAATGCTCCGGCCCTGGGGGATGGGGTCCCCAGGGCCCAAAAATAATTGAGATGGGGGGGGCGCCACACAGCCCCCTTCCAAAATGTTTTTTTTTTTTTAAAAGCCGGCATCTCACCTCAGGCCCTGCCCTCTCCCTGCATCACTCTGCAAACGCGTCCCCTGGCGCGTTCCACGTTGGGGAATTAAGTCCCCTTGAATTCTGAGGGTGCCTGGGGGTCAACTAGCCCACCAGGTACCTCCAGTAAGCGCCACACAGCTGGATTGCAGAGAGGTGGTCTGAGGCCCTACCCCTTTTTACACCACTCTGCAAACTCGCCTCCTGGCGCACTGCTGGTGGGGCGATGAGGTATTCTTGTGTTCTCAGGACACAAGTGGACTTCATCCCCCGAGCAGCAGTGCGCCAGGCGGCGCGTTTGCAGAGTGGTTTTAAAAAGGGGCGTGGCCTCAGACCACTCAGCAATCCAGCTGTATGGGGCTTACTGGAGCTAACAGGAGGGCTAGTTGGCGACCAGGGACCCTCATGAGGAAAGCGAACATCTTCCCCCCAACGAAGAGAGTGCCAGGAGGCGCATTTGCAGAGTGGTGGAGACAGGGGGCTGGCCTCTGTCCACCTCTCAGCAATCCCACTGTGTGGTGCTTACTGGAAGTAAGAGGTAGGCTAGTTGGCCCCTAAGTACCCCCAGCAGTGAAGGGGACTTCAATCCCCATCCAAGAGTGTACCAGGGAGTGCATTTGCAGAGTGATGGGCAAATGGGGCGTGGCCTGTTATGAGAACTTAGCAATCCTGCTGTGTGGTACTTACTGGAGGTAATAGATGGGGTAGTTGGCCCCCAAGGATGTCCTTGGGGGCTAAGTACCCCTCTTGTTACCTCCAGTACGTCCCACAGAGTAGGATTGCTAAGATGTCTTCGGAGGCCATGCCCCCTTCCTCCACCACTCTGCAAACGTGCCTCCTGGCAGACTATGGGATGGGGGATGAAGTCCATTTTACTCCTGTGGGACTTGGGGGGCCAAGAAGCCCTCCTGGTACTTCCTGTAAGTCCTACGCAGCGGAATTCTTGAGCGCTAGTTGGAGGCCCAGCACCCTTTCTCTTCCACTCTTCAAATGCAACTACTAGTTAAAGTAGCATGTTTCTGCACCTCTGACTTACAGGTAGTTTTAATCCCCCTGCCCTATTATATACTAGGGCCTTACAGTGGAGGTCATGCCAATCACAGGGGTACCCCAACCCATAGTGTACCCTAGTGTATGTAGGAGTTGTCACTGTATTCTAAGTGTCTTTTAGCATAGCATTGGCTCTAGGCCTGGTTAGTCAGTCAATTACCACCAGTACCCGTCAGCAAAAAGTTAGGGGCACAGGATGACTTTGCAACACAGCCTCTTTCTGCACCTCTGTTGGTTCTTTCTGCATATCTTTTGCTTCTTTCTGCACCTTTCTTTGTCTTTCTGGACTTCTGTAGCATCTTTCTGCATTTCTCTTACTTCTTTCTGTGCCTTTCTTCTTCTTACTGCACATGTCCTACCTCTGTAGGCATAGTTAGAAATTAGCATTTAAAAAACCTTAGAAATTCACTGGAAAAACCATAGGTGTCAGGCAGGTTATAGTTAGAAATTCGCATTTAAAAAAACCTTTGAAAATCACTGAAAATACCATAGGTTTCAGGGACGTTATGGTTAGTTGGACATTTCACTCGTACAAAACTTGTGAAATTCGGCCGTTACAGTTAGGTCAACTAACTAGAACTTGCGCCCCCGCAATGCACTGCTGATTAACTCACATATTACATGTTACATCATTCATGACATGGTCAGTGACATCTTTCCAGTTGGAGCCACTAAGAAAAACATCCATGTCCCCATTCCTGCATCTAAACCTCAATGGTAATTCCCAATACTCATGCACATAACATTCCTCTAGCGCCTTATATCTGTCTACATGATGGTATTGGAGACAATATTGGAATTAGAAAGTCTTAACCGGTTGGGTGATGTAGCCATGGATTACTACCTTTTTATCCATTGGATCATATTCAGAAAACAGACTAGTACTGTTGATGTAACGCCATGGCATGTAGCCAGAGCGTAATGTATGTAACGTCCAGCTCAGTATTACGATGGACCGTAATTGTGATTGTCCGTGTTGTAAAATAGACATGTCTTGCTGCATTATATCAATTGCACAAGACAAATGTTGCCCAGTGAATAAATGCCCTCTTTGCCTACACCGCACGCCGCAGAACTACTGGGGACTTCAACCCCCAGCAGCCAGAGCTCCAGGAGGCGCTGCAAGTCATCGGTCCGTGCCCGGAGGCGCATAAAGAGTCCCTGGGGCTCCCGCAACTCAGGACGTGCCCGGGCCAAGCCCTGGCCCGTCAGCGGCTGGAAGAGGATGGACTGGGCCCTCTGGCTTTCAACTCGGAACACACTGCTTCTTGTGGGTTATCAGGACGCAGCTTTCCCATCTCATCTCACTATGGTCAAGAACAAGGTACTTTGTATATTTTGTTTTTAAGTGTCATTTTACCACTGACTTTCCTGGTATGCCCGCCACTAAGCCACTCTAAGAATTTATATTAGGGAGAGTGTTTTGCCATGGGCAAAAGGAAAATGACTGCCGGCCAAGGGGGGGGCCCCCAGGAAGTAACACAGTAGCGACCACTGATTCCTTTTTAACCGGAGCAGTGCCTGTAATAACGAAGGAGATCGCTCTGACCGAGAGAAGGCTTTCATTGGAGACAGAGAAATTTGCCCAGGGCTCTGTTGTGGCCAATAATGGAGAGGCGCTGGGGTTGACGGGGGTCATAGCGGGGGACACAGCGGGGATTTCAAACCCTCCTGTATCTGTGTTTACACCCCTGGTGGCCCCTCCTGTTGAGCTGGCAACGCCCATAAGTAACCCGACAACCTAACCGCCAGTGAGTGACTATTTAATCTTGGACTGTCCCCCTACCAAGAGGAAGCGAACTGGCTGTAACAGAGTCACGAGGAAGTCTTCGCTGCCCAAATCTCCATTACCAGCGAGGTTCAACTTTGAACTGCTGTTGGACACTTTTTTCATAAGACTGGAGTCAATGACTAAAGTCCTCTTAGCACCGATAACACTAAAGTTGGAAGGGATTAAGGACAAAACTTAATTCTTTTACTCCCATGTGCAATGACTGTCTTATAAGGCCAAAGCAAGTGGTTGGGGGGTAGCTTGTTTTGTGTCAGATAACACAAACCAAGTTCTTCAGGCGAGATGTCCCCCGCATACGCTTCCCTAGTTGCTGTTTTAATGGGGGTTCCCCCACTCTCACAAGGTCTTAAGGAAACGTCTCTGGACCTTATTCACAAGGCCTCTCATTGTGCAACAATAACGTGGTAAATGGCACAAACATATCCTCTGATATTATTATGGCAAGACGAGTGGGATGGATTGGACATAGGGCAAAAAAATGTAGAGGGGGATTGCGTGATTGTCAATTTCAAGCACCGTGCTCAGACGCTAGTGGGATGCCACTATAGGAATAGCACTACATCTACAATCAGAACTGCTTCCTTATTATTTTTATACCCCTAAGCAGTCCTCAGCCGATTACCAATGGCAGTTGCCCTTTAAACCGGTTAGGCCTGTTCAAATAAGAAATGAGGACACAATTTTACCCATGACCAATCGCTTCCAACCCATGGCCAGTTTACAGGGTCTTGACGAAAACGACTGACTAAAGCCAATAGATGAAAAGACTCAGGGCAACGAATTGCCACTTAAGGTCATTAATAACCCAATCCCACCAGCATCCATGCCTGAACCAATGTTTGATAAATCCCCCTAACACTCTCTCCACACCCGTCATCTCTGGTATCCCCTTTGTGAAGGTACTCTGGTGAAACATAGCTGGTCTTAGGGCATAAAGGCGCAATACATCTTGGGAAAATCTTCTTTTAACACACCATATTATTGCCCTACAAGAAACTTGGGAGCCTAATCACAGTTTTTATTTGGATGGCTTTATTTCATTCTGTAAATATGCAAGCCCTTTGAATATGGGAAGAGCAGGGGGGGGGGGGGGCCTTCTCTTAATGTTTTCACTTAAACTTTCTTGTAAGACCAAAATGATAGAATGTCGATCCCCCCATGTGCTAGCAGTAGAATTGTCATTCAAGAATCTTCCCACCCTGCTAGTTTTAAATTTCTGTAATTATTTTTCCAGAAGCCACAAGTTGGAACACCTTCTAGCTCTAGAGGAACTTCTGGAATACTATGGGGAAGGCAAACATGCTTACCACGATTTGATCATTTTGAGTAATTTTAATATTCACCAGTGTTATCTTAATTGTATTTCAACGTCGGAGCAGGGGGATTCCTCATCATCGATAAATGATTTTGAGCACAAACCGGCAGGCATTTTTTTAGAAGGTCTTCTCAGCCTACAACCTACACTGGTTACAGCAAACAGATATGTCCGCTTCGGTTCCTACCTATGCAGGAAGTGGCAGTCCTAGAATTATTGACTATATCATGCTTTCCGCACGATTAGTTTCGGTCGAAGAGAAGTTGAGCGTCTTTTGGAACTGTCATGGCGATCATAACCCCATCACACTTGAGCGGTTTTATTTTGCTGCTCTAAAAAGGATTGCGACTAGCTGTATCACAAACAAAAATATTAGTACTAAAGATCAAGCACACTGGTTGAAGTGGGAAAGGATCACCCCAGAAAGTTTCTTGGATAATTTTTTTAGACAAATGTGCACTGCTCCAACCTCTGACGACTCTGAAGAAACTAAAAATCATTCTAAGATTTTTCAATTTTGGCAGGACCTATGTTTTGGATTACGCAGAAAGGGTCAAACCTTTCTACGACTTAATTATACGTCATTTTTCAGTGCATCATTGGACACAGGAACATACAGATATTTTATGTTCCATACAAGCCGATATGATAGCTTCTAAACATTTGTACACTCGTGTTAACATAACTAACCTGGTGATCAGCATAGTTGCTGGACCAACCGGATACACCTACATCACTTTCAATGAAGGCGATACAGTACCTATTGCATGCAAATCGCCTTTGTACACAAACGCTGAAATGTGTTTTGTATCCACTCAAAAAATACTTACAGCGTTACAGACAGCTGTAGTGAGGGAGAGAGCACTAGCGCAGGAGAAACATAATTATCTTGACACTGGTGCCGAACTTAAAAGCAGTTATAAAAGCAAGCATTCCAAATGCTAAAGTATTACATCCATGATGGATTCAATGTGCTAACTCTCACACTGCAACAAATGTAGATTACTAATTTGACTCTACATTACAAACACAAGCATTCTTGCAGTACAAACAACAATATCCTCTGCCGAATGAAATTAAGCCTCTAGATGAATATGAATGTGTCATAGTTCTGCCCAGCCTGCTATAAGAGCTAAACAGCAATATTCAGTGGCATGCGCAATTGTAAAAGGGCGCATGCATTACGTAAACGTCCGTCCTGGAAAAACACACACCCAGTCTCTAGGGGACTGTACAGCGCAGCTGGTGGAACTAAAAGCCTCAATACTGCCAGTACAAAATACAGATCCTGAATTTCCCACACTAATTCCCCACACAGTAATATTTTACTGTGCCCAGTCCAATAACTAATATGTACACTATTGGTGCCTGAATAGATTTAGAGATTGTAAAGGTTGCACAGTAAAGCACAAGATGCTTTGGGAACAGGTGGCAAAGCTGAAAGAAGGCCTGACACAGGCTCATGTTATTCATACATTGAGTCGTCAACGTGTTGGCATAAAGGGAATTCAATGGTGGATGAAGCCGCCAAAGCAAAAGTTTGTGCTGCTACTGCCAATGATGCACTAACTCGCTGAAGTACAAGGATAAACGGAACAACTATGGTGGCAGTTAATGCCAAGCACAACGGAATAGCCCTGAAAAAAGGCTTTCAACATAAGCACTCCTACAAGTTAGAAGCACAAAACATTCTGTACACTCAGATTCCATGAGTGGGGAATAGAGTAATACCAAGCATGGATCGCAGATTAGGACTGATACTAGCTGTACATGAGTGTCTGGGTTCTGCTCATGCAGCAATTACTGCTACAGTTTCTTTACTGAAGTACCGCTATTGGTGGCCAGGTCTATCAAAACAGACCAAGGACTTTGTCCTTAAGTGTGACAACTGCCAGCAGATGAAAGGCTCCACTGTGGCACGTCCAGCACAGACACCTCTATTGATTTCAGACAAGCCTTTGGCTTGGGTGTTTGTGGATCACTGCGGCCCCTTACAATCATATGGGGCTTACAAGTACATCTTGGTGTCAGTGGAATCATGTTCCAGATTTCTGTGGGTTTGGCCACAGCGCTAGGCTGACACTCGAACTGTAATAAAGGATTTGCGAGTCTTCATGGGGACATAGGCAACTGGCACACTACATTCCGACCAACGTCTGACGTTTAGATTTTGGGCTTACAAAGAATCAATGGGAAGTTTAGGTGTGGCCTTGCGGTACTCCTCCCCCTACCATCCCAAGGGAAATTCGGTGGTTGAGAGGAAAAACTGTGACTTAAAGCAGTTCTTAGCAGCAAGGGTATTAGGCTTGGGTGGCAGTTGGGTCAATCACCTATATGGGGTCCAGAGGACACTTAACATGCCAAGAAAATCCCTAGGGGGTCATACACCTTATAAACTCCTGTTTGGTGTGAGAATGTGGGTATCAGACCTCAATAGTGTCAGCACAGTGGCAGCTGAAACACCATTTGACATGGATGTTTAACAGGACCTCAATCAATTCCGGGCTTTACAAAGCAACGTCCAAGTAAAACACACCGTCACTGGGTAAGTGAAGGTAGTTCCGGTGTGATCTGCCTGGATCCCGAAGATTGGTGCCTGGTCAGAGAAAAAATAGCGGACAAAAAAGAATTTGGGCCTCTACCTGTCCTGGATGTTAAAGGTACCAGAACTGTACTACTTTCGCCCCTTGCTGGTCGCAGAGACAAGTGGTTGGTCTCTATTGATCTGAACAAACCACACAATGTGTCCGATTCTCAACATTAGGTCGCGTGGGTTACTAAGTTGCCGCCACACTCCTCTCGCTACTGTACAGGAAGTTCAGATGGAAGCTTTAATAATGACAGAAGATTCCACTCTCGAAGGAGAAGCAGTAAACAACAATGAAATGATACTTCTCCCTGTTGAAACTACAACTGTACAATCAACAAGTACAGAAATGTCACTTCTAAAAATTGACGTCTATGTAAACATGCCACAGATCGAGTAATCTCCCCGTACTACAAAACCTGCTGAGCTGCCAAAGATAGACCGGATGACGTCTGGCTACTTCTGCATTAGGATGACTTCTCATCGGATTCAAGTGAACTTGAACCACCAACACCACCTCTCCCTTTCAAGCTACGTGCAAATGCTGTCTATCTTTGGCTGAAAAATACATACTTTATTGTTCCCTGGATACATCTCTGGATAACAATTGGATTACTTTTCCTGGCTGTCTGGTTTGGTTCAGGGACCGTCTTTTTCCTTCTTCTGAATGGACATTATCTCCCAGAACACTCCGCGGTACATCTTGTGAACTTGGTTCTTAAACCACATGCATCATCACACCGTGAATTAAGGGATCTGTCCCTGGTAAACATTACAGTAGCTCTTGTTCCTGAAGGAATTGTATGGGACAGGGTATTGTATGATGTGTATGGGCCTACTGAACTATTGCAAATTCCTTATCTGTTTAAAATTTCCTTAAATTACATCATCACCTCTAGTACTTTCTCTGATGATTGGGACATTGGAACTGCATTATTTGCTTGTAGATCAAGAGCAATCAGCTGCATTTTCTAATGAAGAATTGTATGATGACACATCCAATTATGTAGTCATGTTCTGTTATCAACATTATGGTCACCATTTTTTCCACAAAGCTAGTGTCCTGCACGCTGTTTATAATTACACACAATGGGAACACTGCACAACTCCGCCGAGAGGTAGTTCAAAGACATTTGCACAAACGTTTGTTTATTTTTCAGGTTCTGATGCATCAGACCCAGCCTCGTATTATTATAGTCTTGCATCTACACCTGTAAAGAAAATATGCTCACAAACATCAAGCTGTATACTCTGCTTCCTTTATATCCCAACTGTCTATACAGGGTTTTGACTTTATGAAAGACACTATAGACAACAAAATCTGTCTGGGGAACTAAAGTTTGGCACGTTCAGGGAATTCCGGCTTTGTTTAGAGCAAGCCTCATACAACATCAAATGATTTTCCTCAATTAAACAGTACAGCAAACATCCTGTCGTGGCATAGCAAAAATGAAGGATTCGAACGCACCACGTATTCCAAAATTCTCACGCTTCGAGAATTAGCAGCACTTTATACAGTTCAGTGAGGACACTGTAGACACCATGATATGTAATGGTTCCTTCAATTCATCAGACCACAATTGGAAGGGATGGTTGGTTTGGCCGACAGACACAACTAAATGTCAGTCTAGATTCTGGGGTAACACTGAAGGGTTCAAGATCAATAGGCCTGATCACCGATATGTACAAACTGAACTCTCGGAGTGGTGACGTCAGATTGTGTTGGGAAGTTGTACCTAGATTGGCTAAAGACCTCAACACTTTTCCAGGTAAAGCAACACTGGTCCCTTCTTTCTGATGACATGGATCTCAGGGATTTTTTATTAGGTCCACGGAACACACATCACAAGCGCCTTTTGAACGGAATATACAATGAGCTGTGGAAGATTTCTCAACTGGAAGCTACTGAGACATTGCGCAAGATCGACAGGGTTAACTTAGAAAAGGCTTTGGCTGCGGTTCACAACGCTATGACCACTTTATCATCCAGCATTTATTCAAGTCAAAAGGTACTTTATTCAGCAACTAAAAGCCATAAAAGCAGACATTTTAAAAAGAATACATTTTGGCAGGGTACATTCAATTAATAAAACCAGAACACAAAAGATAAAATATGAGCAGCTTTTTGAGTCAATAAAAGCGGCCAATGTTCAGGTTTTAGACTTACAGGAGGTACATTATATAAAGTGCAACAGTGCTAAAGATAAAACCAGATACTGTGGGTAATATAACCTAAAGTGCACATGCTAACACGATGAGAACCCTGAGCACGAAACAGGAGAAACAGGCTAGCTACTGCAAAGACAGCTTTTTCCTATGTCTGATAGCCCGTGTGAAGAAACTTGCAACCCCAAAGCAGACCATAGGAAAAGATAGCATTTGAGGGTATAATTGTACAGGGCTGACTTGGGTAAATTAGCTATCTCTGAGCAACGGGAGTATAAACTTTCTGCGCAATAGATTATAATGATCACAGAAAAAGATGAAGTGTAGGGTGTCTTGGTCTGAGAAGTTGTCACATGGGCAGGGTTTTAAAGTGCCAGGTTTCGTAAATCCTTGGGGAAACGCCAATAGCCATGGGACCAAATGCAGACGGAATCTAGTCAACACAAAACGAATGTGCGTATTGCTAACGAGGAGTAGATACGGTTGAACCTGTTGGCTCAAGGTCAGTGTGACAAACCTAACAGTGGGCTTTGCTAGCTCTTTCTCTTCCCTGGTCCCCTGCCGTTTGTCCAGGAACAGCTGTTTGATGTTTCTAACTGCTACTTTGCCCAGCGACTTAGGGCTCTGATACATATCGGGGCAGCCGAGCCATTTTGTCTGTTCCATTACATATTTTAGCCTGGGAATGTGTAGACCCCCACTCCAGCGCTGTACAATCCATAATTATAAATTCATTTAAGTTAGTGATTGGACAGGCCCAGATTCTCAGCCAACGCAGAAGAGGAGCTACCGCTATCAGATCCAAGATGTTCCCCACCCCCAGTTCTTTGTGTAAAATATATGCCGGGGTAGCGGGCGGGGCTACAAGGAGCTTACGCTTAAATTTGTTCTCAGCACCCTGAATGTCCTTCACATCCTTGTAACCCCAGACATCACAGCCATATGTTGCCATGGGGATACATTCTTCTTAGTAGATCTTCAGCAGGGCAAGAAAAGGTTTTAACCTTAATCTTTTTGCGAAGTTCAGAGTGGCCCACGCCGCTCTGGCTAAAATATTCTTTTTATGAGTTTTTTGCGCACACCAGGACCCTTGTTCATCAAATAGTACCCCTAGATAGGGAAAAGTAGGCACTTGAGTTAGCTTAGCCCCCTTGCAGTAATATTTAGCCTTGGCAGCTTTTCGGGAGCCTATGGGCATAGTGTGTGATTTAGTGAAGTTTGTAGTCCGGTTTAGTGAATCCATAAAAGCTATAAAACCATTTAAAAGTTGTCGAAGGCCCACAGCGGTTCTGGCAAGTAGGACCGCGTCATCTGCATACAGGAGTGCAGGGATCAGCTTGGTACCAGCCCTGGGGATATCTTTACAGCTTGATATTAAAAATCCCCTAGCTTGTTAATATAGATCGTAAACAGCAAGTGGGCCAAGATGCACCAATGTCGAACCCCTCTCTTAACTGCCCAGATGTCCGTCAGACCACCATCCCCATTGTATCTAACCACAGCCGTGGTGTTTTCGTGGGCAGTGTGTAAAAAAGCCACCGACTCTGTCTAAGCCCATATTACGTCAAATCAACCATAATTTAGACCTATTTACACAATCGAAGGCTGATGTTAAATCCATAAAAGCAAAATGTAAAACTCCCTTCATGGCAATTGTGTACTTCCCAATCACTAAAAGCAAGTTAAGACATTGATCCAGCATCCCTTTGCCCTGCCTAAAACCGTACTGTAAGTCAGAAATAACATTAAAATGATCAAGCCACACTGTTAGACGATCCAATATCACTTTGCCAATGATTTTAGCAGCAGAATCTAAAAGCGAGATCAGTCTATAGCATGCAGGATCGTCCCGTGCACCCTTTTTAAAAATGGGGATAAGAACAGCCATTGCCCACGAGGGGGGAACACCACAAGAACAGGCTGTATTAAAAACATGAGCTAATATCTTTGCCCAGACCTTGGGGTCGGCCTTATATAGGTCTGCAGGTACCCCATCTGGACTGGGAGCCTTACCCCAGCATGTCGAGATGATGGCTTTGTGGATCTCATCTATGCTAAAGTGAAGGGGAGTGATAGCTGGGCCACCGATCATTTGTCCCTCAGGTTCTCCTAAATTGGTACCGCTATAGATATTACCAAAATGCTGTACCCAGAGCTCGGCGGGGATAGTACAGTCTGTGTTGGAGTTTGACATATCGGAAAAGAAAGGGCTATTTACCACGGACCAGAATTTGGAGCGATCTGCCAAGACACTTGCTTGCCCGAGGGCCTCCCAAGCCTGCTCTCTAATCAGCTTCTTCCTCACCAGCACTGCAAGCTTATTTGTCTTTCTACTACTCCTGACTACTGCTTTATCCCTTGGATTATGCTTAAGGGTCTGGAAAAGCTCCTCGTGAGCCACAGAACAAGTGCCGTCAAACCACCTCTTGGCCTTTGGGCATCTTAGCCTGCTCACAGTGGTTACATTAGATGCTATCTGCTTAGTTATTTCATCAAAAGCCTCTAGAATGGCTCTATCATGTGTGGTAGGGTCCATACATGAATCAAAATTTTGAAGTAACTCTCTCTGGCTGAAAACTGCCCAGGGCTATTCTTATAACCCTATGGTAATCTACAAAATTGGCGCTAAGAACCTAGCTCTGAGAATGCGGTTAAATATCTGCTCATAGGTGCTAGATTTTGGCAGAAAAATCCAGTTTTGTTTTGTATTTTTTCCGCCAGGGTATTTATTAGTGCGGCACTATGTGCATTTTGTACTGCAAATGTATGTGTGGAAGCGTTTAAATGTTTTTAATCCAAAACTAGTCTATATGAATTATTGGGTTTTATTATAGGAAAAAAGGATTATTCATGGATGAGGCGCAATTCTCTATCACACCCTGGTATTCAAGTTGATGTAGGATCTCCCTGACTTCTTTCTTTGTTTCATGTTTTATTAGGTATTGTCTCTGTGGTTGAGGAATGATTTTTAATGTGATTTCGTGTTGAGGTGACTCATCGCCCCACCTAACATGATTGCAGATAAGTGCAGGAGCTAGCGCTGACGCGCACTCCTGCGTGTATTAATTTTTAACTGATTTTGAGACGAGGTCAGAGAAAGCAGGTAGAATTACATCTTCCCACTTTGGGCACTCCATTACAAACTGAGGTGGCCAATCTTTTTCTGCCAAAAGAGTGCAGTAACCATATGCTTATCCTTATCCTTATCCTTGTTGCAGGTTTTTCCACCGTGATATGCTCACTCAGCGCTACTGCCACCAGATAACCCATCAGGTTCCAGCGAGCTATTGTGACTTCTGTCTAGCATCGTCACTGCTCATTCTTGGTTCAGAAACAGAGTCCCCAGTAGCCTGGACATGTCTAATTTTGATCCCCGCTACCACCTTCTTTTTAAATTGAGGTTTAGTAGTCTTTTGTTTCTCTTCCTGTTTAAGGGTGTAGTCTGAAGTGCCATGTGTCTCTCTTTTCGGCTTGACTCGCTCCTCTGATCTGTGCTCTGACTGTCTGTCTCTCTGCGAACGTTTTTATGAAAACTCCTGAAAGGAACGAGAGGAATGTGTGTATCAATAGCCTGATACCGGTCAGGCTTTCTTATATTGTCATGGTTCCTCAAATTGTATTTTTTCTCAGTGTGTTCCTGTTGAGAAGACCCCTGTGACTGTGTTTTGTTTATTTGTTATCCCATTTCTTCTACCAAGAATCTGGTATCTTTGATAATCTTAGGCAATTCTCGCTCCTTCTATGCAGGAGTTAATTCCATCAGGCATTGGTATATAGCCACTGCTGCTGCCTCCCCTTTTATGTTACTTAAGATAATGACAGATGCTTGGGCTAAATTGCCCATTAGTTTCTTCCCCAGATCTAGGACATGATCTGCCCCGTGCTCATTCTTTATTCGTTTCAGTACATCGGGTATAACTGCTATTGAAGGGGTACCATGAGTTCTGGTATAAACGGCAGTGAAGAGTGTACTTCAAGTGACACAATCTTCTCTCGGAGGAGCCATCCCCATTGGCAAGCAAATTTTAGGACTGTGTTTTTCCTACGGGTCCGGATGGGGAAAAACTGCTTCAAGCTGAGCTGTTTTCTGCGCTATTGGGAACGAGATTTGCTCCCGGCTGGTGGGATTCTTTCCCATAACGCCATTCAGCATTAGGGGTCTTATACCTGTAGTAGCCATTTGAGGTTGTGCAGCCTGAGCAGTTTGGACTGTCGATGTTCTTATCATATATTGTGTGAGATTTCTGTACATTTTTACTAAATCTCTATAAAGGGTACGCATTCCTGCTGCTCGTAAAGGGGCAAGGTCTGGATGCTGTTTATATGAAGCTAAGACCTGCCAGGTCGCTCCTTTCCTGAGCGTACAGAGTCTCACGTTTTCTGTGGTATGGGGTAGGGCGCCTTTAAACCAATTAATATGCTCTTGGTAAGTTAATGGGACTTCTATGTCCATGTATGGGAAATACTCTTCAGGTGGTTGATCTTCAATATAACTGTGAAACAACTATGTGCCTGCTTCTGCAGATGGGAATTTAATCCAAGAGTAGAATACCTCCGTTCTGAATGCCTTGTGTGCCTCAACTACGAAGGTAACATCTCCGTCTGTTACCGGGAGGCCATGTTGTAACTGCCAGTCTGCAATTTTCTGCAATATTTAGAGCAACTAACTGCTCTTCAACGTCCTCAGCTTGTTCAGTCATGATTAAAAAATAAATATTTAATTAAAATAATTATAGTGATATGGTATGCACAATGCGGTAGCTTCTAATCCTCCAAGCTTGAATAACCTACAGCCAATACATAGGTAATGCCTACTCAGCTGAGACACATTTGTTTCCCTTCACCCTTAGGATATCTCCAGTTTTAATGTGAGTAGGGCTCTCTGAGAAAGCACGACTTTACTCAGATTGACCATTAAATAGGAACGCAACCAACTTTGGCAGCACCATGTCGTTTAGTTCCTACTAGTCCTTAAGATCTGCAGTTTTGTAGGACAACATAGACTAGGGGCTTGGTGCCTAGACTGATTACGGACACCCTGCAGGATTTGTTGTCCTAAAGACCAGGTAGCTCACAGTGCCACCGTAAGCGCCTCTGACCTTATCAGCGAGTGAATGGTGTCCGGCACCCACTAAAGATGACAACCCTGACCCCTCAGGGATCGTGGAAACGGTACAAAACCTATCGCTCACTCACTCATGCTCACTTATTCTCGGAGAAGTATAAAGAAGAATACACAGTGGGACGTTTTCAGTAGGTTTTTTGAACTAATGTTCTTCTTGTATAAAATACGTGTGCTGCAATGATTAATAGACAGAAGCAGATAAGTGACCACAAACACCAAAAGCGTAAATAGTAGATATAGTTCTATCATGGTATTAAAGCGGTTTTTATATATGCAGGCATATAAGACAAGGCAATAATCAAGTGTACTCCTACTATCCAAACCATACTCCAAGTGTATTTAGAGTGTGTGTAGGTGTAGAGCCAAGAATCCCCCCATTACCTGATTGGAGAGAATGAAGGAACCTGTCTTAGTCACAAACTGAACACCCCTCACGAGATGTCAGACAGCTGCATCGTGAAGTGTCAGCATGCAGAGACCCTCGGTGCCAGCTGAAGTGCCTCATCTACTAATCTATCGGGATGCTCATCTTTTATAATCTAAAGCAGCCTTGCGATGTGCGAATAGATCAGGGATGTTATGCACATGTAGATAGCCCTGTCGCCCCGTGGATGAAGATAGAGATGACATTTGTGTTTAGTGCGAAAAGTGACCCTGTATGATGATCAGGGCATTGTGATAATGTGTGAAGCTTTGTGTGTAAACCAGTTTAGTTTCAGGGAAACTCATCTAGCATTATCATGTGTGCAAATATGTGCAAATGTTCACGACTCAAATGTTATTGTTATTGTGAGGACAATGTAAGAAATAAGCTGCTTCTCTACATGTGCCTAACCTGGGAATATAGCAGTGCTACAGCCAGGAACTTCCTATTCAGAACCCTTGCTCCCACTCAATGAAGCCCTCAACAACGTCCTTCTGGAAACCTGGTCCAAGACTAGCACAGCATCTCCTGTGAACAGGGCGATTGCCCTCTGACCTGCCCCGGGCGACCCAAACTTCCTCACTGCCCACCCCACCCTTGAGTGCTTGGTTGTCCAAATCTTCACTTCCCATGGCATGTTCCCTGCCACTATTCCCACTACTTTCTGGTCCTGAAAAAGAACAAGGACCTTTGTCCTGTCCAAGACCTTTGAGCCATGAACAACTACTTCAAAAAGGAGAAATTCAAGATTCTTACATTGGCTGAGGTTCTGTCTGCCCTGGACCCGCGAGACTAGATGGTTGCGGTGGACTTTCGGGACTCCTATTTTCATAATTCCATCCTGCCCTCCCATCAATGCTACTTGTGGTTTACAGTAGGCTACGAGCACATTCAGTTCACAGTGCTCCCCTTTGGTCTTACCAGCACCTCACAGGTGTGTACACCAAGGTGATGGCAGTGGTCGCAGCTGATCTGCGCAGATCAGGGATGCCAATTTTCACCTTTTTCGATGAGTGAATTGCCTCAGGCTGTTGTCTCCCTCCTCCAGACTACAGCTAACCTCCTGCATTTGCTGGGATGCACTATCAAAGTTCTGAAGTCATACCTGACTCCCTCTTAGACGCTCCCTTTCATTGGAGCTTTTCTGGACACAGTACAGCCCAGGATATTCAGGCTATGATACTGATGTTTCAGCCTGTATCCCGGATATTTGTGAGAATGATTGAAGCTGTTGGGCCTCATGGCCTCCTGCATCCTGCTAGTAACACAGGCCAGATGGCATATGCTGGCTTCTCAGTGGGACCAGATGTTCAAAATGGCACGGCATCAGAGGAATCTCTCCGACATGATCCAGATCTTGGAGGGAACTGCACAAGACCTGCAATGGTAGATAACGAACAGCGATTGGGTCAGAGGCAGACCCCTCTCCCGTCCCCAACCAAATCTTAAAATAGTGATAGATGCGTCACTCTTGGGATGAAACGGCCATCTGGGAGCAGTAGACATTTGAAATCCACATCAATTGCTAAAGCCTTGAGCGATCAGTTTTGCGTTGAGCCTTTCTACCCTCCACCAAGGGAAGGCTGGTTAAAGTGTTCACGGATATCAATACCGCCATATGGTGTTACAACAAAAAGGGAAAAGTGGGGTCATGGACCCTTTGCCAAGAGGCCCTGCAACTCTGGACATGGCTGGAACAGCATTGCATAACCCTGGTGGCTCAACACCTGGCAGATTTACATGAATACCAGGGAAGACTGAGCCGTAGATGCACAGAGAATCACAAGTGGCACGGAGGTGACGCACGTTCTCTTTCAACAGTGAGGAGAACCTTGATTAGGTCCGTCTGCCTCCGCCGAGAACGTGCAGTGTCAGCATGTCTGTATATAATATACCAAAGTAAGGTATAGTGTGCACAGGGTCCAGTGGATCCCCAAAGGTAGGCAGAGATAAAAGTAGATAAAACCTTAATCTCTATTTGTGGTAGTGTGGGCGAGCAGTAAGGCTTTATCAGATGGTAGTGTTAAGCATTTATTGTACACGCTAAGGCAAGAAATGATGTCACATACTCAAAGACTGAACTCGGACCAATTGATTTCTATAAAAATGATATTTCAGTTTTTATTTTCTAGAACCAAGCTAGGCCTGGTACGAGTAAGTATAGCAATACTTTGCAGACACATGCAGTTTAACTACAGTTCAAATGTAGTGAATCAATTTACGGTCAAATTACTTGGTATTTGTACATGGTCAGAATTACTGTGCAATTACTTTTCCTACGCAGCTAGGTATCACTAGATGCCAGGCTGCTGCATTTCCTGAGGTAAGGAAAAGGAGTCAATACGTTTGGAAAACTCAATACAGGTTTACAGTTTCCTCGCATTTAGTTCTGTGAAGTCAGAACTGGGTGTTTAGGTCAGTGAGTGAGATTTGGTTCAAGGGGCACTTGAGGCGCACCACCAGCGGCACCTAGGCAGCTGGGTGCAGAGTGCAGGGGCCATAGATTAGCCAGCGGCTAGCACGGTCATGGGTGTGGTGGACTGCTGCAAGCAGCAGGCCACCAGGTTGGGCACACAAGGACTCTTGTGGTTGAGGTCACCACTGAGGCCAAATGGCCCACACAATAACTACACCGCCAGTGTCGGAGTGGCTGGGTGTAGGATGCGGTCTTGGCTGAGGTTGCAGATTTGGTCGAGAATCCCTCCGAGTTGGTAAGCGGCTTATGAGGTGAATGCGCCCTTTGGGAGTCGTTGCTTTATGACCGCAGCATTCTGTGATGGAGTCGGTCGGATGGTCCCAGTGGGTTTTCTGGAACGCTTCGGATATGGAGTCGTTCGGGAGGTTGGCCTTTAGTCACGGAGGAGGGGGGATCTTCTGTTGTTCGCTGCAGGTTGGTTTTAGGAGCTTGCTGAGGTTCAGGTGTCACTAGGATCCTGACGAGGATTGTTGGCAGGACCTCCTTTAAGTGTTGATTCACTCAGACTCCTGGAGCGGAGTGGTGGAGAATCACTAAGTCGGCCGGGGTCAGAGTCTGTTACTTTTGAGCAAGTCTGGTGCTCACGGGAGACAAAGTCCTTTTTAGATGCGGAGGCAGGGCAGGTTCTCTGAGTTTTCGAAGTCTGCTGGCTGCAGGACACACCAAGGCTCTATTGGAGGAGTCTGAAGTCAGGAAACACTGGTAGGGCTGGGGCCAAGTCAGTTGGTGTCCTCATCCTTCTCTCTGCCCAGCTGTTTAGTCCTTCTTGCTTTTTCTTTTCGGCTCTGGTCTAAGGAGGCAAGGTTCTGGGTTGCCCCTAAATACTACATTTAGGGGCGTTACAGGTAGGGACTGGTTGGAGCCAATGGGCTCCTTCCGTGGGGTGGGTACACCCTCTATTATGCCACCCTCCAGTGGGAGGGGGGCATACTCCTCACTCTGGTTGGTTGGGTCCCCCCCCCCCATCTGCAAGATGGCGGGGGCTGAGAGTTATGCTTCACCTCGCCTTCCCCACCTGAGGGGTGGCCTTAGCAAAGGTGGGCATACCTCGCTTTCTTACTTGGCATTCTCGCCGATTCTCCCGCCCAAAGTGGGGATCAGTACCAGTGGGGCCCAGTTGCTGAAATCAATGGCTGGGCTATCTCTTAAAGGAGGCAGGCCTTTGAAACTTCCCCTTCGTGAACGCTAGTCATCCTGGGAAAAGAGGTTGGCACCTTGTACCAGGATGTGCTTTGTTTCAGGATCCCAAGAGCGGAAGACTCTTGACCCAGGGGTCCATAAACATGTCTGGTGCTGGCAGCTGGCAAGCAGCCACCCAGCCAGGACACGAGTTAGGTAGTTTTTCAGGGGGCACCTCTAAGATGCCCTCTGAGTGCATTTTATCTTTAAACCCACACTGATGCCAGTGTGGGATTGATCTGCTGAGAAGTTTGATTCCAAACTTCCCAGTTTTCAGTAAGGCCATTTGGGTGCTGTGGAGTTCGTAATGATGACCTCCCATACCATATACTCTTTATGGCGTTACTGCACTTACAATGTCCAAGAATGGACTTAGACACTGTAGGGGTACAGGGCTCATGCACCTGTACCCTCACCACTGGTACAGTGCACCCAGCTAGAGAGTTGGCTTACCTGTGTTAGGTCAGTGGATTGTAGGCATGTCACACAGGGATGTTGGCCATGTCTACTCTATACTTTTATTCTGCACCAAAATATGCAGCCTGCAATGGTAGTGTGTGGGTGTAAAGGTACAGGACCCCTAAGGGTGGCACAATATGTGCTGCAGCCTTTAGAGGCCTTACCTGGTCACAGTGCCCTTAGCACCTAGGGTACCTTTTACAAGGGACTTGCATGTGGCTAGAGGGTTGCCAATTGGGTTTTGCAACATTATATTTATGGAAAGAATATAGGCCATGGGTACCTGGTTGGCAGGAACCCAGTGCGCACTCGGTCAAAACACATCAACATTACGCATTAAGTGGAGGTCAACCATGCAAAGAGGGGCACTTTCCGACACAGCAGTTTTGCGTGCTGTAGATTCCAAAGCGGCTGTCGCTCGAAGACGCTTTTAGTCTGGAGTGTACACCCTTTCCACCTGTACCGCTCCTGCCCAGAGCTCTCAAGAAGGCCAGAACCGACCGGGCTCAAACATTGTTGTGGCTCCATATTAGACAGGGAGAGTCTGATATCCCTAACTTGTGCAAATGAATATCGATCTTCAAATCAGGCTGCTCCTCCGTGAGGATCTTCTGTCGCCACAATAGAGGAGAGTCCTCCACTCAAACCTGTCAACTCTATACCTTCTTGCATGGGCATTGAGCGGTGAAAGTTGACCGTCTGCAATGTTATCTTGGCGGCCAGGCGGCCCTCAACCAAGAGAGTTTACGCCTGCCAGTGGAACAAATTCATATCATGTTATACAGCAAAGTCTTTTGACCCTATTTCTGTTTCCCTTTCTGATGTTGCTTTTTATTTTGACCCTTGCCCAGCAGGGCTCTGCTCAGGGCACCCTGAAAGGGTATCTTTCGGCTTTGTCTGCCTACCTGAGGCTGGCAGACCAACTGTCCTTATTTTAATCACCCATTGTACATAGATTTCTGAAAGGCCTTGTACATATGTTTACACCTGCTCCTTTCATTATGCCTCAGTGGGACCTTAATTTTGTTTTCACCTTCCTCATGTGTGCTTCTTTCTAGCCCTTGCATAATTGTCTCCTTTGGCTGCTCTTAATCAAAACAGCCTTTTTAGTGTTGATTACCTCTGCCAGAAGGGTGAGTGAGCTGCAGTGTTTTATCATCCGAGCCTCCCTTCATAAAATATTTCCTGAAAAGTTGGTGCTTCGCACTAGGGTCTCTTTCTTCCTGAGCTGTTTTATGTAGGTCAATCTGTCACCTTGCCTACATTCTATGCTCCTCTACATCCCTCTAAAGAAGAGGAGCGACTTCACTGTCTGGTCCAAAAAAAGAGTTTTGTCTTTCTACCTTGACTGAACAAAAGAGTTCCAGGTTGATGACTAACTCTTCTTGGGATATGCTGGAGTGGAGAGGAGTGGGCGGTTCAGAAAAGAACCATCATATGATGGGTCATCCTCTGCATCAACATTTGTTACACTGTGGCTAAGAAACAGCCTAATGAAGTCTTAAGGGCTCATTCCACCAGAGCTAAGGCTGCAACCACTGCGTTAGCATGTGGGGTCCCAGTCCTGGACATTTGTCAGGAAGCAGTGGAAATCCCTGCACACGTTTACCAAACCTTACTGCCTACACAGCCACGTTTGCAGGGATGGAAATTTTGCCAATTGAGTGCTACAGAATTTCTTAGTCTGAACTGGTCCGCAGTCCCTCCTCCAGGGATGATATTGCTTGGGTATCTATTCAAAGGTAAGGAATCAGCAACTAGGTGTCTCTATCAGATGAACAAGTTACCTTCGGCAATGCCATATCTCGTAGAGACATGGTCTAGCCAGATTTTCCTTTACTGACCCACCCATCCTTCCCAGGTTTCTTGGGTCAGGGCTGATCCCTTTCAGGGCCCTAGTTTTCAAACTCACCATTTTCAGTATACTTCATGGCTACACGCTTGTGGCGCGGAAAGTAAAAAAAAGCCGACGTCAGCACACAGAGGTGGCGCCTATATGGGTAACTCAGACGTAATTCCCGGTGCAGACGGACTCAACCGACGCCACCTAAGGGCGCATAGGGGTATTGCTTGAAGAACAATCTTACGGATCCAGATCTGGCGGCTGGAAACTTCACAGGTAAGGAATCTGCAACTAGATCATGTCGCTACCAGATAAGGTGTTACCGAAGGTAAGTAACTTGTTCTTCAAGAGTGGGAAGAGCCTTGGCTAGATCTGTTTACCACTGCTGAAAACGTACATTTCCCCCCAATTTTGCTTGCTGAAGTTTAAAAGGCATCTATCACTGGGAGATGCGTTTCCTCTTTATTGGAGCTCCTGCCTCCTGTATGCCTTTCCGCCTATACCAGTTCTCAAGAAGATCAGGAACGTCTGGGCCCAAGTAATTCTTGTGGCTCCAGATTTGGAATGGAAAATCTGGTGTCCAGAGTTGTGGAATTAACATTGGTCCCCTGATTAGGCCTCCTATGTGAGATGATCTTCTGTCAAAGCAACAGGGGAGGGTCCTGCACCCAAACCTGCGCACCCTTCACGTTCCTTCTTGGAGATTGAGCGGTGACAGGTGACCGCTCTTGATCCTCCTCCTGAAATCTGTGATGCTTTTCTCATAGCCCGGCATCTCCCCAGCAAGTCGGTATATGCCTGTTTCTGGGGTGTAAGTTATAGTTAGCTCAGGGAACTAGAACTGCTGACTTTCACTGGTTTTATACAATTGCAATCTGAGCCTAACTATAACATCCCTACAACCTTTGTTTTATTCAGTGAATTTCTAAGGCTTTCTTTGTTCTATTTTCTAACTATAACATCCTTGTAACCTTTGGTTTTTTCAGTGAATTTCAAAGTTTTTATAATGTTATTTACTAACTGTAACCTCTGAAAATTAGTGTGTGTGCATACGTTTCTCAGTGGATGTGCGAGTGAGAGCGTCTCAATGGGTGTTTGAGTGCCTGCATAAGTGTCTGACTGGGTGTGTGAGTGTCTGACTGGGTCTGTGAGTAGATGTGAGAGTGTATGAGTGGGTTTGCGAGTGCCACCATGAGTGAGAGTCTACCTGTGAGTGGGTCTGTGAGTGGATGTGAGAGTCTGGGTCTGTGAGTAGGTGTGTAAGCCCTAAGTGGGTCTGTGAGTGAGTGCGTAAGCCCCTGAGTGGGTCTGTGAGTGCATGCATGAGTGTCTCATTGGGTCTGTGAGTGGTGTCCATGAAATTGCCCAGAAAACACACTTAATGGGGAAGGGGGGGCTATGTGGCCTCCCTCCCTGGGTCGATTTTGGCCCGAGTACCCCATCCCCCGGGGCCTGGCCTTCTTTGAATAGGGGAGGGGGGGCATGCGTCTCCTGAACCATTTATAAATAATATGCATCCATCCTACTGACAATCGCCAGTAGGTAGTTCTAGTTAGGACCACGTATCTTTGGTGCCGTGTGACAAGTCTTCATGAAAAAAAGTGTCCTCTAGGGTCTTAGTGTACATGGTATGTTTCGGGGAAATCCATCAAGCGGGGTACAAAAAGGGTGTTTCCCATGTTAATTACCATATGGATTTTGAACACGACTACAGCTCGGACCTCTGGACGGAATTACACCAAACTTGACTGAAAGGTAGCTGTTGGTCTAGCAAGAACTCTTTTTGTTGGTGTAAATCCCTTCAGTAGTTTTGGAGATACTAAAGAAAATCCAAATGTGTTTATCTAGTCTCTTGAACACTCCTGATCTTGTGCAGAGATCTGATTGACTAACAACACTTCAGCCAGGAAATGTTAGCAGCCATTTTGGGACTCTGCCTCAGCCGAGTCCCAAAATCAAACATCAAAATAAAGAAAATGAAGCAGGGTAGGAATACCCTGACCCCCTAGCCTTGGTGCTGGGGTCCCCCCGGGACCTCACCAGAGCAAAAAACGTTTTTATTTTTGCCACATCGTGAATATTTGTGGCAAAAGGAAAAAACTAAATGTTGTCTCCCTGCTTGTTTTTTTTTTAGCCCCGGGGTGGCCAGCTCCCAGGGGCATTTTTTAACTAGGGGAGGGGGCGCATGCTGCTCCCCTCCTGCTCCACTTTTTTGAGCCACGGTGACTACTACCTCCCTGGGGCTTTATTGATATATTGGAGGAAGGCCGTTCGGCCCCCCCCTCCTGCGGCTAATTGGGGGATGACGTCCCCTTAGATGCTGAGGATCCTTGGGGGCCAAGAACCCCTCTTGTTACTACCAGTAAGTCCAACACTGCTGGATTGCTGAGAGCTCATCAGAGGTCCGCCCCCTTTCTTCACCCACTGTATGGACCAATACAGCCACTTAAACACCCAGTCACAGACCCATACAGCTACTCACAGACCCATACAGCTACTCACACCCATTCACGTAGCCATACAGCCACTCACACATGCACTCACAAACCCACTCACACCCCTCCACCCACCCATATTAACACTCATACCAGGTCACGGACCCAAATAACTCACACACCCAGTCACTGACCGATACAGTTACTCACAGACCCATACAGCCACTTACAGCCACTCACACACACACTCACACCCATATAAACACTCAAATGCCAAGTCACGGACCCAAATAACTCACACACCCAGTCACAGACCCATACAGCCACTCACACCCACTGACCTATACAGTCACTCACATACCCACTCTGAGAGGTTGCGGGTTGCTGTTAAAAAACCTTAAAAATTCACTGAAAAAACAAATGTTACAGGGATGTTATAGTTAGAAAATGAAATTTGAAAAACCTGAGAAATTCTCATAAAAAAAGCAAGGTTTACAAGGACGGTATAGTTAGGCTCACATTTCACTTGTAAAAAAACATATAAGTTCAGCAGATTATCTGAGCTAACTATAATTTACCCCCCTGCAATGCACTGCTTATGATCTCACTCGTGACATGGGCAGTGACATCACTGATATTTTAATAGGTCATCTAAGTGTCTGTGAGACTTATAAGGATAAATATATATCGGATACACCTTTCACCAAATATCTTTCTCTTAGTTTGCATTTGTCTTCTTCCTATCACAGTTCATAGCATTTGGTATTTTACTGGAACATAAATATAGTTCCACTCAAAAATCTTTCCCACCAATATGTTTGAAGGCGCTTGACTTAACAGCCAGTGACTGATATTTCCTATACATTCTAGATTGCCTTCAGAAGTCTTCCATAGTAATCAAGAGATTTACTGAAAGTTGGGATATTGATTCATCAGCATGTAAGAGCGTATGCTATAGAAAGCAAGCTCATTGTATTAGAGGAGCAAACATTTATATGTACATTTTAATATTGAAGCTGCACCCCTCATCTTTGTTGAATCAGACCAGAGAGGCACAATTTAGCAACACTTGGTTAATTGTAACTTTGTGACGGGCTTATCAAGCAGTTGCTTCTGACTTGCAAGAAAACCTAAAGAGATTCAAAATGGTTCAGAACAGATTTTACGTTAAATTTACCCAGGTATACGGTTTGAAAAGTGGTTTCTCTCCAGCCCTCTTTGTTTCCCTGTAGTTTTCCTCCATTGAACTTCACTGGAGGAGCTCCGTCATTTTCTTCCCTGTTGATGAACAAATGTTTGTTCTGATGGCAAGGACACACCCAAAGCATGTCCTCATTCTGAGTGGATGTGGCTACTATGCCCTGTTCCCAAGCTACGTGGTCATTGGCCCTGGTGACTGTGATTTGTAGTTCCTGAGCAACAACCTCTTTAATTGTTACCCTGTGAGGAGAATATCCAATGGCTCACCTCAGTTAAAGGTCATCCCTGTCACCATAAATAGGATGCCTTGCCTTTCAGAGGTGCGGAATATGTATAGCACACTGTATGTATTTTACGTGCATTTGGTGAATGATGGGGTACATTTGAAACCTGCAAAGAGACCCCCAAGCCCAATGCAATACCACCTTTCAAGAGATGGGAGCAGTTCATATTATGGAGTTTGCCACATCACTGGAAATCAACTTATTTCACCAATATCATAGACCACCCGAACCACCCCCAAAAAAATTACCCTATTCAGTCATGTTAACATAAATCCCACATCCTGATAGGCATCATAAGTCTTCAGAAAGTATCAATTCTAGTTGGCCATTCTTCAGTCACAGCACCTCCGTTCAACTACTTTGCACAACTCTCCTTTTTAGTATGTGGCCCCACCATCTGCATCATCCACTCACTGCATCTGTCTTCTGTAGCTGATCACTATGGCTTTTCAACTTGCAACAGCCATCTGAGTCCTCAGTGGCACTAAAGTCAACCTATCCTAAACACCTATCAAAAGCTTGAGAGCACCCCCTTCCATGATGAAATTCTAGTAGCAGGTAGTATCTCTTCTCAGACCCCTCGCCCCCCACAAAACTCTACCCAAACAGGGACACCTCCTCTCTACCTCCCGTCAACTCTCTGTTCGGAACCCTGAATATCCCTGCCCGAATATTTGTCCTTCAAGACATCCTGTGCCAGGTAACGGTTAGGTTAACCTTTGTTCACTCATGTCTACTTTATGGATTTCTATATTTAATGTTGCGTGTGTGAATTATGGTCACAAGGAACTCACCTCTCGTTTATTAAGGTATGTTATTTCACTGTTTTAATAACTGCAAGATCAAATAAGTATAGGCAGAATTAATATGTTTACATTTTATGTAGTGTATTAGACAACAGGAATAAACCACATTGAGATTTGGGTAGGTATGTGAAGAAAACAACAATGTCTCAACTGGTATCATTAGGCAGGACAGTTAGACACGCATGTACAATATATTACATGAAAGAAAAGGAGACTCTCTGTTGGTTTTTTTGTTAGGATTGTGCACATGGCATCATATATTTGGGTGCAAATTAAGAGGAGAAATACAGTTGTGACAGCACTGTAGGCAAAAAATTGCGTGAACAGCCCGAATTGCACTTGTTGCTCGATTGTGTATGTGACACAAAGGGTGGCGAAGCAAGTGACAATGTGATATCAGCAAGGTACGGCGCAAGGTGCAAACATGAAAAGATATGTACAGTGAATATGGTGGTTCAAGTCAATAATTCATAATCTTATTAGACAATTTTAAAACAGTTTCTTTTGAACCACGAGAGGGGTGCGCCATCAGACGACGACGTTTCGATCCAATTACTTCAGGACCGGGTTAAAAGGTTTGGACGGTGCTGGAAATGGAATTCAATTACTGGTGTGAAGGCCGTGTCCAAGGAGACATCGGCGATGTGGGAGGATTCTGGGTATCAAACAGTCAATTGTGTACGTTCAGAATCTGGTATGAGGAAATAATGGCTTGAGTGAAAGCCGTGTCCGGGGGGACATCGGCGATGCAGTGGGCATCCGGGTCACACAGACATTTGTGTGCGATCAGGACCTCTAGAATTTTGGCGTATCCAGCGTGGAACGGGTTAGCGATCACCCGTGTATCGTTTTTATCCAAGGCGAAGCGCACTACCAATGCAATCCATCATGCACCACCACAGCCACTACTCCCCCCCCCAAG
The DNA here is from genome assembly GCF_964204655.1 of Triturus cristatus. Classification (NCBI taxonomy): domain Eukaryota; kingdom Metazoa; phylum Chordata; class Amphibia; order Caudata; family Salamandridae; genus Triturus; species Triturus cristatus. The sequence goes on from NC_140595.1 coordinate 244,056,030, forward strand.
CAGACATCCATTGCCAGGATGCTGCAGAGGGCCATCTGGGTGGTGGCCACAGAGATAGAACTCACTGAACGTCGACTGTCACTTACCCCTGGCCTTCGACAAGTCAGTTTAAACAAGGTCTCGCCTACCAGCCATAGTGCACAGGCATGATCTCTAGTATTGTCACCACAAGCACCTGATGTGGACACAGGATCAACACCTAAAGTAATTACACGGAGGAGGGGTGAAATTAAGGGCGCAGCCAAGATCAGGAAAAGTAAACAGCCTACAAATGCAGGGGTCAAACGCAAAAAGTCTAATGACGGAACATCAGTCAATATGGGAACTGCGATTGATCAGGTCCCGATTGAGCGGACTAGTTTGCAATCTGACACGTTACTCCCAGCTTGGGCGTTTCCCCTGATGGAAGTTCTACGAGGTCTAATTAGAGACATTGTGAGAGATGAACTAGTCCCAGTGCTTGGTCGACTTGATAAAGTGGCCAACCCATATATCACAAATGAAGGAAAATCTTCTACAAATCCTCCATCTTCTAGAGAGAGCATAATCGATTCTGTTGGTCATATACCTTCTGGCATCGTTGAGACCCTGAAAAGGACTAATGCTTCTTGCGCGGCGAGCTCCGCTGCCACGGCTATTAACATTCTAGTTGCTGGTCCCAAGTCAGGGGTTAGGGCATAATTAACAGAGGGCATCTTGAAAAACAGTCTGGTTAAAGTTGGACCCCAGAGCCAGGGGATGTAGAGCGGGGGTAAATTTGCCAACAATTAACCTTCCCCCAGCCTCAATGCCATATGTTATTGTCCTTGCAGGAGTCCCAGATGTAAAGGAGGGTCAGAAGGAAACCCAGCTTGCGCTTAAAAATAAATGCCTGCACTGGCTTGCTAGACACTGTCATTATGCATGTTCCAATGCCAATGAAATCCTCATGGCTCAAAGGGTTGGTTGGGTGGGAAATAGGCCCATAGATCTTCGTGGGGATTGCATTGTAAACAATTTTAGAAACCTTCGTTCTGTACAACATCTTCTACATTTGAACAATATTCCCCAAGTACCAGTCACCACAATTAGACTTCTTCCGCTCACATACTTTTACATTTCAAATTCTATGACCCAAACAGGGGCCGATATCAGTCACCTACAGAATGACTGGTACCAAAATCAGTTAACAATGGGACAGAGACCCTTCCACCCGAGATCACACATTGTTAACCTGCCCCTGGCAAATAGATTTGGGGCTTCGGAAGAAGTCGATTGACTTTGGGCTGGGAGGGTTCCTAGGTTGGCAGGAGTGAGAGTACTTACAGTGGATAGGGCCATGGATGTTAAAATCACAGTGCCCGGGCCCATAAATCAGGATCCTTACGCTAACCCTATGAACGTGCAACCCGCCGCTGCTGTTAATTCTAAACTGCGAAGCGGCTTATCAGTATCCTCCAGCTCCAAGCTCAATATACTGGCCCTGGACCAAGACTCTTCTACCCCCATATTTCCACACGCCCCTACCTACCCTCCTGGTACTCTAGAAAGTAAGTCCCACCCTGTGTCGTCAGAGCCAGATGTCACACTAGTGTATGAGGCTCAGGGAGGCAATATAGTCAACCGATGTGTATTGAATTAACTCAAAATCCTATATTGGACAATCCCTCTGTCCAATATTTCCCCGATTAGGGCCTGAACACCGCTGGCTTTTCAAATTAAAGCACTAACCTTAAAATACTCCCTGCGAGCCTGTAACGGTTGAACCAGCTCTGATTCTCCCAGGAAGCACACCTATAATAGAGTTGGTCACTCTTCTATTATAGACTGCATCCTAGTAGAAACTAGGATGTGGGACAGGGTTGTGGATTTCGCAGTCAGGCCACGTCATGATAGCGACCACAACGCTCTAATACTCAAGCTGTCTATGTCAACCTTCGGGGGAACCCCCGACTCAACCTCAACAATTGATAATAGACTGACACTCACCAATGACAGGCGAAAAGTTAGGTGGGCATGAATAGAACAATCGCCCAAAAAAGTGGCCCTCCTATTTGAAGCCATCATACCCATCCTTGAGGCTCTTGCAGAGCTTGTAAAGTCAACAGGTATCGCTGCATCCCTCGCAGATGATGCTAGGATCAATGAGTCCTTAACTAAAAAACTTGTGGATGTGTTCTGATGGATACATCTGCCAGTGGATTCCTCACCTTGTGAATATCCCCTGTGCCAGCGTTCCACTGAATTTTTCCTTGCTCTCCACGCCGACGTGGACGTCATAATCCCACGGCTCTGCTCGTGACTCCGTATGACGTCACCGGAACCATAAGAGAGCCCCGTCGGCGTGATGACATCAGTTCCCTTTTTCCACGCCGTCGACGCGTAACTGTTTTCTAGCACTCTTCTTGATTGTAGAGTTACTTTGTAGTTACCTTGTGGTTTACTGTTTCTAAAGTACTCATGTCTTCGTCGAGGTAGTCAGGATTTAAGCCGTGTAGGGAATGTGGCGGTCACATGTCCATCACTGACCCCCATGAAGATTGTTTATGGTGTCTGTCGTCGGATCACGATGTGGAAGACTGTTCCTGTTGCTGGAAAATGAACCCTAAGGCTCTAAAGGAAAGGGAAGCAAAGCTGTTCATGGCCAAGGCGAAGAAGGAAGGCAGAGGTCGAAAACAAGACAAGTCGAAGCCAGAGTCGTCGACTTCGCACTTGTCGAAGTCGAGAAGACACAAGAAAAAGAGGAAGCATGAGTCTCGGCGCCAGTCAACGAAGAGTAGGGCTTCGAGGTCGCCTTCACCTCGACGTTGCAGTAAGGACTTGGTCTCTCCTTCGCCCTCTCCATCTCCTCGTGTCTCTCCGGAGAAGTCTCCTTTGCCAAAGATAACTCCGGCGCAGTCTCCGGCGCCGATGGATTCACCAGCTTCCGACGCCAAGCCTGATCAGGTTGCTGAACTCTCTCCTGTGCCTGAAGGTGAACCAGTGGATCCAGTAGAGGATCCGTCGGCTGTGGCTCCAGCTACTCTTCGGCTGGATGCGGGTATGGATTTGAACCTGTAATTCCCGACTCCGGGCGCGGATCAGTCGCATTTTTTTGATGCTATGTATGGAGTATTTCAAAGAGCAGCCATCCCACCCGGTGCACCTTCAGGTCCCGTGGGTCCAATGGCATTCAGTTTGGGCGTGCCACAACGCTATGCTCAGGCACCATTTATGCCCTTCATGCCGATGGTGCCTTCATGGCAGTTCCCGACGCCGTCTGGAGAGCCTTCCTCCCGGGCTAGTCTGGATCGTGTGCCTTTGTCGGAGCCTCTCTCGACGCCGGCTCCAGCTGCGCCGCGTGTGACGCCGCCGACTCCATCGGCGCAGCCGACTCAGCGAATTGCGCTACTGACGCCGTGTCCACGGATCCGCTCTCGAAGAGAGGCTCAGTGGCTTATAGAGGAGAAGCAGTATCGTGCAGATGAAGTGGAGGAAGGACAATTGGGTGACTCAACGGATGAGTTTGAAGGTATTCAGGAGGCAAGTGGATTGGACACCGCTCCTGAGTGGGAACTTTCTTCTTCCAGATCTTCTCCGCCTCAAGAGCTTGCTCCTTAGCATTTGGTGATAAAGAAGGCTGCGGAGCTTTTGGATTCAGTTGCCTTCTGCGGAATATAAGCCAACCTTATTGACTGAGGTTCTTCGTTCTCCTTCCTCTATTGTCAAGCCTCTGTTGCAGTTTAATGAGGCTATCTTAGATCCTATTATGGACATCTGAAAGAAACACGTTAGTTAAATTCCTCACCTTAGAATATCCTCAGGCGTCAGGCTGGATCCGGAAAGATTTTTCGTCAGCAATACCCTTGCGCGTCGCTAGGCGTCGTCTGCTGCTCCGCGTCCGTCATCGGCGCCGGGATGACGTCGGAGTACTTAGATGTCGCCCTCGCGCGCTGACGTCAGTTTTCCTTTTTTCTGCGCCAGTAAGCGCCGATCCGGGAAGAGCATACCCTTTTAGTCGTTTTTTGACTAAACTTTTTCGAACTCTTTTGGTTCTATTCTGGTCTACATCGACTCTGGTGCCGGTAGTGATGCCTGGTTTTAAGGCCTGTGACTCCTGTCACCGACTGATGTCGGTCACGGACCACCACCGCCGGTGCCTCTATTGCCTTGGAGCCGACCACGACGCCGAAGCGTGCCTCGACTCCCGCGCCTCGACTCCCGCGCCTTGACTTCGAAAGCTAGGCGGGAGCGGTCCCGCAAGCTACTCGAGTACCGGCAGTTTGCTCCGCGCTGCTCCAGGTCCCGGTCGAGGAGGAGGTCGAGGGACCGGTCGCGGAGCCGCAGCGGCCACAGCTCGTCGGGGTCGAAGTCTTCGAAATCGGGTAAGTCGAAGCACAGCAAGAAGTCGAAGAAGCGACATTGCTCTTCTGACTCCCCTCACTGGTCGCGCGACTCGGCTGAGGGTTCGGGTGGCACCACCCACGCGGCGTTGACGAAGCCGCAGGGGTCCCGTCCGTCCCCATTCCCTCCGGTCCCTGGGACTGACGCGACTCCGGCGGAGGTCAGTGCTTTTCTCATGGCCATGAGAAACCTGGCTCCGCTGTCGACGCCTGCCGGCGCGCCTTGGGCCCCGCAGGCTCAACTGGGAGGCCTAGCGAGCCGGCGGTTCCGGCGCCGTCGTCGACTCCGGTCCCGACGCCGCAGGTCTCGGGGGGGATCCAGGCCTGTATCCCTGTCGGCGACGGTTGACTTCACGACCCCTCCGCCGACTCCCCACGATGCCACCCCCAGCGCCGTCCCTGGACGACGCCGTTCCCCAGTTTAGTCCCGGTCCGGGCCCGGCGCCGCACCCGACGCCAATGGGTGGCAATTTCATCTTCCGCATGGCTCCGATCATTCCTCCTGTATACCAGGAATCGGATGACGGTGACGACTGGGAGGGGCCAGTTATCTCAGGACTGGGCAGATGAGCTGGGGGATGCCAGTGGTCTTGACACCTCCCCTGACACTGGCTTCATCTCTCTGACGACCGTGGCTTCGGAGGAAGGTGCTGCATTTTCTGTGGTGCTGCGCAAGGCGGCCGAAGCCGTGGGGCTGAAGCTACCTGCTGTGGCCGTGAGGACTAACCTCCTCACTGAAGTGCTCCAACCGTCAGCAAGCTCCTCAGAGCCTCTGCTGCAGTTTAATGAAGCACTGGTTGACATTCTGAAGGGCACCTGGTCCAAGCCCTCCACAGTACCTCCTGTGGACCGGAACGTGGCCCGGCTCCACCGCCCTGCACCTGGCGACCCCAGTTTTCTGTCCATGCACTCCATGCCCGTGAGCCTGGTCATCCAGACCTCTACTTCCCAGACCTCCTTCCCGTCCACTCCCCCGGATCGGGAATCCCAGAGACTAGAACAGTTTGGCAAGAAGCTGTTCTCCTCCCTTAGTTTGGGATTGCGGTTTATTAACACCGCTTGTCTTTTGGACCGTTACTCCCACTCCCTGTGGGATACGGTGGAGGACGTGCTGCCCCAGTGCCCGGAGGAGGCCCGGACATGGCTCTCCCAGGCTCTTGCCGAGGGGCTTGGATGCAGCGCGGCATGCAATCCGATGTGAACTGGACACTAAGGACTCGCTGTGTAGGGCAATGTCTACCACGGTGGCGCTTCGTCGCCACGCCTGGCTGCGGTCCACAAATTTTTCTGGGGATGTCCAGAGCACCCTCATGGACTTGCCCTTCGATGGCTGTCGCCTTTTTGGCGACAAAGCGGATAGCGCGCTGGAGCGCTTTAAAGACTCCAGGGCTACGGCCAAGTCCTTGGGCCTCTCGGCCCGCGGCCGCAAACTTCTGCTTTTCGTCCCTTTCGTGGCCAAGGAAGGGGCGCCCCCCTCACGTCCGACTAGCCACAGGCCGCAGAACCAACCTCCGCGCGGTCGCGGATTCCGCCGAGGCGGTACTGGGGGAAAACGTGCCGGTCCGTCCACATCTACCCCTGCTGCATCCGCCTCAAAGCCCTCCTAGTCCAAGCTTTCAGGCCCCTTCCATGCCAGTGGGAGGCAGTTCGCCATCGCCTGCTCCACTGGCGCACCATCACATCGGACAGGTGGGTGCTGCAAATCGTCCGAATGGGCTACTCCCTCCCCTTCGAGGCGACCCCTCCAGCCATGCCACCGCAGTGCCACCGAATTTCGGGGGATCACTTGCAACTTCTGCAGGAGGAAGTTACGGCCCTCTTGGCCAAGAGGCCATCGAGTGCGTTCCTGGTCCAGAAGTATGTCGTTGTTGTTATTCCCACTACTTTCTGGTTCCCAAGAAGGGCAAAGGGGACCTATGCCCTATGTTGGACCTCAGGAGCGTCAACACCTTCCTCCGGAAGGAGAAGTTTAAGATGCTCACTGTAGCTCAGGTTCTGACTGCCCTAGACCCTGGAGACTGGATGGTAGCGTTGGACTTGCAGGACGCTTATTTCCACATCCCTGTCCTGCCGGCCCACCGGCATTACCTGCGATTCACGGTGGGCCAGGAGCATTTTCAGTTTACCGTGCTCCCCTTCGGCCTCCCCAGTGCCCCTCGGGTGTCTATCTCGACGACTAGTTGTTAAAGGCGGGCTCGCCCCAGGCAGGTGTCTCCCACCTCCAGACTACGGCCGACCTCTTGCATTCGCTGGGGTTCTCCATCAACGTGCCAAAGTCGCATCGGAGTCCCTCCCAGCAGCTCCTTTTCATCGGAGCGGTTCTGGACTCGGCGTAGTTCCGGGCCTATCCTCCGGAACAGCGGGTCCGGGATATTTAGGCCTCTATCCCTTGTCTCGGTCAGGTTGGTGCTGCGGCATCTGGGTCTGATGGCCTCCTGCATGCTGTTGGTGCACCACGCCAGATGGCGAATGTGGGCTCTGCAGTGGGACCTGAAGATTCAGTGGGCCCAGCATCGGAGCAACCTGTCCGACCACGTCCTGATCTCGGAGGGCACTACGAGACAGTTGCAGTGGTGGCTCACGGATCGCGATTGAGTCAGTGGCAGATCCCTCTCCCTACCCCAACCGGAGCACGTAGTGGTGACGGATGAGTCTCTCCTAGGATGGCCACATGGGAGAGGCGTAGATCAGAGGCCCCTGGTCTCCGGCGGAGTCCCGGCTCCATATCAACCTTCTGGAGCTGAGGGCGATTCGGCTTGCATTGCAGGCATTCCTTCACTCTGTCCGGGGAAGTGTAGTGCAGGTGTTCATGGACAACAACACCGCCATGTGGTATTGCAACAAACAAGGCGGGGTGGGGTCGTTGACCCTTTGTCAGGAGGCTCTGCGCCTCTGGACATGACTGGAACATCAGGGCATCACCCTGGTGGTTCAACATCTGGCGGGCTCACTGAACGCCAGAGCAGACGAACTCACCGCCGGTGCATGATGGATCACGAATGGCGTCTGAACTTGGATGTGGCGCAAGGCATCTTTCGGCAGTGGGGAGAGCCTTGGTTAGATCTATTCGCCACCGAAGAGAACGCGCAATGTCTGCACTTCTGCACGTTGGAATTTCCAAGGAGGCACTTGCTCGGGGACGCCTTTCGTCGCAAGTGGATTTGCGGTCTGTTGTATGCCTTTCCGCATATACCACTTCTGCCCAGAGTGCTGAAGAAGATCAAGCGCGACCGGGATTAAGTCATCTTGGTGGCTCCGGATTGGGCACGAAGATTCTGGTATCCCGAGCTACTCAGTCTGTCGATCGATCTTCCGATACGACTGCCTCTTCAGGAGGACCTTCTGTCTCAGCAGCAGGGGACGGTCCTCCACCCGAACCTTTCCAGCCTCCACCTCCATGCGTGGAGATTGAGCGGCGGCAGTTGATGCCATTTGACTTGCCTCCTGAAGTCTGTAATGTTTTTCTGGCAGCCAGGCGTCCCTCCACTATATCGGTATACGCCTGCAGGTGGAACAAATTTGTGGCATGGTGCACAGCAAAGGCTGTGGATCCCCTTTCCGCCCCTCTTTCTGAGGTTCTCCTCTTTCTTCTTTCCATGGCCCAGCAGGGCTCTGCTCTGGGCACCCTTAAAGGTTATCTTTCTGCTATTTCTGCTTTCTTACGGCTTCCTGATCAGCCTTCTCTTTTCAAATCCCCTGTTGTTTCTCGCTTCTTTAAGGGCATTACTCACATGTTTCCTCCTGTCCCTTTCGTAATGCCTCAGTGGGATTTGAATCTGGTCTTGACGTTTCTGATGTGCGCTCCCTTTGAGCCAGTTCATAATTGTTCCCTTCGTCTCTTGACGCTTAAGGCTGCTTTCCTGGTAGCCATCACCTCTGCTAGAAGGGTGAGTGATCTCCAGGCTCTCTCTTCTAAGCCTCCTTTTCTTTCTGTCCATTCGGACAAAGTTGTTCTCAGGACTCTTCCTTCCTTTCTCCCTAAGGTGGTAACTGCCTTTCACATCGGGCAGTCTGTTACGTTGCCCACCTTCTTTCTGCCTCCTTCGAAAGAGGAAGAGAGGCTCCACCGTCTGGACCCAAAATGGGCGCTGTCCTTTTATTTGGACCGCACCAAGCAGTTCCGGGTGGACGACCAACTCTTCGTTGGCTACATGGGCGCTAAGAAGGGGCGGGCGGTGCACAAGCGAACCATCTCTCGGTGGGTCGTTTTTTGTATCAAAGCTTGTTACTCCTTGGCTAAAAAGGAACCTCCTGTAGGGCTGAGGGCCCATTCCACTCGGGCCACAGCGGCGACAACTGCCCTGGGCCACTTGCAGGACATCTGTCAGGCAGCAACGTGGGCCTCCCTGCACACGTTTGCTAAACATTATAGCCTGGACAGCCAAGTCCGGAGAGACGGCTTCTTTGGCCGTTCTGTTCTCCAGGACTTTCTGGTGTGATCTTGGTTCGCAGACCCACCACCGGGGTTGGTATTGCTGGGGAATCTATTCTAAGGTGAGGAATCTAACGTGTTTCTTTCAGATGAACAAGTTACTTACCTTTGGTAACGATATATCTGTAAGAACAATTAGTTAGATTCCTCACCGACCCACCCATCCTCCCCGTTCTGCGAACCGATATCTAGGGTTGAGGCTATCCCTTTCAGGGCCCTAGAATTTTTTGGCACCAGTGTCGGTCTCTTGCATGGCTCTGCATTCCTGGCGCGGAAAGCTATGTACAAGAACTGACGTTTGCGCGCGAGGGCGGCGTCTAAGTACTCCGACAACGTCATCCCGGCGCACGACGCCGGATGTGGAGCCGCAGACGACGCCTAGCGACGCGCAAGGGTATTGCTGACGAAAAAAAAATCCGGATCCAGCCTGACGCCTGGGGATATTCTAAGGTGAGGAATCTAACTAACTAATGTTTCTTACAGATATATCGTTACCGAAGGTAAGTAACTTGTTCGTTTGGCGCAAGCCACTTTCTTCGCCTGCTGTTTCTAAGGCTGTTGCGAAAGATATAGAGTAGCTCCAGGGGATCTGAGCTTCCTTTCTTCTCATCCTTCTCCAGAGAGTTTGGTAGTACAAGCATCCTGCTCCAAACAATCTTCGGGTCTTTTCCACAAGCGCCAGCTGACAGAGACTCAAAGAAAATTGAGCAATCAGCTAAAAATGTTTTCCCATCAGCTAGCATGGCACTAAAGTCATCTAATGCCACTTGTTTGTTGGGCCGCTACATTCATGCCTTGATGGACTCAGTAAAACAGTTGGCTCCCAAATTGCCTGATGAGGAGAAGGGTTCTTTTATGGAGGTTATTTCTGACACTCAAGCTGCAGCTAGGCAGGTTATTCGGTCAGGCCTAGATAGGCTGATTCTGTGGCCAGAGTTCTGGGTTCTTCCATAGCCACTAGAAGGCAGGCTTGGCTCCGTTCTTCTGGATTTTCATCTGATGTTCAGGCCACTCTGGTTGACTTACCCTTTGATGGGAAAAAGCTTTTTGGAGAGAAAGCGGATTCTGCCTTACAGAGGTTGAAAGATAGCAGAGCCACTGCGAAGTCATTAGGATTGCAGACAAAGTCGAAAGGTTTTGGCTTAAAAAAAGTATAGGGGTTTTGGAAGGTCTTCCTTTCGCTCCTTCAGTCAACCTCAACAGCAGCAGCAGTAGCAGCAAAAAAATCCTCTCTATAGGTCCTATAGAGGAAGACAAAGGTCTCAAAGTGGTTCTGGCCGCAATCCCTCCTCCTCCGCCTCCACTGATGCTAGAGGGAAGCAGCACTACATCCCCCATCCTTGATAATGTGGGGCCTGTTGGGGGTCGGGTGTCCCACTTTCTGCAAGGTTGGAAATTAGTCACCACTGACCTTTGGGTTTTAAACCTTGTGGAGAATGGGTACGCCCTTCCTTTTTGGGAATTTCCTCCCCCTTACCCTCCTTGCCAAGGTTTTTGCTCAGAGGACCATCTACATCTTCTGCAGAAGGAAGTTCTTGCTTTGCTTCAAAAAGGTGCGATAGAGGTGGTTCCAGAGCAGGAAAGGGGTCAGGGATGCTACTCCCGGTATTTCCTGATTCCCAAAAAGGACAGCAGATTGCGTCCAATTCTGGAGCACAGTGTCTTGAACTTTTACCTGAAGCAGGAGAAATTCAAGATGCTAACCCTTGCATAGGTTCTTCAGGCGTTGCAGCAAGAAGACTGGAAGGTGTCGATCGATTTGCCGGATGCGTATTTCCACATCCCAATTCTGAAGTCGCACAGGAAGTATCTCCGTTTTACGGTTGGGTTGCAACACTACCACTTTGTGGCTCTCCCGTTTGGTCTTACTACTACACCTCGAGTCTTCACCAAGGTGATGGAGGTGGTGGCTGCCCATCTCAGGAGGTCGGGGATTCCGGTTTTCCCCTACCTGGACGACTGGCTACTGAAAGCAGAGTCGCCAGAGATGGTGCAACATCATCTGCAAGTAGCATCTCATCTGTTGCTCAACTTGGGTTTTTCAATCAATGTGGTCAAATGTCACCTGGTGCCCTCTCAGCGCAACCTGTTCATAGGGGCGGTACTGGACACTACTGTGTGTCGAGCATTTCCTCCTCCTCAAAGAATTCTCGACATTCAGGAGATGATCCCTTTATTCCAAAATAGTGCGGTTGTTCCAGTTCTGGTGGTCCTTCGTCTGCTCTGTCTGTTCGCCTCCTGTATTCTGTTGGTCAACCATGCATGCTGGCACATGAGGGCGCTCCAGTGGTGTCTCCGCAGGCAGTGGTATCAGCACAACGGAGATCTCAGGGAGTCAGTCAGAATCTCCAGAGAAGCTGCAGCGGATCTGTCTTGGTGGAGCGTGGAGGGCAATTTGTCTCAAGGAAAGCCCTTTCATCTTCCTCCAACTGTGGCCACAGTGATAACGGATGCCTCAACCCTAGGGTGGTGAGCTCATTTGGGGGAATCTGGAGATCAGGGGCCTTTGGTCTCCAGAGGAAAGATTGTCTCATATCAATCTTCTAGTATTGCGGGCGATACGTTTGACGCTCAAGGCTTTTCTCCCTTCCCTTCGCGGTCAGTCGGTTCAAGTCCTGACGGACAACACCACCGCGATGTGGTATGTCAACAAGCAGGGAGAAGTAGGGTTTCTGCAGAGAGGCTTTGCGACTCTGATCCTGTGCTCAGGACCATCGGATTTGCTTTATGGTGAATCATCTGGCCGGGGTGCTGAACGTACGTGCGGACAGTCTGTCAGCAGTTTTCCGCCGGCCACGAGTGGAGGCTTCATCCAGAGGTAATTCAGCATGTCTTCCGGACTTGGGGGATTCCTCGGGTGGACCTGTTTGCCACTCAGGAGAAAATGCATTGCCCGTCATTCTGCAGTCTCCAGTTTCCGATGCAGGTGGCGTTGGGGGACGCGTTTCAGTTGAGTTGGGGCTCATAACTCCTTTACGCGTTTCCTCTCATACCCTTGATTCCTCGGGTTCTGAGGAAGATTTGCCAAGACCGGGCCCAAGTTGTATTGATTGCCTCGGATTGGCCAAGAGGGGTTTGGTACACAGATCTACTTTACCTTCCGTCGCACCCTCCGCTCCATCTCCCTCTCAGGGCAGACCTCCTCTCGCAGTCGGAGGGGCAGGTTCTACACCCCCACCTCCAGAGCCTGCACCTTCATGCCTGGAAAATGAACGGGGCAACCTGAGTTCCTTCTCTCTCCCGCCTGATGTGGTGGATGTTATTTTATCGGCCAGGCGACACTCTACCAAGTCCATTTACTCCTATAGATGGTCTAAGTTTGTACAATGGTGTGGAGAGAGATCCATTGACCCTTTAAAAGCCCACCTTTCTAATGTGCTTCAGTTTGCTCTTTCCTTGGCTCAGCAAGGTTGTGCTGTGTCCATGGTTAAGGGCTATTTATCAACCTTATCGGCTTTTATGTGTCTTCCAGATCAGCCGTCGTTTTTTAAATCTCCTAGTGTTTTAAGATTTATCAAAGGCCTAACTAATAGGTTTCCTCCTACTCCCTTTGTAATGCCACAGTGGGACCTTAATCTTGTTTTAACTTTTTTGATGGGGTCCCCTTTTGAGCCCCTTCATAGCTGTCCTTTGAGGTTGTTGTCCTTTAAAACGGTCTTTCTTTAGCCATAACCTCGGCAAGAAGGGTGAGTGAGCTTCAAGCTCTTAGTTCAAAACCCCCGTTTTTATCCTTACAGCAGAAAGGATGGTCCTCAGGACCAGGGCTGCTTTCCTTCCTAAGGTTGTTACTCCTTTTCATCTGGGGCAGTCCATTACTCTCCCTGTGTTTTATCCTCCCCCCTCACCCTTCCAAGGAGGAGGAGAGACTTCACCGCTTGGACCCTAAAAGAGCAGTGAGCTTTTATTTGGACAGAACAAAAGATTTTCGTTTGGAAGATCAGCTTTTCGTGGGCTATATTGGACACTCAAAAGACAAAGCAGGTCACAAGCGCACCCTGTCCAGGTGGATCGTCCTAACCACCAAGATCTGCTACGCCGTTGCTGGTAAGGTTCCTCCTGAGAGTATTTAGAGCTCATTCTACTAGAGCTAAATCTTCCACCTCTGCTTTGGCCAGGGGTGTTCCAGTTGCATACATTTGAAAGGCCGTGACTTGGCCCTCCCTCCATACTTTCGCAAAGCATTATTGCTTAGACAGAGATGAGGAGGGAGGGCCATTTTGCGCGCTCTGTCTTGCAGGACTTTTTGGTATAGGAAAGGTGGACACCCTCTTCCGGGAGTGGGACTGCTGTGGGAATCTATTCACAAGGTGAGGAATCCACTGGCAGATGTATCCATCAGAAGAACAAGTTACTTACCTTCGGTAACGCTTTTTCTGGTGGATACAGTATCTGCCTGTGGATTCCTCACTGACCGACCCGCCTCCCCATGTCCACCTTTGTATACCTAAAAAGATCCCTTTTTTGGCTGTTGTTTATTCATTGTATTTTCTATCTAGTACATTTAAAGGAAATGCTGTTGTTTTTAGCTTTCCTTTTTGACTTTGTGCTGTATATATTGGTTCAAATGTTGTGTACTATGTATACTTGAGTCTGTGTCTGTCCACCTGTTCAAAAACAACAAAATAGGGAGTAGAGAGGTTCCACTTTGCATGAGTGGTGGGGGTGGATACGTCCTCCCAAGCTTTAATCAATAAACAAAGTGACCCACCCACAGATATATGTGTATGCCAGAATCTCCCAGAAAAAGGTATAAGTCCCCACAGTGGTGGAGAATATACACTAGTTGTTAAAATACCCCTCACACACCAAAAGGGCCCTTGGTGTCATGCTTCATCATAGGGGTCTTCCCGCCCCTCTACGGGACGGGGCGTGCTACGACCTACGTGTACGTGGGAGCACTGTTGTTATGAGACAACTATGTGTTATGTAGGGGTGTGAGAGGAAGGGTCTGGAGTGAATGGAAAAGGTGAGATAAAAAATACCTGGCTCGTTGGTCTAAAAAAAACTTTAATATACCTTTGAGCTGGTATTCGTAAAAAGTGGGGGGGAGGAGGTGTATATGCCTCAATGAGCTGTGCCTCCAATGTCTGCCGACATGTGTCTTTCACGTCATTACACGCCACTGTGAGTATAGGGAGGGATCCTTAAGGTCCTGAAGAAGAAGCCTGGGGAGCTTCGAAACATGTCGGCAGACATAGGAGGCACAGCTCATTGAGGCATATACACCTCCTCCCCCCACTTTTTGCGAATTAAGATCGGTCTAAATCTACTGACTCCTAGACTTTATTGGGATGTTGTGGTACTAAACACCTGAATTTACTGAATTAACTATGCTATAAGACCATCACTATATCCATTACCATTATTGACTTTATTACAATCTCAAAGATTCAAAAAAGTACATCGCAGCACAGTTTCCATAAGAAATACATAAAATCCTTAAAGTCAATTTCCTAAAAAGTTTACACTACACAAGATACAGCAATTCATTTTCCTATTGAAAAAACATAAAAAGAAATATCTAAAAAAGTTCATTGCATTAACTTTCCCCGCCTGATCCACAGAGTATAGAAAAAGCGAGAAATACCAAAGATTATTAATTTGTGGGTATCTGTAGACAATAGCCTCAAAATTTCAAGGTAATGACCCGGACCAACAGCTCTGCGTAAGGGTATTATCTATTTCTTTCTCACTAGGGCATAATAGGGACAGAAAAAGAGTAAATGAACAATAGATTCTGCGCAAGCTTCACACGCAGGGCATAGATCAGCTACTGGGGGACACATGCACCACCTAGAGCAGAAAAGGTTAATGGGTAGGGTCTTGTATCTAAATTGTAGAAAAAGCTTGTCTGCCAGCGGAGAGGTAATTTCCTTTATTGATATTTCAAACCGTAGAACACTTTTAAAGGATAGAAAATCTTTTGTTAGACCTGAGAAATGTTCTGTCAATTCCATTTGGAGTATTTTTTCCCAGTAAATATTTTTCAACTTCTCCCTCTAGATGCTATTCATAGTTTCTGGGCTAGACCAGAAGCTTTCCATCTCTAGTCTCCCCAATAGATCACGCTGGCAAGAAAACCACCTTATTGATTCAGCCTGGCGAGTCTTAAGAGATCCTTCAAGGCATCACTTTAGGGATCCAATTCTTCTGTTGTCCACAGCCTAAACCAAAATAACATTTTATAATTTCCTTTATGCTTTAGTTGTATGTGAGCAATGTTGAAGTAGAAGGGATTCAGGGGGGAACTGACAGGAAGGTCAACCAATGATCTAAGAAAACGATTTTCTTCTGTAGTTAAGGATACTTGGGTACTCGAGCCCCAGAGCTCAGCACCATACAGTACCCCGCCCAAAACCTTAGTGTTATAAATTTCTAGGGCGGGAGCGATTTGCCTAGATACAGGCTATAAGACCATCACTATATAAAATTAGAGGTGCTATGAATTAAATATGTGACTAGATAAATGGAACACAAATTAATCAAAGTTCTTAATATGTTGTGTGAATGACACAGATCTGTCCCATATGTAAACCTTTCAGTGTCCCAAGACTGACTGCCACAGTGCTTTCAAAAAATTGAATCAAATCAGACCCTAAAGAGGCAATCTTAAGAATACTAACTTTATGTAGACATCATGTTTGTGGGCAATATTATTTTATGGTAACTGATATTGTGGCAAGATGGTCAACTCGGGGGGTCAGGAATAAAGAAACTGCAACCTAATGGTCAATTAGGTCTAAAGATATTGTGCATTTTCAAAACGATTATTCAGCCCCATATGGGTTATTGACTCGATTGCGCTGCTGCTGTTTTCCCGCATTATTGACTCTATCCCTGCTAGGGTGTGACTACATACCCCAGCAGACTACAGGAAGCCTGTGGCCAGGAGGAGGAACTCTGCCTGATATGGTGCTCTTAAGCACTTGTGTGTCTCCAAGGATATACCCGGGCTAAGATCAAGCCCTTCTGTGCCCGAAGGAGGCTGGGCTGGGCCCTCTCTCTTGGCTCCTGACTATTGGGCTCAGAATTGTGGCATCCCCCCAGCGAAATGGGTAACCTCAGTCTCTGTACATTGAACTGTACAAGTCGACTGTCTGATTGTTTCTTCACAATACACTGATGGGGAAAAGTAATGTCAATCACTCCCTTGAGGCCAAAGGGGACATTTGTTTCAGACATGGGTCCATTACTAATTATTTAACAATAGTCATGGGGACGAATAATTAAGAAATTAGTTTGGTGGAGGGCTGGACAGCATCGGTAAGCACAGGTATGTCAAGCGACACATCAATGGTCGCCTTAGATGTTATAAATGATGGGCAAAAACAGGATAAAATGGGCCTTGTCGTAAATGCATCAAGTAATCATACCTCGGATATGGGGTGAAATGCATTGTCGAGACATCTTTTCCCCTTCTCTCACCCCCTGTGAAAAAGAAGGAAAAAAGCCCTTGCCGAAAGTGCTAAGGCCGAGTCTTGAAGGCACTTCCCATTACTGAGAAAAGGGAGACGAGATGCTCTTGTGTGAAACAAAATGGCAGACCAAACATTCCGTATTCTGATAATTACAAGGACATGGAAGCAAAGATCCTTCATTGTTTTACTAAGCGATTTGATTAGCTGGAGGGTTTTATTAGTGATATTCATTCCCTTTTCTTCAAGAATGAGTCAAAACTGGAGGTTGCTTTGAAGGTCTCTGGAGCATCCGCTCAACATGAGGGTTTGAGAGAATTCCATTCTGTACAGTCTCCGGCAACTGTGCCCCTTGAGCTCACCACCTGACACTCGGGGAGTAGTATTAATCTGATAGTCCAACAGTCAAAGGTGGCCCAAGTGATAGTTAGCCCGGAAGTTAGTCAGCATGTCCTGTAGGTTTAGTAGGCCCAGCAAAGTGTGTCCACAACTCCCCCCAGAGTGCACACCTTACTTAATAATTTTAAGGGATGTCCCAGTGTTACCACCCCAAAGAGGGGAGGGTCACAAACCCTTGAAAAATAAAACATTCTTTTGGCTGAATTTCCCACTCTGGGTGGTCTCCTAACTTATCGAAGGAAGTCCTTTTTGTTATGAGGACTACCTGGCTAGGTATTCATCCTAAGAAATCTCCTAAGAAGTGTGTGGTTATTAATTTCAAGAACTCTCAGGTTGTTGAATCTCCCTTTCAGCATTTAACTCTGATGATACCTGCTCGGAGTGTAATTAAAGCCCTGCCCCCGGGTTACTTCTATAGCCTTTCTAGACACAACTAGAGGCCCATCCTGTGTTAGACATTATATCTGCTTGTCCTTGTCAGCCACTTTTCAACGTTCCCACCAAGAACGATTTGAAGTTTTATCTATTCTGGATGCCACTGCATCCAAAAAGGGCAGTTATGCAGCAAGAAAATGGATGTACCCATGAACATCATACGGGAGGCCTTTTTACCTTCCTCCAGAGACTATTTGTGTAGCTGACCACAATATTACTGGCATTAATTGCAACAAGGGTCTCAGAGGGAACTCTATTGATCTTCCCCCTCAATTAACTGGTATGGCCGTCCAACAAGCAATTAATGCCACTAAGAGATGGCATTAGGATACTGTCATGGAATGTCGCTGGTATTCATGGCAAGCTCTCAAACCCAGACTGGCTATGCTTTATTAGTGGGGATGACATTTGTCTACAAGGAAACCTGGTGCTTGGATGAGCCTAATCTAAATGGATTGTGTTGTATAAACCATCTAGCCATTCCCTCCCATTCTGGAAAACCTAAAGGTGGCTTGTCCGCTATCTTTGCAATTAAGTTCACTAAACTACAAGTCAGGGAAGTTAATTCTATTTATTTTTATCAGATGTTTTTAATGATTTTGCCTGACTTGGATATTATTTTGATAAATTTTTATTGGACCCCACCGAGTCCAGGAAAACGGTCACCCATGCGCTTGTCTGCAGCAGACTGGACTACAGCAAAGCACTGTTGCCACCACCCAGAAACTCCTAAAGAAATTCCAGAATGCCTCCGCCAGACTCATCCTGAACATCCCACACTGCAGCCACATTACCGACCACCTGTGAGACCTGCACTGGCTACCTATCAAGAAAAGAATTATCTTCAAGCTCTTCATTCATGCCTACAAAGCCCTCCCCAATGACGGACCTGTATACCTCAACCACGCCTCTCCTTCTACTTTCCCACCAGACATCTCCGCTCCGCCCAACTGGTCCTGCCCATAATCCCACAGATCATCAAGACCATAACTGGAGGAAGATGCTTCTCCTACCTTGTTTTTGATCTTAACTTAGCAAAGGTCACTGATGATTTAGAAGATGACATAGGAAACCTACAGCACAGGCATAATAAGGAAGCTCTTATTTGGATGGGAGATTTCAATATACATTTATGTAATGATAGTAACACTATTCCCTGTGGCCTGAGGGACCGGATGGGTTGGAAGGTACTAGCTTTAAATATTTTCCTTATGAAGTGCCAGTTAATACAATCTTGTGTTCTAGGAATCTGGACTTTGCCAACAATTATAGGAACTCTGATGCACTAGTCCCTCCAACATTTAAGGGCAGTGGGAATTGTAGTAACATTGACTGTCATCTCAACTGATTTGTGTCCTCTGTTGTAGGATTACAGGGTGGTCACTAGATGAAGTAGCAACCACTATCTTGTTAATTGCTACTCTTTCACAAAATGTGGCTGATGAGGGATGCAAAGATGAGGGTCAATCAATTGAATTTTCACAAAATTGGGGATAAGACTTGCATGGGGAAAAATTGACTATGACAAATTTACACTGGAGCTCATCAGGGAGAATCAGTGTACTTTCTCAACTATAGCCTCTTTTGATGAACCCCCTGATAAAATTGCAGAAGCTTTTTGCAACGTGTGTTTTTCTATTTCATCTAAAATCCAAATTTGCAAACCTCTAAGTAGGAAACCACCGAAGGGCTAGTTTAACCATGCATTTACTGTATCTTACAAGCATCTTAAAAAGGCCTTAATGACAATCCTTTACTGCAAGGAAGAAATTAAGCTGTGTAGAAGCGAATACAAGTTGGCCTTTGAGCGAAAGAAATAGCTGAGGAAGGAAGCATGGGAAGATCCGTAAAGGACAAGTAACCTAAAAGATAATGTCACTTTCTGGAGAACTGTGAACAAATCATTATTTTCGGGCTATAATAAACCTACTTTTCACACAAGCATTACTGTACACTCCTGGGTAGAACATTTTAAAGTTATACAGCCAGCCCAGAAAGATGTTTTCTCACTTGGTCAACTCATGTAAAGGATGTTATTAGAACAGTCAACCACTCATGTAAAGGATGTTATTAGAACAGTCAACCCAAGCCACCATGGGAAAGTCCCAGGCCCTGATGGGGTCCCTATGGATTTGTTTAATTCAAATCACCCCTCTTAACAAATGTTTTAAGGAGCACTGTATCTTGCAATCAAATTCCTTCCTGGAAGGAGGTGGTGGTTCCAATGTTTAAGAAGGGGAATAAAAAATTACCCTGTTGCTACCGTGCAATCTCTTTACTGGACAATTAATGTAAGATCCTGGGTAGAGTAATTGCCTCCAAATTGGAGGCTTGGAAGAGGAGAAGCAGATACTTTCTAAGGTGCAATATTGGTTCCGTAGAGGTTTGGGCACTATTGATCAGTGCCTAAACCTACAGCTTATTCTAGGTAAATATATCAGTGCTAAGGAGGGGTCTGTTTATCTTGCATTTATGGGTCTCTTTAGCGCATTTGACATAGTAAACTGTCATATATTGTAGTCCATCATGGAAAAACAAGGGTTTGATAGATCTCTGATTAACCTGTTACATACGATGCACCCAGACACAGTGGCTAAAACATTTTACTGCCCAAATGGGAAAGTCCAGTATGGGTGTGCGTCAAGGTTGTTTTATGGCCCTCTTGCTCTATTTATTAATGGCCTAGAGGAATCCTTCCGTCGCTTAGGTATATACAGCTTTATACAGATGATGCTGTATTAATCACAAGAATGGGAAGAGGGCTGCAAATTCTCTTGGATGGGTTTAAAAATAGGTTACAGCTGCGCTAGGCCAGAAAACAATCTTAATAAATATTTTATAATGATAGTGGGGCCTAAACTCCCCAAACCATTGAAGTTTCACTTAGGGGTACCAAGATTTTTAAAGTGAAATGTTTTACATATCTTGGGATTGAGTGTGAGTCAAGGATGAATTTGGATCTTTTATTTAGATAACGCGCACTCCAATACCAGAGATCTATTGATTCATTACTTAATTTTGCAAGAAGAGTGAGCCACAAACCATTGAAGGAACTTCTCACAATCTATAATACTATGTGTTGTGATTGCCTCTTATGGAGATGTGGCATGGGACTGATGGCTCTACCACAATTTCTGTCCACTTTTGCATGTCATCTGGAGCTTTGTGGTAACTATTGGGAGGACAGAATTATACTTAGTCTCTTGATCCTCTGGGTAAGGTTCTGGTTGATACCATAGGCCAGTCCTACTAGGGAGGTGATCTGAGACTGCCTCTGGATAATGTTGGGGTAGTCTCTTGGTTGAGGTATGTTAAGTCCCTTTTTTGGCACTGTGAGAAGTCCCTAGTATTGTACAAATCCCAATCGTATTACGAGTGGTACTGGATCACTGGTTACAATTATTATTATTATTTTTTTTACAAATGGTGGGAAGAGAGACGCCTGAAGGATTATTACTCAACCACATATAGGTTTAAGTTATGTGTCTATTAAATCCTTAGTAGGTTTGGAGTTGTCCTGGTCTTTGATAGAAAATGAGAGGCATATATTTTAGCTTATTAGGTTGCGTTTTAATCTTATTAATTTTCTTGTGGCATATCCCACACATGGTACTTGGTTTACCAATCCTCCGAGTTGTCTGTGTGATTGTGACACAAAGCAAAGCACTTTTATGTTTTGTACTTATTATTTCTTGCACGTGATGCGCTTTCGGGACCCGGCTCTCTGCGCTGCTAATATTAGACAATATGAACGCCCTCATTTTTTTTTATTTTTTTTTGCAGAAGTAAGATACCCCTCAAATCTGTTATGCAGTGATTAACTTTATTAAAAGTTCCTTAGTCATCAGGAAGAGGTATGGTCTAGCATTATGCACACAGAACAGGAATTATGTGAGTGTGCTTTGCGTATGGTTGAGGATAGTTCCTCTTTTTCCTTTAATTTTATATTGTATACTTTTTATTACTTCTTGTTTGTGTTTTGTTTGTTTGTTTCAATACTTTATTCGATAGATATTTATCATAAAAATACAAACATGCAAAATACATAAAAACAATCCATCCATAGTACTACAATTACATCCAGAACAGCAAATAGCGAATTAAAAAGGGACAAAAGATAAAAACAGAGTTTAAAACAATGCTTTCTTCAGTCATGAGAATTTATATATTACCCAGCAGCCTAGAGCGGATTAACCAGGCACCCGCGAGGTATTTAGCAACCCCACAGATGGTATACATAGAAACAGTATTGGTTAAAATAATACGCATGGCTGATCTGTGATCCCTTACTCCCAGCTCCCTGCATACAGGTTTCAACCATTTAGCCCTAACGAACTTGTAGGCTGAACAAGCAAATAAAAAATGGCCAAGGGTTTCCTCTGGACATTGGCAACCTGGGCAATTTAGATCAAGCCCCCCCTTGGCCTTCCACCTTTCCCAAAAAATTTTAAGGGGAAGAGTGCCATATCTTAGTTTCAAGAACGAAGTTCTATCTCTAGGTAGTTGGATAAAATCTAAAAAGGGTTCCAACTTCATAGATGGTTTATGGTCAAGAAAGTTCATCGTTAAAGTTCCCAGGTTTGAGTTCTTGTTAACCTTGGCCTCAACCCAGTCCCAGTATAATTTCTTTACAATTTGTTTTACAGGGGGGACTTGTGTGGCCCAGGACTCCCCCAGGCCTATTGATACTACCAGTTTCTTAAGGTTGTTGAGCCACTTTATTTGGTGAGAAACATTTAAGGATATTAACTCGTCCAACACTCGAGCATATCCGGCTAATTCCTGGGTTCTTCTAAGGCGCACCCAAAATAACAGCGGCCTTAGTTGAACTTTGTCCGAGATTGATTTTTTACCCATATCAAAAAATAATGGTAACAGAGGGGCTGAAACTGGAAGTGAGACTAGATCTCTGATAAACTTATTTTCTGCAGTTGCCAGGACCTTAGTGTTTTCAGCTCCCCATAATTCGGAGCCATAGACTGCCGAGGCTAAAGCCTTCCCTTCATAGACTACCAAGGCAGGGGCAACCGGTCTACTAATAGAGAGGCGCTGATTCTTTAGTATGGCACCGGAAACCCTTTTGAGGTTTAGTACCATTTTTGATATATGGGAATCCCAGCTCATGTTGTTGGACAACCTAACCCCTAGATAATCAAATTCATTCACCACCTCTAAAGGGGACCCATACAAAGTAAGACGAACCTTCCTAACCTTTCTATTTGGAGATAAAACCATTAACTTTGTCTTCGAAGTGTTGACCGTTAACCCACGGTCGTTACAGAAGAGGGAGAAGCGGTCAAGCAATTTTTGGAGACCCTTGGGGGTTTTGGACATCAGGAGGGTATCGTCCGCAAAAAGAAGTGTGGGGGTTTTCTCCCCGGCAAGGACGGGGGCATCCGCAGGGTCCTCCCTCAAATGGTCCACCACCCCATTTATAAAGAGGGAGAACAGTGTCGGAGCCATCACACATCCCTGCCGCACCCCCCTGTTGACTGATACCCTCCCTGTCAATCGGCCCTGGCGCCCCCATCGTATCCTTGCATAGTTATCCTCATGGAATTTGATAACAAATTGCAGCAGGGAACTAGGAAACCCCATGGCTAATAAAACCTCCCATAGCTTGGCGCGTGGGATAACATCAAACGCGGTTTTCAGGTCTATGAAAGCCAAGTAAAGACAACCCTTAATAATTGATACTGACTTCCAATTGACCGCGCAAAACCGGAAGACTTGATCCATTGCACCAACATTCCGCCTAAACCCAGCCTGGAAATGGGTTAGAATATCATTATCCATTAGCCATGTCTCAACTCGATTTATAATGACCCTACCAACTACCTTTTGAATGGTGTCAATTAAACTAATTGGTCTGTAGTTGGCAGGGTCCTCTCTATCACCTTTCTTATAAATCGTGATCACCTCCGCCCCTTTCCATGATTCCGGGACGGGATGGCCTCGCTGGATGAGATTCATTAGATTTGCTATATAGTCTGCCCAAATTTGGGGGTCATGGAGTAGAAGATCCCCGGGCAGGCCATCTGGACCAGCCGCTTTGCCTGGAAGCATATTTAAAATAGCGACCTTGACTTCTCGCGGGGAGAATACGTTTTCATTACTGGGCAACTCCAAACTAAGGTTGCGCTTATTGCACACTGCTAATGGCAATGGAGGGACTTGATCGCCTTCCTCACAATACAATTTTAAAAAATGGGCGTGCCATTGCTGTTCATTAATATGATTTAAAATGGGGTCAACTCCCCTACGGTCTAAAGCATTGATCAGTTTCCAGAAAATAATAGAATTCTTCCCGCTGGCAGCGATCTTAAGCTGCTGCCAATGCTCCTCCTCCCAATTTTTCTTGGCTGAGGCTATTGAACTACGGTACTCCTTTCTAGCCAGTTTCACTGCTGTTGGGTCCTTCAATTTTATCGCCAAACCAATGGCTTTCCTCTTTTTCCTACATTCTACTGTATACCACGCGTTTGCCTTCAGGGGTCTAAGATCCACTGGGGGGTTCCCTTGGGTGTTTTTGAGGAAAAACTTTCCTATTTTATCTATGAAATTTTGGTACTGGCCCAATAATTTGGGCCCCAGAGAGTGAACCTCTCCCAGATCCACCGCTGCGAGGCTGGAGGTTTCTGCTTTAACTAAGTCCCCAATACTATTAATTTTCCCCTCTTCACATTTTACCACGTCCCATCTAAGTTTCCGGTTACAATTAGAGGGGAGGACGTCCTTGGTAATCAGCTCCAGCCCCCCGTTATTACTAATCCCATTAGCCCAGTTGATTTCCATACATAATGGGTTATGATCGCTATCTGAAGACTGCCTGACCTCCATATCAACTAAACTAGCCCATGAATGAACATCTAAAAAGATGTAATCGATACCTGATGGGCAGCCTATCCTATTATAGGTCATTGCCCCGTTGCGATCAGAAGTGGTCCGGCCATTTAATGCCCGTAGATTATGTTCCAAAGCCAGTGCGTTCAACTGTATAGCTATGGCAGACCACTTCTTAATAGGGGCCAGTACTAAAGGGGGTATAGTCTGTCTCCAGTCCTCTGAGTTCAAACCCAATACATCCTCGTCATCCAGGGGTTCAAATGTACAGTTAAAATCACCCCCCAACAGGATTTTGGACCTAGGTGGAAGCTCAGACAATTTTACATCAAGCAACTCAATTGTTTGCGAGGTTAAACCACCCTGTACCCCTCTTGCATAAACACAAAACAAATGAACAATACCCCCGTGTGGGCTTTTCAGGGAAATGTGCAAGATATCATTGGATTGGACCTTGTGTGTAATAACAGTACAATTCAAATTCACCTTTACCCAGATGAGCAGACCACCTGAGGGGCGGCCTTTTCCTATGGAAACTGCTGGGACAAAGTATGTAGAGTACCCATTTTTATATTGCGGGGACAAACTCCAAGTTTCCTGAAACATACAAATATGGAAGAAGTCAATGAAGTCATTCCATTCCGGATTTTCAAGATTTTTCCTGAGCCCTGCTATGTTCCAAGAAAGGATGTTAATCGAAGAGAGTACTACAGTTGGTGCAATGGGTGTGGCTGTTGGACTACAATCCAATTCGCCCCTGCTAGGGCAAACATTATCCACAAACACTTGAACCCCCTTTCCAATTGGAGTTACAGCCCGTGGTAACCCTACCTCCTCCCTCATAACCTCTTGGCCAGAGTGCTGGATCGAATGTCAATCAACTGCTTCCAGGCCACTGAAGCGATTGAAACGGGGTAATGGAGGGGGGTTATGCTGATGACCATGCCATTCCCCTTGAAACGGAGTAGAACCAATAGGGGGCCTACCTACTCTCCTGTGTACTGTGCTCCACCCTCCATCTTCACCCGCATCCCACTGGTTAGAATTATAATCCATAAAAGGCTCCTCTCTCATCCCCCTTCTTGTATAATTGTGAGCTCTTAACCAGCTCCACCTATTACTGCGGTGATCTCCAAGCATATAGAAATAGGAGAGGGGTTTAACTAAGATTGAAGAGTTGTTATTATATGGGGGCCCAGCACGGATATATTCCACCGTACGTGGGTCCTCAAATGTTACAACAACACAGTCGCCCTGGAGATTTTTTTTATTTTCACCCACCCATGGTGCTCTCTCCACCGTAAGCAAATTACTGCGAATGTTAGGTGGAAGTGGGTAGTTTCTATCTAACCAGTGGCAAACTTTGTTTTTGAGAGCCCAAAAGGATTCTGTTGATGAGGGGGCAATCTCGGGGACACCTGTTAGAACTATTACAAAGGAGTGGGCGTCAGGAGGTAAATTAATATTCCGGCGTATCTTAGGATTCGCTGGATGGGATAAAGGGGGTTTGGGAGCAGGAATAATGGGACCATTTACTTTCAGAGATTTACTGGGTGCCTTGGAAGGCAACTTGGTAGTACTAATTGTATTACCCTTAGGTGTAGGTATTTTGGGTAGACACTTTGGAGGGGTAGGGTTCTTCCCTGCTGGTTGTTTAATACACAGAGGCAGTTTGATGCCAGCCAGTGCTGCCCCACCAGTTGCCTTTTGGGCAGAAACTTTGGGTCTGGCTTTTAACTCCAGATTTAGAGCCTGTAGTTGATGTTCAATACCCTGTAGTCTGGTCTCCAGGGGAGACAGTAAGGATTTAATGAGCTCAGATATGCAGCTCCTAAATATACCATTCCTGTCTTCGGCCCCCTCAGAAGATTCATCCAGGCTACTCTCTTCAAGGGGACTTGCTAGACTAGAAATTGAGGCTGTATCGTCGGGAATACCCAATGGTAGCGGGTGTGAAGCACGATGCGCCTCAGCTCTTCCTCCACTATCATCTATGGTATCCACATTAGCCCTACCCACCTCTGGCCCACAAAAAGTGCTAACAAAGTCATTGGGGCCTCCTGACCCATCAACTATAACTACTAAATCAGCACTGTCCTTACTAGATATTTGGGAGCATTTGGGAATGGCACCCTCCCTTAAACCCCTTTGTGCAAGTGTTTTATCATGGTCGTCGATAGTTAACGAGGAAGCCATGGGAGAGGTAAGAGGGGCTACTGGTGGGGGCATCAAAAGAGCAGAGTCCAGGGGTACAGATTGACTGGTAGTGATGGAATGGGTTGCAGGTATAGACTGAATGGGGTTTGGTTGGAGAGTGCATTGGGCTTTACTTGGTGTGCGCGCAGAGGCTATAAGGCCTAGAGATGATCTTCTCGCTTGTGCGAGATCCTGTGACACTCTTCTTTCCATGAGGGCAATCCCCTCATCAATTAGAGTGTTTGAACGCACAATAAAGTTATCTAATGTGCCTGTCCGCTTCGAAGCGCCAGCCGCAGCCTTGCTTCGAGTTTCACGTGTGCACATCACTATGACCGGGGGTTACTGACTAGCTAAAACAATATACAACCACAATTACAACGTCAGAATACCAGCAAATAATATAAGGGTAGGCAGAGTTACTCACAACAAATATACCCAAGGCAGCTAAACAAGAATCAAAATACAGTGGGGTGAGCAAAACCAAGAGCTATGGCCCAGACCAGACCCTACAGGCCTCGGAGGGCCACAGAGGGCCCGCCCTTGTCCCGGGCTTCTCCCGGGGACGCTCCTGCGCTGCGGCCGTCCGTCCTTCTAAAATAACAAAAAAGGAGTGATGGGCGGGGGGGGGGGGCGGGGCCAGCAGGGAGAGCAGCCCAGGTGAAGCAGATTGGGCTCGCAGGGACTCCTGGGTGATGGAGTCCCTGCTAACGTGCTCGCAGCCCTGCCAGCAACAACACGCCCCAAGTCTTTACACAGGAGACAGCCCCTCTCCCAGCAGCAGCTCTCGCTGATGGTATATGCGCTGCAGGACCCGCGAGCAGCCCAGGTGAAGCAGATTGGGCTCGCAGGGACTCCTGGGTGATGGAGTCCCTGCTAACGTGCTTGCAGCCCTGCCAGCAACAACACGCCCCAAGTCTTTACACAGGAGACAGCCCCTCTCCCAGCAGCAGCTCTCGCTGATGGTATAAGCGGGTCCGGCGAGTTGCTGGTGGTTTCTGGTGGTTGCTGGTGGTTTCCAAGGCTAGAGGGCGAAGAGGCAGCAACAGCAGTCCGGTGGCAGGTCCAAACAAACAGCCGGTAAGGGTCCCACCACAGCCGGTAAGGGTCCCACCTTGTTACTTAATTTTTCACTAATCTTCCCAGCTGCAGACAACACCTCGGGGAACAAAGAGGGAACTTCCTAGTCTCCACGAGTACACTAATTTAAACAATAAATAAAGGGATTAAACCCGTCATTCTCCTCCATCGCCCAGACTTTCTTTCAAAACGTCGGAGCTGCCGCCTCCCGCAATCCGTCAGCCTATCAGATCCGAGACGTTTGTGTTTTAGATGTTATCTACAGAATTACGTTTTATTGTCTGGATTGCCTTTCTAATCAAGTTGATTGACTGAATCCAATTTCCTTATCTATTCTTTTTTATTGTAAACATCTTCACATAGTTTAACTACTTTCAGTATTATAAACTGTAGTTGGCTAATATTTTGTTGAGTGTTGAAGTGGATAGCCACTAATAATTTGTCATTCCTGGTTCTTATGTTATTTTGTGTTCAGTCAGTCTGATTTAGATATTTGCGTTCTATTTAACACGCGTATACTAGGCCACATGAACACTTCAGCATATATACGGCGCTCTTGGAATCACAGGTCTCTGTATTCCTTAAATTTATTTCGTTTTATTTTCGAGGATGTGTGTTTTCTGTACCTTTTATGATGTAATTGCAGTTACCACAGTTTAAAAAGGGTAAGTGCCCCTTGTTTTCATTCATTGTATGCTTGTATGTATTCTGGTTCTTGGTACAACTCAACATTTCTTTTACATTCCTTGAACGCTCATATGCAAACATAAATGAATATTTGAATATTCCATTGAAATCTGGTTCTATCTTTAACATTGTCCTACTATTGGTAGAGTATTTTGAGACAAATACTGTGGTTTCAGACCTCTGATTTTCCTTCCAGTAATTTGTAGGTTTTTGGTGTCTTTGCATTTTACAACCTGATGAATTATATTTTCAGGGTTACCCTGTTTTCGAAATTTATTGCACATCCTTAAATTTTCCTTTTTACTTCTTAGAATCTGATGTAATTCATTTTATCCATAGTACTTTAGAATAAGGTAAATATTTCCTCAGTGCTAACTGGTGAAAACTTTGAAAATGCAAAATAGTATTACGATCTGTAGGTTTAACATAGATGTTTGTACTGATGCTGTTTCCTTATAGGGTTATCTCTACGTCCAGAAACAAAGTTCCTAGTATGTGTAGCTGTAGATGCACATGCTGTGCATACATCTGCTATCTAGTGTTAGGCTTGGATGTCTGCAAGTTGTTTTTCTTTGAAGAAAGTATTTCAAGTCCCAAGTTACTGAGACTCCTCTTGTAGGCAATGCGCATGGTCTTCAACTCCATTGTTAGATTGTTTTCTTCCACTGTCTGGTTCGAACATGTGCTCTCGTGCTCCAGTTTGACACCGCTGTGCTGCACTTTTCTTGGCTCATACCTGCTTTCTGTTGGTATTATCGATCGACTCCAGACTTGTCAGGGCGACTTGTTGTCAACCGCAGCCCGTGTGGGCCTTCACCCTTCGGGGCTTGGCTTCGCTCTTTGGGCATATCCCCCCACCATGTTCACACAGTGATGGAATGGACACCTTTTCGTTACTGTCCTTGGGGTCATGCTAAATACCCTCGCACTAATCTTCATCAGGTCTGCAATTTGTGGCTCTCCCCTGAACACGACGAAACCAGCTGCAAGGCATTCCACTCCTTCAAATCGAAGAAGTCATTGCACGACTGTCTGGCTCTGTGTCTCAAAATGTCTTGAAGGAGCACAGACGACACCCCAGACCGTTACAGCTACGAGGATATCGAGGAGGAACATCATGGACAAGCGTCTGCTGCGGACGAAGGGAACTTCTCTCCGACATCCTCCCAGCTCCGATTTAGGTGTCCAAGTTCTACCTCCAGCTCAACCAGCCATGAGTACTGTGCCCCCCACCACCTCACCATCAACCTTAGCAGCCCACCAGAATAGGGTCAACTACTCATTCAAAAACGCACAGCAGGCTGCCGGGCCACCTCTGCTTTCGGGTCATGGTCGGCACCGACCATGGTCTTTAGAAACCCCCAGCCCTGGCTAGCCACCGAAAAAAAGAAATGAAGCAAATTGCTGCGGAGCCAAGCACTCCCACCTCGGCGTAGAATTGATCTTTGGAGCTGAAAACTTCTGCATCAACACACAGGCCATTATCTGCACTTGAAGCCATCCCCATTGAAGCTGAAACCTTCGAAGCTAAAAATAGTCACAGCAGAAAACATTGGCTCACAGCACAGCCGCTCATGGATCAGGGTCCATGGAACCCCTGTTTCGAAGACATCAGGTGGAAATAGACACCCGGCAGCAACATTTAATGATCCACACAGACCGGATAATTGCTGCCCCCCCAAAAACTGTTGCCCATCCTTACAAAAGACGGCTGTTTTTTTAAAGGCTTTGGACATAACGATTCTGAACAGAAAAAACGGACAAGGCCACAAGCCCTTTACACACTAGCCCACCAGCCCTGCCGGCTGCACATCATTCGCCTTCACCACCTGCTTCACCAGCCGATCATACTCACCTGAAGGGTCAACCAACTCATATACAGAGGGACAAGATGGGGACATTTTTTATATCCCTCCACAACATGACGCCTGGAATGCATATAACGCAGACCCACCAGCAAATATAGACCCTGATGTGTATCCTGAAAAACCACCCCATCCAGATGACACTACGACCTATCACAACCTAAGCAATAGGGCTGCCACCTTCCTTACGGTAGAATTGGAATACTTCCTCTTTGAAACGCTTTCCTCTGCACAGTGTTCCGCCCAACATCTACCAATGCTAAAGGATATGCTCTATTACACCCTAGATTTATCCAATGACCTAATAGGAGCTAGGGTTATAACACCAAGGGGTAGAGCTAAAATATAAAGCGTTCTCTAATGATCCGCTCTACATATGCATTCAACTTCCAGCAGACTCTTTAGTGGTAGCAACCGCTTGTAAAAGAGCCAACTCTCAAACATCTGGTGACGCCCCTACACCAAATTATTTGAGTAAAAGGATAGATGCAGCAGGAAAGACGGTAGCCAAATGTAGGGAAGTGCCCTTTTTGTATTGTCACCCCCACACACCTTTTGCCCCAATGCTTATGGCTGGGACTCTGAAAGTGTACTTGAAACTGCTGCAGCAGCAGTGTAAACTGTTCAAACTCTACTTTACCCACACAATGTGTGGCAAAGTCAATGTACTATTTGTAATATATGCCAGTCACCCCTAAGGAAGGTTACATGACCCTATAGTGACTTTACCATTAAAGGACACTATAACTGATAGACCGACCATAGGATAAAATGTACTGGTGCCCGGGTAAACCAGAGGTTGGTTAGCTGCATTATGGTACCACCTAAATGTCATGTTTGGTATCAAACAACATGCCTCCTCACCCCCGACATGAAGCTCGAGTCAAGGATGATGTGGCATGCACCAAGGTGGCTACCTTAGAGGTTACCCACCTTGTTGCCCCAGCCTTTCCTGTTCTCTGGCTGACAGCCTGTCCTTGTTGCCGCTAAGACATGAATCTGACCCCCTGCCAGGAAGTGTGAACAATCCCAGGAGTCGGAAAAAATGGCTTGGATGGGAAGGAGGTCACTCCTCCTTCCCTGACATGCTGGCTAGTGAAGTGGCACATCATAGCAGTGAGCTTCAAGGGCTGCACCACCTGTGATATGCAACCAGGCCACGTCACAAAAGGAGGACACAGCCCCCCAGCCCCATGCATATTGGCATCCAGACAGGTATGAACATTAGCTAGTCAGGAGGTGCACATCATCAAAAGGCTAGCCACACCTCTATAGCGGGATACCTGGTCTGTACAGCTAAGGAAGTCTTCTTCCATTTTTTAAAGTGGTACAATTGTGTTTTCTAGGTAGAAAAGGTAATCTACAACCCCGGATGTGGTAACCTCAGGGGCGTAGTAGCTGCTGGGGCTAGTAGCCCATTGGCCACTTGCACCCACACGCCTAACTCTCCTAAATCTAGGATTTAAGGACTACCCCAGATACCAGAACCTCAGTTCTGAACCACCCTGCATCGAAGCAGGCAAAGAAAAGATCAGAGTCGGCGACAACAAGACTTTCACAAACCAAGAGGGAGATACTCTGATCCTGTGGTAACACTCCTGGAGCTGCACGACCGAGACTCGTCCTAGGATAAAGCTCTGTTCCACCGCCCCTTCCGTGAGAGCCAAAAGCAACCTCACACTCCACTGGACTAGTGGCACTAGTCCCTTGCAAACTGCAGGTAAAACAATGCCCCGGATCTGAAGAATTGCTGAGGGAGCGCCCAAATCCAGATGGTGTAGTGCATCATCAGCACTGTAGTCCTGCCCTCCACAAAGTTTCAGGCTGCTACTGTGTTCCCTGGGACCTCCGGTCGTAGAAGTACTCATCTGTTGTACTTACCTCTGCCAAGGCTCGTTGGTCGCCAGTCTGGCAAATGACCCTTCATTCGATGCTGCATCTAGAGGTAACTCCATACACTTTGGTCCGACATCAGCAGCACCTTGTTGGTGAGATTTGTCACCATGTTCCCTCACAGAACCGTGTAAGTGGTAAAAGCAGCTCTCCTGCAGCTCCCGTTGAGCACCAGGGACAGCCAGGACAACTCTGCTCCCAGGCTTTATGGGCAAGGTAAAATTGAACTGATTGTCGTGTCTTGGTCCTGGGACCCCCATCCCCTTTAACCTCCTTGGGTTCCGCGCAACTCGACCTGCAAGCGACCTATTTTTACTACCACTTTTTCCTATTGACCGCAATGCAAAGGTTCTGCTGTTTTGAATTGCTGTGATTTGTTTTCTTTTAAAATCCATAATTTTAGTTATATGTATCTGATCGCATTTGTTTTGATGTCTAAATTAATTTTAAAAATCAGCTTTTTTTTATAAGTTGGTGTTACATTACTTTGAAGTTGTGTCAGTTACAGTTACTTATCATCCATGTTGGTAAATACTTAACATCTTCCTCTAGTAAAGCCTGACTGCTCTTTGCCATTCTATCAGTATTGAGTTAAGGATTTATTATTATAAATCCAAGGACTATCTTTGAGGTTTGTGAGTCTCCCATGGTGAAGCCTAACCAGCATCACCTCATAATGCTTCACCTTCCTACACCTCACTGTTGGCCCGTCTTTGGCCTATCGCTAATTCTATTGGACTACTCTTTTTTTTTTTTTTTTTTTAAATGAAGATTTTAATATTTTGGCCAAGAGGTACAGTACAAAAAAAAAAATAGTCAATACTTGAGGATCGCATTGTCCATCAAAATACAGTACAAATTCATATTATCCAATACATGTTAAAGACCAGTAGAGCATTAAATCAACTTTAAGATTAATATCAAAAGGGCCTATTTAGTTGTTTACACATCATTATGAAATTAATTCAGGTCAGCTTCGGCTATCATTCACAGCTTCCTTCCACCTATAAATAGGTTCCCATATACGCCTGCTAAGTATTTCCCTCTCTTGCCCTTTCTTTCATACATCCCTTTCTCCATATTATATATAGCTAACAGTTTAGCTAGCCATTGCTGAAAGGATGGGGCTGATTGGTCCAGTTAGGCAGAGGCGATAATATTACGTAGTGCAGCCATAGCAAGAAACAGGAAATAATCAAGTGAGTTTTGTCTTCCGCTCGATTGAATCCCCAAAAGTATTAAAGCTGGATCTAGTATTACTTGTATATTCAAAGTTTGGTTCATACATTTTTATATTGCTTTTATTAAATTTACCAGGTGGGGGCAGGTCGCGAACATGTGAATTGAGTCTGCTTCGGAGCTATCACACTGGGGGCACCTAATTCCCTCCTGTCCACTCCATTGCGCTATCCTTGCCGGCGTATGGTACAGCCAGTAAATCGTTTTGAAATGCTGAGCCTGCAATCCCGCTGAGCATAAGATACTTTGACCCATTTCTAGCTACTCAGAAAAGCAATTCTGACCTATGCCGAGTTTATCCGCCCACTTTTTCTCGTATTTATCCAGGTCATCCGGTTTAAATATTTGCAGTTCGACATAAATTTTCCTAATAGTGCAGTTCCCGCCCGCTCATATGGCATCTGTAATTACCGAACCCTGAAAACCACATGGCCCCCCATTTTCCCTTAAAGAAAGCTCCGTAGCTGCAGATATTTAAAAAAAATTATTGTATTAATCCCATGCTCCTTCTGGATATCGCTAAACATCCGCATGCCATCAGGGCCGATCAGATCCCCCAACACCCGCAGCCCCTTCCCCTCCCGCTCTAACATAATTGTATCAGAGAAAATATCCGGGAGCCTTGGATTTCTATAAAGCTGTGTATAATAATTAAACATGCAGAGACCTATTTTCTTTTTAAATGCAGCCCAGATCTTATGTTCAGCCAACAGGGTCTTAAATTTTGTTTTTTTATAATAGCTCGGTTCGGTAAATTTCATAAAACAATTATTCGCGTCCTCACCTAATAACAGATCATATACATCTGGAGTGCCTATGATATCCCTGGGGTCACCCACAGTCCTCCCGACCAGAGCAAACATATATTGAAATGCCGCAGCCCAATAATACATCTTGAAATCAGGGACTGCCCACCCTCCTTTCTCCCTTTGCAGCGACATATATCTTATAGCCCGCCTGGTTTTCCCATGGGCCCATATAAACCTGTTCACAATGTGCTCGATCATACTGAACCAGTGCTTCAAAAACTCTAGCGGTATGGCTCTAAAGAATATTTTGGGGTGGAAAACCATATTTACCACATTACTGCGGCTGACCAAAGTCATATTAAGATTATTCAATCGATCAAAATCTTTTTTGGCTTGCCCTATAATTGGTTCAATATTCTTTTTCTCTAATTTTCCCAGTTCTGGAGTAATATCCACACCTAGGTAAACGGCGGAGTCAACCATCCTCTGGTCTTCTAGTCTAGCCCATTTATTTTGGACTATCAGTGTCTTCTGACTATTAATGCATACCCAGAAATTGCTCCAAAATCTTGAGCATCTTCTTCTATTGCAACCATTGTGTCTTGGGGGTTAGAGGTGACCACAGCGACATCATCCGCGTAAGCCAACATTTTGGTCTCCCACCCATGATACCGCATTGGGCTAATACTAATAGAAGCGTCCGGCTTCCTTAACAGGGAATCAATGTAAAGTGCAAAAAGCAAGGGCAGCCCTGCCTTGTGCCTCGGTTAATTATCACCGGTGTCGTATACCCTCCATTCACTTTGATCCGAGCCTTTGGAGCTTTGTATAGAGCCTGTATGGCCTTAATGTAGTTGCTTCCAATCCCGAACCATTTCATCACATCCCAAAGGTAGTCCCAGGAGACCCTATCAAACGCTTTTTCAGCATCCATGAGTATTAAAGCCATAGGGTCCCCTGAGACCTCCGCTGCATCAAATAGAGTTATAACTCTTCGGGTATGTTCTGTAGTCCCCCTTCCGGGAATAAAGCCATGTTGGCAGGGATGGACCATTTTCCCTATTATCTGATTCAGGCGAGTTGCCAGGGCCATTGAATACATTTTGACATCACTGTTCATCAGCGTTATTGGTCTATATGAGCCCGGTTCTCTAGATGGTTTGCCCTTTTTTAAGAACACGATCATATCCGCCCTAGCCTATGAATCGGGGTTAGTCACCTTGCTGGGCTTGACCAATTATAGCCACCAGGTCCGGTCCAATAGCCTCAAGAAATGTTTTATAGAACTCTAACCGGATTAAATCTGGACCCGCTGCTTTCCCGGCCGGGAGGCTCCCTAATGCTCCATATATCTCATCCTAAGTCAGCGTTGTATCAAGTGCCTCTCTATCTTCGGAATCAATACTACGCTTCGAGATTCCCTGTAAGTATTCTTGATTTAATCTCTGTTCCCCTCGTTCTTCCCTACAAAGACCTTCATAAAATTCGCAAAAAACTTCCCGGATACCTAATGAGCCCTCTATTAGCTTCCGGCCACTGTCCATAATATCCCTAATTTCCCTAGCCGTAGTTTTTAGGACTCGCCTGAGCCAGCGCATGCGCTGCTCTGGCGAGACATTTAGTGAGTGGGCTTTCAAAAGTCCGACCACAGCTTTTGGGGTGGCATAGAGCGTGCGGTTACGCGCACAATGACTAGCAGAGGCGCCATCTGGCTTTCTTCTCTCGTCATGGTGCGCGCACACCACTCGGCAGCCTGCTTTCACTTTTGCCGTCGCGTGCGCACCACTCGCCACCTCATCCTGCTCCCTGCAGTGGGATAACGAAATTTGAGCCCCCCCTTTTGCAAACTACGGGGTCAGTGGGGGCTTATTTTCCTATTGTGTCAGCACGTTAGGTTTCACTTTCACCGCCGCTAGTCCTCCGGTAACCCTCACAAGGGACGCGCACGGGTTCTCATTCCAGCAGCTCCATTTTAAATCTGCATTCCTTTGTCCCTCCCGAGGTGCGCAGCCGGGACAGGGGTTTAACAATCTGCGCAATGCCGAGAGCTTGTTGTTTACAGACAACACCCCAGCTGCTTTTGACCCACCACGTCCTTCTCCCTGCTCTGTTGTTTTACCCACCCCCCTGCTTCAGCCATGTCCTGCGACCTCACTCGTGTACCGGAAGGCATTGGAATGCTTTACATGAGCACCATGTACATTACACTTTCACTTTTCCCCCTTTTTT
The DNA here is from genome assembly GCF_964204655.1 of Triturus cristatus. NCBI lineage: Eukaryota > Metazoa > Chordata > Amphibia > Caudata > Salamandridae > Triturus > Triturus cristatus. The sequence goes on from NC_140595.1 coordinate 244,091,853, forward strand.
TTTAGATTACACTGGGGGGATTAAGTGATTTGCCTAGGATCACAGCATATCTAGCCAACGCCGAGAATTGAACCCAGTTCCAGGGTCAGCAGCTCTACCTTAGACATGCATTTGTTGTGTTAACCCACTAGCCCCTGACCCGCTTGCCGCCATGGTTTTTAACAAGCTCCCCTGCTTTTAAAACACCACCTGATCCTGCTCCCTGCAGTGGCATAACGAAATTGAATTGACTGACACCCCTTTTGACAATGATTTGTTAACTTTAAAACTAACTGTGGGTTTCTGTCATGGAGCGACATGACGCCTCCCTATACGGAGAATAACTTATTTTTATAACGATGCGTACATCCACAGTTCATAGCACTCTAAAATAATAAGTGCTGTATTCCACAATGTAATTGCGTCTTTTGCTTTTGTTTCTCACGTGTATTGTATTCTAGTCCAATTACTTCTGAAACTCCATTCCGGGTTTTATCATTTATCGCACGCTCTGTGCAGATTCTTGGTCAATGTTTGTTCCTTGTTTAACACGCGTGCTGCTCGTTTATTTCCTTGTTCAGAGATTGCCTATTCGATTCCAGGAAACAATCCTTCAGAAGTCCTGTATTGCACCTTATGTTTTTTGTTTTGTTTTTTAAATACTGCCACTGAGATTTCAGAAGTCGCAGCACACACGCCCTTTCTCCTAGCGACGAATGAGCGCAAGTAAACCGTGAGTATCTGCGGGCGCTAGACATATTCGTGAAAGTTATTCTTGTTCTGTTTAAATATGTTCGAGTCATGTGGGCTGCTGAATTCATATCTGTGCATAGATCGCCGCCTAGTGTTGGGTCCGGATGTTTGCACGTTGTTGTCCTGGAAGAGTCTTCGAAGTATCCTGAGATAGGTGACTCCTCCCCTGGACCACAGTGCGCATGGGCATCCTCTCCATCCTCAGATTGTTTTTTTCCGCCATTGGGTTCGGATGTGCTTATCTTGACTCAAGTTAGGAAAATTTAGTTTTCAGGCCAAAAGGCCTTTAGTTTTCGACGGTACTGTTCCCGATCGGTATCGACAGTTTACAGGCTAGTTTTCACGGCTTTAACAACTTTTCGGATCCATTAAATCCGACCATCGACCGAACTTCGACGATGGAATCGAGGACCCCATTCAAGCGGTGTCCTGTTTGCCACGCCAAATACCCCCATATCGACGTCCACCCGGTGTGTAACAAATGCCTCTCACCGGATCATGACGAATCGAAATGCATGGCCTGTGCCCGATTCAGATCCAAGAAGACTCTCCGGAATCGACGCGCCGCGCGACTGGAAGCGCAGCAAGCGGCACCGGCCCCGACCAACATCTTCAGCACCGAGGACGAAGATGTGGAAAATATACCCTCCAGCCCCACTTCCGAACACGGTTCCCGATCGGAAGATGTCGATGAAGAGCTTTTTCACAGGGAAGAAGCCGACGACGAGGTAGGAGACTACGATGAGGCCTTAGGGGCCGAAGAAGGTAGCTCCGGTGAGGAGCAAGGCCTACCCGTCCAAATTGAGGATATCCCAGTGTGTCAGTCGACGGCTCCGGTCGAGGGATCGCCTTCGGGCCTTACCCAAGACCAATCCCGCAGTTCTTCGGCCCCGCCCTCTGGCCCGGCCACGGACATGCAGCAAGAGCCATTGTTACCTAAAAAGACTGGTTTCCCTACCACGAAACTGAAACCAATCATCGCACCGGTTAAACAGAAACCGAAAGTGAAACTGACACTGGTCGGCTCGAGGACCACCACACCTTCGACGCCAGCCAAACCCGTCGGCTCCGACCGCACCAAAAGGGACTTCGGTGCCGAACTCGCTGCAGCCGATGTCGGCGCCGACCCAAAAAGAAAAGCCGTCGGTACCGTCAAAGCGCCTCGGCCCCCGGCACCGAAGCAATCTGCACCGGCCACCAAGGTGAAAATAGCCACTGCATCGCTATCCACCTCGAAGGCAGCGACTACGGTACACTCGTCGACGGCTCCTACCCCTCCTCGACTCGATGACCCGGTCACTTCGAAGAAGTCCACACCTGCCTCTACGGAACCACTCGGCGCCAAAGAACCGTCGGCGTTCCAGGTGCGACAAGTGGCAGCGTCCTTGCAACGCATCAGGGAAAAGGCAGCCCTCCAGACATCGTCGGGCTCCGAACCGACACGGGCACAGAAGGCACCTTCGGCACCGGCTAACATCACCTTTGGTTTGCCGCTATCCACGGCGCCGAAAATGTTCGAAATCAGAACCCGCGTTACCCAGACAAGGTCCCCATCTACCGAACACTCGACTACTGGGACATCGCCGTCCCACTTCATCGACGCCGACACCGGCAGGCTCATGCTCCGAAAGCGGAAGATCACTTCAGGGCAAGCTTTGGACTCCTATAGGATCCCGCTAAAACAAAAAATGCCAGCGGAATCGGAGCCAGTTCTTTATGAACGCATCCACACCTCTTACACAGATCCATCATTCTCTCCAACGCACTCCGACACGGATGCAGTGGAGGACTACATGGGTGACGACACCACCTACCCCGAAGACATAGACCCTGAGGGACAGCAAGACCCTGATCAAGTCTGGGATGACCCTGTAGACCCAGGTGCCGCTCTGGATACACAGGACACGCAACTTTATGGCGCAAAAACGTCCCCCACAGAGGACACTGCTGCATTCAACGCCCTCATTGAACGTGCCGCAGCCAATCATGGAGTGCAACTCCACTCAGACACTATCGAGGATGATTTCTTGGTGGACACTTTCGCATCCTCCGAGAGGACTGTAAAGACTCTGCCCATGTTAAAAGGTGTCCTCAAGCCAGCAAAGGACATTTTCAAGGAAACCACCAGGGCACGGGTAATAAACCCCAGGATCGAGAAAAACTACAAACCCGCACCTGGAGACCCCACGTACATTAGAAGCCAGTTGCCTCTGGACTCCATTGTAGTTGCCAATGCTCGCAAACGGGCACACTCGCAGACAACTGGTGATGCTCCTCCCCCGGACAAAGAGTCCAAGGTTCTAGAGACCTCCGGCAAACGGATTGCAGCCCAGGCAGCAAACATATGGCGCATCGCCAATACACAGGCCCTCCTAGCTCGCTACGACCGCTCACACTATGACACGTTAGAGACCCTACTCCAACACCTGCCAGATGAGTACAAAGAGGCAGCGGAGCTCCTCATCAGGGAGGGACATCTGCTCACAAACGCATCCATCAAGTGTGCATCAAGTGTGCACTGGATGCCGCAGACACTGCTGCAAGGGCAATAAACACCAGCGTCATGCTACGACGACACGCCTGGTTACGAATCTCCGGATTCAAACCTGAGGTCCAAAATAACATCCTCAATCAGCCGGTCAACCCCGACTACTTATTTGGACCGGAGGTCGACACCAACTTAGAAAAGATAAAAAAAGACACGGACACTGCGAAGTCAATGGGGGCTCTGCAAACGCAGACATTTCTTAGTGGCTCCTTTCGTCGCCCCGGAAATAGAGGTGCAGGTAGAGGACAAGGGGCACAGCAAACCTACAATAAAGGGGGCACACAGAGTTCCTACGATAAAAACACCCGAGGTGGATATCGTGGCTCCAGCACCAAGGGCAGAGGACGTGGTTACGGCAATACCAGGTCCTCCCCCAAGAACAAACAGTGACGCCCTCTCCCTTCCCCCTGCCCACATAACACCTGTCGGGGGAAGGCTCCAGCGGTTCCTGTCCACGTGGGATTCCATCACCACGGACAGGTGGGTCAAAGATGTTATCCAACACGGTTACTGTCTCGAATTAACCTCCACTCCACCCACCATACCGCCAAGGCACCGTCCTATGTCCTCAGAGCACTTAGCGTTATTACAGCAGGAGGTGCTAAGTATGCTGCAAAAAGGCGCAATAGAGGTCGTGCCCGTACACCAGCAGGGAACAGGGGTGTACTCTCTGTACTTCTTAATACTAAAAAAGGACGGGTCACTCAGACCTATCCTAGACCTGAGACCCCTCAACCACTACATTCTCTCAGAGCATTTTCACATGCTCACCCTACAGCAGGTTCTCCCGCTCCTCAATGCGTATTTCCACATACCCATACACCCGTCACACAGAAAATATCTCCGGTTCACCATTCAGGGGCAGCACTATCAATTCAAAGTCCTCCCCTTCGGAGTGACAACAGCACCCAGAGTTTTCACAAAGTGCCTAGCTACCGTGGCTGCACATCTACGGAGGCAACACATTCACGTCTACCCTTACCTGGACGACTGGCTTGTTCAGGCAAAGTCAGCCCAGCAATGTGCCAGCCACATGTCCCGCACCATTCACCTTCTTCACAGTCTGGGATTCTCACTAAATTACCCAAAGTCACATCTCCAACCCGCACACGTACAACAGTACCTAGGTGCGACCATAGACACTCTGGCAGCCACAGCTCAGCCAAATTTAGTGAGGATCAACAGCATGCAAATGCTGATTTCCAAGTTCAAACCCCAACACTCCCTTCCTGCGCGAGTGTTCATGCATTTTCATAGTCCCACACGCGAGACTACATATGCGCCCGCTTCAGGAGTGCTTAGCACGTCAATGGAATCAGGCTCACGGGCAATTAAAAGACCTAGTGTTGGTGAGCGGTCGGGCATACAACTTTCTGCATTGGTGGAATCCACAAAACCTTTGCAAGGGCCGACCGTTCCAAGAGCCTGTCCCACAAATAATACTGACAGCGGACGCGTCTCTCTAGGGATGGGGAGCCCATGTACTCAATTACACAGTGCAGGGACTATGGACTACACAACACAAGAAGATGCACATCAACCTTCTGGAACTGATGGCAATCTTCCTAGCTATGAAAGCATTCAAAGTACACCTGTGCAACAAGGTCGTGTTGATCCGGACGGACAACATGACTGCCATGTACTACATACAGAAGCAGGGAGGAACACACTCTCCACAATTGTCTCATCTGGCTCAGAGCATGTGGAAGTGGGCCATTCAGAGGAACATATTCCTCATGGCGGAACACCTCCCAGGCAAGGACAACCAGATGGCGGATCTGCTCAGCAGACACAGCCACCAGATGCACGAGTGGGAGTTACACCCATCAGTACTCCAACCATACTTCCAGCAGTGGGGTCATCCAGAGATAGACCTATTCGCCACAAGGGAAAACGCAAAATGCCAAAGCTTTGCCGCCAGGTTCCCACATCCACAGTCGCAGGGCAATGCGATATGGATGAACTGGTCCGGCAGATTTGCGTACGCTTTTCCCCCAGCGCCGTTGATACCGCTAGTGGCACGCAAACTGCGACAGCACTCACTGACACTCATCCTGGTTGCTCCAACATGGGCACGCCAGCCATGGTACACCACCTTTCTGGAACTTTCCGTGGTGCCGCATCAAAGGCTGCGGATCAAACCCGCGCTTTTGACGCAGAACCATGGAGAAATTCAGCACCCAGGTCCGCAACAGCTGAACCTGGCAATCTGGCTCCTGAAGTCCTAGAGTTTGGCTACCTAAACCTGCCACCTGACTGTATGGAGATCATTAAGGAAGCTAGGAGACCCACTACCAGAGCTTGCTATGCAGCCAAATGGAAAAGGTTTGTCATTTATTGCAATAACAATGGCATTAACCCGCTAGACGCATTCATTCAAAACATAATCTGTTACCTCTTACACCTATACCGATGCAATCTGGCATACACCTCAATACGTATCCATTTAACCGCAATAGCAGCCTATCTCCAAAACAGGCAGCACCTCTCTTTATTCAGAGTGCCTGCCATCAAAGCCTTCTTGGAGGGACTTAAACGAGTAATTCCCCCAAGACACCCACCAGCACCAGTGTGGAACCTCAACTTGGTCCTCACCCGACTGATGGGTCCACCCTTCGAACCTCTCCACTCATGTGAGATTCAATTCCTCACCTGGAAAGTAGCTTTCCTAGTAGCAATCACTTCGTTGAGAAGAGTTAGTGAACTCCAGGCACTAACCATTCAAGAGCCATTCATACAGGTTCACGCAAACAGGGTCGTACTACGTACCAAACCCAAATTCATGCCTAAAGTAATATCGCAGTTCCACATGAATCAAACCATTGAACTGCCTGTTTTCTTTCAGAATCCACAAAATGTCGCTGAAAGAATGCTCCATACACTAGACGTCAAAAGAGCCCTCATGTACTATATAGACAGAACTAAAAACTTTAGGAAGACAAAACAACTTTTCGTCGCCTTTTCCCCACAACACAAAGGCAACGCAATCTCCAAAGCAGGTATAGCCAGATGGATCGTTAAATGTATTCAAATTTGCTATCAAAAGGCTAAACGCACATTAACGATTCCCCCACGGGCCCACTCAACACGTAAGTTAGGGGCCTCCATGGCTTTCCTGGGAAACATTCCTTTACATGATATATGTAGAGCAGCCACATGGTCCACTATACATACATTTACCAAACACTATTGTGTAGATGTACACTCAAAACAGCAGGCAGCTGTAGGACAGGCTGTTCTCAAAACTCTTTTTCAGACCGCTGCAGCTGGCACTGGTGGCCGCCGCTAATGGGAGGTACTGCTATGTATTCTATGCACAGATATGAATTCAGCAGCCCACATGCCTCGAACTGAATATGCTACTTACCAGTATGCATCTGTTCTTGGCATGTAGGGCTGCTGACATTCATATCGCCCACCCTCCTCCCCGGCGCCTGTAGCAGCTGCAGCTCTCAGAATTACTGTATAGCATGGTCATCACTTTCTATATCTACTCCATCACTGCCACAATGGCGAAAAACAATCTGAGGATGGAGAGGATGCCCATGCGCACTGTGGTCCAGGGGAGGAGTCACCTATCTCAGGATACTTCGAAGACTCTTCCAGGACAACAACGTGCAAACATCCGGACCCAACACTAGGCGGCGATCTATGCACAGATATGAATGTCAGCAGCCCTACATGCCAAGAACAGATGCATACTGGTAAGTAGCATATTCAATTCATAACCGCGAGCTGTTTCTCTGTCCATTTTCACTGCATGTTGTTTTATTTCTGATTCTGACACCTCCCTTTCAGGGTCCTTCCGTTAAGTGATTTAAAAATAAAACATCCAATCTTGAAAGCACACCGCTGAGCAACCGGAAGCCAGTGTAATTGCTTCAAGAGAGGAGTGATATGCTGATGCCTAGGATGGTGAACAATCAAACACGCAGCCTGGTTTTGTATTATCTGTAAACGTCTGGAAAGATAGAGAGGGCGTCATGAGTGAAGAATCTACAGATCTTTTTTATTTTGCGGAGTTGAAAAAAGCAAGTTTAGATCACCGAGTTGATCTGAGGCTTCAGAGTAAGGTCCTGACTGATAACCACTCCAAGGCTTTTAGCTGAGCTAGAAGGAACGGGGGCTGACCATGCTCCCTAGGCCAAAAGTGGGGCCCCCATGGGCTCTTGGCGGTGCCACCTGTTAAGACCAGCTCCATCTTGTCCGGATTAAGTTTTAAATGATTCTTATTCATCCATTGACTGATGACAGCATGGTGGATTGAAAGGCATGAACCGACTCCGAGGAGTTACTTATGGAGAAGTGTGCCCCACCCTTTCGCTAAACTTGTAGCATTGTTCCCTTCTTGCAAGAAATTTTTCGGCGGCCTTACTTGCGGCAAAAGCCCCGATTTCTGCCTTTGCTATTTCCACCCTCAATATTATATCTTCGAGTGGTTTACTCACTCGTATCGCACTAGCAAGCTCCTCCTCCGCATCCATCAATACCTTACATGAGGCTTTCATCCGTTGACCCTCCCTCTTCTGCCGACCCAAGCTATAACTCAGTGTTTCCCCCCTCACCCCAGCTTTAAATGCATTACAGACAATCCCAGGTCCAGCACTCCCTCTATTGATCTCCCAGAACCCCTTAATCCATTCATTCATATGGGTCACGTATTCTGGGTCTTTTAAGAGACCTCGCTCAAAGGTCCAGCCCTTCTCTTGTCTTTGTGCACATCCCCAGGTTACTGTTAAAACTAGGGGATTATGATCCGAAATTATCCGGGGGTGCTTTTCTATCCTACATCTTGATTTTATAAAATGAACACGAAGAAGTAGTCTAATCTAGTAACAATCTTATGAGATGCAGAGAAGAATGTGCAGCCAGGGTCAGTGGGAAATAGCTGAGCCCAGATGTCTATATGCGTTATTTTGAACCAGATTAGTAAGTGCACCATAAACTCTTTTATTTCTGCCCGAATAGCGGTACTGCAAAGCACAATACATTGCTTGAGGATGAATGTAGGAATACAAGGAATTAATACAGGGTGCATTTAAAAATGAAGGTTTGAAGAGCTGAAATCAAAGGGCTAAATCTAGAGGGCAAAAGATACGATAATGTAGGGATCGCACAGGGCAAGATGACTAATATTAAGCAATGAGTCTTCGGATAGCATCTATTAATGTATGCGGCCTTAATGATCTGACTAAGCGACAAAGCGCGGCAGTCAGGGTTGGACTGGGAACAGAAACCGGCCCTGGCAAACTGCTCAGCCGCCCCCCTCTGGGGGTGAGGGGGAGTGCAGCCGAGCAGTTTGCGAGGGCCGGTTTCGGCCGATTTTGATACCGGGGGCCGATATTGCTGACCCCCGGCAACAAAAACGGCCCCCCAGGGCCCAAAACCAGCCCCACCCTAACGGTGTGCCGGGGAAATGCCTGGTGCCCGTTATGGCCAGTCTGGCCCTGGCGACAGTGATCTTTAAAACTATGTGGGTAGACATATTATGCATCCAAGAAACTCATATTGAGGATAGCCGGGCTAATCTTATGAAACAGCTGGGCTTTAAATTAATCATTAACACCAAACAGGGTGCTAGGAAAAGAGGGGTAGCCATCCTATCTTGCCGAAATGACGTTGTCTTTCAAAGGAAAATAGCTGATAAATGGGGCCGCTTGGTGCTGGCTGAATGTAAGTGGCAAGAGGAAACGTTCACATTATGTTATATCTGTGGCTCTTTCGGGAACGATCCCGAAGTTCTAGAATTCCTGGATATTCAATTAGCAACTTGGCCCTTCCCAGTTATCTGTGGGGATTTTAATATTGGCGGCTTGGGGGGTCTTTGGGGTGGAGGGGGAAGCCGCTATTTGGACTACTCTTAATACGATCCAGACCATTGGGACGAGAATGGAAGAAATCCTCCAATACCTCCGAGAATAACACACAAAAAGAGGCTACCAAATAGTCTCTGAGTAAGTATGTAATTGTTTATTTGCATGATTAATAAAAAACCGTTGCAATAATTTACATAAAAATTTATAAAAATAAAATGTTAACAATTTCTAAAACAAGGTTTTAAAATTAGTAAAGTAACCAGGTTCCTGGGAGATTAAAAAGCAAAAGTTCACATAGAAATAAGTGTTAAAATGAATTGTACATAGTAACATTTGTATAATCGCTAAGGTGTTGTGGCCCCAGATCCCAGACAATAGAAACAGAAGTTACTGTATAATGTATGTGCAAAATTAGTAGTAATTGGGTTTAAGGGCCCAGCTTGTGTATTGAAAGGCAATCTTGGAGTTAACAGCAATTTATTTATTTTTATTTATTTAAAGAGTTTCATATAGCGCTGGCTAGACCGGTAGGTATCAGAGCGCTCTACATAAGGTCAATAATGTTACAACAATGATAACAATTACACGTTACCTCAAATATATGCGACACCTCAAAGGGAGAGAAGGAGAGTCAAGTAGATCGGAAAGGAGGAGAGGGGGAGTGAGAGGGAAGACGACGACGGGGAAAACAGAATGAGAGACAAAGGGAAAGTAAGCCCAAAGACCGAATGGGTAGGTGACGGCCGCGGAGGTAATCCACAGCCAGTCTTCCCTATAGCTCTCAAGGTAGCTCCAATGGGCATCGGTTAGAAAGATAGATAAGAAGGAGATAAGGAAAAAGCAGAATTGCCGAAATACGATGGGGGGGGGGTGGCGAGACAGGGAGAAACTGTGCCCAAGATCCGGCTGGGTAGGTTACGGTCAGGGGATGAACCAAGGCCAATCTCCTCAATAGCTGAACAGAGCAGCTCCACCGGGTGTCGGACATAATGCTCAGACTCCGCTGTCGGGATAGAGATCATTTGAACTCAGGGATTGTCCGATTAGTGCGTGGGGGGGGGGGCATGCTTTCCACATGCAGCGGTGGGGCCACACAAGTGGATGGAGGCTCACCATATGTCAGGATCGAATTGGGTGTAGGTCCGATGTTCAGGACTGCGCCTACGGTGAACTGAACAATTTCCGATTTAGTTTGGGTTGTTTCTGGATTGGCTCATTTTGCGCTCTTTTGGTTATGGCACCCACCGCGTGTGATCTTCCTTGAGATTGCTTAGTCCTTCCACAATGTTGTCCTTTGTTACTTTATTTTGTCTTTTATCTTTGTTTCCACTGTAATCAGGAATTTAACCAGGCGGTAACTCAGCTGAACATCCTCTACAGAGAAACTAGCTTTCACCGCTTGTCTGTACAAACCTATTTTTTTGCTACAAGTTGTTGGAGTCAGGCGTAGCCACAGTGGCAGATGGAGTGCAGGTGGTAATATTTCTAGGCGGAACTTCAGGAGCGTCTCTTTGGTGGTTTTGGAGAAGTTAATGCACAGGTATGTTTGTAGCATGGCCTTAGTGTAGCTCTGTATGGTGAACCAGCCGTGTGCTCTCCCTGAAAGGGTGGATTTGTCCTCCATTAGGGATACTCTTTTAATGGTTTTATTGACTAGCGTTTTGAAGCTCTCACTTGTCCCAGAAGTCTCCCAGAGACCTCGTAGACCTAGTTGCTCTAATGAATCTTCCAGGTAATGTCTGGCCAGACCCATCTCCTGGCATGCAGTTCTTTCCATAGGTGGGCATTTAGGGTCCCTGGATCCCCCTTTCGTTTTTAAACTTGTGCCTGCTTTTGATGTACGCTTCTTTACGGGCCTGCTCTTGCGTTTGAATCCCAAATTCTAGTATCAGTTGCTCAGGGGGGGGGGGGCGGGTGTATTTTGGCAAGTCAACGATCATTCATAATGCTCTTGATATAGTGCCGTCCAGTGTATCTGCATCCCTTCCTCTCATGGCCTTGCTTCCGTAGGTGATAGACAGTATATGTTTCGCCTGAATCTCCTGAGTCAGCGATGAGAAGCTTGTACCTGAGATCTTGTGTTTTAGATTTATTAGTGCCATGGCTGTCGCCCTTCTTTTTATGGCCTCTCTTTGGGCAGCGAAATTTCCAAATAGCCTCTGAGGTAAAATTAATATCCAAAACAACTATATGTTATGCCCTAGACGCTGTAGATGATATCAGCTAGGGGTGTAAGCTCAAGTGTCCTTTGTGGCTTTTGGTCTACAGTTTTAAACCAGAAGTTGAGAAAATTCTACTTGCTCTTTCATTTGCTAGGGAACGTTTGTTTGTCCCTCAAGTAGATACTTTGTTATAAAAAAATGAAAAAAGATACAGAAACAGCAACATCCATGGGAGCGCTGCAAATAACTTCCCATCGTGGCTCCTTTTGCCGCTCATCCTATCACAAAGGGTCCAAAACAACCTCTCCTGAGACCTCCACTTCATACCAGAGGCCACAAACTGAAACCACATCGCTTAGGGGCTGCTACCGAGGCTCGTATGGAGGTAACCACTCCAAAGGCAGAGGTGAGAGTGGATTCACCAAACCATCCACCACTACCATTATGGCCTGACTAACCTCTCATTCTCCCGATCACACAACACCTGTTGGGGGTCGTCTACAAGGGTTCTTTCCCACATGGCAGAACATCACCTCCGAACAGTGGGTATTGGATATTATCGAACATGGCTGTTTTCTGGAGCTCCATTCTACCTTGCAAACTCAAACTCTCCCCACAACACCAAACGTTGCTCAAGAAAGAATACAAACACTCCTCAAAAAAGGAGCTTAAGAACCCTTTCGTCTCCACGAATAAGGTACGGGAGTCTACTCGCTGTACTTCCTTATTCCCAAAAAGGACCGGTCCCTAAGACCAATATTGGCTCTCAGACCCCTAAGTGAGTTCATTCTCTCGGGTCACTTACACATGGTTTCTTCTTGCTCTCAATAAACTGCTAAAACAGCGATGTCTCGTCCTCCTGCTTCCACACGCTCCACCTTCTTCGTAAGATCTTCAAGTGGATCCCCACCGAGTCCAGGAAAATGGTCAACCATGCGCTCGTCAACAGCAGACTCCGCTACGGCAACACACTCTATTCCAGCACCTCCCAGAAATGCCCTAAAAAACTGCAGACCGTCTTGAACGCCTCTGCCAGACTCATCCTGAACATCCCACGCTGCAACCACATCACTGGCTACCTGTCAACAAGAGAATCGCCTTCAAGCTTCTCACGTACGCCTACAAAGCCCTCCACAATGCTGGACGTGCATACCTCAAACCGCCTCTCCTTCTACACTACCACCAGACACCTCCGCCCTGCCCAACTGCTGGCCACCGTCCCACAGATCCGCAAGACCACAGCTGGAGGAAGATCCTTCTCCTACCTTGCTGTGAAGACCTGGAACTCCCTGCCCCTGCACCATAGGCAATCACCATTGCTGCCGCAATTCAGGAAGGACCTCATGACCTTAGCTCTTCGACTGAACCGCAGACCTTAGCCCCCCCCACCCAGCGCCTTAAAACCCCCACAGGTGAGTAGTCTCGCTTTAGAAGACCCTGATTGATTGACTAATTGATTCAAGGTGTCATCCTGTTATTACAACATGGTGATTCCATGGCTACACTGTTCACGAAGGATACCGATATTCCTATTCAACCGGCACTTCACCACTATCTCATGGTTCACATAAATGGCCAACATTGCCAATTCAAAGTGCTCCCATTCAGGGTCACTACCGCACATAGGGTCTTCGCTAATGTCATGCGGTAGAAGCTGCTCGTCTTCCGCAGGCACAGCATACAAGTTTTGCCATACCTAGACGACCGGCTCATCAAAAGTACGACTCAACCCAAAATGTTACGTACCTACTCAGGTCATCATAAACCTACTTCACCAATTATGCTTCACAATCAATGCCTTAAAACCCCACCTCTAACCCATTCTGATCCAACCGTATCTACGAGCAATTCTCAACTCAGAGCTAGAAATGGCATATCCAAATAATGCTAGGATGCACTCTTCCCTGATTTCAACCCAGTTTACAGATGACAGGACAGGTTTTCGCTGCTTCAGTATGATTTCTTCATGCATTGCCATAGTATCTCATGCCAGACTAAACATGCGCCCTTTACAGGCGTGCTAAGTGCACCAATGAACTCAAGCGGAGGGTCAATGGAAAGATCTGGTGTTGGTCGGAGGTCAAGCTTGCCACTCAGTGCAATGGTGGAACACCAACAACCTGTTAAAAAGACGGCCTTGGGGGGCATGGTCACGGAAACAATGGAGTAAGACGTGCCTTTGAAGGGCTCCATCTCCCTGGGGCCCGCTATGATGAATTAAAAAGCTTTGGAGCGGCGGCGGCAATCTGGGAAGCTTTTCTCGGCTCCCAGAATCAGTGTGGGCTTGTCTACACGCGAATCGTGCCCCAGACACCCAAATCCTGGCACAGCGCAGTTGCGATGCCCTGAGACAGAGAGCGCTGACTAGCAGCCGCCATTTTGGAGCTGGGCAACGGAGGCTCTTGCACAGGCTAGGGGGAGCGTCGGCTGTACCTGGCCACCTCACAAGCCTTCAGAATCCTGCTGCAGCTTCCTTGAGGATGGCCCGCACCCACGCCTGGGCCGGCGGGCGCTCGCCTGCGTCCTGGAACTTTGAGAAGCTCCTGGGGGGGACTTGCAGCGAACCCGCACCACCTCCGCCATGCAATTTGGGAGGCTTGTCTCTGCTCCTGACAGCAGAGAGGGCTTGCTTGCACGCGAATCGTGCCCCGAGCGGCCGGATTCCCGGCGCAGCGCAGTGGTGATGCCCCGCAACAGTGAGAGGTGACTGGCAGTCGCCATTTCAGAGTGGGGAATCAGCGTCTTGTTGACAGGCTTTGGAGAGCGTCAGCAGTGCCTGGGCGCCTCGAAAGCCTTCAGAATCCTGCTGCAGCTTCTTTAAGGACGACCTGCACCCATGTCTGGGCCAGCGGGTGCTTGCCTACGTCCTGGAACCTTGGAAAGCTGCAGAGGGGACCGGCGGCCGCCATCTTCCAGCAGAGACTCGTGGCGAGCCCGCCCCCTCCGCCAATGCACCAATACAGTGGCCCATCGGACCAGCGTCCCGGAGGTGATCGCGCGCCTGTTCTTGCAGGGCAGATGCTTAGGGGTGCTGGTGACTGTTCCCGGGGGCTGTGGGAGCCTGCCTGCTCCTGGCTTGGGCTCCTGATGGCTAAATTTACGTGGCAAAAGGTGATCGGCGGCCATTTTGGGGCTGGAGCTTGGGGCTTGTAATTGGCCCCTCTGGGCTCTTGGCAGACCGGACACCATAAGCGCATTTAGGACATTGCCGCAACCTGCCTGAAGCCGGTCTGCCTCCTCGTTTGCTCAGGTAGGCAACTCCCTGCAGTTCTGGTCCCTAAATTGCTGAGGAGGAGACTGGTGGCCGCAATCATCAAACGGGCATCTGCGGCAGGCCTGCTTCCTCTCTCATTGTGCAGGCTCTGTGACCGGTTTGGCTGACGCGCCAGGGGGAGCTGGCACTCGTTTACTTGGGAGCTTTCCGGCGGCTGTTCTGGGCGATGAGCTGTTAAATGGGCCTGGACTGGGCCCTGGGACCGTTGTTGACCCCGGGGCGCAGCTCGCATGGTGCATCTAGTCCTGAGAGTGAGCGACCTCACACACCCCACGCTCTTCTCTGCCTCATCTGGGCCGGCTAACAGCACCCCCCTCCCTCAGCACACGGAAGACATCTGGGCGGTGAACCTTGGGGGCGGACTCCCCCTCACCTGGTTAGCGGGTACAGTGACTGTGGGCTGTGTGGCTGCAGAGGGGGGCCCGCCGATACAGCGCACGTTGGCTGCGTGACTAGCCCTGGCATAGACACAGCGGGCTGGAGCTATTGGACGGATAGGGGCACAAGAGCATACGGCGTAGGAAGTGCCGATCCCACAACCTGGATGGGCGAGCTATACTGCAGCTGCAATCCCCTTTGTAAGATTGGATATCTTGGCGCCTCTGGATTCCAGCTATACTGCGCTCTCAGGCACATAAGGAAACCCCGGTGGCAACTTTATGGAGCAAGATCAACCAGCCGGAAGTGGCGATGCAGCCCGTGGCCTCAACGCTGGTCCCGATGGGTGGGGAACCCTCGACGCCGGTCACACAAGGCTACATGGACCGGTTCTTGCAGGAGATACACACCGATATCTCTTCTCTCAAAGTGGAATTTAAGTCTGGTGGCCGCGATATTCGAAGGGAGGTAACGTAGGTTGGAGACCGGGTTGATGACCTAGAGCGGACTGTTGATGCTCAGAAGGCCACGAGATGCTATTGCGGTGCATTAGTACATTAGAAGACCAGCACATTGAACTTCATACCAAGCAGGAGGACCTTGAAAATAGGAGCCGTAGCAACAATATTCGCATACAGGGGTCCCAATTGGTGCTGAAGGCACAGACATAGTGGCGTTTACTGCTGAACTACTGCAGACGGTGCAAGGAGACGACGATGCGTCTCTGCTCGCCCTTGAAGGGGCCCACAGAGTCTGCAGGGGAGTGGCTCGTAAAGTCGGTGGTCTGGATATCCTCACCAGGGTGCACTTTTACACAGAAAAGGAAGCGATCATGTAGGCGGCCCGCAAGAAGACAGATCAAATATCGGGGGCACACAATCCAACTTTATCAGGACCTCTCCGCTGTCACTCTCTGTAAACGGCACAACTTTAAGCCTGTTACTTACAAACTCCGAGCGCATGGCGTCCGTTACCAGTGGGGCCACCCCTTTGCGCTCCAGTGGGAGGGTAAGTGCTGATCACTGCATTCATTGGCGGAGGCCATGGCCCTTCTGGGTATACCTGATGATCACCAGGCGGATGGCAGCTCTTCTTCCTTGGGCTGTGATCTTAAGCCCAGGTGGGCCACAGTTCCTCCACGACACTCAACTAAGCAACATGCAGGTCTATTGTCCCAGGAGGCAAGAAAGGATGTTATCGACCACTTGCGAAGCCTCAGCGGGGGCCCCCCGCCTGCACACTTAACCGCTGGCTCTATATAAGGGTGAGACACTATGTAAGGATAAATCTCTATGAAGTGACTACAATATATGCAATACGCCCACAGTGCCTTAGCGCTGCCCCACTAAACAACATGCAAAATTATAGACTCAAGCGACAGACCAGGATAGTAGTCCTTCTGAACACATCTGCGATGCTATCTGTCAGACAAGCTGAGCACAGAGCGAGGCCAGACCGGTCAGCGGTACTGCTATCCGATGGAGGGCGGCGAGGGGTCCCTTGCCTAGGACTTAGAGAGGTAACTGGTGGGTCCCGGAGATGCACAAGGCCTGCCCTGACAGTACTCCGTCACTCTACCTGCGCCCTTGATGGCCCGCCTACACAAACCTTCTCCTACAGAGGGTGACTCCTCCAGCGGGACCAGAGCACCTCCGTGCTGGTCTCCGCACTGGGAGAAGGACTTTGTTGGGCTCAGTTGACCCAGTGTTGGTTTTTATGTTATTTTTGATGTTTCCACAGGTCGATTATGGCGCCACTAGTAACACTGGTAATGGGGCACATGTGGTCATGGGCAGGGGGGGAACCACAGGTAAACTGGCGCTCCCCTTTCCTTTCTGTAAATGGGTGGGCTACATCGGTGGTAGTTCAGCAAGTTGGGGATCACATAGCCTTGCGGAGGTGGGAGGGCAGGCACCTGGTGTGGGGATGGTGTCTTTCGCCTGCAATGCAACCTCTGTTAACTTAGTACAGTTAGACCTTCTATACCGGACAGGGTTGCCTTCCTTGATCACCCCTATCTAGAGTAGACACTAAACTGCTCTCACTAAATGTCTGAGGCTTGAATTCCCTGAACAAGCGTAAGCAAATATGGCGGTACATTATACACAACGATCCAGACGTCATGATGTTACAGGAGACCCATCTGAGGAAGGCAGATCTACACCGTATGACACATTCGAAGTATCCACTCTGTTACTGGGCTTATGCGGACTCTAAGACCCTGGGCGTGGGGGTAGGTGCTGTGCAAGGCCAACTATTGCACCTCATGTGTCCCAGGATGGGGAGGGCCGCTACTTGAGAGTGCAACTGTTACGGGGACAGCGACAGTTGACGCTACTTAATCTTTACGCCCCAAACACCGCCCAAAACACTTACATCCGGCCCGTACTCTCTGAACAACTCAAGGGGGTGGACGGGGAAGTGGTGGTATGCCTGGACTTCAATCTAGTTTGGAACCCTGCCATGGATAGAAGCAATGCAACATGTCAAAATGTAGGGGTAGTGTCAGCACATCTTAAGAGGGCCATTGAAGGATGGGGCCTTGGTGAAGCCTTGCGGTACAAACCAGGCGTCGGGGACTACTACTCACATGTACACACTTCCTATTCGCGCATCGATTACGCCTTCGTCACGCCATCTCTTTTCACATGCCTACACTCTGCGGAGCTTTCTGACCTCTCTATCTCTGATCATGCGCACCTTGAGCTCACATGGGAGAATCGAACTTCCCGCCTGGCTAGCCCGCCCTGATGGCATATGCCTTCACATCTGTTGCGAGACCCGGTTGATGTGGAGGAGATACACAAGGGTATAAAGGAATACTTTCATCTTAACGCTGCCTCTGAGATCTCTCTGCACACTCTGTGGGATGGGTTCAAAGCCAGTCATAAAAATGCTTTATTCGACGATTTGTCATAAAAGCAAAATCCATTACACAATAAATGACCAATATATAAAATTGCTAACAACGGGAAATTTTCCCTCAATTAAAAAAGACCATAAAACAAATAAAAGACAACAATGATAAAATTCATGAACTCCTCTCCGGACTGAATACCCATGTGCAAATAGTAGCAAACAATTTTCATTCGTAACAATGCCACAGTTACTTCTCATCTTAAATAAATACCAATGTACAAAGATTAAAAAGGGGAAGTAAACAATGTAACATTCGTAAATTATAGTGCCGCCATCGCTTTTGATCTTATTATCCATGCCCAAACTAAAAATTTAGATATAGCTTTAAGGAGTGGTAGCCATGTTTCGGTACAAATTAATCTGAGTGCAACCTCACATTTTCGAGTACCCAAATCACGGCAAATAGGAGCCAGCCATATGCGCCGTGGCATTATATAAGCAGGGCACACAAATTGCAAATGGGCCAAACACTCCATGAATACGTGGCAGATGGGACAGGATGTATCAACTATTGTCCCCCAACTTGCTGTAAAAGACTTAACAGGTAGTGTACCAACTCTCAATTGGAACAAAAGCTTTCTATCAAGAGGCTTTGTAATAGTGCCCCAATAAGCTTCTAGCCTTTGTATTGGTTTAGCCATAAGGAATTGGCCTGTCAATGTCGATGGGTCACTATTCCTGAAAGTGTTAGCTTCCACCCATCCCCAGTATCTTTCCTTCAGTTGCACTTTCGATGGGAACCGCATTTTTCTGGATTCTCCCAAAGTTCAACCATGCCAATATTTCCTAGCATCGATCTGACATTCTGTAACCATTTAATTTTCTTAAATTGGTCAGCTCTTATTAGGTCTTTAAAACCCTCAGCATACAAAGACAATTCTGGGGTAAACCAAATTCTTCGCCAGTACAATAAAGGGCGTAGTCTGGCACTGTCAGCCAATGCCTTCCTACCTAGGTCACTAAGTAATGGCAGCACTGGTGTACTTTGCGGAAGATTAGTAATTTTTCGTAAAAAACTATTTTCAGCTACAGTCAATTTAGACAGGTTTTTATAACCATATAACTGCCCCATAAAGGACTGCACTGACAACTTTCATGTTGTAAATAGTCAGGACTGGGCTAACTGGTTTTGTGAAAGATGTGTTAAACTCGGCTATTAAAGTACCAGCTAACTGACGATGTTTCAATGCGGCCATGTCCAGTTGCTTACCCCATTTCACATCCCTCTGTATGACGACCCCAAGATATGTGTATTCTTTTACCTGCTTCAGCGAACGCTTATTCAGCAGCATCGTTCCACTAAAGGATCTATGGGGGTTGAATGTCATATATTTTGTTTTAGAGACATTTATTTCTAATCCCCGAAGTTGGCAAAATTCCTCAAAAAGAGATAAGGCACGCTGTAAGCCGCACGGTGTTTTTGCAATTAGCAGCGTATCATCGGCGAACATAAGAATTGGAATTCTTACACCCGCCGATTTTGGAGCGTCCGTTGGAGTATCTTCCAGGATTTTTACAACCCCATTAATAAAGATGGAAATCAAAGTTGGGGCCATCACACAGCCTTGTCTCACCCCTCTTTCCACTCTAAATGAGGGGGTAACCTGGCCCTGGCTTCCCCACCTGATTTTTGCATAAATATCCTGATGGAGTCTGGCTATGAGAGATAATAATGTATGGGGCATCTTCAGGTCTTGTAAAACTCTCCATAGTCTATTACGGGAGACGAGGTCAAAAGCTGACTTTAAGTCTACAAAGGCAGCCTACAAGCTGCCTTTTTCCAAAACCACCGTTTTCCAGTAAAGTAATGTAAAACGAAAGGTTTGATCAATAGTACTTGTACATGCCCGGAATCCAGCCTGGAAGGTTGATAAAATATCTTGTTCACTAATCCATTCCAGGATTTTTTTTAGCACCAGGCATCCCATAATCTTCTGTGATGAATCAATTAGACTTATGGGTCTATAGTTCCCAGGTAATGACTTATCACCCTTTTTATATATTGGAATTATCTCAGCTCCTTTCCATGACTCTGGTACCAACAGACCTTTAGCAATTTCGTTCATTAAAATCAGGATATATCGGTTCCATTTAGCTTTGTTGGAAAGGAATATATCCGCTGGAATTCCGTCAGGACCCGACGCTTTACCACCCAACAGAGTACATAAAGCAGTATTAACATCAACTTCATTAAAAGCCGGTCCATCATAATAGGTATATGAAAGCTCAGACTTCTCACTATCATCTAAGCCACCAGCATATTGGGATTGGAAGTGCGTTACCCATTGATCTTGGCTTACATGGTTTGTCAGCTCTAGAGGACGTCTCTCTCTGCCCCATTTTACCACATCCCAGAATACTTTTTGATTTTTATTTTCACATGCCCTTTTTAAATCCTGCCATCTATTATCGTCCCAACTTTTTTTTTGCCAGGTCCTGGGCTTTCTTATATTTCAGCCTGGCTCGTCGGATCTTAGGCATGTCACCTTCCTTGATGGCAAGCCCCAGAGAACTATGAGCCTCCTTACAATCCTTATTAAACCATTCACTTCCCTTCTTTTGATGGGTACCCTTATTTTTAGTAGTTTTATAAAAATAGGAACGAAGATGGATAAAAAACTCAACATGTAATCCAATAATCATTTCTGGAGGTATCAGATTAGCTAAAAGATCCTCCAGATCTACTACTGCCTTATCTACATCAAATGAAATCCTAGCTAAAACTTCTGGCTTTGCTAATAGATTTACCCATCTCAGTCGTCTCATATCATTTGTGGGAACTAGATCTAGGGTTATCAATTCCCTACTGAGCTGAAGAACGCCTTTTTCAACCACTACCTCAAAAACTACGGATAACGGGTTGTGATCGCTCTCAATCCGTTCAACTGCCTTCATGTCCTTTAGCGCATGCCAGAACTGGCAATTAATTAATATATAATCAATACGAATATGGCTAAAACCATTATTAAAAGTACATGCACCTGCTCTATCTGACTGGGTTCTACCATTTATGGCCCTTAGCCCTTTCTCCATACAGAGAGAGTTCATCTGCACCACTACATCCGTCCATTTCTTTACCGGATTTAGATCTAGTTCTGGGATTCTCCAAAGATCTCCTTCAATATCATAGAAATTGATGTTGCCATTTAGAAGGGGTTCAAAGGTCATATTAAAATCACCTGCTAATATTACATCAGTGCCTGTAGAATGTTGATCGAGGAGTGTACCTAAGGCTACTAACACCTCGGATTTCCTTCCCTTAGTCCCCCTTGCATAGATGTTATAGACATCAAGTTTTTCACCCTCTCCCCACAACAGCCTAATCACTAATATGTCCTTATTATTGGACTCGAGGACCTGAACCTCAAAGCCAATCTCTTGGCGCACCCAAATTATCAAGCCTCCTGAAGGTCTGCCCTTTCCACCATTAATTGCGGGAACATCATAATTAAAAAAACCTACGCAATGAATTGGATCCGTTGCCCAGGTTTCCTGAAATAGGCAAACATCATGGTGTTCAACAAATGATTGCCACTCTGGCGATATAATCCTGGAACTTAGTCCAGCTATGTTACATGACATCACAGATAATCTGGTCATTAGAATTTTAGGTTGGCACAAAGATCTCCCCTTGTTTAATGGGCTACCATAAGAATTTGCTGCCTCAATAGCTCTCTTTGTTGTCAATATAGAATTAGCTAGGGAAGCAGTACTGGGTGAGATACCATGATAATTAGCTGTCTCTATAGCTCCCCTAAGAGCTGGTACATCAATATCAGGGGATGGAGAGCTCATTATACATTCATCCTCATTAAAATAGTGAATACTGTCAGAAGGGACCCTATAGGGATGTTTAGCCAACTGCAACACATTTGGTAGTCAGTCATTAGAATCTAGATTTGAGGGTCCATCTAGTATACGATCAACTAGCCCCACGGGACACTCCTGACCAGATACAAATGGAAAACATCTAAATTGTATTGAGGAGTGGTCTGGGGAAGATGTGCGAAACTCTAGGGCTAGCAAATTCTCAACCAGGGCATGATCTCTTAATATGGAATCCCATGGATTTGTCCTGGAAGAAAGTCTACGGGCTCTCGAAATATCTTCCCTAATAATAGAGCGACAACCCCTGACATGGCGAATCCAATGGATTGCTTTATTTGTGAGGGAATATGCACTTTCTCTATTATTCCCAATATTGTATTTAGGAACATTAATCATATACATTTTTGGTACCTGGCGCAAATCAATACCCGGCGATGTAAATCCTTGTTGCCTGTGTTTATTTCGGGCGATCCCTACACCTAAATTAGCAGGACATCTAGTTTTCAACTGTGAAATCTGTGATTTTAAAACATTTGCATAAGAGGGGCCGACCAATTCTACAGTAGGGCTATTTTCTTCTCCCACAGTCTGGGAATGTAGAGTATTGGGCTTACTCCGTGCACCCATAGATGTTGTATCTGAACAGCTTTCCTGTCTAGATGTCGACTTGGATTGTTCAGGTTGCTTTGCACTACGGTTTGAACTTTCTACAAGACGAGGGATCCTTTGTGTCAAAAAATCAACCTTCACAGTCAATTCTATCAACTTTGTACGCATTAATTCTACCTCTAATTTTAATTCACTAATAAGAGAAGGCAGTCCCTGAAAGTCATTACTATTATCTGGGAGAGGTACGAGAGGAGAGCTACGTGGTAACAGCGGAGAATTATTCAAATGAACGTCCACCCTTTCTTGTTCATGTAGATCTAAAAGGAGTGCAAACTTATTTGTGCAAACAACCAAAATTTCCCCTCTACTAGCCTTGCTCCCTCCTGGAGCTTGACTCTTGGCTACAAGTCTCTCCTTTTTTTGCTCTACGGTGTCTCCCTTATTAGATTTATGAAACAGTGCAGGGATTATTATCTGCTGACATGTGGTAGATTTAGGCAAATATGGCGGTTCTAGAGTTGGTTCAATGCTTTCGGCTTGAGTAGATGTATCGCTGCTTAAAATATCCACGCATTCGCTGATAAACAAGTCAATTCTATCCAAGGTACAATTATTAACAATTACCTTCTGCTTCAAAGATTTCTTGACCCTTTTCCCCTTGGATTCTCTAGCACTGTCGTCGTCCCCCCCCCCCCCCCCCCCCCCATTATTACCGGCCATTGTTTTCCTTTTCCCCATAGTCAGCCCAGTGGGATAGATATTATTCAAAGTCCCGTACTATTATTAGTCTCCACCCCTATGCAAAGTAGAATAGAGTCTTCTCAGTAGATTTTCCAAGTCCAACAGAGGAATAACAAGACAATAATGCGTCCTTCACTACAACTCTCCAGAAAATACAGGAATGAGGAATATTGTTCAAACTTTCAGATACTGACACAAATAAAGAATAAACACACACGCTTATTAGCGCTGCTGGCAGCTCCTCCCTCCTGGGGGTGAGCACTGGAGAGACAAGTGGCTGATGGGACAGGCAGTCCCGATGGAGGCAGTGTCTCGTGCAGCAAGAAATCGGCGTCCTGCAGCAAGAAATCTGGTTCAAAGCAACGATCCAAGTATAATAACGTCCATTGGCATTGCCAGAGGGAGGGAAGCGAAACTTGTAGAATCTAAACTCACTGCGGAGATCAAACTGTTAGAGCGTACAGACAAAGAGGCCCCCACCCACCGTATCAAAAGGCAACTAGCCCTGCTGCGTTACCAGTTGCATGCACATCGCACAGGAAAGGCAGAGCGGGCCCTGCTGTCCCTGCAGCAGAAATACTATGAAGGGGGGGGGACAAGGTGGGCAGACTACTGGCTTGTAAATTGCGACAGCGCCAGGCAAAAGTGCACATTGCCAAAATTCAGACAGGTGATGCCACGTGGGCAACGGCAGAACAGGATAAAGCGGAGGCATTCCGTGCTTTATTTATCTGCGGATATTCTCCTGGGAAGACCCCCCTCTCACAAGACTCCACTCCTACCTAGCTGATTGTGAATGGGAGCCCCTGTCCACACAGTACATGTCCCTGTTAAACAGCCCCATTACAATGGAGGAATTAGGTGCAGCCTTTAAGTCTCCTCCCTAGGTAAAGCCCCTGGACCAGATAAGCAGCCTGTACAATTTTACTGCATCTTCCTCCCGCAGCTGCAGGAACACCCCCTGCGAGTGTATAATTCCTTCACAGGAGACACGGACCTCACCCCCACCAAGGCTATGGCAGAGATCACCCTTCTCCTTAAGGCAGGCAGTGACCCGGCGCAGTGTTCTTGTTACTGCCCGATAGCTTTGCTCAATACTGATTCCAAGATCTTCACCAAAATATTGGCATTGCGTCTCGAGCCACACCTACCGGGCCTCATTAACCCCGACCAGGTGGGGATTATCCATCACTGGCAGGGTGCTGACAATGTCCGTCGCATAGCGCTCCTTGTTGAAAAAGCACGATGCCTTAATATCCCTTTATGCCTCCTCTTGCTCGATGCGGAGAAGGCATTCGACCGGGTAGACTGGTCCTATCTCCTCGCCATGTTGAATAAAATAGGCCTGGGGCGGGAGTTCATCTCGAAGATCATGGCGTCGTATGTGGCCCCCACAGCCTGCATCCGACTCAATGGACGGGCCACAAGGCCAATATCATTGCATCGGGGCATGAGGCAGGGGTGTCCACTCTCAGCCATCCTCTTTGCGTTAGCAGTAGAACCCTTGGTTATATGGGTGAGGGAGCAAGAGGGGATCAAGGGCTTAACCTTTGGAGGCTAAATCCATAAGATCAACCTATTTGCTGAGGACCTCCTACTCACGCTGACCTAGCCTCAATTATCGCTCCCATGCGTGGTCGTAAATCTGCAGTCCTTTGAAGCCGTTTCCGGCTTCAAAATCAACCTCTCCAAATCATTCATCCTCAACATCAATATCCTGGTCCCTGAGGCCAGAATGCTACTGGGGCGGACCCCTTCCAGTGGACGGAGGACTCATTCACGTCCTTAGGGTTCCAAATTACTCCCACACTCACCTTCTGGTCCCTTTTTAAACTGGGCGATACTGCGCAGCTCAGTGCTAGCCAACCTTCAGAGATGGAAACCCCTCCATATTTCAATGCTGGGATGCATCAACATTATTAAAATGAATATTCTGCCGCAGGTCCCATATCTGTGTCAGACACTGCCGACCCCGATCCCACAGGTAGATATTCAGCACCTCCAGGGAGACTTGCGTGCCTTTGTATGGAACGGAAGGCGACCGTGGGTGGCGCACTCACTACTGATGCGCCCGTGGGATAGAGGAGGTCTGGCATGCCCAAACCTACAGGAATACAATTGGGCAGCACATCTGAGGTGCATCTCGGAGTGGGTTGTGCTGGAGAGTGAGAAGCTTTGGTTTCACATGGACCATGTGGTGGCGTGCTGGCCATTGTGGGACATTGTTGGTTGCCTAAGCATGCCCGACCCCCAAGTGCGTATGTCGCGGCGCCGACTAAAACAGTCCTTGAAATATTGTACAAAATAGCGGTCAAAAAGGGACTGACTATGTTTCCATCCCCAAACACTCATATCGTGCACAACCCGGAATTTCGTACGGGCTTGCCAAAGCAGGCGTTTGGTGGATGGAGCGATGGGGAGTGTTGTATGATTCGCAGCTTATTTATAGGAAATGTCATCAAGTCATTTGATGACTGCAGGTCCGAATTTACTCTACCCCGCACGTCACACCATCAATACATGCAACTGAGACACTGGCTCTCTGCTCCTGAGATCCGTGCTGCGGCGACTCAATCTTTTACTCTGTTCGAAAGACTGGTGCAGTCCTTTGAGGGCACTAGAGGTCTTATCTCTAAGAATGATCAGGTGTTACAACACTCAACTCCGACGCGCACCCACCGCTACCAGACCGCATGGCAAGATGCAACCCCGGGAGGACTCTCTCCCAAGCAATGGGACAAACTGTGGCAAGATATCCCCAAAACATACCACAACCTTGCCTCCCGAGAAAGCGCATACAAATGAATGCTCCAATGGTACTATACGCCCTCCCGTCTTGCAACCATATACCGCACAGTCTCTAATCTCTGTTGGAGATGTGGGAAGGAAGAAGGAACTCTCTGCCACATATGGTGGTCATGCCACGTGATAGCCACCTTTTGGAAGGAGGTCCTGGGACACATTAAGGGCGTGTGGGGTACCAGATACCATCTCTTCAGCACATGGTGGTCCTGGGTATATGCCCCTCTACCCTAGCGGCAATGACCGAGCAGAATGGGCCCTTATCAGCCATTTACTATTAGCAGCGCAACAGCTCATAGTGTGCACATGGAAACAGACCTCGCCCCCCTCTATAGCTCGGTGGTTCGTCTGAGTGTGGCACATGCTGGCTATGGAGAGATTCTCTCATAACATAGCGAGCACTAAAAAGAAATTCCAACGCATTTGGCAGCCATTGATATCCAATTTAATGCAAATAAAGTTCACATGCTTTAGCCCCCCCAATGCTGAGGGCCCTGCAACTCTTCCCAAGTGATTGAAAGGCATCTATGCTCTGCCTCCGCGAATGGAACCGGGCACCATGGTTTTCGACCAACCCCCCAACCCGGAACGCGCAAGACGCCCCACACCACAACCTGTATAGTTACTGCTACGTTATTGTTACTGTTCCTTTTTCTTTCCAAATGCCACCCTGGCCTTATCAAACACGCACACAAACTCATAGGACATCGGTCACAGCGGGACAACAAGTACTACATGAGTTGCTTAGAGACCGGCACCCTTGCGGGGGAACGTCCACACCCCTTGACACCACACATTTAGTTGTGTCCTCCTGGGGCCCCAGATCATTGAACTAGCAAGCTCCTGATTACACTATATTGCCTCACGCTTCACATGGCCGGTAGGCCTCCCTACAACTTGATCAGTTTTTTGGGCAATGTTTAACCTGACGCTGCCAGCCCGAAGTGGTTGTAGGCGGCTTGCTGTGTACTCACACACTGGTTATACTGATGTCCTAGTTAACCCCTACGATGCCGGCCCAACCAGAGTTGTAGGCACTATGCCGTGTTTAACAGTGATTGCCTTCAATAAATGTTTTTGAAAATGAAAAGAAAAAAAACCAGCCTTTACTAGACCCAGTTCTGCAGAGGACCATAACAACGAACGCCTCCCTTACGAGATGGGGAATGCATTCTCAAAATCTTACTGTCTAGGGCCAGTGGACGCCAAAACTAGGTCTCCATATAAATCAGCTAGAGCTACTAGCTGTTCACTTAGCACTAAAAGCCTTCCCTCCTCACGTGATCGCAATGTAGTCCTCATCAAAACGGACAATACTAGCCATGTACTATCGCCAAAAGCATTGGGACACCAAATTCCCTCATCTTCCTCATTTAGCCTAAATCATTTGGAGGTGGACCCTTCGACTCAACATTCAACTGTTAGCGGACCACCTACAGGGAGTGGACAATGACTTTGCTGATCTCCTCAGCAGGAGATGCCAACAAGTCCATGGATTGGGAACTCCACCTGCAAGTCCTCCTACAATACTTCCAGTGCCAAATTCCCAAACTTCTCCTCCAGGTTTCCACAGTCCAAGGGCAACACATTATCATTATTGATGAGTTGGTCAGGAACATTTGCTTGTGCTTTTCCACTTCTCCCCCTGCTTCCGTTTGTACTTTGCTAACTTCGGCAGACATGTGCATTTTGTCAGAACCCAGCAGTTTTCTGACCAGTCAGAAGGGATATCTGCGAATGCGATTTCCCTAACACCAATTGTTACAGCGAGGAACTAGGGCATTACCTGCCTGCTGGAGACTGAATTGGAATACGAGTAATTCCAATATGGCGGCTAAAATGCCACTCTCAGATTAATTTACCAGTGTTGCAGATCAGGAGGCCAAGATTGAATGTACAGTGTGCTCTCCCTCAGAACCGCGCACTTCACCAGAAAAGACTCTGGATTAAGCAGCATTTTTAGGTATCTCCTTGAAAGGTAGTCAGGGTAGTTGTGTCGTGTTGAAGGCAACGTTTAGTTAAGTTTTGTTTAAAGTAAAGCACAGATGTCATGTGACAGTGTCTCGAGTCTGAGCCTGTGAATTAATAAACCTCCTAAAGAGAGTAGTAGGCTGTGGGCAGCGCTTTGACAGATTAGTGTCTTATTTCTTATGTAGTAAGCCTGCTCACTACTCCAGTGTCAGCACAAGCGAGAGACTTCTAAGGATAAATATTGTTTTCTACTGAAGAAGCGTTCCCAAAGACAATCCCCCAAGACTACTGAACAGTAGTGATTCATTTCTCAGGCAATTTTGTTTTTAAAATAGCCAGGGACTTCTCGGTAAAGAAAAAGAGAACTGAGTCCTCACTTACCTGAGTTCCTGTGCGTCTCGGAATTCATCTGTTCTACTTCTTGACAGCTACATGCACCCTAGAGACAAAAATAATAATAATAAAGTTCAAGTTGTTGTTAAAAAGTGATCTCTGTTATTTTAGAATTACATACATATGCATATTGTGTTAAAACTTCAACACTGTCAAATCTCTTAAGAAGTACTCTACTGCATTGTTAGAGACCACAGAAGAGAGACAACAGTCAGTCTTTTGGGGTATGTGAACTAGTTAGACTTGAGGGTAACAGAGGAAATGGTAATACATTAGATGTAAGAGTTGTTAGGGTAGGTTGATGTTTGCTTGTGCATGCTTCTTGCAGTTTCCTACTCCAATGAAGTACTGTAGACAATCTAACAGGAACCAGTAGGTGTCTCGTGTAAACAATAAAGAGAAGGAAACTGAATATAGACCAGACTGTCTCTTCTCTCTCCCCATCCCCTTTCCAGGTCTCACCTAGCGAAAGCAGCACATGCGCTGCTCTCGCTATTGCGAGAACCTTTTGTAATCGATTCTGCCGAGAGCTTGCATGTATCTGCATGGACAAACATGGCTGCTCTTGCCATTTGTCCATAGCAAACAGCATGCGCATGTCCGTAGTCCGTAGGGACTGTGGACAGCCCGACACAGTTTTGCATTTTGGTGTCCTAGCAACGAAAATGGTTGTTATTTATTTATTCTTAACCGGCACGTTTCCTAAAAATGCCGCTTACACTGAGTTTGTATTTATTTTGTTGAAACGCGCGCCGTGTAACTTGGTGTGCTTTTTTGTGTGTCTTTGTTGTTAAAAAGGCTGCTTTCAGTACGCAGCCTGCTGGGGTTTGATGACTTTGAAAGTACGCAGCTTTCCGGGGTTTGAAGAGTTTGGAAGTACGCATCTTGCCGCATTTTGGTGTTATAGCAATGGGAATGCTGTTTCCTGTACGGAGCTTGTCGTAGTTCGATGGCTTTGTATTTATTTTGTTGAAACGCGCGCCGTGTAACTTGGCATTGGCATACTACTCACTCTCTACTACTCTCTACTCGCTCTCTACTAATTTCTAATCTCTACTCTCTACTACTCCCTCTACTCTACTACTCACTACTGCTCTCTACTGCTCTCTACTATCTACTCACTCTCTACTCTCTACTACTCACTCTATTACTCGCTACTACTCACTCTCTACTGCTCACTCTTTACGACTCTACTACTCACGATCTACTACTCTCTACTCCTCTACTCTCTACTCTCTACTACTTGCTCTCTACTACTCACTCCACTACTCCTCACTCTCTACTACTCTATTCACTACTACTCATTCTCTACTACTCGCTACTACTCACTCTCTACTGCTCACTCTTTACCACTCTACTACTCACGATCTACTACTCCTCCTCTACTCACTCTCTACTACTCTCTACTACTCACTCTCTACAACTCTCTACTCCTCAACTCACTCTCTGCTACTCTCTACTACTCATTCTCTACTATTCTCTACTACTCGCTCTCTACTACTCACTCTCTACTACTCACTCTGCTACTCTCTACTATTCACTCTCTATTACTCTCTACTACTCGCTCTCTACTACTCACTCTCTACTACTCTACTCACTCTCTACTACTCTCTACCAACGTCTACTCTCTACTACTCACACTCTACTACTCACACTCTACCTCTCTACCTCCACCTCTCTACCCCTCTACCTACGCGCACACATATGCACATATATATGTATATATTTGCATATATATGCATTTGCATTTATATACATGTATGTGTATATATACATACATATATAAACATTATATACATCTGAATATCTATATAAATACAAATATAAATGCATGCATACATATATGCATACATATGAATGTTATGTACATGAAAGTTTGAAAAACACTAATGAAAGCAAAGCTAAAAAGCAACCTAATTACAAACAGAATTGCTTTAACTTAAACAAGGGCGAGACCTATTGCATTTTCAATGCTTGTTGACCTCTCCTATCACTCTAAGAAATACCTTATGACAGATAGGTTTGGAAAGGGGCATTGGTAAAAGTTGACATTCTGCTCCCATGCATAATTCAGGTGAGAGTTCTGACGCAGTGAAGTGCCCACATGGGTTTGGCACTGAGCAGAATAGAGGAAGGTTTCGATTTAAAAAAATTAGGAAAGATTCAAAGGTAATTCAGAAAGAATTAATGGCAGTTAGGGAGCAAAACAAAAATCTAAGACAAGAACTAGTGACTTCCAGAAGAGAAACTTAAAACCTAGCCATTAAAATGAATAGTATAGCAGCCGAAACTGGTTTGGGGTTTCTTTTGCCCAAAGAAGAAGGTACTAGAACCACTTAAAATCCAATGTCCAAGGTCCCTACTCAGGTCATTCATTCCTTATCCCCGGTGATTTCTCATGTGCCCGCTCCACTCCCTAGTGATACATTGGTGACTCCCAGAAGGCACAGATCTTTTTAACCCCTTTATTCTACATTTCATGTGCCATCCTGCGATTTTCCAAGATGCAGTCTCGAGTGGCTTTCATACTATACTACCTTAGCGGTAACACAGCATTATAGTCAGTGCAATTGGTCTCAAGCAATGACCTGGTCTTGTATGATTTTGACAAATTCTAGAAAGTTTCTCAGAATATTTGATCGCCGAAAGTGACCACAAGCAACAGACAACGAGCTTTTAGAAATAAGACGAGGGAATCGAGATCTGGTAGCATACCTGGCCCAGTTTAACAAGCAGGTGGTGGAAATTGAATGGCCACAGACCAAAAGAGCAGCATTCTTTTACAGACGTTTGAAAGACAAACTCAAGAATGCCCTAGCTCAGTACCCAGTAGGCCTACCGAAATCTCAGCGTTGATAAATTTGGTCTTAGAGATACACTTTCACCAAAATGAAAAAAGAGGAGAAAGAAAATGAGATTTTTGCTCAAGTACACCGAGATTTGATCGAGTTAAGACAGCGTTCCAAGGTTGAGGAAGGAGGTCAGCATGGAGTACAACCTATGCAAATAGGAACCATCTGGGGACCACTGTCAATGGATGAAAAGAAAAGAGTAAATAAACATGTCTTTATTGTGCTATTGGGAATTTTGTGAGGAATTGCCCAAAGAAGCCCAAGCAACCCCCAAAGGAAAACTTGCAGCATCATCAGTATGAGGAGTTGGACTGATGAGTGCAGATTCTGATACAACTCTTAAGAACCACCAATTGGCTAACACTTTCCAATCCTCCTCTCCTCATCTGGTTATGTCCATGACCCTCCAGTTTAGAGAAACCAAGTTGAAGGAAATCTAAGTAATGATACTCTGGTGCTACTGGAAATCTTTGCGACCTGACATTTGCTGAGCAAATCGGGTTGAAAGATCTGCGTGGGATACGAGTGAAGCTGCTGTTTCATTGACGGAATAGTGATTATGAGAACTGGAATTCTAAGACCCTCTTTTTTTTGTGTAAAATGAAGATGTAGTAGGAGTTAAAAAAAAAGTAATCAATAAGATAGGATCATTAATTGCATTAACGGGCCTTATATTGGGATTGAAAAAGATAATAATGGAAGTTTGGTTTATTATTATGGTAATAGGAATTGTATCCTTTAGTCAATTTTTTTAATATTCCAGGTATGATAAATGATCCACAGATTGGTTTTAAATTGACCTAATGTATTGTATTTTATATTGAGACTAGAAACGATAGCAACGCAATAAGTTTTGTTATAAAATTGAAGTTTATTAATTTTATGATGCGGAAATAATTGTCCTTTGAGAGATAGTTACGGTTTTTATTAACTGAAGCAATAAAGTGCATTCAGCTTTTCAGAGTAAAGCTGTGCCTGCTATTGATGGGACGAATCTTTCATCTGGCCCCATAACAAGCCATACTGATCCAGTAGAGTTGGTATCCCCGGAAGGACATCATGAGACCCTGCAGTTCGACCTAATAGACGACCCAAAGTTTTAACTTATTTAAGGATTTCCGTGGCTCACGTAAATTGGAGTGCCAGGTCAATTGTGGTGTAGTCAGAATTTCGTTAAAAAAACCAGTCTTTTAGAAAAGACTAATTTCACCAAGAGAGAACTCCTTCAACGTTACTGTGTCAAGGAGAAACTTCAGTCTGTCATCCATACTACAGAAATTTCTCCAGAATATGCAAACTACCAAGATGTTTTTCGTGAAATTGAGGCAGAGAAACTACCACTACACAGAACCTACAATTGCAAAATCGAGTTAGAACTAGGCTCCAATTTACCTTGCAGCAGAATATATGCCTTAACCGAAAAGAAGAATCAGCACTTTAGAGATTACACGCAGAAATACCTAGACAACAGATTCATTCAGCGCTCCAAATCTCCTGTGTCTTTGCCGCTCTTTTCCGTTGCCTAAAAAGAGGGAGAGTTGCGGACGTGCATAGATTAGAGAGCCATCAATCGAATCACAGTAAAAGATTGTTAACCTCTACTCTTGATATCCATCTTGACATATCAAGTTAAGGGAGCATGATTGTAAATGAAACTTGATTTGAGAGGAGGCTATCATTTAATTTGCATTCGAGAAAGATGTCCTTTTCAGCATCTTAATATTGATGTTTGGAAAGTGTTTATCGACCAATGTGCCATAGTTTGTATCTATGATATATTCAGACTCGGAGGAGGATCATGAAAGGCACGTGAGAGGAGTGCTGCAGAATCTAAGAGAAAACAGCTTATTTGTAAAATTGGAGAAATGTGTTTTCAATGCGAGTTCTGTGGAATTCCTGGGATTCTTCCTATCCCTGACAGGAGTAACTATGACTGAGCAAAAGATAAAAGCAGTGACAGAATGGAAGTCTCCAAGAACTGTGAAAAAGGTTGAGTTTCATAGATTTTGTAAATTTCTATAGAGAATTTTTCGAGAAAACGGATTCCTCCTACATGTCTATTGAAGAAAATTCCATTAGAGTGGTCTGATGATGGCGAAAGGGCCTTTGCATCCTTAAAGAGGGACTTTACTACTGCGCCCATCCTGATTCATGCTGATCCATCTGAGCCTTTTTTTTGTGGAAACTGATGCTTAGCTCTGGGTGGAGTGTTGTCACAACGGCACAAGAAAACAGGGCAGTTGCATCCAGTGGCTTATCGCTCACAAACATAATCACCAGCGGAGGTGAACTATACAATCATTGAAAAAGAGTTACTTGCAATTAAAGATGCCTTCAAAAAGTGGAGACACTACCTCATGGGAGCTCGACACACTGTCAGTGTATACCGACCATCGGAACTTGTAATTCTTGAAATCAGCAAGAAAACTAACCCCAAGACAACTTCGAAGGTCCTTGTATTTCACTGATTATTACTTCGTCATCAGCTACAGACCAGGAACCAAGAATGAAAAAGCAGATGCATTACCGAGAATAGATACAGAAGGTTCACAAAGCTCCGCAGAGAACCAAAGCATCATTGCCGAGACGAGTATCATTGGGGCAGTTCTATAAGAATCAATTGAAGAACGTTTGTATAAATCAACGACTGTAGGGAAAATGGAAGAATGGGAAAGTCAAGATCCAGCAAGGGAAGTTCGAGAACTCTGTATGTGCCAACTCAAGAGTTGCAGAAGAAGGCCTTGTATGATTGTCACGGCAATCTGCTTGCTGGACATAAAGGAATTTAGTAATCAGAGGGTCTAGTGAAGAGAAGATTTTGGTGGCCTAAGATGACGAAGGACATTTAGCAGTATATAACCACTTGTGAGGTCTGTGCTGAGAGAAAATCAGAGAGATATTCTCCTAAAGGGCTATTACAACCATTATCTAACCCCCTCCCTATCCTTGGCATACTAACACCCTAGATTTGATAGATTTCTCCTCTAGTCAGGGTTTTGATACAATATTAGTCTTTGTAGATGCTTTCACTAAAATGACAATGTTATTTCCTTAAAGGGAGTGCCTACCGCCAAGAAACTAGCACATGTTTTTAGTCAAAACATAGTGCCGGCACACAGAATTCCAAAAGTGATAGTTTCAGATCGAGGCTTTCAGTTCCTGTCACACTTATGGAAGGCGTTTACTAATACGTTAAACATTCAAACAAAGTATTCCAGTAGTTACCATCCTGAAACTGATGGACAGAGAGAACAAATCAAGAGTATCTGGGATAGTTTTTATTAGATCAGGAAGGGAATTTCCCTGAGCATCTTTGGACACACAAACAAACAACTGACCAGCTTCCTCGAGGAGAACAGCATCCTGGACCCGTCCCAGTCCGGGTTCCGCAGCAACCACAGCACCGAAACTGCTCTCATCGCCGCCACCGATGACATCAGGACCCTGCTAGACAATGGCGAAACTGCGGCCCTCATCCTCCTGGACCTGTCAGCCGCCTTCGACGCGGTCTGCCACTGCACACTAAGAACATGCCTCCACGGCGCCGGAATCCAAGAGAAAGCCCTGGACTGGACCACCTCCTTCCTCTCCGGCAGAACACAGAGCGTTAGCCTCCCCCCCTTATGCTCCGAAGCCACCGTGATCATCTGCGGCGTACCCCAAGGCTCATCCCTCAGCCCAACGTTGTTCAACATCTACATGGCACCACTCGCCCACATTGCACGACCTCAACATCATCTCCTACGCCGATGACACCCAGCTGATCCTCTCCCTCACCAAGGACCCCCACACCGCCAAAACCAACATCCACGAAGGAATGAAGGCTGTCGCCGACTGTATGAGGAACAGCCAACTGAAGCTGAACTCTGACAAGTCAGAGGTCCTCATCCTCTGATCCACCCCCTCGGCCTGGGACGCCTCCTGGTGGCCGACTGCACTAGGAACACCCCCAACACCCACCGACCACGCATGCAACCTAGGGGTCATCCTAGACTCTACCCTCTCCATGACGAAGCAGGTCAACGCCGTCTCCTCCTCCTGCTTCAACACCCTCTGCATGCTTCGCAGGATCTTCAAATGGATCCCCACCGAAACAAGAAGGACGGTCACCCAGGCCCTCGTCAGCAGTAGACTGGACTAAGGAAACGCACTCCACGCAGGAGCCCCGGCCAAACGCTTGAAACGGCTTCAATGCATCCAGAACGCCTCCGCACGTCTGATCCTCGACATCCCTCGCCGCAGCCACATCACACCCCACCTGAGAGACCTACACTGGCTCCCTGTAAACAAGAGGGTTCGAGGCATGTGGGCTGCTGAATTCATATCTGTGCATAGATCGCCGCCTAGTGTTGGGTCCGGATGATTGCACATTGTTGTCCTGGAAGAGTCTTCGAAGTATCACAAGATAGGTGGCTCCTCCCCTGGACTACAGTGCGCATGGGCATCCTCTCCATCCTCAGATTGTTTTTTTCCGCCATTGGGTTCGGATGTGCTTATCTTAGCTCAAGTTAGGAAAACTATATTTAGACTTCGTCGGTATCGTTCGCGTTCGGTATCGATAACTTTCTTCTTTCACCTCATCGGATCGAGTTCGGACCGAACTTCAATCGACGATCGAACATGGAATCGAGGACTCCCTTCAAGAGATGTCCTCTATGTCACGCCAAATATCCCCACATCGACGTCCACCCGGTGTGTAACAAATGTTTGTCACCGGATCACGATGAATCCAAGTGTATGGCCTGCACCCGATTCCGGTCAAAGAAGACACTTCGGAATCGACGTGCAGCTCGCTTGGAGGCCAACAAATCGGCGCCTACCCCAGTAAACATATTCGGGACCGAGGATGAAGATGTCGAGAGCGTCGAGGAAGTGAATCTGATTCTGCTTCGGAACCTGACTCCAACTATGAAGCCGAAGACGAGGGGATATTCCAGGACGAAGAAGTCGTCGACGAGGTAGGAGACGACAATCGGGCCCTTGGGGCCGAAGAAGATAGCTCAGGCGAGGAGCTAGGCCAATCCGTCGATACGGAGGCCCAGGGACAGAATGTCCATATGGCTCGGGTCGCGGGGTCGCCTGCGGGCCTCACCCAAGACCAGTCACTGCGTTCTACAGCCCCGCCTCCGGGCTCGGCTTCGAACATTTCCAACGAGCCGGAACTTTGTAAAACCTCTCGAGTCGATCCCTCAAAATCGAAACTGAAAGCTGCACAGGTGAAACCGAAACAAAAAGTGCAACTCGTCCTCGTCGGATCGAAGGCTTCCAACCCTTCACATCCGCAAACACAAAAGAAGGACATCGGAACCGAACAGCCTAAAGGCACTGTCGGTGCCGAGGAAACACACAGAGTTTTCGGCGCCAAGAAACACAAGAAGGCCCTCGGTCCCCCGAAGCCGCAGATGCCTTTAACAACCAAAGTTGGGGCGCGAACGCCTACAGCCCAGATGACCGATCGTGCATCGACTGCAAAGGGTGCCGACGGTGCGAGGATCCCCACTCCACAGGGCGTCGACCCGAAAATTCAAATCGAAAAGCCTAAGTCGGGAAAGGGACCTGGGACGGCCTCCAAGCCGGTCCCCGAAGAGCACGTCGGTTCCAGTGCACCATCGCCATCCCTGGTGAAGCAGGTGTCTGAGTCCCTGACGCGCATCAGGGAACGGGACACACCCGACCCGAAACAGGGCCACGAGCCGAAGAAGGTCGCAAAGGCTACATCGACGCCGGCGCCGATCACTTTTGGATTGCCGCCGTCGGGGACACCTAAAATGTTCGCACTCCGGAAGGGCTTCACACCCGCAAAACCTGCACCTGCAGATCCACCTGTCGACGACTCACAGGAGCGGGTCATCGACCTCGAAACCGGTAAACTGGTGTTTCGGAAGAGAAAGTGTCCCGGTGAACACTTTGGAGTCCTATAAAATCCCGCTCAAGAAGAAAATGGATTCCGGCTCCACTCAACTGCCTGTGGAACCTTATCAAACTTATAGTCACCACACACTTGATTTTTCTCCAACACCTTCAGAGACGGATGCAGGTGACACCTATTATGAGGATACCACTTATCCTCTACATCATGACCAGGATGAACCACAGGACCAGGATCAATCATGGGGAGACCCACATGACCCAGGTGACATCCACAATGCTCCTGACACCCCTATCTACAATATAAAACCATCCCCTGCTGAGGACACTGCTGCTTTTAACGCCCTCATTGAACGGGTGGCTGCCAATCACGGGGTTGAACTTCATTCAGACTCTGTTGAAGAGGATTTCTTACTGGACACGTTCTCCACATCAGAAAAAACGGTTAAGACACTACCGATGCTAAAAGGCGTTCTTAAACATGCTAAGGACATCTTTAAGGAGCCAACAAGAACACGAGTGTTAAACCCCAGGATTGAGAAAAAGTATAGATCAGCCCCAGGAGACCCTACGTACATTATGGGTCAATTGCCATTGGACTCCCTGGTTGTTTTGAACGCCTGCAAAAGAGCGAACTCTCAAACTACTGGTGATGCTCTTCCTCCGGACAAAGAGTCCAAGGTGTTCGAAAACTCTGGGAAACGGGTGGCAGCTCAAGCATCAAACATCTGGCGCATTGCCAACACCCAGGCACTTCTAGCCAGGTACAATAGGTCCCACTACGATATCCTGGAACCCCTAATACAACACCTACCAGATGAGTACAAGGAGGGGGCGGAGCTCCTCATTAGAGAGGGGCAACTCGTTACCAATGCGTCCATCAAATGCGCACTGGATGCAGCAGACACAGCAGCCAGGGCCATCAACACTAGTGTGATGTTACGAAGACATGCATGGTTAAGAATATCGGGCTTTAAACCAGACATTCAAACAAATATCTTGCATCAGCCAGTCAACCCAGACTTCTTATTTGGCCCTGAAGTTGACACCACACTCAAAGATTGAAAAAGACACTGAGACTTCTAAATCTATGGGGGCTCTACAATCCCAGCAGTTTCGTAGTGGCTCCTTTCGTCGCCCCAGAAATTCAGGAGCAGCTAGAGGTCAGGGCTCCCAGCAGCAATACAATAAAGGAGGGTTCCAAAGTTCTTATAATAAAAACAATAGGGGTGGATACCGTGGCTCCAGCACCAAGGGCAGAGGCAAAGGAAACAACAATACCAGATCCTCTGCCAATAACAAACAGTGACATCTTGTCACTGCCCCCCGTCCACATAACACCGGTCGGGGGGAGATTACAACAGTTCCTGCCAGTCTGGAGTTCCATCACCACAGACAGGTGGGTCTTAGACATTGTCCAGTACGGTTATTGTCTAGAATTAACATCCATTCCACCCAACATACCACCAAGACAACGTCCTATGTCCGCAGAGCACTTGACATTATTGCAGCAGGAAGTACTGAGTATACTGCAAAAAGGAGCCATAGAGCCCGTGCCTATCCAGCAGCACGATTTAGCGGTGTACTCTCTGTACTTCTTAATCCCCAAAAAAGACGGCTCTCTCAGGCCTATACTGGACCTAAGACCTCTCAACATGTACATTCTGTCGGAACATTTTCATATGACCACCCTCCAGCAGGTTCTGCCGTTACTCAGTCAGGGAGACTTCCTAGCAACACTAGATTTAAAGGATGCGTATTTCCACGTTCCCATACACCCATCCCACAGAAAATATCTCAGGTTCACTATTCAAAATCAACATTATCAGTTCAAGGTACTCCCTTTCGGAGTAACAACAGCTCCCAGGGTCTTTACCAAGTGCCTAGCGACGGTGGCTGCTCACTTGCGAAGACAACATATTCACGTCTTCCCTTACCTGGACGACTGGCTTGTTCAGGCAAAGTCAGCCCAGCAATGCGCCAGCCACATGTCCCACACCATTCACCTTCTTCACAGTCTGGGATTCTCACTAAATTATCCCAAATCACACCTTCAACCAGCCCACGTACAACAGTACCTAGGCGCGACCATAGACACTCTGGCAGCCACAGCTCAGCCAACCTTAGTGAGAATCAACAGCATACAGTTGCTAATAAAAAAGTTCAGACCTCAACACTCCCTTCCAGCGCGAGTGTTCATGCAGTTGATAGGCATGATGGCCTCCTGCATCTTCATAGTCCCGCACGCGAGACTACATATGCGCCCGCTTCAAGAGTGCTTAGCACGTCAATGGAATCAGGCTCAAGGACAGTTAAAAGACCTAGTGTTGGTGAGCGGTCGGGCATACAACTCTCTGCATTGGTGGAATCCACAAAACCTTTGCAAGGGCCGACCGTTCCAAGAGCCTGTTCCACAAATAATACTGACGGCGGACGCGTCTCTCCAGGGATGGGGAGCTCATGTACTCAATTATACAGTGCAGGGACTATGGACGACACAGCAGAAAAAGATGCACATCAACATTCTGGAACAGATGGCAATCTTCCTAGCCATGAAGGCGTTCAAAGTACACTTGTGCTACAAAGTCGTGTTGATCCGGACGGACAACATGACTGCCATGTACTACATACAGAAGCAGGGAGGAACACACTCTCCACAGTTGTCTCATCTGGCTCAGAGCATGTGGAAGTGGGCCATTCAAAGGAACATATTCCTCATGGCGGAGCACCTCCCGGGCAAGGACAACCAGATGGCAGATCTGCTCAGCAGACACAGCCACCAAATGCACGAGTGGGAGCTACATCCATCAGTACTCCAACCGTTCTTCCGAAAGTGGGGTCATCCAGAAATAGACCTATTCGCCACAAAGGAAAACGTAAAATGCCAAAGCTTTGCCGCCAGGTTCCCACATCCACAGTCGCAGGGCAATGCGATATGGATGAACTGGTCAGGCAGATTTGCGTACGCTTTTCCCCCAGCGCCATTAATACCGCTAGTGGCACGCAAACTGAGGCAACACTCAATGACGCTCATCCTGGTTGCTCCAACGTGGGCACGCCAACCATGGTACACCACGTTTCTAGAACTTTCCGTGGTGCCACATCTAACGCTGCGACTAACGCCCAAACTTTTAACGCAGAACCATGGCGCAATTCAGCACCCAGATCCGCAACAGCTGCACGTGGCGATCTGGCTCCTGAAGTCTTAGAGTTTGGATACTTAAACCTGCCTCCAGAATGTATCAACATCATCAAAGAGGCCAGGAGACCCACCACCAGAGCTTGCTATGCGGCGAAATGAAAAAGGTTTGTCATCTACTGTCAACACAATGACATCAACCCGCTAGATGCATCTACTCAGAATATCATCTGTTACCTGCTACACTTATACCAATGCAGTCTAGCATATAGTTCCATACGCATACATCTCACCGCAATAGCAGTCTATCTTCAAAACAGGCAACACCTCTCATTATTCAGAGTGCCCGCCATCAAAGCATTCTTGGAGGGCCTTAAACGAGTAATTCCTCCACGGCACCCACCGAGCCGGTGTGGAACCTAAATGTGGTCCTCACCAGATTGATGGGTCCACCTTTTGAACCTCTACGTTCATGTGAGATTCAATTCCTCACCTGGAAAGTCGCCTTCCTGGTGGCAATCACTTCGCTGAGACGAGTTAGTGAACTCCAGGCACTAACCATTCAAGAGCTATTCATACAGGTTCATGCGAACAGAGTTTTACTTCGTACCAACCCCACCTTCATGCCTAAAGTAATATCACAGTTCCACATGAATCAAACTATTGAACTGCCTGTTTTCTTTCAAAATCCGGAAACTGTCGCAGAGAGAATGCTCCATACACTAGACGTAAAGAGAGCCCTCATGTACTATATAGACAGGACCAAGGATTTTAGGAAAACAAAACAACTATTCGTTGCCTTTTCTCCACAACATAAGGGCAACGCCATTTCCAAAGCAGGGATAGCCAGATGGATAGTTAAATGTATTCAAATCTGTTATGAAAAAGCTAAACGCACGTTAACTATTCCTCCGAGAGCCCACTCAACACGAAAGTTAGAGGCATCCATGGCTTTCCTGGGAAATATTCCGTTAGAAGCAATATGTAGAGCAGCCACATGGTCCACTATACATACATTTACCAAACACTACTGTGTAGATGTACACTCAAAACAGCAGGCAGCTATAGGACAGGCTGTTCTCAAGACTCTTTTTCAGACTGCTGCAGCTGGCACGGGCAGCCGCCGCTAATCGAGGGACTGCTATATATTCTATGCACAGATATGAATTCAGCAGCCCACATGCCTCGAACCGAATATGCTACTTACCAGTATGCATCTGTTCTTGGCATGTAGGGCTGCTGACATTCATATTGCCCACCCTCCTCCCCGGCGCCTGTAGCAGCTGCAGCACTCAGAATTTCTGTATAGCATGGTCATCACTTACTGTATCTACTCCATCACTGCCACAATGGCGAAAAACAATCTGAGGATGGAGAGGATGCCCATGCGCACTGTAGTCCAGGGGAGGAGCCACCTATCTCGTGATACTTCGAAGACTCTTCCAGGACAACAATGTGCAATCATCCGGACCCAACACTAGGCGGCGATCTATGCACAGATATGAATGTCAGCAGCCCTACATGCCAAGAACAGATGCATACTGGTAAGTAGCATATTCGATAACCTTCAAAGTCCTCACCCACGCACAAAAGGCACACCACAACGCCGGACCAACTTAACTCAACAGCTGACTCAGCCTCTACACCACCACCCGCCAGCTCCGCTCCGCAGACCGTGACCGCCGGCGGCAGATCATTCTCCCTCCTCGCCGCCAAGTCATGGAACACCCTCCCCATCCGCCTGCGCCAGACCTTCTGACCTTCCGAAGACTTCTCAAGACCTGGCTCTTCGAACAGTAGCAGATTCCCCATACCCCCTAGTGCCTTGAGACCCTCGCGGGTATGTAGTGAGCTTTACAAATGCCATGATTGATTGATTGATTTGGACAGCTGAGTTTGAACACAATGCTAAGAATACACCCACCGGTTAGTCCCCTTTTTACCTAAACTATGGGAGACATCCTAATTTTTCTGTGAATTCTCAAGACTTTGCAGTTCCAGCTGTAAGGGACATAGTACAGCATTTGGTTACCATTCACAAATCATTAACAGGAAACTCATCGAAAGCCAAGAAATGCTACAAGTTATACGCAGATAAGAAAACAAGAAAGGAACCAGAATTGAAAGTAGGAGACAAGATTTGGCTCAACTCAAAAAACCTTATACTTGAAGCCAATAGAAAGTTTCAGCCTTGTTTCTGTCACGACTTGCTCCCTGCGTTTTCATATCCACCACCAGGGGGCTGAACTGTGGGACTCTCCAGTGTCAAAACAAACTTCCAGACCCTCCCCTTCATGTACATACTGACTTTCAGCCATTTGGACACTATTTGGGAATTGATATCCATACCCAATCCATGCCAGGTTTTGTGGAAGCCATACTGCTCATGCCTGAAACTCCATTACCCAGAATTCCCTGCTCACTGCTTCGTCTCCACCCCTGCAGGCCAAGTATGGGTGGAGGGATTCAGCTCACCTGTGGCTGGCTGCTGCTAGCCTGCTCACACCTGATGCGTGTGATTACTGTGAGGTCTTTTAAGCCCCAGCTCCCTTCAGGCCTTGGTTGGTCATTGTAGCTGTCTACCGGTGAGAACGATCCTTGTTTCCAGTTCTCCCTGAGCTTTTGATATTCCTTCATTCCTGAGCTATAGCTTTTCCTTGTGCCTGAATTAGCACCACCTGCAGTGCTACCTTGTTTCCTGAGTTCCTGAGCTATAGCTATTACTTGTACTTGAATTAGCACTGCCTGCAGTGCTACCTTGTTTCCTTAGTTCCTGAGCTATAGTTATTCTTTGTTCCTGTTCCTGGGCTTCAGCTATTTCTTGTTCCTGATTTGCACTGCTTGTAGTGCTTTCTTGACTCCTTGTTTCCTGAGCTGTAGCTATTTCCTGTTTCCTTGAACCAGTACTGCCTGCAGTGCTACCTTGACTCCTGAAGCTTTAGTAATTACCTGTTTCTGAACTAGCACTGCCTGCAGAGCTACCTTAACTCCTGAGCCTTAGCTAAATTCTTGTTCCTGCCCCAGCACTGCCTTCTATGCTACTTTGTTTTCTTGATTCCTGAACCTGCACTATTCTAGTATACCCTTGTAGCCTCCCCTTCTGTATATCCTTTTCCAGTCCCTGCCTTTCTTCCCATTTCCTTGTTTCCAGTTCCTAGTTTGCTGTCTTTCTATTCTGCTGTCTTGCTTCTATTACCTTGTATGTTTGTTACTTGCTTTCTGCCACGTGTGCCCTGTGAGTTCCTTCATTTCCTGTTGAGCACTCCTCCTTGCTAGCTCCAGGTCTGTTGTGCTTGTGCTTAGTTCTACCTTCTTGCTGTTACTGCCTTGCGTGTTCCTGTTTGATCGCCAGGATCTGTGGGCACAGCTTTGAGTTGCATTTATAACATCACCATAGGTATAAGCTCCACAGACCCTGCCTTTGCATGCATATCCTATATGTGTGTATTTGCAGTCAGTACCTGTAACAGCAATTGTGGGTGAGAAATTTACTGAGCT
This sequence comes from Triturus cristatus, assembly GCF_964204655.1. Classification (NCBI taxonomy): domain Eukaryota; kingdom Metazoa; phylum Chordata; class Amphibia; order Caudata; family Salamandridae; genus Triturus; species Triturus cristatus. The sequence goes on from NC_140595.1 coordinate 244,135,383, forward strand.
TCAGTCTTACCGTGTGGAGCACCCGAGTGTTCTACCCCACACCCCCCTTTACTGTTAATGTTGTATTATATATATGTCTTGCACATCCGTCCTAGTCTGAATGCCAAATTGCCATGTGAGTGCCCTTCCTCTCGGAGTCTTAGCAATCTTGTTCCTTCGTGCAGGCTTCCCCTTTGAATCCCTTTTTTCCTCTGACTTCTTGTATGAACCTGGGCAGCGCTGTACTCTTCTTTCTCTGTACATTTTCTACCCAGTTCCCAGTCCTTCCCAAGTCCCTGACTGTGTTCCACACATAGTCCCGGACAGTCCCTGACAGTTTCATGGATCCATACCCATTAGAGAAGAAGATACACTCAGTGACCTACAAATTAAAATTACCTCAACATCTAAAAATACATTCTATAGTTCATGTGTCATTTCTAAGAATGGTGTCAAACTGTGCCACCTAAACCTCTACAAACAGAAAAAGGACCAGAATTTGAAGTGAAACAAATTTTTGATTCAAAAGAAACAGAAAAGACCAAGTTAATTACTTGATAGATTGGAAGGGCTATGGTCCAGAGGAGAGATCTTGGGAAATGTCTTCTGATGTGCATGCCCATTGTCTGGTTAAGGCCTTCCATAAACATTCCCAAACAAACCCCATCCGGGAGAGCCCTCCTTGCGAGGAGGTGCTGTCAGAACAAGGCCTTTTCTGACAAGTCAGAGGGGAAATCTGCGAATGTGATTTCCCTAAGCCAATCGTTACAGCAAGGAACAAGGTGATTACGGACCCGCTGGAGTCTGAATTGGAATGAGAGAAATTCCAAGATGGCAGCTAAAATGCCACTTTCAGGTCAGCTTTCCAGTGTTGCAGATCAGGAGGCCTAGATTGAATGTCCAGTGTGCTCTCCCTCAGAACAACACACTTCACCTGAAGAGACTTCGGATAAAGCGCCATTTTTAGGTATCTCCGCGAAAGGTACAGGGTAGTTGAGTCATGTTGAAGGCAATGGTTAGTTCGTCAAGTTTTGGTTAAAGTAAGCCTGGATATCGCGAGACGGTTAGTGTCTCGATTCTGAGCCTGTAAATTAAGGAGACTTCTAAAGAGAGTATTAGGCTGTGAGCACAGCTTTTAGAGATTAGTGTCTCACATTGTTTATGTATCAAGCCCACCTATAACTTCAGTGTGAGCACAAGCGATAGACTGCTGACAGAATAAATATTGTTTCATCTGAAGAAGCGTTTCCAACGACAACCCGCCAAAACTACTGAACAATGTTGAGGAAAAAGTAATACATTAGATGTAGGAGTTGTTAGAGTAAGTTAATGTTTGCTTGTGCATGTTTCTTGCAATTTCCTATTCAAATGAAGTACTTCAGACAATCTAATAGGAACCAGTAGATGTCTGGGAAAGACCATACATAGAAGGAAACAGAAGATAGACCAGACTGTCTCTTCTGTCTCCTAATCCCCTTTCCGAGCTCTCTTGTCAGAAATACCTGATGACAGAGGGGTTAGAGAGGGGCACTGGGAAAATTCGACATTCTGCTCCCATGCATAATTCAGGTGAAATTTCTGACACATGACAATCATGATTCATCAGACTCATCGAACTCTCAGTAGTTCCCTCTGTAGCACTCCACCGCAGGCAGGACCTTCTCACGCAGATCAGTGGAGAAATAAGACACTCATATCCCTCAACCTTGCTGTCTGGCTCCTGAAATCCTAGAGTTCGCTTACCTCAGTCTCACACAAAAACTTATGAACATTCTCAAAGAGGCTTACAGGCCTATTATTCGACCCTGTTAAGCTACTAGGGGGACAACAGTGTGTGTTGCCTCTGCTGTTTTTGGAGCCCTGATCCTTGGACCACGCTACAGGAGTAGCTTAAACAACTCACCCCGTGCTGTAGGAGCTGCTGGGACGCCAGAAAACACCGCGTGGCGGCAGAGGAGGGCGAGGCGCTGGCCCCGGGACTGCGAGGACCAGCATACAACAGCTCCAGCTGGTCCTCTTCCCGCGAGAGCCGCGCCCCCTCACAGCGCCACGCCCACAGCCAAGCCCTTCAACTTCTCGCGGCACCCGCTTCGCGGGTGCCACTCGCAACAGTGTGTGTTGCCTCTGCTGTTTTTGGAGCCCTGATCCTTTGACCACGCTACAGGAGTAGCTTAAACAACTCACCCCGTGCTGTAGGAGCTGCTGGGACGCCAGAAAAAAACGCGTGGCGGCAGAGGAGGGCGAGGCGCTGGCCCCGGGACTGCGAGGACCAGCATACAACAGCTCCAGCAGGTCCTCTTCCCGCGAGAGCCGCGCCCCCTCACAGCACCACGCCCACAGCCAAGCCCTTCAACTTCTCGCGGCACCCGCTTCGCGGGTGCCACTCGCAACAGTGTGTGTTGCCTCTGCTGTTTTTGGAGCCCTGATCCTTTGACCACGCTACAGGAGTAGCTTAAACAACTCACCCCGTGCTGTAGGAGCTGCTGGGACGCCAGAAAACACCGCGTGGCGGCAGAGGAGGGCGAGGCGCTGGCCCCGGGACTGCGAGGACCAGCATACAACAGCTCCAGCTGGTCCTCTTCCCGCGAGAGCTGCGCCCCCTCACAGCGCCACGCCCACAGCCAAGCCCTTCAACTTCTCGCGGCACCCGCTTCGCGGGTGCCACTCGCAACAGTGTGTGTTGCCTCTGCTGTTTTTGGAGCCCTGATCCTTTGACCACGCTACAGGAGTAGCTTAAACAACTCACCCCGTGCTGTAGGAGCTGCTGGGACGCCAGAAAACACCGCGTGGCGGCAGAGGAGGGCGAGGCGCTGGCCCCGGGACTGCGAGGACCAGCATACAACAGCTCCAGCTGGTCCTCTTCCCGCGAGAGCCACGCCCCCTCACAGCGCCACGCCCACAGCCAAGCCCTTCAACTTCTCGCGGCACCCGCTTCGCGGGTGCCACTCGCAACAGTGTGTGTTGCCTCTGCTGTTTTTGGAGCCCTGATCCTTTGACCACGCTACAGGAGTAGCTTAAACAACTCACCCCGTGCTGTAGGAGCTGCTGGGACGCCAGAAAACACCGCGTGGCGGCAGAGGAGGGCGAGGCGCTGGCCCCGGGACTGCGAGGACCAGCATACAACAGCTCCAGCTGGTCCTCTTCCCACGAGAGCCGCGCCCCCTCACAGCGCCACGCCCCCACAATCCATCACACTCTAAAAGCGATCACCGGACCGCGCATCGCGGGACGCGCGCGGGTCGCAGCCCGGGGCGAAGACCGGGCAAAGAGCGGGCCGTTTGAGGCCGTTCGAGAACGTGAGAGTCCGGTCCGGCCCACCCCCCCAAGCTCTACATCTAGGACATCCAATCATAGGTATCTACAATTTCTCTGACTTTTCCTAACAACTAACAGTTGCCACACAAAATTCCTCCTAGAATCACTCATTGGAAAATGAATACGAGATCTAGCAAGCAAAAGAAACTTAAAAAAAACGGGATAGGAGAAAAACTGCTAGGTCCAATGGATGATTTTCTCGCAAAAGCTAACACATTCATTGACCAAAGTTTAAGCTTAATTGAGGGGAGGGTTTCAACTGAACTTGCAATAGCACGTCGATCCTCAATGGGACTATTAGCAACCGCAAGAACTCCAGTCATACAGCCACCGCTAACTCAAAGGGATACAGCTGTAAACAGACCTAGCCTCCCAAACAACGTAGACCTTTCAGCCTCCCAATTCAGTGTAACCTCCACAGAAAGCGACTTAGAAAAAACCCCAGTTATTTTTACTGATCCAACCCCCGAAGAAGTAAGGCAAAAGAGAGGGAGGCGGGAGGGGGCCATAAAGAAAAGGAATGTTAGGAAAAATCTAAGTCAAACTGAAAACATCAAATCAACCGAGCACACAGTTTTGGTTGGTGATACAGACCTAGCTGTATTGCCCCATCACTCTGTCCCCTAAATAACAACGTGATAGTAATACATCAGCCACCACATGCCCTCCAAGACATCTCTACACCAGATTCCCCAAGCCCACAACAACTAGGCACAGAAAGAGAAGTATCAAGACTAACTAAAGAAATAGCTTCCCTCCTAAATTCCTATATTCGCCCTTTAGAAATTAGACTGAGTAACATCGAGAGTCAACTAATTAAAAATTTCTGGCTTTATTAAACTTATACCCTCTCAAGCCCTTCCAAAACCAGTCTTAAATTCCACGACTACTCTTCCTACACCTAAGCAACCTGTAACCTTACCTCTTCCACACATTAAAAAGCAACCTACAGTAAAACCCCCTACAGTACCAAACACTCTCACTGCACAAAACCCAATTCCCAAGCCCCTGATTATTCCCCCACAAACTAATTCCCAACCTATATCAATAGTAAATACCCCAATCACAGGCACATCTGCCTCTAAAAACCTAGTTACAACAAACACACATCCAACAAAAACAAAAGGACCCCTGAAAGGGACCACTGAGCAAAGATCTACCCTAAACATGCCACCTGAGGCATGCCCATATGTGGTAGTCATGACGGGGGTCCCGGAACTTACAGGTGAGGGGACGGAACCTAACTGGTCACTGAAGAACAAAGTCCAGTATTGGCTGAACACAAACCGCCCGGTTCCGCCACCCTGGAAAACCAGAATAGTATCAGTCAGTAGGACCTCGTGGGTGGGCCATAGGAAAAAAAACTATTCGGGGAGACTGTGTCGTAATCACGTTTGAGGACCCCACTATAGCTGAGTATATCTGCTCCTGGGAACATAACACCACAGGGGGGATCGCTACAAGATCGTTGTCATATTTTTACCCAAAAAGATTCAGTAACAATAACAGCTTACACGATACTGATAACATCTGGTGGAAACCTATACCACAGCCATGGGAGTTAGAGGTCGTTGGACCAAAAATACCGTTACGACATAGTGACCCTTATAACCCCTGGTGGCCAGTAAATCAGAATCACCAGCAAAGAGAAGTCCCGTGGCAGATTTTGGGCCCACAAAACAGACCTAGAAACTGGGAGCAGTGGGAGAGACCACCCTACCAACCATATGGATTCAATCATAGAGATACCACCAAGGGGCAAAACTGGACAGGCATACCGACTATGAATCGGTTCAGTGGTCTGGAAATGGTCGATTGACCAATAATTAAATCCCCGGAGCCCCCACAAACAAGCTTGGCTCCATCCATCTTCATTCCAGCCGCTCTACAAACAAAAACCATAGCTTTAGACTACATTTCCTTACAGCTTCCTGTGATCTTTTGGAATGTGGCGGGTCTCCGAAACAAAATAGAGGACGGTTCGGCGGCTGATTTTCTGAAGGAGGCTCAAATCATCTGCTTACAAGAAACCTGGTCAACGACGCCCCTACACCTTGAGGGATACAGGACATTTACATCCCCTGCCCTCCCTAGTATTTCAGGTAGACCCAAAGGGGGACTGGCAATCTACCTAGCAAATACAATCTCTGACATGAAGATTACCAAGGTAGACCTCCTGTCAAATTTCCAGATCCTCACGTTCAAAATAGGGAAAAAACTCTTCGTTACATTAATTAACATTTATAATAATCTAGCGGATGACAATTTTTTGAACGTTCTTTCCCTAATACAAGAAAAAATAAATGAACACGGGCACCCCAAGCAAAAAATCGAAAACGCCAATATAATTTGGGGTGGAGACTTCAACCTTCATCCCTGCCCCAATAACGACACCTGTGGAATGGTGGACGAATATGAGAATCCTATAGTCCACTTTATCCATTCAAGTGTGGGGCCAGCCATGAACAAATTACTTTCCGATCTGGATCTGCAAATTGTAAACCCCATTCAACAATCAAATAATAAACTAGAACCCACCTACAGAGGAAGGGGCCACAAGACCACTGTTGACTACATAATAATCACAGAAGCCCTCAAAGATCAAATTAACAACTTCAAAATTCTGGAAAACAACTTGAGCGATCACTCCGCTTTAAAAATAAACTTCCAAACAAACCAGCCAAGAACACAAATGGCAACTATAGCAAAAACCTTAACACAGAACAGGATAGAAATGGGAAAAAACAACGGATATACCATAAAATGGGAAAAACTGGACCCCAATATTCTTACAAAACAGTTAGTAAAAGCTACCTATAATAACATTCTGACCTGTCTCGACGCCCATGCAGAGATGAATCAAATCGTGGAAAACTATAAGATAATAATAGAGCAAGTTAGAAAACTACTAACTAAAACACCCAAACAAAACAATATAAGTTCCACAGGTTGGTTTAATCAAGATTGTACTAAGGCACATACTAATCTGAAGAAAGCTCTCGGAAATCCAAATAGAGACAAAACAAATATCCAATCTCTACGACGGGAGTATAACACCGCTAGAAAAGCAAGGAAAAAAGAACTGAAACAATCTTTGTGGAAGGCTTTGCACAAAAGTGCACTCCAGAAAAACAGCCAGGCATTCTGGAAAATAGTTAAATCCCCTTTGCTAACGGATCACAATGGCCCAAAAATAGACGTGGCCATCGACGAGGATTCGTGGGTGAACCACTTTTCAAAAATCTTCAAACTGACACCTACGAGTGAAGAACATCATTCTAACATCAATCCAGTAGTTTACCCAATTTTAATGGAGGTTGAGCTGCAGGACTTCGAAACAGCGTTATCACTAAGTAAGAGTGGGAAAGCTCCCGGCCCTGACGGGGTCCCAGTCGACTTATTTAAACATCTTCCAGACCTCTGGGTACCAATACTCACTAGAGTTTGCCTAGCAACAATGAAACTCGGCCTGTTAGAGTCATGGTCATCTTCCATCATGGTCCCAATCTTCAAGAAGGGGGACCGACAAGACACTAAGTGTTATCGACCAATTTCGCTCCTTGACTCCTTGGGCAAATTAGTTGGCAGAGTCCTTCTCGAAAAGTTACAGCAATGGGTAGAAGACAAAAACATCCTATCAGATTTACAGTTCGGGTTCAGGGAGGGCTTTGGAACTGTTGAACAGGCCCTAAATCTAAGCTTGTTAATATCAAAATATACCCATGCAAAACCTGGCTCCATTTACATGGTTTATGTGGATCTGTCCTCCGCATTCGACTGCGTTTCGCACGCGAGGCTCTGGTCACTGTTGAGTGCAATGGGGGTAGATCCCCCTCTTTTGGACTTTCTGAGGGAGCTATACAGTGAAGCCACGGCGAGAGTGAGGTACGGGACAAAAGGAGAACTGACATCACCATTTAGGGTAGAGCGGGGAGTGAGGCAAGGTTGCGTCCTGGCCCCCTTCCTCTTCTCTTTGTACACCAATGGCCTAGAAAAGTCTATGCTGAGAGGAGGGAGAGACCTCCCTAGAGCAAAAGGTCGCTTGATCCCCGCTCTGCTCTACGCGGACGATGCAGTCATCTTAGCACGTACCCCCATCGAACTGCAGAAATCTTTATCCAAATACGCAGACTTCATGGGTGCCCTGGACCTCCACATTAACGTCAAAACAACTTTCGTTATGGTAGTCGGCGGATCAAGAAAAGCAATTAAGTCCATTTTTTTGAAGGAACAAAAAATTGAAAAGACCTCACAGTATCCCTACTTAGGCATCATGATCGACGATGCCCTGAACTGGAAAGCCGCAGTTGAGGCCAGGAGACATCTCTTCAAACGAGCGATCATGGCGTTGATGAAATTCTCCAATAAACTCGGGAAAAGACCACCAGTAGAATTGCTACAGATTTATGCTGCGAAATGCCAAGCCATCGCATTATATGGTGCAGGGATCTGGGGACATACACCCACCGGCTCTATGCAAAAAGAGGAGAATACCTTCATGAGGTTCCTTTTATCAACTCCAAGAGGCACTTCCATCTATGCCTCACACATAGAACTTGGAATCCCATATATTGAAGATCTAATAAAAATCCAACCTCTTTTGCTTTGGAGGCGAGTATGGGTGTCAGAAAAAAATAGTCTGACTAAAACCATCCTACGCGACACCATGGATTTGGACCACGCTCATAAAATAGCCTGGCTCTCTTACGTAAGACATTTTTTCTCCGACCTGGGTCTAGAAAAATATTATCATATGCCAGAAGATTTGAAGGAAATACCTAAAAAAGAATTGAAACTAGCTGCCTTGAGCCACTTGGAATCCCTTAGACTGACATCGCTGATTGCGAAAAAATCGGTTACTCACGCAATTATGACACAGCAGTCCCTGAAAATCCAGCCATATTTGACCCTGGAGATCACAACTTATGAAAAGATGCTCCTAACAAGGTTCAGAATGAATCTCTTCTTCAGACTAGTGTCATTTCCTGAAAAAAACAACTGGAAAACTCAGATGGAACCGTGTCCACACTATTGTTTTGCAAGTTCTTCCATACCCATCGAAAAATCTGGCTAATCCCTTTATTAAAAAAATGGGGCCACAGACAATGTCGTCCAGCCATGCTGGCACTTCAAACTTTGGACTCCGAATGTACAGTTTACCACGTACTGAATTTTTTAAAGTGTATCATGAGGCACAGAAAGAATTTGTAAAACAGAGAATTAATTTCCATATCATCTAACTATTTACATTCTCTTTTTTAACTGTATATTTAATTATACTTTTAAACAAATTTTACTATGAACATTTGTATGTCATGATATCTTTTATGGTTTTGCAATGCTAAAATCCGAATAAAGATTATTATTATTATTACTAGGGGGAAACGATTTGTTCATTATTGTCACACTCAACACATTGATCCTTTAGCAGCCAAGGTACAAGACTTTGTCGGCTTTATTATATCACTTGCACACCTCTGGTTTGGCCTTTACATCCATAGGGCTACAACTAGCAGCAGCAGCTGCATGCCCACAAAATAGGCAGCACACTTCCCGATTCAGAATTGCGGTCATTAAAGCTTTCATGGAAGGTCTTGGGAGTCTTTCCACCTCCGGTGCTACCAGCTCCCACATGGAATCTTAATGTTGTATTAACAAGACTAATTGTGCATCTGTTAGAGCTTCTCCACTCTTGCCCCCAACAGTTTCTATCCTGGAAGTTAACATTCCTGGTTGTTATCACTTCGCTTAGATGTGTCAGAGCTTCAGGCACTAGATTTAGAGGAACCCTTATTTCAAGTACATGGGGACAGGGTTTTACTCCGCACCAACCCCAAATTTCTACTAAAGGTCCACCTAAATCAATACATTGAACTTTGTTTTCTTCCCTGACCTGACTCTTTTGCAGATCGGGCTCCACACATATTAGATGTAAAACGAGCTCTCATGTATTACATTGACAGGACTAAATCATTCTGAAAAACACAACTTTTTGTTGCTTTCTCCAAACCTCACAAAGGAAGAGCCATTTCTAAATCACACATTGCAAGATGGATTGTTTTTTTTTTTTTTTTTTTTTTTTTTGGAAAACCTTTATTTCGAAATTCAGGACACAGCTATTCAGCCGACAGCCCGAAGGTTCGGCAGCATTGCAAGTTAGGTACAGTAATGCGTCCCGGATACAGTACGAAGAGTAATGCAAAGGTCCAATTTTAAATAAACACAGAAAAAACACACAACAAACCCCAGCAAGGCAGAACATTGAAATACCATGGCGAAAGCCCCCAGGGGAGGCAGGACCCCACTCATCTACTAAGTATAAGACTGTGTGCGGAGGAAGAAGGGGAACAGCAGAGGCCCAGAACGGGTACCGAAACCAAACTGTGCTGGAAGGTAGGTCAGGGGGAAAGCTGTTCCTCGGGAGGTTCCAGATCCGGGGCAAGACATATTCCCCCCCTGTATAAGTTCCACCGCCCCCAGATGGCATGCCACTTCCGGGGGCGACCTCTAGAGCAGTAGACCGTCTTCTCCCTAAACATGCTCCAATCCATGTTCTCCTTCCACGCGGTCAGTGTAGGGGGACCCGGGGAGCCCCAAAATCGTGCGATATCCCTTTTAGCTACCGTGTTACCCAGAGTCACCCATTGGATCTGTGCCTCATCGAGATCAGTGGGCCCCCAAACGTTCAGGAGGCAACACCGCGCCTCCGGCTGTATCCCAATGCCCGTCACCTCCCCCATAACTGCATGGACTCTCCTCCAGAACTCCACAATGACACCACATTCCCAAATGATGTGCAGGAAAGTACCCACCATACCACATCCCCTTCTGCACAGGCCATCCTCCGAGAATCCCATGTGGACCAGCCTTGGCCCCGTAACATACACCCGGTGCAGTATTTTAAGCTGCACCAGCCTCAGACGCGACGGGATCGCAACCTCCTTAGGCGAAGAAACCGCTGACTGCCAGTCCTCATTATCCAACTCGAGGCCATCCCTGGTCCACTGTTCTCTCAGCCCCAATAGCAAGTCTGCCCGGACGTTTATCAACTTCTTATATATGAGCGAAATCGTGCTCTCGGGCATATGACAATCAAGGACTCGGTCCTCAAGGGGAGAGGACTCCGGCACCTTCTCACCCTCCACTAGGACTGATCGGAGGGCGTGACGCAGCTGGATATACCTAAAATACTCTGAAGGCCCTAGCTCAAACTCAGTCTGCAACTCCTCGAAAGACTTCACCCTCCCCTTATGCAGCACATCCCCCACCCTGGATATACCTATCAGATCCCACTTATCAAAGCCCTTCGTATGCCAGAGTCTTCCCAACCTTTCCGATTCAAACAATAGGGTAGCGAGGGTTAGCCTGTCCTTCCAGCCCAGCGAGTCGGTCGCCATCTTCCATACGCGCACCGCCACACCTGTGGGCCCCGTGAGGGACGAGTCTAGGGACCGCGAATACAACGCCCTGTAGTAGTTGCCGCCGCGCAGCAGCCACCTATCCATGGCATACCCAGGGCTGAGGGCAGGGCCGTAAAACCCATGGTTGATCGCGCTCAACTGCGTGGCCCAGTAGTACCGTCGGATGTCTGGGAGCGCAATGCCCCCATCGTACCATGGGAGCGTCAACTTTGAAATAGCTATTCGCGGCCGCCCATCCCACAGCAACGTCCTTTGGAGGCCTTCGACCTCCCGAAAGTATTTAGCCGGTACCCAGTCCAAGGTGTTCTGGAGGGCGTAGAGGAAGCGGGGAAGAGACATCATTTTGAACAGGGCCGCACGCCCAACAAGGGAGAGCGGCAGCCTCCGCCAACCTTCAACATCTCGCCTCAAGCGTGCCAAGGGGGGGAGCAGGTTCCTCTCATAGCGCACAACAGGATCCATGGATATAAAAATCCCCAAATACACAAAACCTTGCCGGGCAACCTGTATCGAACATGTTCTAGGGATCGGTGGGACCTCGCCACTAAGAACGTACAAGTACGATTTGCCCCAATTAATCACAAGCCCCGAGTTCCTACCGAACGATGCGAGTACGTCACAGACCACTATAAGTGACTTCTTTGGTGAGGCAAGATACAGCAGGATATCGTCGGCATAAAGCGAAATACGGTCCTCGTGATCAGGCGACCACCGAAGGCCCCGTATATCCGGGTGCCAACGTATCCACGCAGCCAACGGTTCAAGGGCGAGGGCGAACATCAGAGGCGACAGGGGGCAGCCCTGCCGAGTACCCCTTCCAAGCTGAAACGGAGCAGATGCCCGACCATTCACCACAACATTCGCTAGTGGCCCCTCGTACAGCAACCGGACCCAACTCACAAACCCGCGACCGAAACCAAACTTGGCCAGCACGGCCCATAAATATGCCCACTCCACCGTGTCAAAGGCCATCGTGGCATCGAGAGATGCCACAACAGCCGGTTCACGCAGCGTGCCCGCCCTGGCGATGACGCCATGAAGACGCCTAAGGTTCAGTGCTGTGTTTCGGTGCGGGATAAAGCCAGATTGATCCGGGTGGACCAGATCGCCAAGTACCCTAATCAGACGGGTAGCCAGGAGTTTGGCCAGAATTTTCGGCTCAGCGTTGAGGAGTGAAATGGGCCGATAGGAGACGCATCTATCTCGGGGTTTACCCTCTTTGTGTATGACCACGATCGACGCCAGCCGCTGATCCAACGGAAGGATCCCATCTCCCCGCGCCTCCAAAAACATGGCGCGCAGGTGAGGGGCGACCCTATCCGGGAACAGTTTGTACAGATCGATCGGCAGTCCGTTCGGTCCAGAGGCCTTACCCGAATTCAACGCGCGAATCGCCCCCGCCACCTCGTCAACCGTGATGTCGCCATCCAAATCGTCCCTATCTATGTCAGAGAGGCAGGGCAACTCGATATCACGGAGGAGATCAGACGAGTCCTCGGGCGGCCTGTCCGACACAGAGGAATAAACCCTATGAAAATACTCCGCGAAACACTCCACAATCCCTTCAGGTTCCACAATCGCCTCTCCCCCCTCTCCAATCAACTCTGGCACCACTCTATTGACCCGTTCCTTCCTGTCCAGCCACGCCAGGAGTTTCCCTGCCTTGTCTCCAACATCATACAGACGGCCCTGTTGTTCCCTGCTGAGGGTCTTGGCGGCGTCCGTCACCAGGTCCCTATACTCCGCCTGCTTCAAGCAAAGCTCATGCAATGAGGACTCTGTGACCTCCTCCTCCATATCCCCTTCAAGGGCCGCAATCTCCTCCTCCACTTGCCGCACTTCGCAATCCCTCCAATTCTTGGCAGTCACCACCAGGGAGAGGGCCTCCCCCCGAAGCACGGTCTTAAAAGCTTCCCACAGCGAGATCGCCGAGTCCACGGATCCCAGATTGTCCTTAAAGTAATTATCTACCTTCTTTACCAGGGCGCTGCGCATCTTGGGGTCTCGGAAATACCAAGGGTTAATGGGGGCCATCCTCCCTCCCGACCGAGATCCAGCCGGATCCACACTGGCGAGTGATCAGAGATACCACGTGCCATGTGCCTCGCCTCGGATATCAACGAGGCATGTGCGGCCAGAGTGAGCAAGTAGTCAATCCTGGAGAGGCTACCATGCGCCCCGGAGTGAAACGTGTATTGACTCTGTGTGGGGTGCCGGAGCCTCCAGCAGTCTATCAGGCCAAACGTGTCTAGGAGGTCTGGAAGCCATTTCTGAGCCCCCCCTGTGTCCCTGGGCGGGTATCTATCCAGCAGTCCGGAACCCACAGCGTTGAAATCCCCTCCCACTACCAGCATGCCCCCCGGGAGAGTCAGCAAAGCCCTGCCCAATTCAGCAAATGTGGCGGCCTGCAGGGCCGGCGGGACATAAACCGAAACCAAAACCAAAGTCCTTCCTTCCCACCGCCCCGCCACCGCCACAAACCTCCCCCTATCGTCAACAATGGTGGAGTCCACCTCAAAAGGCAGCGATGCTCTAACAAGGATGCCCACACCCCTGGACCCAGAAGAGAATCCCGAGTGTGCAATGAATTTATACCCCTTCCTATTCAGGGCATAGCACGTATTGCCTATGAGGTGCGTCTCCTGCAGCAGTACAACGTCTGGCATTGAGCGTTTCAGAAATTGCAAAACAATCCCCCTCTTAATGCGATCCCCCAAACCATTAACATTCCAGCTTATAACACTTAGGCCTCTACCCCCCATCCTCAAACGGAAAGAGGCCCACCCCACACCCGAGGCGCCACCATGGAACAGCCCTGAGGATAATCATCATGCCTTGCAGAAATAAACCCCCCAACAACAAACTCAAACTCCTCATAACTCCCCCCACCCTGCACCCCTGCTGCAGCTTAAAAAGCCCCCCCAACTTGCAGTGTGCCTGTCGCCCTACAAAAACAAAAATCTACAAAAAGTCCCCTGAGGGAGGAAAAGAGCACCCCTCGTCCTCCCGCAACCCTCCACAGTTACTGCACTCTGTTCAAATCTTCAAATATGGTCAAATCAAGTCAGGCCGGCTTTGAGTTATCAGCCCTGTCCATCCCGGCCACTGTCTCCATGCTCAGCTGTGTCGTCCCCGGTCCGTCGCCGGGGCAAAGCGTCCAGCCATTCGTCGGCCATAACAGGAGAGTCAAAAAAGAATGTCCGATCTTCATGCACCACCCGTAGTCTGGCGGGGAAAAGCATGGCATACTTTAGGTCCCGCTCCCGAAGCCTTCGCTTCACCCCCAGGAAGCTCTGTCGCTGCCTCTGCACCTGCTGGGTAAAGTCCGGGTAAAAATTCACCGACGCATTCTGGAAGGGGACTGGGCCCGTCACCCTCGAAGCTTGCAGGATAGCGTCCCGATCTCGAAAATGAAAGAGCCGGGCGACAATCGGCCGCGGCGGGGCACCCGCCTTGGGCCGTCCGCCCGGCACCCTATGGGCCCTTTCCACCGCAAAAAACTTTCCAAGGCCCTTAGGCTTCAGATGATTGAGGACCAAATCTTCCACAAGCAGGTCCGCCGAAGCCTCATCCGAGGACTCCGGGACCCCGATTACGCGCACGTTGTTGCGCCTGGACCGGCTCTCGAAGTCCTCAAGCCGGCGGGCGGCGAGGTCACTCTCGGCCCTCAGCTTCCGGACCTCGTTCTGCAGGTCCGCAACCTCATCAGTGAGGCCCGTGGTCTTGTCGTCCAGGTCCTTAACGCGCTCGTTAGTCTTGCCCAGGTCCGAGCGGATCAAGTTGACATCCACCAGGATGGCGTCCACCTTTTGCGCCAGGGCCTCGAATTGCCTCCCCATCGAGGTCTGCATCCCATCGAGCGCACCCATGACATCCTGCAGGGAGAGCTCCGGGGTCCCAGGCGAGTCCTCCTTCTGGGCATCCGGCGCCTGGCTCGACCCACCCGGCGATGTCTTCAGGAGGGCGTAGCGGTCCATACTGTTGACTTGGGAATACGTTCCCCGCCTGGTGGACTTAGTCTTCAGCCGATCTCCTTCTGCCTTGCCCGACATAATGGACTCCAGGCAGTCCAATGCAGTGAGGACCGTCCCCTCTCAGAGAGAGGTATAAAGAGTGAGCAGGTCCGCCTTGTTCTGTCAAAGTAGCCCACCGAGCGTCCCTGGGGTTATAGAGCCACCCAGAGCACTACAGTGTCCGGGCAGACAAAGGGAACGAAACCGAAAGTGAAAGAGCGAGGGCCTCCGTCCGGCAGTTCACACCTCACCAGGCCGATGTTGATCAACTAGGAGTCGGGCATCCTGCCAACTCTAGCCCCTGGCATCTCCGGGAGTTAGGCCGCAATCTTTCGCCAGTCATAAGTCCGGTTCCCGATGGGCGATCCGACCGCGTGTAGCATCAATCGCCTCCCTGACAACTCAGCAACACGGTGCCATGCATACCATCAGGATTAGAGTCAGGATAGTCGACGGAGGGCGCGAGGGTCTCGGGAGCTCTAAGCTCACGCGGCCATCTTGGTCAAGCGCTAGGCTCCTCCCCCGCAAGATGGATTGTTAAATGCATCCAAAGATGCTATGCTAAATAACGTTACCCACTCCAAGAGCGCAATCCACTTCTATAATATAGGGGCTTCAATGGCTTTCCTAGGAACATCCCTATTGCCGATATTTATAAGGCAGCTACATGGTCCACACCACATAATTTTACAAAACACTATTGTGTGGATATACTGGCTCCCCAACAAGCCAATGTTGGACAGGCAGTTCTGGGTACACTTTTTCAAACCACTGCAACTCCCACACGCTAGCCACTGTTATTTTGGGGTGGACTGCTTTACAGTCTATGCACAGCATGTGTATCTACAGCTACACATGCCTCAAATGGATGATGTTGCATACCCAGTAAGCATCTGTTCGTGGCATGTAGTGCTGTAAATTCACATGCACCCACCCTCCTCCCCGGCCTCCTGTCACTCAATTTAATATTTCTTAATTCCTCTTTGTAGGGAGATCTCTTTATACTACACTTCATTTACACTTCATCCTCACCCACCATGCGGGCTAAACATTCTAACAATTGAGTCATTTTCCATGCACATTACCAACATGATGAGTCACAATACCTTGTGACTCAGAAGACTTTCTTAAAAGAAAAACAACTTGCACACATCTGCTCCAACACTAGATGGCAGGATTATGCACAGCATGTGAATCTACAGCACTATGTGCCACAAACTGATACTTACTGAATAAGAAACATTTTCCTTTGTGTAACTCTTGAATGACTTCCTCAAGTTAATTTCTAATTCCTTTCCATAATGTCATCAGTATATCTCTAATAGGTCACTAGATTTGTCTTACATTTCATACTGCATAAGATGTCAGCCTCAAATCTTTTCATAGCTAGAGTAGCATAGTGTGGAACTCCACATTTGCACATGTATGTTCCAGGGGGTGCAAGCAATCTTTGACATTCTGTTCAAATTAACTGTGATACAGTGTAAAGTGCATTAATTCCAAAATAAAAATGTTCATGTCCTTTTCCAAGGGAATTGTCAGTGCATTATCTACAGCTGCCAATCCTAAATATTGGGATAGCGAGTGTGAGGAGTACAGCCGCGAGACGGACCGGAAGTGGCCGGCGGGCAGTTGGGACGTGCTACACATGCCGGAAGACTGAGCGGTCTAGTGGCAGCACAGAGCGTCAAGGAGGAACAGCTGACGTCACCCGCAGAGGACGGAAGAAAAGGCTTCGAGCAGGAGAAGGAAGGCGGCAAGAGTACAGAAGAGAGGAGTGCGGGGGCAGGGAAGAGCGGCGAGCGAGGCGAGGATGAGGAGAAAGGAATAGGAAGACCCGAAGAACAAAAGAATTTGCTATACACTGTGCTAGAGCCTGTCAGCCCGAAGGAGGGAGAGAACGCCCCGGGTCCCACCGCCACGGCCCTGGACACGGGTCGTGGTCTAAGGCAAGTACCGAGGAGGACATCGTTTTGGTGGGGGTAGCACGGGGAATTAGTTCACGCGTGCGTTGTTTTTTTTATTGCTTCATGCCCTGCGGAATCTCCTCCTCCCCCCCCCCCCCCCCGCCCCTCGCTTCATAACGTACGGTGGTGGGTGCACACGCAGCGAAAGGCCAAACAAACCTAACAGTAACCCCGGCCTGTATTTCTCCTGTTTTCCTGTACCCTGGGCCAAAGAGAGAGACTCCCCAGAGACCCTGCTGTGACAAGACCCCGAGGCACGAAGGAAGGAATCGGGAGGAACAGTGGAGGACCCCTTTGTTTTGTTTGTTACAGTTGTTATTGGCTTCATATAGCCCAGAGAAGGACCAAGAAGAGCCAAATAAAAAGCCTTAAATTCCACTTTTCAATATGTCCTATGTTCCCTTACACCCCGTAGTCCAACAACTTGCCCACAGCGAGATATAAGCACTTTCACATCAATGGTACAAAGTAGTATGCTTTCTCCATTTGTCGTTGTTTTCTGTATCTTGTTAATGAAATCTATGGTATCCTTAACATAAGATTAGCTGGATTGTATGCATGGTTGTAGATGTTGGTCTCAATAATTTCCTATTGGTTCAAGAATGGAATTTCTGGTGGATAGTATGGTCCTGAATGGTGGTACATTCGCATTCTTGTGGAATTTGGGTAAAATGTGTTTGGCTGGAACATTTGAACGTTGTTGCTTCAATAATATCTTGTCCATCTGAGATAGGAGCCTGTTCATGGACTCTTTCAAAATAATCCTTAGTATTGGAGAATTTCTTGGTAGGGTTTTCATCCATTCTCATGTATATACTGTCATCTGAAACATGCAAATCAACATTTTGTAGCTAGTATTCTCTACCCATGATAACCGAGACACCTGTGTCTGCCCTACTTCTGTCGCGAAGTGGCGTATAGGAGTGGATTGGTGCGCCACTCAGGAACTAACTGTATATGAGGCCACAGGCTGTCCGGAGAAGCATGAACCCATATCGGGCAATTGGCTGGGATTGACAGGCTGAGATCCCATAGCTCATTGTGGGTAGGCTCCGAGGGGCAATACTGTTTTTGAATACTGCATGGCCCTCAGGGGAAACTTATGAAAATGTACCCTGATCTCTTGTTGTGTCACAATGCTGTACTTTTCACTTTGTTGTCTATAAAACCAATAAAATAGAGTATAAAAAGAAAAGTCAGACAATATGCAGTTATTGCAAGGTGCACACTGACTTTAATATCTGTAGAACAGTCTTAACGACCGCTCCGAAGTTTTACACGTATGAAATCTTGACTATTCGCAATTGTAACATAGTCCACAACAACAGCAGTTTTCAATGAGGACACCTTTTCAAATGGAAATTCTTCAGATGAAATTTCTTTTTAGAGTTCCTGTTGCGAGTTTGTGCTTCACTGGTTTGGTTGCAGCATCTCACTCAAATAATGCGTTCGTTAGAAGATCATGCGATAGAATTAATTGATAAATGCATCCCTTTCTTTCGCTACATGCATCTCTTTTTGTAACCTGTTTTGTAGTGGCTGTTTGGACGAAAGTCTTACTATCGCAATTAAAGTGTGGAAGTTTAGCTTTAGTGATTATGTCAAAAAGCTTTTTCTCTTTCAAATTAAATCTCTCCTGCTTGAGTTCTGCATATAGTTGCGATCCATGATCCAGGACATCTAGTAGACGTGTCTTAATATCGTTAGCCACATAATATTTGGTCAAGAAGTTCCGTAGTCGCATTTCAAAGGGGGTTTCCTTGCTGCTGCATGAAATGAAGAAGGCTGTCAACATGTTTATTAAAATGTTACCCTCTCTTTTCCACACGTTCATGGTGAGGAACAGCTTCATGATGGCCCATTAATTTTGAATTTGTCATCTCTCTCAAAACATTGCAATACAAAGAACTTCATGGTACACTAGCTGCGATTGAGCAACATATTCACTTTTACGTGTCTCAAAACAATTCCTTGGAGCTTATCTTTGATCTCTGGATCATCTGTTCCAGTTTCATATCTGGAGCCATTGCATTGAACCAGCCCTCTCTGACTTTAACCACAAAATGTCTTTGAATGAATTTTCTATAGCGGTATGGTTTTCCACCTGTCGCTTCTTTACTCTCTTCAAAAACCAAGACCAATATTTCAGGTAGATTATGCAGTCAAAGTCGCGAAGCACAGTAATCAGTGACTCCACAGCCTTCACATGCAGCTTTCCATCACCTTCCAGATCAGCATGTTCTAAGTTTTTCACTAGAGCTATTATGTCTAAAACAATTCCCAAGGACTTGCAAAGTGACAATTTTTCTTTACATAATGAGTTCCGCTCAATACTGACTGGACAGTTATACTTCGAAAGACTTCAGCCTCAATAAGTGCATCATCTATGCCACATCCACTGAGATAACGTCCTGCAAACCACAACGCTCATCATTGGATAAAAGTAATCAAATTATACTGGATTGCTTATAAAACAAATATCAGCTACAATACGGAAAACACCTTCATTGCAGAGAATTGGCAGGGGATAGGCTGGTGTTCAAGCTTAATATGCACATTTTAGAAATATTTTAGAGCTGTGTATACTGTTGCACAGTTTGTTACTGGAGATGGAATTACTGGTAAATACTAAGCCTTCTTCAGTGGGACGGTGTACTGGGATATCAGAGCATGAATACCAGCATAAGTAGGAACTGACTTTTCTTCATCTCGCAGTAAGTACCAAATAAGCAATATAGTTAATTCAGTTAAATCAGCTTTGCCAACCGCAGCATCAGGTAGAAGATCCATGTCCTCAGCCACTCTGAAACTTTCTGGCAGAATAGGACGTGTTGAAGGCTTATAGTGATTTTGCACTTGTTAGCAAGGCAGTTGGGTTATAAGTTTGCAACTTCGTTTGTTTATGCCTACAGCTGCTGCAGCTTGTTTTCCAGCAGCTACTTCATTGATACAGTCTTGAAAAAGAACCATGGCTGTATCATTTGTGCTGTATGTTCCAGACAAGGAAGAGCTCTCTTTAAAATCAAAATTATCAGGAGCAGCATTTGAAAATCATTTCCTGTTGAAGTGACTTGGAAGTGATGTGCTGTCAGATTCACAAGATTTTGCAGCATGAGCTAAGAAGTTCCTGCTCCATACTATGTAATTATAAGTTGTTGATACACCAATCCTGTTCATTGAAGTGATTAGCTCTCTGCTTTTGCACTTGTTTTAGATTGCGTGAGCAGTCATCATGAGTAGTGGGGTTTTCTTCTTGATGTGATGTAATTCCTAAAGCATGTCTTGGAAAAGACTGTACATTTGCACAGCGTAAGACTGTCGGTTCATGGATTGTTTTTCATTTCTTCGCTTATATCTTCAAAGCCATCAACGAGGTTGTCTGCTTCTGTTCCGAACTCCAGAACTGAGGTTAGTAACAGTTTTGCTCTGCTGATATTTAACAATGATGTCAAAAATGTTAAGACAACATCAGGCATTTTTGTTGACTCCCATGAATTGTGGAGTCTGGGGCATCACAAAATTTGTCATTAAGTCCAAAACCTAAATTTTCAGGACGTTTCTTAAAATGGTTGCTGCTGATTTTTACTACATCCTGTGATCTTATTTTAGCAGCAAGAACTTCAGGAGTCCGATCAGCTGAGAACACCAGAAGTGGCTATTTTCTTTTGTTAAGACTGATAACAAATTCTGTCATTGTACATTCTCACCAGAAAAATCTTAATTTCATTATTATGGAGCAATAGTTTCATTGATGTTGACAATTATTTATCTGATCTCACTGAATGTGAACCCGTAGCAAGCACTCGAGTTGCTTAAAACTGAATTTGCTTTTTCAAAGAGTGCAAGCCTATTTGAAGGCTGGCGGTTACCTTGCTGCCGGGAGCAAATTATACAGTCATATTTTCAAATGTATGCACACACGCATTTCGGGTGGGCATACAAATCCGCTGTAAATACATTCACCTTGCTGTTTAGATCAGCTACTCGGCTGACAACTTCATCTTGGGAGAAACTAGCTGCAAATAAAAACATGTTTTCCCTTTGAGACTTACATAATCTGTACTTTGTTCTTTCGTCAATCCCTTTGACCCTTGTTCTGGCTAAACCACAGATAACACATTGAAGAGCCTCTGCTTTCTGATCAGTTGTTGGAGGTGACGAGGGGTAGCCATTAATCTAAGTGGATGGGCATTGGGTTTGGTTTTCATCGCTTTCTCAGAAGACTCTGGTTCTTAATGTGATTCACTGGTTTCGGCAATTTGTTTTACACATTTTACAGGCTCTTTTCCATTGTAAATGACTTCCAGCACTTGCTACAGTGATACAATATTTTATTCTCTTCACCCATCAGTTTCAGTATTTTGTGAACTTCCTCTTACCGTATTTCTGCAACAGCTTGAACTCTCTTCTGTCCAACTGCAGTTGTTAGCCTTTCTTTGGGATTAGTTTGGCTTATGACACATTTTTCTTTGTTGAAGGAGTCCTCAGGTTGTGTAGTTAGAGACACACTGTCAGGAGGTAAAGATTCTCTGCTTCCTGCTGCTTCGCTCATGTTTACGAATTTGAATCAATGAAAAACTTGAAACAAAAACAATATGAAAATACATTACCAAAATGATGGCTAAAACACATAGAGCTGCCGTTTTGGAAACAGCTAGAGAGTTTCTATTTTCTATATTTGTCTATATAAGTCTATATAAGACTGCTTGACCCCAAAACCTATGTTTTGACACCAAAATGTAGCATATAGGTCTCATGGTTCCTGAAATATTACATCATCATAGCAACACATCCGCTATTTTTAAACATATCGTCTAGAAAATTTCGGCCCGGATTAGCAATGTCTAAACAAGCTAACTTCTCTAATGTTCTAAAAACACAAATCAATAATGAAAATCTCTGGACAACAATTTTTTTACGGAGGTTTATCAAGGAGCTAGAACTATCCCGGGCAGGACAATTGAACAGACTTGTTGGATGTATCCATCATAAATGCCAGGCCACAATGACCAGATTATTTAAAGTAATGTGAGATTTAGAGGTGGGGTTTTTCATTTTAATGCATTTAAGCCTTTTAAAGAGCATAAAACTACTTACTCAAAAATGTGGCACATTTAAAGCATCATCTTTTGTACAAGCACATCTGTATGCAGGTAATGCAGTAGCACTCTTGCAGACATGTTCAATTTGTTTAACAGGCGCAGACAAATTCGGAGGCAAGCAGTGATACTTCAACCCCTCTGTATTGGTTCCTCCTAAAGTAATGAGGAACACTCAGTCGAGGATGTTAAAGAGAAAACAGCAATTTAACAAAGATCCTTTAAGGCAATGTATTTCACGTATTAGAGCGGTGCTCCATACGGAGTAAAACACTTGGTACGTTGTTGAAAGCTGTCAAGGAGAGTCTTTACTTTTTATTCTTCCATGGCTAACATCAAAGAATAAGAAACTGCACACCCATGTCCAAGAGGTTGGACGCGCTTCTATATTTTAATCCAAACAAAAATGAATGGTGGTCCCATGTTATGTTTGACCCCTTCAGTGAGGGATGGGTTTTCTGCCTGAACATTTTGCATGCTGCTATTTTCTAACCTAAACTTGCCATGAGAACAATTAGGGTCGATATTGAAAGTTATTTTGGCAAAAGATTTAGAACTAGCAGAACTCACAAATGAGTTAAAGCACATAGAGGGATGGATGGGAAGTGAATGAAAAAACAATAATTGCCAATTAATTATTTGAACGAACTGATTTGTTTTTGTTTTTCTGCTTTTGAGATGCTATCTCCTGACAAACTTTGATGAGGAATTCATCCCTTGAATCAGATTGCATAATACGGGCATATCATTTTTAATTTGCTTGTCATTGAGGTGTTAATATGTTCAATGTTTCTCACAGGGAGCTGAGTCTGTTGTGTGAAGAGGGAGAGAATGTCACTGAGGGATTTATAAAGCTGCACTCGTGAGTATCTACACTTTTTTTATTTCTAAATTCCCTTTTTAAACGTATTAAATGACAAAGCATATACAGGTCGGCAGTAGATTTATTTATTTAATTTAATTTTTATGAGTTTTATATAGCGCTGGCTAGACCCGTAGGTATCAGAGCGCTTTACATTAGGTTACACAATGTTACAGAAAAATTATAACAATTACACATAACATCAAGAATAATCAACACATTGAGAGAGGAAAGGAAGGTGAGTCAAATAGAGCGGAGGGTGGGGGGGGGGGGGGAGTGTGAAGGGGGAGGATGAGGATAAGGGAAAAGACGGCAGGAGAGACGAAAGGAAGTCTGCTCAATGACCGACTGGGTAGATGACGTCCTAGGAGGAAATCCACAGTCCATCTCCCCTTTAGCTAAACAAGGTAGCTCCATTGGGCAAAAAGCTAGGTCTCAACTGACGAGGGAAAGCTCACAGAAGAAAGTCCAGTTGGTAATCAGGGTGGGAACTATGAGCAAGGATGGGAGAGGGCAAAGGTCAATAGCTGGAAAGAGGAGAAGGGTAGAGCGGAAATGGGTAGGGGGCAGGGTGAAGGGGGAGGAGGGAGATGAGAGACTCAGGAGAGTTTGCCCAAAGACTGGCTGAGTAGGTGATGGCCAAGGAGGGAATCCATAGTCCATCTCCCCTTTAGCTCCTGAGGTAGCTCCACCGGGCATCAGTCAAAATGGCTAGGTCTCCGCTGACTAGGGAAAGTTCTCAGAGTAAATGTCCTGGTGGGTAAGCAGGAACAGGGTCAGGTGAGGGCTGATCAAGATGGCAGGTGCTACAGTACTTTACAGGGAAGGATGGGCCAGTCTCCCTTAGCTCTTAAAAGGTCACAAGATCTCCCAAGCGTCAATATGTGATCGGGGGTAACGCAGTCCATTAAAAGCCCACCTGGACGCTTCTCCCCTCTCGGCGGGACAAGCGTGGTAGGAGTGGCCATTTTGCCTCGATGAACTATGGCGTTAGCAAACAATCAAAATGTGAACCAAAATAAATCTACAAACAAAAATATGAGCATTCTATATTGAAACATGTATCTGATAGACATCTAGCCCCATATTCCTTAACTTAGAATATCCCCAGGCGACCAATTGGATCTGAAAAAAATCTTCAGCAGTACCCCTGCGTGCCGGGAGACAGCCTCGCATGGCTCTGTCCTGACGTCGTCCACGGATATGATGTCATGGGAGCCATATAAATCCCTCCTGGCGCGGTGACGTCAGTTTCCTTCTTTTCCCCATCTCAACGCAGATCCGGAGAAGTGGTTACCTCTGGCCTGTTTAATTTTGTTTTTCAGGCCTTCTCGATGCCTTTGGCGTCCGGGAACAGTGTGTGCTGCCTTCGGGCTTCGAGGCATATGAATCCTGTACGTGGCAGATGTCGGCGACGGATCCACACGCGATCTGTATGTGGTGCTTGGGAGACCGAAACTCAGAGGAGTGGGACGCCTGCTGATGGCTGAAGCCGAAGTCCCTGTGGGAACGTCGCATGAAGTTGCTGTCCGCCCGGATGTCCCGTTCGGAGTCCTCACGCTGCCGGTCTCCTTCTCGTGTTGGGGGGGGCTCGGTTCAGTACAGGTTGTGGAGTCGTTGCTGCGGACGTTGCTCTCCTGCTGCAGGTAAGCACAAGAAAAAGACGTCACGGAGGCCGCCCACCTCACGCAATGACGGCGGCCACTGCTCCCGGTCTCCACCAGTCACGGGCCCTCAGGAGTCGACCCCCACTTCCCCGCCATTTCCTGGGGCTAGGCCGACTAGGGCCCAGATAGAGGCCTATTGTCGGGCCTTACTAGCCATGTTTGGGTCACCCCCTCTCCTTGGCGCGCCTTTGGGCCCCACAGAGGGGGTATGGGCTCAGATCGGGATTTCGCCAGCGGGTTCGCCCTCTGCGCCGGGCGTGCACCCTGACTCTGGTTCCAGAGTCGCTGCAACGTCGGGACATGGCCCAGAGGGGCATCCTACTCCCACGTCCAAACCTTCTATGTCGTCTCCGCACAGCGCTGTGAGGCTCCCTGCGTCGACGCAGGCTGAGGCTGCAGCGCATTTCTCGACTCCGTTCCTCTCTGCAGGTTCCCACCTCAGTGGAGGTCGCGTTGATGCCGGTTCGGACAGACGAGGCTCCTTCAGGGATCATCAACGTCGAGACGATGCTGGCGTCATCTCAACGGCAATCGACGCCGGTGCCATCCCCGGTCGTTCATCGGTTGGTGGAGGATGTGGAGGCCGAAACTGAGGAGACAGGATTAGCCTCATGCCATCCCCTATGGATGACCTGTTGTCGCCAACGCGAATGGCCATGGTGGCTAGTGCAGCTTTTGGCGAGGGTGGTTCGCAGGGTTACAGATATTTAACAAGTGCAGCCACCCTCAGTCCCTCTGCCCTCTGATCTCTTGCTGGATTTGCTCCACCAGGGCACCATCGAAGTCGGGGCCTTGTTGCCTTTTGGCGAGTCGTTATACGACACTTTTCTAGGAACTTGAGAGAGGCCTTCTGCGAGGGAACGTGGATCGTGCTATTGCACATCGACATCGCCCTGCTCCAGATGACCCTGTCTGTTTGTCCCTCCATCCTAGGGCTGGTAATTCAGTCAGCTTCTGGCTTGCTGCCTTCTGCCCCTCCTCCGTTACTCCCTCTCACTTGGGAGTCTCGATGGTTGGAGTCGTGTGGCCGCCATGTATTTGCTTCCACCAGTGCAGGCCTTAGATCCCTGAACATGTCTTGTGTGTTTGCACGGGCTACTTCTGCCCTTTGGGACTCGCTCGAGCGCCTCCTTCCCTCTCTTCCGGTGGGTCTTCGGACTAACCTGGATCGGTTGATTCGTGATGGGCGGGAAATGGCTCTGTTTTCCATTCGGTCGGCGATGGACACCACTGAATTGGTGGGTCAAGCTATGGCCCGGTCAGTTACTCTGCGTCGCCATGCCTGACTGCGCGATGGCTGTTTTCCTGCCAATGTCCAAGAGCGTATTAGGGATTTGCCCTTTGAAGGGGTCACCTTGTTCGACAGAAATGCTAACTTGGCTGTTTAACGTCTCTTGTCTGAGTTTCCATGAGTTCCATGGTTTATAATCCTTGTTGTGGACTTTGGCTTTTAGTTGCAGTAATCTCACTGCTTTTTCTGATCCTCGTCTCTGGGTTCAAGATGTTATTGCCGAGACGGACAGTGCAGCTTTTCACGGTCTTGTCCAGTGGAATGTCTGCCAGCTACGTCACTTGCCTTGTTTTGTATTTCCATCTGCACTTCCCTGGCAGGGACTCCGGTCCCTTTGCTATTGCCGCACACAGATTTAGGGTTTCCGCTCCTGGTCTCTGCTGCTGTTTTCTGACCCACTGTGGCCTAGTGGTTGAGGTCTCTGACTCTTACTCCAAAGGTTATGTGTTCCACTCCAGGTGTTTCACTGGTTGTGGGTTCTCAGTCAACACTAAAGGCGATATTGCTTTCTTTTTCTGTCAGACTTACGTCTGTATATTTCACACTCTTACCTCGTGAGTATAGTGGTCAGTGTCTCCGCCTGTCTCACGGAAGACCAGGGTTCCGTCCCCGTTGAGGGGATGCTGTAGCTTTTTAGGTGTCTTGACATTGTTGTGTCCTGCGCTTCCCCTTGCTTTTAAATTTTTTCACAATTTGTTTCTATATACGTCTGTCTCTCTGTGTGTCTGTCTCTCTCTCTCTCTCTCTCTCTCTCTCTCTCTCTCTCTCTCTCTCTCTCTCTCTCTCTCTCTCTCTCTCTCTCTCTCTCTCTCTCTATATCTATATATATATATATATATATATATATTCATTTCTTGAGCTGACCCACAGTGAGTGAGCACGCTTACTAGGTTTTCCCTTGCCCTAGTATTGGGGGTCTTTACCCCAGGTCTCTCTCTCTTATGGGAGCAAGCCCTCTTTGTCTCCCTGGTTTTGCTGGTTTCTCCCTCGCCGTTTGTACCTTGGCACCTTGACTACCTGATGCTGCGCCCGTCTTTCTTTGCCACTGCATGTGTGCGGATGATGCTTAAATTCTTGGGCTTTTGCATAGGTGTGGTGTAGTTCCACATACATGTATCTCCTGGTAGTCATGGTTCTGTATGTTCGAGGCATGTGGGCTGCTGAATTCATATCTGTGCATAGATCGCTGCCTAGTGTTGGGTCCGGATGTTTGCACGTTGTTGTCCTGGAAGAGTCTTCGAAGTATCACGAGATAGGTGACTCCTCCCCTGGACCACAGTGCGCATGGGCATCCTCTCCATCCTTAGATTGGTTTTTTCTGCCATTGGGTTCGGATGTGCTTATCTTAGCTCAAGTTAGGAAAATTTAGTTTAAGGCCAAAAGGCCTTTAGTTTTCGTCGGTACTGTTCCCGTTCGGTATCGACTGCTTTCTTAATTAGTTTTAGAAACTTCTTCCAGTTTTTCGGATCCGGTTAATCCGAACATCAACCTTACATCGACGATGGAATCGAGGACCCCATTCAAACGGTGTCCTGTATGCTACGCCAAATACCCACACATCGACGTCCACCCGGTATGCAACAAATGTCTCTCACCGGATCACGACAAATCGAAATGTATGGCCTGTGCCCGATTCCGATCGAAGAAGACTCTCTGGAATCGACGGGCAGCGAGATTAGAAGCGCAGCACTCGGCGCCTGCCCCGGCCAACATCTTCAGCACCGAGGACGAGGATGTTGAGAGCGTGGAAGAAGTAAACTCCAGCCCCGCTTCCAAACATGATTCCCGATCGGAAGACGCCGATTAAGCGCTTTTTCACAGGGAAGAAGCCGTCGACGAGGTAGGAGACTACGATGAGGCCTTTGGGGCCAAAGAAGATAGCTCTAACGAAGAGCCAGGCCTACCCGTCGATACGGAGGCCGTCAAAGTGCGTCATTCTACGGCTCCGGTCAAGGGATCGCCTCTGGGCCTTACCCGAGATCAATCCCAAAGTTCTTCGGCCCCGCCTTCGGGCCCGGCCTCGAACATCCAGCACGAGCCATTATTACCAAAGACGACTGGATTCCCTTCAACGAAACCGAAACCAATCGTCGCACCAGTTCCACCGAAACCAAAAGTGAAACTGGCAGTGGTCGGCTCGAAGCCCTCGAAGACCTCCACTCCTTCGACGCCGACACAGACCATCGGCTCCGAACGCACTAAGAGGGATTTCGGCACCGAACTCGCAGCAGCGGATATCGGTACCGACCCGAAAAGGAAGGCCCTCGGTCCCACAAAAGCGCCTCGGCCCCTGGCACCGAAGCAGTCGGCCCCGACCACCAAAGTCAAAATGGCCGCTCCATCTGAGTCCACTTCGAAAACGGCGACACGCGGCAAGTCATCGGCTCCGACGACCACCGATACCTCTCTTAGGATCGATGACCCTGTGGCTCCAAAGCAGTCGACGCCTACCTCTACGGAACCGACCGGCACCAAAGAACCTTCGGCGTTCTCGGTGCGACAGGTCGCGGCGTCGTTGCAACGCATCAGGGAACGGGCAGCCCTCCGATCCACGTCGGGCCCCGACACAAACAAGGCTCCAAAGGCACCCTCGGCACCAACCAACATCACTTTTGGTTTGCCGCCATCCACGGCGCCGAAGATGTTCGAGATACGAACACGTGTCCGACAGACGAAGTCCCCATCTACTGGACACTCACCTTCTGAGCCTTCACAGTCACAATTCATCAACGCCGACACTGGCAGACTAATGCTCCGAAAACTGAGGATCACGCCAGAGCAAGCCTTGGACTCCTACAGAATACCTCTGAAGCACAAATTGCCAGCAGAGTCGGAGCCGGTTCTGTATGAACGCTTGCACACCTCCTATCAGGATCCCCAGTCCTTTTCTCCTACGCCCTCCGACACGGACGCAATGGAGGACTACATGGGTGATGATACCACCTACCCTAGGGATATCGATCCTGAAGAGCAGCAGGACCCAGATCAAGCTTGGGATGACCCTACAGACCAGGGTACCGCAAAAGATACCCAGGACACGCAGCTTTACGGCGCCAAAATATCTCCCACAGAGGACACTGCTGCCTTCAATGCCCTCATAGAACGTGCTGCAGCCAATCATGGAGTACAACTCCACTCTGACACGGTTGAGGAAGACTTCTTAGTGGACACTTTCGCCTCCTCCGAGAGAACTGTCAAAACTTTGCCCATGTTGAAAGGTGTTCTCAAACCTGCAAAGGACATTTTCAAGGAAACAACCAGGGCACGGGTGCTAAACCCCAGGATTGAAAAAAAATACAAACCTGCGCCCGGAGACCCTATGTACATTAGAGGTCAGTTACCTCTGGACTCCATGGTGGTTGCTAACGCTCGCAAACGAGCCCACTCGCAAACAACAGGTGATGCTCCTCCCCCAGACAAGGAGTCCAAGGTGCTGGAGACCTCAGGCAAAAGAATTGCAGCTCAAGCAGCAAACATCTGGCGCATTGCCAATACACAGGCCCTCCTGGCTCGATATGATCGTTCACACTACGACACGTTAGAATCACTACTCCAGCATCTGCCAGATGAATACAAAGAGGCAGCGGAGCTCCTCATCAGAGAGGGACAACTTCTTACCAACGCATCCATTAAGTGTGCACTGGATGCTGCCGACACAGCTGCAAGGGCAATTGACACCAGCGTCATGTTACGACGACATGCTTGGTTAAGAATCTCCGGATTCAAACCAGAGATTCAAAACAACATCCTGAATCACCCAGTCAACCCCGACTACTTATTCGGCCCAGAAGTTGACACCACCTTAGAAAAAATAAAGAAGGACACTGACACTGCGAAGTCAATGGGGGCTCTGCAAACGCAGACATTTCGTAGTGGCTCCTTTCGTCGCCCCGGGAATAGGGGAGCAGCTAGAGGCCAGGGGGCACAGCAGCAATACACTAAAGGGGGCACACAGAGTACCTACGATAAAACCAACAGAGGTGGATATCGTGGCTCCAGCACCAAGGGCAGGGGACGCGGTTACGGCAACGCCAGGTCCTCACCCAAGAACAAACAGTGACGCCCTCTCCCTTCCCCCCGACCACATAACACCTGTCGGGGGGAGACTCCAACGGTTCCTGTCCACGTGGAAAACCATCACCACGGACAGGTGGGTCAGAGATATTATCCAGCACGGTTACTGTCTCGAATTAACCTCCACTCCACCCACAATACCGCCAAAGCACCGTCCTATGTCCACAGAGCACTTGGCATTATTGCAGCAGGAAGTGCTAAGTATGCTGCAAGAAGGTGCAATAGAGGTCGTGCCCGTCAACCAGCAGGGGACAGGGGTGTACTCTCTGTACTTCCTAATCCCAAAAAAGGACGGGTCGCTCAAACCTATACTGGACCTGAGACCCCTCAACCACTACATTCTGTCAGAGCATTTCCATATGCTCACCCTACAGCAGGTTCTCCCGCTGCTCAGCCAGGGAGACTTCCTAGCCACACTACACCTCAAAGATGCGTACTTTCACATACCCATACACCCGTCACACAGGAAATATCTCAGGTTCACTATTCAGGGACAGCACTATCAATTCAAAGTCCTCCCCTTCGGCGTGACGACAGCACCCAGGGTTTTCACCAAGTGCCTAGCTACGGTGGCTGCACATCTACGGAGACACCACATTCACGTCTACCCTTACCTGGACGACTGGCTTGTTCAGGCAAAGTCAGCCCAGCAATGTGCCAGCCACATGTCCCTCACCATTCACCTTCTTCATAGTCTGGGATTCTCACTAAATTACCCAAAATCACATCTCCAACCCGCACACTTACAACAGTACCTGGGCGCGACCATAGACACTCTGGCAGCCACAGCTCAGCCAAATTTAGTGAGGATCAACAGCATGCAACTGCTGATCTCAAAGTTCAAACCTCAACACTCCCTTCCTGCGCGAGTGTTCATGCAGTTGATAGGCATGATGGCCTCCTGCATTTTCATAGTCCCACACGCGATACTACATATGCGCCTGCTTCAGGAGTGCTTAGCACGTCAATGGAATCAGGCTCACGGGCAATTAAAAGACCTAGTGTTGGTGAGCGGTCGGGCATACAACTCTCTGCATTGGTGGAATCCACAAAACATTTGCAAGGGCCGACCGTTCCAAGAGCCTATTCCACAAATAATACTGACAGCGGACGCCTCTCTCCAGGGATGGGGAGCTCATGTACTCAGTTACACAGTGCAGGGACTATGGACAACACAACAAAAGAAGATGCACATCAACGTTCTGGAACTGATGGCAATCTTCCTCACCAAAGTACACTTGTGCAACAAAGTCGTGTTGATCCGGACGGACAACATGACTGCCATGTACTACATACAGAAGCAGGGAGGAACACACTCTCCACAGTTGTCTCATCTGGCTCAGAGCATGTGGAAGTGGGCCATTCAGAGGAACATATTCCTCATGGCGGAACACCTCCCCGGCAAGGACAACCAAATGGCGGATCTGCTCAGCAGACACAGCCACCAGATGCACGAGTGGGAGCTACACCCATCAGTACTCCAACCGTACTTCCAACAGTGGGGTCATCCAGAGATAGACCTATTCGCCACAAACGAAAACGCAAAATGCCAAAGCTTTGCCGCCAGGTTCCCACATCCACAGTCGCAGGGCAATGCGATATGGATGAACTGGTCCGGCAGATTTGCGTACGCTTTTCCCCCAGCGCCATTAATACCGCTGGTGGCACGCAAACTGCGACAACACTCACTGACACTCATCCTAGCTGCTCCAACGTGGGCGCGCCAGCCATGGTACACCACCTTTCTGGAACTTTCCGTGGTGCCGCATCAAAGGCTGCGGATAAAACCTGCACTCTTAACGCAGAGCCATGGCGAAATTCCGCACCCAGATCCGCAACAGCTGAACCTGGCAATCTGGCTCCTGAAGTCTTAGAGTTTGGCTACCTGAACCTGCCACCTGACTGTATGGAAATCATCAAGGAGGCCAGGAGACCCACTACCAGAGCTTGCTATGCAGCTAAATGGAAGAGGTTTGTCATTTACTGCACCAACAATGACATTAACCCGCTAGACGCATCCACTCAAAACATAATCTGTTACCTCCTACACCTATACCGATGCAATCTGGCATACACCTCAATCCGTATCCATTTAACCGCAATAGCAGCACATCTCCAAAACAGGCAGCACCTCTCTTTATTCAGAGTACCAGCCATCAAAGCCTTCTTGGAAGGACTTAAACGAGTGATTCCCCCAAGACACCCACCAGCACCGGTGTGGAACCTCAACTTGGTCCTCACCAGACTGATGGGTCCACCCTTCGAACCTCTCCACTCATATGAGATTCAATTCCTCACCTGGAAAGTAGCTTTCCTAGTAGCAATCACTTCGTTAAGAAGAGTTAGTGAACTCCAGGCACTAACCATTCAAGAGCCATTCATACAGGTTCACGCAAACAGGGTCGTACTACGTACCAACCCCAAATTCATGCCTAAAGTAATATCGCAGTTCCACATGAATCAAACTATTGAACTGCCTGTTTTCTTTCAAAATCCACAAAATGTCGCTGAGAGAATGCTCCATACACTAGATGTAAAGAGGGCCCTCATGTACTATATAGACAGGACTAAGGACTTTAGGAAGACAAAACAACTTTTCGTTGCCTTTTCTCCACAACACAAGGGCAACGCCATTTCCAAAGCAGGTATAGCAAGATAGATCGTTAAATGTATTCAAATTTGCTATCAAAAAGCTAAACGCACACTAACGATTCCCCCACGAGCCCACTCAACACGAAAGTTAGGAGCGTCCATGGCTTTCCTGGGAAACATTCCTTTACAGGAAATATGTAGAGCAGCCACATGGTCCACTATACATACATTTACCAAACACTACTGTGTAGATGTACACTCAAAACAGCAGGCAGCTGTGGGACAGGCTGTTCTCAAAACTCTTTTTCAGACTGCTGCAGCTGGCACTGGTAGCCGCCGCTAATAGGAGGTACTGCTATGTATTCTATGCACAGATATGAATTCAGCAGCCCACATGCCTCGAACTGAATATGCTACTTACCAGTATGCATCTGTTCTTGGCATGTAGGGCTGCTGACATTCATATCGCCCACCCTCCTCCCCGGCACCTGTAGCAGCTGCAGCTCTCAGAATTACTGTATAGCATGGTCATCACTTACTGTATCTACTCCATCACTGCCACAATGGCGAAAAACAATCTAAGGATGGAGAGGATGCCCATGCGCACTGTGGTCCAGGGGAGGAGTCACCTATCTCGTGATACTTCGAAGACTCTTCCAGGACAACAACGTGCAAACATCCAGACCCAACACTAGGCGGCGATCTATGCACAGATATGAATGTCAGCAGCCCTACATGCCAAGAACAGATGCATACTGGTAAGTAGCATATTCAATCTCGGCATGGTGACGTTGTTTCCTCACCTTTCTTTTTTTGGCATCCGCTGTGATATATGCTCTGACGCTGTCATACTGTCTTGTCCCTTCTCTGGGACTGTGTCTCTTGTGGATCCATGGAACCTGGTGCTCAGTTGAACTTCTTTTAGCAGAAGTTTATACACTTTCTTCCATTATGCACTGACCTTGTTGGTTCCGTGTCTTCCTTTCATTCCTGCCTGGACGAGGGAGGTCTCGTTCGTCCTCTGACGGGGTGGGGTGCCTTTCGCTCCCCTTATAGCTCCCCTACAGAGCTTCATAGGTCTGGTGTCGGCCGCACTGGCATTTGCTGTCCCTACCATGTTTTAATCAATGTTATTGATAGCTTTTTTCTCTTAGGAACTTGGTAGGTCTTTGGAACTTGGTAGGTTTTTAGTCGCAGACCCTCCTCCAATGGGGTATGGCTTTAGTATCTATTCTAAGTTAAGGTATCTGCGGCTAGATGTCTCTATCAGATGAATGAGTTACTTACCTTCGGTAACGATGTATCTGGTAGAGATACAGTCTAGCTGCAGATTCCTCAACGCCCACCCATCCTCCCTGTTCTGCGAAGACCTTTTCAGGTTGGGTTTTACGTACTTGCCTCCTTATAGGTAGGCTTTGTCTTCCTGTGGGGTGGTCTACTTCACCTCCCTACTGGTCAGAATGGCTCATTCTGTATTTATCTGTTGCTTCTCCACCCATTCTCGTATTGGGTGGTGGGTTCCTATATCCTTTTACGCTCCTACACCCTGGTTCTTCCAGTGTGGGGATTAATCATGTTATTTTCCCTCCCTCATCTATTCTTTATCCATTACTTGGTATCTTTGACTTTGCTGCAGTCAGTTGATGGGGGTCTGTTTGCCTATGCTACGGTCCATAAGCCCTTTTTACGATGTATGGTTGCACTTTCTCTGTTGTGGCAGAAATGTGGTCCATTACCATTGGTCATATTGTTCCAGGCTTGTTGCCCCTTACAGTTACATCCTGTGGTTGCAGGCTGCCTATCGTTTACATGACGTTCATTTCCAATGCCGTTTTACCTCATGGTAGGGCATGGTTTTCCACTTCTGCGAGACTGTTTCTCAGAGCGGATACTCTGCTTTCTCCCTTCAGTTCCTTACAGTATGAAGTGCTCATTCACTGTCATGCATGGTGTTGTTTTTTCCAATTTGTTGTTTGTCATTGTTTCAATAATTTTTGATCTTTTTTGACAGACTGTTCCCGCACTCTCACAGTTTTAAAAGTGATTGCGCGTTGTTGCGCGGAAATGTTTCACAGTACAAAACTGACGTCAGCATGCCGGGAGGGACTTGTATGGTTCCATTGACGTCATATCCGTGGACGATGTCAGGATGGAGCCATGCGACGCCGTCTCCCGGTGCAGGGGTACTTCTGAAGATTTTTTTCGTATCCAGTCAGACGCCTGGGGATATTCTAAGTTAAGGAATATGCGGCTAGACTGTGTCTCTACCAGATACATTGTTACCGAAGGTAAGTAACTCGTTCTTTAATGTATGAATATCAAGCAGGCTTTACACCGAATAGCACAATATGGTTGAAACAATCAGGCCAACAGATGAGAATTCCTAGTGAAAGAATGCATTTTAACTAATAAACTGCAATATGTGTTCTCAATCCTAGAGATGTAAATCATGGATTCAATTCAGCTCATTGTTCCTCCCTGTTCAGAATTGCGGAAAGTGACCTTTTCAACAAAGCCAGTGATAAAATGTTAATCCAATTCTCAGTCGATAATTTGAGTAATTTCCGCGTGGAGTATTTCTTTTTGTGTATAACTGCTTTTATCAACCAGTTCTTCTGAAACACATTTGAAGACTCAAATGAACAAAAGGTATGACAAAATTTCACTGGAGTAGCAGATTTATTTTCCTAGCTTCGAATCCAAGAGATCTAATGGTATTGTAATAGCATTTATCTAGCTTTTCATACCCTTGACAAGGCGCCGAAGCACATTAGCAGGCAGTAAGTTCGCAACACCATTATGTGGTTGGACGTGTTGAACTTGTGTGGCCTGCATGGGGAACGTTTTGGTGGGCCACTTGAGTGCCCAGAGTGGTAGTCTTATCTTGTTTTGGTTGGTGCGTCTAGGCTTGTAACGACGGGAAGAGGAGTGAAAGATAGAACCCTTGCAATTTACATTAATTTATTATTGTGTTGATTGTATGGGTCTCTATGGAATCCACCACAAGCAACAAAAGAGCAGCCAACTGGATGAAGGCTGTCATGGCTTACATACGTAAAATCTTTATTTGGCACAAAGCCATAAAAGTGCATTAAAAGAACATATAATTTCCGTTAAAATCAAGTTGTGCGGTACATAAATCGGTGAGTTCGTACGATCATTGCAACAATATAGTTTAGCAGCAAGTTTACATGCAGAATATAAACTAAATCAAGCAGCAAAAAAAACGAAATCCCTGAACTACAGTTTTTTGGACCTTAGTCTCAACACACAACAGTAATTGTGAGGCTGCAAACTCTATAAATTGCCTTGTCATTTCTCAGTATCCTTATCGCTACTCCATAATCATGTGTACCCACAAGCCGACAAACCTGGAGAATCCATTTATTTCTATATCCTTTATATACTGGGAAGAAAAGCAGAACATGTTCAGTGGTCTTATTGATTTCAGCACAGAAAGGGCAGGACCCTTCCACATCACTTGATGCACACGCCCATCTGGAAGTAAAGGAACATAATGGTAGAGGCCTATAACGGAATTTCAAGTACAATGACTTAGCTAAAAGGGGCTCAACCTCATCAAGATAGGGTTCTAGTTTAAAATCGACTTCAAAATCAAGGAATACAGAAGCTAGTGAGCCTGTTCCCACTCACCCAAAATATGTGGTTGGCTTATGCTGCCAATACAAACTGTTTAACGCAACCTTGGTTACACAACTGAGATACTGAAGGGTAGTCCAAAGACTCTTGCAGCCTAGCTGTAAAAAGGATTGCTTGATATACCTAACCCATAGTATTTTTTAAAGCACTAGGTGAGCTAAGGACATCCTCTAGACCCTGCCAATAGAGAAGAAGCTCAGGGTCACCCGAATTCTGTGCCAATACAAAAGTGGCCTAAGCCCCATTTTTGCTCTGAGTGCTCTGTCCTAGGTCTAAAAGCAGGGGAATTAGGGAGGTGCTAATAGAAGGTTGGTAAGTGAACCCATAAAGTTTTTCAGCTTTCTCCAATGACCTGCAATCTTTATGGCCCCAAAGTTCTGCACCATATGATGCGGTCCCCAGAGTTTGCGTATTATACATTTGAATATCTGGGGAAATAGGACGCCCCTTAGGATCATTGTGATTCCACCAGAGTACTGTTCAAGCTTCAGCCTGCATTTTGCAATGTGTGGAGCCCAATCAAAATGTTCGGTTAGTGTAACCCCAAGTTAATCAAAGATTGGAACTCGATCCAACCGTACTCCATGAATTTCAGGGTTGGCCATAGATGTTGAACAAGGATTGAGGACCAAATACTTTGGCTTGCCAATGTTGACCTCCCAAGTAATTTGCTTGCAGAAGCACCCAAACTGAACCAAGATGTTCTGAAGCCCCATCAGAGATCTAGAAATCAGCAGGGTATCGTCCACAAACAGTAGGGCTGCTATCCTAACATCAGCGAGGCTCGGTGCCTTATTCTCAGTCAGCTAAGTACATAAGATTTGTGTCTTAATCAGAGAGGTTGAGTGGAGCATAAACTGTCCAAGCACCCACCGGGCCACAACCATTAATAAAGTTCTTGGCAAAATCAGAAGCGGGAGAATAGAGCTCTGAAAAATGTGCCTCTCAATCTGTTGCTGCAATGATATTTTCCAGAGGAGGATTTTCAAGACCTCAATTGGCTAAGATATGCCAAAAGGAACTATGGTCTCTTTCCTTAAAGGCGTGGAGCATGGAGGCCCAGTTGGCAAAGACTCCATCTTTCTTAGCACGGGCTACAATGACATTATAAACTTACCTAGCTTCTGATATCAATGGCCTATCCCGGATCTGAACGGCGTTAGAGAGTGTCTGGCGGCCCTACATTACTTATTATAACATGATTTGCTAACTTTTTCTTCTTATGTGATTTCGACTCCACAAAGAAAATATCTCTCGGTGATGTAAACATAGCATTATGAACAGTACAGATAGACTGCCGTAGACGCGTCTGCCTGGGTTTGGGCCAATGATTGCCCAGCCTCAAACCCTGCTGCCACTATGCCATAAACCTTTTTGATTATAACAGGGGGACCCACTACTGAGTTCCATTTGAGTCTGCGCCTATTTTTAGAAAGACTAAGCAACCTGTCAAAGGGGTCAATGCAAGTGCTGGCCAGGGCAATCCCCAATGGGCCCAATAAGAAATCTAGGGCATTATGTTCACTATCCTGCCGAGAGACAATGCACATATCGACCAATTTGGGCCAGAGTCTAAGATCTAGCAGTATGTAATCTATGAGACTAGTGTGGTTTGGACGGTTAAAGGTATGCATCCCTTCTTTGTCGGAGGGGGCTCTCCCATTGCAAGCTTGAAGGCCTTGATTTAAACTAAGTGCATTGATCTGAACTACAATAGCTGTTCACCTCCTGACAGGAGGGAGGGTTAACCGGGGGGACTAGTCAACCTTGATCATCTTCGCAGACAAGATCTTCCTTAGTGGTGGTGCTCAGTGGCTCAAATTGGCAATTAAAATCACCAGCAAATATTTTGTAAGCGTCTGGGGAAGAGCTGCCAGGTGAGTGTTCAACGCATCAATAATGGTAGACTCCGACTCTCTACCCCCTAGCCTTTGATATACATTATAAACATAGTATGTCGCTTTGGCAGAGAATTGCAGGCTGAGGCATAAGATGTCGGGCAATCTCACCTCAACAACCGCGATAGTGCAAGGTAGGGTATTTTTAACACAGGTAGTCAATCCACCAGAGGTATGTCCCGTCCCTTTAGAAGTGCAGCCTTAAAAAAAATTACATAACCAGGCTAGAACAAAGGGGATAAAGCCCAAGTCTTCTGAAAAAGGCATATGCCAAATGTTCTAACAAACTTTCACCACTCGTAACACTTGTTTGGAGGCTAGCCCTGCAATATTCCAAGAGAGGAGCCTAGTAGGGGGTACAGATGAATCTTCAACAGTAGGAAAACTAGAATGGATTGAGCTTACTGCCACAGGGCTACTAGTGCCAAATGCAGACAAGATACCATTATTCCCTTGAAGTCCAAACTGCCATGCTAGAACCCAGATAGTCCCCGTTAATACCTAGTCCGAATACTTCTACATTAGAGGAACAAAGATGGGTTGTGCTATCTACCACACACCTGCTGGTAATAAACTTATGTCAATTATGTTGTCCCCCTGCTAAACGGGCTCTGCTACACAAAGGTCAAAATGTTCCACACAAGGTTGGGGCGTCAGTCTACATATGACAGGTCAGACAAAGCGAGAAAGCGATTGGAAATGGTTACGGCATGGCCAAGCAACTTGTCTGGTCTAAACGACACAGGCCTCCGTCCCCTCGCAGGTTGTAAATGCTGACAAAAGTAACCTAAAGAAACAATATTAATTTCACCTCCCAGTAAATTCTTATTAGCACTAGTCTGTATTAAGCGTTGGGCTAGGCTGGGATATTTACAATTAATAACAACACAGTCCCCATTAGGATGGGTTTTTTTTCGGGTCCAACCCTCGTAACAAGCAGAATGTCATTGTACTCATTAGATTTAAAATCACAGTTACAAGACAACCAATGACAACATTTGTATTTGAGTTAGTCTGTTCCTTTCTGGAGGTTTGCTGATATGGGACGCCAGCTAGTTGTGGGCAACATTTAGGTGGAAGATTAAGGCAGGACTTAATAAGAAGTGTATTGATGCCCATAGCAGTTCCTCTTTGTTGGGAGTTGGATCGAGCCTCAGGTTGGTCAAGTACCCGGCACTCGAGGTAACAGCAGGC
The DNA here is from genome assembly GCF_964204655.1 of Triturus cristatus. NCBI lineage: Eukaryota > Metazoa > Chordata > Amphibia > Caudata > Salamandridae > Triturus > Triturus cristatus. Next base: position 244,174,415 of record NC_140595.1, read on the forward strand.
AGGGCTCCCACATTTTTCACAGGAAGGGGCTGCACAAAAGTAGTAGATAGAGTGCCACGTGAGATGGTAAGACTGGAGGCAGGGACAGTAGTCAAGAATGGTGCCATTGCTAGGTTGTTTGTAGTTATCTGCACAGCATTCGACTGAGTGAATAATTTAGGATGTATGTATGTATGTAGAGAATTTATAAAGCGGAGGAATCACCCCCGAAGGGGTATTTCCGCGATAACATAGAAATCTGATAGAGGCTACTAGCCGCAGATTCCTTAACGTAGAATTCTTCCCAGGCGTGAGACTAGACCCGGAAAACTTTCTTGCCCAGCATCACTGCGCGCCGCGCGGGTGTTGCCTTGCGACTCCGCCCAGATGTCCTCCGCGGGCCTGACTTCAGCGAGGTCACATAAGCCCCACCCCGGCGCGCTGACGTCAGTTTTCTTCTTTTCCGCGTGCAACGCGGCTCTGGAGCCTGTTTCAGTCCTTCTTTTTCCGCCTTGAGCGTTTTCTTGAGAACAGTGTGCGAATGCCTTCGGGCTTCAAGACGTGCTAGTCTTGTGCGCGCCAGATGTCTGCGACGGATCCTCACCCCATCTGCATGTGGTGTTTGGGGGAGCACCACGACTCCACAGACTGCGAGGCGTGTCAGCAAATGAAGCCAAAGTCCAGGCGGGAGCGCCGGATGAAACTCCTTTCGGCACACATGTCCAGGTCGTTGTCATCGCTGCGTCCGTCCCCCGCGGACAGCTTCAAGAACCGCCGCTTCCGTCTCCGACATCGTCCTTCTCCCAGGCCACAAGGGCGTTGCTCACCTGTTGGTAAGAGTCGCAGTTTGTCCCCGAGGCCCGTTCTCCGGCCTGTTGTGGGAGTGGGTTCTCCGCGGGTGGTGCGGCCCCGCCTGTCGCCACCCTATCTGCCGTTCCCCGGCGCGGGGCGACCAGAGCCCAGATGGAGGCCTATGCAGCTGCCTTGCAGGCCTCTTTGGCTCTTCCTTCTCGTCCTGGGATGTTTGCGGATGCCTTGCCCCGTGCAGGGACTTCTGTGGCGTCGCCGGCAGCTCCAGCGCCGACTGGTTCGGATCCAGGTTTAGAGGACGTGGTGCCGTCGGGGTGCGGAACTTCGGGGTTCCCTCCTTTGGACCACGGCACCTCTGCCTTGCCGCAACCCCCCGCGGGGGTCCCTATGGTGTCGCGGGAGGTTGCCGAGGCTCGGGCGTGTCCTCGAGTACCCCTCGGTCCTCTGGGCAGGTGGCGGCCATGTCTGAGGCCGAGGTAACGCCGCTCAGGCGCCGGCGGCTGCTGGCCCTGGCAGCGCCGCAGGGGCCGGCTAGGGGTTGGGGCGTGTCCTCAGGCCCCCCTAGTTCCTCCACGCAGACGGCCGACTCGTCGGACGTCGTGTCGATGCCTTTTCGGCACCGTTCCTTAGCCGCTCCGACCCCGCCTCGGTCTCCTGCGCCGCGCTTTGTGGCGGAGGTTGTTCCGGCATCCTCTTCGGCGCCGGTCGATGTTGACCTGAATGGGTGGCAGATTCTACGGCGCCGGGCCCACGTCTGGTCGTTGATTCGTCTTCGGACACCCCCTTTTCTCCAGAGGTTCGGCTGTTGTTGGTTTCATCTTCTCCGGAGACGGGTCGCCACGTCGTGGCTTTTTACCCGGCGTCCTCCAAGGATGGCTCTTCGCCGTCACTGCACCCGCAGTCTTTGCCGGAGGCGCCTTAGGTTCCCCATTCATCGGTCTACCCTCCCCCTTTTCGGGCTTGGCCTTTCCTTCCTCCGGTTGGGCTGGGGGACGGCCGCCTTAGCTTGCAGCTGTCGCCCACGGAGGAACTGCTTTCCCTGCCGCGGGGCCCTTTGGAGGCGAGTGCTGCCTTCGCTCGGGCTGTTTCCACGGCTGCAGGGATCTTGCGCATGTGCGATCCAGCTGATCATTTCCCCACGGATCATCTGCTGGAGGTTGTCCATCAGGGCTCTGGTGGACGGGAGCTGCTTCTTCCCTTCGAGGCTGCGCTCCACAATACTCTTTTGGGGGCCTGGGAGTGTTCTGCCACGGGGGACCCAGTGCCCCAGCCTCTTCTGCACCGCCACCGTCCTGCTCCGAATGAGCCTGTTTGTCTTTCCCTCCACCCTTCTACCAGGGGCTCTCTTTTACAGACCGCCTTTCCCTCCTTGCCATCGGTGTTGTCTCCCCCATCACGGGAGGCCCGGTGGTTAGAATCCTGGGGCGCAACATCTTCGCCTCCTCCAGTGCTGCTTTGCGGGCCCTTAACACACTCAGTGTGTTTGCCAAAGCCACTTCTTGCTTATGGGATTTGGCGCAGTCCCTCATGTCTTCCGCTTCTCAGGAGGGTGCCTGCGTTGATCTGCGGCACCATGTGTTGGATGGCCGGGAGCTGGCGGCGTTTATTCTTTGATCAGCTCTGCACGTTTCGGAGGTGCTTGGTCGTACCATGGCTACTTCGGTGGCCCTTCGTTGCCATGCCTGGCTACGGGATATTGTTTTCCCTGAGAACGTTAGAGAACGGCTGGTTGACCTCCCCTTTGATGGTGCTCTGTTGTTCCACGCCCCTGCGGATTCTGCCATTCAGAGTTTTCTTGTGGGGCTTCGCCCTCCTCCTCCTCCGTGACCTGACTGTCGGTCTGTGTTTTGGGAGGTGTTCTCCCGTTGTTTTCCTGGGGCCTTGTAACGGGAAGGCCGGGTTGTGTGTTCTGTATGGTTGCTGTGCCTTGGGGTCCTTTTGTTGGGCCCTTGGTGCTGTTGGCTGCTGGTCCGGCCCTTTGTTGATTTGTGGTTTTGGCTGTTGGTAAGCCCGGTAGGCCCTGAGATTAGGCCTTCTGGGTCTTCTTTATTGGCTGCTTGGTAAGCCGTCTGTGGGTTTTTTTCTGCAGATTTTTCTGTTTTGTCCTCTGCTGCGGAAATCTTTTCCTAAGAGGTGTTCCCATGGTTCTTGGGACGTTACCTACCCTATGTGGGGTACTTGTAGCTATTACATAGCTCTGTCATGTGCTGGGGAGGTGTGGTCACCCTTTTTGGGTTCTTTGCTCTCCGTGGCGTCACGGTATGTCGCAGGTGCGATCTTCTTGCCAATTGTCTTGGAGCAGCTTGCGCTAGATCCGTCCTTCTCCTTGTCGCTACGACGCTCGGCCGGTCTGGCCTGCTGTCTGCGGCATCGTGTTGTAGCGGTTCTGCACTTTTGTCCTGTGTTTTGATTTGGTCCTCGGTCTGATGCTCTAGAGGGTTTGGCTTTCCTTGGCCTCTGTGTTCTGGTGGCAGGCTTGGGCCCGTCCATCGTCTTTTTCTTTTCTGCAGTTTTCCCTACTTCTTCGTGGGTCAGTGTGTGTGTATTTTTTGGTCCAGCCCCTCCCTTGGGGTGTGTCCAGGCCCTCCCTGACCTCTGCCTTTGGCTGGCGTCTGTCTTGTCCGGTGTGCGCTGTTCCGTGGTGTTGCCTGTTGTTGGCGGTGCATGCCTGCGCAGGCCTGCTTCTTCTACTCCACCGTTGTGATCTCGATGTGTTTCCTTGCTCCCCTGCCTCTGGTTCCGCTGGGGCTTCGTGCAACGGTGCTCTTCTTCTTCCGCCTGTGCTGTTGGCGGTGGCGCCGTTCTGGCTTTGCTCACTGCTTGCGGCCAGGGTGTATTCAGCTCTTTTCTATCTCTGTGCATGTGCTTCTTACGGTGAGCCCTGCCTTTGGTTCTACCTCTTCTCACTGGGTTCGAGGTGGCCCTTGTGTTCCTTGAGGCTTTGGGGGTGCTGTCTGCCCCTGCGGGGTGTTGGGCGCTCTTTCTCTTGGTTGGGCTCAGGATATCCTGGCCTTTTCCTTCTTGTTCTTGTGCCTTGTCCCCTACTGGGGCCCTGGTCTCTCCAGGTGGGGAGGCTCTCTCTCAGGCCCTCCTCCCTTCTGGGTATGGCTAGGGTATCTATTCTACATTAAGGAATCTGCGGCTAGTAGTCTCTATCAGATGTACAAGTTACTTACCTTCGGTAACGATGTATCTGATAGAGACGATTCTAGCCACAGATTCTTTCATGACACACCCTTCCTCCCCGTTCTGCGAGGACCCTAGCTCGGTTTTCTGCGCTCGCCTCCCTCTGGGTGGCTTGTCTTCTGTGGGGGTCCTTTTCGTTTTCTGCTTGTCGGGCTTCCCTCTAGCTGAGTTCTCTCTAGTGTAGGGGCCTGCTTTTGCTCTTTTCACTTTGTTATTGCAATTTCTGATCCCCTTGCGGTCTTCTACACTGGGGTTTCTTTTGCCTGTCCTCGGCCTCCTGCTCCTTTCGGAGGCTCTGGCCCACCTTGACTGTGTAGTCTGGGGGTGGATTGCTGTTGCTCCTCTGTTCCAGGCTTGTGGCCCTTTGCTGTGTGGTCTATGGTTGCAGTCTCTCTCTTTCTCTTGCAGCGCTTTCCACTGCTTGTGCTTCCAGCCTGGCTCTTTCCTTGGCTGGCACGGTGGTTCCACGGAGGGGTGCTTACGCTTTCCCTACTGTGGCTTTCCTGATGTGGTCTTCTGGTACTTTTGTGCTGCCTGGTGCTACCACCTGGCTTGCACAGTTGTTCCTCAGAGGTGGTCTGCGCTCTTCCTGCTTTGGCTTTCCTGTTGTAGCCTCCTGGCGACTCGGTGCCGCCTGGTGCTGTTCCTCACCTTTTGTCTCTCTCTTTTTGTTTCTCTGGTTTTTCACACACTGTTCCCGTGCTCTCCTCAGTTATGTTGTGATGGCTCCGCATTGTGGTGTGGAAAAGTTCTCCGAAGCAAACTGACGTCAGTGTGCCGGTGTGGGGCTTATGTAACCTCGCTGACATCCACCCTCCTCCCCGCTATCCGAGTTTCCTGAAGCGAGCAAGACTAGGACATTTACGTAAATCTCTGGCAAAGAGTTACAGTATTTCGGAGGCAACAGTTTTGCCTCCAGATCGTATTTTCTTACAGCGAGGGACCACCAGTAACCCTTTGCCTTCCGATCTAAGACACTGGTTCGGGCAGTACACTGAACTAATCCACCATATAGCTCGGGCTTGTACCATAAAGAGCTCTGTGGACGAAACAACAGAGCTTGAACTTAATTCTCTGGCGGATTGAAAGCCAATGGAGAAATTTCAATAATGGCCCAGGGGAGGTGCGGGTGGTTTATTAACAGCTAGGCATGCGGCCACATTCTGGACGATCTGCAGTCTGCTGAGAAGTGACTCGTTTGCTGATGCCAATAAAGCATTAAAATAATCCAAGCAACCAATGATCAAAGCCTGATTTAAGGTTCTACGTACAGTGAGGGGCAGCCACAAGTACACTGCGCAAAAGGCTTAAGGTATGATAGCAGGTCCCTGCAGTGGTCATGACTTGATGCTTCATGGATAACCGTACATCTAGCCGGACCCCTAGATTTTTAGCCACAGAGGTTGGAGAGGGGGCAGGGCCTAATGCTGTCGGCCACCACTCAGGGGACCAGGAAGTTAGTGCAGCACCAAACAGCAAGATTTCTGTTTTAGCTGCATTTAACTGCAAAAAGTGTTCCGTCATCCATTCTGCCAAGGCTGAAATGCCCTTAGCAAAACGCTGATCGACTAACTCCGTGTCCTTAGCAAAGGACAGGAGTAATTGTGTACCGTCAGCGTAGGAGAACGGCATAAAGCCGTACTCTCGGATGACTTTAGCGGAGGGGCCGCATAGATGTTAAATAAAGTATCCTCTAAGTTCTGAAGCCGAGTCATTAGGTAAGAAATACAATGAGCCACTGTAGATTTTATAAAATCCAACAACCTTGTACAGACAAGGGAGACAATAGCACTGGCTACTTTGGGGATAGAAGTCACAGCTGAACAAATTTGATCGGACTCTGTCATGGTAGACACTGATGTTTTGGAAAGGAACAATTGAGCTCCGTCTGATTAAAAAGGAGTCCTTAGTCTGGTGTTGCACTTCTTTTAGCTAATGGGCCACTGGCAGGGCAGCTGTTACTAATATTGGTTACTGAAGCAGGGTTGATCGGTATGACAGTCCCATGAGTTGATACTTGGTAGGCCTATATACTAGGCAGTTGGTCACATAGCACAGACTCAGAGGAATCCTCCCGATTCTCTGCCACGATTGGGTCTGACTGGTCCACTATGATAACAGGGATGGAACTAAGAGCCTCTCTCAGATTAAAGGAGAGGCGTCACTCAGCGAAATCAATTTCTTTAGCGAGAACACCCACTGCCCGTGTTAAACAAGCATTTTTAATGCAATAGGTCTCGCATTCACACGAGTTTGAGCTATTGGCATTTTCATTTACAATACTAATAGCTTAAACTTTCTCAAATGTGAGACCTATTGCATTGCAATGAAGGGCCTTCTCGACTGCTTGTTAGATTGTAAATATCAGACGAAGAGACAGGCCTGCGACGTCTTCAAAGTAGGGATAAACAGTGCAGTGAGGATGTGCAAGTGTTGTAAATTACACAGACACAAACTGTGAAGTGAGAGTTAGATGTGACCTGAGTTATAAACACTTACAAAGCACTCCAAGACCTTTCGCTCTGTGAATACACTGCCGCGGCTCAGGAGGAAGAGCGTGAGGGGTTGCTATTTCCTGCCCTCTCCGTGATACAAGTGTGCAGTGTGGCATTGCGTAATGTCATTGCTATCTTTGGCCTAATAAAAAACACTCCATCTGTAGTTGGGCACTGGCTTCAAATCCTGGTGCAGGGCGGGCTGTGCTTTATGGCAAGCATGGACGGAGGGATGGTCTCGGCTGCAGCGCTGGCCTTATACAGTGCCCCTGCTATTACTAGTGAGTGAGTGAGAGGCGCTGAGGTGGTGGTATTGGTATTGGTGGTGAACCAAACAAACACAATGAAGGTGACTTCTAGACTGTGCTGCACAAACCACAGACCAGCAACAAATATCTTAGGGGCCGAACACGTAAAAAGAAAGAGCAGCACCTGACATGGAGGCTCACTCCCCAACTATGCACTGGCACGGGCCCCAATTTTTGAGAGCTAAGTGAGCCTCACGTTACATGGTGCATGTCAAACTTACTTTCCACTGATGTTTCATGGGCTTGCACCAACAAACCTATGCTTTAGACTCAATCTGAAATTCTGATCCTTCATTTCTTCTCATGAGACCACTGAAGCACAAAATGAGCAGATACTAACTCAGCCAGGAGCTGTGCCTCAGTTTCACGCACCGTGGGGGCTTCCATGCGCCTCTGCCTCTTCTTGCTTGCCTCAGGAAATCAGCAGGGAGGGTGTGTCCCGGGGCTCCGCTGCCCTCCCAGAAGCTATCTGCCGGCCCTCTCCCTGACCCTCTCCCCGGGCAGTGCCATGTTGTGGGCCCCCCAGCTGTCCCGGACTCATCTTGGCAGTGGCCTTCCTGTAGCTGGTCACAGTCTGCTGGATGAGGCTGGAGACCTGTAGGTTGCCGTCCCTGCAGGGCACCACCAGCCGGGTCCTCCCGCAGCACACGGTACCTTTCATGTGGTTGCTGGCCGGTTCAGCTACCAGGAGCAGCGCAAAGCTGGGTCAGCGCCACCTCCAGCCACAGCTCACCAGGGAACACACCCCAGCATGCGCGGCCAGCCTGTGCCCTCAGCCGGATCCAGGGAAAATAAACAAGAGAGATTCGGGCAAAGTGTTGCAGCAGCGCGGCCCGATCCCTCCCGTTTGCAGTCGTGACTCCTGCCGGCCTCCAAATACAGCCCGGGCTCCAAGTCCAGGAAAGAGCAGCGAGGCCAGGCCTGCGCCATGCTCCGGCCTATTGGTGTCCATTACGCGCACCAAGCGCGTAATAGACACCAATAGGCCATGGGCGGAGCAATGCGCCCGCCTTTGGCCAATTGCGTGCAGTCTTTTATAAAAAGACGCACGCAAAGGCCAATCACGTCCGTCTCTGCCGGTTATAATCATTCATCATTAGTCATTAATCATCAACATGAAGGCCGATGGTTCAGAATGCGTTTCCGGCAGTGTGTGAAGTTCACAGCGTACTTTCTTCAGTTACTTTGTCACATTAACAGATCTCTTGTGGCTCACATCGGCCTTCATGTTAATATTCCCTTCACACACATCGGCACGAAATTGAGTAACTAAAGAATACACGTTGGATGTTATAACTAAAGATTTACGGCACAGAATTAATTGGATTTGTGATACTGGAATGATTAATGACAAGCCGGGTCGGAATTATAACTGGCAGTAAGGTGTTAAATTCCTTATCTAAAACGTTACAGCCCTGAAAAAGTCAAGGGTTAATTCCCTAATCATGATACATGTGTTCGCAGGACTTTGTGTTGTTTTCTTGAATAAAGACAAAGAAAAGATGTTAAGAGACATTACTTGCCTCCCTCTACTTACCTATGTTTGATGAACTTTCATTCTACATGGAAGCGTGTGCATAGGGCTTGACATTATCCTATAAACATAACTGCCCCTGGGAACAAGGTAGGAAAATAGTTTAGTATGCCTGAACTCCGAATGTTAAACTGCATCTGTTAATCAGGGTGATTTTTACATTCTGTGTTTGAAAATATTACTTTTAGAAAGTAGGTATTTTCTTGTTTTAGCCATCCACTGTGCCTCTGCTAGGATGTTAATTGACTGTCTGGGTTTGAAGTGCCAGTGGCTGGGGCAGAGCAGTGGCTCCAGAGAGCCTGATGAGTCAGGACTGGGCTGAATAGACCTGGGCTGCATTTGAAGTAGGGGGAGGAGATTTCCATTCAACTGAATGGGCCTGGTCTGCTTTCCACAGTGCTGTCTTCACCTCCTGCCAGGAAGCTGCATCAGAGAGGACAAAACTGGTTTTGGCTGGGAACAGGGCTCTCTGCACAAAGAGAACAAATACATTTTGGGGTACAAGTATTAGACCTAAAACCCCTGAAATCATTCCTGGAATTCAAGAGGAACCTTTGCCAAGGAGAGGAGCTGGAGAGAATGAAGAGAAGTACTGCCCTTTGCTGTGTGGGGTTGGCCTGCAGTTGTTGTTTCTGACAAGGAAAGGAGAAGGTCTTCACTGTCTGCTGTGTCCCCTGCTTGAAAGAGTTCTCCAAGGGCCTGTGTGTGCTGGCCTCCTGTTCTGAGGTCTCAGGGACACAAAGACTTCACCCCAGCTCCCCTGAACTCTGCTTCTGTTTGGGAGCTGGAAGAAAGAAGAAACTTGAACAACAGAAATCGACACATCGCCCTTCTTGTGGCTGTTTTTCCAATGCCCCTTCACGGCGCGAGAAAGTTTCAAGCATCGTCGCACTGCCGCGAAAACAGACACGCCGCCTGTTTTTGACACATCGAGGGATCGCGGCTGAAGAGGACAGGCGTAGCGTCACTTGACACTACCGTATCGATTGACGATGCATCCCAGGTTTCCACACATCATACCTATGCGGCAAGTTTTCCCAATGCATCACCTGCGAACCAGAACCACCACGAAGAATCAGCGCATCACTCCCCATACAGACCGGATTCGACGCAACTCGTCTTCTGCGTGCCACATAACTGTCGCATTGCCTCCCCAAGGTCTCAGGAGTGTTGCATCTCTTTGTTTCCCGACTTTGCGGCTGTTTGGCTTTTGGAACTTTGACGCATCTACAGGTACTTTGGTGAAAAGTCACGCATCTATAGTTTTCTATGGTACAAGTTCTTGAAACCCTTTAAAAGTCCTATTTTTAACTGTGTATGTTGGATTTTTGTCATTTTGGTCTAGTTTAGTTTAGATAAAGATATTTTATATTTCTAAAGTGGTGTGGTTTCCTTTTGTGGGGATTTCACTGTGTTCCTGTGAGTGTTTGTACTTTACACATTGCCTTTGGGATAAGCCTGTCTGCACGTGCACATCACTCAGGGTATCGAATCACCATGTCACTTGTCGCCATGCATCAAGCACATTTATTACCCATTGGGTTGTAGCGTCTGATTTTGTCTTATTGTACATCCTTTCAGCCCTGAAGAAGTCTAGGGTTACCACTCGGACAAAATACGTGTTGGCTGGGCATTCGATCATAATTAAAAAAAGAACAAACAATATTTCTGAGTGTTCTTCTTCATATGCTATTCACTGTGTAACTACTGTAATACCGTCTCATAAGAAGTGTAACCATAGAGAAATTGCTCTGCATACACCATCGGCATTTGCACAGGCCTATTGCGATTTTGTTGACCTTGTGTCTTTCATCAGGGGTTCAGGGTTAGCCCCCACCTGTTGCACCGTCTCAGATCTACTGCAGCTTTACTAACGCATACACGAGCAGCCGCCATCGCATACGCATAAACCTTTGCATTCGCAGCTCTTTAGGTCAGCGGTAGAGGCAGCCCTGTGGTACGCCCACACAACAATATAACCATTCTGAGTATTGTGGTCCGACAGCATAGGACCATCATGAACAGAGACAGAATAGCGGAAGAGCTCTTCCAGAACCCAGCAAAAGGCAACACAGTGGCTGCATGCATCACAAGTGCTAACCCATCATGAAATGAGGGACTCGGGGAGAAGTTCATTAAGTTAAAAAAGCTGAAAAAGAACGAGAACAGTAAATGGTGGGATGGCATCACCTTGAAGCAGTACCTCAAATTAGACCGGATTCCAAGGGACTTACGTGCCCAAATCTTTCCCACCTATGATGAACTGGATGATGAATTATTAAAGCTCTGGGAAGAAGCACTCACAACCAACTCAAAAACCTTGATAGGTATACTCATAGAAAATGCAGACTGCAAAGTCACTTCTTTACAACTACAAATCCTCAAGTTAGAAGGTAAAATCAGAGATCTGAGCTTACCAGAAGCCACAGAAAAGAACTATGTTACCCTCCCTAGATCTTACACAACCCTTCACTTGCCCACAAGGTAGGACCACGCACTCTGTGCGCTACCAGACATTTGGCATTTTGCTACAATAGAACCTGCTACCTTCCTCTTTTCCCCTGCACTCTCCCTAACTTTCCTTTCTCCATCTTGCACTCTGCTTCGCTCTCCCCTGCCACACTTTTCGCATTTTTTCCTTTTCCCCTCTTGTCTTTCCCCTCTTATACTCTCTCTCCCACTTTGTTGTCATTAAAACTTGTGCACTTAATTGTATCCCATATTATATGTCTCATTAGCTTCAGCAGTGTTTCTGCTCATGTAACTAGGAGTACACTTGTGTGTCCACATGCACCTCTGACTATGGCACTAGGGTTCCAGCACTCCAATGGATCAAAGGGATCTGGCATTCATAGGGTTTGTCACTTAGGGTTTCGAATCAGCATGTCACTTGTCGCCGTGCATCAAGCACATTTATTACCCATTAGGCTGTAGTGTCTGATTTTGTCTTATTGTACATCCTTTCAGCCATGAAGAAGTCTTGGGTTACCACCCAGGTAAAACACGTGTTGGCTGGGCATTAGATCATAATTAAAAAAGAAAAAACAATATTTCTGAGTGTTCTTCTTCATATGCTATTCACTGTGTAACTACTGTAATACCGTCTCATAAGAAGTGTAACCATAGAGAAATTGCTCTGCATACACCATCGGCGTGTGCACAGGCCTATTGTGATTTTGTTGACCTTGTGTCTTTAGTCAGGGGTTCAGGGTTAGCCCCCACCTGTTGCACCGTCTCAGATTTACTACACCTTTACTAACGCATACACGAGTAGGCGCCATCGCATACCGCATACGCATAAACCCTTGCATTCGCAGCTCTCGAGGATCATAGATGTACCACGCACCCTGAAAAACTAGAAGGTAAATTCTCTTTCCTCCAGTAGTGTCTATGGGTGTCCACTTTGAAACGTTGAAGGCACAAAACAAGGAGGTCCACAAACACTGTAAAGGGTCTCTGAAGACCTTCCTGTAGTGGCAGCTGTAACCCGCTGGTTTAGGTAAGATTCAGTAAAGGCTGTGGAAGAATGTATGTGGATTCATTAGAATGGGAAGAGACACAGCAAGAAATTTAAGGGACGATAAGGTGCAAAAATAGCTAGACTCATGGCCTCCAAACTCTTCTTTAATAAGAGCTATATATGTTCATTGAAACTCATTGTGAGCTACTATTATCTGAAAAAGACTATTAGTTCTAGATTCCTTACTTTAGAATTACCCAGAGACGTCAGACTGGATCCGGAGAATTTTTCTTCAGTAGTACCCCTGCGCATCGGCAGTTGGCGTCAGTCAACTCCTCATTCGTTATTAGCATTGTGGTCGCTGGAATGACATCACAGTATCTACTTGGACGCTGCCCTTACTTGATGATGTCAGTTCTTTCTTTTTCTGTGCCAGCCAGCGCAGATCTGGAGAGAGTGGTACCCTTAGTCACTTTTTGACTAAAGTTTTTTGACTTTTGTCGACATTTTTTTTTTAAGTCGTTCGACTCCTGTAGCACATACTGATGTCCCATCAACGTACCGGCTTCAAACCATGTGACTCCTGTCACAAATTGATGTCGGTCATAGACCCACAGCTTGTGTGCCTCTGGTGTCTGGAGCGCAACCAGGACCCGAAGTCATGCTCCGACTTTCGGGCCATGAACCTGAAGTCTTTGAGGGACTGGTCCCGAAAGCATCGGAGGCCCAGCAGTCAGCACCGCGCCGCTCGAGGTCCCCGTCAAAAGGGAGGTCGTGGGACCAGTCGCGGAGTCACCATCACCATTCATTGTCGAAGTCTTCGGGTAAGTCGAAGCACAAGAAGAAGGTGAAAAAGCACCGCCGCTCTTCCCCTTCTCCCTGCCCCTTGGCTGACGGGACGCGGAAGGTCGTCGTTCTTCGGCTTCGCCAGCGGAGCCAGCTGGAACTGCTCTGAGCTTCCCTCCTTTTACGGGAACCGGAGCATCCGCATGCCCAGCTTTGTGCATTTACGAAGCTCCCCACTCCATCTTTGGGTATTCCGACTCCGCCGTTGCGCCTTCGGGCCCCGCGGACTCTGCTGGGGGCTCTAGGCCTTCGATGCCGGCGGCTTCGGCCCAGGCACCGCAGGGCCCCCAGTAACCAGGCCTGGATCAGGATCAACACCAGTAGACATTACAACACCTCCCCTCGCGCTGATTCCTCTGACGACACCTCACCCGCCTCTGATGCCGGTTGTGTCCCCAGCCGGTGTTGACCCTGGCCTTCCCCTTGATAAGGACAAGAAGCTGGACTGGCGTCGACCGATGCCGGCCATTACTTTAGTACCGTTGTTCATCCACAGCGTTCCTTTTTGCCCTGAGTGGCAGCCAGGTGAGGATGAGGAGGACTGGGAGAGGTCTGTTGACCCTTTGGCAGACCAGCTAGCCGAGCCGGACTGGAGAGAGGAGTTGGGTGAAGCCAGTGGTCTTGATACACCCCCAGACCCTGGTGTGCTTTGGCCTCCTAGGCTGTGGTGTTGTGTAGGGCGGCTGAGGCCTTGGGCCTTGAGCTTCCTACGATGGCAGTCAGGACTAACCTGACTGAGGTGCTTCAGCCGGCTGCAGCCTCTTCGGAACCCCTGCTTCCTTTCAATGAAGCCCTGCTACTGGGCACTTGGTCCAAGCCCAGCCCAGGGGCTCCTGTGGACAGGATGATTGCCCGATACCACCGCCCGGCTCCGGGTGACCCACTTCTCCTCTCCCAACACCCTACCCCTGAGAGCTTGGTTTTCCAAGCCTCAACCTCGAAAGGCACGTATCCTACTGCTCCCCTAGATAGGTAATCCAAGAACCTGGACCATCTTGGGGAAGAAGATGTTTTCTTGCGACAGCTTAGGACTGCCGTCTGTGAACACCGCATGTCTCTTGGGCCATTATTTCTACTCCGTGTGGGACACGGTCGTGCACGTGCTACTACAGTGCCCGGAGGAGGCCCGGTCTGTACTCTCCCGTGTGCATGTCGAGGGTAGAGACGCAGCAAAGTTTGCCATCCGCTGTGGGCTGGACACCAACAACTCGCTGGGCAGGACCTTTTCTGCATCGGTAGCCCTGAGGGATGTCCAATTGACCCTTTTGGACATGCCCTTTGATGACCGTCGCCTGTTTGGTGACGAGGCAGACCACGCGCTTGAGCTCTTCAAGGACTCTAGGGCAACAGCCAGATCCTTGGGCCTTGCTACCACCTCGCGCCCTGTGCTGTCTGCTTTTCACGGCTACCGAAGGGGTGCCCCACCACGTTCCACCCAGGGCCACAGGTCGGCGCAAACTGCTCAGCCTCTGCGCAGCCGGGGACGTGGGGCCCAGCGTCGTGGGTCTGGGGGCCAGCCAGCAGGTCAGTTCACCATTGCCCCCTCTGCATCAGCCTCCAAACCTTCCTAGTCCTACCTTTCAGGGCCGCCAGTGGGCGGTAGGATCAGCCATCACCTCCCCACTGGCACAACATCACGTCAGACAGGTGGGCTTTGCAGATAGTTTGAAGCGGCTACTCCCTCCCCTTCGAGACTACCCCTCCCTCCATGCCACCAACACTCCATCCCAGGTCGGAGGATCACTTGGCCCTTCTCTGTCAGGAAGTTGCGGCTCTCTTGGCCAAGGGAGTTCTCGTGCGAGTCTCTGTGCCAGAAGTAGGTCGTGGTTGCTACTCCCATTACTTTCTAGTGAAGGACAAAGGCCTGCGTCCTATCTTAGACCTCAGGGACGTCAACCGCTTCCTCCGAAGAAGTTCAAAATGTTGACATTTGCTCAGGTCTTGTCTGCCCTCGGCCCTTATTTTCACATCCCCGTCCTGCCGGCCCACAGGCGTTACCTATGGTTCACGGTAGGCCACAACCATTTTCAATTTGCCGTGCTCCCCTTTGGCCTTACCAGCGCCCCTCGGGTGTTCACAAAAGTGATTGCGGTGGTAGCAGCTCATCTGCGCAGGTCAGGGGTTCCAGTCTTCCTCTATCTCGACGACTTGCTGTTGAAGGTGAGTTCACCCCAGGCTGTCGTTTCCTGCCTCCAGACTAGGGAGGACCTCCTAAACTCGCTGGGGTTCACCATCACTGTCCCGAAGTCACACCTGATTCCTTCTCAGAAGTTCCTTTTCATCTGAGCAGTTCTGGATACAGCGCAGTTTCGGGCCTATCCTCCCGAGCAGCGAGTCTGGGATATTCGGGCTGAAACTCATGTTTCAGCCTCTATCCCGGGTTTCGGCTAGGATGACCCTGAGGCTGCTGGGCCTCATGGCCTCCTGCATCCTGCTGGTGGACTATGCCAGGTGGCATATGCGGGCTCTGCAGTGGGACCTGCAGTCCCAGTGGGCGCAGCATCAGGGTAATCATTCCGATGTTGTCCAGATCTCGGAGGGCACTGCACACCAAATGCAGTGGTGGCTAACGAACCAGGATTTGGTTGATGGCAGGAACCTCGCCCTTCCCCAACCAGACTTCACAATGGTGACAGATGCGTCACTTCTGGGATGGGGCGGCCACATGGGAGAGACGGAGATCAGAGGTCTCTGGGGGAGTCCAGGCTCCACATCAACCTGCTGGAGTTCTGGGTGAGCCATCTTGCACTGAAAGCATTCCTTCCTAATGTCAAAGGGAGGGTAGTGTAGGTATTCAGGGACAACACCACAGCCCTGTGGTACTGCAACAAACAGTGTGGGTTGGGGTAGTGGACCCTATGTCAAGAGGCTCTCGCCTCTGGACGTGGCTGGAACATCAGGTCATGTCCCTGGTGATTCAACACCTGGCAGGTTCCCTGAACGCCAGGGCGAATGAAGTCAGCTGCCAGTGCATGATGGATCACGAATGGTGTCTTGACTCGGAAGTGGTGCAAGGTATCTTTCAGCAGTGGGGAGAGCCTTGGTTAGATCTGTTAGACACCGAAGAGAACATGCAATGTCAGCAGTTCTGCACGTTAGAATTTCTAAAGCGACACTTGCTCGGCGACGCTTTTCATCGCGAGTGGAATTGTTGTCTTCTATACGCCTTTCCACCTATGCCACTTCTGCCCAGAGTCCTGAAGAAGACCAAGCGCGACCAGGCCCATGCCATTCTTGTGGCTCCGGATTGGGCACGAAGAGTCTGGTATCCTGAGCTCTTGAACATGGCCATCAATCCTCCGATCAGACTGCCTTTTTGGGAGGATTTTCTGTCACAGCAGCAGGGGACGGTCCTCCATCCGAACCTGTCCAGCCTCCACCCCCTTGCTTGGAGCTTGAGCGACGACAGTTGACAGCCTTTGACCTTCCTCCTGAAGTCTGTAATGTTATCTTGGCAGCCAGGTGTCCCTCTACTAAAACAGTATACGCCTGTTGATTGAAAAAATGTGTGGCATGGTGCACAGCAGAGGCTGGGGATCCCCTTTCTGCCCCCCTTTCTGAGGTTTTCCTCTTCCTGCTTTCTTTGATCCAAGCAGGGTTCTGCTGTGGACACCCTTAAGGGCTATCTTCTGGCCATTTTGGCCTTTCTTCGCCTTCCAGATCAGCCTTCTCTTTTAAAGTCCTCTATTGTAAATTGTTTCCTTGGGTTATTTCTCACCTGTTTCCTCCTATTCCTTTTGTCATGCCCCAGTGGGACTTGATCCTTGTTCTGACTTGCCTTATGTGCGCTCCTTTTGAGCTGCTACATAATTGTCCACTCAGACTCTTGACTTTGAAGACTGCGTTTCTGGTTGCCATCACCTTTGCTCGCAAGGTGAGTGAGCTTCAGGCTCTTTCTTCTAAACCTCCTTTCCTTGCTGTTCATCCGTGCAAGATTGTCCTTTGAACTAGATCTTCTTTTCTTCCCAAAGTGGTTACCTCTTTCACATAGGACAGACAATCCCTTCGCCCACCTTCTCCCCCCACATCCTTCTAAAAAGGAGAGGCTCCACCGTCTGAATCCAAAACGTGCGCTCTCATTTTATCTGTATCACACAAAACAATTCCGGGTGGATGATCAGCTCTTTGTTGGCTATGTGGTTGCCAAGAAAGTTCGGGCTGTGCAAAAACTGACCATCTCTCAATGGGTCATTTTTTGCATTCAAATTTGTTATTCCTTGGCATAAAAGGACCCTCAAGTAGGGTTACGTGCTCATTCCACCAGGGCGACTGCTGCCACTACTGCTTTGGGACGTGGAGTCCCCCCTCAATGACATCTGCCAGGCAGCCACATGGGCATCATTGCACACGTTCAGTAAACATCACTGCCTGGATAGCCAAGTCCTGAGAGACTGCTTATTTGCCCGTTCAGTTCTCCAGGACTTTCTGGTGTGAACTTGATTCGCAGACCCACCTCCGGGGTTGGTATTCCTTGGGTATCTATTCTAAAGTAAGGAATCTATAATTAATAGTCACTTTCGGGGGGCGTGGCTTGCCTGGCTAGAAAATGGCCGCCGCCTGAGTGAGCTCCGGCAATCCGCCGGAATAAAGCCTTAAATATCCTTGCTCCCAGGGTGTAAATACTGTCCCAGACTACAGATAAGCGCCCCGGAACCCCGTGAGAGTGCCTCGGTGGAGTTTGCTGCGGCGCGCTACGAGTTCCGTTGTGTTGCGCGGCGGTGAGACAGAAGAGCACCGGAGGCTGGCCATTTTGGCCCTTCCCCTCTGTGCGAGTATCGGGGCTGGTTCGGGCGCAGAGTGCCGAAAGCGAGGAAAGCTGCTGACTCAGAGGCCGAAAAAGGATCGTACGCACTCGAGTGGGACTGAAGTGCCTCCGCTGCCTGCTTGACCGTTAAGCCGCCTCGTCGCGGACAGTGCTGAGCTGTGTGGCCCAAGAGGAAGGAGGACGTTGTGCCTTGCGTCGCTGCGTACCCCCAACTCACACGGAAATTATAGAGGGCTACCTGCTGTGACCTGGGGTACCGCGGCTCGAGGTAGCGGGGATCGACGAGTGTATATGAGGACCCCCCTCTTTCTACTGCCAATTGCACAGTTGTGACGCTCGGAGCTGTAAGTGCGTACTTATACACAGCCCATACCTTACTGCCTAACTCCACAAAGGGACTTAAGTTGTAGCTGCTGGGGGCGAGTCCTAAACAGAGCAGTGTTGGAAGCACCCGAAGCGATTCTGTGGAAAAGAGGGGGGCCTGTATAATAACGGCTATAAAATAAAGGAGCAAAGGCCTTGTAGGGTGTGGAAGGTGGTGAGCCCTTAGTGGTATTTATTTGTGTGTGGTGGAGAGTAACTACGTGTGTACTGTCGGCACAGAGTTGGGCTTCTATGTTGAATGATTACTCTTACACTGCAGAGTATTCTTAACTCTACACGCAGCAGAAATCTGGGAATAAGTAGCGGCCATTGGCTCCTCACTCGACAACACGTGGACACAAAGTACCTAGCCTACGTCATGTTTGCCTGCCTATGCCATAATACAACTAAAGTTGTGCAGGGAACTGTAGGCACAAAGCAGAAGTGGCGCGGCGCCCGCACTGTTCCGAGATACATCTCGGTGCCACAGACAAACTGTTCTAACAACAATCGCACGAGGTACGAGGGGGATAAACTAGCGGGCAGTTGACCTACAGACATGGGCAAAGGTGACAAAACCAACCCAAGCTTACTTTCACACAAAGACAGTCATCCAGATTGCGGGAGGAGGACTTGGATCCAACGCTGGCCTTAATGACTGATGAGCCTTCAACTTTCGACAGTGATATTAGACAGATCCTAGCAGCAATGCAGCACAGTCTTTCCACCATTGATAATAAAATAGATTTGCTTTCATATCGAATGGACAGGCTGTCCGAAAGGGTGGACAAGCATGCCGAACGAATCGACATGGCTGAACGCCGTATCTCTGAGGCGGATGATCTGCAAAATGACATGGGGACAACCCAGAAACAAACTGGGAAGGCGATCTCAACTTTGAAAGACAAGGCGGAGGATATTGAAGCGCGCTTGAGGCGCAATAACATCCGTATTATAGGTCTGGCAGAATCCACAGCAACAGGGAACATGGAAATTTTCATAGAAAAACTTCTGATTCAGCTCCTGGGCAGAGAGACTTTCTCAGATCTTTGTGGTTGAACGTGCTCACAGATCCTTGGCCGCACGGCCACCACCAGGAGCAACGCCACGTCCGGTGATTGCTAGACTCCTTAATTACAAGGATCGTGATGCAGCATTGCGTAAAGCACGTGAATTGAACACACTCCGGTATGAAGGCTCTGAGCTTTCTATATTCCCAGACTTTACGCCTCAAGTACAGGAAGCACGTGAAAAGTTTGGCCCAGTGAAGCAGAAGCTTAGAGACCTTCAGTTAGACTACGCCATGTTGTATCCTG
Source organism: Triturus cristatus (assembly GCF_964204655.1). Lineage (NCBI taxonomy): Eukaryota > Metazoa > Chordata > Amphibia > Caudata > Salamandridae > Triturus > Triturus cristatus. Next base: position 244,193,477 of record NC_140595.1, read on the forward strand.
ACAAACTCAGAGTTAACTTTGATGACAAACATAGATTTTATGTGGATCCCACGCAATTACAAAAAGACCTTAAGAAGTACAGCACCGTCAAAGCGACAAAGGTTGATTCAGCTACTACTGGGACAGAGATTACGACGGAAGCAGCAGGAAGTGAAAGCTCCCCACGGACAGTATGACTCCACACGTGAAGTGAATTACAGTGCCTGATGAAACTTTTGAAAAGTTACTATTTTGATATCCAATACGTTGAATTGTGAGTCACAATCTCATCTTTAAGATAATGTCTGGATGCTATGATTTATAGATTTTGTACACACACCCTGGTAGCAATTTCTATTGTGAGCGGTTCCGGTCTTTCTTTACCCTCTCTACATCTTGGGTCAGGCCGCCATAACCCTCACGTGTATACCATATGTTTGTTATTGAGCTTAAATACAGGAGGGGAAGGGAGGAGGAGGGGGGCGGGGAAAGGAAAGTTTATTGACCGTATCTCGTTCTAAAGATATGACGTGGGTGGAGGGGGAGTTGGAGGACATTTCGGACTAGCATGAAGAAAAGAATTTGGTAACATACAGCAGAATGTGGAGGTATTATGACAACCCCTGCAGTAAGGATTGTATGAAAACAATGATACATGGCTAGGCAAGATACACATGGAACTACTATTAATTTTATGTCATGGAACGTACGAGGGTTAAACGACAGTAGAAAGATACGCAAAGTAGTGGCGTACTTGTATAGACATGCTATAGATGTGGCCATATTGCAGGAAACTCACTTAGCTCCCTCCACTGGGCTGTTGACCCCCAGAAGGATGAGGGGCACTTGTGTAGCGGCAGGATTTACATCACATTCGAGAGGAGTGCTCCTTTGGGTATGACGGGGCTCGGGGATACAGATACAAGTAATCGAGGCAGATGTTAGTGGAAGGTATATAATAGCACAATGTAGAAAAGAAAGTGACACAGTATTAGTGAAAGGAACATATGGGCCGAATTATGATGACCCATCATTCTATCAGACGCTACATAGGAAGATCACGAGATACGCCCATCTACCAATGCTATGGGGCTGAGATTTTAATTGTGTTCAAAACCCGGATTTAGATAGATCCCGGGGGAATAATAAGCTCCCTTCCAGGCCTGCAAGATGTATGGAGACATATAGCGCCCCTGGGTAGGGACTACACACATTATTCGGCGGCTCATAATATCTACACGAGAATAGATTATTGGTTTGCGTCATATACCTGCTTACATTGATACGAGACTTTAAACATCTGGCACGCTCGCTGTCGGATCATTCTCCAGTAGTTTTTAAATTAACACTTAGCACATAGGCAAAATTGGAGATTTCCGCAGTATTCATTGTTAGACTCTGTGTTTAGAGCTGAGATAGGCGCTGCAATTGATGAATATTTTTTGTCTAACGTCGGCAGTGTGACTAAAATGGCTTCTCTTTGGGAAGCATTTAAGCTCTACATCAGAGGGATCTCTATTTCCAAGCATGCCGGGGTCTTGAAATCTATTCGTAATCGCATGGTACACATAGAAACCACTATTAAAGATCTAGAAAGGCAGCACCAACACTCAAGTGATCCCACTACCCTCGCTCAGATGCGATCCTTGATCACTGAATTTAATGAACTAGCAGACAGTGGAGTAAAGCACCTGGGGAAATACGCCACTGCTCAGGTCTACGCGGAAGGAGATAGACCCAGTTCCACACTAGCTAATACCATCATACCTCCGAAAGGGGTTAACTTAATATTCAATGTACTAAATAGTGCAGGCGATATAGTAGATAATACACCAACTATACTTGACTCTTTTGCAGATTACTATCAGAGTTTATACACTTCTAGGGAGGGAATGACCGAGGAATCCGATGAGGACTATTTGTCACAGATGACAATGACATGGCTTACAAATGAGGTCAGAGCACACTTAATAGGACCTCTTAGACCTACTGAAATAACAGCGGCCCTGAAGGACATGCCTGCCGGTAAGGCCCCAAGGGCGGATGGCCTAACTGTGGCCTTTTATAAAGCATACCAGGATAAATAATTGCCACATCTAGTAAATTTATTTGAGGAAATGGCTAGAGAGGGGAAAATGCCACCCACTATGAGGGAAGCCACCATAATAACGCTTTTAAAACCTTTGAAACCGGCAGAGTCCTGCTCTTCATATCGCCCACTGTCCCTTTTGAATGCCAACACGAAAATATTCGCAAAGGTTTTGGCTAATAGACTGTCTCCGAAGCTACCTAGATTAGTAAAGCCCGAGCAAACAGTATTCGTTCCAGGGAAGACCCTTTCTAGTAATCTACGCACTTCATTTGGCACATTAGCACATATTCAGCCCAGTCTCAAAGCAGCGGCCCTTTTCATAGACATTGAAAAAGCCTTCGACTGTCGAATGGCGATTTCTCTATAGTGTGCTACGTAGAGTTGGGGTGGGAGAATTGTACATCCAACTTGTGAAGATGCTATATGCATCCCCAGTGGCAAGGGTGCGTATTAATGGGGCACTTTCGAGACATATAGAAATCACAAGGGGCACGAGGCAGGGTTGCCCCCTTTCGCCTCTCTTATACGTGTTAGTCGCTGAACCACCGCTCTGCGCAATGCGTGAATATCATGGACATAGAGGTGTTAGATCTCCGCAATATAATTTAACGATAGCGGCGTATGCAGACGACACAGTCTTGTATATTCGTGACCCAGAGCAAAACTTACACTCAATGTTGCAATGAAGTGGAACGTTTTGGTGATCCCTCCGGCTTATATATAAATTGGCACAAGTCCATTCTTTTTCCGTTGACGCCTGCCACTACAAAAATACATACCACATACCCCTTAGAATGGACCACTGATGCTGTTCGCTACTTGGGCATAAAGGTACATACAGACTCAGAGACCGTCATGTCTGAGAACTATGGTTGCGCAGTGAAAAAGCTTGCAGAAGCCATAGATAAATGGGTTAGATTACTGCTTTCACTCCTGGGACGTATTGCCCTGGCTAAGATGGTGGGGCTCCCCCGTTTTTTGTTTTGTAATATACCAATAGGACTACCGAGTCATTCTTTCATACAATACGTACTCTCCTTCTGAAGCTGATATGGGCTGCGAAACAACCCAGGGTGAAATGGGAAATTCTGATAAAACCCTTTGCAGAGGGTGGACTTAATGCACCGGATATGGAGTAAAAGGGCTGCACAAACCCTGCATGCACACTATTGGATACGTGGCCCCACAGACCTACCACATTTGCTAATTGAAGGGAACCTAGTCACCTCAACACCACTACCACTGCTACTGACAGGTGCAGCACGCCCGACGACATTAAAAATAGAACCAGTGCATAGTACAGGACAACAATTGTCATATATTTCTAAGAATCATCAGATACCCATAATCTACTCTTCCAGACTGCTTCTGGAATAGTGTCACTGGATCCCGTTGTTAACAGATAAAGGCATGCTGCGCACCTTAAATAAACTACAATTAATACATATGGGTGATTTATTTGTCACTGGTAAACTGAAAACCTGGGAACAGGTGTCAATGCAGCTTAAGGGTACCTCCCAGTTAGATGCCTTTCATTACTTCCGATTTCGCAAGGCAATGCGCGTCCTATTGGGAGAAACCATGAAGGAACCAGTCGAGATGGTCTCACTCACCTATTTATTGCACACCCCAGGTCCACAGCGATGTATTACGTTACTATATTCACAGTTTAAACTTCAGAGCGCCCAGGTCAAGGAGAAATTTCAGACGGACTGGGAGGCAGAACTGGGACTGGAAGTCGATCTAGCCAAATGGTCCTGGTGTTTTCGTAAAATTAAAACAATAACGTTGAAAGGCAGACATAGGTTATTACATTTAAAATTTTTGCACAGAACATATTACACACCAGTTAGATCATATCAATATGGCCTACGTGACAGCGATCATTGCCTTCGCTATAATGCTCCACATGCACATTTTCTACACTTGGCATGGGACTGCCCTGGCATTCGCACGTTCTGGACTGAAGTAATTAGTGTATTGGCCGCAATGGTAGGGTGCGAGGTTCCTGAGACACCTCTAACGGCCATTTTGGGTTATGATAAAACAATTCCCAGAGGGGTGCGTAAATTGTCTGCCATAGGATTGTTATTAGCAAACAGAAGCCTATAACGAACTCATGCCTATAAAATGCACACCTAAGGATATATGGGGCCCTTATTGAGCATACTTAGTAGAATTGGCAGTTAATGATGACACTCCCGCACGGGTGTGGGTTAAGCCAACATTAGATAAACTACTGTGTGCCAAGGATCTTCCAATTTCAAGTATGTTCCTAAAGGTTTTTTCTTTTTTTGATAACAGCAATGATGTTTTGAAATTTGAGAATATGTTATGCATTAAGTATGGTATGATTTTGCACTGCTACCGGACTGTTCTAATAATACTAGCAGTGTAGAACTATATGGATGAGAAGTTGTGAATTATCTCCACATGATAACAACGTGATGTATGTGTATGGAATGTCCTCCCATTGGGTTTGTTGTAAGTGTTTATATATTTGAAAAAATAAAAATAAAGTTTAAAAAAACAAAATAGTCTCTTTCAGATAAACAAGTTGCTTACCTTCGGTAACGATATATCTGTAAGAGGTATATATTAGTTATAGATTCCTTACTGCCCCACCCATCCTCCCTGTTCTGCGAACTGACTTCTAGAGTAAGGGACTCGCTTTCAGGGTCCTAGTTTTGTGCACCAGTGGTCAGTGTCTTGCTTGGCTCTGATGCATCAATTGGTTAAATTGCAGTTGGAAGGGAACATAGATCTGAAGGCACGTCAAGTACAAGGGGTGGAGAATGCAGTGACGGACGCACTTTTACAAGCACAGATGAGCAGATTCAGGGAGTTGGCACCGGGGGCATAACGGTACACAACCCCCTTCCCAGAGCATTTATGGGTCCCTGCGGGATGGATTTGTCGATACTAGTGAACCAAACTTGCACCCCTAAAGCGGCCAAGCGCTACTAGAAATACGCAGGAACAGTGATGCAAATAGGAGAAAAAAAAGAAAAACTGACAATGTGGGGGGCTGGAGGAAGACGTTAGCCTCTCTGATGGCGTGGCGGATAAGAAGGGGTACCATGGTTGGTTATGGAGGCATACCGACAGGGCGGTGTGTAGGAGGAGGGCCACTCACTTTGGGATGCCTTACAGCAGGTTGAGTTGGCCTGACAAAAGGGGGTAGCAAACGGAGAAGGCGCTCACAGCCCAGACTCCACCAGACATCAGGCACAAAAGAGACAAACAAGGTAGCGAGTTGGAGCCTAACTCTGGGGAGAGGCTACCCCCACACACACGGAGCATGGAAACCCTACAGACAATTTTATGACCCCAAACATGGCAAGAAATAAAATATGACTGCAAAAGAGCAAAACAACGAACTGTCAGGGTGATTTACCAATCTAGGACGTGCAAATGATTTATGACAAGCAATGAGTTATGACAAGCAATGTATGACAGTTCACAATGGTGATTTATGGTCCGGGTCATAAAATTATGACCAAGGTGTTGTAAAAATAAAGAGTTTATTATGCATATAATGTGGCGCAGCGGCCAGGGTGCCTGACTCCGGGCCACAGGGTTCACGGTTAGATACCCGGCTCTGGCGGCAGGTTAGCCCAGCACCATGTGACTCTGGGCAATAGCTTGCTTAATCTTCCCGACGGCCCCCAGCGCCGGGACACCTCTCTGGAGGTAGCTGTGCGCTTTACAAATGCTGGCATTTATTTACATTTATGACATTTCACAATGGTGATTTATGGTCAGGGTCATAAAATTATGACCAAGGTGTTGTAAAAATAAAGAGATGATTATTCATACATTTGGTAATTAAACTACTGCCAACATCGACCACAAAAACTTAAACTCGCCTTGGCTGTTTTATTAGATGTACATGGGTAAGACGGTTGCAAATTATTCTGGAGTGGGCACAGTGCGGGGGTTAAATAATGTTGGCAGAGGCACGCAGTAGGCAGAGAGACCAGGGTCAGAGAGGAGCACCAGAAATCATCATCATAACTTTATTCGACGGTTGAGTCGTCAAAGTACAACATATAAAAATACATCAGTTATTCAAAAATCAAGATACGACAAATTTCCCAAAAAATATAAAATAGTTAAAATTAACATTAAATTCCATGACACAACTCTCAAAGATAATATAAAACTACAATATCTTTAAAATATTCCCAATTTACTATAGTCTATAACATATTCAACATTTCTAACACATTTAAATCAATAGTAAATATCCATATCCTCAAATTAAGAAGACATTTAAAAACAGCTTTTAGAGCGAATTGACCATGTCCATTTGAGGAATTTCGCAACTGCTATCACAAATGTAGGGTTAGAATCTGTACTTAAAATTCTCAGGGCGTCCACATACCTCCGAGTACCCATAAGCCGACAAATGGGTCTTATCCACATTCGGCGAGGTGCAAGATATTGAGGACAGCCAAACAAAATGTGACTGACAGATTCTTGTTGATCCGGACACCAGGGGCATCTGTCACTTGAAGACCCCACCCATTTCATCATAAACTGCCTAGTTGGAAGGGTACCAACCCTACATTGAAAATACAGTTTGCGATCATATGGCCTTTCAATAACATCCCAATATTCTTCAAGCATAGGCCTGGTCTTAAATTCGAGAAAACGACCTGTGAGATTTGTTGGTAACTTCTCCAACATTATTGAATGGGGGACCATTTCCCAATGTCTTGCTTTTAAAAGTTTTTTACATGGGAAGGTGGCATTTTGAGTATTATCCCACAGCTCTACCATTCCCATCTTCCCTAATAGGGATCTAATCCCACTCAGCCATTTTATTTTATTAAGGCCTCGAGCATAATGCGTTAACTCCTCTGTACTCCACATTCTACACCAATATAACAATGGCCGCAAAATTACTAAATCTTTAATCCCTTTTCTCCCTAGATCCCATTGTAGAGGCATTAAAGAGGTACTTTGTGGTACACCAGTCAATTTGCGAACAAACTCATTTTCCACCTTAGTCAAGCGGGATACGTTTTCAAAGCCCCATAGTTCAGCTCCATATAGGGCTGAACTTAACATCTTCATCCCATAGATCTCAAGAGCTGGGCGGATAGGTTTAGTCTGTGATGTTTTTAATTTTTGTAGGAGACAACCTGCTTGTTGCTGATGTTTAAGGACAGCCAAATTAATATGGTTATTCCAACGCATGTCTCTCTGCAAAGTCACCCCTAGGTAAGTGAAAGCGTCCACCTGTTCTAGTGGACATTTGTCCATGACTATATTGCCTCTAAAAAATCTGTGTTCATTAAACGCCATGAACTTGGTTTTGACAGTGTTTATTTCCAGCCCATGCAGGCGACAAAAGTCTACAAAGCGCGACAAGGCTTTCTGAAGGCCGCAAGGAGTTTTAGACATGACCAAGGTGTCGTCCGCAAACAAGAGGACAGGGATGCGAATACCATCCAGCACCGGGGCATCGGAGGGGGTCAGACAAAGAGCGAGAACAGGGTAGGCGCCATAACGCACCCCTGCCGCACTCCCCGCTCAACGGGGAAGGCTTCAGTAGCCTCCCCCTGTATTCCCTACCGAACCCGTGCAAAAGTGTCCTCGTGCATGCGGACGATCGGTGTTAATAATTCCGGGGCCATCCCCAAATCCTTCAAAACCTGCCATAATTTGTCACGTGGGACTAGGTCAAAAGCTGCCCTCAGATCCACGAACACTGCATACAGGGACCCTTTCCCTAGGACCACAGTGCGCCAGTACAAAGTTACAAAACAAAAAAACTTGATCAATTGTACTTGTTTTCCTACGAAATCCCGCCTGTAATAAACTCAAGATTTTATTATCATCCATCCAATCCTGCATTTTAAATAGCACTAGCCTTCCCATAATTTTTTTAATGGAATCAATCAGGCTGATAGGACTGTAGTTTCCTGGAACAGCCTTGTCCTCATTTTTATAAACCGGCACTATTTCTGCCCCCTTCCAAGAGAAGGGAACAGCCCCACCCAGGGCTATAGCATTTGCCAGTTGGGCTATATACACCCGCCATGTTTGCTTATCATTTAAAAAAACCATCTGCGGGAATGCAGTCCGTCTCCAAAGCCCTGTCCACATCTTTCAAACTAAAGGTAACTTCTTTATAAAATGTATATTGATTAGCGTGACCACACTCATAACTGCCACTACGTGCATATTGTGGTTTAAAAAACTCTACCCACATGTGTTGCGCAACATTCTGAGGGCGTTCAGGACGAACCACCCTATCCCATTTAAATATGTCCCAAAACAATTTTGGATTCTTAGCATTACATGCGTCTTTCAGCTCCTGCCACTTACATCTATCCCATAGCTTCTTTGCCTCATTCTGAGCCTTCTTATACAGCCCCCTCGCCTCTCTAACCAAAATGGTATCCCGCTTCTTTATAGCCACACCCAGATTCAATCTGGCTTGTTTACAAGCCACATTATACCAGCTTTCCAAGTTCCTTCTATTTTTCCTATATCCAAGGCCCGATTTACAAAAATAAAACTTCAGGTGATCAAAGAGTTTTCCATGCTCTTGAACAATACAGGACTGGGGGTCAGCAATCTTCACAAGGGATCCCAAATCTACCAATACTTCATTTAAGTCTTCCCTAATTAGCATCAAGGTCTCGGGGTACTTAGCGACCTGGCTTCACTTAAGATGTCTCTCGTCATTTGCTAGGGCTACTTCAGGGACTATACTGTCATAATTAACTACTCCCAATCTACCTGTTTCCAATTTAAAGGAAGAGGTAAGTGGGTTGTGATCACTCTCTAGGCGTGTAATGACAGCCATGTCCATAAGGCAATGCCATAATTTTAAATGGACAAGCAAGTAATCTATTCGGCTAGACCTATAGCCGTTGTCATACGTAAAACTTCCCTGCCTATCAGAGTGCGTACGCCCATTGGCGGCCCTTAGATTATTTCCCATGCATAATCCCTTAAGTTGAACAGCCGCTTCAGTCCACTTTTTTATGGGTACCAACTCAAGTTGGGGTATACCCCATCTGGAGTCTTCCTCCTCCGTTATCTTTTGGTCCTCATAGCCTAACGGTTCGACTGTAACATTAAAATCCCCCGCAATAAGCGGGAATGATTTAATTGGTAGGATCTCAATTAAGTTATCCAAGGCTGAAACTACCATCGATTTTTTTTACCTCCTGGGGGCCCTCTTGCATATACATTAAAAATATTTAAACTACCACCAGTCAACAAACTAAGTCTCACCGCCAATATATCTTTATTTAGAACCGGGAGTTGCCGCATGTTACAACTTAGTCCCTGTTTGACCCAAATCACTAATCCTCCCATAGGCCGTCCCCTTTCCTTTCTGTCAGCAGGGACAAAGAAATTCACATACCCCTCACGAAAGGCAGGTTCCACCAACCAGGTCTATTGGAAGAGGCAGATGTCATATGTGTCAACAAAAGTGTACCAATCAGCCAAATTCAATTTGGAACCGAGACCCGCCACATTCCAAGATACCAGTAACAAGGATGAGGATCTATTGGATTTGCTATAAACATTTTCAACCCCCCCTGTACCTACATCCAATTCAATTAGAGATGATGGAGTCACCATTACATTACCTTCCTGTTCTAATTGAACTAAGCTTGAGTGGTTCACACCTAAATTCCGGGGTATACTTTCATATAGATTCTCATCATTCACCTGCATGACCCATAGACATCTTTCTAGTGATGGTGATCGACGTCAATCACAATCTTCCAATCCTGACAATACCTCGAATCTATTGCGATCTGTAATACCCCTTACATTATTCCTATTCCAAACCCCTCTATTCGATAACAGTTTCCTGGGTGCTGGAACTATTATTGGATAAAAAAAGTCAAGGGTAATGACTGAATCACAGTGTCTGAAACCTCGTAAGCCCATTTGCAAATGTGATCAACAGCCCTCCGATCTCTAAAATTGATAATTATACAATCACCGTCTGTTGACTTTCTCTGCACCCCCACCCAATCCACTCTTCTCACAAACAATATTTCCGCCGATACTTCAGGGGGGAGAGGGCGATTTGTATTGGATGGCTCTGGATCAAGGTCATGCGGCACTCTTGGTGCTGCTTGACCTTTCAGCAGCATTCAATACTATTTCTCATTGAATCCTGTTGTATAGATTACAGGAGCTGGGGATCAAAGGACTTGCATTGAAGTGGCTGTCAGATTTTCTGACCAACCAAACTCAGGCAGTGACATTAGGTTCCTTTTCTTCTGCTCCCTCACAGGTTACCAGGGGTGTCCCCCAGGGCTCATGTTTGAGCCCTACTTTGTTTAACATCTATGTGACCCCCCTGGCTAAACTTATGAGGGATTTGGGGTTTAACCCTATCTCTTATGCAGATGATACCCAACTCCTCCTCACCTTCGACAAAAAAAGATCTGACACACAACTCATTTTTTCTCAGGGTATGATGGCAATTGCCTCCTGGATGAAAACAAACTATCTCCAGGTAAACTCTGAGAAATCTGAGATTATGCTGTTTGGGGGTGCTGCCATCTGCTGGTCGCCCAGTTGGTGGCCTGAGGAATTGGGCAAAGCTCCTACTCCTAAAGAGGAGGTCAGAAATCTTGGCATCAAGCTCGATCTTAAACTCACTCTTGAGACCCACATTAATACAACTGTTGGTTCCTGCTACCACAATCTGAGTTTACTTAGAAGAATCTTTCCGTTGCTCCCTATTTCCACCAGGAAAACTCTGATTCAGGCACTGATTATGAGCAGGATTGATTATTGTAATGCCCTCCTTCTTCCTGCTCATGCAGCTGCACTGGGAAAATTGCAGGTCATACAAAACACGGCTGCCCGTTTGGTAACTGGTTCACCTGCTAGGACTCCCTCTCTGCCTTTGCTTCTAAACTGCACTGGTTGCCAGTTAAAAAAGAGTGGAATTTAAAATGGGCTGTATGATATTTAAGGCTCTGAATGAGCTTAGCCCCTCCTATCTTGTCAGGAAACTGAACGCATACACTCCTAGATGCTCACTTAGATCGGGGGCTAAAAGACTTCTCTCTATTACGAGAATCAACAAGGCCCGCACGGGAGGCAAAGCCTTCTCGTATCTGGCTCCAATGTTTTGGAATAGTCTCCCTCAACATCTCCGTGCTGAAATGTCTCTCCTTCAGTTCAGAAAGCTGATGAAAACTCATCTTTTTTAATTGTAGTGCCTGGATAGTCTTCGGTTGCAAGCGCAGAGATACCCCTTGGGGTGATTCAGCGCTATATAAAATCATAAAAATAAATAAAATAAATATTAAGCCAAAAAATACATTTGTTCTTAAGTTCCATGTACGTCTCCCCCTTATCCTGACACAATTGGGGAACACCCACAAGAACCACCACATACGGAGTAGAATCCGGAGGAAGATCAATGAGTGGTAAATTTTGTGAGGGGTGCGGTGCAAGGGTAGGAGCATCCCTCGCCAGTTGAGACTGGGTCACAAATCTCTGAGCCTTTGTTGCCACTATCCTATCGCTAGAAGGGGGTGGATTAATAGGTTCTACTGGAGATTTATCGATAGGTAAAGATATAAGGCCAAGGCCCATAGATTTGTCATAATTTTCTTCCTGTAACCCCCCCACCCCCGTCCCCCCGAGAGGAAACTGGGGCCATTACGATTCCGGTTTTCTCCACTTGAGCCTTTTTAGTGTTTTTTACTCCATTTACCCACACACAACCCCGCAATTGGCCCGATGCAACAGCAAGTTCTAGACAAACTAATCTACTTTCAATGCTATCAAGTCTATCATAGATTGGGAGGCAAGTCTTTTTAAATATGTCTTCCAACTTGCTCCAAAAGTTAGATCCCAATTCATCTGTCGAAACATCCACTGTAGGGCTCGGGGGAACCATGTCTATTTCAACGATTGGATGGCATGTGATGGGGCTAGTTGAAGGTATTAAAGCTGAAGGACCATTGGTTTTCATTACTTTGGCTTTCCTTCCCTTTACTTGTGTTTGTGCTACATTCTGCTTCCTTTTGTATCTTTTACTTACTGCTTGGTGACACACCCCAGCTTTATTACCATGGGCAGATCTAGTCTTAACACACGATAGCGGTGACCCAAAGTCTCTAGTGTCCAATTTAGAGTTTGCAGTGGCAGTAGTACAGATTTTATGTAGCTGCAAATCAGTCCGACATCCATCCGTCTGTTAAGGGGAATTCTCCTCTCTTTCATCGGTGTCTATCATTGCATCAGTAACCGATACCGAAGAGGGTAAGGGGGAATTAGCTAGGGTTAATCTACCCAGGGAAGATAGCTTACTAAACGCAATATCCAACGATAATCTTTTTTCTGTTCGTTCGATTTCATGCGCCAAAACGGACGAAGCTCAAACAAGGAACTGGTCCAAAGTGCCTACTGTTAGACCACCCGCCATAGTGTTTTTTAGAGAGGTTAGGCATAGATTTACAACTGGTACACTAACCTTACTTGCCGATGTTAGGGGGGGGGCCCGTCCCGTCCTCGAACGGGCTCAAACGGGCCCACCCTTGGCCCGGGCTTTGCCCGCGTCCCGCGATGCATCAAGGGTGCGTGGTTAAATACCACTGCCAGGTGGATAGGAGGTTCCAGGGAAGAGGCGCCAGCTGTGTGAAGAGCTAGGGCTGCTGGTCCTCGCAGTCCCGCAAGAATGTCCACAATGCTGCTACGAGCGGCTCTAGCGAAGCGGGGGCCGCGAGCAGTTAAAGGCAGCAGGCAGTTGATGGGAGGTCCCCCGGGAAGAAGCACCAGCTGTGTGAAGAGCTAGGGCTGCTGGTCCTCGCAGTCCCGCAAGAATGTCCACAATGCTGCTACGAGCGGCTCCCGCGAAGCGGGGGCTGCAAGCAGTTAAAGGCTGCAGGCAGTTGATGGGAGGTCACCGGGAAGAGGCACCAGCTGTGTGAAGAGCTAGGGCTGCTGGTCCTCGCAGTCCCGCAAGAATGTCCACAATGCTGCTACGAGCAGTTAAAGGCAGCAGGCAGTTGATAAGAGGTCACCGGTAAGAGGCGCACCAGCTGTGTGAAGAGCTAGGACTGCTGGTCCTCACAGTCCAGCAAGAATGTCCACAATGCTGCTACGAGCGCCAGAAAGCTTCAGCCACAGGATGGACAACTAACAAACATTTTTTACACTGGCTATTGATTATTTGCATCTCCATTGATAGGATTTTTCTTGAATCTTTTTTTTTTTTGTGCCGGTTTTATGATGTCCTATAGGTATTCATAATTTTTCTTTGAGTATAAATTGTGTTTACTTTTCAACCATCTCAAGTCGCTTTACACATAGACTGTGATGATTTTACTTCTTGATTTGGCAAACTGTTTTTAGGTTGAGGTAGGTTGAGTTAGTCTCTTCGAGACCTGCTGTAATCAGTCTGTGGGCATCAAGCCCATCTCCTTTCTTGACATTGCTTTTCATTTCTCTATGTCCGTATCCTTCAAAAAAATCCCTGCTTGCTAGTGGTCAGTCCTGCCTATTTGTCCCTCCTCTCTCTATTCTGTTCCTCCCACTGAGCAGGGACTTTGTACTGTCTCGTTCCACTATTGTTATTTGGGGGAATATAGCATTCTTACTCCCATCACCTCTTTATGCCACATATACTTACTGATGCCTCCCCTGCAGTGCCTCCGCTCTGTTGTATTATTTGTAGGTTTATTTAGGATTTTTTCACTTTTAGATGTTTGCCATCAGTTGGGCTTTTTTGGGGGGTAAGATAGTTTGGTTTGGGCTTCCTTTTAAGGTGAGATTGGGCTTGTTTTTTTCCTGCCTGCCTCTGCTCACTTCTCATTTGCCTGTCCACGTAATTATTATTCCTGTGCACAATAGTGCTTGTGTGGGCCCCCACCACCCCTCCAATATATATCAATGCTTTTTATTTTTATTTTTTGGGTATTTTAGGGCAAAGATTTGCCCACAATCATTCACAGGATGTCCAGCCGAAGCTCGAACACGGATCCACAGCTCTGAAGTCTGCACCTCTGGCTGCTGAACCACGCCCTCTCGCTCTGCAGGCTGCTCGCATTAGCAGCAGCTCTGTCTGCAGGCTTTTTGTTTCATTTTCATAGTGCTTTCCACAAGCACCAGTTACATTACACAATTACAGTTTTTTATAGACACTGGAGATTTATCAGCAGCTCAGGACATTAATCGGCAGCTCTCTTAAAGACATTTAAGTAATCTCCCAGTGTCTACAAAAAATATGAATATGTCACTGTGTAATGTTACTAGTACTCGTGAAAAGCGCTACGAAAGTGAAGCAAAAAGCCAGCAGAGTGAGTGAAGGCTTTGCTGTCACTGGATTAAATACATCAAGTATGAGGAATTCACAGGACTGATGTGCATGGTGGTCTCTCTTGAAGTGCCGCTGAGAGTACGTACTCAGTCTCTCCCTTCTACGGTGGTGTATCGTGCAGTATCAGTGGCTCTTGCCTGGTGAGCTGGTGTGCAGCAAGGAGTGTCAGTCTCTCCAGTGTAGTGTTATCAGGCCCTATGTATTTAATGGAAGTCTTCCTCAAAGTTGCCAAATACGTTTTTTTTTGTGTGCAATTTATATAGCGCGTAACGTTCGCCCAGAATCACAGGAAGCTGAGCCGACGCTGAGGATCGAACCTGGTTCCCCAGCTCCAAAGTCGACAGCTCTGGCCTTAAGGCCACTCATAGCCGTTGAATGTCACTCATAAATACACTAATAGTATGAAAATGTCACACATAAGCAATCTGAAACCTTGGCAGCCATGCATTTACACTCAAGGAAACTGTGAATGAATCCCTTTATGAGTGCAAAAATGACTTGAATAGGAAACCTATTTTTACACTTGTGTAAAAGCTATTTTATTAAATGTATGCAAAAAGGGTTGGGGAGTCAAACCCTGTATCGGTGTACAGAGCATTTTTCAACATATTGCTTCTCTGTCACATTGTAGAGATTTCCCTGTGTGTTGGACTGCTAACGTGATGTTTTGTCATATGTTGTAGTAGAATGTATTTTTACATTTTTGGACATTTTTTGAAATGGGGATGCAAGTATAGGCTCTTCTGAATCTTGATAACATTCATCTTTAAGTCAGAGGACCTTCATAAGAACTGGAGTGGTATGAGCAAATTTAGAGCTCCTAGTGGTATTCGGAATGATTTGGATACATTTTATTTGGCAAGCCATGTAAAGAATGTTTTCACGATTTATCATTTGCCAAATGATTACCCACACAAGTTTGGCTTCCGCTGTCTTTATTATAAAGCTTGCAGTTTCCAGTGGAGATGGTTTGTGGTTGTTGGGTACACTGCTGTATTATGCTTACTCTTGTTTGGCTTGTTCTTAGTAAGGACTTTGAGAGTTCCCATGGCGTTATCAGGACCAAAATTGGTGCTGCTGTGTAATGTTATGTGGGACTACACTTTTGTGAGTTTTGTAAGGGGGTGTCTGGAAACAATATTAGTCACCACTGAGGCTATACCAATTGGCACCCATTAAATGTTTGGGGATCAAAAGATCACCATTAAGAGTGTCTGAGTCTTTTGTTGGGTCTCTTACCATTTAGAGAGCGAGCTGTGCATTGTCGGTACATGTGTGGAAGCCAATATTTTGATTTAAAAGTAGATTCAATTGAGGCTCTGTGTAGATTTTAAACTAAATTTTTGGGGGTGAAGATCCCTTGGGTGGTTTAGGTTGTTGTTGTCTTGGTTGTGCTGAACTCACCCATGAACATGTGTTCATTTCAGACATCCAGTGAAGGGGAGGAATAAAGGAAAACGTTCATATTTTGCCGACAGGCACAAACCAAACTTCTCTTATTCTGACAAAGGTCAAGCCAGACACATTTAGGCAACCTGTTGATTCCGATAAATGGAGTAACCTATTTCCAGGCATTTGTACTTGACCCAAATAGACTGGCCAGGCGGAAAGGAAACATTATCTAAGATGTAAGCACTAGCATGACTTATTGCTGGTCAGAGTCACAATATCCAGTGCTCCAAGTCCTGACAAATTCCTCTTACCCTTTTTGGTTGGAGACAATGCAGAAACCTATCGATATATGTGGGGGGCCCCGAGCTCTAGTCGCCCCCACCGGCACTGTGCACGGGCAGCAGGCCCCTGGCTTGAGAGCTCCTGACTGGGTCTAGACCGTGGGGGCCCCCCCTCTATGTATTCTGCAGGGGGGCCTCAAGTTTCGTTACGCCACTGGGTGTTTCCCTCCTTTGACACACTGGCTTCATACCGTGACAGTTGCAAAAAAGCCCTGTTCAACTAGTGCACAGGGCTCCATCGGAACTGGCACTCCGTGTTATTTTAGTAGTTGGAGCAGAACCCCTTCATTTTTCATGTCACCCCTAAACTTTGATTTTTTCATCACCTAAAATCTGCTGGACTCAGACTTCGTCCTGGTGCTTGGCATGCCTACCGCCCCTTGTTCTACCGGAGCCCTGATCTATTCCACCGCCGCCCCTTCTTTCTTGTCTTTCAATTATGGTGGTTATATTATAAATATTTTATAGATTGTTAGAATGTGCCTCCTGCGTTAGTGTTCCTTTGTTACAATTGCGGTATTGCTGTATCGGATGCCAGCCAGCCCCCAATTAAGTGCACTCTACGTCTTATTCTCCTGAATAAATGGAGAGTTGTTGAGTGGTGTACGAAGATCCATTATAATTTCCCTCTATCCTGCCACAGCTTAGAACCCAGATCTGTTGACTGGGTGTGAGTGTTTGATTGGTTCTGACGCTCCGTCCATCACCACCCCCTTTTGTACGCTTTGTTCGCCATAAGTTGGCAGGGTATGCTCAGACGTGAGTCCCTTGCTCACTTTGCCACTGGATTCAAGCAAGCCTGGCTGAAGACGGCTGAAATGCTAGAAACCGGTCCTAGGAAGCTTGTTTCCGGTCCAGGGAAGGCATGGCTTGGCAGTTCGGGCTGGACTGTTCCCATGAGGCACAGGGTCAGACTGATTTGCATCTGGCCATGTCTGAACTGGGGTGGCAGAGGGGGCTGAAGAACGGTGATGGATCAAACCCAGATCTGTTGACTGGGTGTGAGTGTTTGATTGGTTCTGACGCTCCGTCCATCACCACCCCCTTTTGTATGCTTTGTTCGCCATAAGTTGGCAGGGTATGCTCAGACGTGAGTCCCTTGCTCACTTTGCCACTGGATTCAAGCAAGCCTGGCTGAAGACAGCTGAAATGCTAGAAACCGGTCCTAGGAAGCTTGTTTCCGGTCCAGGGAAGGCATGGCTTGGCAGTTCGGGCTGGACTGTTCCCATGAGGCACAGGGTCAGACTGATTTGCATATGGCCATGTCTGAACTGGGGTGGCAGAGTGGGCTGAAGAACGGTGATGGATCAAACCCAGATCTGTTGACTGGGTGTGAGTGTTTGATTGGTTCTGACGCTCCGTCCATCACCACCCCCTTTTGTATGCTTTGTTCGCCATAAGTTGGCAGGGTATGCTCAGACGTGAGTCCCTTGCTCACTTTGCCACTGGATTCAAGCAAGCCTGGCTGAAGACAGCTGAAATGCTAGAAACCGGTCCTAGGAAGCTTGTTTCCGGTCCAGGGAAGGCATGGCTTGGCAGTTAGGGCTGGTCTGTTCCCCTGAGGCATAGGGTCAGACTGATTTGCATATGGCCATGTCTGAACTGGGGTGGCAGAGTGGGCTGAAGAACGGTGATGGATCAAACCCAGATCTGTTGACTGGGTGTGAGTGTTTGATTGGTTCGGACGCTCCGTCCATCACCACCCCCTTTTGTACGCTTTGTTCGCCATAAGTTGGCAGGGTATGCTCAGACGTGAGTCCCTTGCTCACTTTGCCACTGGATTCAAGCAAGCCTGGCTGAAGACGGCTGAAATGCTAGAAACCGGTCCTAGGAAGCTTGTTTCCGGTCCAGGGAAGGCATGGCTTGGCAGTTCGGGCTGGACTGTTCCCATGAGGCACAGGGTCAGACTGATTTGCATATGGCCATGTCTGAACTGGGGTGGCAGAGTGGGCTGAAGAACGGTGATGGATCAAACCCAGATCTGTTGACTGGGTGTGAGTGTTTGATTGGTTCTGACGCTCCGTCCATCACCACCCCCTTTTGTACACTACACTGAGAAGGCAGCAGCATTGAAGAGGCTAGACTTGTGTTGGGAGAGAGCGCCAATTGTATTCTATTTGGTGCACTGCTGAACCTAGGGCCAATACACAAATGTGTGCACTCTACATAAAGGAAAGAAGACAAACACTATGTATGCTCTGTATGAAAGGCGCACACACATGTTGACATGTTCATTTCCGGTATTTAAAGCACGCGTTGCCGAGACAGGCAATGGCAATATTGTGTACTTCCCCTCAAGGGGCAACATGGAAAATGCTGTTACCGTACGTGCTTTATTTGACATATTTGGTAATTGCTTTCACTTATTTAGAGAGTATTTTAAATAGCGCTGAAAGCTGTACAGTTCATACAGTTTGGGCGGAACCCAAGAGGGATACAAATAGAGTACCGTATGAACTGGATGAGGGGGGCAGGGGACGCAACCAGCAACTTAAAGAAACAGTATTGAGCAGCATGGTGGAAAAAATATGTAATGTTAAAGCCGACATAGAACACAAGAAAACTGAAATGTTATATCGACAAGTGAAAATAAAACTCAAGTCTGTCACTGGCGTGTGAAAATGAGACCTAGTGTGTTGCACAAACCAACACTCGAGCAGCTGAGCATGAGGAGAGCCTTCCCACGCCACTGTATAAACAGACAAGCGCAGCCACGCTAGTTAAAAACAGATGGCCCCTGCGCTGCTGCTGGCTCCCGAGAGCAAAACGCTCTGGGAGTGAACATTTCCCTAAAAGCTGGGACAACCACACGCCTTTGGCCAATTGCGTGCTGAAGCCAGACGCACAGGCCAATAGCATGTGAGCAGCACATGCACAAGCTCCTACTGAAGCTGAAGGGATGCCAAGAGGTCGATTTCCTATACAGCGCATATGCGCTGCCATAAGCTCGACCTAAAAAATTAATGCTGCTGACATAAGTGTTCCTGGTAAAGTCGGAGTTGAACTTTTAATATCATGGTTAGATATTTGTTTTGCAGGTCAGTTAGGTGATAGAAGTTTCAATATCTTCTTAGTTTCTCATTGCTCAATTGAGTGTAATTTCTGATAATTGTTTCCCTCATCTTCATTGCTTGATTTTGCTTGCGAGAAAGTGTCACTCGTCGTTGAATGTCATTCTTAATTACACTAAAACTATGAAAATGTCGCACATACCAATATGAAACCTTTGCAGCTATGAGAAAATGTTTTATTCACATTTTAAAAGCCACATTTAAATAGAGGTTCGTCAGTGAACACATACGTGTTAAGTATCTTCATGCTTTTTGTTGTGAATGTTTTGAATCAATGCAACGCTGTTGTGCGACAAGAACCTGGGGAAAAAACAGATTAATATCAAGGTATACCTACGAAATCCCCAGTGCTTCATGTGTTTGTTCTCCTTTTCCAGCTCTCTAATCTTATGAAATGTGCCTTCAGATACAGGAGGGTTGTAATTGTATGTGTCATGCTTCGAAGACAAAAGAAAACCCTAATTCAGAAGAACAAACATGGTAGTCATAATTATTCCTTCCGGAAGGAGCCTTAGTAGCGAGTTAATTTACTTATTTCCACTTTCTATGTAATTGAAGTGTTTCCTGCTACACCACAATGCTACCTGATGATATAGACTTATAATCATAAATCAATCATACCCCACCATAGCACATTGTTCTGCTTGTCCAGAGCTGCTCCTGAAACAATTATTTGAGGGCCGTTTAGGCATGGGGCCTTTGCAAGGACTTTGTTCTTAGCACATTTGTACTCTTATTTGAGAGTCATAGTCTGA
Organism: Triturus cristatus; assembly: GCF_964204655.1. NCBI lineage: Eukaryota > Metazoa > Chordata > Amphibia > Caudata > Salamandridae > Triturus > Triturus cristatus. The sequence continues at coordinate 244,213,432 of NC_140595.1, forward strand.
CGCATTTGTGTGGTAATGGTTTTTCCGTGCAGGGTGTGTTCACCAGGCTTCCTGGTGATGTGGAGAATAGTTTTCATCCTTAAAGGATCCCGGGCCCTTCTTGTTGATCATACGTTCTGCATCTGCCTTTAAGGGAACCATCCAGTGTAAGGAAGAAAACTGCTCTATTTAACTATTCTCGCAGCATTACAATCAATATTGGTTGGCGTTGTAAAACGTTGCTTTGTTTGACGTCTTTTTAAGTTTTTGAGATTCGTTGTGACATCACTCGCTGGATGGCGCCTTTAAAATGAGAAGCGTTAAGCAGGGTCACAGAGGTAATTTCATAAACTGAAGACTTACAGAAAGCAAGGCGAAGCTGGTAAATTAGCAACACTACTCAGCCATGCACAACCTACAGCGGATATTGAGATTAACTTGGAACTAAATTGCCTCCATGTGCTTTTCCTTTTTCCAGTAACAATGCCTCTCCTTACTTCAAAAGTCCAACATCTGTCCCCAATGAGATAATGGAGAAAAACAGCAATGATAATAACAGCAAAACTTGCTTTGTACAATAATTAGATTTGGACCCTAATCAAATTATCGAGGAACTATTGTTGTTTTATTGCTGCAGCAACATATTTTGTTTGCCTTTTTGGGTGTCTGTTTTTTTTCTTTTCTAGTAGGGTGCTTTTTACGTCTCGCCTGACCCAGCGCATGCGCTGGTCTGGCAAGACTTATTGAGAGGGCTCCAAAAAGTGCTACCAGGCCAGCCTAGAGCCACAGTGCATATGCGCGGGCGCGCGCGTCGCGATTTACCGAGATTGCTTTCACTTTCGGCCGCTTTGATGTTTGATCGTGATCGCGTTCGCTTTCACTGCCGCACGGCCGCTTGTTTATTTTTAGATATAAACAATCACACCTCGGGGATCGACCTGAGTGACCTCAGCCTGTCTTCTGTAAACACATTCTACTTCAGGATGAATCTTACGGTTGAACTTTGGAAAACTATTTGCTTCACCCGGCCATAATTGTTATGCGCTGTGTGACATATGTTATATAGCACGCTATTACAAGGGTCCATTGCTGACAAGAGGCTTCAATAGTGCTTTACTGCATCAAAATGAACTCGTGGCACTTCACCTGAAGAAACATTAACAATAGTTTTATGAGCATGAACACTGGTTTACAGGAACGCATTTATGCCCCTGCAATGTAAGGCCTGTGCCTGGATATGTAAACCCTGATCCATATGTGTGGATGAACAGGAGATCTGCGTATGGGAATAGACCGCTGTCACTCCGCCCACACGGCCCCCTGCGGATTATGACATTTTATACACGGGTTCATGCCCGCTGCCTTCGCTTTCTTCTTCGGCTGAAGTAGGACAGCAGCCCTTGCACTGGTTACCCGCTATGCACAGGACCCTTTATGAATAAGGATACTATTTATGCAGAGAAAGCATACTCCCACATTGGCTAGAAGCAACATGCTCCCTGCAAGTGTGCAACAGCATTTTTGAGAATACGACTTTCTACTGTCAAGCTGTTTTTGTCATAACTGGAAAAAAGGTGAAACTTTTTGTAATATTTTCTAAAAAAAGGTGAAACTGTTAGTAATATTTTCTAAAAAAAAAGGTGAAACTGTTTGTAATATTTTCTAAGATATGCATTTTTACAAGATCTTACCTGGTCCTGTTTCAATTGATGTGCCCGATTTTGACCGACAATAAAACATGCACACGTTTTATAGGTGTCACTATCACACATTCAGACACTGCAATATCAAACCATCTGCAGCTGACGTTTGTTCTATCTAAAGTAAAAGGAATGAAAACTTGCCTACTTCCTCGTCTAGGGTGTGATTAGGGTCTTAACTACTGTTAAATTTCGATATATTAAACCTGCTGGAATCTAGCAGGGGAAAAGAGTATGGTATTTACTGTGATATGCAGATTTTGGGTTTCGCTAAGCACCAAAACCTGCATGTTATTTCTGCGTTTGTAAGCATTTTGTAAAGTGAATGTGCGTTCCGGCAGACACCGGCTTCAATTAAGCCCCCTGCAGGGGCCTACATGGACAGCCTGTGACAAAGCCTCAGCTGAGAAGTGTTTCTCAGGGTGGACATTTCACAGTGGCTAAACAATAAAATTGTATGAAGCACAGCAGACATTTGTATTTTTTTCATGGGGAACCGGGTTCGAATCAAGGCAGGGATGCTTAACATCCTGTGCTTCTGGGCAAGTTACTTAATCTCCCCATTTATTTAAGGGAAAAAAGAAGGGTTTGGGGCAAAGCACAATTGCACCTATCCCTAGTCGAGTTTTATATAAACGTGGTGCTAGTGACCGGAGATCCAAAACCCCTAAATCTCCTGAAGCTAAACGCTTCAAATAACCATAAACACAATCCAATGGTCCAGCACCCAAAATACAGTTCAAGTGTTAAACATTATTATGACACAGGTAAATGTCAGTGGATTATCTTCCATAAGAAAACATGGACTTTCAGCAGAGTTGTGTTTTTTCTTCGATCCTTTATTCAGAAATTTCTTTCAAACATGTTAAAACAGACCATAGCCAACGCGTTTCATCCTCGCGGACTTCTTCAGGGCTATAAATAATACATATATATTTATAAAATTAATATACATTATTTACAAACTTTTTTATAATACACACTTTGTACAATACAAACAATCATTACATCTTGTTTTATAAAATAAGCAAACCATGTTGTTTCAAGTTTCCTAATTCTTTCTAGCGAATCAATATTGCAGCAATTCCATATCGCTTACTAATTAATGGTAAGCGATATGGAATGTGTACGACTGTGTTAATGGTTAAAGGTCTTCCTTATGCTCCATTATGACTAAAAATATTTATGAAAATATACATAAATGTAAGACAATGACATGCCTTAGGAATATATTATAAAATTGTTCCTTTTTAATATTGAAATCAGCAGAGTGATCAAGATCCTATATAAATAAGATGAATAAGAATAGGTGAAATAAGTAGCTATATTAGAAGCCTTTTGCACTATTTCTACATGTTAAAAGAATTGCTGCAATATTGATTCGCTAGAAAGAATTAGGAAACTTGAAACAACATGGTTTGCTTATTTTATAAAACAAGATGTAATGATTGTTTGTATTGTACAAAGTGTGTATTATAAAAAAGTTTGTAAATAATGTATATTAATTTTATAAATATATATGTATTATTTATAGCCCTGAAGAAGTCCGCGAGGATGAAACGCGTTGGCTATGGTCTGTTTTAACATGTTTGAAAGAAATTTCTGAATAAAGGATCGAAGAAAAAAACAACTCTGCTGAAAGTCCATGTTTTCTTATGGAAGATAATCCACTGACATTTACCTGTGTCATAATAATGTTTAACACTTAATCTCCCCATGCCTAACAAAATGAATGTGTACATCTGTAATGCAACTGGTGCACGTGTAAAGTGCTCTGGTTTATTCTTTGACTTTGAAAATGTGTTTATTCGAAAAATGGAATACTGCGTGACAACGTAAGGCAAGGGCATATGTCCATTTACTAAGGTATTCTCTTCTAAGCACTATGCGTGCCAAAGATCACACAAAGTGCCAGCAGGGACGCATCACATGAACAGGCTCAAATTGGGAAGGAATAGACCGTGTTGAGAAACTTTCTGATGTCTGGGGTTGTCAGCCAGTTGCTGTAGATGGCTAGATTAGGATCAAGGCTGCTTTTCACTTCGTTAGCTCCTCCTGGTTTCCCTTCGTAACTGTAGGACACACGCTAAGTTTTCACACAACAGCAGACCTTTTGGCTCCATCTCCCCCCCCCCCCACCCCCCTTAAACTTATATTACAGCTTTACAGTACATTTATTGCTTTTATTTAATTTAGGCAGATACATTGCTTTGGATTAACTTTACACACGGGACTGCAAGTTTATGCACACAAATGGGTTTTTAATTCTGTGCTTTTTATTTGCATTATAGCGCCTTTTATTCACTAATTTTCTGAATTGCACGCAAAAGTTCTTTCTAAAGCAGTGTGAGAACACCTATTGCATTGCATATTCTCTGTCTCAGTGCAAGCATAATAGCAAACAACTAGCAATTAATTTAATATTTACAAATAACAGGCAGTTGGGGCATGCATGCTTCTTGCTAGCAAATGGGTGTTTGAACACATAACAAACTAGAAAAAGAAAATGCAATGTATTCACTAGCATAATTAGGATAATTGTTTGTGTCTCATTTCCTTTTGTTTCAGTTACACAAATATTAGATATACATTCTACAAATATTTTGTTTACAAAACTTTCATATTAGTCTACAGAAACATATAAAACAAACCATGGTGTAGCTCCCAGGAAAATATGCTACATGGCTAAATACTTAAAAGGTCCCAAAAGCGAGACCTATTGGCTATGCCAATGCTTGTTTTTAGATCTCGCCTAGCCACGAGCGCATACGCTGCTCGCTTACGTGATCTATTGTCAATTGGTGACCGCCTTGTCTCCCTTAGGCCTTGCCCACCCGGACTGGATATTTTGCTCACGCACGGCACTAGTCAGTGCAGGCACGAGCAATGGCGACAGCTTGTTAAATTAACTGTGCTTGTAAATTGTTTAAGACTGTTTTCTAGATTCTGCCACAAGGTGGCAGCAAAAGGCCGATAAGATTCTCATCCAGCAGCTCTCGCTTTTAAACCTTAGCCTTTCGCACCCCTACTGCCAGATAACACACAGACACAAGCGTGCCGTTTGTATTTTAACGCAAGGTAAGAAGGCAAGGTATGCAGGAAGAGTAGGACACAGTGGTCCGCATACGCGTTCATCTTCATTCCACAAACCTCTAGATGCGTAAACTTGAAATGAAAGCGATGATATGAGGGCCTAGTCCCTCTATCCTATGGTTATGACTCCAATGCTTACTGGAGGGGTTTGCGCTGCTCAGGGATACAGGACGACACCTTCAAGTCACCAAGTGAGTTTTATGCGGTTGCATCGCCACTTTCTCTGCTGTGGAGCAGTGAGTAGAGCTCTACCCGTGCACGGGTTGTGCTGTTTCACACTGCAGGGAGAAATACCAGTTTGTGTTTATCTTGATGCACTTGGAGTTTATTTGTAATTTGCATCGGTGAGAAATTTGGTGACTGTCTGTATGCAATTACAGGTAAATATTGTCGCAGGAACGACATCACCTCAATGGCCCCAACAGCCTCATAAAAATCGCCTTTAAATTAGACTCCTGTACCTAGGCGGTGGGCGGGGGAGTTTTTCTGATGTAGTAACTGGTGGGCGTTAAGTCACTCAGCACGTTATTGTCTTTAACACCGTTCTGTCAACGACCAGTCCTGTGTTCGACCAGTCCTGTTTTCGTCATATTGTATTTTATTTACCCTTTTATGGCTTCTGCCCCCGAAGTGACGCCACTTCTGACCCTCATTTCACATTCAGACTATGTGCGTGACTCAGCAGAAACCTTGAGGGCCACGCGCAGGCGCTACCCCCATATGCTAAAGGCATTTAAATAAAAGTATTATAATATGCTTTCCCCACCTTCAGTGTTCTTTAGTTTTTACACATTATTGCCTTTAACACCGTTTTATCAACGACCAGACCTGTGTTCGTCATATTGATTTTCATTTAAATCCTTTCATGGCTTCTGCCCCCGCTGTGACCCCACTTCTGACCCTCATTTCACATTCAGATCAGGTAGTTCAGTCATTGAGTCTGAATAGCAAGGCCGAGCCTAGCTGCCCTTCTCCATCCATTAGACTTTTTTTCTGAGCAGACAAAACCCATCCCCCCCGTGGCCACATTTTAATGGCTGCATCCTGTAGCTGCTTTGAATATATTTGCTGGGATCGATTTTAGTTTCCTCGCCGGCCCTGCTGGCGAGTGAGCATGGCATGGTGTCTGTAGCGTCCTCAGTTATTTACCTGACGAGTCACTAGAGAGCCTTGCTGTAGAGGCCGTTTTATATTAATCATAATAGGAGTCAGTTACCACGGCCTCCTGTGCGTTAGATAACAGCACATAGAATTAAAAACATGCATTTGCAATGCAATAGGTCTCGAATTTACAGAAGTTTAAGCTATTGGCATTGTATATGACAATGCTTTTATTTATGTTTTAAAAACCAGAACATAAATAAAAGGAATTGTGATTTACAATGCCAACAGCTCAAAGTCGCCAAATGCGAGACATGTTGCATTGCAAATGCTTGTTAACACAGGTTAGCCATTGGGCCGAAAACGTCTGGTCCGTATTGCTTGGGGGCGGGGACTGTAAATCCCTGTAGTATATAAAGCTAAAATAGTGTGATTTCTCACAGAAAAATCTGATCTTGCAGTGTATATACTCAACAAGTAAAAGAGCTGCTCCATTCTAATTCTGTTACTGTTTGCTTTCTTTACCAATCACTTTGAACCTCCTGGCAGGATGGGAGACCCAGAGAACAAAACTGCAAGTGACTGTAGATAAAAAGGCAATGATTTCTGCTTTTGAGGCAAAGATGGAATGTTCTATAAAATATTTTTTTTTAAGTTTTAAAAAAAGTTTATTGAATAAGAATAAGAAATATTATAACAATAAAATACAATATATAAGTAAAGTACAATGCAAATAACCCATATAGGAGAAAAAACAGAAGAGGGGGGCAGAGAAAGGAGGGGAAGGGTATATCAGATACTGTAACTGGCCTTGTAGGTAAAATACAACAATTGAGTTACAATAATTCCTATAATAATAACTTACATTATAAATAAGAAATTAAACAAGCTAAATGACAGATAATCATTGAATCATGGAGGTTTGGGTATTTCTTCATTGCAAGGTTTATGCAGAGGTAAGAACTGAGCAGAAGCATTTAGAAAATTAGTAATAAATCTCGTTTAATAGCAAGTTGAATTGGGTGAACGTAGGCCCGGTCTAATCTGTGGTTGTAACAAATTCCATACCACCAGGCTTGGAATGAAACATTTGAATCGTTTTTCCACGACTTAGTAATTTGTTGAAATGTAACTGCTATAAGTCAGTCAATAGTGGAGATATTAACATTGGAGGAGGACCATGCTTCTGAAACGCTACCTAAAAAGATATTGGTAATGGAAAAAGGGATTTGAGTAAGAAAAGTTTGTTAGTTTGTTTCCAAACACTATTCCAAAATTTGTGAATCGATGGGCAAGTAAATAGCATATGTTTAAAATCTGCTACGAGGGCTGGGCAAGACCAACAAGTAGGAGGTATTGAGGGATCTATATGATGTAATTTAGCTGGTGTGATTAGAAGTCTATTATATATGAAAAATAAGGTTTGAGAGTGTTCGCCGCTCTAGAAGACTTCCTTATTTTAGTCCAAATTTTGTTCCATGTTTGAAGAGGAAAAGATTCACCTAAATCAGATTCCCAATTACATTCCACATTAGATTTATCACGAGTAGCAGGAATATCATTTAATTTCTTATAAATTTGAGACGCAGAAGAGGTGGTACTTAAAAATGGGAGTGTGATAGAAGGTTTGATATGTGTAGAGCGAGATAAGAGGACATTCAAGGAAGTTTGAGCTGCTGTAGCCAATGCCAGATACTTAGAATAATAGGAGAGAGGCAGAGAAAAGCGAGTCTGAATTACCGAGAAGGGGATACAAGTATCATCCTGAAAAAGTTGGTGAGTCCATTTAAGACCGAAATCTAGCCAATCTTTCCAAAACTGTCTAATTCTTAATTTTAATATGTTTATTATACCAAATTAAGGATTGTAGAAATCTGGTACGATCATCTAGGCCATCAAATATGAGGGGATGAAAGATTCTACGAGTATTTTTGAAAATAGGAAGAGACAATCTTGTTGGGGTATGAGATAATGATACGAACTCTTCAAGGGTAAAAGGATAAAAGAAAAAGGATTCAATCTCTACCCACAAAGGTTGGGAGTTAGGGTCAATTTTGTTCACAAATACCAATGAAGAGGAGTGCTTGAAGAAAGAAGTATGATAAGCAAGAGAAATCAGGGAAATTGACTCCACTCATATGCTTAGGTTGCTTAAGTTTAGAAAAAGACATCCTAGCTCTTTTATTTTGCCATAACATTTTTGATAGAATATTGTAAATGTTTTTATAACAGGATTTAGGGATATTGATTGTGAGGTTAGATAAAAGAAATAAAATTATTTTTATAGAATCTAATCTACCCACCAAGATAAAAATAGAGGATGCCAACGTGTTTTGGAATTTGTTAACCCCTTGCATGCCCTTGAATGAACCACTCCGTCATGAGCCACGGGCGCCGTGTGCTCATGACGGAGTGGTTCCGTCATGCTTTGGCGGTTGGCGGCCGCTCCGCCCACGCGGCGCTAATTCCCCGCCTGTGCGGGCGATTAGCGCAAGTGGGTGGAGTCATGATGGAACCACGCCGTCATGAGCACAGCTCGCCCGTTACTCATGATGGCGTGGTTCCGTCATGACCATAGCGGCGCCGCAAACCCCCCAAACCCCCCCCCCAGCGCTGCGGTGGAATTCGCGCCGCAGCGAAGGGGTTAAGTTTGATTGTAAGTTTTTTTAATTTAATGCTACAGTGTCTTTAATAGAAGGTGTGAACCATAAGCCTAAAAATTTGATCTTGGTTGGGCTCCAGTGAAAGGAGGAAGTCAGAAAGTCGACATGAAAACAATATTTGTTTAAAGGAAGGATTTCACATTTATCGACATTGTTTATATCCTGAAACTAAGGCAAAATCTGTAACTTCTGATAAGAAGGCCGGTATAGAGGATTGAGGGTTAGAAATAAAAAGAAGAATGTCGTCGGCATATGCTGAGAGTTTTAGATGCTTATCGCCATATGCAAAGCCTGAGATATTTTTGATCAAACACATTTTTGTTAAAAAGGGTTCTAATGCCAAAATAAATAAAAGTGGAAAAAGAGGGCAACCTTGTCGGACACCTCTATAAAGAGGAAGACACAAGATCATTAGCAAGAATAAAGGACCTAGGAAAAGAATTTAGTAGAGAGATGTAAGAAAGGAATTTGGGACCAAAACCAAGCAAGGGTTGAAAAGATAAACTGCCAATTAACCCTATCGAAGGCTTTTTCAGCGACAAGTGCAACAGCTGCCAAGGAGTGTCTAAGAGAATGGGATTTACTAAGAACATTAAAAAAGAGTTGGGTATTATCAGATAGGTGACGGCCTTTAATGAAACCACATTGTTCTTTGACAATTAAGTGTGCTAAAATGTTGTCTAAATGGAGTGCAAGAATTTTCGCAAGAATCTTATAATCAAAATTAATTAAAGAAATGGGTCTATAATTTTTACATGATGTATGATCTTTATTTTATTAGGGAGAAGACATATCAGAGCTTCTTGTAAAGAACCTTCAGATTTCTGGGATGTTATAAAGTAAATAAATGATTGATGCAACTTGGCAATAAGGATATTTGAAAAATGTGTGTAAAATTCCATTGTAAAGCCATCAGGCCCATGAGCTTTCCCTCTTTTTTAAGTGAGTGAATAGCTTTAAGAATATCTGTAGTTTGTATATCAGCTTCTAATGAAGAGAAATCTACATCTGGAGAGGAAGGTGGGGGAATGGAAGAAAAATATATGTCTGTTGATTGAGGAGGAGATTCAGGCGTATAAAGGTTTTGGTAGAAATTAGTGAATTCTAATAAAATATCTTCATTTTTGTATACTGTGAGATTAGATAAAGTTACAATAGATTCAATTTTAGTACGTTTAATTTTTAATTTTTAGTTGGCAAGAATGTTGCCAGATTTATTTTGCGCGCTGTAATATTTAGCACTAGACTTAAGTATAGGTTCGCAGGTTCGGTGGAAAGTTTGTTGAAGGAAAGTTTAGCTTTAATGAGTTCATTCAAATCATATTGGCTCTTTGTTGAGTAATATGAATATTCCAGTTGTTTGATTAGTGTATCAAGTAATTGAATGGAACGAGAAGAGGCTCGTCGTTTTTGGGCTACATATGAAATAATGAAGTCTCTAGAGGCAGCTTTAAAGGTATCCCAAATAAGTTGAGGAGATGATTGGGGGGATTCATTTTCTGCAAAGAAATACTGTTGTAAAATCAAGAAAGGTTTAGGTAAATTTAGAGTCTAATAAAAGGGAATTATTGAATCTCTATCTTCTAGTGCCTTTGATGGGAGGGAGCAAGTCTAAACTGATAGAAACTGGAGCATGATCAGAAATTAAAATAAAGCCTATATCAGAGTGGGAAATATGTTGAGTTAAAGCTCTGGATATAAAAAGGTAATCTATCCATGATTGAGAGGAGTGGGCAGGTGAATAATAAATGTATTCTTGTAAGGTGGGATGGCATAATCGCCAGGAATCTACAAGAGACCTTTGAGAGATGGTGGAGGGGAATTGGGTGTGCATAGATGAATGGGAAAATCTAGAATTAGACTATCTATAAAAGGATCCATAATCATGTTACAGTCACCACCCAGAATTAAATAATCATCTCTATATTGCATCAAAGAAAAAAGGATTTGGGGCCAAAACAAATTATCTTGGTTAGTGGGAGCATATCAATTAAAAATGGTTAGAGGAATCTTGTTGATCAGTAGAGATATTGCAACCCATCTACCTTCAGAGTCATTTTCTTGACTTAGGAGCTGGACATCTAGCCGTTTATGACCGAGGATAGCAACACCATTGCGTTTCCCTGAACCTGGCGATGCAAAAATATGGCCTACCCATTGACGTCGTAATTTGGTTATTTTAGTATCCTTTATATGAATTTCTTGCCATAGAGCAATATCGCCCTTTAAACTTGCAATATGTGATAAAACATGTTGACTCTTAATGGGAGAGCCCAAACCTTAAACATTCCACGATATGATATTTAACGACATCTAAATACATGTGTATATATATGTATATATATATATATATATAACTCCGAAATTACAATAAAAACATTTATATGTATGAATGAAAAAAATTACGTTGTATGACAAATTATTAGTTTGAGGAATTATCATCTTGAAAATATGGAAAAAGAAAAATGTAGAGTAGAAAAAGAAGTAAGAATGAGATCCAAAGTAAAATGAGTTAATAAGATAAAAGAAAGACCAGCAATTGAGATAAAACAGGAAATTAGAGGAGGGAGGAGAGAAAAAGACCAGATGAAACAGGATCAAAAGGAGATGTAAGAAATACAGATAAGATAAATATTGAAGAAAAAGAGAGAAAAAATGCAAACATAACACAGAACATACCACAAAAATACACGGAGACATGGGGATAGTGGAACCACATGAGGAAAACAGTATGCCCAAGCAGGAAAACTCCAAGACGAAAAGGGAGAGGTCATCCAAGCGGAAAAGGTGGGATCACATAATGTTCAAGGCATGTGGGCTGCTGAATTCATATCTGTGCATAGATCGCCGCCTAGTGTTGGGTCCGGATGTTTGCACGTTGTTGTCCTGGAAGAGTCTTCGAAGTATCCTGGGATAGGTGACTCCTCCCCTGGACTACAGTGCGCATGGGCATCCTCTCCATCCTCAGATTGTTTTTTTCCGCCATTGGGTTCGGATGTGCTTATCTTGACTCAAGTTAGGAAACATTTTTTACAGGCCAAAAGGCCTTTAGTTCGCGTCGGTACTGTTCCCGATCGGTATCGATAGTTCTTTGTTAGTTTACTAACTTCCAGACCAACTTTTCGCATCATACCCGACCATCGACCCGACATCAATGATGGAATCGAGGACGCCATTCAAGCGGTGCCCTGTATGCAATGCGAAATATCCCCATGTCGACGTCCACCCGGTGTGCAACAAATGCCTTTCACCGGATCACGACGAGTCCACATGCATGGCCTGTGCCCGATTCCGATCCAAGAAGACTCTCCGGAATCGTCGAGCAGCGAGGCTCGAAGCGCAGCAAGCGGCACCGGCCCCGACCGACATCTTCAACGCCGAGGACGAAGATGTGGAAGACGTGGAGAACCTACCCTCCAGCCCCGCTTCCGAACACGACTCCGGATCGGAAGACGTCGAAGAACAACTCTTTCACAGAGACGAAGCCGACACCGAGGTAGGAGACTACAATGAGGCCTTAGGGGCCGAAGAGAGTAGCTCCGGTGACGAGCAAGGCCTACCCGTACAGACTGTGGATATCCCAGTGCGTCAGTCTATGGCTCCGGTCGAGGGATCGCCTTCGGGCCTTACCCAAGACCTATCCCGCATCCATTCGGCCCCGCCCTCTGGCCCGGCCTCGGACATTCAGCGGCAGCCATTACTACTCAAAACGGCTGGTTTCCCTTCATCGAAACTGAAACCGAAAGCCGTATCGGTTCAGCAGAAACCGAAACTGAAAGTCATACTGGTCGGATCGAAGCCCACCACACCTTCGACGCCAGCCAAACCCGTCGGCACCGACCGCACCAAACGGGACTTCGGTGCCGAGCTTGCAGCAGCCGATGTCGGCGCCGACACACAGAAAAAGGCCATCGGTACCGCCAAACCGCCTCGGCTCCCGGCACCGAAACAATCGGCTCCGACCACAAAGGTCAAAATGGCTGCTGGATCTCACACCACTTCGAAAGCAGCACCGAAGGCACAATCATCGACGCCGTCGACAGCTACTACCTCTCCTCGACTCGATGACCCCGTGGCACCGAAGAAGTCCACGCCTGCCTCAACGGAACCGGTCGGCGCCAAAGAACCGTCGGCGTTCCAGGTGCGGCAAGTTTCAGCATCCTTGCAACGCATCAAGGATATAAGGCAGCCCTCCAGGACAAGTCAGGCTCCGAGCCGAAAAGGGCTCAAAAACCTTCTCCGGCACCGGCCAACATCACTTTTGGCCTGCCACCATCCACGGCGCCAAAACTGTTCGAAATCAGAACACGTGTCACCCACACCAGGATCACACCTGCAGAACACTCTCCTACGGAGACATCGCCATCACACATCATCGATGCCGCAACAGGCAGAATGATGCTTCACAAGAGGAAGATAACTTCAGAGCCAGCTTTGGACTCCTACCGGATCCCACTAAAGAAAAAGCTGCCAGTGGATTCGGAACCAATTCTTTACGAGCCTCTCCATACCTCTCACCAAGATCCACAGTCCTTCTCTCCGACACACTCAGAAACCGACGTTTTGGAGGACTACATGGGTGACCACGTCCCCTACCCCGGAGAAATGGACCCTGAAGGCCAACAGGACCCTGACCAAGCTTGGGATGACCCTGTAGACTCAAACGCACCTATGGATACGCAGGACACGCAGCTATATGGTGCAAAAACGTCTCCCACAGAGGACACTGCCGCATTCAACGCCCTCATTGAACGTGCTGCGGCCAATCATGGTGTTCAACTCCACTCTGACACCATCGAGGACGATTTTCTCATGGATACTTTCGCATCCTCAGAAAGACACATTAAAACTCTACCCATGTTGAAAGGTGTCCTCAAACCAGCAAAGGACATTTTCAAAGAACCCACCAGGGCAAGAGTAATAAACCCCAGAATCGACAAAAAATATAGGTCAGCACCTGGGGATCCTACCTATATTAGAGGACAGTTGCCTCTGGATTCCATAGTAGTCGCGAATGCTCGTAAACGGGCGCACTCGCAGACGACTGGGGATGCTCCTCCCCCGGACAAAGAGTCCAAGGTGTTAGAGACCTCCGGCAAACGGGTTGCAGCCCAAGCAGCTAACATATGGCGTATTGCCAATACTCAGGTGCTCCTGGCTCGCTACGACCGAGCGCATTATGACACACTAGAAACCTTACTACAACATCTCCCTGACCAATACAAAGAGGGAGCGGAGATCCTCATCAGGGAGGGACAACTCCTCACAAACGCATCCATCAAGTGTGCACTGGATGCCGCAGATACAGCTGCCAGGGCCATAAACACTAGCGTCATGTTACGACGACACGCCTGGTTACGAATCTCCGGATTCAAACCTGAGGTGCAAAACAACATCCTTAACCAGCCGGTCAACCCAGACTACTTATTCGGGCCAGAGGTTGACACCACACTAGAAAAAATAAAAAAGGACACAGACACTGCAAAGTCCATGGGGGCTCTCCAAACGCAGACCTTTCGGAGTGGCTCCTTTCGTCGCCCCGGCAATAGAGGAGCAGGTAGAGGACAGGGGTCACAGCAAACCTACAACAAGGGCAACACCCAAAGTACCTACGATAAAAACATCAGGGGTGGATATCGTGGTTCAAGCACAAAGGGCAGAGGACGCGGATACGGCAATACCAGATCCTCTCCCAAGAACAAACAGTGACACCCTCTCCCTTCCTCCCGACCACACAACACCTGTCGGGGGAAGGTTACAAAGGTTCCTGTCCACGTGGAACTCCATCACCTCGGACAGGTGGGTCAAAGATATTATCAAACACGGTTACTGCCTAGAATTAACCTCGACTCCACCCACAATACCCCCAAAACACCGTCCTATGTCCTCAGAGCACTTAGCGCTATTACAGCAGGAAGTGCTAAGTATGCTGCAAAAAGGCGCAATAGAGGTCGTACCCATCCACGAGCAAGGTACAGGGGTGTACTCCCTGTACTTTTTAATACCAAAAAAGGACGGGTCACTCAGACCTATACTAGACCTGAGACCCCTCAACCGCTATATTCTTTCGGAGCATTTCCACATGCTCACCCTGCAACAAGTCCTCCCACTGCTCAAACAGGGAGACTTCCTGGCCACACTAGACCTCAAAGATGCGTATTTCCACATACCCATTCACCCATCACACAGGAAATATCTCAGGTTCACTATTCAAGGGCAGCACTACCAATTCAAGGTTCTTCCCTTCGGCGTGACAACGTCGCCCAGGGTTTTCACAAAGTGCCTAGCTACTGTGGCTGCACATCTACGGAGGCAACACATTCATGTCTACCCCTACCTGGATGACTGGCTTGTTCAGGCAAAGTCAGCCCAGCAATGTGCCAACCACATGTCCCGCACCATTCACCTTCTTCACAGTCTGGGGTTCTCACTAAATTACCCAAAATCACATCTCCAACCGGCCCACGTCCAACAGTACCTAGGTGCGACCATAGACACTCTGGCGGCCACAGCTCAGCCAAATTTAGTGAGGATCAACAGCATGCAAATGCTGATTTCCAAGTTCAAACCCCAACACTCCCTTCCCGCGCGAGTGTTTATGCAGTTGATAGGCATGATGGCCTCCTGCATTTTCATAGTCCCACACGCGAGACTACATATGCGCCCGCTTCAGGAGTGCTTAGCACGTCAATGGAATCAGGCTCAAGGACAACTAAAAGACCTAGTGTTGGTGAGCGGTCGGGCATACAACTCTCTGCATTGGTGGAAGCCACAAAACCTTTGCAAGGGCCGACCGTTCCAAGAGCCAGTTCCACAAATAATACTGACAGCGGACGCGTCTCTCCAGGGATGTGGAGCTCATGTACTCAACTACACAGTGCAGGGACTATGGACAATACAACAAAAGAAGATGCACATCAACCTTCTAGAACTGATGGCAATCTTCCTGGCTATGAAAGCATTCAAAGTACACTTGTGCAACAAAGTCGTGTTGATCCGGACGGACAACATGACCGCCATGTACTACATACAGAAACAGGGAGGAGCACACTCTCCACAGTTGTCTCATCTGGCTCAGAGCATGTGGAAGTGGGCCATTCAGAGAAACATGTTCCTCATGGCGGAACACCTCCCCGGCAAGGACAACCAGATGGCGGATCTGCTCAGCAGACACAGCCACCAGATGCACGAGTGGGAGTTGCACCCATCAGTACTCCAACCGTACTTCCAGCAGTGGGGTCATCCAGAGATAGACCTCTTCGCCACAAGCGAAAACGCAAAATGCCAAAGCTTTGCCGCCAGGTTCCCACATCCGCAGTCGCAAGGCAATGCGATATGGATGAACTGGTCCGGCAGATTTGCGTACGCTTTTCCCCCAGCACCATTGATACCGCTGGTGGCATGCAAACTCAGACAACACTCACTGACACTCGTCCTGGTTGCTCCAACGTGGGCACGCCAGCCATGGTACACCACCTTTCTCGAACTTTCCGTGGTGCCGCATCAAAGGCTGCGGATCAAACCCGCGCATTTGACGCAGAACCATGGAGAGATTCAGCACCCAGATCCGCAACAGCTGAACCTGGCAATCTGGCTCCTGAAGTCCTAGAATTTGGCTACCTTAACCTGCCACCTGACTGTATGTACATCATTAAGGAGGCCAGGAGACCCACTACCAGAGCTTGCTATGCAGCCAAATGGAAAAGATTCGTCATTTATTGCAAAAATAATGACATTAACCCGCTAGACGCATCCATCCAAAACATAATTTGTTACCTCTTACACCTATACCGATGCAGTCTGGCATACACCTCTATACGTGTCCATTTGACCGCAATATCAGCCTATCTCCAGAACAGGCAACACCTCTCTTTATTCAGAGTGCCGGCCATAAAAGCATTCTTGGAAGGACTCAAACGAGTAATTCCTCCAAGCCACCCACCGGCTCCAATGTGGAACCTCAACTTGGTCCTCACACGCCTGATGGGTCCACCCTTCGAACCTCTGCACTCATGCGAGATTCAATTCCTCACCTGGAAAGTAGCTTTCCTAGTAGCAATCACTTCTTTAAGAAGAGTTAGTGAACTCCAGGCACTAACCGTTCAAGAGCCATTTATACAGGTTCACACAAACAGGGTCGTACTACGTACCAACCCCAAATTCATGCCCAAGGTGATATCGCAGTTCCAGATGAACCAAACTATTGAACTGCCTGTTTTCTTTCAAAACCCACAAACTGTCGCAGAAAGAGCACTCCATACACTAGATGTAAAGAGGGCCCTCATGTACTATATCGACAGGACTAAAGTCTTTAGGAAAACAAAACAACTTTTCGTTGCCTTTGCCCCACACCACAAAGGTAACGCTATCTCCAAAGCAGGTATAGCCAGATGGATCGTTAAATGTATTCAAATTTGCTATCAAAAGGCTAAACGCACATTAACGATTCCCCCACGAGCCCACTCAACACGTAAGTTAGGGGCCTCCATGGCTTTCCTAGGAAACATTCCTTTGCATGATATATGTAGAGCAGCCACCTGGTCCACTACACATACATTTACCAAACACTATTGTGTAGATGTGCAATCAAAACAGCAGGCAGCTGTAGGACAGGCTGTTCTCAAAACTCTTTTTCAGACCGCTGCAGCTGGCACTGGTAGCCGCCGCTAATAGATGGCACTGCTATATATTCTATGCACAGATATGAATTCAGCAGCCCACATGCCTCGAACTGAATATGCTACTTACCAATATGCATCTGTTCTTGGCATGTAGGGCTGCTGACATTCATATCGCCCTCCCTCCTCCCCGGCGCCTGTAGCAGCTGCAGCTCTCAGAATTACTGTAAGCATGGTCATCACTTTCTGTATCTACTCCATCACTGCCACAATGGCGAAAAACAATCTGAGGATGGAGAGGATGCCCATGCGCACTGTAGTCCAGGGGAGGAGTCACCTATCCCAGGATACTTCGAAGACTCTTCCAGGACAACAACGTGCAAACATCCGGACCCAACACTAGGCGGCGATCTATGCACAGATATGAATGTCAGCAGCCCTACATGCCAAGAACAGATGCATACTGGTAAGTAGCATATTCAAATCGATTACTGTGAGAAGTTGGCCTGGTATATGCTGTTCACTAGTTCTAGTGACCACCTTGTACCATGCCAAGCAACCCTTATGGTGTGGTTGTTAGTCAACCTTTTCGGACTAGCTGCCCTAGTGGTAGCGTAGGCTAAGCAGTCTTTGAGGCTAAACTCGTGATGCGTGTTAAGCAAGCTGTTTTACCAATAGTAACCCCCTTTTATACCAATGAAAGGACACCACACAGATATATATTCAAAATATATATGTATTTATTTCTCAAAGTAACCCCTAGTCTCTTTATGAGCACAGGAGCACAAATCGTCAAACAAGATTATCACAGAATACACAGAAGTTGCACTTTATATGGATAGGCCCTGGTGGCCACTCGAACCATATACTAAAATAGTGGTTATACCACGAACAGAAAAGGGAAAAGGCCTAGGGCCTCTATAATCGCTGGGCCTACAAGGAGCTAACTTCAGTTAGTGACCAGGAGGTCCACGGGTCGCGTGTGCAGAGCAAATAGTCACACGCGTGCTCCCATAGGTTTCAATAGGTGCGTAAAAAGTACAAAGTTACTGCAAAGTGGATCTTCCGGATGGGCTAGGAACTCAAGATTTGGAACACAGGCACTAGAGATGTAATACTACACTTGGGCACCGGAGTGCCAGCTTTACCTCACCCACAGGAAGCGGGTGCATAGGCCTCGAAGTGCGTCGGGTTTCTTCTATCTGTTCCGTGGAGCCTGAAGACAAAGATGCTGCAGGCGACCGGCCCGGAGGAGATGCAGTGGATCCAAGAGTGGATCGGAGATGTTGAAGACCTGTAAGCAGAGGGGACAGTGTTCACAGTCACTAGCCAGTGACCAGCGTGGCACCAGGTGGGTACCAGGCGATGTCGGGTGCAAACAGGAAGAAAGGTGTAGCTTGTCTCTGCAGCCACGTGGTCCCTGAAGGTCGACGACGTCCAGGAGTCGAGTCACGAGCTGTCCCACGCAGGCTCTCGCTGTCGGCGGTGTCGGCGACTTGATCGAAGCAAACAAGCCTTGGCAAAAGCAATTGTTGTAGGGAAGGAAATAAGCTGATGGCTCTGACCAGCAAGGTCAGAGGAACTGCTCCTTTGGAGGGGAGCAAGGGCCAGTCTGGAGCAACCAGACCAGCGGTGTTTTTCGTAGATTTCGTCGCCAAGATGGCCACTAGCCAGCGGGCCAGCAACCGGTTAGGCGCGTCGAGTGGCAAAATGCAGAAGGGCCCCACGCAGGTCGTGGAGATGCTGGAGGGCTCACCTTTGGTGCAGATGCTGCTCGAGGGTTGGGCTTCTCAGATCCCAAAGCACAACTTGGAGGGAGCCTCGGTTGTTGCACTTGTCAGCTTGTCGTAGTCGTTCCAAGATGGCTGGCTCCACGTGTCTCGGTGCCTCCACGGGTCTCCTCTTTTCAGGGACTGTGGATCGGGCGGTGAGAGGTCTGGAGGTCCAGGTCTTGTCAGTCTCTGGGCTCGGGCTCCGGCGGGAGGCGGCGGCAAAGCAGACGTTGATTCGCTGGATGGTGCTTGCGTTCGCAAGGTGGTCACTCCCTGACCACAGGGGAGATTGGCTTCAGTCCTCTGTGCGGCAGAGCGTCGAAGTTCCCGTCTTCTTCTTAGTTTCAAGTTGATTCCAGGATGTCTGAAGTCTTAGGACACAGCTCCTACCTTTAAGCGGATTCTAGGGGCCGGACTACCTGCTAGGTCCCTCCCTAAGGGTGGGACCAGGAAGGGGGGTGGTTACACCCCCAATCCTTTGTCCAGCTCGCCCCAGGCCCGGGACTGGCGTGCCCCAGGACCGGTTTGAACTGGCATATGCCCCGAGGCTCCTTGTGAGCCACAGGCATGTCTGGTTTCTTTCAAGCCCTACCTGACCAATACACAAAATCCTGTCTGGGGTGGTGCACGCACCTCCCCTGGCAGGAAACCCTTTGTCCACACCTCCCAAGCTGGAAGGACTCCCAGCAGCAGGAGGGCAGACTTGTGTCTGTGGTGGCAGCATCCATTTTGTGGAGCTGAGGCTATGTCTGATTTTACCCGGGTTTCAGGTACTGTACATGTCGTGTCCCTCTAGAAGGGTGGAATGCTAACCCCGTCGCCAGAATTGGCGAGGGGTTAGTATTCCAATTCGTATGACACCTTACTCGACATGTTTTGATAAAGCCAAACCAAAGTTAGCATTTAACCGCGAGGTTCATAATGCACTTAAGAGTATATGGTATGACGATATCTGGAAACAGTAGAAGGAAGTTGTTCCGACCACTGCAGACAGGCTCAGCTCATGCCAGAGCACCATCTCACATGGAACCAAGCACTCTGCCTTCAGGATTGTTAAGGCCTGCCATAGGAGTGACTTATAGGTTACCAGGTGTCCCCTTTAAGGTTAGGTATAGGTATACTACACCTAAGTAAGAGGTGGTTACACCAACTTACCCCAGCTGAGTGATCAGCCAGTTGTGTCAGATTTGTTAGGCCAAGCCTGGGGTGGCATAATACATGCTTCAGCCCCGGGCAGGCCTTGGGTACACCAATGCCCTGGGTACCTAGTGTACACTGGTACAGGAGCTGACAGGGTGATCCACTTCCAATTGGTTATGCACCTAGGGTGCATAGTTTTAATTTAGTAGAGAGAACAGCAGGCTGGGGGTCTGATTGGCAGGCCCACAGCCTCAATATGTCAAAAACCAGTGAAGCAAAAAGCAAAAATTTGGGGTGACCATAGGATAGCAGACCCTACTCTCCTACAATTACCACATTGAACTGCATCTAAAAAGAAGATAAAGGGAAAAAAGAAATGTTTACAAAAATTACAACGATTACATCATAACGTACAGCAAGGGATATGAAAAACATATGTATAACAAAGATACCTAAATAATCTTAAAAACATCTAAGAACGGTGAACTTACATGTTATCAGTGTTGCAAGAGTCCAGGAAGAGTTGTAGACGAGCCGGATCTTCATATGTAGTGGTTTTATTATTAAAGGTCACTTTCTCCAGTATTCAATCTTTAATAGATTCACATGCTTGTATCTTCCCCGTCGTCTCACGGTAACAGAATGACCACAGAAGTACTAGAAAAAACTGCTTAGCAAAATCCCATAGGGAATCATAATATTTGGTAATCAAACCTCATCATTATTTGGTCCAAGACTCAGCCAATCAGCTGCCAGCCCTGACAGCACACTCCCCAGCAGAGCCATCCTACCTCAGATTTCCAACCGCCTTCGTGTGAGGAGGAGTCTCCCTGAGCCTTGCTCAGTTTTGTTCCCGAGTGAACTTTTGACCTCTTTTTCAACTGAAACTTCTTTCTACTGGATTTGAGGTACTGTGTTTCATATTTTGCTTACTATGACTGAAAGCTCTAAAAAGAGGCTCTTCAGGTCCTGCAGATCCTGTGGGAGACCTAGACTGTTTTCTGAAGATCCCTACAAGGACTGCTTATATTGTCTTCACCCTAAACATGTGCCAAAGGACTGTAAGCATTGCAGAACTTTTTCTGCGAAAACCCTGCGTGACGGAGGCACGGCTACTGTTGTGGCTTCAACAGAAGAAGGTCACTTCAAATTCTGACTCTGAAGAGGAAACTTAATCACTATCATCTAAAAAGAGGAAATCTACTGCTCCTGAAGAGAAGGTAGAGCTTAAAAAGCAGAAAATGAAAGACAGAGTTTTCTTCGTCTTCTCTTCCCCATACTCCTCTGGGGCGTCGCCGGCATTGATTTCAATAAAAAGAAAACGTAGACTGCTCCATCACCCACGACTCCGTCAACGACTACCATATCAACGGCGACGACGAAGACATCGTTGTCGAAGAAAGGTGGAGGCCGGGTACGACCTCATCGACGACTCCATCGTCAGTGACATCGACGCTGACTTCGTCGACGACAATTCATATTTACTCGTCGACGGGAGCTCCGTCTACGGCATCTTTTAAATCTCCCAAGGCAAAGACGGCAATTTCATTAAAGTCTATTCCATCGTCGACGGGCTCGTCGACGATGAAGAAATCTTCAGATTTTACCGGCTTTACAAAGATTTCTCCGCTTCCTCCATCTAATCTGCTGGAGTTACAGTCAGAAGATGAAGAGTCATCAGGAGTGGCATATAGTCCGTCTCAACTTCAGATAAAGAGCCAGGAGACTGACGATGAATATCAGGAGGTTCATGAAGTATTCTCTTTCCAGGATCGTCCTGCGCAAGAATCAAAGAGATATGAGTCTTTTCAGCAGTCATATGACTACGAAGAGGAGGAAGAGCCTCAATCGGACATGAGAGAGGACACTATATCAATGCCAATTTCTCTAGTAACAGACTTACGTTTTATGATAAACGATTTTTATCGACGTTTCCCTAAGGCTAACACTCAAACCTCGAAAACTTCATTTACGCCTACTCAAATTCAACCACCTCAACCCTCTCCCAACATTTCAACTCAGAAAATTCGATCCCCTCCTATTGTTACAATTAGGGATGATTTAGAGGAGAGTGATGCAGAACAACCGGAAGAAGGGGAACTTCTTCAGGATACTCGGGTTGGGGATGAATGGGATCAGTACATTCTACCCACTACGCCGTCTCCATCACCATCACCGGCGAACTTTCCGAAACAAGATATTGGAGGCTTCCCTGACATTATGGAAAAAGCATCGAGAAGATTTGAGCTTCCGCTTCCGGTACAAGAAGCTGAGTGTTTACTCTATGATTTCAAAGAGGATTCACGGAAATTAGTTAGATCTATTCCAATTATTGCTCACATTTGGGACAAGGGATTAAAAAAAATGAGGAATCCGGCTTCGGTTGCTGCCTCGGTGCCCCGAATAGAGAAGAAATATAGAGCCCCAGAATATTCTCCTGCTTGTTTAATTGGACATCCGCGGCCGGAATCTGTAGTGATGCAAGCCGCTCAAAGACGCTCCGAAAATCCGGTTTCCGCTTCTGCAGCTCCCCTGGATAAAGAAGGGAGGCGAATGGATGGTGCGGGGAAGCGTTTTGCTGTGATGGCAGCGTCCTCCATTAAAGCTGCAACTGCGTTAGCCCTTATTAGCAGATATAGTAGGCAGATGTGGTCAGATATAGCACCTTTGCTGGCTCATCTACCGGAGGATAAGGAGGAGGAAGCGGCCGCCAGTTTACAAGATGGAGCTAGGGCGGCTTCGGAATCCATAGACATTGTGATGGATTTGTCTTTGGTGGCTTTCAGGCAAATGGCGGGTGCAGTGGCCCTCCGAAGACACAGATGGGTTAAAACCACTTCTTTAATACCAGAAGTGCAAGCAAAAATAGTGGACATGCCGTTTGACGGTGAGAACCTCTTTGGGAAACATGTGGATGATGCCCTCCAAAGTTTCAAAACTGACACGGACACAGTGCGTGCGTTGGGGTCTCTTCAGCAAGGCAGATTCCAGTCCTTTCGGAGAAGAGGATCTAGAGGACAATATATGCAAAGATCTTCTTACCAATCCAATCGATACCAGCCATACAATCAGCAGGGGTATCGCCAATTTTCCAATACTCAAGAATTTCGATCCTCAAACACATACCAGCAACAGCCCAGAGGGAGGTCATCTGCAAAAGGTAAATTGCAGCAATCTAATAGACGACAGTGACTCTGTCAAGGCGCCCGCCACATGTTCAAACGTCAAGAATCATTACCTTTCCTCCTTTTATCCAGCTTGGCTGTCGATAACAACAGACAGATGGGGTTTGGATGTGATTCAACAAGGCCATACCCTGGAGTTCATACAAAAGCCTTCAAATCATCCTGCTATACGCAGGAAACAAGAACACCTATCAGCCCTCAAGGCGGAAATTTAATCCCTTCTACAAAAGGAAGCAATAGAAGAGGTTCCGCGCCTTCAATGAGGGAAAGGCTTTTATTCGCATTTCTTCTTAATAACGAAAAAAGACACATCAAAATGGAGGCAGGTAATGGACCTGAGACGTTTGAACAAATTCATCAAAAATAAATCTTTTTGAATGTTATCCCTGCAGGAAATGCTCCTTCTTGTCTGCAAGGGAGATTATTTGGCATCCCTGGACCTCTTAGATGCTTATTTTCATGTCCCAATTCATATAAATCAAAGAAAGTTTCTTCATTTCATGGTGGCGGGGCGCCATTATCAATTCAAAGTATTGCCTTTCGGTCTGAAGTCGGCGCCAAGGATCTTTACAAAATGCATGGCGCCAGTAGCGCAACATCTAAGACTTCAAGATCACCAAATTTTCCCTTATCTAGACGATTGGCTCATAAAAGGTACTTCATTCAGGGAAACCCAACAATCCCTGCAATGTTGCATGGACCTTTTCAGTCGTCTAGGTCTGAGAATCAACCTAGAAAAGTCGCACCTCATTCCATCACAGTCCCTTCAATTTCGGGGAGCTATAATTCGCACAAAGGAAGCGAAAGCTTATCCCTCAGAGGAGCGTATTAAAAAAATCATAAACCTGGCATCGCATTTGCAAATAAAAAAGTACGTTTCAGTGAGGATCTACAAATCATTGCTGGGGATGATGTCTTCCTGTATTCCCCTACTTCCCAATTGCAGACTTCACATGAGGCCTCTTCAAGAACTGCTAGACAAGCAATGGATTCAGTCTCAAGGATCCTTTGAAGATCGAATAGTTATCACTCCTCAGATCCTAAAGGCCCTGTCATGGTGGAAGGTCAGAGATCATTTAATGGAAGGTCTGACTTTCGAACCGCAGAATCACAGTTTTGTGATGACGGATGCTTCACTACAAGGTTGGGGAGCGCATCTCCAGGAACTCGAAATTCAGGGTCACTGGTCAAAGCGCGAAGCTCAGCTTTACATCAACTTGCTGGAGCTAAAAGCTATATTCTTGGGACTAAAAGCGTTTCTCCCAGGATTCACGATTCGACAGTACTTGTCAAGACAGACAGCTCAACATCGATGTTTTACCTTCTAAACCAAGGAGGTACAAAATCAAAAATCCTGTCGAAACAAGCGCAGGAAATTTGGAAGTGGCTTCTGATTCACAACATATCACTTCAAGTCCAGCACGTTCCAGGAGTGGACAACACAAGAGCAGATGTTCTGAGCAGATCGTCCATTGTTTCTCACGAGTGGGAATTAGACCAAAGACAGCTTCTCAGAGTATTCCATCTATGGGGCACTCTATCGCTAGATCTGTTTGCGGATCGCCACAACTCAAAATGCAAACACTTTGCAAGCAGGTTTGCACAAAAAGGTTCGTGGGGGCAATGCTCTTCAGATGTGCTGGACAGGGACGTTTGCGTATGCATTCCCTCCATTTCCGCTAATATCGAAAGTCTTGAGAAAGATGAAATCGGAACCGTCCCATTTGATTCTAGTAACCCCAGCATGGCCGAGACAAACTTGGTTCTCTGAACTTCTCAAATTATCAGTGGCACCGAGGATACAGTTTCCTTTAGTGCAGGATGTAATCACTATGAACAACGGTCAAATTCTTCATCCAAATTTGATATTGCTCAACTTGTCAGCATGGAACCTCACGAACAAGAGTTCCAATTTCGAATATTTCTCAGGAGTGCTGGGATATTCTGTCACGATCTCGAGCAATCTCTACAAATAAAACATATTCGGCTAAATGGAAGAGATTTTGTCATTGGTGTGCATCTAAAAATCTACATCCTTTTCACGTCTCCTCAGAACACCTTCTTCCATATCTTTTAAATTTGGCTAAATCTGGACTTTCTCATATGTCTATAAAAATACATTTGGCCGCTATCTCAAGGTACACGAGAGTTCCGGACCGCCCATCTCTTTGGTCTCAAAGAGTTATAAAATAATTTCTCAAAGGGCTTTTCAGGATGTTTCCCCTGGTGAAACGCCCAGTGGTTGCTTGGCAGCTTAATACGGTTCTTACACAGCTCATGAAACCACCGTTTGAACCAATACATAAGGCGGACTTACAGTTTATCTCATGTAAAACTGCTTTATTATTAGCTCTCACATCGGCAAGAAGGGTCAGCGAGATCCAAGCCTTCTCAATTGCAGAACCTTTTCTACAATTCCGACAAGATAGAGTTATCCTTAGAACGAATCCAAAATTCGTTCCTAAGGTCCCTTCCAAATTCCATCAGAATGAACCGGTGGTATTACCTACATTTTTTTAAAGATCCTTCATCATCTGCAGAAAGAGCACTACACTCTTTAGACATTAAACGATGTTTAAAATTCTACATCGATAAAACAAAATCTTTCAGAAAAACTTACCAGCTTTTTGTAGCCTTTTCTGGTCTCAGGAAAGGTCTGGCACTCTCCAGATCCAGTATTTGAAGGTGGATAACTTCGGCGATCTTCTTGTGTCATGTCAAAGCTGGAAAAACCTTTACAAGCCAAGGTGCATGCGCATTCTACAAGAAAAATGGCAACTTCTACGGCTCAATTTGCAGGAGTGTCTTTGCCAGACATTAGCAGAGCAGCTACGTGGAAAAACACACCTTCACTAGAAATTATTGTCTAGATGCAGCATGGAAAAAGGATGCAGCAGTGGGACAGGCAGTTCTACGTCATCTATTTCAATAAGGTATTTATCAAAATATGTATGATTATATCTATATATATAAATGTTCTGGTATACACATTG
The DNA here is from genome assembly GCF_964204655.1 of Triturus cristatus. Lineage (NCBI taxonomy): Eukaryota > Metazoa > Chordata > Amphibia > Caudata > Salamandridae > Triturus > Triturus cristatus. The sequence continues at coordinate 244,239,676 of NC_140595.1, forward strand.
CAAATGTATATATGTCTCCTTAACTAATTGTTTTCTTGAATATTTTGAAAACCGTAATGTATGTTAATATTCTAGACAGAAGAGCGGAGCCCACAGACTATTTGGGGTTCTATCCTAGAAATGCAGTTTGGTATGAGTACTGCTCGCTATTTTGATACAAGCATGTGAATCTATGAAAGATTGAATACTGGAGAAAAAACTAGTTACCTGTACACTATGGTTCTCCAGTATTATCTTTCATAGATTCACATGCGGCCCGCCCCCCTCCCCCATTTCTCAGGTAGAACCTCTTTATCTATAGATATATCCTTGTCTCTCACTTGGTGCTTGAAATCTGAGGTAGGATGGCTCTGCTGGGGAGTGTGATGTCAGGGCTGGCAGCTGATTGGCTGAGTCTTGGACCAAATAATGATGAGGTTTGGCTACCAAATTTTATGATTCCCTATGGGATTTTGCTAAGCAGTTTTTTCTAGTACTGCTGTGGTCATTCTGTTACCGTGAGACTCCCACCATGACGACGGGGAAGATACAAGCATGTGAATCTATGAAAGATAATACTGGAGAACCATAGTGTTCTAGTAACTAGTTTTTTCATGAGGCAAGGGTGAAATAGGCCATAGCGAGCATTCAGAATTTCTTCCGCCGGTCATCAGTCGCTTTTGCATAATCCTGAGCAAAAAAGAGATTGTTTCCTTGCCAGGATTTTTTCCCTTTACTTTTGGCAGCATGGAGGACTTTAAGCAAGTCAGTACACTCAAAAAAAAAAATATATAGAATAACGCCTCTTGGTTTCATGCTGGAAGATGAAATGTTTGGAAGTTGACCCAAGCGATGTGCTCTTTGAATGTTTAATTTCGGAGAATCTGAAAGGTCCAAATGAGTTGGAAGAAACGTTTTAAAAAAGGAGAGGGGGTCCGTTGTGTCAGAAGTAAAGTTTGTTGTTCCATTTTGGACCACTTGTCTTCAAGATGTTGTAGACGATTATTTGTGTGCTCCATGTGTGGTTTAAGAGTGCAAATTTCCTGAAGGAGCAATTCCATATTCATTGACGTCGTGAAATTATTTGGTGATGGAGGGTCTTTCTTGACATGTTTAGAAGAAGCAGCAGCAGCTGCTGAAGTGGAAGGAATTTTAAATGGCTGCTTGGAATTATTACGAGGCAGGCTGGGTGACAGTGCATGTGTGAGGTTGACCAGATTCAGAGTCATCCATATTCTCTTGTAAGACACTGAAGGGGTTATACGTAGCCACTGAGGTATTTTCCATAGGATTAGAACCGTTGCGAGATGAACACGCTTTTGCCATCACACAACTCGTATATAATTACAGTTCCTATGAGAGACTAGTGATATAAGCAGAATAATTCCCCTTGGTGCAGAAAGCTCGAGAAGAAATAGCAAGTAAACAAGCTGGCTAGCAATTAGGTCAACAGTAAGTTCTAATATAAAAATAAGGAAAAAGTATTTCACTGTAGAGTCATTTTTAAGAAGTATCTTACAAAATGGTGAATGCAGAACAGAGAAAAAGGCATGGAAGCAGTTGAAATATTGCAAATTGCATGAGGAGAACAATGCGGGTTTAAAATTGTGAGGAGAGCATTTCTATTAGCTCCTTGGTAAAAAAACAAAATGGCGGCTGCAAAGAAGCGAGCGCGAACGAAAATGCGCTCAAAAACGGCAAAAACGTACCGCCTGTCGGGCGTTGGACAGATAGGGGTTCAAGATGATAGCCCACTCGGAGTTCACATCGGGTTCTAGAGGGGTAGGTATTCTAGTGAGAAAACAGTCCCCACTTATAATACATATGACGAAGACTGACGGACGCGGTCGCTTTGCAGCTATCATCGGGCAGTGGGAGGGGCACCCTAACAATATAGTATCAGTTTATGTTCCCCCGGCACTACATGCAATCACACTGCCAGCACTCAGCGACTTCCTCCTCGACCTCCCGGAGGGAGAGCTACTAATAGGGGGAGACTTCAATGCCACGGTGGATGGGACACTAGACAGACACCCTGCAAGGGAACAGACCAAGGGGGTGACGCACCTAGGGAGTTTTATGGAAGCACTGGGGCTGACGGACGTATGGCGATACCGCCACCCCGTGGCGCGGCAATTCACTTTTCATTCTGGGGTACATAACACCCTATCCAGAATAGATTACTTTCTGGCATCCCCAGATAGCTTGAAAAATGTGGACAAGATTGAAATTAGACCCAGGGGCATTTTCGGACCACTCTCCAATTCTTTTAACATACACATATTATCAAAGGGGGCGGCAGCAAATTTTTCCCATACACCCTGGATACTTGGGGGTAACCAGGATCATGAAAACTATGGTCACCACAACACGCCATTACTTCCAGGAAAATGTTTTGTCCGTCCACTCTCCGACCAGCCTATGGGAGGCATATAAGACCGTACTGAGGGGGCAGGCCATTGCATCCATTACGGGATATAGGCGTGAACAGCAGCAAGAACTCACTGCTATAGAGTTAGACTTACAGAGGGCGGACACCCTACACTCACACAGCCCAACTCCGACTACGGCCCAGCACCTGCACCTTCAACAAAAATGACATAGGGAATATCTCAGAGATGACTCAACTCCGACTCATGGCTACGAGGCATAAGCTATATGAGACCGGCGACAAAGCCAGGAAGCTTCTGGCATGGCTCGATAAAAGGGAGCGAGACATAAAGCGGATAGCACAGCTTTGCACAAGAGATGATCTAACTGTGACCCATCCGCGTGCAATAGTGCAGGAGTTGGCACAGCACTTTCAGCAGGTTTACGTGTCGCTATCTGAAATGCCCGTGGAAGAGGTGCTGACTTATATAAAAAATATAACAATGCCCAAACTTACACTGGAGGTGGCCCTCACACTGGAAGCAGACCTTACAACGGAGGAGCTGCAGGTGGCAATTGGTTCCTTGCAATCGGGGAAAGCGCTGGGGCCTAATGGCATACCCGTAGAACTATATAAAAGGCTGGCAGGGACGGTGGCCCCGCACCTGCTTAAGATGTACTGTGACAGCTTGCAGATGGGCGAGCTCCCGCCAGATCAGCGCCTAGCCACTGGTGGCGATCCCAACGCCGGGGAAGCCCCCGGAAAACTGCACCTCCTATCGCCCCATTTCATTAATCAATCCTGAGGCCAAAATTCTAGCAAAACTTCTCGCGATCAGGCTGACTCCACACCTCACTACCCTGATTCACCCGGACCAGTCCGGATTCATGCCCAATAGAAACACCGCATTGAATCTGAGGCATTTGCACGGAGTTGTGGCCTGCATACCATATCTTCAAGAGCCAGCCGTTCTTCTATCGCTCGACGCCTGTATGGCGTTTGAGATGGTGGAGTGGCCCTTCCTGTTCGCTGTGCTCACACACTTGGGCTTTGGCCCAAAGTTCTGTGCACGGGTGCGTCTCCTGTATACAAAACCACTAGCGCACGTGACAGCTAATGGCCACATATCCCATGACTTTCCATTGTCCCGTGGCACGCGTCAGGGCTGCCCCCTGTCGCTGCTGTTATTTGCCCTAGTCTTGGAGCCGTTAGCAGCATGGATCAGGTGGGAACCAATAATCCGGGGCCTCAGGTGGACGGTCAGCTGGGAAGACCGCATCTCGTTATATGCGGACGATGTTCTGCTATACCTGACCTCCCCCAGACGATCCATTCTAGTGCTCCTGAATATATGTGACCAGTTTGGTCGAGCGTCTGGGTACACTATAAACTGGTCCAAGTCGATACTCTTTGTACTTCGGGGCCCGCCACCGCAACTCCCAAGGGATTGCCCTGGACAGATCTCTGGGGACGCCTTCAAGTATCTGGGTATCTACATTACGGCTAACCTGTGCAAATTTATTAAACAAAATCTTTTGCCTCCCCTAGAGCGTTTAAAAAGGGATGCAACTCATTGGGGAACACTGCCTTTGACTCTGCTGGGAAAGGCAGCACTTTTTAAAATGATGGCGCTACCTCGATTCCTGTATGCATTGGAAAATACACCATTCCAATTGCCATCTGACTACTTCAAAAAGATAGCGGCTCAGGTTTCCGGGCTGTTGTGGGGAAACAAACCGGCACGCATAGCGCAGCGCAAATTAACTAAAGGGTGGTACGATGGCGGCATTGCACTCCCAGACATAAAACTATACTACTGGGCGGCCCAACTGAAAGTAATCAATCAGTGGATACATGCCCCACAGACAGATCCCGCTTTCAAGGCAGATAGGCATGGACTAGGGACTGGGGGCATGATGTCCGCACTTTACAGCAGGAAGCGTACGCCGGCGGTGATCGGACCCACCAGGCAGACGATCGACCTATGGCATGAAGCTCACGCTAAACTAGGCTGGAAGGGAACGATAACCCAACTTACCCCTTTATGGGATACACAACATCTGAGCGGCCTACGACAATGCAAGGGCTTTGACAAATGGGATGTAATTGGTATATCCACGGTGGGGAACATGTGGCCAAGGGGGAGGTGCTAACATTTGAGCGCCTTCAAATGCAGCATGAATTAGCACCAGCAGAACTCTTTCGATATCTGCAAATAAAACATGCGTTGCAGGCAGTTCTACCGTCCGGCACTGAGGTTCCGGAGGCCACTCCCCTGGAAGATAGACTTCTGACAGAATACATGCCGAAGCGGGCGACTTCCTTTACCTATCGAAAATTAGTAAACAATTTACCCGACCCACACGTGGCGCTCAGGGAAACGTGGTCCCGGGACACGGATGACTCAGAGGATGCCGACTGGCGGGAGGCACTAGCCTCACCGCGAGAGGTGGGAATACCCTCTAGACTTAAATTAGTACAGCTTAAAATTCTACATAGAACCTATTACATGAGGCACACTCTTCACAAAATAGGGTCAGCACAGCACCCGTACTGCCTGAGACGATGTGGGGAGGAGGGTACATTCTTCCATACGGTGTGGGAGTGTCCAAGGATTAGGGAATACTGGGTAAAGGTAATGAGGACCATATCGCAGGCGGTGGAGGTGTCATTAACGCCGGAACCCAGGAGATGCCTGTTAAACATGTGGGAACCAAACGATCTTACGCGACCGGCACAGGAGTCGGCCACACTGGGGATACTGATAGCGAAGCGCAACATCGCACAAAAGTGGGGTGCGGGAGAAGCACCAACGCTCACTACATGGTGGGGGGACCTAGATACTGCCATGGTGGCAGAAAAAGCAGTTTTCATCAATCGAGGATGTCCTAAGAAGTGGAGTAAAGTCTGGGGGTCCTGGAATAGATTCAGGGGATACATCTGCGAGCCTCCTGAGATACGGGCGGAGGGGGAGTCTGAAGAAGAAAATGACGGGGAGGTGGGAACTTAAAGGAGGGGAAGTAGTCCACTGTTACGGTAGATTCAATATCACTATGCTACTTGCCAAAAACCCACAGATGTCTGGATGTAACGTTTATATGTACTGTGTGATTTATTTGTGCCTAACTTATGTTTACAATAAAATGTTTTTTTTTTTTAAAACGGCAAAAACGCTTACCCTCAAAAATGAAATAGTGCTCAGTTTGAAGCGCTGTACTTAATTTCTTCCTGACACCGTTTGCAAGGTCCAGGAAAGTGGAAGTGGCGTTTGGAGAAGACTCGGCTTCTCGCGTCACTCCCCAGCTCCGCGCCAGAGTGGCCATTTTCCCTGGCTCCTAAGCCATGCCCCCATTCTATATAAGAATAAGAAACGGGAATGAAAGGACAGTATCTTTAACCTGCAAATCTATTGTAACTTTGAAAAGCTTGCATTGTGAGAAAAGCCCCACTGTGATGCTACAAAGATTTGGTAATTATGCAAAACTAGAATTTGGAAAAAGGTCACTGTTCAGAGACTGACCAAAGACCTGACTGGAAAATAGACGGATTTACTCATAATTGACATAGAGGAATGCGGGGTTTCTTAGGAAGGGCATAAGCATTGTTTCAGTAGGATAAGAGGTGTCATAATATCTTATTTGTTCCTGGGCAGAGCTAATCTTCACTTGATTTCTATGCAAGCATAATAATCTATGTCATAATATCAGTCTTACCTTCAGCAAATATACCTTCGCCAAGATTCGTAAAGTTTAGTTTTTTGCAGTCCTTTAAACATTGTACATGTAATTTGAAGTTGTGAAGTCCCTTTATACAAATGTAAGTGTTTTGTTTCCAGTACATAATGGTCTCAGAGTCCTCAAAGTGTCCCTTGGAAATCATTATTTTTTTTCAAATTAACACTACTGCAAAGTAATTGGCTTTTTTCCTCTTTGTGAGGGTTGTTGAATCTCTCCTCCAAGAAGCTCCGGCTTCCAGCTTTTCCTGCAGCCAAAATCTTTGCCCATTGCATCGTGGGCCGTCATCCTTTGGTGTGCTGCTTGAGGTCCTCTTGCGACTCCTCTGCCATCGGCCCGTGGGTCCTCCTGAGGTTGTTCTTTGCCTCCAGTGGGCTTTCCTGCTTGATCGGGGCCTGCCCTGACTTACCTGCTCGTGGTGAGTCACTTGGACCTTGCTGATCCCGACACTGCACCTTTTGTCGACTACTAGGTTGGTTGCCTTTGCCCAGGCTTGTTCGTGCCCCTGCCGGACACCGACCCTCTGGCTCACGACATCAGACGTGGGACCGCTCATGAACGCTCCTGGTCTTCCACAGCAACGCCTGGTCCGCACAGCTGCAACTTCAAGGGCACCGTATGTCAACTCTCCTGCATCTACTGACATCTGTGGGCATTTGTCTTCTGTGCCTCCTGATCACTCCTGGGTGGCATAGACTGTCCCATCTGCTTGCAGGTACCTCTCATCTTTAATCCACCTTCGACTTCCACCGGACTCCTTAGGCTTCTTCACCTGCGGCATTTTTCTTGAAGTCTTCCATTGTGGTCTACGGCTGTTTCCAATGTCCCTTCGCACCTATGCACCATGTTTCCCTGCTTGGTATCCTGATTCCTGGGGTATCCACTGGTGGGGTGACTCTTCAACCTTTCATTGGGTTTCTTCAGGGTCCTCTGGAAAGGGTCCTTCTTCGAAACTTCAACAAAACTTACCCATTGACTTGCCTTGTTCTCACTCTGCACCCGCCTCCGTGGGGTTCCTAGGTACTTACCTTGGGTGGTTCCTTGGGCCTTCAGCTCTTCTACGTCTTCTGGGTCCAGTCTCGACTTAAGTCATGGTTCGCATTCCACTTTTTCAATACTGTGTATGTGTGCTACTTACCTGTTCTATTATCAAAGTATTGTGTGTATTGTGGGCATCTGTCTGGGTAGGAGATATTGGAATGCATTACTGAGTGTCTATAATAAATACATATTTTTATAACTACACTATGTGGATCTTTTCACTTAACCTATACCATAAGGTTAAGTACTGGTAAAACAAGCTGATTTTTTTCTCCTTCTGAACTAACCACATAGAAAGCTCTGGTGTCTAAGACCACCAAACTCACCATAAGGCTTGCCTGGATTAGTGCAGGGTGCTACACTTACATAAGTGAACTCCATATACTAAGCCAGCCTCTCACAGATCTACAGATGGATCTAGGCTGGCGATGGTCATGCAGCCTCAACCTTCCCCAGTCCCACTGTTTTTTTTTTTTTTTGAAACCGTTTATTGCAGTTTGTAAAAGTTACAGGTATGGACCTACAACCACCCGGCCGGCTGCTAGAGTGTCAAAAGCATATTGCATACATACAGTAAAAGTCTCTCAGCAGTACAGAGTAGTAAAACAGGAGTAATCAATGGTGCAGGCCACACAGCTCCATGCCCACAGTACGGTTCCATTTTCTTAAAGCAAAACAACACCAAAAAACCACACCCGCAAGGCAACCCATGATCCAAAATGACAACACGTGCTCCATAAGTGGGGGATCCAAACCAGCAGCAAAACACTGAAGAGGGGAATGGGAATAGATCAGGGACTGGGGGACCGCGCGCCCGCGGCCGAGGGAGGGGGGCCGTCTAGGGAGATGGAGCAGGCGAGGCAGCCGGTAGCAGTGGCGGCTCACAAATACCCCCGCGGTAGGCGTTCCAGGGGCCCCAGAGTTTCACCCACGCCCCAGGCTTACCCCTCGCCACATACACCACCTTTTCATGAAACATACACCAATCCATATGCTCTTTCCAGGCCGACACCGCAGGGGGCCTCTGGGATCCCCACAATTGAGCAATGTCACGCTTAGCTATCATGTATCCCAGAGTCACCCACCGCGTCTGCGGGACCGAATAGTCATTTGGTTCCCATACATTCAGCAAGCATCTCCTCGCTTCAGGCAGCAGCACGACACGCGTGACCACTCGCAGAACCTCATGCACACCACGCCAGAATCGCTCCACCTTCGGGCACTCCCACAGTATATGCATGAAGGTCGCCAACGCACCACAGCCACGCTTACACATTCCGTCACCAGCAAAACCCATACGTAGAAGCCTTGGCCCCGTCACGTAAACCCGGTGAAGGATCTTGAGCTGGACGAAACGAAGGCGAGCCGGGATGGCCACCTCTTTCGGAGAGGCCACCGCGGAAATCCAATCCTCGTCGTCCAGCTCCAGCCCGTCGGCAACCCAAGCCTCGCGGAGACTAGTCAGCAGGCACGATCTATCGTTGATCAATTTTTTGTATATGAGGGAGATCGTGCTGTCCGGGACATGGCCATCTAGCACTCTGTCCTCCAGGGGGGAAGACTCCGGAATGGATGCGACATCCGGGAAGACGGAGCCCAGCGCATGGCGGACTTGTAGGTACCGAAAGTACTCACTGCCCTGCAGCTGAAACTCCGCCTGCAGCGTCTCAAAAGTTTTGAATCCCCCCCTCGTCCAGAGATCTCCCACCGTGCTGATTCCGATCGTGTCCCACTTCTCGAAGCCCTTCGACGTCCACAGGGAGCCCAACCTCTCAGACGCATACAGCGGTGATGCCCGGGTCAAACGGTCCTTCCACCCCATAGCTGCATTGGCCGCGTGCCAGACACGCACCATGACACGCGTCGGTCCCGTCAGACGGGAGTCTGGCGCGCCAGAGTAGAGCGCTCGATTGTAATCGCCACCGGGCAGGAGCATCTTGTCCATTTCAAATGCCGGGTTCAAGGCGGGCCCGTAAAGGCCATGATTGATTGCAGCTAGCTGGGAGGCCCAGTAATACCGTTTGATGTCCGGGAGGGCGACCCCCCCATCGTACCACGGGAGCGTCAGTTTAGCTAGAGCAATGCGCGGCCTCCCGTCCCAGAACAGGCGCCGCTGGAGGCCCTCCACCTCACGGAAATAGCGTGCCGGAACAAAGTCCATAGTATTCTGGAGGGCGTAAAGGAAGCGCGGCAAGGACATTATTTTAAACAAGGCCGCTCGGCCGAGCGGCGAAAGCGGCAGACGCCGCCAGCGCACCACGTCCTCCTTTAGGCGCTGGAGGGGGGGCAGCAAATTCCGCTCATAGCGGGCCTCCGGGTCAAGAGTGATATATATACCCAGGTACCGAAACCCCTGGGAGGCAATCTGGATCGGACAGTCCCGTGGCAAGGCCGGAGCCTCCCCGGAAAGTACGTATACACAGGATTTCGCCCAGTTGATGACAAGTCCTGAGTTGCGACCGAATGAGCGCAACACATCAACCAGGACGATCAGTGATTTACGCGGGGAGGCGAGATACAGAAGGATATCGTCAGCGTAGAGGGACACGCGGTCCTCATGCTCGGGGGTCCAGCGAAGACCACGGATAGAAGGGTGCCACCGCAGCCACTCCGCTAGGGGCTCCAGGGCCAGGGCAAACAGGAGAGGCGACAGGGGGCAACCCTGTCGCGTGCCCCGCCCCAGCGCGAATGGGGCCGAGACTCGCCCATTCACCACCACCTGCGCCAATGGGCCCGAATATAGCAGTTTGACCCAGCTAATGAAACCCGGGCCAAACCCAAACTTCGCCAGCATCGCCCAGATGTATGGCCATTCAAGCGTATCAAACGCCATAGTGGCGTCCAGGGACGCCAAGATGGCCGGCTCCCGCACAAATGGGACACGCGCGAGCACCCCGTGTAAGCGCCGCAGATTGAGCGCCGTGTTGCGGTGTGGTATAAAGCCCGATTGGTCTTGGTGGACCAAGTCGCCCACCACGCCAACCAACCGGTTGGCCAACACCTTGGCGAGGATCTTGGGCTCCGCGTTCAAGAGCGAAATCGGCCTGTAGGATGTGACCCGTTCACGGGGCTTCCCCTCCTTGTGGATCACCACAATTGTGGCCAGACGCTGGTCCGGCGGGAGGGAACCCTGCGAGTTGGCCGCCAGGAACATCGCGCGCAGGTGGGGCGCCAACACATCCGGGCGTAGCTTGTATAGCTCAATGGGAATACCATTGGGGCCCATGGCCTTGCCGGACGCAACCGAGCGAATAGCCAAGGCAATTTCGTCCGAGGTGGGAGGGGCGTCCAGCGAATCCCTGTCCTCCCCCGTAAGGGAGGGCAGTGCGATGTCCCGAAGCAAGGCCTGGGAATCTTCCTCCGAGCAGGGAGAAACCGGGGAGTAGACTTCGCGGAAATAATCCGCGAAGCAGGAGACAATGGCTTCCGGCTCAGTGACACACGCACCATCCACACTCTCAACCCAGTCCCACTGTTGATGCTCCAGGCACTGCCGTCCCCATTCCTAAATCGGACTCTGACACGGAGCTGGAGGACCATCTCCGAAGCAGACTCCGGCGCCAAATGGAGCCATTCCCTCATGCCTGAACCTGAGAACTATTCCTATAAGCCAGGACTAGGGGGAGATTGGGAGGAGCCACTGGATCCTGAAGAATACTAGCCCCTAGACTCCAACATGGACTGGTGTGAGGAATTGTAAGATGCCAGTAGAATGGACACTTCCCCAGATACTGGTTAAGACTCTCTTGGTTGTGGCTACCGATGAGGGAGCCACATTTTCTGTGGTTGTGAGGATGAAGACCGAAGTCCTGGACCTTCAGTTGCCCTCTGTGGCTGTCAAGACTAACGTCTTTCCAGAACCGCTTCTTCCATTTAATGAAACACTCATAAGTGTCTTGCTTCTTGCCTGGTCCAAGCCCTGCACAGGGACTCCTGTGAACAGGACAATTGCCCACTGTCATCGCAGTGCCCCAGTGGACCCCTCTTCACTCACTCAACATGCCACCCCTGAGAGCTTGGAGGTCCAAGTCTCCACTTCACAAGTAAATCTTGGTGCATTCCTTATCATGCCACCGGATAGGGAATCCAAAAGGCTGGACACCTTAGGAAAGAAAATGTTTTTTTCTGCCAGCCTAGTATTGTGGTCTGTGAACACTGCATGGCTTTTAGGCCGTTTCTCCCATTCCCTTTGCGATTCAGTTGGGCAGGTGCTGCCTATGGTCCCGGAGGAGGCCCGGGCCATTCTCTCTTAAGCTATGGCTGATGGGAGGGATGCAGCTAGTTTCACAATCCGATGTGGTCTAGACAGGACCTACTCGCTAGGCAGAGCTGTTTCTTAGTTGGTGTCCTTACAGCACCATGCTTGGCTGAGGACAATTGGCTTTTCAAGGGATGTCCAGGCTTAACTTATGGACATGCCCTTTGATGGCTCCCGTTTCTTCTGAGACAAAGGGGACTCAGGATTGAGGCGCTTCAAGGACAGCGGCGCAGTGGCCATGTTCTTGGTTTTTCGGTGACACAAGTCAACACCAGTCCGCCTTTCGCTCCTTTCGTGGTCACGTAAGGGGCTTCCGCCCTGTCTCTGCCCACCCAGCCACCACAGCCTTCAATCTTACCAGCCCCTACGCGGCTGAGGGCATGACTTCCACAGACCCAATGGGTCAGGCAGCCAGAGCTTGGCCCAATCCACCATTCCCCTAGCAGCAACAGCGTACAAGCCTCTGTAGTTTACCCTCCGACCATCGTGGGCAACCAGTGAGCGCCAGGTTACTCCATCACCAGCACCACTGGAGGTCAATAACATCAGACCATTGGGCTCTCCAGATGGCCCAAAGGGGCTACTCTCCCACGCCTTCTTGACTCCTCTTCTTGAGGGCAGAGGAATTGGCCTAACTGCAAGGGCGGTTGACCTCTAATCTGGGGAACCGGGTTCTAGTCGTGCCACTGGATTCAAGCTAGTCTGGCTGAAGAAGGGTGACATACCCTGAAACCGGTCCCAGGATGCTTGTTTCGGGTCCAGGGAGGACCTGGCCTGGCAGTTCGGTCTGGACTGTTCCCATGAGGCACAGGGTCAAGACTGATTTGCATATGGCTGGGTCCAAACTGGGGTGGCGTAGTGGGCAAAAGAATGATGAATTTAACCCAGATCTTTTGCCTGGGGGAGAATGTTTGTACTGTCAGCATTCCGTCCATCATTTGTTTACTGTAACACGTTCGAGAGTGCCAGCATCAGAAGTAGGTTGTGGTTGTGCTTACCTCTACTTTCTGGTGCCCAAGAAATATGGAGGACTTTGTCCTAGCCCAAACCTGCGCTCTCAATTCCTTCATGAAAAATGAGAAATTAAAAATGCTCATGCTTGCACAAGTCCTGTCTGTCCTTGACCAAGGAGACTTGATGTTAACATTGAACTTGCAGGACGCTTACTTCCACATTCCAGTCCTGCGTTCCCACAGATGTTAACTGTGGTTCATGGTAGGTTATGAGCACTTTTAGTTCACTGTGCTCCCAGTGGCCTTACCATTGTCCCCTCTGGTGTTCATCAAGGTGATGACGGTGGTTGCAGCTCATCTGCAGTAATCGGGGATGCTAGACTTTTCCTATCTCAACGGCTGGCTGTTGAAGGCAGGCTCGTCCCAGGCAGTGGTCCCCCACCTCCAGACTATAGCGGACTCACTGGGATTCACTATCAACATGCTGAAATCACACCTGACCCCTTGTGAGACAATCTCTTTCATTGGAGCTATTGACACAGTGCAGTTTTGGGCTTATTCTCTTGAACGGCGAGTCCAAGATATTTAAGCACTGGTACACCACTATGATACTGATGAGTCAGCCTCTTTCCTGATTTCGGTGAGACTGACTCTGAGACTGTTAGGCCTCATGGCCCCCTGTATCCTACTTGTGACACATGCCCGCTGGTATGTGTGGACTCTGCAGTGGGACTAATGGTACAGTGGGCACAGCATCAGGGGAATCTCTCCAACATGGTCCAGTTCTCGGAGAGCACTGCAGGTCGCTCTCCCTTCCCCAAGCAGATCTAACAGTAATGACAGAAGCTTTACTCTTGGCCAGGGCAGCCATCTGGAAGAGGTGGAGATGACAGGCGTCTGAGTTCCGGCAGAAACCAGGCTCCACATCAACCTTTTAAAGCTCTGGGAGATCTACTTCATGGTCAAAGTTCTCTGGTAAGTCCAAACCAAAGTCCAGGTGCAAACACCAAAAAGCCAAGTGGGACTCAATTCATCCCACCACTCCAACCTGTCCCCAGGTTGCCAACCAGCAGTAAACAGCATGGATTAATGAGGCCTTAGATTTTATAGCCCCTCTGAAAACTCAAAACATTACCTGCTCCAGACTGTCTGCGAATGGTTCACTAAGGATCTCTTACTGAGAAAAAAGACATGTACGCGTTGTAGCATTCTGGCTCTGTATATACAATACCAAAACGAGGTTTAGTGTGCAGAGAGTCCAGTGGAACCCCAAAATTAGGCAGAGATAAAAGTATATAGCACCTTACTCTCTATTTGTGGTAATGTGGGTGAGCAGTAAGGCTTTATCAGAGGGTAGTGTTAAGCATTTGTTGTACACACTCAGGCAAGAAATGATGTCACACTCGATGACTAAACTCAGACTAATTTGTGTGTATCAAAAATATAATTTTGTTATTTTATTTATAGATACTTTGCAAAATCTTATGCAGTGATTTTCAGTTGAATACAGGTTCAAATGCAGTTTGTTGAATTACAGGTAAGTCAACAGTTCAAAATAACTTTTTTGTTACTTTTCAGATTACTGTGCATGTTACTTTTTAAGTTACTTTTTCTAATTAGTGTGATAAGCCTAGATATCGTACATTTCTTAAACGAAAGCTAAGTGATTAACTTTTTGTACAGTTGCAGTTTTTCAATGTTTCGTACAAACCAACTCCACACTTAAAAGAATTTTGACGGAAAAACAGTCAATACACTCCTATGGAAGGAAGTGACAGTTAACAGTTTGCAGGTAAGTACTTATTTGCGGGAGTTGGTTTTTTGGGGTTAGAACCAGGGTTCCTCCAGGATCAAGGGTGCACTCTAGGAACACCCTCAGTGGCACTATGGCGGCCGGGTGCAAGGTGCTGAGGCCCAATGTTATCCAATGGGGTAAAGGGGGCCTCTGGTTGGTGGCTGCTCACGAGCAGGCCACAAGGTTGTGGGAGCAAAGTTCCTGGTGTTAGGCGCAGGTCAAAGGGGGGTCCGGTTTAGCACTCAAAGTGCACCCACAGGGGCGGCCTGGTGCAGGGTGCTGTTTTGGCAACCAGCAATGCCCTGTTGTTTGCAATGTGCATTGCTGTTTTTATTTTTTAGCTGCAGGCTCGGTCTAGGAAGTCTAAGGGGAGGACCCAGCAGCCTTTCAGGTAAGTTGGAGGGCTCGGGACGTAGGTGCACCTCAGGATCTTTTCTCCAGGGCGCAGGGCACCTGGATGCAAGGGTGGCTTTTGAGGTGGGATTTCACCTTACCGGGCTACTCTCGGTTTAGGGGGGGGTGTCCGTGCAGAGTCTGCAGGCGACGTCGGGGAGACCTAGAGGGGTCAACCCATGGTAAATTTGGACTCTGGGGCGCTGGAGGACCTCGCTGGAACCGGCAGGCCACCTGTACTCGGGCCATGGAGCCGGGTGCAGGGGTGTTTGCAGTCGTCAGGTTTTTGTCCTCAACAGACTGTCTGTCTTGGCTGTTTCTTTTGAACAGAGCTGCTGTTCACAGGAGATCCGGCCTTGGTTGAAGGCAGCCAGTCCTCCCATGGGTTCTGGAGGTCGCTAACTGCAGGACAAAGCGACTTTTGGCGCAGGATCTCTGGAAACTGCAGATGGGCCGGTAGGGCTGGGGCCAAGTCAGTTCTTCTCTGCAGTCTCCTCTGCTGGGCGTCTTCTTTCGTCATCCTTATTTTGTGGGAATCTGTCTAATTGGTTTAAGGCTGCCCCCCAAATACTGTATTTACGGGGCATTTTTAGGGGTCTCTAGGTCAGTAGCCAATGAGCTACTGACCTTAGGGTGACTACAACCATGGTGTGCTCACCCAACGTGGTGGAGTGGGCTCAATCCCTAATCCTGATTGGAAAGTGCCAGCCCTTAGCAAGATGGCAGGCACTGAAGAGTGGGCTTCACCTCGCCTCCCTCACCTGAGGGGTGGGGTTGGCAGAGGTGGGCACACCTTCTGGGCTGTGCTAATTTTTCCCACCTGTCTTCCCACAGAAAAGTAGGGGAGACAGGAAGGGGGCCTGCTCCTGAAAGCGGGAGAGGCTATGGGTCGCATTATAAAGGCAGCAAGGCCTTTTGAAGTTCAGCTGCCACAGATGGCTGTTCCTGGGCAAGGTGAGGTGTGACCACCTCCCCCCGGGAAAGGTTTTGTTTCTGAGCTCAGGGAGCAAAGGCTGCTACCCAAGGGGTCCAGATACATGTCCCGTCTTGGCAGGCTGGTGTGTACCAGTCAGGGAACCCACCAGAGGCTGGTCGTTTTTCAGGGGGCATCTCTAAGATGCCCTCCGAGTACTTTATTGTCATTAAATCCCACACTGGCATCAGTGTGGGTTTAATGTGCTGAGAAGTTTGATACCAAACTTCTCAGTTTTCAGTAAAGCTATTATAGTGCTGTGGCGTTCGTAATGACAAACTCCTAGCACCATATACTCTTGATGGCATTCCTGCACTTACAATGTCTAATTGGTTTAGACAATGTAGGGTACAGGGCTCATGCACCTGTCCCCTCACCACTGGTATTGTGCACCCAACTTCCTGCAAACGTCTAGAAAGTAAATAGGGTAAGAGCTACCAGATTCTTGATAATGACATCTACTTACAAGCACTCAAGGAGTGCCATAGGCAGATCACACTATCCCGGACTCACTTCTTTGCTCAAAAGCAAGAGTGGGTGAAAAAAATCAGCTCGTGAGATTTTCAGAATAATTTACGAGTGTCAGAGGTTAGTACCCCTACCATCGACAACTGTAATCAGATTGCTCATTTCTTCTCTGGAAAAATCTCTCTCTATGCTTCTTTTCCAGGAAAATGTCAAGAACTACAAGTTTCCCTCCTTCTGGAACATCACCATTTTCACAACTGGAAGGCTCCTTTAGCATAGAGAACATCTTGGTAGGGTAAAACTCCATTCCATTGCTGCCAAAATTAAATCAGGATCTCCAGAGCCAGCCTCACTGGCAATGCTGGAACAAGGGCTTACGGCTATAGCCCCAACATTAAGAAACCCTCGCTGGACCCCTCTAAGCCAGAAAACTTTCAACCAATTTCGATGCTACCATTCTTTTCTAAAGTCGCCGAAAAACATGTAAATCTACAACTAATGAAGTTTGAAGAGAAAACTCCTTCATGAGACCCAATCAGGTTTCAGACCACATTGCAGCACCTCCTGCTAGTCTCAGAAACTTTAACTTTTTCGGATGATGAAACCAAGACTGCTGCTCTAGTTATTCTAGACTTAAGTGCGGCTTTTGTCACAGTGTCCTACGACCTTCCTTTAGAATAGCTGTGGAAACAGGGTATCGGGTGACGACCCCTTGAATGGTTCAATGATTTTTTGCATAATCATGCCTTCCAGGTGATTCAGAAGCCTTGCACCTCGGAAATCTTCTCCTTGTGGCAGGGAGTGCAGGGTTCAGCTTTGAGTCCAACCCTGTTCAACCTGTATCTGCGTCCCTTGGCTAACGTGATTGAATGCCACGGTGTGAGGATATTTCCCTATGCGGATGATACTCCGCTGATCATCACACTGGCGCAAGATCATGGTAGTGCTGCAGCTAATTTCAAGACCTGTCTCGTGGAACTCGCGGCTTGGGTGGACTCCAGCAGCCTGAGACAAAATTGGGAAACAGCCTTCTATATGGTCCTCCACTTGATGGCCTTGTGAACTGGGCCTACTTCGGTTCCCAAACCTAAAGTTAAAAATATGGGCTTCATGTTTGACTTTTCCCTATTGTTTGACAGTCCGTTTCTGCCACTGTTGGCACCTGTTTTGATGTACTAGAGATGTTTCAAAAGATTCTAGGGCTCCTACCGGAGTCCACCAAGAAGACGGAAATCAGGTTGCGTGGGTATCCTATCTAGATTATTGTATTGCACACCACCTGGGCGTCTCCAAAACCAGGTTTGGGATGCTCTAAAGGGTGCAAAATGCTGTAGCCCGAATACTCAACCAGAGAGGCCCAAGCTACCTTTGTCCTCTGATTAAAACGTACATTCCGAACAGGCATCTCGGGTCCTCTGGGACTGCGCTGACTGTGATCCCCAGAATTATCAGAATGCGCTTTGGATGTAGCTCCTTAAAATTCCTTGCAGCCTCCAATCTGGTTCCTGCTGCTGGCTCCTTCCTGGGGGTGACAAGACTCCATTACTTACATTCATTCTGGCTTCCGCACCTATGCTGGGCTGTTCCTTGTTGACACCAGCATTAAAGAGGATCTGGTTCGATTTTACTGTCTGATCCCGAAAAGTCTTCAGCCCATCTCTACTGATGTTGGGCTACAAAATTACTAAAGCGCAACTGTTCATCATACAACCTAACTCTTTACCAATCCATCTACCATGGCAAACACACCAGTAGAGACTCTATTGTTTTTTTGGCTAAGACTCTCAACAAGGTACACCACCATCTGAGGTGATTTTAGGGAGGAGATGGTTATCTTGCCCTCATTATGACAATGGCAATTTTTACAAGGACTTAAGAAGCAAGTATGCTTTATACCTCCCTGATACAGGTTTGGACTCTCTATTTGGACCACAAACTGAAGAGAGTTCATCATTTCCAGTAGAAGTCTGATGGGCAGTGGAGGTCCTGAAAATACAATTGCCTGCTGATGGGAACAAGTCGAATGTCCTTATTAAAAAGATTTGCTGCCTCCGCCAGCCACTTCGGAGCCCTTGCTCTCCTTTTAACAAGGCCCTCACTGATAACTTTAAAGGCACTTGATTAAAGCCCTGTCTTGCCCACCAGAGGATAGGCAAGCAGCCAGGCGTCTAAGACCAGCTCCTGGTGATTCTCATTTTCTCACTAAACATCCTAGGGAAGGGGGTTCAGGCTTAAACTGACAAGGTGAACACCAAAATGGAAAAAAAATCCAATAAGGAAAAATCAGAGAGATGATTTTTTTAAGTTTTAAGTAGGAATCTCATCAAGAAGCATAAAGAGCCAATGATAGTCGGTGGTCTCGGTTGAGCCGACCATAGAGCAATTTCAGACTGGTCGTGTGTAGGAAAGTGCCCATTTTTTACATGGTCTTCCCCACTTGCGTGACATGGTGCAGACAAAAGTGAAAACACGACCTGGCACTCCTCTTGTGTGCCAGGCCTGCAGACACTGCATGCAATATATGTAAATCACCCCTACAGCAGGCCTCACAGCCCTAATTCAGGGTGCATTATATTGCATGTGTGGAAACATCTGCATGAGCAGATATTCCCCTATAATGTCTAAGTCGATTCTTAGACATTGCAAGTGAACAGGAAAGCCACCTTAAGTTTATGTATTGGGCACTGGTGATTAAGAGTTCCCCAGCTACATGATGGCTTCACTGAAACCAAAGATGTTTGGTACCAGGCATCTTGTATTAATAAACCCACACTGATTCTAGTGATGAATTTATACATGCACCCAGAGAGGGTACCTCAAAGGTACCCCTTGAAAGTACTAGTCCACTAGTGTGCCGTCTGATTGGTATATTCCAACCTGCCAGCGTAGTTTTGATTTTGACCCCCGTGGAGGTGAGAGCCCCGCTCTGAAGTCAGGAACAATGACTGCTGTCGCAGGAAATGTTTACACCTGCTCCAAACAGGATGGCTTGCAAACAGCATACTAAGGCCAGAGGCTTCAAAGCCTTTGTCGCCTTTGATAATGCGACCCTAGCTCCCCCAGACATGGGAGATGCCATTCCCTGTCCTGATGCTCATTTGGTATCAGGATAGGCAGGAAATTAGTATGCAAGAAGGCGTGGAGCACCTCCAGGTCAGACACACCCCTAAGCTGAGCTGCCTGGTGTGCTTCACTCAAGGAAAATTCAACCATCTAGGTGATGGGAGAATTTTGGAAAGTGGGACAAGGTTATATACCACTTCCCACAGGAAGTGGTCATGTTGGGGGCGTAGTGACCCTAGGAGTACTACTCTTCACTCCCATAAATTTAGTATTTAGGTGGCCCCCTGAATCCAAATTTCACAGACAAAAAAGAGAACACTGAAGAGCCAATCCCCGCAAGAACTGAACGGCTGTGGACTTTTGGCGCCAAACCCTTCCTGCATCGTCCTCAACCCCCGGAGGGTTGCCAGCACTTCGTCAAGCAGCCGGACCTCCACGGGCCCTCCTGCACCAATACCCGGGGTGCCAGACCTTGCTGCAACCAAAGCTTGTTTGAATTCCAGTAGTCCAGACTCCAAGAACATCACCAATGACCAACTGACAAGGGATATCTGCACCTCAGAGGCCAGCACAGAGAGTGGCTCAGCGGGCCTGTTTTTGTGTCCCATCTCCCAATATCCCCCCCCCCCCTCCAATCCCTTTGCAGGTCCTAACCGACAGTGAGCACCTTGGCGCACGAGAGCCAGCCGGCTGCAAACACTTTGTATCCGATCTGCTCTTCCTGGGCCTAGGGAAACTGACTGCTTCCCCGCGCTTCCAGGACCCTCACAACCCGAGTCCCCCCCCCCTTTGAGAGCTCTGGGACTTGTCCCCAAGTCCTCCTTTGCAACCTATTTACAAGTGCCACCCCCTTCCTTTAAAAAACGTAGCATGCAAGGCACTTCTGCACCCGGACAAACCAGGGCAGATATGGCTGATCTGCTGGTGGAACTTTAGTCCTGGTCCCCCTACCACCTCATGACCTAAATGAATCCCACAGAAACTTATTGCAAGTATGTATATGCAGTGAATGTTTTTTCTCCCATAGGAAAACATTACACATAAAAACGCACTTTTGGTGAACATCGCTAAAAATGGAGAAAGTCTATTCCGAAATAGTACTTAACTATTTACGAAGTTCTTGGTTTCAAAACATATATAAAAACACCTGTTCATTTTCTAAATTGGTGCAGATCCCCTTTTTGAGCATGTGCATTATTATTGACTCTTTATGTGCAACAAATATTTAACACTCGTCTCTTATAAGCCTACGGCTGCTCTCCCACACTACCCTAGATAGAGCACCTTGGGATTGCTAGAGAAAGCCATTTTCCACTTATAAAGGATACCTGGACTCTTTACACAGCATACTTCTTTTTGGTATATTATATAAAGAGCCAGCTTCCTACATTGGTGGTACGGTGTGGCGATACAACACTTGACATTTGCTATACCACTCCTTTAGTGAGTGATTCCATAATGAATCCAAAATTGTCTTTTGCTAGGAATTTATTTGTCAAATTCCCCAAAAATTCTAAATTGTTTACAAACACTGTTGGGGCCTTCTGGTCCAAACTGTTCAAAATTTAAAAAGCATACTAATAGTTAAGCCTAAAAGTCTATTTTCGAATTTGTTTTTTTTATTTAAAAAATGTCACAACCTTAGTAAAGAATAAACTCTACAGGGGAAGAGGCTCAGTAACTCGACCTGGTACTTACCTGCTGCTTAAATAACCAGCAGTTAATATGTCATCTGTATCATACACATAAAATTAAACCTGGCTCACATCCTACCACTGCAATGCTTCACAAGCTTTTGGTAGAGTATGAGTTGACCCAGACAATGGATGACACATTCTGCCTTAGGGTCAGGATGGAGATGGTGCAAGTGAGGGTGACCTTGAACATCTTCCCCTAGAAAGAGAGATTATGGTACCTGTACCCAAAACTGAGAAACTTCTTGAAAGACAATATAGCCCTGGAGGACAGATACTGGTCATAGAAGGGGAAAGGCCTGAGATGGGTATAGCACCCGTGAATGGTGGCAGCAAACTAATTAGTAGGGGCAGAGAGGAAATCTTTATTATAATATTGAGTTTTGTATAGCGCAAACTTGACCCGAAGGTATTGGAGCTCTTGACAGAGTTAGCATACCAGCAGTTAAAAATAAGTTACATATGGAGTAAGTAAAACACATGGTAACAGTATATAGAAGTATACGATAGACAGTAGTATATTGGGACAATATTGCAAACCAGACCTGGAAGTATCAGAGTTCTCCACAGAGTAACCTTAGCATCAATTACACAAGATGCATGTGGAGTAAATTAAAATACATATCAACAGTATATGAGAGGTATACGCTAGACAGTAGGATGTGTGGACGATACAATTCTGAGGTAGTTATGGTAGGGTGTTGTGAAGGTGAGGAGTGTAGAGGCAGTTTTTCCCCGAGGTACTGATGCTCAGATTTATTTGGAGGGTATGGGGTAAGGGCAACAGGCCAGTCAGATGGTTTAGGTGGGAGGGTGTAGGTATTTATTGAGAAGAAGTTTACATTTCTTCCTGAAGTGAAGGAGGTATTGGTTGCCACTCAGATCCAGAGGTAGCGAGTTCAGATCTTAGGAGAATTCGTGGAGAAGGTGAAGGTGCAAGATTTTTTTTTCCTTATATTTCTGTGGAATCAGAAGTAGTGTTAGAGCTTCTAAGAGGTCTCTTTTGGCATGCTTTTAATAGTTTGTTTGCGAGGTAGACTGGGTTTTCCTTGTAGAGCGCTCTGTAGGTTATGCAGGCAGTTTTGAGAATAGATCTTGCCTCTATTGGTAGCCAAGTGAGTTACTTGAGGGTGGGAGTGATCTGCTCAAAGCGAATCTCCCCAACAGTACTCTGGCCACTGCCTGGAGTGTAGCTTATCAAAGGGGCTAAGTGTGTTTTTGGGGTGCCCGCAAGCGTTACCGTAGTCCAGCTTGGAGAGGACCAAGGATTGCATTACAGTCTTTAGGTCTTTGATGGGGATGAAGGGTGTGTGTGTGTGCTTTTTTTTTTTTTTATTAAGTGCTTCAATGTGTAGAAGGCACTTTCATAGGTGAGGCCTGATATGCTCTTTCATGTTCAGGTTTCTAGCAAGTCTATCCCCAAGAGATTTGACAGAGTTGGAAATGGATAGTTTGCAGTTTAATGCAGTTAGGTTGTCGACCCAGATATCTACGGTAAATTACTTTTCTTTCAGTTGGATGAGGAGCAGTTAGTTTTTTTGGGGGTTGTGTTTAAGATGGTTGTTGGTCAGCCAGGATTGAACCATGGAGAGGGTACTGTTTAGGTGCTGGATGTCTTAAACTGACAATTTTAAAGTAGAGTTGGGCGTCATCTGCATAGAGATAATAGGCTGTTCTGGCTTGTTTCAGGATCATTGCAAAGAGTTCCATATAGATGTTGAATAGGGCAGGAGACAAGATTGACCCTTGAGGAACTCCTTGTGAGATGATGTTGCTTTTGAGGTGTAGTTGCTTAGTTTGATTAGCTTTAAGCTTTGGTTCAGGAAAGAAGCAAACCACTGAAAGACAGTTCGATTGATGCCTGCACACTGTGAGAGGGCGTTTAGGAGGATGTCATGGCTGACAGTATCAAAGGCAGCCGAGGGGTCCAGGAAGACTAGGAGGCAAACCCGGCCATTACCCAGAGATCTGTGTAGGTTGTCTATGATGTTAAATATTGCAGTCTTTCCTTAACCCAGATTGGAAAGTGTTGTCAGGTTAAATTTTTCAATATGGTTGTTTAGTTGTGCAAGCACACATTTTTCAATGGTTTTGGCATGGAGGGGGAGGTTAGTTATAGGCCGTAATTGTTACTGTCGTTCTAATCCGCGTCCTTTGTTTTTGATGGGGGGGGGGGGTGACTTGGCAAGTTTGAGGGAGGCTGGCATGGAGCCGTTAATGAATTTGGTCCACGCGGGAGAAATGATGTGAGTGAGTTTTTTGACAAGCACAGCAGGAAGGGGTCAGAGATGTGCAAAGTTGGCTTCATCCAGCGAGTATTTTGAGGACTTCTTCAGTTATATAGATGAATTCAGTCCAGGATGCCTCATTTTTCAATTGCAAGGGGTTGCGGTTGGTGTTCTGGATTGTTGAGTGGAGGAGTTTGGGAGACAGCCAATAGTTGGGTAAACTCTCTATGATGGGGGGCATCCTTGCTGTAGGGTGGAGAGGTGAATGGGTCAAGAGAGAGTTTGATGTTGCAGATTGTTTCAGAGAAAAAAGTTGTGAACTCTTCGCAGTGCTTGGTAGAGTCATTAATTGAATGTTGAGGGAACGAGGAGATTTACTATTTGATGATGTTGAAGAGGTCTTTAGGTCTGTTCCTCATTCAAGTTGGGCTCGGAAGAAGGGGCGATTTTTCTCAGAAGATGTGTTTTTTCGGAGGATCGAGAGATAGGTTAACGTGGGTTGTTGTCTCCAGCTTCTTTCAGCCAATCAGAGTTGGTGCTTCTCTTTAAGGTCTTCCTTGAACCAAGATATGGAAGGGATACTTCTTGAGTTTGATGGTCGACTTTAAAGGAGTTCTGCCATTTTTGTGTTGTAGTGGGCAGTGGGGTCATCAGCAGAGGTGAGGTAGTGTGTGGAAATAATTTGGGAACTCACTAATGCTTCTAGCTCTGTCTGGGGGATATGATGTATGTTCCTCGCCCAGTGCTTGGGACAGATGGTTTGGGGGTCGGCCTTAGGTAGGCTGACATTGAGATCAAAAAGAATTAGGTGATGGTCAGTCCAGTCGGTGGGTAGGATAAAGTAGAGGGATAGGATGTTGTGCTTAGAGAGGATTGCATCAAGGGAGAGCTGTTGTGGTGAGTTTTTTGCAGTGTTGAGTGGTATTGTTCATATCCAGGAGGGCGGATAGGGCGTGTACTAGTGGATCTTCTGCATTATTCAGGGGCAGATTTAGGTCTCCTTGTATGGCTGTGCTGATTTTTAGAGTGTCTTGCGTTATAAGGTCTGCTTTGTCATTCAAGAATTGCGCTTTTACACCTGGCGGGTGATACGTGGCATGAAATTTGATTTGGTTTGGGGCATTTAGAGGCAAGCTGAGCCCCTAAGTATTCAAAGGCAGGGTATTTCGTATTGTGGAAGAAAGTTAAGCAAAGATCTTTTTTATGCAGTATGGCTAATCCACCACCATCATTGCGGTCACAACGAATGATTGAGAAGCCTGGTGGGTGAGAAGATTGATAAAAGGGGTTGCGTGGTCGTTCAACCAGGTTTCAGGTAAAAAACAAATATCAATTTTTGTTATAAGATGGTTTTAACTATATCAGTGGCATGCTTGGCTGCTGACCAACAATTTAGTATCATGTAGCAAAGCGTGGGTAATGATCTCGGACCAGTCTGACTGGGTTGGATGGTAGTTAGTTGGGCAGTCAGCCTGGGAAGGCGAGTGGTGTTCAGGATCCTATTAGTGCCAAGGATGACAGGGATCTTGCAGTGGCACGGTTGGCTAGGAGCATTGTCATATGTGCTGCTCGGCATTTCAACTTCACACTGTGACATTTCAATCATGGTGCATCTAATTTTGAGGTGGTGATGAGTGTGGAGGATAGTTTTCTCAGGGGTGCAGGATTGGGGGGGTAAGAGTGTGTTTGTGGCGGGATTGGTGCCCGCATAGAGGTGTGTGGTTGGGGCAGGATGTGGCTAATCTTTGTGTTCTTGCGTAGTGACACAATGTCATCCAGAATGGTGCTGCTTTTGAGTTCAGGCTATTATAGGGATCACTTGAGAGGCGGTTGGGTCTGTGGTAGGGCGTGGAGTATGATAGAGCTCGTCTGGGGTGGAGGTTAAGGTAGTATCCACCCTACAGTGGTTGGCAAACTGGGAGGATTCAGGTGTGATAGATAAATCAAGCTGGAAGTAAAGGTTAAGGTAGCACACTTCCTGTTGTGCTTGGAGAACTGAGGGAATTCTGGTATGATGGATTAAATCAAGCTTGGCAGTGGAGGTGTGCTATGGAGAGGGGGAAAGTAGATCTGGTAGCGAAGCCGAAGCTTGAAGGCATCGGGGCATGGAAGAGGCTTTAGGGGGTTGGGGCAGAGACAATGCATTTATTTATTTATTTATTTGAAAGGTTTTATATAGCTCTGGCTAGACCCTGAGGTATCCGAGCGCTTTAGATGAGTATCAGACCATAGTTGCAGGTTACATTGTTACAAAGGTTACACAGTTATTAGAGCATAGCTACATAGTTACATGATCGGTCGAGACAAACAATAAGGGCATATGCGTAAGGGAAAAAGTAGTCAAGGGAGCGATTCAGGGGGGCGGGGTAGGAGCAGGAGAAGTAGACAGTGAATGAAGGAGGGAAAGAGGAGGGGGAGGGGGAGAGACACAGCATGAAAGAAGAGGGGGAAGGGTGATGGGGCACAAACCGGTAGACGAGTAAAAGCTGCGTCCAAATTCCAGTAAGCTGTGATCCCAGAGGAAGTGATATCATTCCCCCAACTCAGATGTGAGAGGCTCCCTTTACACAGTGGACTCTCTCAGAGGGGCCTCTGAGACCCCAAGGCCTACCTACTGGATCCTTCCCCAAAAAGGGGAGAGGGAGTGCTTTGGCAAGGGGCACCATACCATGCCTCAACTGTGAGTGGCTCCCTTAGCGCTGTGGACTCTCTCAGAGGGATTACTAAGACTCCAGAGTATAAGTAATTGGATCTTTCCCCAACAAGGGGAGAAAGAGTGCTTAGTTAAAGGGCACAAGGGACAGGGGGTGTAGCAGGCAAGGGGAGAGATAAAGGGGGAGGGGAAGTAGACAAAGTATGAAAGAGGGAGAGCGGTAGGGGAGGGTGAGAGAGCATGAAAAGAGGGGGGATGGTGTTTTACGTGGTTGACTCTCAGAGGGATCTCTAAGACTCCAATGTCTACCTACAGGGGAGAGAGAGTGCTTTGGTAAAGTGCGCCATACCATGCCTCAGCTGTGCGTGGTTCACTTGACGCTGTGGACTCTCAGAGGGTTCACTGAGACTCCAGAGTAAGAATAATAGATCTTACCCCAACAAGGGGAGAAGGAGAGCTTAGTCAAAGGGCAACAAGGGACAGTGGGCTAGGAGGAGGGTCGGAACTGGCAGGTCAATAGAGGGGGAACAAACTGCAAAAGAAAATCGCATTAATTACAGAAAGATAACACATACAATACCCGCATAAATTAGCGATCCAGAAAAAGACAGGATCCACGAAAGGCAAGGGTCAGTGAGGACAAAGGGAGGGAGTCAGCGAGTTGAAGAGTCCCACAAAGAGGAGATACGGATAGCAGAAAAGGACTTGAATACGTTGTAGAGTCACTCAGGAGATCAATGCAAAAGCAAAAAGCTCAGAATCACAGAATGGTGATATCACGTACCAAGAACTACTACATATACTAGTGGTTAGAGTTTTAACTATGCAAAATAGTAAATTCACTCAGGGTTCTATTATCATAACGATTAGGATAAAAATGATTGTATGTTACTTATCCACAGAGTGAACGGAGAAATAAGACATCCAAGGGGGCATGCATGGGGCAATGGGAGTAGAAGGTTCTTCTAAAAGAGGAAAGGGTTTCTGGGGGAGGGTGGGAGGAGTGGTGGTGGAGGGCGGATGGCATGGAGGCGCAGAGAACAGGAAAGTGGCAATCAAAAAAGGATAGGTCTGTTCAGAGGCTTGGATTAGGATATTCCCATTTCTGTAAATGGTTATGGACAGTTCTCCATTAAAGTTCTGGGAGGGGAATATTGAGAGTTTAGATCCATAACGGACGTTGGTATTATTAGTTACGTGAAGGTGTTGGAAGTTCTCTCTCCATTTGGCTGGTTTCTTAGTATAGAAGATGAAGTCTGTTTTCAGGCTTCTGTATGTTGGGCTGTAGTAGATGTCTGTCATTAGAGTTTCAGGGTGGTGTTTGAGAATTTTGTTGACGTTTTCAGCTAAAGTTTTGGTGAGGTTTCGCAGGAATTTAGTGCAATATAAGTTGGGGCCTTCTCTTTCAGAGCTGCAGCTGGACATTAACCCTGCAGTAGGCCTCAAACTTGTCATGATACTCGGAAAGTGTTTCTATCAATGCAGAGTATGGCGAGCACAGATGAGAGGAAGAGCACTTTCATCAGTGGTAGAGAAAATATACTCCTTGTGTCTCAATGACAACAGTGAGATCTAGTGTTCAGTTTCCCCTGCTTTCGTTTTCTCTTCTCCCCGAGGTATTAATCGTTAATCTCTGATTGATTCTTGATCCACAGTGCGACAGAGCGAGAACATGAGGGAGTTGGAAGATGAAATGGAGTGAGAGAGATCTCCATTCATACTGCTCCAAGGGGAGCATGACAGAACAGGAGTTGAAGGGGCAACAGCAACACAGACTTCTGAGGCTCCATCGGGCGGCCAGCTGGCTTGCAGGGTGAATGGGGCAGCTGAGCCCAATCTATCATGGCCGCTGTGGGCTGGAGGCAAACTGTGTCAGGACGTACCTCTGAGGCCAGCTCACCTGTATGTGAGATGCATCAGAAGCACCAGCCCCCCCCCACCCCTTGTTTCCAACCAGAAGGGATAGGACCTTCTCCCAGCTCCCGAGCGTAATCCAAGATGGCTGCCAGATGCAGGAGCTGATGCAGGGAGAGGAGTTGGTGAAGTGCGTCAACGGCAGTAGATTTGGTGATGCAAGACCATCTGCGGAAGGCAAGGCCACGGAAATAACTGTACCCCCGCCTCCAACCCAGAAGAATAGTGTCTTTGACTCCATGGTCTTACCCGAAAACCCCCAAAGGGATTGCCCCCAAATATGATGAGGGTGGTGATCTCACCAAATGTTTCACAGCCTTTGAGAGGGCTTGTAAAATGAGAAAGCTCAAACAAAAGTGTTGGGGCTCTTTACTGTGTGATACCTTGAAAGATGGCTTTGGACTCACCACTAAGGTTTAAGCTCAGGGAGACTTACAAAACCCTGAGTCAGACCTGGGTAGATTTTGTTAACTTCTCAGTCCAAACACTAGGTGGGCAATTGAAAGGTAACCAGATGCAAAACTATGATGGGCTTTAATTAATTATGAAAGAGCATCTGTTAGGTAACTGTTTCCGAAAAATTAGACCAGTACTTGGTAGACCTAGGTCTAGCCTCTTCCCAAGAATTGGGAAAGAAGACGGATGATTGGGCCAAGACTAGGGTGTCCAAAAAGTCTCATCAAGGGGTTGACCAAAAGAAAGGGGTTTTGGAAACCAACTTCTGAACAGGCACAAGCTCGGGTCCTTTTGAATAAGTGCAGGACAGAGCTGGAAAATAGATTCTCTCATTTATATTATTTCCACATTTGATACAGAATTCCAGAAAAATCAACGTTTTTATTATAGTTCTGATGGTCCAGAATAACTCTTCACGGTGCAAGGGCCAATGCTTTCTCAAGATTGATAGAAAAATATATTCATTACCAACAATCAACAAGAAACGCAGGAAATAGGAAAAATGGGGAATCAGATTATTGTAACATATTTCAAGGAATACTAAGAAGCACAATGGATTGAAAAAAGCAGAGTACCCCATCCAAAGACAGGATGGTTTCAAAATTAACCAGGTAACATTTTTTAACAAAAAAGCAGTTTGTCATCAAATACATACTTTGTCATGAGATTATATATTATGTACATAGCATGCTCAATAAAAACATATTGATAAACGTAAGTTGTGAGACATTGATGCATGCCCATATCAATCAATCAATCAATCAGAGCACTTGTAAAGCGCGCTACTTACCCGTGAGGGTCTCAAGGCGCTGAGGGAGGGGGGATGCTGCTACTGCTCGAAGAACCAGGTCTTGAGGAGTCTTCTGAAAGTGCGTAGGTCTTGGGTCTGCCGTAGGTGGGTCGGGAGGGTGTTCCAGGTCTTGGTGGCGAGGTAAGAGAAGGATCTGCCGCCGGAGGTCTTTTGTTGGATGCGGGGGATGGCGGCGAGGGCAAGGTTTGCGGAGCGGAGCTGGCGGGTGGGGGTGTGGAAGCTGAGTCTGCTGTTCAGGTAGGCTGGTCCGGCGTTGTGGAGTGCTTTGTGCGCGTGGGTGAGGAGCTTGAAGGTGATCCTCTTGTCGGCGGGGAGCCAGTGTAGGTCTCTCAGGTGGGGAGTGATGTGGCTGCGGCGGGGGATGTTGAGGATCAGTCGGGCGGAGGCGTTCTGGATGCGTTGCAGTCGGCGCATGTGTTTGGCTGGGATTCCTGCGTAGAGTGCGTTGTCGTAGTCTAGTTTGCTGCTGATGAGGGTCTGTGTCACTGTTCTTCTTGTTTCGGTCGGGATCCACTTGTAGATCCTGCGGAGCATGCGGAGGGTGTTGTAGCAGGAGGAGGAGATGGCGTTGACCTGCTACGTCATGGAGAGGGAGGAGTCGACGATGAATCCTAGGTTGCGTGCGTGGTCGGTCGGTGTCGGTGCTGTTCCCAGCGTGGTCGTCCACCACGAGTCGTCCCAGGCAGAGGGGGTGGGTCCGAGGATGAGGACCTCCGTCTTGTCCGAGTTCAGTTTCAGACGGCTGCTCCTCATCCAGTCGGCGACGGCTTTCATTCCCTCGTGGAGGTTGGTTTTGGCGGTGTGCGGGTTCTTGGTGAGGGAGAGGATGAGCTGAGTGTCGTCGGCGAGGATATGATATTGAGGTCGTGCTGGCGGGCCGCTTGTGTGAGGGGGGCCATGTAGATGCTGAACAGCGTCGGGCTGAGCCTTGGGAGAAGAAAACATTATAAACATAATAATCACACGATTAAAGTTGTCCAAGGCAGAGAAAATAATGTGTGTTGGTTAATCAAAGGGACACATTGTATACTAGGAAGAGGTGTGGCACAGCGGCCAGGGCGACTGACTCCGGAATCTGGGGATCACTGTTCGATCCCCGGCGCCAGCGGCAGATTAGCCCAGCACCGTGTGACTCTGGGCAATAGCTTGCTTAATCTTCCTGACGGCCCCCAGCGGCTAGAGACCCTTACGGGTGATTGTTCGCGCTTTACAAATGTGGATTATTATTATTATTATGATACATAAAGGTTCATAGGAGGTGTCAATGTTCCACAAATAGTTCCACAAACAGTTCAGCGTGGCGTCATGCCATCCATAAATAGATTCCACATAGTAAGAAGGAAAAGGAAAGAAGACCTGAAAGAGAAAAAAAAGCAAAATAGAAGTAAAAGAGTAAAATCTGTCTGTTATTTAGTCTTGTTTGTAATTTTGTTAGTACCAAGTGCCGACTATGAAGAAATATGTCACCGAAGTCATAAGATTTGGCCACGGGCCACTGTGCTGGTATGCTTATTAATATGGGATTATATCCTGAGGTGGGAAATATCCATTAAACTGAGGCTGTTATGGTAAGTGCCTAAAATGAATTGTTATATGCGCATGTGCCCATTGGCAGCGATAGGTATGGAAACTGTGATTGCATTTGTTACACCAATAAGTGTGTACAATCTCAAAGTGCCTAGGATACTACAAATACCATGCCATCACCAGTGTGACACTCCACCGCAAGTGCAGAACGGTAAGAGAAATCAAGCTTACTGTGAGTATTGGTAAGCGACTGAAAAAATAAAGCAGTTTCAGTGTAATCAGTTATCATATACGTGGGTTTCGCAAGTCTGTATCTACAATAATAAGGTGCAGTAAAAAGTTACTCGTCAATGCGAGAGGTAATCAAATCAAAATAATCTTTTTTAGGTTTCAGATAATAAAACCATAAAAGCACACTAAAAAATATGATAAAACGGTCCTCACAGTCACATTCCATATAAAACAACTACCTTAGTTAACAAAGTTGGGGTGCGATGACTCCAAAGTCACACATACAAAACCAAGTGGAAAGATCGCTCTAATTAACACAATTATTCACATCTGATAAAAACATTAATAATACAGCAGGTGAGCGAAATAGTACAAAGTGCGTAGTTCCTTAGGTGGTATGCTAAAAACAGGATGATTAGTCACAACTAGACCTGAACCTGACAGCAGATTTGAAAAAATATTGCACATAAAAAACAGTGCTGTCCGTAAGTATTTGTAAAAAGATAAAAGCGGGTCTCACTTGCCTGAAATTAGCCTTTTTCAGCATCGGGACTAAGAAGGTCTTTCTAGGTGTCATAAAAACTACAAAACTTAATAAAATGAACCATGTCCTCTGGGGATTTTCCATCACAACCACAAGGCCTCAAACTTTGGCCCTTAGACTGCCGCTTTGGATGGGCGAGAAGGAGGTGAAAGAGATCAAACTGAAACCTGATCAACGGAAATCAATTGTATGAACTTAACGAGCACCAGCAAGTACATCTCCACCGTCTTAACATGATGAAGCGACGTTCACTGGGCTTCCCAAGCTCCTTCTCTTCCCTGGCCAGTGACTGCTGTGCGAAAAAAATCGCCTTTATCTAGTTCAAGTCGTGCTTGTTGATCAGGTCAGGGTTATAAAAAAGGGCTCTTTTCCCCAGGCTCCTGAGACTCTCCTCAATATACTTAAGTCAGGTATTCGGGTTAGCAATGTCCCCATTCCAGCCCAAGTTTTTAACCAGCGAAACACAGGGCTGTAGGCTATCAGATCAGTGATGTGAGTCAGACCAAGCTCCTCATGTACGGTGAAGGAGGGGGTGCCCTGTGGAACGGATAAAAGCCACCTCAGGAACTTGTTTTCAGCGATTTCGAAAGCATCTGGGGTGATGTACCCCCAGATCTCACTGCCATATAGTGTTTTATATATACACTGGGCCCTATAGAGCTGTAATGAGGCCCCCACCGGTCTTTTTCCCAGTTTGGAGGCGAAGTTAAAGATAGCTGCAGTCTCCCGAATAAGGTCATTTTTTGAGGGCTATTTGAGGCCTCCAATTTATTTTGGCATCTAACAGGACCCCCAAATATAAAAAAGCAGTCGTCCTTGGGATCGGGGTGGACCCTACCTTAAAGGTGTTAGGCCTACCCGAGCGGGTACCCACTTGCATGACGTAGGACTTTAAGTTATTAACCAATAAGTTCTGGTTCCCCATGAATTGGGTAAAAGAAGTTAATAACGTCTGCAGACCCCGCTCTGTCCTGGCCATCAGGACGGCATCATCTGCATACAGCAGAACCGGGTGGCCACGCCTTCCCACCTTGGGAAAATCCACCTTAGTTAGTCTCAAAAGAATATTCTCTAGGTTGTTTATGTATACATTAAATAAGAAAGGGGCCTAAATACAACCCTGACGGACACCTCTCTTGATTGAGAACAGGCGCGTGTCTTGGTGAAGATCTTGTAAGAAGAGAACTATGTCCCTGTCCACTCCCAGGGAAAGCAAGGTCTGCCACAGCTTGGTTCTATTCACACATGCAAAAGTGGAGGAGAAGTCCATGAAGGCCAAAAAGATGGTGCCTGGGCGGGCAACTGTGTACTTGTTCAAGATTATAAATAAATTCAGCCATTGGTCTATGGTAGAGCGGCCAGGGTGGAATCCATATTGGGCATCAGACAAACTGTTGTTCTCGGAGGCCCAGTTGGATTTCCTATCCAATAAGATCCTACCAACCACTTTAACCACAGAGTCCAGCAAGGAAATAGGCCTGTAGCAGTGAATGCTAGCCCTGTTCCCTTATTTGAAAACTGGAATGACGGTGGAGGTGGCTCACGAGGCCGGGCGACCAGACCTAACTGCCATGTTGATAAGATGTAAGCACAGGGGCCCACAACTCCATATTGGCGATGTAGAGGTCCGGCGGAATTCTGTCCCATCTAGGGGCCTTGTTACGCGTCAGCCCAGAAATTCCCAACCTGACTTCTCCCTCTGAGACTGTCCGGGCTGCTTTATCATCGCCCACGCCTCCAGGAGCGCCCTGAGCCGGGGGGTCCCCCAAACATATCCTCAAAGTGGCTAACCCATGTGTTCTCTGTAATGTGAGCATCCAAGGCATTAACTGTATCTACTCCCAGGAAGGGGCTGTTGACATTGCTCCAAAACGTAGTACTGCTCTTAATTGAACTGGCTTTCATGAGCTTACTCCAGGCTTCCTCCTTGCACTTACTCAGAGCTTCTTTGTACTGCTTTCTAGTTCTACCTTGATCGCTTACTCTGGGAGTAGCATGCAAGGCTTCCTTAAGCTTTCTGGCCCCGCACAAGCATGCTGAGTCGATCCCTCTTGGGGCCCTGTCTATGTACCTTTTAGAAGCGGTAGCCGTCAAAAGATCAGAAATGGAACGAGAGATGGATGCAAAAGCATTGACAATTATCTCTTCCGACTCCACCTGTGTGGCCAGACTGATCTGGATCTCATTCTGACACTTAACTGATAAAGTCTCATGGAAAGAGACTGAAATGATCTGAGCCCATTTCAGCCTTTTACCCACATCTATGGTCTGCAAAGAACTCCCTCCACATCACCCCTTTTTCAAGCCCAATAAGGGCCAGCTTGCTTTAAGGCATAACTGGTTGTGATCGCTATGAATGCTTTCTTTAAAGCAAGATATTAAATGGAAGAGAGGTGTAGAGACAAAAATAAAATAACCACTTTTGTGCCCCCTTAAAGGTGGGGGTAATATCTGTCTTGCCTGGGTCCAATTTACCCATTGCTGGTAAAAGATCAAGGTCACATGCTAGGGTGTTTAAATTATCACCCTGACCACTATGTTCTAAATGCAAGCCAGAGTGGATGGGACAGGATGAACCCCTGTATCCTGCAATCTTGGATCCCCACAAAGAGGGATGTTCAAGTCCCTCACCAATACAAGGAAAGTAGTGTGACGAGTTGAAGCATTAAAGTTAGTCAGGAAAGTGCCTAGTTGAGATATTTTACAAACCTCAGGAAGGGATGAGGTAGCATTGTAAAAAGCTATAAACTACTGGATGCATGTTAACATGAACTAGCTGTGTTCACTTCAACAATCCCGCATTTGAATCTGAGAGAGACTTAAACAGCCAGACCCCCCCCCTCCCCCCGCCCCCCCTTTTAGAGCAACCAGAACTCAAGGGGATAGTAGCCACAAGGCAGAAGAATTCTCAATTGCCCAAGTCTCCTGCAGGCATACAATATCAAACTTTTGAACGAAGCAGCTGTGAGCTTGCTTGCCTATCCGGCAATGTTCCATGAGATAAGGTTGCCATGATTAGTATCCAAGGGGCAGGTACCATGGTTACCTCGGTCTGGCAAGTCAATAAGGTCAGGTTGCGAGGAAGGTACCATTGGGATAGAAAGATACCATTGGGATAGAAAGATACCGTTGGTAGTAATCTAGGGAGTCAATCCATAGACATTGATAAATAGACTTACAGAAGAGTGGGGCATCAGGAATGCTGTCCTGTTGCGGTATATTTAGCGGTCCGGAAAGAACAAGGCTGTGATAAATGAAGAAACAGAGTGGGAGATTGAGAATAACGTCTACGTGGAGTGGAGAGAGAAAAGGGAGAAGACGGAGGTGGTCAGCTACACAAAAGATGAACAGTAAAGTGTAATCGTACCTCGTCGATAACCAGGAATAGCGTAGGTTGGCGTGGTTGGTTCATATATGTAGTCACTGTGGTCATGTCCAGCACGGTGGCGCTTGCTCATATAAAAGTGGTCAGGGCTGGGAGAGTTTATTCTTAGGTGCGTGGAATGAGAGTAAAATTACAAGACACCTTTATTCTTAAAAGCATAAGAGAGAGATTTTGTTTTAAAATAATAATTATAATCGCAGTGAAAGCCCCATATGTGAATTAGTATAGAAATTAAGTAGTAGCAAAGGTAGAGAAAAAATAGTAAGACTTAAGTGAGATAGGCGATGCAATTACTGCAACTAGTGTTTACAGACTGAAGGAGCTTAGTGTCAAGATTCATATTTGCTCCATGTAGATGGTAAAAATAAAATTTGAAGGTTTTCAAGAAACATTGTAGTGAATAGATCAAATTATCCAAGGTGGGATGGCAGGTAGTGAGTCCCAGCTGGATGGAAAAGTAAACATAGAGTGTGAAGACCGTAAACCTTGATAAAATGAAAAATTGTCACAGAAGTGATTTATTACTCCTCGTGATATAAAGGGTCATGGCTGGAAGGTTACCCATTAACATTAGAATGGGTACAGAAACCATACGTGTGTATGCCTGAGCTAAAAGTGTGTAAAATGCAGTTAGAACTAGAATACAGCTTCTTTATTCTTCACATAACCAATAGTGCATTTCAGCATCCCTAAGTCCCTGTTTTATAGTGTGGAATCTGAGGATTAATTCACTTTCTCTTTGCGGAGTCTGAGCTCCTTGTTTCCTCTCCTATGTAGTTTGGTGCTAACTTTAATTCCTGCACGCAAACATTTTTTATTATGCAGTTGTACATTGTGAAAATGATCAGTGAGAGGGTATCGAGTTGCACATTTGTGAATGTTCCGGTTGTGTTTTTGGATTACTCTTCATTGCAGACTATCATGGCACAAACACAAGGAGATGATGGACTGAGCGCTGAAACTTTTCAGACACTCCTCCCCAGTCACAGATCTGGGTTGAATCCATCATCATTCTTTAGCTCAATTCGCCACCTCAGATCAGACCCAACTATATGCAAATCAGTCTTGACCCTGTGCCTCATGGGAACAGTCCAGCCCGAACTGCCAAGCCAGGTCTTCCCTGAACCGGAAACAAGCTTCCTGGGACCGGTTTCTGGGTAACACCCTTCATCAGCCAGGCTAGCTTGAATCCAGTGAGCAAGGGACACTCACTTTGCCACTGGATTCAAGCTAGCCTGGCTGATGAAGGGTGTTACCCAGAAACGGTCCCAGGATGCTTGTTTCTAGTTCAGGGAAGACCTGTGAAGTACTGGGTTTTTAAAACCCAGTGGTGCAGGGGAACACACCCTAAGACTTCGAGTTCTTCCTGTTTCAGACCCACAGAAACACAGAGTCTTCTAGGTGAAGTCAAAGATCTTGTTTATTGGCTGCAGACCAATTACAGGTATCCGAGAAGTACAACACAATGTATGTTCTCAGGAGACTGCTTCCCTTACAGAAACGGGCTTCTCCTTATATACCAAATATCATGCTTCAGGCACACATTCCTTGTTTTACGATATGGTCATTCATATGTATTCATTACAAACGAAAAGGCAGAGTCATGATGACCATCCCACATTCCAGTTCAGCCAGCCCACAATTATTTACCCAGCGAGGCTCAGATCCCACATCAGATATCAACAGACCCCAATAAACACAGGCACCTCCTGTTTGTGAAACAAGCCATAAAGCAGAAAGAGTCAGGTGTTAAAGAGATTAGCCGGAGGCTTGTGTGGGATGAAAAGGCTTTATGGTGTGTCAAACCCTGATGCTAATCACAGGTGGCCGTAGGACGGGCAGCTCGTGGGACCGGACTGACCTGGGCGGTGGAGCCAAGTCGCACAGGTCAGAGAGAAGTCAATGGAAGGCGCATGTGTTCGTAAGGCCTGTTCTCGTCCTTAATGTGTAAGATGGAACCTGAGGAAATATGAATTTTATGATCAGTTATGTCCCCTATCTTAGACCCCAACGGCTCCATGTACATGCTACAAGTACATGTATGTTCCCTCCAGTTCCAGCTATGAAGACGCAAATACATGTGCGTCCAACGTCAACATGTCCTTTTTCAGATCCGCCATGAATGAGTCGGATATTCCGTTCCTAAGTATGATTGGCCACCGACTTTATATGGTTCACTTTCCACGTTTTTCAGTTCAGGCGAGTAGGCCCTGAATTCTGCCATCAAGCCTTTTCCTGCCTTCTGCCTCTGAAAGCTCCAGCCTAAGCTTGCATCTGTATCCATGAACTTTGTCCTACTCCCTGCGCGGCTAACGGTGCCTGACTCGGCCTGTTGCCTGCCAAAAACTGTATTTCACCTTCAAGTTATCTGCTCCGCTCCTCATTCAATGCATTCCTGTCTAGTAGTTTAGGTAAACATCCTTCCAGCTACCGAGCAAAGGGCCCGGCCTCACTGTCTTCATGCAAGTAATTCATAGCCCCTGTTACCATGGAAGATTCCTGCCCCCTCGCATCTCATGTAGACACTTAGACGCTTGTACACGCACTAACAGTCCGTATAGAATAGATTCTGTCCGAGAGACCTTTCCTTTTGGATAATACAGTTCCTTAAACAAAAGATATTAGATATGATTTGGGATTAGGTTGACCTGACCCCCCAGACTTCTGTCTCCACATATAGAGCTAAATGTCAAGTCCCCTTCACCCTCTAGTTGCACGTCAATCACACGTCATGCGGCTGCGCGCGCATCTCTGCCAAGTATTTCTGCTGACATTGCAGGATTCTCTTATGGATCCACCCACTTGTGACATCATCTTTAATGACGTTTCTAGTATACGCCTTTATGTACGCCTCTTTTCATTACGTATGTGTATTCTTATCTGTATTATCAGCTGTTACGCCTCCTGCATCTGTCTTAATGTAATGCATTTCATATATATATTGTTACTTGTCAATAATGTATTGCCTATCCCTTCCTGAACCTTCGTGGTGATGGAATATGATTGCCTGGTTCGAACCATAATTCCTTTGTAAGGAATAAAGCCTTTCAGAACCTCTAATACCACGGATTCTGCCTCTTATTTTTACTGAGTTATTCTTACTAGACTTTACCGCATAAAAAATAGTACAGGTAATTTAAATATTTACCACAAACGCACGAAGTCAATGCGTAATATCGTATACAAAGTGCATTTATCGATAAAACGTTATGCAAAGCACTTGTACATACTGCATTGGCCATTCGCGGTTCGCTGATTCAGGAATAGACAGGGGTAGGGCCCTGCCTCCTACGCGGTCCCAAATTTTAAAGTACCACAGACCCTCCTTTTGCCCTTACATAGGCAATACCTATACTCGTATCAATCCGAGTCCAGGTCTATATTCATGAAGTCATGGAGATGTTGCTGTAGCATCATCCTATTACTTAGCTCGTCCCTCAATACAGGTTTCCTTACACATAATGCAGCACAGAGGCCACATATCGCAGGAGTACACTGTATACACAGACAGAACAGGAAAAGAATGGCTAAGATCATTCCAATGACCATCAGAATCTTGCAACCCCAGGCAGATATCAGTTCCCAGAACCACCCCATCAGTGACCAATCTCCTTTATCCACGTGAATAGATTCAGATATTTTATGCAGTTTGGAGATGGCTTGATAAACTGTTGGAGCGTTATCTGGTATGAAAATGCAACAGCTAGATTGGATGATCTTACATACCCCACCGCGGTCTGCAAGTATGACGTCTAGAACCATACGGTTCTGCAAAGTCATGAGGCGATCCGCTTGGAGCTCAGCTGTCAAATTACCAAGGGCACCAGCCGTAACATTAACAGTGGATTCAACCACACGAGTCAGTTGTCTCAGGTTCCTACTATTGACCATAGGTCCCCAAAATGGCAGGAAACCCAGAAAGAAGTCTCCCGCTTCCTGACCGGCAGTATCCTCCTTACTAACCACGCCTCTCACAACTCTGGTCTTGTGATAATCAGAGGCAGCAGTAAATGTTGGCGGTAGCAAGTTTGCAATATAACATGTGCCCGAGAAATCCGGGGGCAACCATGTATATGCTCGGTCATTGCAGACAAAATATGTACCCTTGGCAGCCCAAAACGCAGGGGAAAACTGCGATGGGAAAGTGTACGTTTCAGTACAGTCACTTTTCCCCAGTTGAGCTCTTGGATTCTGACCATTACCTTGTAAACAGAACCGACCTATGTGGGGTACGACCCATATTGGGGATGAGATTTTTCGCTGCCTTTCACCCAGACTAATGCTACACCCCGTCGCGTTCCAACCTACATAAGCTCGCAATTCATCCTT
Organism: Triturus cristatus; assembly: GCF_964204655.1. Taxonomy (NCBI): domain Eukaryota; kingdom Metazoa; phylum Chordata; class Amphibia; order Caudata; family Salamandridae; genus Triturus; species Triturus cristatus. The sequence continues at coordinate 244,278,476 of NC_140595.1, forward strand.
GGGAATAGATGAGTATGCGTCGATATCTCTGCTCATATCGGCAACTCCTTTCATTAAAGCTTTATTATTTGTGCTAGGTCTGATGGAACGCGGTTGTCGCGGGGAGTAGGCATCTAATGCAAAAAGAAACATGGTCTGGAATGCCCATGACGATCCATTATAGCTAAACGGTAGCACTAGATAAGGAATACCCTTGTTAATGGTGTGTGGCATTAAACCACACACCCAGCAATTGGTTGTATTCATGACTAGTTGGTGCTGGTGCAGGAGTTGAATGAATGAATTGTTTACAAATTCGGAACGTCTAGCTTGTTCGTGTTCAGGCAGAGGGTGGAAAGAGTGTAGGGAGGCAGTATTAGGAGGTATAGGCTGTTCAGTGGGTGCAAATGGCTCTTGAGAGGAGAAGAATACAAATCCCACAGTAAACACCATCATACTACATAGTATAAACAGACATAAAAATACAAAACGTTTGCTCTTCATTATTTTACATATTTTCGTCTTAAAGTTCATTTCCTCAGCGGGTCTCTCCATCTTGAAAAACTCCATCCTCTAATCGTGCCGCTCGCGGCGGGTGAGTATCTTCTGCTAAGGAGTATGCCTGTCAGTCCAGGGAGCGCCCTAGACCAACCAGACCGTTGACCTAACGTCTTCGGCCTGTACCCCAAAGTCTTGGCACCGCGACCCTGCGGCTGAACCCGGATGGTGGTTCAAAAAACAAAAATCAAGAAAGTCCTTCAGATGGGAGAGCTATAATATCAAAAAATAGTAAGGAAAGGGAATTTTTTATTTGTCCATAGGCCTTGGTCTCAGGTTGTAGCGGTTTCTGCCAGGTACTGTCTGATCTTGAAACAAGAGTTCAGGCTCCGTGGTGTCCAAACGAATTGACGGTGGAACAGCTTCTTGCAAAATATCGTCACTTTCTTGTTCTGAAGTTGTGCCTCTTACGCGTACATCACTAAATGGTACAAAACGAGGTACAGTGTCTGTTTCAGAATCAGCGATACCCTCCTGGACCCACTGGTCATATGGTAGAGGCAAAGGGATCCGTTTGCAGTGGGCGCCGTGGATCCAATTCTTTTTCCCTTCCACTCGGACCGCTGATCTTGTCGACAGAAGTACGAGGTGAGGGCCGATCCAACGGGGCTCATCGTTCTTCTTTCGCTGAAAGTTCTTCACGAGTACCCACGAGCCAGGATCGATATGGTGTCCTGGAGCTTCAGAGGCCTGGGGAAGTGTATCGTGCACCTGGTGGTGTAAAACACGCAATTTAGCCGTCAATTCATACAGGTAGTCAAGCAGTACTGGATGTTCGATTTCACTGAATTTTGTCGGTCTTGGCACACCCCATACATTGGCCGGGCGGCCAAAAACCACTTCATATGGACTAAGTCCCACTCGTGAATGCACAGTCATTCTTGTGGATAGGAGTGCTAAAGGCAGAGCATCAGGCCATTTAAGACCGGAGCTCGCCTGGATTTTGGCCAGCTTGAGCTTCAGAGTGCCACTCTACTAATCCAGCTGATTGGGGGTGATTTGCAGCGTGAAATTTCTGCTTTATACCTAATCCCTCACATACATTCTTCATCACTCGACCCACAAATTCACTCCCATTATCACTCCACACCATTCTTGGCATTCCAAACCTAGGGAAAAATTCTTTCACAAGGGCTTTGGCTGTGGACAAAGCAGTGTTGTCTTTTAGGGGATATGCTTCTATCCATTTTGAAAAAGCGCAAACAACAACCAGTACATATTTCAAGTTGTTGCACCTTTCCATGTGGATAAAATCTAGCTGCAAAACCTCCAATGGATATGATGGAGGCGCAAAATGACCAGCTGGAGTTGGGGTTCCCCTACCAGGGTTATATTTCAAACATACCATACAATTCTTGACCACATTCTCTGCACACTTGGGAATTCCAGCGTTCTGCCATACTGGGGCCAACAACTTACAGATTCCTTTCACACTGATATGTGCCATTCCATGTGCCATAGTAACTACTGGAAGCACATATGCATCAGGTAACAACCATCGCTGATGTTCTGACAAATCAACCCAACAACCATTCTCATCCAATTTACCCGTACTTTCTCTCCACTTGCTCAACTCTTTCTCACTTTCTATCGTGTCTTCACACATTCCAACATCACCAACCCATCTTGCAGGGCCTGCAACATACATTCGAGTCTTCACATCTTTTGCTGTTTCTTTCGCGATTTCGTCAGCAAATGCATTACCACGACCAACATCATCAGTGACTTCCTTGTGCGCACTGCATTTCATAATCGCAACTTGTAACGGTAAGGTCAGTGACTCGAGGAGATCATTCACCAACTTGCCATTCTGAATTTTAGCTCCATGCGAAGTCAGGAACCCACGTTCTTTCCACAATCACCCAAAACTATGAGCCACGCCAAAGGCGTACTGGCTGTCAGTATATATGTTCACTTTCATTCCTTCAGACAACACGCATGCTCTTGTAAGGGCAATTAATTCTGCTGCTTGAGCCTAATTATGTGGCACTCGTGCAGTTTCAACAATCGTGTGCAAAGTCGTGATAGCATATGCAGCAGTCGTATCACCATTCGGAAGCTTGAAGCACGAACCATCCACCCATAAAGTACCATAAAACTCAGTCAGGGGAGTATCTTTAAGATCCACTCTCCCTTTTGTCTCTTCTTCTGTTCTGAACAGACAATCATGTTGCTCAATCTCATCTATGTCTGCTGGAATCGGCAATAATGTAGCTGGATTCAACGTGTTGCATCTCTTTATGTGTATATGATTTGCCAACAGTGTCAATTCATATCCTGACAATCGAGCACTAGTTAAGTGCTGTGTCTTGGTCCGGTTTAACAATGTGTCCACAGCATGTGGAACCATTACAATCAATGTGTTATCCATTACCAATCCAGCAGACTGTCGAATAGACATAGCTGCTGCGGCTGTAGCTCTCAGACAACTTGGCAATGCCCTAGCTACCGGGTCCAAGGTTGACGAAAAATATGCGCATGGACGCGGTCTGTCGCCAAAAGGCTGTGTTAACACTGATAATGCGCAACCGTCTTTTTCATGAACATACAATGTAAAAGGCTTGCTGTAGTCAGGGGTACCCAACACAGGAGCTGAACATAATGCATTGCGCAATTCCCAAAAACTTTTCTGACACTCTTCAGACCATGGGACTGGATTCGGTGTGCCTTTACATGTTAATGCTAACAAAGGTTTTCCCAGCAAAGAAAAATTCGGTATCCAATGCCTACAGTATGAAGTAATGCCCAAGAAAGCACGCACTTCTCTCTGTGTTCTTGGCACGCTCAATTGTGCAATGGCTTGAATTCTTTCTGGGGTCAATTTCCTTCCCTCCTTCGATAAGAGATGACCTAAGTAGGTCACTTCTTGTCGACAATATTGCAGTTTGGAGAGAGACACTTTGTGATGAAAGGCAGACAAATGACGCAACAATGACAATGTAGCTTCTTTGCAAATCTTTTCAGTATCCGCGGCGATTAGTAAATCGTCAACATACTGAATAAGGATAGCGCCACTAGGTAAACAAGTGCATCAAGCTGCGCTTTTAAAGCCTGACTGTATATTGATGGACTTTCACAGTAGCCCTGTGGAGCGCGTTTAAAGCGGAAGCTTCGACCTCCTAAACTGAAGCCAAAAATGTCCCTACTCTCCTCTGCAATTGGGATGCTAAAGAAAGCCTTCTTCAAATCGATTACTGAGAACCATGCAGCGGAAGCTGGAATCATAGTTAACAAGGCAGTTATATCAGGGACAACTGGAAACTGTGGCACAACAATCTTATTTACCTCTCTAAGATCAATCACATATCTGTAAACAGGTGGCTGTGAAGGGTCCGTTGGTTTTAAGACAGGTAAAACAGGACTATTGCAAACGTTGCCTCTTGTTTCTTCAATTACGCCCTTTTTAATCAAATCGCTGACAATTGCTAACAACGCTTTCTGACCTCCATTGGAGATCTTGTACTGGGGAATGCGTGGTAATCTGACATTGGCTTTTAAAGTGACCACGTATGGCGGTATTTCCAAGAGACCCACATCATTGGGACCAGTAGCCCAAAGGACATCCGGGAGGGATGACAATTCAGGTGGCAATGTATCCTTTGACAAGTACATCGGGGAAATCACTTCCTTACCCAATGTAAGTTGTACTCCTGAGGGAGAACAATATAGCGTTGCATGCAATCTTTTTAACAAATCTAATCCTAACAGATTTTCACCACAACCTGTCGTTAGGATGAGGGGTGCTTTTAACTCACAAGGTCCAACAGAAAGGGGCATAGGACTAGAAATCGGGTTCCTAACTGGGGCGCCAGAAAAACCTACTGAAACATTCATTTCACCAGACAAAGGCGCGCCAGGGAGTTTTGAATGCATAATTGAACTCTTTGCAGCACCAGTGTCCAGCAGAAAGGGCTCTGTTACACCCGCTGTAGTCACCTTAACATACGGTCCACTCTGATCCACTGGCACTGAAACAACTCCCTCTCTCTGTCTATGGCTGTCCTAGTAATCGTTACCTTCCACATTGTAGTCTTCTGCATAATAATCATTATTATAGTACTGAGCTGTATTACCATTTGCATTGGCTTGCTGATCAAAGCTATTTATCATATTTTGAGGCGGAAGAGGACGCGCGTTCTGGGGACCATTTCCACGCCCTCTACCTCTAGGAGCTTGCTGACCACCTCTACCTCTTGCGCCATACGCATTACTAGTACGCTGCATTAATTTAGGACAACTATACTTACAGTGACCTTCCTCTTTACAATACGAACATTGATTGGGACCTATAGGGATACGTGGTTGATAATACCCATTCATTTGCTGGTTATTCTGAAACTGTTGGGGTTGCTGATAGATACCTTGGGTTTGCCCATAATTATTCTGTCCTCCACGTGGCGGATAAGCCTGCTGGAAAAGGACCTTCGTTTTCAGTTCTTTCGTTTTCTTGTCTGTTCTATCCTTCTCGTCTTTGTCCCTATTTTCGTAATACTGTGCAGTAGCCAGTATTTGCGCTGAAGAGGAAACAGCCCAAGAACTCTCTGAATCTTTTAATTTCTTACACAACTCGGGAAGTAGATTCTGCACAAATGTATCAACAAATAACCGTTGGCCACCTTCAGTACTCATGTCTTGACCACTGTGGTCGATAAACGTTTCTTCAAACCTTGTAAAGAAATCGGACACTGTTTCATCTTTCTTCTGCTTGCATGCGGATAGTTTATCCCAATTCACGCGCATCGCGGGCATTAAAGTTTTCATGTATGTAATAATTCTACCAGGGAGGTCTGCTACGAGGGGCTCAGGTTTTGCACCACCAACTTGTCTAGTGTCTGCGGCAACGATATTAGCCCATGTGCCCCCTAGTTTTGCAGCATAATCCGTATTACGAATGGATCCCCATAAAGGCTGTGGAACCACATTCCCGAACAACATATCTATGTCAGCCAGATTCATGACACACGATTCTGCAGTTTGTGATAACTCCTTATAATATCCTGTAGGGTTTTTACGGGGGTCAGGCAATGTCTGTTTAAGTGCTAACACTTCAGAACGCTTCCATGGGACATGTACCCAAACACGCTGGAAATGAGCTGGAACGGGTGGATTAACATTTGCATCAGCGGGTCTCCAAACTGGAGGAACCTCACGCATCGGATATTGGCGCGCTTTTACCTTTTTCCCCACAGGGAATTCCTGGTCGAACAATGATTGTTGACAATCGCCATTCCTGAAGGACAGTAAAGTCGCAACTGCTTTATCTACATCGGAACCCACAATTGTACCTGTTTCAAAATCAAATCGCGCTCGACACAACTCCTGCGGGTTTGAGTTTGAACCATGATCTTCAATTCCTCACAGAGGAATTCGCACATTTTCTCAAACGCATACCTCTGTTTTGGGGCGTCCCATTGGTGAAAAACGCTAACGACTGACCCCACATCATAGAGTGAAGGGAAAACAATCCACCTACGCGCCATATGATCTAATTCCTCTTTCTCTACAGGGTTAGGCAGCTGACTACACAACTGCTTACGTTGTAAACCAGGGGTCATACTAGATGACCCAAAGAGAGGCGACATTAAACTAGTAACTACATTAGCTAGTCGTTGTCGCGCTGAAGGAGAAGTTGAGGCGAAAACGGGGGGAACGACAGAGGGAAGAAAAGCGGATGCAGATACAGGTACCTGGGTAGTGTAGGGAAAAGCGCCAGGGGAGGCAGCTGATGTACTAGGCAAAGTCGCAGAAGCGCAGGGGCAACAGGTAACAAAACTGGCGGCCCTTGAGAGGGCTGCACTGTAGGGATAGGAGCCAGCTGAGGGGAGCTCGCGGCTGTGGGAAGGCTTGCGGCACATTAACTAGAGGCTGCACATTTACGAGCTGTGGAGGCGCTGTGGCATTTTGTGCATATGGGGGTGGCGAACTTAGCAAATGGGACATTAGGGAATCTTTCTCTTTCGTCTCATCTTGTGGTAGGGGTGACAAAACTGGGTAACATTTATCGATCCCTAGTTTGCGCTGTCTATGTAACTGCTCATTCATTTGCTCCTCCTCATTATCTTTAAATTGCACAGCTGCTTGCACCATTGATATACCTTTTTCACTCTTATTCCTTTTTGCTAGCTTAATTTCCTTCTGTTTGGCTTCCTTTCGCCATAGGCGGAAAGAATCAAACATCGCCGGCCGGGCTTTCTTTTTAAACAATTTAACTTCCAAATTATCTAAGATATCTGTATCGAAACTACCATTTTGGGGCCATTTTAAAACACCGTCCTTTCTGGTGTATCGGATCCATACTTCATTATATGCAATGGGGCCCACGCCATGTTTTACATAAAGCTCGTAAGTTGGAGTTCCAATTGGAGGAACCGGACATGAATCCTCCAGTTGGGAATCCCTTCTACAACCCAAACAAAACAATCTTCCAAATACACTAGAACCAGGCATCTTGGCTCACTAGTCTAGTTTCAAACTTCAAAGGATTATCGAATACGATAGTCTTGTGAATACACGAGTCATCTGGCTTTGGCACTTGCAAGTTCCAAATCAAAGCGATCCCGAAGGATACCAAAACAAACTGGGAGACGCTCCACACTTATACTTAACTGAGGTAGCGATGATCCTTGGCATCACCAGAAGACTCTCTCGATTGTTTCGCTCTACCAAATCATCAAGGGTCCAGAACAGGGCGATTAATCAGGGCAGCAGTCCTTCGTAGCCGTCGGGACGCGGAGAACCTCGCAGAAAAGACTTTCGGACCACGTCGACATGCAGGGGTCGATGAAGTGGCGGCCTTCCTCCAGCATTTCCACACGAAGCTCCTCACGAACCTCTGGCTTGGACCGGTACCGCTGAAATCGCCCTACGTTGGGCGCCAACTGAAGTACTGGGTTTTTAAAACCCAGTGGTGCAGGGGAACACACCCTAAGACTTCGAGTTCTTCCTGTTTCAGACCCACAGAAACACACACAGAGTCTTCTAGGTGAAGTCAAAGATCTTGTTTATTGGCTGCAGACCAATTAAAGGTATCCGAGAAGTACAACACAATGTATGTTCTCAGGAGACTGCTTCCCTTACAGAAACGGGCTTCTCCTTATATACAAAATATCATGCTTCAGGCACACATTCCTTGTTTTACGATATGGTCATTCATGTGTATTCATTACAAACGAAAAGGCAGAGTCATGATGACCATCCCACATTCCAGTTCAGCCAGCCCACAATTATTTACCCAGCGAGGCTCAGATCCCACATCAGATATCAACAGACCCCAATAAACACGGGCACCTCCTGTTTGTGAAACAAGCCATAAAGCAGAAAGAGTCAGGTGTGAAGGAGATTAGCCGGAGGCTTGTGTGGGATGAAAAGGCTTTATGGTGTGTCAAACCCTGATGCTAATCACAGGTGGCCGTAGGACGGGCAGCTCGTGGGACCGGACTGACCTGGGGCGGTGGAGCCAAGTCGCACAGGTCACAGCGAAGTCAATGGAAGGCGCATGTGTTCGTAAGGCCTGTACTCGTCCTTAATGTGTAGCCTATGAGAGGGCAACCATAAGATGGCCACCGCTCCAAGATGGAACCCACGAAGTCAATGCGTAATATCGTATACAAAGTGCATTTATCGATAAAACGTTATGCAAAGCACTTGTACATACTGCATTGGCCATTCGCGGTTTGCTGATTCAGGAATAGACAGGGGTAGGGCCCTGCCTCCTACGCGGTCCCAAATTTTAAAGTACCACACCTGGCTTGGCAGTTCGGGCTGGACTGTTCCCATGAGGCACAGGGCCAAGACTGATTTGCATATAGCTGGGTCTGAACTGAGGTGGCAAAGTGAGTGAAAGAATGATGATGGATTCAACCCAGATCTGTGACTGGGGGTGAGTGTCTGAAAAGTTTCAGTGCTCCATCCATCATCTCCTTGTGTTTGCTTTAGACTATCATGACGGCCATCATCCAGTCAGGAAAGTCCTTCGGAACTGAAATGATTACTAAACTTTCGGGGTTACCTCCCTGATCACCTCAGAAAAAACTCTACATGAGGTTTTTAAAATCAAACTGACTGAGATCCTCCAGTCGAAAACCAGGTCATTGGAAGAAGACCAAGACTGATTCTGGTTCAGAGGGGTCTCACTGTGCTACCAATATATGGTTAATTGCATAGACAAAAAAATCATATAGATAGTGAATTTGCTGTTGCAGTTGATCCAAGTTCTGATTTCGACATGGTGTCCAATTTCTAGAGTGAGCTCTTGCATTGTGTTAAGTCCCAGTTTGCATATGCTGCAGTTGTGCCATATGTGAAAACTTGGGGGTCTGTCAAGTAATGTGGATTTAATAGGTCTCTTGTCAACAAATTCTGATTTTCATAGTAAGCATTGTTGGTTACATGCTTTTCTAAAACCTATTTCCGGGAAGGTCATAATGTAATGCACTATAATGGGATTTTGTTCCAGTGTCTGCGCAGGATTTTCCTGACCGTATCACAACCATTGTGATTGTCTGTAATGAAGTGTAATCTGTCTTGGTCTGCTTCCAATGACCTGGTTTTGGATTGGAGGATCCCAGTTTGATTTTGGAAACCTCATGTAGAGTTTTTCTGAGGTGATCATGGTGGTAACCCTGAAAGTCTAGTAATCATTTCAGTTTCTTTAGTCAGAAAAACATAATTTTCGCTAAAATTACGTTTTATACGTAACTGCTCACCCTTCAGGAAGTTACATATGTTATGGTTAGGATGGCAGCTATCTGTATAGAGTTGGCTGCTGGTTTTATTCCTGTATAGCTGCGTATGGAGTTTGTTGTTATGGATATAAAAGGTGAGATCCAAAAATTCAGTTTCTGTGGTGAACAGTGACGTTTTAATATCCACATGCTATCATCTAGTTGGTTGAAACAGGTTTATAGTATTTCTACATCACCTTGCCAGAAGCAGAAAAGATGGATAGTCTATAAATTTGTCATCTCACAGCCAAAATTGCTCCTACTGTCCCATGAAAATGCAGGTGTACGACGGTACGAAAGTTGCACCCATCACCGGCCTTTAGGATAGCCAATAGTATTATTTTTCAAAACTGAACACGTTGTTGAGACAGAAGGTTAATAGATCTAATATCTGGTTCGATTCCATATAGTTTGCAGATCTTGTCCTAAGGGCCCGCCGTGTTGCTTCTATACCATTAGTGTGTCTTATAGGTGTATAAAGGCTAACTATGTCTATTGAGACTAAAGTGAAATCAGGTTCCCATCTGATATTTTGTAGTTTGATTAGTAAGTCCTTGGTGTCCTTGATAAAGAAAGGGGGAGCAGTCATGAGGGATTGTAAGTGCTTATCAACAAATTCACCAATGTGAGAGAAGGCTGAATTAATTCCTGCGATTATCGGTCTGCCTGGCTGTGGATGGTCTTTCTTGTGAATTTTTGGTAAGAGGTAAAGTGTGTTCATAGTAGGGTGCAGAATGAACAGATCATCCTCATTAAGCAAATCGCGTGTTTGCCAATTCTCTCACATGCTTTTAATCTTAAATTGTATATCATGGGTGGGGTCGTGATTGAGCATTTTGTAGTATGAGGTGTCAGATAGATAATGTGTTGCATCCAAAATTTCATTAGTGTGTAGTATTGCTAAGTTTCCCCTTTGTCTGCTTCTTTAATGATTTCTTTACGCTGTTGTATTGTTTTGGCAGACTTTCGTTCTTGAGAAGAAAGGTTTGTCGGGTAAATATTTGGCTTTCTTGTATTTGCGATAAACATGTTTCAGGTCAGATGAAACTGGCAACTAAAATGCATCTATGCTGTTACCTGAGGGATTTTGAGGACAAAATGTTCATTTATTTCGCAAGGAGGTAGATTTGGTGGCTCTTGTGTTGGTTAACTAGCTCAATGATTAACCTTAAATCGGCCTCAGATTACGAGAGGTGTGTCAAGATACTGATATCTTCCAGGTCCTTTACTGACATTCTTGTAAGTTGAATCCCTGGTTGTATTGAAGGTCGGGGTTTATCGTTGAGGAAAGACTTTAGGTTGAGATTTTGGGTGAATTTAAACAGCTCAATCTGTGTTTTTGTGATGGGAGGAACAAGAGTCCTTTATTTAGGGCGTCTATTTCACTTCTGGAGGGGGATATGTCGGCAAGGTTCACTACTAATTAGTTGAGGTTGATAGAGTTCTTTCCATTTCCTTTTTCCGTGCTCGTGTCGTAACTCCCAGTGCAGCTGGACTTGATTTCATGTGTTGCATATTTTCTGTGGAATTGTTGGTATTTTGGTGTTGGACATCTGTATACCTAGCCGATGATGGCGTACTTCCTCTAAATTGTTTGCTTTGTATGTTGTGGTACCTGTGCTTGGACTTGGTTCAGTATCTGAACTGGAGATCTGTTCAGGTTGGTGGGTGATGATCATGAGGTAGTTTTTGCTGTAGAATCGTATTTTTTGGCAAATGTGTACACCTGATCTAACTGTTAAGAGTTGATGGCTCCTGAATCTATGGTTCTTAATTTTGATCAGATCCTCTTCAAATTCATCAATGAAATTGTTTAATATTTCTTCCATCATTTTGGTAATCTCACCCTTGTTGGCTTACTCAGTATGTTTCATAAAATCATCCAATTGTTTTTGTTTTCTTATTTTCCTCCTCTGATATATCGAAAAGTTGATACTCAATTCAATTATTCTTTATTTCGGTCTTTCAGACCATAAAAGGATTACAACATAAAAAAAACTCATGAAGATAAAATACAATTGTAATGTACAGTCAATTGACCAAAATATAAAACCATCATTCATTTAATAATAACTTAATGCATTGATTACGTCTGTGCCACATTGATGTTAAAAATTTTGCAACTGCAAATACAATTGGGGCTGAGAAATCTCTTTTCAGAATCCTATAGGCAGGAAGATAGCGCCTAAAACCCAGATTTTTGAGTATTGGAACTAACCAGTAGTTTCTTGCTCTTCTGTATGCTGGACAGAAGAATATTATGTGCAAGTCACACTCCCTCAAGTAGGCGCAAGCTGGGCATTGTAGTGAAGTCTCAGAACTTGTCCAGCGAGCACTTTAAGAGGAAGGGTGCCATACCGCCATTGCATAAAAAGCTTCCTAGTAAGCGGCGGGCCAATATTATCGTATACGACCTCCTGGAGATATGAGTCTTTTGACCCCAAGAATTTGCCCGTCCGGGACCTCTCCTCTGTGTTATTAATGTGAGTGCGCAAATGGTATTCATAGTAGGCTTTTGAATGAGACTGTCGTGAAGTTCTAGGGCAAGTATTTTCTGGATCGGACCATAAATTCTGTCTGCCTAATGCCTCACATGTTTGTTTAATATATCTGAGCCAAGGGAACCGTGCAGGGTTGCATAGTCTCATTATTTCCTGAAGCTCAGATCTATAATTAGACAATTCTGGTACCGACCATAGTTTTCGCCAGTACAATAGGGGTTTCAGACCCAGTTCTTCTGTAATTGGTCTAAGGCCTAAATCCAATCTCAGTGGTAAAAGTGGGGTGCTAGGCGGGAGCCCTGTTAATTGCCTGATAAAATTATTCTCAGTGACCTGCATGGTCTGGGTGGCAGAATGCCCCCATAATTCAGCTCCATAGGTCACTGCCCCTTTTGCCTGCATTCTATAAATTTGTAAGCGAGGGGAAAACGGCTGGTAAGTCAGACCGCGGGACATCCTTGCCAGTCCTCCTGTCATTTGGGTTAATTTGAGTCTCGCCTTGGTGCGATGTGAATCCCAGGTCATAGACTCATTTAATGTTATCCCTAAGTACTCGAATGTAGAGACCCTCTCCAGCCTAGAGGGCCCAAGGGTAGGGTTGGCACGTGATTTTGGGGGGGGGGGAGGGGGGGTTGAAGATCATATACTTAGTTTTGGAAGCATTGATCTCCAACCCCCGGATCGCACAGAAATTTGCGAATCCATCAAGGATCCGTTGAATGCCCATAGGAGACTTGGAGAGCAACAGGGTATCATCTGCAAAGAGAATAGCAGGTACCCCGTGCCTCCAAGTCTAGGAGCATCAGTATTTTCTAGTGCATTCAAGTGACTGATCACCCCGTTGACAAAGAGGCAGAACAGAGTCGGTGCCAACACACAACCCTGTCTAACCCCCCTGTCAACGGGGAAACGATCAGTAAGGGTGCCCCCCCTTCCAAACCTCACCCTTGCTAAATTCCCCAAGTGCAGTCTTCTTAAAATATCTAATATACCATTTGGGACGCCAAGATCGTCCAAGACGACCCACAGTTTGTCCCGTGGCACTAAATCAAACACGGCTCGTAAATCAACAAAAATCGTATAAAGAGTACCGCCCTCTATTAGAACAGTCTTCCAGTGGATACAATTTAATCTAAAAATCTGGTCGATGGTAGAGACTTTTCTTCTGAATCCAGCTGGATATGTGCTCATCGTGTTCGATTCCTCGATCCAGTCTTGTAGGTTGTTAAGAATGAGTCTGCCAAATAATTTTTGGGAGACATCAATAAGACTGATTGGTCTATAATTGGCTGGGAGCAGAGGCGAACCCTTTTTAAAAATTGGGACAATCTCTGCACCCAGCCAAGTGTCGGGAAGCTCCATACCCTTTAGAATAGAATTAAATAGAAAGACAAAATAAGGTGCCCAGACTTCGGGTTCCTGTTTGAATAGGTCTCCCGGAAGGCCATCCAAACCCGGTGCCTTTCCTGATGCCAGACCCATGATGGCTACTTTAACTTCTTTGAGTGAAAAAGAGAGAGACAAACCCGATAGTGTGTTTGTTTCTACCTGGACAGGGTCCGCTCCAGTCCCCACAGGTGACATATATAGAGACTGGAAATGGTCCTGCCAGGTCTTGGCTGAGATGTTAGGTTCGACCGCAGAGACCAACTCGTCTGAGCCTGTGTTTACATAGCGCCAGAATTTTCGTGAATCTCTGCGTGCCAAAAGTTTCGTTAGTTTCTCCCATTTTTCGTGTTCCCATTCTAGTTTTGCATTCTTGATTAGGGATTTGTATGCCAGTCTTCGTTCGCTGATTTCTGCCCGGCCTAGTCCAGTCTTAATTGCAAAGAAAAGGTCGCTTTTAGCCTTCCTACATGCAGAATTATACCAGGAGGGACCAGAAGTAAACCCACAGGCCTTTTTGGGTTTGCTGGTTAGAATTCCTGATACAGATGTAGTAAGATCTGCATGCAGCTGGCCCAACTTAGTAAATGATCCCATCATACTGGGTTGGGTGTTTAAAACTTGGGCCTTCTCTAACATGGGAGTTAATAGGGCGTATAGCTTAGGTAACAGCCCTTGTTTGGCTACTATATTCTCCCATTTTTTTCTACGTCTGTTATTTGAGAGAAGTAGCCCCACATCGGGAGACTCCCTATTCTTTTCCCTAGATTCCAGGCCAGAGCAGTGTAACTCGAGCTCCAAAGCATTATGGTCACTATCCTCTCTTGGCAATATGTGGAAATCACTTAATTGTGACCACAAGGCCAGTGGGACCAAAATATAATCAAGACTTGATGTTTTGTTTCCTCTATGGAAGGTGCATTTTGGAGGAATATCTGATGGTAACCTTCCGTTGCAGGCCCTGAGTCCGTGTTTGAGAGTAAAAGATGTAATTTGCACCGCCAAAGGGGACCATACTCTTGGGGCCGGTAGCTGGGAGGGTGGTATAGACCAGGCCAGATCCTCCTCCTTGGTCAGGCCATCCAATGGACCCATGAGTGGCTCAAAATGACAGTTCAGATCTCCACCTATTATGTAGGGGATGCCCTCAGGAATTGTGTTAAGGGCAAGATCAAGCTCATCAATAGTGCAAGATTCTTTCGAGATACTAACTGGCCTCGAATAGACATTTATTACCATGAGGCGGTGCGAGCCAGGCCACTCCAGAAGTACAGCCAAAATATCCTCCGAGTTTACTGGCAGGGGGACAGCCCTACAGCCTAATTCTACGGCTATCCAAATTGCAAGACCGCCAGAAGGACGGCCTTTGCCACTCCATTTGGCGTTCTTGGAAAAAACGGCGAAGCCAGTGCGAGTAAGATCTTCCCTCATCCAGGTTTCTTGGAACAGACATATATTCTTGTTCTCTATGAAAATGTTCCAAGCCGGGCAATTTAATTTATTAGATAAGCCCGCCACATTCCAAGATAGAATGTTAAGAAGGGGGGCTAGGGTCCTCACAGGGTTAGGAGATGTCGATACAGTGGCCATAGGGTGTACATTCGAGTTGGCAGACAATTCATCCTGTGCTAGGCTCCCCTGTACTGCACCATTAGATAAAGTAGAAGCCACCACACAGGATTCCAAGTTGGTTTGCATCTGCTGGGATCCGTTGTCCTGTATGAGAATATCTAGCTGTATCATATAGTGGAGACCTTTTACGGTCCACTACCTCGCCTAGGCTATGCCTACCCAGTCAGTCCACCCTATCTAAGTAACTAAACCTGTTATATGTGGGAAAATAATTATCCGCCGCGATTCTAGGGATAGGGTGAATTTTATTTGCATTGGGTCTCCACCTCCGATCCCTGCTACTAGGCACCAGTTCCCATCCCTCTCCCTCCCCCTCGTGCCCCACCAAGGGGTAGAAAAAAGACAGGGGGAGGGTTTGGATGGACGGCCCGTGCATATTCCGGGGCCAACTACAGATGTACTTAACAGTGGCAGGGTCCCTGAAGTTGATCACAACACAGTCACCCTGAATAGACTTCCTAGTGGTGCCTACCCAGGGGACTCTTCTCACCATAAGAACCTCACTGTGTATGCCCTCGGGCAGAGGTCTATTAATGGACATGTGGTAAATAATTTAATTACCGGAACTGAATTTGATACGGAATCTAAGAAACATAGCTCAGTAAAATAAGAGGCAGAATCCGTGGTATAAGAGGTTTCAGAATGGGCTTTATTCCAAATGGACGGCTCGAGTCGTGGCCTCCATGTTCCGTCACCACGGGGGTTCAGGAAGTGAAGTACAATACTTTATTGACAAGAAATTGCTTTTATAGAACATACATTACAATGAAACCAATGTAAGAGGCGTAACAATTGATAAGGAAGATAATATCTTACATGCGTAATGAAAAGAGGCGTAATGGGGAGTAACAAGAAACATTATTGGTTGTGATGTCATATATAGGTGGATCTATAAGATAATACTTGGCAGAGATGCGCGTGCAGCAGCATGACGTGTGATTGACGTGCAACTAGGGGGTGAGGGGGACTTGACATTTAGCTCTACATGTGGAGACAAGAAGTCTGAGGGGTCAAGTCAACCTAATCCCAAATCATATCTAACATCCTATGTTTAGAGAACTATGTTATCCACAACGGAAGGACTCTTGGACAAAATCTATTCTATACTGACTGTGTGTGCGTGCACAAGCGTCTAAGTGTCTATATGAGATGCAAGGGGCAGGAACCTTTCCATGGTAACAGGGCTATGAATTACTTGCATGAAGACAGAGAGGCTAGGCCCTTTGCTCAGTAGCTGAAGGAAATGTTTACCTAAACTACTAGACAGGAATGCATCGGCTGAGGAGGGAAGCAGATAACTCGAAGGTGAAATACAGTTTTTGGCAGGCAGGCAAACCGGCCGAGGCAGGCACCGTTAGCCGCACAGGGAGTAGGACAAAGTTCATGGATACAGATGCGAGCTCAAGCTGAAGCTGTCAGAGGCAGAGAGCAAGGAAAGGCTTGATGGCAGAATCAGGGCCTACTCGCCTGAACTGCAAAAATGGAGTAACTGAGCCATATAAAGTCGGTGGCCTTTCGTACTTAGGAATCGAATATCCAGCCCATTCATGGCGGATCTGACAGAGGACATGTTGACGGTGGACGCACATGTGTTTGCGTCTTCAAAACTGGAACTGGAGGGAACATACATGTACTTGTAACATGCACATAGAACCGTTGGGGTCCAAGATAGGGGACATAACTGATCATAAAAATCCATATTTCCACATTCCCTCCTTGTCCCCTACTTGCCCATCAAGAAATATCAATCTTCATTAATCCATCGATTTGTTCATGGAGCATCATTTGTTCTTCTTTCTTCTTCCGGGATCTTGAATGAAAACCTTGATGTGGAATACACGATGTGGCACACAGGCCACAAATCGCTGGTCCACATTGCAGGCATAAGCAGCAACTGAATAGTATAAGAAGGCCAATACCTAGGAAGGATAGAACTCTCCATCCCCAGGCTGATATCACGCTCCAAAACCACCCGGACCAAGTCCAAGTGCCTGGATTCTGGTGTATCTGGCTCACAATCTTATGAAGGCGAGTTATAGCTTTATATACAGATGGCGAATTTTCTGGTATGAATACGCAGCAACTTGATCCGATGACCCTACAAGCTCCGCCCCTATCGGCCAGGATGACGTCAAGGACAAGACGATTTTGAAGAACAACAATCCTCATCGCAGATTGCTCCTCTGTCAAGTTGCCTAGGGCGGCAATAGTTTCATTTACTACAGCTTCAAGAGTCCTAGTTAATCTACGCATTAGCTTACTATTTGTAATTGTACCTATATAGGGAAAGAGGCCTTTATTGAAATCTACATACTTGTCCCATGCCGTCTCAGTGTAATCGACAATCGGGAGATCTCTCCTTTCTCTATTGTGTACTAAATGAATATTTCTGTGGTAGTCTGGAGGCGCTAGGAAAACAGGTGGCAAAAGAAATGCAATGTAACAGGTACCATCCCAATCTAGAGGCAGACGCATATATGCAGTCTGACCACATATGAAGTAGGAGTGGCGAGAAGCTTTAAATGAAGATTTGCCTTGATCACTGAATTCTACTATAGTGGTGCATTTACTATGGCCCATATGTATGGAACCATTTTTTCTTACACACAATTCACCCTTAGCTGGGAATACTGACATGGTGGGCAAAACTAGTTCAACTTTGGATTCGACATTCAGAATCATGAGATTAAGTGTAAAATTACCTAATCCATATACTTCATTTTCTAGATCAGTTCCTGTTCTTTTGGGGCGACCCTCCTTGTCAGGGTAGCAGACTTTGAGTAAAACTAGGTTCAGGTTTCCCCATACCCAATGGTCTTGATAAACTGCTGTGTTTGAATCTATGGAATTGATTAAACTAAACCATGCTCCACAGGAGCCATTATGTGTAAACGGATATGGAAAGAAAGGCAAAACTCCCTTATAATTCTGATAGGGAGGGAGTCGGCCACACACCCAACAATTAGTAGCATTACTAGTCTGATGGGAATGATGTAACATACTAATGAAAGTGTTATTGCGCAGCGCAAATCTATAGGACAATTCATGCGGTGGTAGGTCACTAAAAGAATGTTCATCAGTTACATTGAAAACATGTTTAGAAATAGGATAATATATATGCAACAATATACTTGCAGTGATTATTATAAGACTCAAGAAAAACAAAATTAATAACGTCACTATACAATGGCTACGCAGTGATTTACAGTACGCATGTCGTTTCAGCATTGTTCGGGTTTTTCCTCGTTTCAGGTCTAAGGGATACATGTCAGAGACAAATTCAACCGCTTCACCTTGGAGAGGACTTAAACAATCGAATTGTCCGACTGCCTAGACCTAAGTTTCGACTTGTATAGTTCCTGACTACTGGCCTCAGCCAAAGGTAGTTTTGAGTCAATGGGTGAAGACACACGAGGGGTACTATTTACATCCGAAGGAAGTCCATGAAATTTCTTGATATGACTTGAATGCACCCATCCTTTTCTGCCTTCGATCTTCACGGCTGTCCTTGTAGTGAGCAGGACAAGTTGAGGCGTCTTCCACCTCGGCTCCAGCTGAGTCTTTCGGTCAAAATTCCTCACTAGAACGAGATCCCCCGGAACTACGTCATGGGGTTTCACCTCAGTGTTGTCAGGAAAGGCTGCAGCTACCTGTGAACGACAAGATTGTAGTGCAGACATCAAGGAAGCCAGGTAATCTGTCAGCATATTACAGTCAACATCAGTTATTTTACGGGGTATAGGCGTCCCCCACATATTTGGTGGTCTTCCAAAGATCACCTCATAAGGGGATAGCCCTGTTCGGGAGTGTGCTACCATTCTCATGTAAAAGAGTGCAACTGGTAAGGCTACTACCCAATCAACACCTTTCTCCCTACATATTTTGGACAATCTGATTTTCAAAGTTTGATTATGTCGTTCCACGAGACCTGCTGCCTCGGGGTGTCGGACACAATGGAACTTCAACTGATATCCTAGCAAGAGTGAAACATGTTTCATTAATTCGGATGAGAACGGCTGGCCGTTATCTGAATAGACAACACGTGGTAAACCGTACCGTGGGAAGAATTCTCGAACTAGCTGCTTGGCAGTAGTCGGGGCAGTGTAATCTGATACTGGGTATGCTTCGGTCCAGCGGGAAAGAGCACAAACAACTACGAGAACATATTTGAATCCTCGACATCGTTCCATCTGGATATAATCCATCTGGAGGACTTCAAAAGGGTGATCAGGAGGCTGAAATCCACCCTGCTCTACGGGGATGCTTTTACCTGGGTTAAACTGACAACATATCATACAGGTACGGACCTTTTGCTTAGCTGCTGCTCGTAAATGTTTGTTGAACCAAATGTGTTGAATGCTGTCTAGCATAGCTTTCTCTCCTAGATGCGCCGGACTGTGAATTGTAGTTATGATAGCTTGGACCATAGAGTCAGGAAGAAACCATACAGATTTCTCCTTCGTCATCCATCCCTGGTCTGTTTGGATCCCTCCTAATTCAGTCCATTTCTTTATTTCGTCTGCTGTAGCATGTGTCTGTATGTCAATTATGTCAAGTGCGGGATCCTTAATCGTCATACAATGTGTTGGTGTCGGAACTATTGTCTTTGTCATGTCGGATGTGCGAGTCTGAGCAGTCTGTTTAGCTGTTCTGTCAGCTAAGTCATTGCCTTGAGAAATGATATCAGTGACCTTCGTATGCGCTTTGCATTTCATAATCGATATAGCAGTGGGCAGATGGATTGCGTCTAACAGAGCATGAATGAGGGACCCGTGCTGAATGTGGGTGCCATGAGAAGTTAAATAACCTCTCTCTCGCCACAGCACACCGAAGTCATGTACAACTCCGAATGCATAACGTGAATCAGTGTATATGTTAACTTTCTTATTTGTGGCTTGAATACAGGCTTGTGTCAGAGCAGTAAGCTCTGCTGCTTGGGCTGACAAGGTATTTATACAGTTTGTTTCAATGACTTCAGTATCTGTTGTGACTGCATACGCGGCCACTAAATCTCCTGTACTTGTTCTCATACATGATCCATCTACATACAACGTCAGGTCTGGATCTAACAATGGAACGTCTGTCAAATCTTGTCTGGGTTTCGTCGTTATTGTAATAACTTCAACACAATCATGAGCTAGTGGGTCTGTTCCGATTACAGGTAGAAGTGTAGCAGGATTCAATGTATTACAGCGTCTGATTTCTATATGTGGCTGAAACAATGTTAATTCGTACCCTGTAAGTCTTGCTATGGTCAAGTGTTGTGTTTGCGTTCGGTTCACAAGAACCTCTACTGCATGCGGTACTTGTACTGTCAACGGATGTCCTAACACTATGGCATCGCTTTGTCTGATTGCTAAAGCTGTTGCTGCCACTGATTTCAGGCACGCAGGCAAAGCCTGAGCTACGGGATCTAATGTACTAGAGAAATAAGCACATGGCTTGCGTGATCCTGCTTGTTCCTGAGTGAGCACTGAGAAGGCAGTACCTTCACGTTCTGTAACAAAGAGTGTAAAATGTTTATAATAACATGGTGTCGCTAAAACAGGTGCTTGACATAGAGCTTTCTTTAAGCTTTCAAAAGCTAGTGTGTGTTCCTGAGTCCAAGGGAGGACAGTCGATGTGGCTGCCTCCTGCGTTGTCAACTGAATGAGCGGTTTTGCTAGAAATGCGTATTGAGGGATCCACTGCCTACAGTATGAAGTGAGGCCTATAAAAGCCCGCACCTCCTTTTGTGTCTTGGGTATTGGCATGTTAGCAATTAACTGAATGCGGTCGGGTGTAAGCTGCCTTCCCTCCTTGGACAGCGAGTGTCCAAGATAAACAACTCGCTGGACACAGAATTGCAGCTTAGAAGGGGACACCTTATGCCCCTTTTCGGCTAGAAATTGTAAAACCGTCAGTGATGCTTTTTCACATTCAGGTTCGCTTCGGGCGGTGATCAGCAGATCATCGACGTATTGAAGCAGTGCAGTGCTAACTGGCATGTGTATACTGTCAAGTTCTCGTTTCAGCGCTTGGCTATAGATGCTGGGGCTTTCTGTAAATCCTTGAGGTGCGCGTGTGAATTTAAAACTTCGTCCGTTTAAACTAAATCCGAACAAGTATTGGCTTTCCGGATCTATTGGGACGCTGAAAAAGGCATTCTTGAGATCAATTACTGTAAAGAATGTTGCTTGTGAATCAATGGCTGTCAGTAATGATGAAATATCGGGGACCACAGGAAATTGTGGCACAATGCATTTGTTTAATTCGCGCAGATCAATAACCAATCGATATACTGGCGGGGCCTTTGGATCAGTTCTTTTAAGAATCGGAATTATCGGGGAATTACATACATTGGAGTCAGTTTCTACAACCACTCCTTGGGCAATAAGCTCGTCAATGATTTTCAGTAAGGCCACGACAGCATCTGGTGGTAACTTGTATTGGCGCATTTGTGGTAGCACCACTCCTGCCTTTAATGTGACTCGATATGGTGTAATGTTCATGCAACCAACATCAGTAGGGCCTTGTGCCCATAAATGTGCGGGTAAAGTCTGCAATCGGTGATCCATGTCTCTGGACACATAATGACCTTTGAAATCACGTAAAAACAATCTTACTCCTTCCGGAGAACAACATATTATAGCCCCTAGAGCTTTCAATGTCTTTATACCTAACAAGTTTTCTGGACATGATTTGGTAAGCAATAAATCTGTAGTTCGTGTCAAGGGACCAATCGTAAGTGGAAGGGGCTGTGATACTTCATTAACAATAGGTTTTCCTGAAAAACCAAGGGAAACATTTTGTGAGCCTGAGAGGGGTGCCCCTGGAACTTCACTACGTTTTATTGTTGTTCGACTTGCCCCTGTATCAAGTAAAAATTTTCTGTCTTGACCTAATAATTCACTGTGCACATAAGGTCCTTCTTGATCTACAGGGATCTCAATAAGGGGTAAGTCAACTTCCCTCTCTAGGCTTGTTCATGCGTAACGTTGATACTCAGGATATTCATACTGTGCGGTCTGATACATTTGTCGTGTTGTTGTTTGTGTGGCAGCAACAGGCAGCGCTGGTGCAGCTGGCACAAACTGTATGGACTGTTGTGAGGCTGGCATGGACTGCTGCGGAGCTGGCATGGACTGTGCATGCTGCGGAGCTCCTTGTTCATTCTGATCCCGTCTGAGTGGTCGTGGTCTTTCCTTTGCAATACCTACAGCGATATTACGCTTCAGGACTGGACAATCGTGTACATAATGACCTAGTTGTTTACAGTAATTGCATGTTCCTTTTACAGAAACTGCTGAATCTCCGGAATGTGTCACACCCTTTTTGTGACCATCCGCTGGAACTGTCTGGGAAACTAGCATTTTCATTTTAGTGTCCTTCATACGTCTTTGTTCGTGTTCTTGTTCATCTCTAATTCTATTGTGATGATACTGTAACATTTGTAACATTTGTGACGGAGTGTTACCTTGCCATGTACTCTCAAATTTCAATACTCTATTCTTCACTTGAGGCAAGGAGTTTTCCACTAATTTTGTCACAAACAAATGTGGATATGACTCACTATTTGCTTTTATGCCACTATTTATACCAAAACATTTTTCAAATCGGGCATAGAAATCACTGGTGTCTTCATCTTGTTTTTGTTTACAGGCTGAGATTGCACCCCAATCTTCCTTTTTCGTAGTTAATAAACGTGGCAGTACCTGTACTAGTAAACCTGGTAGCGCTTTAACTTTATCCCCAAGCCCTGCTCCTGCAGTTCGGCCCCTTTCTTCAGCTTCTAATGCTGTCCAGTCTATCTTTTGGTCTCCCACTTCCCACTCTTTTTCCTTAAGTTTTTCATAAATGCCAGCAGGCATTAGCACCTTTAATATCGTCATGATGTCAGGATAGGTATACTCTCCCATCAGTAACATGTCTTTAATTTCTCGGTGAAAACCCGCTGGGTCCTTGTCATGACTGGGTACCACCTTTTTCATTTCTAACAATTCCATTTTAGATATGGGTGTATATACAAATACACGTTTAAACTGATTGTCCTCGCCTTTTATTGGGTGCACTTCTCGTAAGGGATTCTGTCTATCCATGTAATACGGCGTTCTTTCCTTGTTGGGCAGTGAGAAAGGGTCTGGGCTTACAAAAAGAATGTACTGCTTTCTGGATTCTAGTATTTCTCTAATTAACTTAGTACCTGAACCTCTCCATCTATTCGTGAGTAGTTCAGTCAATATATCAGGTAAGGGACCAGGATCTGAATGTTGGTGCTTATATAAGATTAGAAGTTGCTGAATCATATAAATTCCAGCTAAACGCTGTTCATCTGGGCTGAGGTTCAAAAACGTGTGTGCTACTGTGTCATCACCATATTTTCCGGGACTGTCAATCCAGTGAACGGCTGACCTAGCTAATTCTTGTTCATCCATAGAATCAAGTAGGTGGTAACCCCTTCGTTCTCGGAGTACTTTGTCAGCAGCTTGGAACGAATGTTCTGGAGACCTCATATTTATTATAGGTGTCGGATAAGTTCTGTTACTTTCTGGACATATCGGGTGTATCGGATCAGTAAAACATCTAGTATTATTACAAGGTCTTCCTCTACCTACATAGGCAATGGTGTCCGACTGTCTTGCGGGAACTTCTGATTCTCCCCCCTCGTTTTGCTCAAACTCGTCTACCTCCAATCTCTCTTCATGTATTCGTTCTATTTCTTTCCTTATTTTTCGGCACATGGCCACTATACATCCTTGCTTATCATGTCTCCCGTCTGATATATTCTGACTCCATCTCGTAAGGGTTTGCATTACTTCCGGGTTTACCCCCGGTCGGTCTTGATTTCTGATCACACAATTTACGAGAAAACGTAACAATTCCCCCTGTATCTCCACTTTCTGATATTCCATAGCTCTGTTAATGCATTCAGAATCTTTCCCTGTTTGGACAAAATGATATATGTTATCCAGATGCATAGTCATTCCTGGTAACCTCCCTAAAAATCCTGCAGCTCTTCTGATACGTAATGATGCTAGGACCATTTCGTCCTCTTTGCCGGGCACCGGGTCATATCTACAATCTACTAAAAGATCCTTAAGCGTGCGGGGATTTATAAGTTTGGGCGTACGTGAATGTGCTGGTTCTTGAAAAGTAAGTTTACTTATTCGGGGTGGTGTAGAATAAACGCTAGTAGCACCTCCGGTAGCCCCATCTGGGGTACTGGGCGCAAAAGGATTCGTTGAACGTGCTACAGCAACTACAGGTGTGGACACAGCTGTAGAATCGGCTGCGGGAACAGATACGGAAACAGATGTGCTTGCCGAAGCTTGTGTCGGAGTTTGTTGTTGCACAGATACAGACACCTGATCTTGACGTTGAACCCCCCCAGCAGACGGTCTATGTGGTGCGGGGTTAGCATACTCGGGAGCTGCGTCATCTAAATATGAGGAAAGAAAAACATCTTCTGCGGTTCTGGGATGCCCTTTAGGATGTACTTTTATTGGAAACAATGGGGGTGGCAAGTCTTTTGGTATCTCCGTAGTAGCCTTAGGTAATCCTTCGGCCAGAAGGGGATACATACCTTTCATAAGGGCATTTCTTTGTCTATCGGCTTGTTCTGTTTTTACTCGTGTACCTTCTTCAATCAATAGATTTTCTCGGACTTTATTTGCACTTTCTTTACTTCTCTCTTCCTGGCTTAGTGCTTTTTCGGTACGTCTATGCGATTCTTTACGCCATAACTCAACAGCGTCTTTCTGTGACTGTCTAGCTTTCCTTTTCCATAACTCTTCTTCCACTTTCATAATGCACTCTGCATCCCAGGTCCCAGCTGCGGGCCACCTCTGACTTTCTGGTAATTCTTTGGTGTAGTCTACCCATAAATCAAGAAATAATATGGCGTCTAAGCCATGTTTGTGATACATGAAGTGCCCTGGAGTGTCCCTAGGAGGAATAGGAACTGCTTCTTCGAGTACCCCTTTTCTAGTAGTGATCTGTCTTAATTTCGAAAAGAGCGGCATATTGACAACTGATCTGATACTTAATCTTGAACACACTTAATACAAAAAGCACAAAAATGAACAATCATTCATACCACAATATGCAGGACGTTTTAACACATTAAACATGTAACATTTAAATGAAACAACAATGATGATCGTCTGCAAAACTAATCACCAAGCACAATTCTCGACAATAACTAGATACTTCGGAATACTTGATATACTGCTAAACAGTACATATACACTGCTGAAACAGTGCAGACCGGATTTGTGTACCCAAACCCGTCTTGACCGGCACAACCTATGTGCACGTCAGAACGCCTCCCCAGCAATGGTACTCACCGGGTAGCTCGGAACGGAAGGCCTCGGAACGGAACTGAACTGGACTTGACTCGACAACTTCGGAAAACTGCGGACATCGGACCCTCTGGACGTCGGGACTTCGAAAACCTGGTGGGCCTCTGTATACCTCGGATCTTGCTCTCTCAGCTAGGCTCTGGTCGGGACACTTCGCACTTCTCACCGCCTCGTCTGGGTTGATCGCAGCCTCAGTCGCCCCCGCTTGACCGGAGGGAGATACAGGAAATCCTGCTGGTACGCGTTATTGTCCGTCCAGCTGTGGCAGGAGACCGGGCCTGCAACGCACCACCGGCGCGTGAGATGAGAAAGTGTCCCTGTTCGGGCGCCAATCATGTGGTAAATAATTTAATTACCGGAACTGAATTTGATACGGAATCTAAGAAACATAGCTCAGTAAAATAAGAGGCAGAATCCGTGGTATAAGAGGTTTCAGAATGGGCTTTATTCCAAATGGACGGCTCGAGTCGTGGCCTCCATGTTCCGTCACCACGGGGGTTCAGGAAGTGAAGTACAATACTTTATTGACAAGAAATTGCTTTTATAGAACATACATTACAATGAAACCAATGTAAGAGGCGTAACAATTGATAAGGAAGATAATATCTTACATGCGTAATGAAAAGAGGCGTAATGGGGAGTAACAAGAAACATTATTGGTTGTGATGTCATATATAGGTGGATCTATAAGATAATACTTGGCAGAGATGCGCGTGCAGCAGCATGACGTGTGATTGACGTGCAACTAGGGGGTGAGGGGGACTTGACATTTAGCTCTACATGTGGAGACAAGAAGTCTGAGGGGTCAAGTCAACCTAATCCCAAATCATATCTAACATCCTATGTTTAGAGAACTATGTTATCCACAACGGAAGGACTCTTGGACAAAATCTATTCTATACTGACTGTGTGTGCGTGCACAAGCGTCTAAGTGTCTATATGAGATGCAAGGGGCAGGAACCTTTCCATGGTAACAGGGCTATGAATTACTTGCATGAAGACAGAGAGGCTAGGCCCTTTGCTCAGTAGCTGAAGGAAATGTTTACCTAAACTACTAGACAGGAATGCATCGGCTGAGGAGCGAAGCAGATAACTCGAAGGTGAAATACAGTTTTTGGCAGGCAGGCAAACCGGCCGAGGCAGGCACCGTTAGCCGCACAGGGAGTAGGACAAAGTTCATGGATACAGATGCGAGCTCAAGCTGAAGCTGTCAGAGGCAGAGAGCAAGGAAAGGCTTGATGGCAGAATCAGGGCCTACTCGCCTGAACTGCAAAAATGGAGTAACTGAGCCATTTAAAGTCGGTGGCCTTTCGTACTTAGGAATCGAATATCCAGCCCATTCATGGCGGATCTGACAGAGGACATGTTGACGGTGGACGCACATGTGTTTGCGTCTTCAAAACTGGAACTGGAGGGAACATACATGTACTTGTAACATGCACATAGAACCGTTGGGGTCCAAGATAGGGGACATAACTGATCATAAAAATCCATATTTCCACAGACAACCAGTGAATAATCTTGTTTTTTAATGCACCCACTGGTTCTCTGGCAGGAGGGATTAATTCAGGAATACCTGCTAGGATCACCACATATGGGATGGCCGGGGGTGGAAGGTTGACTATCTTGTGCTGTGAATCCATCATTGGTGCCTCTGGAGGAGGTGCGACCAAAACTTCTTGGCGATTTATGTTTGCACAAGTTGAATTAGGTAAAGATGGATTCTCTGATGTACATACGGAAGGTTCTTGTATTAAAATAGGCTGGGATGGAAGTGGGCCTTTTTTGGAGAGGGGCTCAGATTTATTCTCCCTCTCCTTGCTGGTCTTAGCACTAGATATCATCTTCCCCTCCATTGTGCATAAAAGGCCTGTATGGATTTTCAATAGGAGTGATTCTATCTTGGAAATGCGATCCTCCAGGGGATTGAGAATTTCCCTTAGGAGGACTCGAATGTCCAAGAGAGTGGGTGGCTCATTCCCTGCTATGCAATTAGGGCTGGGGGGTAGCTCATGTATATTTGGAGCGTGTGGTAACCTATTTTTCCCAGATTGGCTCGATAGCTTGGTTTTGGGAATCTTGTGAGACGACTCATTTTTAGAGTTACCTTTAGGAGCATTCACCTTGCGTCCTCCAATGGAGCCAACCTTTTTTATGATTTTCTTCTTAGGAATTGCTCCTTCCCTCGTCCTCCGTATTAAGTCTGAATTAGAAGTAGAGCTCTCGGTAATTGCATCACCAGTGGGGAGGGTTTGAGTAGCATTCGAGGGAAGTGATGGTGGCCTGGCGCAAGGGAGAGGTAAAATGCTTAGCTCCGTAATAGCAGACATCTCGCAGTCAGTGGTAATTGAGATAGGACTGCGCAGGTCAGCTAATTCAGGAGTAACGTTTGTCCCTCTTAAATCTACCCTTTTCGGGGCACCAGTTTTGTTCAGGCGTGATCGCAAGTGCAAGGGGACCTAATGAAGATCTTCTAACCCAGTCAATCTCTTGGGATATTCGCCTTTCAAGAATGGATATTTCATCAATTATTAGTGAACCAGCTTTGGCAAAATAAGTGTCTAAAGTACCTTTAGCCGCTCCTACAGCCCGGGTAGATCTGCTTCTAGTTTCTCTAGCCGACATTCTCATAAAATTCTTCTAATACTAAGAACTAAAATTTGCGATAAGGTAAGTCCTTGGCCTTGCCTCGGCCGTCCTCGAACGGCCTCAAACGGCCCGCTCTTTGCCCGGTCTTCGCTCCGCTCTTCGTTCCGCGCGCGTTCCGCTAGCGCGAATGTTATTGTGGTATACGTAAGGCGGAGTAACTAAGGGGAGTGGCTGGGAAGAGGACCCAGCTGCGCCGATGGTGCTCCAGGCGCTGGGGAAGCTGGTCCTCGCAGTCCCGCCCTCCTCGGTATGCAGGTCTCAATCAGGCTGGCGTGGAGCAAAGGAAACAAGAGTCAGGGCACACAAGAACCAAGTGCCAGCAGGAATTTATAACCACGAGCGGCTCCCGCGAAGCGGGGGCCGCGAGTCGCTGCTTTGCTGGTCAAGGGGAGTGGCTGGGAAGAGGACCCAGCTGCGCCAATGGTGCTCCAGGCGCTGGGGAAGCTGGTCCTCGCAGTCCCGCCCTCCTCGGTATGCAGGTCTCAATCAGGGGTTACTGGTGGTGGTGGCTGGGCACTGGCCTGCTGCCTGCCTTTATCAACTGATATCGACGATAGGCAAGCTGCTGCCTGCACTCGACGTCGTTGGGCTACCCAGCTGAACCACGGATGACTCGTGACGGTTGATACTACATAGACACAGCTTTTGAATTGCTCTCCCATCTTTGTATATATTCTGGATTAACTGTGCCAATTTGTGGAAAAATTAATATTCTTAATCCACAGGGATTTGATCAGTCAAAAGATTTTTAAAGATTATTAACGCCTCTTCACGCCATTTGGAAGTTTCTTTCTTCAAGGCTTTTTATAATGGAAAGTGCTCAGGAGGGGTTGGGTTTAGCTATATGACTTGAGGGTTGGGGTGCGCGGTAAATACTTCAATTCTATTAGTTGAGACGTGCATCTTGATAGCTTGCCATGGGTAGAATTTGCAAGAGAGAGGTATTGAATTGTTAAATAAATCAATAGATAAGTAACCCGCAAGGTAACTGTGGTGTGATCCAGGACTGCTACAAAATTGTGGACAAAAGAGAGCGGGGTATGTTTGTATTGCTTCGCCCTCCCAAACAATAGAAAATACCGCCCTCCCACACAGAGGCACAAACACAGCGAAGCAATAAGAACATTCTTAGGAAAAGGATTTCACTCTTATAAAATCAGACATATCAAAACACTGTTCTCAAAATAAGGCATGGGGTTTTATTTGTGCAACACTCTCTAACAAAAAGGCTTTCCCAGATGTCAAATGAATAACATCCAAATATATATATATATTACCTTCTGGCGGTCGCCAGTAGGTAGTTATAGTTAGAAACTAGTTTCCATAGGAAAAGCATGTTTTGATTTGCTAATAACTTTGGCGTTGTGTGAAGAATGTTCGCAAAATTCTCCAAAAAATAGGTCTATCCAGGTCAGCTCCTATCCTCTGTAGAACCAAGTCACAAGAAAACAGTGAAACAAACATAAAAAACAAGAAAAGGGGGCAAGGTAGAAACACCATGACCCCCATAGGCCTGCTCAGGGGGTCCCACAAGGACCCCCAGGGCCAAAAAAAGCATATTTATTTTATAATTTCGGCGGAATTCGCGCTGGGGTCGCGAGTACCGCCGAATTTTTTTTTTTTTAAATGCCATAGTTAAAGATGTTGTAGGGTTAGACATAAATGTGGAGTACGGGGGAAAGCCGGAGCACTGCTGTAATATATGCAAAAAGACTTCAAGGGTGTCCAATCAGTCGTAGATAAAGCAGAGGGCGCCCTCTGTGCCACTTGTACCTGTAGCCCCACCTGGACGTCCATAAATCTCATGTCTGCGGGGGTGGGGGTGATGCGGTGGGACACAAACACAGGGGTGTAATGCGTCTGACAGCACCCGTCTTTTGTCTGAAATGGTGCAACCGGTGCAGTTCGGTTCAGAGGTGCACACATCTCAGACACCTGTCTGAAAGGGGCAAAGTCTACACAGGGATGGACACGTCTCAGAAAGCGCCCTCGCATGTCTACAAGGGAGGAGGGACGACATGGCACACAAAGGTGTAATTGTCTCAGACTCCTAATGTCGCCTACATGGGACATGTACAGTTGAATACATACACCCTCGCCCCTCTCCTGTGGGCCGTGTACCATAGAGGTAAACATGTCATAACATAGATACTCTTCTCTCTTCTGCCTACAGGGGCCATGTGTGTGCCATGTTGCAGAACAAATGTACACGTCTCACAATGATAGGCAACCGACAGAGCTGAGAGCAGTACAGTGATACATATACATTTCTCAGACAGCGCCCTGTTCTGTCTGCAGAAGTGAGTGTGTGCGCGGTGGGCATGTCTCACTATACTAAACAGTGCCCCTCTTCACCGGCCACCTGGGACACAGCCTACATTTGTGCATGTGCTGGGGACCCCCGCTAGGGTACAGTGCGCTTCCTTAAACAGACCTCGCACTCATCGCTGCACAATAGTGGTGAACTGTCACCGAGCGCAGCCGCTCACAGGGAGCAGTTCATGCATCAGAGCTGTGCAGTTAACCCTGTCATACACCTGCCTCTCCAGAGGGATCCTCTACGTCCGCTCGTCCCGGCCTGTGCCTGTCCTAGTGGCCTTACGTGAAGTGCGCGCCAAAACTGCGCCTGCCTGCCTGCAACAGCGTCTGAACGCTAGGGAGTAATACCAATAACAGTAATGTTATTGCTGTTATTGTTAATAATTATGCTATTATTTTATAAAGCGCTTGAAAGCGCGTATCTGTTATTTCTATGCACTTTAGAATACTTGTACATAAATAAACCAATCTTCCTTTCTGGCTTCCTGGGTGAATGGCAGCAGCTTAACATGGCGTGCGTGGCCCCCTGCCCTCAGCCCACAGTGAGCGCCCTTGGATAGCCCACTGCCTTGCGGCGCAGGCGCCATGTTTACTCCATTTTTGCGAAAATAGATGTGCCTTAGGTGAATGCTGTGACTGTGACGTCTTATTGAAGTAAGCCTGATGCAAATAAGGCGTGATGTAGTTAGTAGCGCCACGTTTGTTTCTCTCCTCAGTGAAGAGGCGCTACTTGAGTAATAGACGTGCCATGTGTCATAATACTTAACTTTTTATCAGCGAATGGGATACTGCACGGTCTACTGGCATGTAAAGTACACGTGTAAATGAAATGGTTGTATGTATTTGTGTAAATTTACACATAATGCTGTGTAAACAGCGGCATCTGGTGATGCAGGATCGGTGCTGTTTTTAGGGTTTGTGTCTACTTATAATGGAGTGATACCTTGGGAATGAGCGCTCATTATGTACCTATCCTACCGCTGTTCTTATATTAAAGGCTCAGGCACCAAATTATTTTCGATAAATATGCTCCAATTACAAGGTTTCATGACAGGTTAACGCGATTAGACGTTTTCACTAGAGGTTGACGCCATTAGACGTCAGCTGAAGTAACAACACGGCGTGCACTCAGTGAGAGCACACTCCCGGGTGCAGCTACCGGAGGTGAGGGGTTACAGGCAGGGGCGGTGCGTCCATTGGGGCGTTGCCCCACTACCCACATGGACCACGGAGGAAGATTGACGTCTTCACCGGCTGGTCGGAGTCACTCAGGAGGACGCGTTGCCGAAGGGGGTGGGGCAGCACTGGAGGGTTGGGTTTGTTGTTCACAGACTGAGTGACAGCAGCACCAGCAGGGCAGGCCCAGTGTGCATGTTCAGGTTTGGGATGGTGACCGGCCCGAACATGCGCACTAGTATAGCCTGCAGTGCCCTGCATTATGAGAGCGAAGGCTGCTACTGGCCAGTGGCCGCAGCCCCTGCTCTCCTGTGGGTGGGGACAGCCCATGCCCTAGCCAATCCTGGTGCTGCTGGAGCACCGTCTGGATTGGCTGAGAGGGTAGCCACGGTGCACCAGCCAAGTTTAAGTTTATTATGTTTTTGGCTCTCAAATGAGGGCCACATAAAATAAACACACAATTATACAACATTAATTACAATAAAATCACAAAAAAGACAGAACAAAGGTAATACTTCATATTCACTGGTCGAACAGTCGTCTATCATTTCTCTATGTATCATTAATAATTATCTAAAAACCCTTTAAAAAGTTAAAAATTCTGAAACAGAACATTTCATTTGGCGGACAATAAAGTGCATGGAAAAAAGTTTTTACATTTAAAATTCCTAATTGTAGACAAATAGGTTTTAACCATTTATAGCGCAATGAGCGTAGTGCGGGACAAATAAACAAGACATGATTACGATCCTGTACAGTATTATAACAAAGATTACATATTGGAGATACACCATACCATTTTGCAAAAAGGAGATTTAGTGGGAGCAAATCTTGTCTTAAAAGGTACCATAACCTACGGACTCTGTGGGGGATATTCCAGTTAAGGTATTGTTGTGCCAGCTTTGGTGTGTATGTGTTTAGGAGTAATTGCCTTTCTTTTTTTCCTTGTTGGGCAATCATATCCAATTTATAACTGAGTTCCCAAGATGCACTTTTTAATTTAGACTTTAGTTCAGAGGGAGTAAGTAAAAACAAAGTGCTTACATCCAACTCTAACAAAGTTACTGCTTTTCTAAAGTTTTTTACTAACAGGGAAAACTCGTTAAAATTGCCCAGGAGCTCATTTTTTTTTTTTTTTTTTTTTGAAAAACCTTTATTACAGTTTCAGAGACTTACAAGTATGGGCCTACAACCAACAGGCCGGCCGCTAATGCACACTATAAGCATGGACACATCTTAACAACCACATCGGTGAAGCAATAAGAGAGCTACTGGAGTGCTAATCAACTCAGCCAGCCGCAGCCGCAGTCCATAGACAAGCAAAGAAAGGTTTCATATTTTTAAGGAAAACGAAAAACATCACACACACAAGGCAGAGGAGGTCAATAGTAGTAACATGTGCTCCCCGTATCGAAGGGGTAAACAAACCCAGGGAGAAAGAAGGGGGGGGGGGCAGGCAGAAGAAACCAAATGCACATGCCGCAGGAGCACAGAGGAATGCACGGGCTAGGGAGACAGAGCAGCATCCATCTCTCGCGTCTGATGCGGGGCGCAAATACCTCCACGATAGGAGTTCCAGGGACCCCACACCTTAATCCACTTCCCAGGCTTGCCTCTCGCCACATACACCGTTTTCTCTCTGAACATACACCAGTCCATGTGTTCCTTCCACGCTGAGACCGTTGGTGGCCTCTGGGAGCCCCACAGTTGTGCAATGTCACGCTTCGCTACCATATAGCCCAGAGTCACCCACTGCGTCTGCATCACATTGTAATCAGTCGGCTCCCAGACATTCAGCAAACATCTCCGTGCCTCCGGCAACAAGGCAACATGCGTGACTTCTTCTAACACCGCATGCACTCTACACCAAAACCGAGTCACCTCCGGACACTCCCACAGGATATGGAGGAAAGTCCCCAGTAGTCCACAGCCTCGCTTACACAGACCATCCACCGAATACCCCATACGCATCAAACCAGGCCCCGTGACGTACACTCTATGAAGTATCTTAAGCTGGACGAAACGCAAGCGGGCCGGGATAGCCACCTCTTTCGGGGAGGCCACCGCTGACACCCAATCCTCGTCGTCAAGTTCCAAACCGTCGGCAATCCATGTCTCCCGCAATGAGGTCAGCAAAACCCATTCGATCATTGATAAGCTTCTTGTAAATCAGCGAAATGGTGCTATCCGGCACATAGCCGTCCAATACTCTATCTTCCAACGGGGAGGACTCCGGAATAGCCGCCACGTCCGGGAATACGGAACACAAGGCATGATGAACCTGAGCGTACAACTGATATTCGGTTTTCAGCATGTCAAACGTCTTAAATTTCCCTTTCGTCCAGAGATCCCCTACCTTGCTGATACCAATCGTATCCCATTTCTCAAAGCCTTTCGTAGTACACAGATAACCCAAACGTCGGGAAGCGTACAATGGCGTTGCCCGAGTCAAGCGATCCCTCCACCCCATCGCCGCATTGGCTGCATGCCACACCTGCACCGCCACCCGTGTCAATCGCGCATCAAGGGACCCCGAGTATAGTGCTCGATTATAATCCCCGCTTGGCAATAACAATTTGTCCATCTCAAAAGCCGGGTTCAAAGCAGGCCCATACATCCCGTGATTGACAGCAGCCAACTGGGATGCCCAATAATATCGTTTAATATCACAGAGAACGACCCCCCCATCGTACCACGGTAGGGTTAGTTTGGCGAGAGCGATCCGCGGCCGCCCATCCCAAAACAATCGACGCTGAAGACACTCCACCTCCCGAAAATAGCGGGCCGGCACTACGTCCACAGTGTTCTGTAGGGCGTACAAAAAGCGTGGCAGCGACATCATTTTGAACAATGCCGCCCGTCCGAGCGGCGAGAGCGGCAGCCGCCGCCAACCCGCCACATCCGCCCTTAGGCGCTGAAGGGGGGGGAGAAGATTCCGCTCATACCGGGCCACCGGGTCTAGGGTTATAAAGATTCCCAAATACTTAAACCCCGACTGCGCAACCTGGATAGGGCACCCCCGCGGAAGGGGGGGGCCTCCCCGGAGAGAACGTACACACAAGACTTAGCCCAGTTAAGGACCAATCCGGAGTTGCGACCAAAGGAGCTCAACACATCCACCAATACAATGAGCGATTTGCGCGGGGATGCAAGATACAAGAGGATATCGTCCGCATATAGGGAGACACGATCCTCGTACTCCGGCGTCCATCTAAGGCCACGCATCGAAGGGTGCCACCGCAGCCACTCCGCAAGGGGCTCCAAACAAAGCGCAAAGAGAAGAGGCGACAACGGACATCCCTGTCGCGTGCCCCTACCCAAAGCAAAAGGAGCCGACACCCGTCCGTTGACCACCACCTGTGCCAGTGGGTTATCATAAAGCAATTTCACCCAACCGATGAACCCCGGGCCGAACCCAAACTTCGCCAATGCTGCCCAAATATACGGCCATTCCAAGGTGTCAAACGCCATGGTAGCGTCCAGGGACGCCAAAATGGCCGGCTCACGCATGAATGGCGCTCTAGCGAGGACGCCATGCAGTCGCCGCAGGTTCAAAGCGGTATTGCGATGGGGTATAAAACCGGATTGATCCTGATGGATCAGGTCGCCCACGACCCGGATCAGGCGATTGGCCAGTACCTTGGCAAGGATTTTGGGCTCCGCGTTCAACAAAGAGATAGGCCTGTAAGAAGTACACTGATCCCGCGGCTTCCCTTCCTTATGGATAACGACAATAGTAGCAAGACGTTGGTCAGGGGGGAGGGAGCCCGCCGCCTGTGCCTCAAGGAACATGTCCCGGAGATACGGCGCAATCTTATCTGGGCGCAACGTATATAATTCGATGGGAAGGCCATTAGGACCCATGGCCTTGCCAGAAGCAATAGAGCGAATGGCCAAAGCAATCTCATCCGGCGACGGGGCCGCGTCCATCAATAATTTATCCTCATCAGATAGAGATGGCAAAGCAATGTCTTTAAGCAGCAGGCGAGAGTCTTCCTCCGATCGCTCAGAGACCGGAGAGTAAACCCCGTGAAAATACTCCGCAAAGCAATCAACAATATCACCAGGGTCCGTCACACACACACCATCCACCCTCTCAACAACCGGCACCACTTGACTTGCTCTCTCCTTCTTATCCAACCAGGCAATCAACTTTCCCGCCTTATCACCCATATCGTACAAACGCCCCTGTTGCTCCCTGCTCATACTCTTAGCAGATTCAGTAACCAGCGCCTTGTAGTCGGCCTGTTTAAGCCCCAGCACATGCAATCTGCCATCCGTAACACCTTGCTCCAAATCGATCTCTAACTCGTGATCTCATTTTCTAGTCGAACCACCTCTTTCGCCTCGCATTTTTTGGTATTGGAGATGAGAGACAGGGCCTGGCCCCGGAGCACCGTCTTAAAGGCCTCCCAAAGGGAGACGGCGGAAGACACCGACCCCACGTTGTCGCTAAAATAGTGTTCCAGGGACCTAACCAGGTCTGCACGGATCGTGGGGTTTCGTAGGTACCAGGGGTTGATCGGTGCCACCCTCCCCACCGCTCCCATGGCGATATCTAAGTGTAGCAAAAGAGGGGAGTGATCAGATATACCGCGGGCCAAGTGTCGCACCTCCCCAATCATCCCAGCTTGGGCCGCAGGCACTAGCATATAGTCAAGCCTCGAAAGACTACCATGGGCCCCGGAGTGGAAGGTATATTGTGCTTGTCCAGGGTGTTTCAACCGCCAACAATCTATCAGTCCCAGGGTATCCAGAAAGCCCCCCAGCCAGTTCTGGGCCCGAGGGAGGTCCCTAGGGGGGTGTCGATCTTTAACTCCGGAAACCACTGCGTTAAAATCCCCCCCCCCCCCAAGACCAAAACCCCCCCCGGAAGCCCAAGTAGCAGGCGCCCCAAATCAGCAAAGGTGGCCGTCTGCAGGCCCGGCGGCACGTAGACAGTAACCAGCGAAATCAACTTACCCTCCCATCTCCCCACCAGCGCAGTGTAGCGCCCTCAGTCGTCGTGGAGCACCTCATCCACCTCCAACGGGAGAGAGGTCCTAACTAAAATGCCCACTCCCCTCGAGCCAGAGGTGAAACCAGAATGGGCCAGAAGGCGATATCCTCGCCTGTTCATGGCATGGAAAGAGTTCCCTATGAGGTGCGTCTCCTGCAGAAACACAATGTCAGGCGAAATACGTTTCAAGAACTGCAGGACCACCCCCCGCTTTATCCTGTCCCCCAGCCCATTCACATTCCATGAAAGAAGTCTCAACCCCTTACCCCCCTCCCCCCCAGCACAAAATATCCCCCTCCCGGAGAGCACAATCATAATAACACAACAGAAAACATTACCCCGCCTTGTGATGCAAACAAACAAACCCCAACCCCACCCCATCAACCCCAACAAAACTCCCCCCTCCCTGCACCCCTGCGTGAGCCCAAACAGCCCCCCCAACGTGCAGTGTGCCTGTCGCCCCAATATGAAACTCACTACAAAGAAGACAAGAAAAACCGCAGAAGGAGGAAAGGGCCCCAGCAAGCCCCCCGCAACCTCCAAATACCAAAGGGCAAAGTGTTACAAACTGGAGTCCAGTGCAGCCACAGGTGCAAAACGTTACCAGTCCGGTCCATAGTCAGGATCCCTGTTCGATTCCTACTCCGTCGAGCACTCTCCGCTCTCCGCCATCCGACCTTCCCGACCTTGACTCCTAGGTAGGGCATCCAGCCACTCTCCAACCGCCTCCGGCCGGTCAAAGAAATGCGAGCGACCCTCTAACTCAACCCGCTGCCTAGCTGGGAATAGCATCGCATATTTCAGCTCCATGTCCCTCAAGCGCCGTTTGATGGCCAAAAATCCCAACCGTTGCTTTTGAACCGCTTGCGTGAAGTCTGGGTAAAAGCTAACATTAGAGTTCTCAAACTTTAATGGCCCAGCCACCCTCGATGCTTGAAGGATAGCATCTCTATCCCGAAAATAAAAAAGTCGGGCAATGATAGGCTGCGGGGGAGCACCCCCCTTGGGCGCACCACCCGGAATCCTGTGGGCCCGTTCCACAGCCAAGAACTTGCTCAGTCCCTTGGGTGCTAGATGAGTCACCACTAGATCCTCCACAAAAAGATCCGCAGCAGACTCCTCCGATCGTTCGGGCACCCCAATAATACGGACATTATTCCGCCTGGCCCTGCTTTCGGAATCCTCAAGGCGACGGTCAGTCAGGTCACTGGCGAGCCGCAACCTCCGCACCTCTGTCTGCAAAGCGGCCACATCCACAGTTAAGCTCGACGCCGCTTGAGTCAATGAGTCGACCCGGTCATTTGTTTTGGACAGGTCCGCTCTGACCAAATTCACATCAATCAACACCGAGTCCAATTTATTAGCCAGGGTATCAAATTGCTGGTTCACAGTCGCCTTCATCTCCTCAATGGCCCCCATGACATCCAGCAGAGTCAATTCGGACGATGCGCCCGAGGTCTCCTTGGGCCGCTCAGGCGATTTATGTGATCCACTAGGGGATCCCTTTGGCTGTGCATAGCGGTCCATGTTGTTGGCCTGGGTATAAGCTCCCCTCCGGGTAGACTTGTGTTTCAGCTTGTCGCCGTCCACTCTCGCCGCCATCATCAGCAACCACCAAGGTCAGCACCCTCCAGCACCCGGAGGAAGGCCAGGCGACCAATGCAGGAGATCCGGGCCACCAACTGAAATAGGCCCGTTGACAGTTCGAGAATCAGGCCATGCACTCCGTCCTCGGCGCTGCTTACCCGAAGTCCCGACGTCAGTTTCCGCAGATCAACTCGAAACCGAAAGTGAAAACACGGGGTCCGGGGCAGGCCCAGACTGGCATACCGCTGTTGTTCACTTCGCACCCGGGCACCTCACCAACTCGAGTTCGGGACCAAAGCCGGAGAAGGCCGCAAACTTCAGATCGCCACCAGTCCGGTTCCCGGAGTCCGATTTCGATTTGGAAAACGAGTGGCACCTTAGCGCAAGATCATAGACAAAAGCCCATCTAGAAAACCAGGATTATGACAGGATAGACGTGGGAGGTTGCGGAGGCCCTCGGGAGCCACAAGCCTACGCGGCCATCTTGGTTGCGCGCTAGGCTCCTCCCCCGAATAACTCCAGGAGCTCATTTTTAATGGCTTCCCGTAAGGAATCCGATTTACCTCTAGCTAAGCAAGCTACCCACCTTACGAGGGCAATCAACCCCTGTATCCAACAACTTCGAAGTCCGAATTCCAGCCTGAAGATACAGTGCAAGCTTTGTTAAAAGAAGAAATTCTTCTTAGTACCTTTCCTTCCATTTTATGCAAGAATCTCCAGTGTTTTAACTCCACTAATTCTAATCCGTACAGTAGAGTTGCAGGGATCTTTGCTCTAAATACATCCAAAAATAGTGTGAAATGTCTCTTCCCTGTAGCATTGTACAAGGAACATAACCCCATACCATGAGCCGATGCTTTATGCGAATTATGCTCAATGTGGGGTTTCTCACTTAGGTTTGCTGAAATTATTTTACCTAAGAAGATGTAGGTTTTAACCACCTCTAGTTTCTGTCCTCCTATGGCCCATCTATAGTTTTCAGACCTACATTTTTTCTTTCCAAAAATGCACATAATTTTACTTTTCGAAGCGTTAATCTTCATGTAATGTGCTTCTGCAAATTGATTTAATGCATGTAGGCGGTTAGACAAGCCCTTCGGGGTTAAATCTAATATGAGGATATCATCTGCATACATTAAAACAGATATTGATGATCCTCCAATTATCGGGGCTATCCCACCACACACTGAAATGGAAGTAGGTAGGTCTACCGTATATAGTGAAAACAATATAGGGGCCAGTATGCACCCTTGTTTCAACCCGTTCGGAGAAGGGATAGATTGAGAAAGACCCCTTTCTCCGCCTTGTAGTACCTTACACCACGTGTTCGAGTGAAGAGATTTTACAAGTTCAAGTAACTGTATTGGCATTCCTAATGTAGCAAGCTTTCTCCACAGCGTTGGACGATCTACCTTGTCGAACGCTGTGGAGAAATCGATAAATGCCGCATATATTCCACCACCTCGAACACGTACGTATTTATCAACGATCACCTGTAATGCTGTTAAATTATCAAGTGTAGCATGCTCTTTGCGAAATCCAGTTTGTTCCAAGGGTAAAATATCATTTAATTCTATCCATTCAGTAATTAAAATCAAAAGACATTTAGCAAAGATTTTTCCTATAGAGTCCAATAGAGCTATTAGACGATAATTCGCAGGATTATCCCGCTCTCCCTTTTTAAATATGGGAATTAATATACTTCCCCTCCAAGAGTTAGGGACTGATCTCGATAGGAAGCATGCATGAAACACTGGAAGAAGAATCCTACTCCAGGAAGTGACATCTTGCTTTATTATTAACATGGGCAACTCGTCTGGACCCATAGCTCCGGAAGCGCGCATACTCTTTATCACCGAAGCTATGGTTTTCTCGGTCGGAAGCTCTATATTAGGCTCACTATTCGGGGCTAGGTTCAGTTATCACCCTCTACACTGTTAAATGCGTACAAACTAGATATAAATAGTATCCAGACATCTTCAGCGATAGAGATGGGGGAAGTTCTTGCACCACATCCCTTCCCTATTATGGACCAGAATTCTCTAGATTTATTAAAGGCCGATGCCTCTCTTAACCTAATCCAGAGAGAATCTTCTTTTTCTCTTTTTAATTTTGTTCTAAGTCTGGCCCTCCTTCTTCTTAGTAAGGCTAACTTATGCTCATTTTCCCTAGATCTACTAAGGTACTGTTGCCTCACAAGTTTATTTATTTCCTTATTTAAAGGTAGTAATATACTAGGAGGGAAGTGTAACTTCTTAGGATTTCTTGATTTCTTAGCTGTCATGGTAAGCTTCTTCTTAAAAATTTCAAAGTGTGAGAATTCCCTACCCTGCCATTCATCTAATTCAAATAAAGTTTGGGCAAGAATATTTTGTACATCTTTCATAGTGGAAGGGGCCCAGAAGCACCTTCCAGACTTACAATGAATAGAAACACCTTTATTGATTAAAGACCAAGAGTCAGTATCTGGAGGTTGTAATGAGACAGTTATATTAATCACATTATGGTCGCTCAAGGAGGATTGAGAGATCATTATGTCTCGAATATAAGAGAATGTATCATAGTCCATAATTACATAATCCAGGATGGATTCACCCCTAAATGACTTATGTGTAAATTTAGCGGGAATGTCAGAAGGCATCCTACCATTTACGATTAGCCCCTCTAAATAACTAAGTTCTTCAAGTAATATCTTTCCTCTTTTATTAGTTTTTATTTTACTAGGAAAGATTGCTTGGGTATATTATATGCTTCTTCCTTAAATTTGTTTCTAAACATATCTATACTTGAAGTGGACACTTTGCTATTTAAGTCACCCATGAGTAAGATATATGGGGGCTGATCAAGCTCTAATAATTGTTTTACATAGGAAAACATTCGCTTCAAGACAATGTTAAAAATATCTTCAGGTGGTATGTATGCATTTAAAATTACAAGAGAAGTCCGTCTACCTACAGACGCTAGATTATTGATAGTTATTGATTGAAAGAGATTACTAGTGTCCTTATAATGGGAAAATTGCCATTGTAATGAATTAGATAAAAAACAGGCAATTCCACCTTTCGCATGACCTTTTTTTGAGGGTATAGCGGCGGCCTCGAAGACAAAATAATCTTTCCCCCCATATAGGATATTTTTACACCATGTTTCCTGAATACATAGCACATCTGCGTTCAAGGAGAATAGATAATCAAGCTTCTCTGGGCAATTATATAATCCTGCTGCATTCCAAGATATGACTTTTAATTGTCTGTTAAAGATGTTGAAACAGTCTTGGATTATTCGATGTGTTATTAGATAAGACTCCTGGTAGCCAATTCCAATGTTGATTATCTTCTGTTAGAGGAATATCCAAATTCTCAGGGGGTGAGAGTACCTGAGAAACCATGCGTTTACCTCTAGAGACCCAGATCTTTAGATCTTTAATGTGGATGGACGGATCTTCCTGCCGAAAACCCAACTTTGAAACTCCTTCTCTGGAGAAAATACGCTTTCCATTATTAAAAAAGGGTAACACGTCAATCCCTCTACGTTGGAATGTTTCCGCTTGTTGGAGGACAAGATTAGCAATTATTTTTTAACAGAATTTTACCCTTGCTCGTGGCCCATTTTCAAACTTTATTACTGAAACCAAATCAATATCACTTGACAAAATAAGTTTTAAGCTTTCAATATCCTTAAAGCAATTGAGCAACCATGATCTGTTCAAATTTAGGTCTGAATCAAATAAGGGAAGAAAATCCAGTGACAAGGTATCCACACATGGATTAAATTTTTTTAGAGGTGCAATAATTAAATTTGTGGTCACATCGGCTGGGGGCCGAAAAATAGGTGCCGATGGATTAAGTACCCTTGTTACAGTAGGCATATTTCTTGTAACTTCATCCATTGGTGCCGGAGGCTCTATCTCATTAACCTCAGAACATAGGACTCCCCCATTCATAGTGCTGTCATCAAGGGGACCTTCTGCTATAGGGTTAGTGAAACAACCAGCAGCCTCATTAGAGGAAGTATCCAATAATAAACTATCTGGAGTTTCTATAACATCAAGTGCTTCTGTATTTACCTGCTTTTGAAAAATAATTTGCCTCTGTCTTTTCTTCTTATATTTGCGAACAGGTTTCCTATTTTTCCCTTTGTTCTTTCTACTTTTTTCTTTTACTATCCCCTTAGTCACTACGGTTCCTTCAGGTTCTTTTTTATCCTGATTAAAAATGGGAAAAAGTTCATTTCCAGCGGTTTGATTAACCTCTACCAAACTTTCTTCCTTCAAAGTCGGTTCCAAATCTTTCCTCCAATTTAAAGAGAATGGAGTAGGAGTCTTAGAGGGCTCATGAATATCTACTTTTAATGACATCCCCACTGGTACATTTTTTCTCAATTAATTATTGCTGTCAGGAACATTCTGGACAACAGGTTCAATAGGGGAAATAGACCCATTCTCAGCATTTTTAGCAATTAATACTTTCAATATCTCAGTAACTGAGCCCAAAATGCAGTCAGAACTCCCAACAAATTTACCCAATAAACATAATATGGAAG
The DNA here is from genome assembly GCF_964204655.1 of Triturus cristatus. Lineage (NCBI taxonomy): Eukaryota > Metazoa > Chordata > Amphibia > Caudata > Salamandridae > Triturus > Triturus cristatus. The sequence goes on from NC_140595.1 coordinate 244,320,867, forward strand.
TCAATAAATGTTCAAGTGCTATCAGAGAATCAGAAATTGGTTTATCATTTTTTGAATATCCAGATGCAGTGAGAGAGCAGATAACTGATAAATTGAATTGCGGAGATTTCAAATCACTCTGTATTGAGGGAATATCATTGGATGTTATAGAAGGAGTGCTACTATATAACAGTAATCCTGATGGCGTTGCTCCATTTGGAGTTTTACTAGGTTCAGGCTGTTTCAAGATTCTCTCGTCCATATAGCGACCACACAATTCAAGATCGATACTGGACGGAATAGAGATTTCTTTTATATCCACCTCCTGATTTTCTGTGTCCTTAAGAGTGTTAAGCTGAAGAACTTTCGAATTTGCTTTTATAAGATCAGAGTTGTCTCCTTTGGATAAACATACTGGGAGGTCTACATCTTTAGTCAGAGACCGGGTGGGCGAGTTTTTTTCCGTAGTTAGCACAGGATTAGTATCGTTCACTACTTCTAACTGCGGTTCCGTCATTATCATCTCATCGTCAGTGATTATTGGAACTTCCATATATTTGTTCACTGGTTTTTCCCATAATTTCAACAACTGCATCTGTCCCTTAAGTTGTACGCTATTTTCATATTTATTCCTCAAGGGGTTGGATCTGGTTTTTATACATGACCTCCCCCCTAGGACTCTTCCAGAGCGTAATTTCTTTGCTGTCATTTTGTGTGGAAAATGACTAACCAAGCAGCGACGGAATATGTGAATGTTTTTAAATTTATATGAATAAATAAACAGTTAATAAGATATGAATCCACGGAGAAAAAGAAGTAAATATGCGGCCAGTCAATAGATATATCTCCTTCACAGTTTACTCGCCTTCGATCACTGTCAGGACTTACTTAAAAAATAAAAATAACAGGGCCCTGCCCGGCCTACCTCGGCCACTGAGGGCCACAGAGGGCCCGCCCTTTGCCCGGGCTTCGCCCGGCGTCCAGCGAGACGGTGGTGATGCTGCTTTTGAGCGCCTCCTGGCGCTAGCACATGACGCGGCAGGGCGCTGGGGCTTCTGGGGATTGTAGTGCAGTCCTCGCTCGTCTCCGTTCGGCGGCCCCGCTCAGTTGTCAGGAGAGCGAAGGGCGGCGGAAGACAAGCGGTAGGAGGTCCACGGGCAGAGAAATTATCCCCAGGCAGTAAGTGCACGAAAAATGGCAACACGCGCTTCTTCTGTTCAGCAGTCAGGAAAGTTTCCACCCACTCGATCGTGGTAATGCTGCTTTTGAGCGCCTCCTGGCGCTAGCACATGACGCGGCAGGGCGCAGGGGCTTCTGGGGATTGTAGTGCAGTCCTCGCTCGTCTCTGCTCGGCGGCCCCGCCCAGTTGTCAGGAGAGCGAAGGGCGGCGGAAGACAAGCGGTAGGAGGTCCACGGGCAGAGAAATTATCCCCAGGCAGTAAGTGCACGAAAAATGGCAACACACGCTTCTACTGTTCAGCAGTCAGGAAAGTTTCCACCCACTCGATCGTGGTAATGCTGCTTTTGAGCGCCTCCTGGCGCTAGCACATGACGCGGCAGGGCGCTGGGGCTTCTGGGGATTGTAGTGCAGTCCTCGCTCGTCTCCGCTCGGCGGCCCCGCTCAGTTGTCAGGAGAGCGAAGGGCGGCGGAAGACAAGCGGTAGGAGGTCCACGGGCAGAGAAATTATCCCCAGGCAGTAAGTGCACGAAAAATGGCAACACACGCTTCTACTGTTCAGCAGTCAGGAAAGTTTCCAGCCACTCATGAAGGCGCCAAAGTGGCGGCGGACCCCGGCACAGGAACACACAGCAGAGGCGGCGCGGACCCGGCGGTCAGTTAAGTTTTCACTTTTTTTTGTTTAATTAAACTTTATTTTTAAACCCCCTGGCCCTCCACCCTCGTGCGAACCCCCCCACACGTCCCCCGAGCTGCGCTTGATTTACATTTGAAAGTAGGCAAATTTGCTTTACTGCTAGAGCTGCCGACTTTAATTGGAGCTCGGGAACCGGGTTCGATCCTCGTGTGGGCTCAGCATCCTGTGATTCTGGGCAATTTCAGTTATCTCCCCGTGCATACCAAAAATGAATGTGTCCTTGTGCTACGTAACTGGTGTTCGTGTAAAGCACTCAGATACCTTCGGGTGGAGTTAGCGCTATATAAATCTGCAAAAATAAATGTTAAAGATGAAATTAATCTCTTTTTTTCAACTGTCTAACTATAACCATACTCGACTTCCGCTCCTTCAACGTATGTCCTACTTCCGGGACAGGTCTTTCCCTGCTATTGACACGCTTTTATACCAGCGGGTATTCGGGATTTGTAGTTCGTTCCCTTACTATTGCCATTTCGTATTGTATTCATAGTGGGTTGTAGAACTATAGTCCCCACCATACCGCCGGGGAGGTGTCTGCTCAGCTGACTGTTCAACACTACTTGAGTTATGCCATTCATCAGTTTCCAGTTGTAAAGAATTCTCTGCAGCAGCTGATCTCGGTAGTCCCTGGAATAGCAGATGATCGTAGCGTCTTGTCTCTTTGATGTGGACTGTACTCTCACAGCCGCCAGACAGGTACCAATTTTATTTTCCTTTACACAACTCATTGTCTTTTCTTTTAATTACAGTGACATTTTTCTGGTAAATTCATATTGTTGTAGCAAAATTTGACTCCTCGACGGTTTTTACTTTATTCTGTTTATTCAGCTTAAAGTTGTAGACTAAAATATGATTTTATATTATCAGAAAATATTACAATTTGTAGTATTAGAAATCCACAAGGGAATACTAATGTTAATTGATTTATGAAAGATGCACTAGAAACTGAGACGATGCTGATTTTGCCAAATACTCGGAACCCATCGTCCATTACTTTTCGCAGATAAAAACGTGTAACTTCTTAAAGGTACTGCTACCAAAGGATATGTATTTTTTTAGCAGACTGAAAAATATGCTTACATACATTTCAGTCTTATAGACTCTGATAGGTGTACGCACGGTTCTATCTCCCCCTCCATGAATTACACCCAGATATCAAAATTTAACCCTTTGTCATTAATTCTTGGAGGGGGAAATTAGAGCATGTGTCAGGCCTGGACTATTTATTTTTTGGCAGTTTTACAATGTGCGAACAAAAACAGTTCTTTTTTTTGTTTGCCAGAGTTTAGAACTCTGTTTTTGTTTGTGCAATGTTATTGAAGTGCAAAAAATGCAATGCTGCTTGTCATCATACATACCAATAGCCCTGATTCAAGGACATTGCCTCTGCTTCAATATGTCAGTGTGGAATATAATAGATTCTCCCTACTATTTTTTACAAAAAACTACCACTTGCCTGCTCTAAAATATTGTCATATATGCCAGCGATGTTGCCAGCATCTGAAAGAAAGTACACCTAGTATTGTAATGGTGCAATGCTAGTTCTCCAGGGCATCCTGAAGTCTGAGGCTGTCTGGACAATTATTGTAGAATGTATTGCCTGTTTCCTTTGGAACCGGATGAACTAGATACTATAGCAAGTTCAATGAATTGCCTAATACTTTAGTTTGGTGAGCTGAAACAGTTATTGCTTAACTCTTAACTCTGGAAGTTGATGTAGTCTTAGATGCTCAGTTGTTGTCGATATAGCAGGAGATGACATGTACTGCAGTCTTTTGAAACTGGGAGTGACCATTTTTATAATGGAACCCCCCCCCAATCCCCCCCTGCCCAGCTGACCCTCTCTTCGCAGAGTATCCTTTGAAAGGGCTTGGAGCCCCCACATTCGATGGTGACACTCCAGACGAGTTTGTGTGAGATAGGTATCGCCGCCCTGTAATGGCCATAGAGCGGACTGGGAGTAATTGACTAGAGCAAGTAGGCAACAGTTTGGTAAAGAAACCTGCAAAGGTAACTGTATACATTCCTGTACATTTGTAAATGGAGCCTAGCAGAAATAAAACACAGTTTCTGGCTAGGGTCCCAGGCTAGGGCCTATTGCTGCGTTTTATGGTAGTGGAGTGTTTTGTGAGTACCTGCAGTTCACCACAAAAACTAAGTGCCAGTTGTCCAGGTTAGATGAAGATGTAAAACGGCACCCACCATGACAAAAATAGGCTCTTGACTGGTACTCGGTTAGTCGATGAAAATGTGAGGCCACATTTCAGCCATAGATGTCAAGTACTGCAGAGGGAACAAAATAACCCTCAAGTACACTTCTTAGCCCCTATGATGAAGGTGATAAGAGAGGAGGGACCCATATGAATAGAAGTCTCTGACTGTAGTAGTAGCAGCTTACCGTGTCGAAACAAACAACAATTCTATATTCGAGTTTTGCTTGGATTGTCTCTTCTCCACAGTCCTGAAGTTTAGGTGTGTATGTTTTTGGGAGTGTTAAGGCAGATTGTCAGAGAAGGGTGGGGGAGGTACAATATTGTAAACTTGTGGCTGGGTGATTGTGGGAGATGGGGGGGGTTTGTTATCATGGTGCGTGCTGCTCTCCTTTAGTGGTCTGGGGCAGTTTTTAATCTGTTTAATATTTCAAGGCTATACGTTCCCACTGCTTAATAAGCCTTGCTTTATCGCTGAATTCATTTGCTTTAAAATGCATCATTTGCAATCTTTTTTAAATTTCTTTCGCAGGAGAGGGACTCTTCCTAGAGTAGACCCCAGATTTGTCCCTTGAACTTACTCACATCGCTAACTAGTGTTTAACTAGTGTTTTCTATTGGAAAGGGTAGAGCCAAAGCAGTCTTGGTTAGTACCCTAGCCCTCTTCAGAAGTCAGACTTGTTTGGCAACCCAGAAATTCTCTGAAATAATGTATGAGTTGTCTCTTATTAATGCTTAGTCGAACTGAATTTTTAGTCCATTTATCACAGAAATAGTGCTGAAAGTCGCACCTAAAAGATGCCAATTTTAAAAATATTTCTTCGCGGGTGATAACCCCCTGCACCCCCCTAATTGGCATCGGGCTCGCTCGCTGCGCTTGCTCACGTGCGTTGATTCACTCAGCATACGCCGCACCAGTTTCAAATTCCACCAGCCGCCCCTGCTAGTAACAAATTATTCACAGAAAATTTGAACAGAACCGTTTGAAGCGAAGAGGCCCAAAAGTCAGCTTTTAACAGCTTAGAAAACCTGTGAATTTCCCACTGGGCACTAAAATGTCAACATTGTAAAAATAATTATATATATTTTTTCTATTCACTGCTCCCGTGGAAGCATTATCTTTAAAAAAAAAAAAGAAAAAAAAAAGAAGAAAGTTAGTTACCAATAAAAAGAGATCTACTTACCATCTTCAGAATCCAGTTTTGAGGCATACTTCCAGAGCAATTTTGGTAAGAAGTCTAAAAGAAAAGACAATAAGAGAAGAACAAATATAGATTGGAAGAGAAGGCTAATGCATTAAATTCATTCTAGTTCACAGAATCACAGGAGACATCACACAAGACTAGACTAATAAAAAGAAGAGAAGCATTGGTCACTTCAGGCAGGGTAGGTACACAGAAAAGGAACAGACAATATATATAGAACTGAAGAGGGTTAGAGACAAAAATATAATTTGTGTGAATACATTTCTTACAGCAAAAACACCTGTCCAGCCAATGAGAAGTAGCCGGATATATGCCTTGACAGAGCGAGAAGACGAATACCTGAGGGAGTATGTACAGACGTATTTAGAGAACGGATTTATCAGACCGTCACAATCCCCAGTCTCTTCTCCGCTTTTTTTTATTCCAAAGAAAAACGGAGAATTAAGAACCTGCATCGACTATAGGGCAATAAATCGGATAACAGTTAAAAATCGGTATCCCTTGCCTTTATCTCAGTATTATTGGATCAGGTGAAAGAAGCAAACATTTTTACCAAGTTGGATTTGAGAGGGGCGTACCATCGAGTCCGAATTTGAGAAGGAGACGAATGGAAGACAGCATTCAGGACCAAGCATGGGCTTTTTGAGTATCAAGTAATGCCTTATGGCCTATGCAACGCCCCAGCCGCTTTTCAACACTTCATCAATGATGTGTTGAAAGAATTCATTGATCGGAATGTAATAGTGTACATAGATGATATACTAATCTACTCAAACACCGTAGAAGAGCATGAAGAACATGTTAAACAAATCCTGCAGAAACTGCGAGAGAACAGTTTATTTGTAAAATTAGAGAAATGTGCATTCAGCGTTTCCTCCGTGGAGTTTTTGGGTTTTGTGCTAGCGCCGAGTGGAGTAACCATGGATGAAAATAAAATCAAGGCAGTTTTGGAATGGGAATCCCCTAAATCAGTGAAAGAAATTCAAAGTTTCATAGGATTTGCTAATTTCTATAGGAGGTTTATTCAAAATTTCTCTCAGAAGTTGGTCCCAATGACAAGATTACTCAAGAAGGATGTCAAGTTTGATAGGACAAAGGAAGCAGAAGAATCATTTAATCAATTAAAGAAGGATTTCACCACTGCGCCCATATTACTTAATCCCAATCCATCAGAGCCATTTTTTGTAGAAACAGACGCCTCCAATTTGGCTTTGGGAGGAGTGTTATCCCAAAGACACAAGTCTACTGCACAACTGCACCCAGTGGCATATCGTTCTAGGAAACTAACAGCAGCGCAAATCAACTACACCATCACGGAGAAAGAGTTATTAGCCATTAAAGATGCATTCAAGGAGTGGAGACACTATTTGATGGGAGCTAGACATGTGGTAACAGTTTATATTGACCATAGAAATTTGAAAATGTTGAAGTCGGCGAGGACCCTAACTCCTAGACAACTACGTTGGTCATTATATTTCGCCGATTACGATTTTGTCATTACCTATCGTCCAGGTTGGCAAAATGGTAAGGCTGACGCCTTGTCTAGGAAGGGAACCGAAGGAGTTTTGGAAGAGGTTAAGGCACAGACAATCATACCAGCAGAAAAGGTGATTGGAGCAGTTCTGCGAGAGTCGCAGGCAGAAGGAAATCAGACCTCGATGTCCTTTGAAGAAATGGTAGAATGGGTGAAGGAAGATCCTGAGCGAGAAATTCGAGAAGGGTTACCGTGCCATTAAGGAGCTCTTTACCTGCCAACTTTTGAAATGCAGCAAAGTGCTTTGAAGGAGTGTCACAATGAAAAATGCAGGACATAAAGGGATTACAAAGACTGAAGACCTAGTGAGACGACGTTTTTGGTGGCCAAGCGTGGTAAAAGATGTGAGACAATATGTGATCACATGTGAGATCTGCGCTAGGGGAAAGCCAGAGCGGCAAGCTCCCAAGGGGTTACTGCAACCCATGCCAACTCCACCTGACCCATGGCATACCATAACTTTGGATTTAATAGTTCATTTGCCATCTAGTAGAGGTTTTGATACAATATTGGTATGCGTAGACGCATTTACTTAGATGGCCCATTTTATACCTTTAAAGGGCGTTCCCACGGCAGCAACTTTGGCACATACCTTTAGTCAAAACATAGTTTGAACCCATGGCATACCAAAGGTTTTGATATCAGACAGGGGTTCTCAATTCTTATCCCATTTCTGGAAGGCCTTTACTGAGAAATTGAATATTGACACCAGGTACACCACCAGTTATCACCCAGAGACAGATGGCCAAACAGAAAGAACAAATCAGGAATTAGAACAGTACCTAAAATTGTGTCTGTTAGAACAGGAGGGTGATTGGCCCGATTTCCTGTGGGCTGCAGAATTTGCGCATAACAATGCAAAGAATGTGTCTACAGGTTACTCTTCTTTTTATTTAAATACAGGAAGACATAATCATCAATCCTTAAGTTTTCAGGAAGTAGATGTACCTGCGGTCACAGATTTAGTTGGACACATGACACAAGTGCATAGATTAGCCACAGAAAACTTATAGCCACAGAAAACTTAGCCAAGGCAAAGGAGAGTTACAAATTTTATGCAGACAAGAAAAGAAGAAGAGATCCAGAATTACAAGTAGGAGATAAGGTGTGGCTAAACACAAAGAATCTTAGGCTTAAGGGAGAAATTACAGCCCAGATTTGTAGGCCCTTACTTGGTTGAGAAAAAGCTAAGTACATTAAATTATCAGTTGAGATTGCCTAAAGGTTTACGGGTTCATCCAGTGTTTCATGTCTCCTTGTTAAAAAAGGTGTCAAATGATTTACGGATTAAAAAAAAAAAAAACAATCCAAACAGAGGAAGGAGAAGAGTTTGAGGTGCAGCAAGTATTAGATTCTAAGATACGAAAGGGTCGACTGTACTATTTGTTGGATTGGAAGTACTATGGGCCTGAGGAGAGATCTTGGGAACTGTTTTCAAACGTACATGCCCCTAGATTAATTAAGGAATTTCATAGACTATTTCCAAATAAGCCCAAGCAGGGAGGAAGCTCTTTGAGGGGGGGTACTGTCAAGATTGTCAGGCCTCAAGTAAAAAACAAACTTACTGTAAGAGTAAATGACTTAAAATCCAACTATCAAAGGAAAAGACGCTATGCACAGAGCCAACCTAAAGATAGAACTAAGTCAAAGATGGCCGCTAGAACAGGAACAATGGAGCAGCAGGTTAGCGCTCTAGTGTTCCCCAACAATCACTAAGATCCAGGTGTCAGGCCGTTGGAGTGGCGCACTTCACCGAGATTCTGAGGAGAGAAGGCCGTCCTGAATTGCGTCGCGAAGCGAGAGAAGGAAAAGACTTTGTCACGCTAATCAGTGAATACACGAAATGAACTAGTAAATTAGAAAAGACATTTTAAAGTAAGACCGTTCAAATTTGAGTGCGCGTAATAAATCAGAGTTTCAAATCCAGGTATGCGCATGAGGAAGCTATGGAAATATTAGTAGTGTAGAGCAACATTTTCGACGCGCTAGGTAAGCGGCAAGCTTGGAGATAGTACAGAATTATTAGAAGACGTGCTACGTATATGCTTACAACAGAAAAAACTTCAGTCAGTGAGGAGCAACCTTCATAGAATGAAGCGCTGTTTTAGCGGAGAGTTCAGAGTCAGCACAAGTCAATAAATAGACGCGCTAAATACCAGTAAAAGTATACAAGCGATTTTCAGAAACCAAAGAGTAGTGTACTCCGTATTTTCAGAAGAAATAAAAAGAAAGCTGAGCAGAGGAACAGTAAAAGTATTTTAGGCACCAAGTTTGTTCAAGAGAGTAGTGTCTAGAATAATAAGCCTTAAACGGAGAGTAGTGACTCACAAGCAGGAATTAAAAGGTGGAAGCATTCTCTTTAAAAAAAAAAAAAAGAAGAAAGTTAGGTACCAATAAAAAGAGATCTACTTACCATCTTCAGAATCCAGTTTTGAGGCATACTTCCAGAGCAATTTTGGTAAGAAGTCTAAAAGAAAAGACAATAAGAGAAGAATAAATATAGATTGGAAGAGAAGGCTAATGCATTAAAATCATTCTAGTTCACAGAATCACAGGAGACATCACACAAGACTAGACTAATAAAAAGAAGAGAATCATTGGTCTCTTCAGGCAGGGTAGGTACACAGAAAAGGAACAGACAAGATATATATAGAACTGAAGAGGGTTAGAGACAAAAATATAATTTATGTGAATACATTTCTTACAGCAAATACACACCTGTCCAGCCAATGAGAAGATAGTAAGAAGAAGAAAGGGCGTCAACTTGAAGAAAGAAGAAGACGCAAAGTGACCGTCTCTTCTCTGTCCCATCCCCTTTCCCCCCTTGGGTTTCTTTGGTGTACTCGCTTCTAAAGAACGCGTTGCTGGGAAAGCTGAGTGAGGCATTGGGAACTTACGACATTCTGCTCCCGAGCGTAGAGAAGAGCACGAGATCTGACAGTGCCTGAGTGTTTGTGTGGGTGGGGAGTGTGTGACTCTGTACATAGATGTGTGAGTGGGTGATTCACTGGGTGCATGGTTTCAAGAGTGCATCTGTGGTGGACTGTATGGGTGGGGGAGTGTGTGTATGGGTGTGTTAGTGAGTGAATATATATTTCAGTTTCATATGTGTGAGTAACTACATATGTGAAAGGCAGTATATATGTGTGTTGGAGTATATAAATGGCTATAACTGAGTGTGTGATTGTGAGAGTGACATTATGGATGAGTCTGTGCTTGTATCAGTGATTGTACAAGAGTGTAAGTATGTGCTAGTATTTGTATGAGTAAGTGAGCTGGTGTGTGTATAACTGGATAGGTGATTAAATTGCAGTGTGATTTAATTATTTGCATGACTGACTAGGTGTGTGAGTACCTCTATGGATGAGTGGTGGTGTGTGAGTTTCTATATAGGTGTATGAGTGCATATGATAGTCCTGTACTGAGTGACCATAAGTATGAGTGATTGTACGAGTGAGTGGATGTGTGTGTAAACCTAAGAATCAGTGCGTGGGTATGTAGTTATTGGTGTTGGAGTGTCTACGGTTTTGAGAATGGTAGTCTGTAATTTAGAGTAGGTGTATCAAAGGTTATATTAGGGTGTGAGAAGATGCATCAATTTATCACATGGATGATGTCATCAGTGATGTCACTGGCCATGTCATGAGTGATGTAATATGTGACGTCATGAGCAGTGCATTGCGGTGGCGCGAGTTATAGTTAGCTGAACTAACTATAACGGGGGAATTTCTATGGTTTTGTACGAGTGAAATGTCCAACTAACTATAACTTTCCCTAAAACCTATGTTTTTTTTCAGTGAATTTCTAAGGTTTTTTAAATGCTAGTTTGTAACTATAACGTGCCTGAAACCTATGGTTTTTTCAGTGAATTTCTAAGGTTTTTTAAATGCTAGTTTCTAACTATGCCTATAGAGGTAGGACATGTAAAGAAAGAAGAAAAAACGCACAGAAATAAGCAAAACAAAAGCAGAAAGAAGCAACAGAAGTCCTCAGAGACGAAGAAAAGTGCAGGAAGAAGCAAGACATGTCCAGAAAGAACCAACAGAGGAGCGGAAACAGGCCTTGTTACTAAATCATCCTGTGCCCACAACTTTTTCAGACGGGTACTGGTGTTGCCTGACTCTGACTAACCAGGCCTAGAGCCAGTGGTATGCTAAAAGACGCTCAGAATACAGTGAAAACACCTACATACACTAGGGAACACTAATCTTTTAAAATCTAACCGCGACTTTCCCCATGGGAGCTAACGGGAGCTCGTGGCTGTGTTCACACACTGCACACGGCCCCCGTGGGTCCCCTGTGTCACTACCTTGGGTGGTTCCTTGGGGTCCCAGCGATTCTACAGGCTCTAGGCCTTGTGTCTAGTTAAGTCGTGGTTCTTATACTACTATTTTAGTATATGCTTTGGCTCGCCCCTAGGGCCTGACGTGTATTTGTGCTATTTTACTGTGATTATTGAAGTGTAACTTTTATGTGTTTTGACCTCTAGCCTCATAAAGAGACTAGGAGGGTGTGTTTAGTAATAAATACATATATTTTAATTATATACCTGGTGTAGATATCTTTCATTTAGGAACTCAAGAGATTATAGACTGGTAAAACAAGCTGCTTTACATTCCTTCAAGACTGAAGGCTGCTCTTCATAGCTACCAATAGGATAACCTTCAATAAAGGTGGTCTTTAACCTATAACCAATAAGGGGTTGTTTGGACTGATAAAGGGTGCCAACTATAACTAGTGGGCAGCATATATCAGACCAACTTCTCACATCATCCTTCCTACTTGTGAACATGTAGCATCTTGTGCTGCCGACCAGCAGCCATCCAGTCATTACCTCTGATCAGAGGTGAATATCGAAATTCTCTCTCTGCCAACAGCTCACACTAAACTTATCCCACAGGTTTTAGGCTTTTCCACGTTCAGTGTTCTGAGCAGAAGTAATAAACTGTTTATATGGAGGCACAAAAACGAGAATTCACCAAAAAGTAGTTGCTGTTGCGGAACCAACAAAACGGGTTCAACCCCTTAAGGAGGGCAGATCCGGTGCTCCTTCCTCCTGGTAGTTTCAAGCTCTGTCATTTCTCGGCTCCCTCAACACACTCAGTGGTTCTTGGTTGCCAGGTCCTGGTATATGATTGCCCATGTTCTTGCTTTGTGGAGCGTTCATGCCTGTGACCATGATGGTTCCTGCTGCTTAGACTTTGGCCTGTGTTGGCCTGGCGTCTTGTATTTGCACACCTGCCTACTGCGTTAGTGATTTTCGGTGCTAGAATCCCTCATGTGGCGGTGTAATGGCTTGCACACCACAGGACAATGATTTTAGACCTGGCATTTGCCAAGACCATTTGATTTTAATAAAATAATATGCTTAAAATACTTCTGTCCAGGGACCGTCAGCTAGCCCTCTTTGTTCATTGGTCTGTTTTTGTCATTCACATGTTCCTTCCACCCACTCCAGCATAGAGCATGGGGAAGTGGTCAGCTAACTTTGCTATGAGTGATGACATCCTGCCCTGTCACATAGAGCACGTTCACATACAGTATAGTTTCCAAAATGCCAGAGGCTACTATGTGCTTCTTGAGAACAAAAATAATTTTTGCTTTTAGCAAAAAAATAAATAATAATCTTTGAGGGCACCTTGGCTTCCACAGCAGTAACGCTTATAAAACCCTGACAACACAAAGATGTGGCCGAACGGCTTGGGTGGTGGATCTCAAATCTGGGTAACCAGGTTCGAGTCTCGGCAATGACGCTCAACATTCTGTTTTTCCTGGGCAAATCACTTAATCTCGCTGTGCCTAACAAAAATGAATGTGTCCTTGTGTAAGCCAACTGGTGCTGATGTAATGCGCTCTGATACCCGATACCTTCGAGTCGCGTTCGTGCTATATAAAAACTCCAGGAAAAAAAGCAAAAAGGTTGGCAGCAATGGTCTCCGATCTCGCACATGCTCACCTCTGGTTTGTGTTATATTAGCTGTTCCTAAAGCTCTGAATACTAATTGCTGGTGCTGCAAACAGTCAGATCTGCGACTACATATATATTCACCAAAAAAACCATAGGTTTCAGAGATGTTATAGTTAGAAATTAGCATTTAAAAAACCTTAGAATTTCATAGAAAAAACCATAGGTTTCAGGGGTGTTCTAGTTCTGCTAACTATAACGCGCGCCCGCAATGCACTGCTGATGATGTCACATATTGCATCATTCATGACATGGTCAGTGACATCACTGATGACATCTCAAATGACATCACTGATGACATCATCCAGTGAATGTGGTTTAGTTTGAAATTTAAATATGTATTCTATATATACCAATCTGTATTGAAGATTGAGTGGATATATAACTGTCTGGATGGAGGATTTAGTAGCTGTCTGACTGTCTGTTCAAGTGAGTAATTAAGTGTCTCACTTGATAAATGGATTAGTAACTAAACTATGTGAATATGTGCTTCACTGTCTCTGTTGTATAACATGCTGCATCAGTTGGTCACTAACTACATGAGTGTGTGTATTAGTTATTGATTAGTTGGGTAAGTATTTGTATGGGACACTGAGTGTGTGTGTTTGGATGGGGTGTGTGTAACTCTATGCATAGATGTGTGAATGGTTGATTGACTAGGTGTATAGGAAACAGTTGTTTGGGTGACTGAGTGTATTTGTGTGTTGGTGAGCGAATATATGTTTTAGTTGTACATCTTCAACAAAGTAAAAAAATTAAATGCATTGTATGTGAGAGTTGGTGTATATAAATAAGTATATGTAAGAGTCAGTGATTGTGAGAGTAACTATATGAATGAGTGTATAATTGTAATGGTGATTTTTTAACATATTAACTATGAGTTACTATGTGTTTAAATAAATGAGGTGTTATTGGATAATTATGTAAGTGAGTAAATGTAAGTGTGATTAATTTTTTTCATGAGTGAGTAGGATGACTGCATAACTGACTAAAATTACTGCTGATGTGTCAATGTCTATATATGTGTATGAGTGCATTTGATAGTGTTCTATTAATTAGTGACTGCATGTATAAATGATTCTGTTGTTGAATAGGTAGTTGTGTGTGTAGACTTAGGAATCAGTGAGTGGGTATGTAGTAACTGGTATTGGTGTGTCAATGGTTTCAAATATGGTACTCTGTATTTTACAGTAAGTGATGAAAGGTTATACTAGTGTATGATGAGGTGCATCAGATTGTCACGTGGATGATGTCATCAGTGATGTCATTTGAGATGTCATCAGTGATGTCACTGACCATGTCATGAATGATGCAATATGTGACATCATCAGCAGTGCATTGCGGGCGCGCGAGTTCTAGTTAGCAGAACTAACTATAACATAGGAATTTGTATGGTTTTGTACGAGTGAAATGTCCAGCTAACTAGAACACCCCTGAAACCTGTGGTTTTTTTGTGAATTTCTAACGTTTTTTAAATGCTAATTTCTAACTATAACGTCTCTGAAACCTATGGTTTTTTCAGGGAATTTCAAAGCTTTTTTAAATGCTAATTTCTAACTATAACGTCTCTGAAACTTATGGTTTTTTTCAGTGAATTTCAAAGGTTTTTTAAATGCTAATTTTTAAGTGTGATAGTAGTCATACCTATTTTTTTGTACTGATTTTCTACAGTTTAACTGTTCATTTATAAATAATTTATTCATTAAATAACATTAAATTTTTTTTTGGAAAATTGCAAAAACCATTTTTTTAAAACAATTCAAACTGAAATATTGATACATTTTTTTGTTTTCATTTTTTATTTTAATATATTGATATTACTTTCTTTTTTTTTTATTTAAAAAAAAAAATCATTTTTATTAGTTGCAAAATACAAAGGAACAACCTGGTCAAGCAGTAAGCAAATGAGTCGCTGCAGCGCCGGTTACATGCCTGGACAGTGTAAAGCGATAGGTCTTACATAACCCCATGAAGGAAGAGATCTTTCAGTCCATACTCTCCAATACGGAGCGGCGGGCCTTCGGGGGCTCACATATCTCCCCTCTGTATTCGTTCCACTTCGACCACACCTCCCCCCACTTTCGGGGGCACCCCGCGCCGTGTACACAGTCTTCTCTTGCAGCATACACCAATCCATGTCTCGTTGCCAATCTGCCAGTTTCGGCGGAGCAGGTGCACCCCACAGGCGGGCTATGTTTCTTTTTGCCACTATTTGCCCCTGCGTGACCCAGAGTTTCCCTCTCGCAGATAAGTCTGTGGGTTCCCAAATGTTCAGGAGGCATCTTTTTGCCTCCGGGCGTAAGTCCACTTCCCATACCTCCTGCATGCAAGCCACCACCCTCCTCCAGTACCGCTGTACATACGGGCATTCCCACAGAATATGGAAGAAAGAGGCGGCTACCCCGCAGCCCCGCCTGCAGAGCCCCTCCCCCCCCCCCCGTCCCATCGCCTGCAGTCTCGTGCACGATATGTACACTCTATGTTGCACTTTAAGTTGTATAAGCCGAAGTCTGGCCGATATCGCCACCTCCCTCGGGGAAGCCAGTGCCACCACCCACTCCTCATCATCAGTCTCCAGTCCATCAGCCACCCATTTCTCTTTGAGGGAGCCGAGAGGGTCAGGTGGATTATTTATCAATTTCTTATATGTAAGTGAAATGACGTGCTCGGGCATGTAGCCGTCGAGTAACCTGTCCTCAAGAGGGGAGGCCTGTGGGGGTTTAGTCCCTGGCGGTATGTTGGCGCAAAGGGAGTGTCTGATCTGCAGATATCTGAAATATTCAGTAGGAGCTAAATCGTAGGTTTCCTGCAGGTAAGCAAAGGATCTGA
This sequence comes from Triturus cristatus, assembly GCF_964204655.1. Taxonomy (NCBI): domain Eukaryota; kingdom Metazoa; phylum Chordata; class Amphibia; order Caudata; family Salamandridae; genus Triturus; species Triturus cristatus. The sequence goes on from NC_140595.1 coordinate 244,336,463, forward strand.
CCCCCTTGGGCCCCCACAGGTCTTTTACCTGCGAGATGCCAATAAGGTCCCAACTACGGAATCCATTCGTATGCCCCAGGCTGCCCAGTCTCTCCGACGCCCACAGTGGAGTGGCCAGAGTCAGGGTGCCGGACCAACCCAGTTGCCGGTGCGCCGCGTGCCATATTTGCACTGAGTGTTTGGTCGGCCCAGTGAGCTGATGTTTCCCGGGTTTGGAGTAGAGTGCGATTTCATAATTCCCACCTGGGAGTAGCCATCGATCCATCCCGTACCCTGGGTCATTACCGTCCCTGTACGTCCCGTGGTTAATTGCCGCTAAATGGGCGGCCCAATAGTATTTGCGGATGTCCGGGAGGGCAATCCCTCCATCATACCATCCCAGTGTAAGCTTACGCAGCGCTATCCTAGGTGTACCTGCCCAGAGAAGGGCCCGCTGCGCCGCCTCAATAGCCACAAAATAGGAATTCGGCACTAGGTCTGGGTAGTTTTGAAGGGCGTAGAGGAACCGCGGAAGTGCCATCATTTTGAATAAGGCCGCACGGCCCAGCAGGGATAATGGAAGCCTCCGCCAGACCTCAGAGTCCCGCTGGAGCCGTCGCAGGGGTGGCAGTAGATTCTGTTCGTATGTAAGTGCCCTGTCCACTGAGGCAAAGACTCCCAGATAACGGAACCCACCCTCTGCAAAAGTGAGAGGGCAGTCGCTGGGAAGCCTGGGGGGGCTGCCGTGGAGGACATAAATTAGGGACTTGCCCCAGTTAATGCGGATTCCCAAATTTTTCCCGAAACTTGTAAAAATATCCATGGCTGCTACAATTGACCGTCGAGGATGGGATAAGTAAAGAAGGACATCATCGGCATACAGGGAGATTTTGTCTTCCCATCCGTCCGCCCACTGTATTCCTTTGATGTAAATATCTTGCCTAATCCATGCCGCAAGAGGCTCAAGGGAGAGCGCAAATAAAAGGGGCGAGAGCGGGCAGCCCTGTCTGGTTCCCCTCCCAAGGGCGAAGACCTCCGAGACCCTATTATTTACCACCACCTGGGCAAGGGGCTCCGAATACAGGAGACAAACCCAGGCTATGAAGTTGGGGCCAAAGCTCAATTTCCGGAGCACCGCCATCATATAGGGCCATTCTATGGTGTCAAATGCCATGGTGGCATCAAGCGACACCACCACCGCGTCCTCCCTTATCGTGTGGCACCTTCCCAATACACCTTTCAGGCGTCGGATGTTGAGAGCCGTGTTGTGATGTGGCATGAAGCCGGATTGGTCCGGGTAGAACCGATTGTTGCCTATTGGCAAGAGTTTTTGCCAGTATTTTCGGTTCCGCGTTGAGCAGATATTACTTTCTTTAAAAAAAAATAAAAAAGAGAGAGATTTTTCCAATTTTTTTCGAAGTCATGCACCCAAAGCGTACACATCGTGGTGGGTGCGCGGATTCTAGCCGCCATTTTAGAAAAGTCGGCAAGGATCCGCGTACGGTGTGCGATGGCTGCGTGTTTTTCAGTTACATCATATACATTTAATATTACGTGATGTGCGTGATTGGTATGCGACCAGTCCGCGACTCCTGCTCCCACGCATTCGCAACACATGCGCATTATGGTATGAGACGCTTGCGCAGTGGCGGGTCCCGCGTGACGTCATATACGTGCTGGGGTGCGCTGGGTGCGCGACTCCCGCAAAAAAAAATTGTTCTAAAAAGATATTCATAAAAATAATATATTTGTACTTATAATAAACTTATATTATTTTTAAATACATTTTCGCGAAGTTGGGTACGTGAATTGTGAGCGCAGAGTGCGCTGGTCCCCTGTGACCTAAATAAAAAAGGGATTTCATTGGTTCATAACATTTCTCACTGTAACTATTGAAGGACCCCACCCATTTTAATAATTCTGTTGGAGCATCTTTAAGAGACATCTCTTTTCCTACAAGAACCCTTTTTGCTTGTTTGTTTTGGTGTTTTAAAAAAAATATTTAAAAAAATGGCATCTGGACAGCAGCAGGAGGAAGTATCTTCTGAAGAAGAATTCTTGCAGGAGGTACCATGTCCACAGAGGCCGGAATCTGTTGTGTGGAAATTCTTCAATTTTCCACCTAGAGAGAAGAAAGTAAATGCGAGAAAGGTGACGGGCAAAATTTGTCCTGTCAAGAGGCAATGAAAAAAAATACTCTTGTGGCACTGCTTCTATGTACAGGCATCTCCGGACCACACATCCTCTCAATCTTGCTCGGGAGGAAATGAGGCGATTTGCTTTGAACCCCTCACCTGCTGTAGCAAGTAGTTCTGGAGCGTCCTCAGGAACACCTGCAATGGACATTAGGCCACAATTCGCCTTTCTCGAGCAACACTGCGTGAAGTGTAAGAAACATATGCTTCGGTGAGCAGTTGGTGGATGCAGTTTGTGCTGCGCAATGCAACCACTGTTGTTAATTTTAGTTTTTTTTTGTTTTGGAATGGTAAGTAATTCCAAAAGTTTCCTGTTTTATTCGATTTTTTTTGTTCATTTTTGAAAAAAAACACCTAAAAAAATTAAAAACTGTAAAACAAAAAAAACAAAATACCAAAGAAGAAAAAAAAAGTTATTATCAGAACTACGTTATCTGGTTAAAGAAAGAACTATAATTGCAAGGTAATGTGTGAAAGTTTGGTTGAATATATGTATACAGCATGATTGACTGAAAGAATGCATTAGCAGTGTATGGTGAATTTATAGGTGAAGATTTATGAGGAAGTACTGCAGTGTGACACTGCAAGCTCTTTAGCTGCACTGCACTGTGGCACTTCCGAAGCACAGGAATGTGACATATGTACATGAATATGTTGCATCTCTGTGCTTCCCTCTGCACTGCTGCACAAACTGCAGCCATGCGATGACACAGGCACCCTTGCACCATGGTGCAAGGATGTTTGTGTCGTGCGGAGATTGTTTTTGTGCAGGAAGGTGTCCCTTCCTGCACAAAAACAATCAGTAAAGGCATTTTCCTCTTTCAATGTATGCTGTGGAATGCAGCATGCATTGAAAGAGGAAACAATGAGGAGAAATGAAAACAATTCTCCTTGTTGCGCCTTGCTACACCAATTCTAGGATGGCGCAGCATTCAGACACATCTCTAGATTTACGATTTCTCATAAATCTGAAGATGTGTCTTGTTCTATGGGTGTTGCGTGGGAACACCCACTGCAACACCTATGGAACGCCCCTTCAACTCAAAGTTCTGTGTATGAAGGGGTCGTATTCACAAGGAGAGGAAAGACCACGCAGGGTGGCTTTTCCTTCTCCTTGTAAATATGAAGGAGTGCCTGGCACCATCACTACGTTACAATAAGTGACGTACTGGTGGCGCAGGGTGCTTGTAAATCTGCCCTATAAGGGCTTAGGTATTGGCAGACTGATACAATAAGAACATAGTGCTGGATGGGTGATTGAAGAATTGCATGAGACTGACAGGAGGTATCCTACGCTGCATGGGTACTACTTCAGTATTTAATGGAGTGGACCAATAGTATGTATCTGCTTAGAGATTTGTAGGTATTATTCACAGAATATTTTATGTGTACTTGTGTTGGTGCCTAGGTCATTTTATAAGAATACCACAAGTAACTGGAATGATGAGAGTGCTGCAAACAGAGTGAACACTTAATTTATAAGTGCTTATATATTGGTGGAGTGATAGGATAAATAGATAGTGGTAGGTATTGATTAAAGAAGTGCATGGTACAGACTCGACGATTCTGCATGAGTACTAACTGGGTATTTAGAAGAGTGTATCAATAGTATGTAGCTAGTTAGAGGTCTGCTTGGATAGTGCACAAAATATTATAGCTGTACTTGTGTCAGTAGTTAGGCCATTCCATAAGTTCATGACTAGTAACTAGAATAATTACAGTATTACAAACAGAGTGTATAGGGAATTTATAAGTGCTTAGGTATTGGTGGAGTAATGTGATAAGTAGATAGTGCTGGATGGGTGATCGGAGAAATGCATGGGACAGACAGGAGGATTCCCAGTCTGCATAGGTACTAACTGGGTATTTAGAAGAGCGTATCAATAATATGTAGCTGGTTAGAGGTCTGCATGCATAGTGTACAAAATATTGTACCTGCACTTGTTAGTGGCTAGGCCATTCCTTAAGTATATTACTAATAACTGGAGTAATTTCAGTGCTGCAAAGAGAGTGCATTCAAAATCTTTTAGTGCTTAGGTATTGCGGTGTGATAGGATATGTAGATAGTGTTGGATGGGTGATTGGAGAAGTGCATGGGAAAGACAGGAGGATTCCTAGGTTGCATGGGTAGTACTTTAATAAGTAGCTGGTTAGAGGTTTATATATATAGTGCACAGCTGAATGTAGTTGTGTATTGATAGTGTTTGCATTACTTAATCTTACCTTGACAGTAGTACATATCAAAAAAAGCTACACATTTGGATGGTCAGAGCCTTTAGAGCCAGAGAACTAGGTCAGCAGTGCTGCTTTAGAGCCAGAGAACCAGGTTAGCAAGCAGAGCTGCTTTAGAGCCTGATAACCAGGTCAGCAGAGCTGCTTTAGAGCCTGAGAACTAGGTCAGCAGAGCTGCTCTAGAGGCAGAGAACCAGGTCAGCAGAGCTGATTTAGAGCCAGAGACCCAGGTCAGCAGAGCTGCTCTAGAGCCAGAGACCCAGGTCAGCAGAGCTGCTCTAGGGGCAGAGAACCAGGTCAGCAGAGCTGTTGTAGAGCCAGAGAACCAAAGTCAGCAGAGCTGCTCTAGAGCTAGAGAAACCAGGTCAGCAGAGCTGCTTTAGAGGGAGCGAACCAGGTCAGCAGAGCTGCTTTAGAGCCTTATAAGCAGGTTAGCAGAGCTGCTCTAGAGCCAGAGACCCAGGTCAGCAGAGCTGCTCTAGAGCCAGAGACACAGGTCAGCAGAGCTGCTCTAGAGCCAGAGACCCAGGTCAGCAGAGCTGTTCTAGAGCCAGAGACCCAGGTCAGCAGAGCTGTTCTAGAGCCAGAGACCCAGGTCAGCAGAGCTGCTCTAGAGCCAGAGACCCAGGTCAGCAGAGCTGCTCTAGAGCCAGAGACCCAGGTCAGCAGAGCTGCTCTAGAGCCAGAGACCCAGGTCAGCAGAGCTGCTCTAGAGCCAGAGACCCAGGTCAGCAGAGCTGCTCTAGAGCCAGAGACCCAGGTCAGCAGAGCTGCTCTAGAGCCAGAGAACCATGTCAGCAGAGCTGCTCTAGAGCCTAAGAACTAGGTCAGCAGAGCTGCTCTAGAGCTAGAGAAACCAGGTCAGCAGAGCTGCTTTAGAGGGAGCGAACCAGGTCAGCAGAACTGCTTTAGAGCCAGAGAACCAGGTTAGTAGAGCTGCTCTAGAGCCAGAGAACGAAGTCAGCAGAGCTGCTCTAGCTGACACTGACTGACTGACACTGACTGATTGACTGACACTGATTGACTGACACTGATTGACTGACACTGACTGACTGACACTGATTGACACTGACACTCTACTATGTACTATTCACTCTCTACTACTCTCCACTACTCACTCTCCACTACTCACTCTACTACTCACTCTCTGCTACTCACTCTACTACTCACTGTCTACTACTACTCTACTAATCTCTCTACTTCTCACTCTCTACTACTCTCTCTACTACTCGCTCTCTACTACTTGCTCTCTACTACTCGCTCTCTACTACTCCACTACTCTCTACTACTCGCTCTCTACTACTCACTCTCTACTACTCACTCTCCACTACTCTACTACTCACTCTCCACTACTCTACTACTCACTCTCCACTACTCTCTCTACTACTCTCCACTACTCACTCTCTACTACTCTCTCTACTACTCACTCTCTACTACTCCACTACTCTCTACTACTCAACTACTCCACTACACTCTACTACTCTCTCTCTACTACTCACTCTCTACTACTCACTCTCTACTACTCACTCTCTACTACTCACTCTCTACTACTCACTCTACTACTCACTCTCTACTACTCTACTACTCACTCTCTACTACTCACCCTGCTACTCACTCTCTATTACTCTCTACTACTCACTCTACTACTCACTCTACTACTCTCTACTACTCACCCTGCTACTCTCTCTACTACTCACTCTACTCTCTATTACTCACTCTATACTCTCTATCTCTCTCTATACTCTCTATCTCTCTCTATACTCTCTATCTCTCTCTACTACTCTCTACCTCTCTACTTCTCTACCTCTCTACCTCTTTACACGCACACACACACACATATATATATATATATATGCATTTATATATATGTGTGTGTGTATACATATGTATATATGTATAATCTGCATATCTATATAAATACAAATATAAATGCATGCATACATATTCATATATGCATACATATGTATGTTATGTACATGAAAGTTTGAAAAACACTAATATAAGCAAAGCTAAAAAGCCACCTAATTACAAACAGACTTGCTTTAACTTAAAAGAGAGCGAGACCAATTGCATTTTCAATGCTTGTTTACTTTGGTTTCATCAAGAAGGCATTCAGATGTGTCACACATTTGCCATACATTCTGAATGTTAGCACTCTAGTTGCTCATTAGATCACTGTAGTAAAGCCACTGCTCACCAGAGAAGTCTGCTGTTGGTATTCAAAGTGCATGTTTCAGTCTGCATGTCAGTATCTTTTAATGAAATAGAAGAGGATTTGAGAAGTCAAAATGTGCCCTACTTTTTCTTTCTGCAGCACTAATCATAATTTCTATGGCAAAATGAACCCCCTCATTTTGTTCCTTTGCAAATGAAATGTTTTAAGTGTTACCACGTTATTCCAATCAAGATGGCTTCAGGTGTGCCATACTTTTGTCATAAGTAAGACTGTTAACACTCTAGTTGTTCTTTAGAACACTCTGGGACATTCTGTCATTGGGCTATACTTGGGCTACATCTGGGTGATATTTGTGCTAAATGTGGGCTCTTTTGTCTCTGGTGGCCATCTTTGGAGACTTATTTGTTATGAAGTTTCCTAATTTCCTCATTTACTACCGTCTCCTCAGTAGGAAATACTTTCAGTTTTTTACTTTTATTCCATCAAGAAGGCATTCACATGTGTCACACATTTACTATAAATTCAGAATGTCAGCACTCTAGTTGCTTATTAGATCACTGTAGTAAAGCTGCTGCTCACCAGGGAAGTCTGCTGCTGGTATTGTGCATGTTTCAGTCCATGTCAGAATGTTTTAATGAAATAGAGGATTTGAGAAGTCACTCAAAATGTGCCCTAATTTTTCTTTCTGCAGCACTAATCATACTTTCTATGGGGAAATGAACCCCCTCATTTTGTTCCTTTTTAAATTAAATGTTTTAAGATGGCTTCAGGTGTGCCATACGTTTGTCATAAGTAGTACTGTTAGCACTCTAGTTGTTCTTTAGAACACTCTGGGAAGCTGCAGTAGAACACAACGTAATGAACTGACAGTCTGTGTCCTTGTTGGATGTACATGTTTTACTGAGAATGTCAGACTTCATTCTCTCATGACTGAGAAAGATAATGTGAATTTACAGAAAATATGCTCTCAGTTTAGCTAATAGATCACCTTCCAAACCTCTGTGGGAAAAGCATGAGAAAATAGTTTTCTCTCAAACATGATTCATGATATCCCAGCAGAAGGCTTTTTCAAACGGTATAATCACCTTAGAACACAGCACAATTCCTAAAATGAGTATGGTACCATCAACACATGATTTATAATGTAACTAAAGCCTTAAAACCTTCTATTAGCTGCAATGCTTTTTAATGAGGTGCTATCATGTAGATTGGTCCCAAGATGGCTGCTAACACTTGGATGAAGAGCTGACAGCCAATCAGATCTCTCGATGAGATGAGTGGTTAGGCTCCGTCCAGATAGATCTATTTTTTTTTCCTTTAATATGTAATAAAAAACTACTGAACAGATTTACACCATTTAATAAAAAGGCACGACTCTGAACCAAGGGCTACCTTTTTGCTAAATTTGGTGTAATTCCGTTCAGCAGTTCGGGCTGTAGCTGCGATTAAAAGTTCCTATGGAAAATTGCATGGGGAAAACATTTTTTGGGACCACCCATTTTTTTCTCGGCCCCCGCTTCACGAATCACCCCGAGACTTTCAGGATCGGAGCTGACCGGAGCGCCCCACCAGTTTTGAAAATTTCGCTAAGATTCATCAACCGGCGCCAAAGTTATTCCAAATAGAATTTTGCGCATTTCCTATTGTTAATAGGTCCTAACTATAACTACCTACTGACGACCGCCAGTAGGTAATATATATATGTATATATATATATATATTACCTACTGGCGGTCGCCAGTAGGTAGTTATAGTTAGGACCACGTTTCCATAGGAAAACCTCAACATTCTATTTTGAATAACTTTGGCGCCGGTCGACGAATCCTCGCGAATTTCTCAAAATAGGTGGGGCGCTACGCTCCGCTCCTACCCTGAAAGTCTCGGGGGGATTCGTCAAGCGGGGGCTGAGATAAAAGGGGGGTCCCAAAACGCGTTTTTCCCATGCATTTTTCCATAGGACCTTTAGAATGAGCTACAGCCCGAACGGCTGAACAGAATTACTTGAAATTTGGCAGAGAGGTAGTCCCTAGGTCAAGGAAGTGCCTTTTGTAGGTTTGGTGTAAATCTGTTCAGTAGATTCTGAGAAAATAGCCTTTAAATCAATATATATATCTGAGCCCGCCTACGGTACGCTTACCGTACGCTTACCGTACGCGTACGGTGGCGAGCGCGATTCTGATTGGCTCTTAGATCTTAGTAAACATTCGAATCGGCCGAAACCAGGAAGCTGCGTCCGCCATTTTGTCTCTCGCACTGAGTGTTGTTTATCAAACCTGATGGCCAAAAACATGTTACGGGGCTGTTTTGACAACTCCCTCCCACATAGTCATGTTGAGGGAGTCCCCAAACATCCCCCAAGAGCAAAAACGGTTTTATTTTTTTTTCGTCAATTTTGCCGATTACGCTTACCGTACGCTTACCGTACGCGTACGGTTAAAAATTAAAAAAAAAAAAAAATCCACACTTTCTCCACCCCGTGTGCAAATGGTGGCCGAAGGGCACCATTTGTGCATGGCTAATTTGATGACAGCATTTCCCCAAAAAATTTCAAAAGATTACCTATCACAAGGAAGCGCATAATATGTCCTCCATGTGCGCACGGTGCGCGAAGCGCATCGTGCGTACATGGCCCATCTAGCGTAACGTGGGCACGGCACTAACTGCGTAAAGTGGGTGCGCGGTGCGCGAAGCGCACCGCGTGCTCACTGTGCGCGCACGGTGCGCGAAGCGCACCGTGCGCGCACGGAACGAACTGCGTTAAGTGGGCGCGCACGCCACGAATGGCGTAAAGTAACTTAGCATTTAAAAAACCGTACAAATTCACTGAAAAAACCATAGGTTTCACACACGTTATAGTTAGGAATTAGCATTTAAAAAACCTTGCAAATTCACTGAAAAAACCATAGGTTTCACACATGTTATAGTTAGCGGAAATTTTACTGATAAAAAACCAATGAAATTACCCCGTTATAGTTAGTGCTGGCAACTATAACTCACGCGACCGCAATCTTCTGCTGATGACATATGTGTCTTTATGAAAAAAAAATATTTGTAATATATGTATAGCTAAAAATGTATGGAAGAAGACATGGGCAAATAAGTGTCTAAATACAGTATTAGCATCAGCAGAAGATTGCGGTCGCGTGAGTTATAGTTGCCAGCACTAACTATAACGGGGCAATTTCATTGGTTTTTTATCAGTAAAATTTCCGCTAACTATAACATGTGTGAAACCTATGGTTTTTTCAGTGAATATATATATAGATAGATAGATAGATAGATAGATAGATAGATAGATATATATTCACTGAAAAAACCATAGGTTTCACACATGTTATAGTTAGCGGAAATTTTACTGATAAAAAACCAGTGAAATTCCCCCGTTATAGTTAGTGCAGGCAACTATAACTCACGCGACCGCAATCCTCTGCTGATGCTAATACTGTATTTAGACACTTATTTGCCCATGTCTTCTTCCATACATTTTTAGCTATACATATATTACAAATATTTTTTTTTCATAAAGACACATATGTCATCAGCAGAAGATTGCGGTCGCGTGAGTTATAGTTGCCTGCACTAACTATAACGGGGGAATTTCACTGGTTTTTTATCAGTAAAATTTCCGCTAACTATAACATGTGTGAAACCTATGGTTTTTTCAGTGAATTTGCAAGGTTTTTTAAATGCTAATTCCTAACTATAACGTGTGTGAAACCTATGGTTTTTTCAGTGAATTTGTACGGTTTTTTAAATGCTAAGTTACTTTACGCCATTCGTGGCGTGCGTGCCCACAGTAAGCACGCGGTGCGCTTCGCGCACCGCGCGCCCACTTTATGCAGTTAGTGCCGTGCACGCACGGTGGGCACGCGGTGCGCTATGCGCACTGCGTGCCCACGTTACGCTAGATGGGCCATGTACGCACGATGCGCTTCGCGCACCGTGCGCACATGGAGGACATATGATGCACTTCGTTTTGAAAGGTAATATTTTAATTTTTCGTAAGTTTTTATAAGCCATGCATAAATGGTGCCCTTCGGGCACCATTTGCACACGGGGTGGAGAGAGTGTGGATAATTTTTTCTTTTATTATTTTTGTTTAAAATATTTTAGTTTATCACACCTCTTATAAGCCATGCACAATTGGTGGTCTGCGGCCACCAATTGCACACGGGGTGGGGAGAGTGTCACTTCCCGGCAGGCGAGGAGGAAGGCACACGGACGCCAGACGTGCTTCATAAGAATTTTATTCAGAAGTCAGCAACGGCAAGACATGACATTACGCGTTTCGGCCACCAGGTGGCCTTGATCATATATATATATATATATATTACGGAGTTTTTCGTTTCAAGCGCTCCTGTGCGCCTCAAATCCAAAGGAGACCAGGAACAAACGAACGCTGACCCAGGATGCGGGTGAGAAATTTAATTTATTATCATTAGAACAGCAATGCCTGCATGACGCGTTTCAGCCTACGGAAGGCCTTGATCACATGACGCCTGAGGCTATGCAGGGGAAATTTAAAGTGCAAGTGCAAGATATAACAAACTTGATTGGCTGACGCATAATTGGCGTGATAGACATGAAAAAAATACAATAAACGTTTTGAATATTTTTGTACAAGGCTACTCGTAATTAACTTTCTGTAAAATACATAAAAATTACAATATACGCTCACCAATTGGTACCATAATCCTTAAAAAGAGAAGCACTGATATAATGTGCAATCAAATTTAAAGGTACAAACCTCAGGGCAGTGACAGTTTAAAGCAAGCTGTAAATGCTTTGTATGAAAAAAACTGAACACCTGCTTGTGCAACAACGCAGTCTGCCGTGCAAAAGACGCAATGTGTGCAAATAAAACCCAAGTAGGTAAATCCTAATTGTATACATAATCAGTGGGCATATGCGATATAAATAACCATCCTCAATGTACAATATCCTGTCTACATCAGAGCGCCAATCAAGATAGTGCAAGTATACAATGTGCACGGGTATTGTGCTAAATTAAAATCAATCTTAAAGAACTATAAGGTGCTGTTACAAAATCTATCATTCTTATTGTATACTAAAAAAGTTATGGAGGCTATACATCAATGGAATAATTTTTGGCATCTTTGAAACTTAAGGAAAAGGTTGATGAGAAAATGGTAAAATTACAGACAGGTGTATATATATTTTCACTGAAAAAACCATAGGTTTCAGGCATGTTATAGTTAGTTGGACATTTCTCTCGTACAAAACCATAGAAATTCCCCCGTTATAGTTAGTTCAGCTAACTCTAACTCACGAACCTGCAATGCACTGCTGATGACATCACATATTACATCATTCATGACATGGTCAGTGACATCACTGAAGACATCATCCATGTGAAAATCTCAAGCACCTCCAAACACCCTAATATAACCTTTGATACACCATCTCCAAAATACAGAATACGAGTTTTGAAACCATAGACACACCAATACCACTTACTACATATCTACTCACTGGTTCTTAGGACTACACACATATCTACTCATTCACCCATACAATCATTCATACATGCAATCACTCATCAATACAACACTATCATGTACACTCATACACCTACACAGACACACACACACCAGCACTCATCCAGAGTTACTCACACACCTAGTCAGTCATTGAAAGAATCAATCACACTTCCATTTACTGACCTACAGAGGTATATACACAACAGATCACTTATTCAAACAGAAACAAACACATAATTACTCTGTTATACAATCACTGATACAAGTACACACTCATCTATACAGCCACTCTCACAATCACTGACTCTCATATATTGTCATTTATATACTCCAACTCTCACATACACTGCCTTTTACATATGTAGTTATTTAGACATGTACCACTGAGACATCCATTCACTCAGTAACACACCCATACACACACTGGCCCACCCATACAGCTGTTTGCACATGCACTATTGAACCCATACACACAGTGAATCAATCACTCAAACATGTATGCACAGAGTCACACACCCACACACAGGCAACCATACAAATACTCTGGCAACCAATCTATAACCCATATAGACACTCATGAAGCTACTAACCAACCCATGGAGGAGCTTATACAACAGCAGACACACTGATACAGACATTCACACAGTTTAGTCACTATCCCATGCATTCAATAAGACATATCTAATAACTCACTTAAACAGTCAGTGACACGCCTACTAAATCCTCCATCCAGACACTTATACACCCACTCATTCTTCAATACTCCTTGGCATATATATAATACATATTTAAACTTTATAGAAACACACATTCACCGGATGATGGCGTCAGTGATATCATTTGAGATGTCATCCGTGATGTCATCATTGATGTCACTGACCATGTCATGATTGATGTAATATGTGACGTCATCAGCAGTGCATTGCGGGGGCATGAGTTATAGTTAGCTGAACTAACTATAACGGGGGAATTTCTATGGTTTTGTACGAGTGAAATGTCCCTGAAACCTGTGTTTTTTTTCAGTGAAAAATTAAAAAAATAAATGTGTGTGTGTGTATGTAAGCAATAATGACACTTATAAGTAAGCAAATGCAACTGTTATACAAAATACAAACAGTTTATAATATGGACTCCTGCTGCAAGATATAAGAAAGATATATACTCTAAAAACATCAGCTGATTATAACCACTGAAGACTTGAATGTGCACACAGACACACTCATACATTGTAATACCAATGACCAAAGAAAACACCTCAGATGATTATAGCCACTTGAGACTTAAATGTGCACCCAGACACACTCGCACATCACAATATCAATAATCAAAAATAAAATCCCTCACCGACTGCAAACCCTGCATCTTAGCCCACTCCAGACTTGATGATTCACTGCTGGGGTTTAGAGACTCAGCAAGCCAGGTTCCTGCACTGAAGATGCGTCCGCCTTTCAGGCCCAAATCCCAGTTTACAAGTCAACAAAACCCCAGTTTTATTATCTCAAAGCACACTCAACGTATCCGAGAGGCCCTAATCTGCGCCAAGGAAACTTGCTGGAGTTGGCCACTCTCCATGCACGCATTCCAGAGGCAAAATCGTTCTCATGTTCCTTCTGTGCTCTCACATGCACCAGTCCCTTATCTAAATGAAGCTTACAAAAGTACAGAAAAAAATGTCCATAACAACTTTGAACGTGAATAGCCTAAACAACTTGAGTAATCTGGGGGCTTGCCTGTACGCAAAGCTTAAGGTAGACAGAGTCAGAATTCAAGATTGCATGAGGGACATGTTAAAGCCAATAGTAAGAACTTCATAATACTTCCCAGTGTACAACACAATGCACATTTGTGCAACACGGTCTATAACATCACACACTTCATCTCCCAATGTACAACTTAATGCACATTTAAGCACCATTGCATATAACACTACACTTCGAGACCAAGAGGTACATTCCACACCTCTCTCACGCTCATGCTTTCAAATGCACATCCCACACATTCTGTCCTGGCAAGGCTGTTCTACTCTGTGAAAGCGCCCCACTCTAAAACTACAAAGAGACACAAAAGAAATCATCAAAGAAACGTGCACATGCAGATAAAATGATGTCGTACATTCAAGCTAAGATAAATTAAACACCAAAAGTAATTTAAAATAATGGTAGTCAAAGATCATCATGTGGTCTCAATACATAGGAGTGCCTCTAGCACCACATTATCCTAGTGGTTGTCCATCCAGGGTAGTATCGGTTGTATCCAGATGTCCTAATGGGAGACCCCTAACCTAGTGAAACAAGAGACTTTGCCTGAGTAAAGGACAGAGCTCGAAAATAGACTCTGATTTAGACTATTCCCAAATTGGATACAGAATTCCAGAAAAATAAAATCAACGTTTTTGTGCTGTTATCATTATTGTTCTGATGCGCCAGAGCAAAACAGAAAGACAGCCAACACGCGTTTTGCCACATGACGGCGCGCAGGCTTGGGCTTTCTCAAGGCTGATAGTAAAATAGGTTAGTTACCAACAATCATCAAGAAACTGAGTAAAAAGGGAAAAAGCTAGGGACAATGGAGGATGAGAGGAGGAATTAGAAAATTAAATGGAATCTGATTGCTGTAACATTTCAAGGAATACAAAAAAGCACAATTGATTGAAAAAGCAGAGTACCCAACCCAGAGGCAGGATGGTTTCAAAATTAACCAGATGTCATTTTTGAACAAATAAGCACTTTGTCATCAAAAACATAGTTAGTTGTGAGATTATATATTATTTTCATAATTACAGTGGTATCAGTCGTCAATATAGGAATAAATGTCATGGTCAATAAAAATTATTCGTAAATGTAAGTTGTGAGACATTGATTGATGTATGCCCATGAAAAGAAGAAAACATTACAAACATAATCACTCGATTAAAGTTGTCAAAGGCAGAGGAAATAACACATGTTGGTTCATCAAAGGGACAAATTATATACATACAGGTTCATGGAGGTGTCAGTGGTCCACAATTAATTCAGAGAGGCAACATTCCATCCGTCAATAGATAACAAAAACTACTATTTGCACATAGTAAGAAGGAAAAGGAAAGAACACATAAGGGGGAAAGAGTAAAATCTGTCTGTCTTAAATGTATTTTTGTATACAATTTTTGTATTCATATTTTTATTTTGATTTGCATGAGAAACATACAGCCATCACAACTATAGCAATGTTTGCATGCAGGGCAAGTACGAGAAATCTAGTTATTGCAGCCTCCATGGTTTCACACACAGTCAGAAAAGCCATCAAATAATACAGTATTTTTCCCACCAACATGCTAATGATGACAGCCTCTGTGCCGCCTTCAGGCCATCCCTTGCATTTCAGGCCATCCCTTGTTGCATTTCAGGTGTATGCTACTGGCTATGTTCCCCACTATCTGGGACTTATTGAGCATCGTCCAGTGGGATCAGGCCATAGTGATTCAACCAAATTTTATATGTAATCTTGTTAGTACTGAGTGCCAACTATGAAGAAAAAGGTCACCAAAGCCATGAGATTTGGCACATGCCTATGTGCAGTATATTTATTAATATGGGATTATATCCTGAGGTGGGAAAGATTAATGTAAATAAGTCTGTAATGGCGAGTGCCTAAAATGAATTGTTATACGCTTGTGTCCACTGGTAGCGATAGGTATGGAAACCGTGAAACTAAAAGACACATTAGGGATAGATTCCTTACCTTAGAATATCCCCAGACTGGATCCGGAAAGTTTTCGTCAGCAGTACCCCTGCGTGTCGGTAGGCGTCATTGTTCGGCTCCGCGTATGTCACTGGCGTTGTAGCCGCCGAGATGACGTCGTTGGAGCTACTTAGATGCGCCCACGTGCGCTGATGTCAGTTCTTTCTTTTTCCGTGCCAGCAAGCGCAGATCCAAGAGAGGTCGGTACCCCTAGTTATTATTTTAACTTGGTTTCTGGGAACTTGTTTCTCTTAACTCGTCAAGTCCTCGACTCCTGGTGCAGTAGGGATGCCCGGGTTTAAGTCCTGTAGGACCTGCCGTCGGAACATGTCGGTAGCGGACCCGCACGACGTGTGTCTCTTCTGCTTGGGGCACGCCCATGACCTCGAGGCGTGCCCTGATTGTTGGGCCATGGCTCCGAAAGCTTTGCGGGAGCGTTCCCGAAAGTTATTGGAGGTCCGGCAATCGGTTCTGCCGATCAAGGTCCCGTTCCGTGGGAGGTCGAGGGACAGGTCGCGGAGCCGTCACCATCGCTCGTCGGACTCAGGGACAGGTAAGTTACGGCGCCATAAGAAGCCGAAGAAGCGATGTCGCTCTTAGTCTACCCGTCACTGGTCGTAAGACACAGTGGAAGGGGCGGGCGATCACTCCCCCGCAGCTCCGATGGAGCCTCAGTTGTTGCCTGCGGCCTACCCGCCCTTTCCAAGCCCGCACGCGACTCCGGACGAAATATAGGCTTCCTGTCGGCCATGAGCCGTTTGTTTGGCCCATCGGGTCCCTCCGGAGCGCCTTCGGACCCCGCGGACCATTTGGGTTGTTCTGCCCCCGTGCTGCCGGCTTTGGCCCCGGCTACGCAGGCACGATATCTTACGGCGCCGAACCGGGATTGGTCTATTACCCCCCCCCCTGGTTTCGTTTCTGGGTGGAGAGTTTATTCATTCCCCAAGGCACCTCGTCCTTACCGGCCTCTTCAACAACCGGTGGACAAAGGGGAGTACTGGGAGGGGTCTGAAGACCCTCTCACAGCTAAATGCGAGGATGAGCCAGAATGGGAAGGTGATACGGAAGGTCCAGTGGATCTGGATTTCTCTCCACATCCTGGTACACTGTCCCCCTCTTCATTGGCTATGGAGGAGGTTGGGACTTTTTCTGTAGTGTTGTGTAGGGCGTCTGAGGCTCTTAACCTCGAGGTCCCGTCTGTACCTATCAAGACCAATCTCCTGACTGAGGTACTACAGCCAGCGTCGTCCTCTGTGGAGAAGCTGCTGCCCTTCAACGACGCACTTACCGACGTCCTGTTGAGCACCTGGAGCAAACCCAACACAGGGGCTCCTGTGGATAAGGGTGTGGCGTGCCAGCGCCGGGCGTTCCCAGCTTTCTCACACAACACCTGACGCCTCAGAGTCTGGTTGTCCAGGCTTCTGCCTCGCCGAGCGCATTCCCTTCTGCCCCCCTGGACAAGGAATCTAAGAAACTGGAGCAGTTTGGGATTTTTTTTTTTACTTCTGCCAGTTCAGGCTTGTGGGCGGTGAATACTATGTGCCTGTTGGGCCTCTATTCACATTCTTTGTGGGACACGGTGGCGCAGGTGCTGCCTCAGTGCCCTGTGGAAGCTCGGGCGGTGCTCTTCTAGGCCATTACCGAGGGGAGAGATGCTTCTAAATTCACTATCCGTTGTGGACTTGACCGGGGTAATGTTCAGAACACTTTATTGGACATGCCCTTTGATGGCACACGCCTCTTTGGTGACCAGGCGGATAGCACCCTGGAACGCTTTAAGGACTCTCAGGCTACAGCCCAGTCCTTGGGTTTTGCGACCACGCGCACTCCCTCGGGGTCTGCTTTTCGCTCCTTCGAGGTCAGAGTCGAGGCGCCCAATCGCGTTCCTTTCAGACCCACCTGCCTGCGCAGTCTCAGCGCAGCCGCGGACGTGGGTCCCGACATTGTGGGTCCCGAGGACAGCGAGCAGGTCAATCCACCACCGCTCCTGCCGTCTCAAAACCTTCCTAGTCCAGTGTTTCAGACCCACCGGACGCCAGTGGGTGGCAGGATTCGCCATCAATTCCCCCACTGGCGCGCCATCACTTCAGACAGCTGGGTTCTGCAAATAGTCCGAAGAGGCTACTCCCTCCCCTTCGTGTCTACCCCTCCAACCATGCCACATCAGTACCACCGCATGTCGGGGGATCACTTGGCACTTTGCATGCAGGAAGTTGCGGCCCTCTTGACCAAGGGGGAAATCGAGCGCGTTCCAGCGCCAGAAGTAGGTCGTGGTTGTTACTCCCACTACTTCTTGGTTCCAAAGGAGGACAAAGGTCTGCACCCTATCTTAGACCTCCAAAACATCAATCACTTCCTCCGGAAGGAGAAGTTCAAGATGCTCACACTTGCTCAGACCCGCAAGTCTGCCCTAGACCCGCAAGACTGGCTCGTAGCGTTGGACTTGCAGGATGCTTATTTTCATATCCCCATCCTGCCAGCGTACCGGCGTTACCTACGGTTTACGGTGGGTCACGAGCACTTTTAGTTCACCGTGCTCCCTTTCGGCCTTACCGGCGCCCCTCGGGTGTTCACTAAAGTGATGGCGGTGGTCGTAGCTCATCTGCGCAGATCTGGGGTTTCAATCTTCCCCAATCTCAACGACTGGCTGTTAAAGGCGGGCTTGCCCCAGGCAGTCGTCTCCCACCTCCAGACTACGGCAGACCTCCTGCATTTGCTGGGGTTTCCCATCAACGTGCCGAAGTCGCACCTGATTCCCTCTCAGAAGCTCCTCTTCATCAGAGCGGTTCTGGATACGGCGCAGTTTTGGGTTTATCCTCCCGAACAGCGGGCTACTCCTCTGATCTTTCGGACCTGGTCCTAGGTTTCGGTCAAGAAGACCCTGAGGCTGCTGGGCCTCTTGGCCTCCTGCATCCTGCTGATCTATCATGCCAGATGGCATATGCAGGCTCTCCAGTGGGACCTGAAGTTCCAATGGACGCAGCATTGGGGAAACCTGTCCGACTACGTCCAGATGTCGGAGGGCACTGCACAGGACTTGCAGTGGTGGCTCACGGACCAGCATTGGGTCAGCGGCAGATCCCTCTCCCTTCCCCAACCGGAGCACACTGTAGTGATGGACGTGTCCCTCCTGGGATGGGGTGGCCACATGGGAGAGGCGGAGATCAGAGGCCTCTGGTCTCCGGCGGAGTCCAAGCTCCATATCAACCTTTTGGAGCTCAGGGCTATCCTACTTGCACTGAAAGCATTCCTTCCCTCTGTCAAGGGGAGAGTAGTGCAGGTGTTCCCAGACAACACCAACGCCATGTGGTACTGCAACAAGCAGGGCGGGGTGGGGTCGTGGACCCTATGTCAGGAGGCTGTACATCTCTGGATGTGGCTGGTACGTCAAGGAATTTTTTGGGTGGTTCAACACCTGGCATGTACCCTGAACGCCAGGGTGGAGGAACTCCGCGGCAGGTGCATGTTGGATCACGAATGGCGTCTTCACTCAGAGGTGGCACAAGGTCTCTTTCAGCAGTGGGGAGAACCGTGGTTAGATCTTTTCGCCACCGAAGAGAACGCGCAATGTCATCAGTTCTGCGCATTAGAGTTTTAAAGGCGGCACTCGCTTAGAGGCGCTTTTCATCGCGAGTGGAGCTGTGGTCTATTGTGCGCCTTTCCACCTTTACCACTTCTGCCCAGAGTGTTGAAGAAGATCAGATGCGACCAGGCCCAAGTCATTCTTGTGGCACCGGACTGGGCTCTAAGAGTTTGGTATCCCGAGCTACTCAGTATGAGCGTGGATCCCCCGATCCGACTGCCTCTTCGGGAGGATCTCCTGTCACAGCAACAGGGGACAGCCCTCCACCCGAACCTGTCCACCTCCTTGCGTGGAGATTGAGCGGCGACAGCTAATTCCATTTGACTTGCCTCCTGAAGTCTGTAATGTGAATCTGGCAGCCAGGCGTCCCTCATATACGCATGTCGGTGGAAAAAATTGTAGCATGGTGCACAGCGAAAGCCTTAGATCCTCTTTCGGACCCTCTTTCTGAGGTCCTATTGTTCCTTCTCTCTTTGGCCCAACAGGGCTCTGCTCTGGGCACAATCAAGGGCAACCTTTCTGCTCTTTCAGCCTTTCTTAGGCTGCCTGATCAGCCCTCTCTTTTCAAGTACCCAGTTGTCAATAGATTTCTCAAAGGCATTACTCACCTTTTCCTTCCTATTCCTTTTGTAATGCCTCAATGGGACTTGAACCTGGTTCTCACATACTTGATGTGCGCTCCCTTTGAGCCTCCTCATAACTGTCCTTTGCGGTTATTAACTGTCTTTCTGGTGGCCATCACCTCCGCTAGGCGGGTGAGTGAGCTCCAGGCTCTTTTCTGTAAACCTCCTTTCCTGGCGATTCATCCGGACAAGGTTGTGCTTCAACCGCGTCCCTCCTTTCTACCAAAGTAGTGTCTGCCTCTCATCTCGGGTAAACTGTCACTCTACCCACTTTCTTTCCGCCTCCACACCCTTCAAGAGGAGAGGAGAGGCTCCACCGTCTGGACCCAAAACGTGCGCTTTCGTTCTATCTCAACCGCGCACAACAGTTCCGGGTGGATGACCAGCTCTTTGTTGGCTACTCGGGCACCAAGAAAGTCTGGGCTGTGCACAAGCGAAATATCTCCCGATGGGTTGTCTTGTGCATTAAAGCCTGTTACTCTCTGGCTAAAAAGGCGTGCCTATTCTACCAGGGCAACAGCAGCTACTACAGCATTGGGACGCGGTGTTTCCCTGCAATACATCTGTCAGGCAGCCACTTGGGCCTCGTTGCATACTTTCAGTAAGCACTATTGCCTTGATAGTCGGGTCCAGAGAGACAGCTTCTTTGGCCGTTTGGTTCTCTGTGACTTTCTGGTGTAATCTCACTTCGCAGACCCACCACCGGGAATTGTATTGCTTAGGTATGTATTTTAAGGTAAGGAATCTATCACTAACGTGTCTCTTTCAGATGCACAAGTTACTTACTTGTGTAACGATGTATCTGTAAGAGACATTAGTTAGTGATAGATTCCTTACGGCCCGCCCATCCTCCCTGTTCTGAGAACTGTTCTCTGGGGTTCAGATCATCCCTTTTAGGGCCCTAGTTCTATTGCACCAGTAGTCGGTCACTGGTATGGCTCTGCACTCCTGGCGCGTAAAAGTTGTGTACAGAACTGACGTCCGCACGTGTGGGCGAGTCTAAGTAGCTCCGACCGACGCGCAGGGGTACTGCAGACGAAAACTTTTCGGATCCAGTCTGACGCCTGGGGGTATTCTAAGGTAAGGCATCGATCACTAACTAATGTCTCTTACAGATATATCGTTACACAAGTAAGTAACTTGTGCTTTAATTCCTTCCTCCTTTAAGTGTGTACAATCTCAAAGTGTCTATCTTACTACAATAATACCTTGCCATCACCTGTGACACTCTATCACCAGTGTGACAGGCCCCCTCTCCTCAAGGAAAAGACCTGTTAGCCCCAGAGGGAACTGAGCCCCAGGATCTTGGGCCTTACACGGCAGAGGTCCTAGGCCCAGTGGGACCCTCTAGGGAAGAGCTGTGCCAGGGACAGAAGAACTGTCCCACTCTTGAGACCGCAAGCTGCTGACCAGGAAAAGGGAGATGTGGGTGTCTCCCACAGAACCTATTGGGAGAAGGGACTCCTGTATACTTAGGCCAGAGACCCCAAACCTTGTGAACTAAGAAAGTGGTAGTGCCTCAGCAGTACAGAGTGCTCCTACTCTCCTTAGCTTAATGCGTCCCCTTAGCTGGGCATCTTGGCCAGACCAAAATTGGAGTAGGTTAGTCACCCACCTCTACTGGCCAGGTATGTCTCAGAAGGTGAAGGAGTTTTGTATCACCTGTTTTACCTGTCAAGCCATTGGCAAGACAGGTAACCACCCAAAGGCCCCATTAAATCCACATCCAGTGTTTGGGGTTCCCTTTGAAAAGGTAGAGTTTGATGTTGTTGCCCCCCCCGACCCTCCAACAGCATCAGGGAACAGTTTATACTGGTGGTGGTGGATCATGCCACCAGGTACCCTGAAGCTATTCCACCTAGGACTGTCACTGCTCCTGAACTTGAGTGTCTTTACAAGAGTGGGTTTTCCAAAGGAGATGGTAGTAACTTCATGTCGGCATACAGCAAGGTAATGTCGAATGAGTGTGGTATGACTTATAAGTTCACTACCCCACATCACCCACAATCAAAAGGTTTAGTTGAGAGATTCAACAAAACCATGAAGGGCATGATCATGGGACTCCCTGAAAAACTGAGAAGGAGATGAGATATCCTTTTGCCATGCCTGCTTTTCGCCTACAGATAGGTGCCACAGAAGGAAGTGGGCTTTAGTCCCTTGGAACTTCTGTTTACTCATCCTGTAAGAGGACCACTCTGTCTAGTGAAGGAAGGCTGGAATATGCCTCTCAAAGAACCTTATTAAGACCTTTTGGACTATATGCCCGGCCTACGTTCAAGGATGGTGGAATATATGCAGAAGGCATTCAAAAACCTTTGGGCCAGCCAAGAGCACCAAAAGCTTAATGACCAAAGGCTGCACTGGGTTAAAGATGAGTACTAGAGCCTTTGGATCCCACTCCAGGACAAATTGAGTGGCCCTTGCCCTATCTTTGAAAGGAGACGTAAGGTCACCTACTTGGTTGACCTAGGCACTAGCAGGAGTCCCCACAGGCTCATCCATGTGCACCACCTAAAACCTTTCAATTATAGGGCTGGTGTGGCCATGCTGATGGTCATTAGGGAGGATCAGGAAGAAGAGAGTGAACCTCTCCCTAAGCACCTCTCCCACAGTGCTAAAGATGGCTCAGTTGATGGAATAGTTGTGTCAGGCAACCTCTCTGCCCAACAGCAAACAGACTGCAGGCAAGTCCTGGAGTAGTATGCTGCACTCTTTTCCCACACCACTGGTCAGACTAGATGCTGTGCTCATGATATGGACACTGGTGACAGTATGCCTGTCAAAGATAAATCATACAGACTGTCTGACCAAGTGAAGGAGAGCATCGGGCGGAAGTCAGCAAGCTGCTGTAGTTAGGAGTGATTGAACTCTCTGAAAGTCCCTGGTCCAGCCCAGTGGTCTTAGTCCCCAAACCTCATTCCAAGGATCGTAAACCAGAGCTGAGGTTTTGTGTGGACTATAGAGGTTACAGTAGTGTCACTAAAACATTTGCACACCCAATCCCAAGGACAGATGATACTGACAGGTTAAGAGCGGTCATGTTTCTCTTTACTTTTGATTAACATCAGGGGTACTGGCAGATTGGTCTGACTCCTGGAGTAAACGAAAGTTAATTATCCTCGACAAAAGATGGACATTACCAATTCACTGTAATGTCATTTGGACTAAGGAATGCCACTGCCACCTTTCAAAGGTTGGTAAACAAGTCCTTGCTGGGTTGGAAGCTTTTAGTGCAGCATATTTAGACGATATTGCTGTCTATAGCTCCACTTGTCGGGATTACCTGATTAACCTTGTAAACGTCCTTGAGGCTCTGCAGAGTGCAGGTATCACAATCCAGGCAAGCAAGTGCCAGATACGACAGGACTCTGTTGTATACTTGGGCCTCTTGTAGATAGAGGCCAAGTTCAACCCTTACAACTCAAGATACAGGTAATTGTGGACTGGGTAGTTTCAACCACTCAGACTAATGTCAGGACATTCCTTAGCTTGACAGAGTATTACAGGAGGTTTGTGAAGTGGTATGGTACCATTGTGGCACCCCACACAGAATTGACCTTGAAGAAAATGCTAAAGAAGGCAAACTGCTTCCTTCAAAGTGTCAAAAGCCTTTTGGCAGCTCACTGTTGAATGTGCTCAGCACATATTCTAAACGCTCCTGATTATTCTAAGCAGTTCATAGTGTAGACACATGCCTCTGTACATGGGATAGGAGTCCCAGACCAACAATGATGTCCTTGACCAGCCTGTTCCTTTCATTAGCATGAGGTTACTCCCCAGAGAGCAGTGTTGAAGTGCCATTGAGAGGCAAGCCTTTGCTGTGGTTTTGTCCTGAAGAAGTTGAGAACATACTTGTTTGGTACTCACTTCCTTTTTCAAACTGACATCAGGCCTCTCAGATTGCTGATGCAAAAATGAAAGGTGAAAACCGCAAACTGTTGAGGTGGCCCATCTCCCTACAGGATATGGAATTTACAGTAGAGCATAGACCTTTGACGGACCATGCCAATGCAGATGGCCTGTCCAGGTTTTTCCACTTAGACAATGAGGACTCTTGGGAAAGTTAGTCTCATTCTCTTTCATTTGAGGGATGGGTGGTGTGGAAAGGACCCCATTTTTACATGGTCACCCTCACTTTTTGCCTGGTATTTAATGCAATTTTGACATAAAGTGCACTGGGTTCCTGCTGACCAGGTCCTCATTGCCAGATCTCTTTCCCTAAAACTGTCCAGTTGTTCCCCAATTGGCAACACCATTGGCACCCCTGTAAGTCCCTAGTAAATGGTACCCCTGGTACCTAGGGCATGGGTACTAAAGAGGGTTCCTAAGGGCTGCAGCATTTATTGTGCCACCATAAGGGGCTGCTCACCACACCTCTGCAAACTGCCGTTGTAGGCTGCGTAACATGGTGCAAACAAAAGTGAAACCACAACATGGCACACCTCCTGTGTACTGTGCCTGCAGATACTGGATGCAATATATGTATGTCGCCCCTACAGAAGGCCTTACAACCCTAAGGTAGGGTGCATAATATTACATATAGACATATCTTCAGAAGCAGATATGCCCCTTTGATGTGCAAGTCGATTCTTAGACATTACAAGTGTACAGGGAAACCATCTTAAGTATATGTACTGGGCACTGGTGATTACGAGTTCCCCAGCTACATGATGGCTTCACTGAAACCAAAGACGTTTGGTATCAAATATATTGTATTAATACATCCACACTGATTCCAGTGATGGATTTAATAATGCATGCACCCAGGGGGTACCTTAGAGGTACCTCCTGAAACCTACTAGCCCACTAGCGTGCTGTATGACTAGTACAGTCCAGCCTGCAACCACAGATGCATTTCTGACCCCCTAGGTGGTGAGAGCCCCAGTCTCAGAGGTCTGGAACAATGCCTTATCTGGCAGGAGGCCTTTACGTCTCCTCGAAACATGATGGCTAGCAATCAGCATACCAAGGCCAGAGGCTTCAAAGCCTTTGCCGCTTTTGAAATGTGACCCCCAGCATCCCCCAGACCTGCTAGATGCCATCCCATACACAGTGGCCCATTTGGCATTAGGACATATGGGAAATTAAATACAAGTAGGCATGAAGCACCCCCAGGTCAGACACCCCTAAGGTGAGAGCTGCCTGATGAGCTCCACGCAAGGAAAATGCCACCATCTTGGTAATGGGAGAATTTAGGAAACTGGGACAGGGTTATGCCCACTTCCCACCGGAAGTGGTCATATCTGGGTCGTAGTGACCTCCAAGGGCAACTACTCTTCACTGTCCCTACACCCCTAAATGTAGTATTTAGGTGGCCCCCTGAATCCAGATTCCACTGGCTAAAAAGAAGAGCACACTTAAAGCAAATTCCCGCAAGAACTGAAGAGCTGCTGTGGACTTCTGGTGCCAAACTCTGCCTACCGCACAAACACTCAAGACCTGACCCGTCCTGCAGCTGTGCATCATCCACAAGCCCCAGTGGGTTGCCAGCACTTTGCCAAACAGCCAGCATCTCCCTTGGAGTAGAGGACCTACTCCGCTGAACCCTTTAGGCACAGACTGCGGCTTCCGGCCTAAAGAAGCTGCTGTCCACCAGGTCCACCTAGCTGTAGCCGCCCAGATGTAGGTCAGATCATCTTCATGCCAAGTCTGAAGACGCCAGGACCTCCATGAACATACCGAGGTACCGGACCCTTGCCACGACCAAGGCATGCTTGATGTCCAGTCCAGACTCCAATGACATCAATGACGACCAGCTGCCGAGGGACATCAGCACCGCAGAGGCCAGTACAGAGAGTGGCCTAGCTGCCTGTTTTTGTCCCCCTCCTGCAGGTCCTGACCGACGACAGTGCGCGCCTTGACATACAAGAGCCAGACTGCTACAAAGACACTGCACCTGAGCCGCCCAGCCTGAACCACGGGAAATAAGCTGCTTCCCCATACTCCCAGGACCCTCACTACCCGAGCGCCCTACCATCGGGAGCTCCCGGACTTGTCCCCAAGTCTCTCTTTGCAACCTATTTCCAAGTAGCCCCCTTCCTTTCTATTATGTACCAACCCGTCCAGCACCTCTATACCCGGACTCACCAGGACAGATATGACTGATCTGCTGCTGGATCTTTGGTCTTTGTCCGCCTACCACCTCACAACCAAAATGGGTCCCCATGGAAACTTATTGAAAGCATGTAAGATGCAGTGATTGTTTCTCCCATAGAAAAGCATTAGGCGTAAAACGCACTGTTGGTTAATATTGCAAAAACTGTAAAAAAAAATTAAAAAAAATGTATTCCGAAAAAGTACTTGCCTATTTACAAACGTCTTGGTTTAAAAATATATATAAAATACCGTTTATTTTTCTAAATTGTCGAGGATCCCTTTTTGAGTGTGTACATCATTTATTGCCTGTGTGTACAACAAATGTCTAACACTCCTCTCTGATAAGCCTAAGGCTGCTCTTCCGCTATACCCTAGATAGAGCTCCTTGGGATTGCTATAGCAAGCCCCTGTCCACTTATAAAGGATACCTGAACTCTTTACACAGCATACCTCTTTTATGTGTACTCCATAATGAGCCAGCTTCCAACACCACGAAGGAGCCTGGGTCAGATACGCAAATCAGGTTTGGCCTGGTCCAAGATTTTACCTTCGAACTTTATTCCTATATGTCTCAATCCACCATGTTAGCAGACTTCCAAAGGCCACCCACCCTGACCTCAGGGGAGGCCCTTTTACACTCATAGGGTGTAAGGCAGAGGCCAACAGAAAACAGAAGAAGACCAGACCCAATTGCCACTGGTCAGCTGGGCAGTTGCAAGAATAGACCTCTTGTAGTTTGTTGTGTCTCTGAAGCTTGAACAGGAGGTCAGACTTATGATGCTTGAAGTCCACTTATTTGTCCTGAGTGCAAGGGGGAGCTTGTCCAGTCCTTCAGTGCCCCTCCCAGGTCACTGATCGCAGGTCCAATTCTTCTGTTTTTCATCAGGTACAGAAAATGTTCTAAAGTAGATGTTTGGGGTGCCATATTTATGCCTGGCACAGTCTAGTGAAAATGATTCCTGGGCCCATCCTAACCAATAGGCTCAAAGTCCCGGGGCAAAACCTAGCCAATGTGGGCATTTTTAAGATGGTGAGTATTTGGCCACACTAAAATTGGGCTCGAAGGGTTGGAGGGTATGTGGAGGGAGGAATTGTACTCTGGTAATCCTAGGGGCGTTCCACATTTAACACTAAGCCAGTTTTCGGTGGTCCCTGTACCCACAAACCTAGAGACAGAAGTCTGATAAAACAAAATAGGGTTATCCAGCAATCAGACAGATCCACAAGATTTGTTTTGGCATTTGGTTTCCCCTTTCAAGTGTACCCCCCAGTATTGTATGTAAAACCCAAAGACAGAGGTCTGGCAGAAAGCAGGTCCTTCAGCAATCAGACAGTGGATACACAGGAATTATCTTGGCATCCTATTCTATGCCAGTCAGTCAATTTACTTTATTCAATACTCATAATATAAGATCATATAAGTACAGATAAATATAATTCAAGACATCGATCAGTGCAGAAACAAAAATTATATACATAT
The DNA here is from genome assembly GCF_964204655.1 of Triturus cristatus. Classification (NCBI taxonomy): domain Eukaryota; kingdom Metazoa; phylum Chordata; class Amphibia; order Caudata; family Salamandridae; genus Triturus; species Triturus cristatus. The sequence continues at coordinate 244,364,048 of NC_140595.1, forward strand.
CAGTATAAAAGTGATAAAGTCAAAATTATGACATTCACAATTAAAAAACGATTAATAAGAACAGTTTAAAATTCATTCACTAGTATTATAGAGCCGCCTGACCTTCCATGATTGAGTTAAAAAAGAGGCCTCTGAGAAGCAAACCATAGGATTGGGCAGGGATTGTAGAATAAACATTGCTACACAACATTGTTTAACGTGATATTTGTGCATCAGGGGCAGAATAAATCTTTTGCGAGGATCCATGTAAAATTTGCAAAAGAAAAAAATATGTATATTTGAATGTGCAGAGATACCATCACAGGGACAAAAAGGTAATTCATTTATGGAATAGATTCCTGCAGGATGTGCCAACATACAAGGGATAAAATTCATTCGGAATCTGATTAAAAAGAATCTATGGCGTAAGTTTGTCACAGTAAATAAATATGACATTGTCCCTTCCTGGACCTTCTTGGTATAATTTTACCAATACCTTTGTACAATTTGTTTGCATTCTGGCCTCTGCCCTTTGTTTAAGAAAACGGGATTTTATCTCTCATTTTGAAATGCTCAAATAAACGCTCTAAGCCTAGGGAGGAGAGAGTAAATTTGATATACGATATCCATGGCATCCTATGGACATTTTCCATGAATACACAGTCTTCAATTAGTTTTTGAGTAATATGGATAGACTCCCTTCTCCAAATGGAGTGCCACAAGATAATTGGAGCCAAAGAAATTGTATCAGTCAAATATGGGACCTCCAATTCTGTGTGGGCACTAAGGTTGAGTGGCTTTCGGGGAGGCTCACTGGTTTTTTCCAAAAGGTGTCCTTCATCACTTTTTTACCATGCCGATAAGTTTCACCTCTAATTTTTTATTAAATGAATGAAGAGCAGTGATACTTCTCTCGAGTGATAACCCCCTAGTAGCGAGTATATGGGACCATGATAGTTGCCTGTCAAATGTTACGCCTAAATAAGAAAAGGTATCGGTGTGGGCTTTTTTTCCCCCAGGTATATAGAAACTCTGGACCTTCCTGTCCTTCCGGCTAGTGATTAAGATGAAAGATTATGCCTTGTTAGTTTTAAACCCTAATTTTTGCATATAGGTTACATAGATTTTTAGTAACTTTTGCAGGGCCAGGCCCGTGTGGGAAATTAGCACCGCATCATCAGCATACAGGAGAATCGGGGTGCGAACGTTGTTAATTTTTGGAACGTCTGATGTTGAGTCTGACAGGGGCGCTTCTACCCCATTAGTGTAGATAGAAAAAAGAAATGGATCGAGTACGCAACCCTGCCAAACTCCTCTATAGATTGGAAACGCTCTGGTGCACTCCCCTTCGCTCCCGTATCTGATGCAGGCCGTGGCTGATAAATAGATCTGTCTAATAAAAAGTAGGATAACCCCATTTATACCCATTTCCTCCATTATCCTCCATAGGTGTTTATGTGCCACGCAGTCAGACGCTGTGGACAGGTCCATAAACGCCAAGTATAACCTACCAGATGTTGCTTGGGAATACTTGGCGATTAATAGACTTCGGTTCAGGCACTGATCTCGGGTACCCATTCCCTTTTTGAAACCCTACTGAACCGGGTTTAAAATCTTATTTTTGGCTGCCCATTCCTCTGAACGATTCAGTAGGACCCTACCCATTAGTTTAGCTGTGCTATCCAATAATGAGATTGGCCTAGAATTTTTGGCTTCGGATTTGTCTCCCTTTTTGTAGATTGGTATTAGAATTAATTTCTTCCAAGAATCAGGTGGGCCCAGTTTTGCGATTGCATTAAAAATATTTGGCAGCCCATGTCCCCACAAATCTGGCTGATCAATGAAGAAATCTATAGGGGTACAATCCGGTCCTGGGGATTTCTTAATGGAGCACTGGGTAAGACCTTCTCTGATCTCGTTGTAATCACAAAATCAGTGGGGATTCAATGGAAGGGATTATGGGTACGTTCTGTGATGTCACCCCCTCCGCATTAGGATCAAATATGCAGGAAAAATATACGACCCATGATTCCTCATCCACGTGGCAATCCTATGTAGGTGCTGATCGTGGTTTGAGGAAAGGGGTGTTAATAGTACACCAAAAGTCCTTAGAGTTATTTTAGATCACCGCTAGGTGGAGTTGTTCCCATGCTTCTTCCTTTAAGGTTTTAATTCTATTCTTCTTGGCCTCATTATATTGGAAGCGAAGATGCTTCACTAAGGTTGAATCTCTAGAAATTGACCCCAGGGCCTGATGCAGAGCTGTTAGCGACGTAGTACGTGATTGATCAAACCATCTGAGCCCTGATATTTTGGTAATCGTTTTTTCCTGGATAGATGGTGCCCGACCTCAGTTAATATAGACTCAAATGCCACGATTACTTGAGTTGGATTGGATGGTGATTCTAGGCTCGTTAGAATGTCACTCTGGCTCTTTGTGATTATTTTTGGAAAAAGGGATGATTTGTCTACCAAAGCCCATATCTGAAAGAAACACGTTCGATTCCTCACCTTAGAATATCCCCAGGCGTCAGGCTGGATCCAGAAAGATATTTCGTCAGCAATACCCTTGCGCGTCGCTAGGCGTCGTCTGCGGCTCCGCGTTGGTCGTCGGCGTCGTGCGCCGGGATGACGTCGTCGTAGTACTTAGACGCCACCCTCGCGAGCTGACTTCAGTTCTTCTTTTTTCCACGCCAGTAAGCGCCGATCCGGGAAGAGCATACCCTTTTAGTCGTTTTTTGACTAAACATTTTCTAACTCTTTTGGTTCTATTCTTGTCGACATAGACTCTGGTGCCGGTAGGGATGCCTGGTTTTAAGGCCTGTGACTCCTGTCACCGACTGATGTCGGTCACGGACCACCACCGTCTGTGCCTCTATTGCCTTGGAGCCGACCACGACGCCGAGGCGTGCCTTGACTGCCGGGCCTTGACTTCGAAAGCTAGGCGGGAGCGGTCCCGCAAGCTACTCGAGTACCGGCAGTCTGCGCCGCGCCGCTCCAGGTCCCGGTCGAGGGACCGGTCGCGGAGCCGCAGCCACCACCGCTCGTCGGGGTCGAAGTCTTCGAAATCGTGTAAGTCGAAGCACAGCAAGAAGTCGAAGAAGCGAAATCGCTCTTCTCACTCCCCTCACCGGTCCTGCGACTCGGCTGAGGGTTCGGGTGGCACCACCCACATCCGCCCCCATACCCTCTGGTCCCTGGGACTGACGCGAATCCGGCGGAGGTCAGTGCTTTCCTCATGGACATGAGAAACTTGGCTCCACCAACGACGCCTGCCGGCGCGCCTTCGGGCCCCGCAGGCTCGACTGGGAGGCCTAGAGAGCCGGCGGCTCCGGCCCCGGTGCAGTCGTCGACTCCGGTCCCAACGCCGCAGGTCCCTGGGGGATCCAGGCCTGGACCCCTGTCGGCACCGGTCGACCTCACGACCCCTCTGCTGGCGCCGACTCCTCCGATGCCACCCCCGGCGCCGTCCCTGGACGACGCGGTTCCCCAGTTTAGTCCGGGCCCGGCGGCGATGGGTGGCAATTTCATCTTCCGCCCGGCTCCGATCATTCCACCTGTATGCCAGGAATCGGATGACGGTGACGACTGGGAGGGGTCTGAGGACCCTCTGACCCAGCAGGGCCAGTTATCTCAGGACTGGGCAGATGAGCTGGGGGATGCCAGTGGTCTTGACACCTCCCCTGACACTGGCTTCATCTCTCCTCCGACCGTGGCTTCGGAGGAAGGTGCTGCATTTTCTGTGGTGCTACGCAAAGCGGCCGAAGCCCTGGGGCTGGAGCTACCTGCTGTGGCCGTGAGGACTAACCTCCTCACTGAAGTGCTCCAACCGTCAGCAAGCTCATCGGAGCCTCTGCTGCAGTTTAATGAAGCACTGTTTGACGTTCTGAAGGGCACCTGGTCCAAGCCCTCCACAGTACCTCCTGTGGACCGGAACGTGGCCCGGCGCCACCGCCCTGCACCGGGCGACCCCAGTTTTCTGTCCATGCCCCCCACGCCCGAGAGCCTGGTCATGCAGGCCTCTACTTCCCAGACCTCCTTTCCGTCCGCTCCCCCGGATCGGGAATCCAAGAGACTAGAACAGTTTGGTAAGAAGTTGTTCTCCTCCGTTAGTTTGGGATCGCGGTCTATTAACACTGCATGTCTTTTGGACCGTTACTCCCACTCCCTGTGGGATACAGTGGAGGACGTGCTGCCCCAATGCCCGTAGGAGGCTCGGACACGGCTCGGCCAGGCTCTTGCCGAGGGGCGGGATGCAGCGCGGCATGCAATCAGATGTGGACTGGACACTGCGGACTCGCTCGGTAGGGAAATGTCTACCACGGTGGCGCTTCGTCGCCACGCCTGGCTGCGGTCCACGAGTTTTTCTGGTGATGTCCAGAGCACCCTCATGGACATGCCCTTTGATGGCAGTCGCCTTTTTGGCGAAAAAGCGGATAGTGCGCAGGAGCGCTGTAAGGACTCCAGGGCTACGGCCAAGTCCTTGGGCCTCTCGGCCCGCGCCCGCAAACTTCCGCTTTCGTCCCTTTCGTGGCCAAGGAAGGGGTGCCCCCTCACGTCCGACTAGCCACAGGCCGCAGAACCAACCTCCACACGGTCGCGGTCGCGGATTCCGCCGAGGCGGTACTGGGGAACAACGTGCCGGTCCGTCCACATCTACCCCAGCAGCATCCGCCTCAAAGCCCTCCTTGTCCGAGCTTTCAGGTCCATTCCATGCCAGTGGGAGGCAGAGTTCGCCATCACCTGCTCCACTGGCGCACCATCACATCGGACAGGTGGGTGCTGCAAATCGTCCGAAGGGGCAACTCCCTCCCCTTCGAGGCGACCCCTCCAGCCATGCCACCGCAGTGCCACCGAATTTCGGGGGATCACTTGCAACTTCTGCAGGAGGAAGTTACGGCCCTCTTGGCCAAGGAGGCCAATGAGCGCGTTCCTGGTCCTGAAGTAGGTCGTGGTTGTTATTCCCACTACTTTCTGGTTTCCAAGAAGGGCAAAGGTGGCTACGCCCTATCTTGGACCTCAGGAGCGTCAACACCTTCCTCCGGAAGGAGAAGTTCAAGATGCTCACTGTAGCTCAGGTTCTGACTGCCCTAGACCCTGGAGACTGGATGGTAGCGTTGGACTTGCAGGACGCTTATTTCCATATCCCCGTCCTGCCGGCCCACCGGCCTTACCTGCGATTCACGGTGGGCCAGGAGCATTTTCAGTTTACTGTGCTCCCCTTCGGCCTCATCAGTGCCCCTCGGGTGTTCACGAAAGTGATGGCGGTGGTCGCAGCTCATCTGTGCAGGTCAGGGGGTTTCAGTCTTCCCCTATCTCGACGACTGGTTGTTGAAGGCGGGCTCGCCCCAGGCAGTCGTCTCCCACCTCCAGACTACGGCAGACCTCTTGCATTCCCTGGGGTTCTCCATCAACATGCTGAAGTCGCATCTGAGTCCCTCCCAGCAGCTCCTTTTCATCGGAGCGGTTCTGGACTCAGTGCAGTTCCGGGCCTATCCTCCGGAACAGCGGGTCCGGGATATTCAGGCTCTGATTCCCATCTTTCAGCCTCTATCCCGGGTCTCGGTCAGGTTGGTGCTGTGGCTTCTGGGTCTGATGGCCTCCTGCATCCTGTTGGTGCATCTCGCCAGATAGCAAATGCGGGCTCTGCAGTGGGACCTGAAGTTTCAGTGGGCCCAGCATCGGGGCAACCTGTCTGACCACGTCCTGATCTCGGAGGGCACTGCGAGATAGTTGCAGTGGTGGCTCACGGATCGCGATTGGGTCAGTGGCAGATCCCTCTCCCTACCCCAACCGGAGCATGTAGTGGTGACGGATGCGTCTCTCCTAGGATGGCCACATGGGAGAGGCGGAGATCAGAGGCCTCTGGTCTCCGGCGGAGTCCCGGCTCCATATCAACCTTCTGGAGCTGAGGGCGATCCGACTTGCACTGAAGGCATTCCTTCCCTCTGTCCGGGGAAGTGTGGTGCAGGTGTTCACGGACAACACCACCGCCATGTGGTATTGCAACAAACAAGGCGGGGTGGGGTCGTGGACCCTTTGTCTCTGCGCCTCTGGACATGGCTGGAACATCAGGGCATCACCCTGGTGGTTCAACATCTGGCGGGCTCTCTGAACGCCAGAGCAGACGAACTCATCCGCGGTGCATGATGGATTACGAATGGCGTCTGAACTTGGCCTCTTTCGGCAGTGGGGAGAGCCTTGGTTAGATCTATTTGCCACCGAAGAGAACGCACAATATCAGTAGTTCTGCCAGTTGGAATTTCCAAGGCGGCACTCGCTCGGGGACGCCTTTCGTCGCGAGTGGAGTTGCGGTCTGTTGTACGTCTTTCCGCCTATACCACTTCTGCCCATAGTGATGAAGAAGATCAATCGCTACCGGGCCCAAGTCATCTTGGTGGCTCCAGATTGGGCACGAAGATTCTGGTATCCCGAGCTACTCAGTCTGTCGATCGATCCCCCGATACGACTGCCTCTTAAGGAGGATCTTCTGTCGCAGCAGCAGGGGACGGTCCTCCACCCGAACCGGTCCAGCCTCCACCTCCATGCGTGGAGATTGAGCGGCGGCAGTTGATGCCATTTGACTTGCCTCCTGAAGTCTGTAATGTTGTTCTGGCAGCCAGGCTTCCCTCCACTAAATCGGTATACACCTGCAGGTGGAACACATTTGTGGCATGGTGCACAGCAAAGGCTGTGGATCCCCTTTCCGCCCCTCTTTCTGAGGTGCTCCTCTTTCTTCTTTTCATGGCCCAGCAGGGCTCTTCTCTGGGCACCCTTAAAGGTTATCTTTCTGCTATTTCTGCTGTCTTACGGCTTCCTGATCAGCCTTCTCTTTTCAAATCCCCTGTTGTTTCTCGCTTCTTTAAGGGCATTATTCACATGTTTGCTCCTGTCCCTTTCGTAATGCCTCCGTGGGATTTGAATCTGGTCTTGACGTTTCTGATGTGCGCTCCCTTTGAGCCACTTCATAATTGTCCCCTTCGTCTCTTGACGCTTAAGACTGCTTTCCTGGTAGCCATCACCTCTGCTAGAAGGGTGAGTGAGCATCAGGCTCTCTCTTCTAAGCCTCCTTTTCTTTCTGTCCATCCGGACAAAGTTGTTCTCAGGACTCATCCTTCCTTTCTCCCTAAGGTGGTAACTGCCTTTCACATCGGGCAGTCTGTTACGTTGCCCACCTTCTTTCCACCTCCGCATCCTTTGAAAGAGGACGAGAGGCTCCACCGTCTGGACCCAAAATGGCGCTTTCCTTTTATTTGGACCGCACCAAGCACTTCAGGGTGAATGACCAACTCTTCGTTGGCTACGTGGGTGCTAAGAAGGGGCGGGCGGTGCATAAGCGAACCATCTCTCGGTGAGTCGTTTTGTGTATCAAAGCTTGTTACTTATTGGCTAAAAAGGAACCTCCTGTAGGGCTGAAGGCCCATTCCACTCGGGCCACAGCGGCAACAACTGCGCTGGGAAGGGGAGTCCCCTTGCAGGACATCTGTCAGGTAGCAATGTGGGCCTCGCTGCACACGTTTGCTAAACATTATTGCCTGGACAGCCAAGTCCGGAGAGACGGCCAAAGCGTTCTGTTCTCCAGGACTTTCTGGTGTGATCTTGGTTCGCAGACCCACCACCGGGGTTGGTATTGCTGGGGTATCTATTCTAAGGTGAGGAATCTAACTAACGTGTTTCTTTCAGATGAACAAGTTACTTACCTTCGGTAACAATATATCTGTGAGAAACATTAGTTAGTTAGATTCCTCACCGACCCACCCATCCTCCCCGCTCTGCGATCCGATATCTAGGGTTGAGGCTATCCCTGTCAGGGCCCTAGAATTTTCTGGCACCATTGTCGGTCTCTTGCATGGCTCTGCGTTCCTGGTGCGGAAAGATATGTACAAGAACTGACGTCAGCGCGCGAGGGCGGCGTCTAAGTACTCCGATGTCATCCCGGCGCACGACGACCGTCGCGGAGCCGCAGACGACGGCTAGCGACGCGCAAGGGTATTGCTGACGAAAAATCTTTCCGGCTCCAGCCTGATGCCTGGGGATATTCTAAGGTGAGGAATCTAACAAACTAATGTTTCTTACAGATATATCGTTACCGAAGGTAAGTAACTTGTTCTTTAGGGTTATCCCATTAGTTTTTGTTATCGTGGGTTTGATGTGCCTTATCTGCTCCGAACGAGTTCCTGCCCAGTCCAGATTACCAGTGATCGCAGCGTGACCGCTAAAATTTAGATAATTAATCTCACAACTGGAGATAAGTTTTTTAAGGGGTTCCGCTATAATTATATAATCAATTGTAGTGCCCTGAGCAGGTATGCCAAACGTTTTTTGCAACATCCCAGAGGAGATGTCAACCGGGTTACAAATCTCTAAGTTATTAATCACTAGAAGTCTGTTCAAAGCCTCCCCGTACTGGTTATGATTAAAATGATATAGGGGATCCCCTTCTTCATCGTTAAAACCACATGCTGCTGAATTTGATAACTGACAGCTATGTGCATTAAAATCACCCAGCCACAATATTTTTGGAGTGTCTTTTAAGGTGCTAGAAGAATTGTTAATATCTATCTCCAGCCGATCTACAACTTTTTTCATATCTCCTGTGAAATTATTGTTATAAGGAGCGATAACCATCCAGGTCATACATGGTTACAATGTTTATCCAATCTGGGTCCAAAATGTTACTACTCGCACCGGCAATATTCCATGACATGAATGTGATTAGTTTGGTCTGATCATATGTTTCAGTGGAACATGAGTTTCGGGAACCCTTATAGGGGAATTTTGAACTGGAGTGGAAACGCTTCTGTTCGGTTTATGTCAGTCACAACCCTCTAAGTCTATTAGAACATTGTATCTATTTTGTGTGGGAAGGGGGCAGAAACCGGACCCAGTGTGTGTTTGGGAGGTTTAAACAAGGGAAAGGGAGCGTGAACCAATGCAGAGTATTGTCGACTTTGCAACCTCAATGTGTTGGGTTTATAAAAATATCCCAACGGTAAGGCAAATATTTGTGTGAGCGGTGTTGGGCCAGTAGGAAGTTGTTGTAGTAACGGACCATTTGAGAAGAATTGAAATTAACCAACACACAATCGCCTTCAATACATTTCTCTGAGTCCCCCACCCAACCCACTCTTCTGGCCAATAAGATGTATGGCAACATCACCTCCCTAACCCCCACAAATTGATTAAACCAGTGACTTGCTTTAGACATCAGTTGATCTGTTGTCTCCGTTTGTATGTAATGTAATCTCGGAACATTTGTTAATATTATGACATAAGGGCAAGCTGCCGGGGCAAGTTCCAGCTTCGTATGATTATCATTTGGGCCGCTTTTGGCGGGTTCAATCCTTTGGTCTGGTCTTATGTCAAGTCTTAAGGGGGGGCAGGGTAGTATCCTTGGATGTTCCTTGAAGTAGGGTACCACTATTATTGTCACTAGTTGGTTTAGAAACCGTGGGATTGAAACTTTGGATGACAAGTTGCAACTGATTGCTAGGGGGGGGTCTGATGGGGGTCCCCCAAGTTTGTATTTCTGCCCAGTCTTGTTAAGTCCTTATTAATTGAACAATTGGTATGACAGCCGACATTGTGGTGGTTTTGGTCGCCCCCTACAGAACGAAAAGTGTATATTTTTGCCTCGATTCTGGAGAGTCAGTGGTTGAAGTAAAACAGTAAATGACTGTTCTATCTTTAAAACCAAGGCGTCTGTTAAAGATGAGCGAAAAGCATTACATTCTTGGGGTGCAACAGTTTTTTCCTTTGTTGACTTCCCCCCACTTTTTTTCTTCTTTTGGGGGGGGGGGGTTCTGATGGCCCCGGGGGAAGGGTAAGGCATTGGGTATGCGAGGAATCAGATGTTTGGACCGAGTAATAGTAGGCTCTAAATTTGTAGGTAGGGTATCTAATTCTGGCTCGGTATAGTCCTCCTTATTTATAAACTCAGACCGAACAACAGGCACACCCTTTTCCCCCACAGACAGCCTGCGTTCGACACATAAAATCTCCTTATCCAGTGCATCAGTAGCTCTTAGAAGAAAGGAGTCTAAAGTGTTCGTAGGCTCACCTCCATTAGTTGCAATTGTTGATTTCCGTTTACCCATCTTGTGGATCGGATCCAGACTTCTTATACCACTACGCTGTACAAGTTAGAGGGGGGTCCAGGCCCAGCCTCCTCTAGGCTCTGACGGGCGAAGACAGGCCCGCCCTTGGCCCGGGCACGCCCGCGCGTGTCCCTCACCGTGGGAGCCCGCAGCAGCTTAATGCGCCTCCTGGTGCAAAGACAAGCGAGTAGGCGGCTCCTGCCGTGATGCCCCCTGGGTAATGGATTCCCCAAACGAAAGTGCTGTCGTACAAAGATGGGCTCCCGCGTTGCGGGAGCACGGAGCAGCTGTTTGCGGCTCCTGGCATGAAGACAAGCGCGTAGGTGGCTCCTGCCGTGATGCCCCCTGGGGGGAATGGAGTCCCCAAACGAAAGTGCGGGCGTGCGAAGATGGGCTCTTGCACTGCGGGAGCCCGAAGCAGCTTTATGCGCCTCCTGGCGCAAAGACAAGCCCGTCTGCAGCTCCTGCCGCAATGCCCCCTGGGGAATGGAGTCCCCAAACGAAAGTGCTGGCGTGCAAAGAGGGCGCTCTCGCACCGCAGGTGCACTGGACAGCTTTATGCGCCTCCTGGCGCGAAGACAAGCACGTAGGCGGCTCCTGCGGCGATGCCCCCTGGGGAAAAGAGTCTCCAAACGAAAATGCTGGCGTGCAAAGATGGGTCAAAATGTATTTGAGAGCTGTCTAAATTATTTCTAAATACTGATTAAAACGTAAAAGGGGGGATAATTACTTTGGTACAGAACACTGAGGAGTTTACTCAAATCCTGTTTCACCTACCAGCTCGTGTCACTTCTAGAAGAGCAAAAAGTAAACAAATGGAGGTACTCTTTCTAAAGAAGGTGGCAACCCAATTCTGAGCCTAGTTCTTCTTCGTTACAGTCCTCAAACCCTCCCGTGGGGATGCAGGTGGCCACTAAAGATTGAAAATGACTAGTAATCCGAGCGTTAATCTCGTGGGTGGATACTACACAATGGTCATTGCATTTCTTCAGTCAGTATGCCTATTCTATGCTTTTCAAAGCCCCATAGCGTTATGTAAACCCAGCAGACCTGTCAAGTTGGCTTTGACACTCAAGCAGAATTTAACACCACCCAGCATGTTTTGGGAGTTTCAGTTGAGTTATGTTCAGAGGAGTCCTGTCTGCCCGTTCAGGTAAGCCTGTTGTTGCTCCTAGGAGGCATTTTACTAATTTTTCACACCAATTCAAATGCTATTCAATGGCAAGTTTGAGAGCAAATTAAAATTAGCCTCCAGGAACTTGGTAGGGAAAAGGTAACTTTGTAAAAGTTACTTTTCCCTAATATTAAAAATAGGACTTCACCATTGAATTGTATTTTTAATAACTATTAAAAATAGTTAATTATGTTTCTAGTTAGTGCCATTCCTGATGTACAGTATTAGGATTTTAAGCTGTACTAGGGTTTTCTAGGCCAGCTTGAAGACAGCTATGCTTGCCACTATGAAAAATAGCTTTTGGGTGTTTGTCACTGTATGCACACGTTAGCATTACATTTCTAAATGTCGTGTGGTGACATTTTAATATTTAAAATGGAGGTTTAGACCTGTCAAAAGGGTTTATTTTACAGGTTGAATTGCAGTTTCTACACAGTTACAGTTGTGCCACACTGGTAGGCCTGAAGCCACGTTTGCACCTTTACTGTAGTGGTTGGCATAATAGCTGTTGCAGTGCACTCATGTCGTTTAACTTACAGGCCATGAGGAAACCTTGTACCATATACTATGGACTATTAGGTAAGTAAATTTACAAATTTGATATATGCCAAATTGACCATGTTTAAAGGCGGAGCACGGGCACTTTACTACTGGTTAGCAGGGTTAAAGTGCACACAGTTCCAAAGCCAGCAACATACAGGGTACAGCACAAGGTGAAAAATACAGGGTGCCAGGATTTCCTACAAGGATGGACGGCCAGCTTATATTAGAACTTTGTCTCCTGACTTCCTTCTTGTGGAAGGACAAATTCAATTCTCATGCTAGCTCAGATATCGCCTATACTGGAAATTATAAGCTGATTGGTGTCATTAGATTTGCAGGACGCGTATTTTCGTGTATCCATCCTGTAGTCCCCCAGACTTTAGCTGCGATTCAATACCAGGCGGGAGCTGTTTCAGTTTGCAGTACCTCCCATTTACCTCATCAGTGCCCCTCAAGAGTTAAAAAAAAAAAAAAAAAAAAAAAAAAAAAAGTGACCGCTGTGTTTGGAGATACCAGTTATCCCTTTTCCCGAGGACTGGTTGCCGAAGTCAGGCTAGCCGCTTGTCTGGTGTAAACCACTTCCAGACGATGTCAAACCTCTTGACATCACTGGTGTTCATGATGAACAAGCCAAAGTTGCACCCGATTCCTTTGTAGAGGCTGCCATTCATGGGAGCTATCCTGGATACAGTGCAGTTCAGGCCTTCCATCCACTGCAACCAGTCTAGGTCATTAGGTCCATGATCCTGATGTTTCAGCCTCTGTCCTGGATCTTGTTGAGAGCAGTTCTTCTTGGCCTCTTAGTCTCCTGCATCTTCCTGGTGTACTAACCCATGTAGCACTGGTGGGCTCTGCATTTGAATCTGAATTTCCAGTGGACCCAGTACCAAGGAAATGTATTGAATTCCATCCAGATTTCGGAACAGAGAGCTTATGATTTACAGAGGGGGCTGCTTGAACTCAGTTGGCCCAGCAGCAGGCCTGTATTCCTTCTCCGAACCAGAGCTGTCTGCGTTGGTGGATGCCTCACTACTGGAATGAGAGATCATTTGGGGGAGGTGGAGATCAAAGGACTCTGGTCATCCGTAGCTGATATAAGCACAACCCCATGTTAGTCTTTTGGAGTTGTGGGCTGCTCATCTGGTGTTGAAGGTTTTCCTGCCATCTATCAGTAAAAGGTTAGTGCAGGTTCTCACGGACAACCACATCTCCATGTGGTATTGGAATAAGCAGGGTAGAGTGGGTTACTGGGTCCTGTGCCAGTAGGCTTTGTGCCTCTGGATTTCACTGAAGCATCGGGGTATTTCCCTGGTCCCAAATTACCTGGAGGTGTCCTTGAATGCCAGAGTAGATGAGCTAAGCAGGCAGTATCCAGCAGATCACAAATGGCATCCACATCCTGTAGCAGCACAGGGCATCTTCTGACAGTGGGGAGAACCCCAGATAGATCTTTACACCACTGTCAAGAACTTGCAGTGTCACAGGTACTTCCCACTGGAGGTTGCACAGGAATACTCACTAGGACAGTGTTTCCCAAACCTTTAGAACCATGACCCATTTTTTAAAACAGCAAACTTTCACAACACACCCAGCTTTAACAAACGGATGATTATTTTATTTTTGGATTTTTTAAAATAATTAAATGTAATAGTAGAAATGCTTTCAAAATGTTGTGAATTAAAAAATACCATACCCTTTCCAACTCTTTTACATTCCTCTCTAACAGTAATTGTGTGAAAATGTCACAACATTGACTATGCCCTATGATCGGTCTTTATCTGCCTGTGGTAAATATATTAATCTGCCCATGAATGTGGCAGATGGTGAGTCTCACTGGAACTAGAGCACTTTTCCGAGTGGAGTGCTGGCCAAATCACAAGGCTTATAGACCATAAAAGTGGCAGAATATAAAAACATTGTCACATGATTTAGAAATCAGCAGTACAACATTGACAAATAACACTGTTTAAAAGTATTTTAGCAGGTTCCAAGCCTTATACAAAAGATGCCACATTTAAACAAAATCAAAACCATGAAATATACAATGATACATCCATTGGAGTTATAAAAAAGCTGACTTATAAAAGTGCTTTAAAGAGCAATTGTCCAAAAGGTAAAAACCGACCATTTGTCTAAAAGGAGTGGTTCTATGTAGACAAAAAATCATTGCAATTGTAATAATTCTTTATAAGATGGCACAGTTGCATAGATTATAAAACCCAACAGAAACTAACAGATACTTTATATCCCAATAGGTAATTAGATCTTGTGCACAGGAAAAGCAGCTGCTGTCTATTTTTACAAGTTTAGACATTTTTCATAGTTCGGTTCGTATTTGTGGTTTAAGAGGAACTCTGCGACCCTGCCATTTTGTGGATAAGATATGGTTCGACCATTCGCTATCCCTGAACACTGTTTTTTACGTTTTTTGGCAGCAGCAGATGAAATAGACTCAATGTGATGCCACAGGTCAGGCAATCCCAATGTATAGGGGGACTCTTTTACATACTTCAGCCAGCCATGGCAGGACGGTACTACTCTGAGGTAAGCCAAGAATTTCTTTCAGCACTATTCTAAAGGGATCCAGCTCAGGGATAACCCAGAGTCTAAGCCAGCACAAGATTGGTCACAGCCGGACATGAGCAATGATTGGTTAAATATCCAGGTCCACTCTAAAGAAGACCAGGGGCGTACTCTGGGGGAGTTTTAACACAGCACTCAAGAACTTGTTTTTGGCCATGCCTAGGGGCCTCTACATTGATATGGCCCCAGAGCTCTGAGCCACAGGTGGCAGCAGCCACTGCTTTGACTCTCCTAATGTTCAACAGGGAGGAAATTGGGTGGAATGTGATGTTTTTTGTGAAGTTCATCATGGCGGCTGCTTGTTTCAAAAGAAACAAGCTCTTAGCTAACTGGCTACACTATGATCTACAGCAAGGTCGGTGAATAATCAATTAGTCAACGTCTGCTACTCTCTTCAGTTTTTTGTCCTCCCAGCCTCACCATCCCACAAAATCTACAATGAGGGTGAATTGCCATGAATTTGGTTTTGTTGGTGTTAATGGCTAATCCATTTTTGGTGCAGAAAAGATTACATCTTTCGAGCAGGGCTTCCAGACCCTTGGGGGTTTTCGACACCAAGAGGGGGTCGTCCATGGACGATAATTGCGGGATCTTTATGCCACCCAGGATTGTGGAATCATTATCTCAATCCATCAGTAACTCTATGCAGTTGTTTATGAATAGCAGGAAAGGAGTTGTGGTTAAGAAGCATCCCTGCTTGACCTCCTTTATTTACTGGTATGCGATCCCTTGATTCTCCACTGGTGCCCCATCTAATTTGGGTGTAGTTTCTAGTGTGGAGTCACAATCTAGCGGCAAGGCACAGGCCCATAAGGACTAATCAATGTCTGTGTCTGGAGACCAGATCAAATGCCACTTTAAGGTCAACGAAGGCAACGTAAAGACTACCTCAGTTGACCTCTACAATTTTCCATCTTAGCATTAGGAATCTGAAGACTTGGTCCAAGTACTAGTTTTAGGGCGCAAACCCGCTTAGAATTGGGAGAAGATATTATTGTCTTATATCCAACAATTTAGATGGGCCAGTATCTGTTTACTAAAAGTTTTGAAAACTCTCCTTCTGATGCAAACTATAAGGTTTAAGGCATCATATCAATTTTTAATTCAAAACAAGGCTCAGGGTGCACTACCTTGATGTTGCGCAATAGTGAAATAAGTGGATGTTTATTCAAAAAAAGCTTTAACATTCACTATGTAAGTTGTTAACCTTTAAAAAGTAGTATTACTGATCAGGAATTGCACAGGACATTTTAGCCATCCTTCTTTTCATCCATAAACCAGAAGTGCATATGCCCTCCATATAAATTGTGTATGTGGATGGAGTTTTCACGATTGGCATATTTGATTTACTAGTAAGTCCCAAGTAAGATGCACTGAGAGTGCCAGGGCATGCAAATCAAATGCTGCTAGTTGGCCTGCAAAAACAAGACTTGATGGACAGAATGAAGAACAATGTCATACATTCACCCCAGTACAGAGATCTGGGCCTAAATCCATTGTTTTTTTGCTCACCATACCTGTGAGAAGTTGGCCTGGTATATGCTGTTCACTAGTTATAGTGGGCACCCTGTACCAGTCCAAACAACCCCTTATTGGTTATAGGTTAAAGACAACCTTTATTGAAAGCTATCCTAGTGGTAGCTATGGAGAGCAGCCTTCAGGCTAAGTCTTGAAGGAATGTAAAGCAGCTTGTTTTACCAGTCTATAATCTCTTGAGTGCCTAAATGAAAGACAACCACACCAGGTATATATATATAAAATATATGTATTTATTTCTAAATACACCCTCCTAGTCTCTTTATGAGACTAGAGGTCAAAACACATAAATTACACTTCAAATTTCACAGTAGTAAGCACAAATACACATCCGGCCCTAGGGGCGAGCCAAACCATATACTAAAATAGTGGTATAAGAACCACGACTTAACTAGACACAAGGCCTAGAGCCTGTAGAATCGCTGGCACCCCAAGGAACCATCCAAGGTAGTGACACAGGGGACCCACGGGGGCCGTGTGCAGTGTGAGAACACAGCCGCGAGCTCCCATTAGCTTCTATGTGGAAAGTCGCGGTTAGATTTTTAAAGATTAGGGACACTTGGAAATGAGTCAGGACCAAACCCTTTGGGACTTAGGAAGTTCTAGGGTCAACACCCACGGGAGCACCGGAGTACTCGTGTCACCTCACCCAGGGAAGCCGGGTGCATAGGTGTCAAATGGTGTCGGGTCGCGTCGTCGATTTCAATGGGAGCTGGCGAAGAAGTTCTACTGCCGGGAAGATGTGAAGCGTCTGAAGAGATCCAAGCCTGGATCGAAGATGAGAAGAACCTGAAAGCAGAGGGGACAGAGTCTGGGTCACTAGCCAGTGACCAGGAAGGCGATAGGCAGATGCCCACCGATGTCGGGTGATTTCAGGTGAAGAAGGTGAAGCTTGACTTCTCCGTCGCGAGGACCAGGATGCGTCGACGACGACTAGGAGCTGGATTCGAGCTGTCCCATGAAGGATGTCGAGTGCTGCAGCATCGGTGCCCGGATTGGACACAACAAGCCTTGGCAACAACAACCCACGCAGAAACGAGAAAGATGCTTTGTTGCAGACCAGAAAGGTCTGTGGGACTCACCACTTGGTAGGGAGTCGGGCACGTCTGGAGCAACAAGGGAAGTCCAAGGAAATTCAAAGTTACCCCCTCAGGAACCCACCAGTTGATGGACCAGGGATCGCAAGGGACCTCGAGACGACACACAAAATAGCGGCCCAGGGGTCTCTCGGGGTGACTAGGCCGATAATCTTCGGTGGATTCTGTGCTCGAGGTGGGGGCTACAAGTCAGCCCAAGCACGACTTCAAGAGACGTCGAGAAGTCAATGCACTTGCAAAAGTGCACGGTGACCGCGAGTTCCGGTTCCACGCTACTAACGAGGGCTGCGGGTCTCAGCTTTGCTGGCGACTCAGGTCGGCCTCTGAGATGTCTGGAAAGCCTCTTCCTGGGCTGCAAATACTTCAGTCTGGCGGGAGCTTCAGAGATGCAGACCGGCAAAATGCTTCGTTGGTGCCTGCCGAGCAGGGGAGTCGCTCCTTGACCCCAAGGTAGATTTCTTCAGTCCTCTAGTCTTTAGTAGAGCGTTGAAGTTCCAGGATTCAGCTTCAGACTTTCATCCAGGGATATCTAAAGTTCTGGTTACAGAGGTTCCTTATTTATACCTAAGGAAGGGGTTGGACTACCTCTGGGGACCAACCTATGGGAGGGTTTGGAAAGAGGGGTGGCTACACCCATTTCTTTTGTCCAGTTTCTCGCCAGAGCAGGGGCTGGAAGCCCCTGAACCGGTTTGAGCTGGACTATGCACAGGGACACCAAATGTGCCCGCAGTGCAGGACTTCAAAGCACTCAGTGCTCCAACCCAGCCCCAATACACATAAGCCTGTGTGGGAGGTGGTCACACCTCCCTGTGACAGGAAACCTATTGTCCAGGCCTCCCCTGCCGGAGTTTCGGTCAGCAGCAGGATGCCAGACAAGTGTCTGGCTGCAACATCGATTTTGGGATGCGAGAGCGCTATTAGGTTTCTACCGGGTATACCAGTACTGTCATGTCTCTCCCTCTAGAAGGGTGGGATCATACTCCCACATCAAGAACTGATGTCGGGGTATGATTCCAAGTTGTTTGACCCCCAACACAACATGTTTCCGTGCAGTCAGTCCAAAGCTAGCATTAACCGTTTAAGATATAATGCATTTAAGAGTATATGGTCAGGCTGCACCACTGACAACCCCGGAGAAGAGATTCTAAAGGCTGCAGGGGGACTCAGCTCATGCCTGGGCACCCTCTCACATATAACCAAGCACCCTGCCTTCAGGATTGATAAGGCCTGCCATAGGGGTGACTGATAGGTTACCATGTGCAGTGATAGGTGAGGTATAGTGAACCTATACCTCACTAAGGGGTGCATGCACCACCTTATCCAGGCTGCAGTAGCAGACCTGTGGTGTCATTTTGCATGGCTTTCCAGGGGTGGCATAATACATTCCTCAGCCGTTGGTACGCGCCTGGGGTACCTATGCCCTTGGTACATAGTATACCATATACTAGGGACTCACAAGGGTACCCCAGAATCTAATATGAAGTGTACCTAAAGTTCATGCAATCAATTTGGACAGGAAGCAAGTAGG
Source organism: Triturus cristatus (assembly GCF_964204655.1). NCBI lineage: Eukaryota > Metazoa > Chordata > Amphibia > Caudata > Salamandridae > Triturus > Triturus cristatus. The sequence goes on from NC_140595.1 coordinate 244,382,585, forward strand.
CTGGGGCCCTGAATAGTAGGGTCCCAGCCAGACTAAAGTCGAAAAACAGTGAAACACCAGCAAAAAGTGGGGGTAAACCTGTGAAGCAGATCCTACTCTCCTACAATGCCATTGCAGTTTGAACCCAGCCATATGCAAATCAGTCTTGACCCTGTGCCCAATGGGAACAGTCCAGCCCGAACTGCCAAGCCAGGTCCTCCCTGGACTGGAGACAAGCATCCTAGGACTGGTTTCGGGGTTTCACCCCTCGTCAGCCAGGATAGCTTGACTCCAGTGGCAAGTAGAGCACGAGACCCACGTCTGGGCATACCCATCCCACTAGGGGTGACAAATGCAAAAACAACAGTTGATGGACAGAATGCAGAACAATGTCATACATTCACCCCAGTACGGAGATCTGGGCCTAAATCTATAATTTTTTGCTCACCATGCCATTCCAGTTTGAACCCAGCCATATGCAAATCAGTCTTGACCCTGTGCCCAATGGAAACAGTCCAGCCCGAACTGCCAAGCCTAGTGGGCCTGCAGCACTGATTGCGCCACCCACACAAGCAGGCCTTTAAAGGGTTCTCAAGCCTGCCGCTGCAGTGTCTGTGCACAGTTTGTAACTGCCATATTGACCTGGCAAGGGAACCAACTTGCCAGGCCCTAATCTTCCCTTTTCTTACATAGGTCACCCTCCCCCTCCCCCCCCCCCCCCCTCCCCCCCAAGGTACTCCTGTGGGCAAGGTGCGGGGTATGTTAAAGGTAGGACATGTACTGGCGTGTGAGACTTGTCCTGTTAGTGAATTACTGTATATTTCGTTTTTCATTTTGCAAAGACTGTCTGTCCCATTGGAAGAATGGGAGTTTACTTATAACATCTTATAACTTCCCTTTGGGACAAGATAGGGAAATGGAGTTCAGTATGCCTGGACTCAGACTGTAAAAATGCATCTTTTAGTAAAGATGATTTTTATTTTCTGTGTTTGAAAATACCACTTTTAGAAAATAGGTATTTTCTTACTTAGCCATATTGTGTGCCTCTACTGGGTTTGTGGATTGACTGTCTGGATTTGGAGTGACAGGGGCTGTGCATTCTATTCAGACAGCCCCTGGGGGAGGGTCAAGGTGTGTCCTGCCTTTCCTGGATGAGTCTGGCTGGGCTGAATAGACCTGGGCTGCATTTAGAGTAGTGGGAGGAGATTTCCTCGCCCCTGAATGGGCCTGGTCTGCTTTAGACAATACTGTCTTCACCTCCTGCCGGTAAGCTGGGCCACAGAGGACCAAACTGGGTTGGACTAGGTACAGACACACTCTGTCTAAGAGAACAAAGAGAAATGGATTATAAATATTAAGGCCCAAACCCCAGAACCTGAGATCTCGCTGGATTCAAGGAACCTGCCAGGAAGCAGAGGTAGAAGAACTGCCAGGAGGAGTACTGCCTTGTTGGGTTGGCCTGCCATTGCTGCTTCTGCCCTGGGTAGTGAAAGGACTGGACTGAATTTTCTGTACTTGTGCTGAGTATCTCCAAGGGCTTGAAGTAGAGCTTGCCTCCTGTTCTGAAGTCTCAGGGACCGCAAAGACTTCACTGACAACTGTGGCTTCAGTAGCCACTGAGGGGGAAAAGCAACCGACTCAGTCGCGGGCTCCATGTCCTGAAGGCATCACAGAAGGTACTGCCGCATCTCGCCCTGCAACCCTGGTCTCACTGATGACCGCTGCCATCGAACCTGCTGCTTGCACCATGACCTGTGGGCACTGCACTCTGCACAGCCTCGTTTCACTCCGCCGCCCTGGTCTCAGTGACGCTGTCACTGCCTGCAGACTTCGACACCCTTGACCGCATCGTGGTTGGGGGCACCGCTCGTAAGTCTCGCAACGCACTGCCTCGTCCCACAACCCAGTCTGTGCTGACCGATGCCAGCTCCCACCAAGAGGCTCTGTCGCTTGCATCGTGATCGTTCAGCCCCGCAGCAAGCACTGCCTCCTTTCCGCAACGCTGCTGGACGACCGTCACTGAGCCGTTGCCTGCACTGCGCCTTGAGGGCACCGCATGCCAACCCTCTTCACTTCATTGCAACCACAACGATTGCCACGACCGACTGGTCCCAACGTGATCAGCCGCAAAGAAAAAGTACTGTTTAAGAGTCTGCCGACACCACCACCGACACTGTCAGACAGAACTGTTGGATTCTGTTGTTTTCAGTATCGCTGTAGCACTGTCAGAGCTACCAACTTCTAGGAACTGCATTTTTAAGGTTATTCTTGCAAAGTGCATATTTTCAAGTACTGTATGTTGGATTTTTATCGTTTTAAATTGGTGTGGTGTCCTTATGTAGTGTTTTCACTATATTACTGTTGGTTATGTGAAAATGCTTTTCACACTGCCTCTGAGATGAGCTTGACTGCTCGTGCCAAGCTACCAAAGGGGTGAGCAGGGGTTATTTCAGTAGTGTATCCCCCTTATCCTGACTAGAAGGAAGGGTCCCTACTTGGACAAAGCTGCAAACCATTGCCAACTAGACCCCTATTTTTAACATTGGTGAGGCCACTTCTGACCTGGGGGGGTCTTCATGCACTGTCAGGGTGGACAGAAGGCGGGAGACCTGTACCAGGCAAACTCTTGCCTAACTCAAGAAGAGGGTGTTTCCCTTAGAGGGGGGTGGGGGTGTACTCCCCAGTAAGTCCTGGATTGCCAGGCACAGGACCAGCCGAGGGTTACAGACCCTGGGTTGGAGGGCCAGGTTCAGGGTGTCTCCCATGACCTGGGGAAAGGGGCGACCACTAGCAGCCCCCCTACCGGTTTGGATTCTGGGGGTACCACTCCAGGTGGGAGGGTGCAGAGCCCCAGGGAGGATAACAGGGTGTGGGAGAGCCCATCCCAGTCCCTTGTTCCGTCTGAGGGTACAGACCCTAGGCTGGCAAACCAGTTGTAGGATAGCACCCCTGAACTGGTGGGAGGATTGTGCAGAATGGCTGGCCCTGTCACCCTGACATTTCTAGTGCCTACGGGTACATCTCCACAGTGGAGGGTACAGGACCTATGGAGGGAAGACTGGATGTAGGAAAGCCAACCCCAGTCTCCTGGTCAGCTTCAGGGTACAGACCCTGAGCTGAGTGACCAGTTGCAGAATAACACCCCTGAACTGGTGGGAGAATTGTACGGGACACCTACCATGGGTGCCCTGACAATTCTGGAGCTGGCGGGGGGTACCGCTCCAGGTGGGAGAGTGCAGAGCCCCTGGGAGTAGAGCAGGGTGGGGAAGAGCCCACCCCAGTCTCCTGTCCAGCCTCAGGGTAAAGACTCTGGGCTTGTGGGTCAGTTTCAGGATGCCATACCTGATCTGACAGGAGGGAGAGTGGACAAAGGGTGCCACCCACCTGGTGCTACCGTCCCCCACTCTCGAACACCACCGAGGTTAGAGGGCCCTGAGAGGCATGAGGCCTGGCTCTCGGCACTGACAGCTGTCAGTGGCCTCTGTGGCTTGCTGTCCTGGTGGACAGAGGTGCCTAGTCCACCCCTGGGGTCAAACCCCGGGGGTGGAGTTGGCAGTACCACTTTGTTGGCTGTGGTGGTACTGTCTACCTGCTGGACACCTGTGAGTAAGCTATGGTTAGGTGCTGCACAGATGGTGTCCACACGTGAGGAGAAAGGTTCCCTATGGTTTAGCTTAGTGGGCCCTGAGAGTATAGAGAGAGGGATCCAACTGGCTTCAGCAAGGCGTCGAACGAGAATGTGCCTTGCTGTTATGGACCATGTCTCTGTTCTATCGCCCCAAGCAGAGAAGTCCATCAAGGGATTGATTAGTCTACCCTGACTTTGCATATATCCGTTTCTTACCCTATTTGACCTCACTCTTTTTGTCATCTATGACTCTGCACAGCTCACATACCTCATGATGGAACCATTCTTGTTAGGTCTCGCCTGGCGAACGCAGCGCGAAGCGCTGTCGCCAGCGAAATCTATTGTTGCTGACTTGCCTCGGAAGTGGGACAGGAGATGGGCACGCGCAGACTTTTGGCGGATTGGAGCCTGTGTACATGCTTGCATGTAACGTGTACAGCCACACGGCATGCACATCTCCTGTCCCCCATCAGTCCTCGGCAGCCTCATGCACTTTTACTTTCCATTCCCCCCGTCGGCTCCATGGAGACAGCTTGTTCGGTGGGTTAGGGCACATTTTAATGCACGTTCTTCATGCTCTTGGGTGCGCCAAACGCAACGTCACCTCTGATTTTGTCTGCTGAGTGCCCTTATTTTATAGAATTGCACAGAGCCAAGCCCCACTACGTCCTCAAACTGCATTGGGCCCCCTCTGATGTTCACTTGGCCCCAACGTGCACAGCACTTGAGTTACTCGCTTCCATTTCCTTCGTAAAGCGTCCTTCTAAAGATTATACGCGCCACCAACCTATATGTTTATCCAGTATTAGGGTATCTTTCATAGATTCACATGCCTGAATCATTCCCCGTCGTCGGGATGGGAGTCACTGGTAAATAACAAAGCAATGTCTTAGTAGACATATATAGTAACAGGCCCTAGAGGCCTCAGCTTAGTTAGCTATCCATGTCCTTATGTAAAAAGGACCAAATTTTGGCCAGTAGCCAATCAGCTAGCACCACCCTCTAGAACCCTCCTGGAAGGAGCTCTAGTACCTCAGATTTTCTACCGCACGTCGTGCTAAGGGAGTCTCCACTGAGCTCTGCTCATTTCTTTTGGATTTCCAGTATTTCTTGCTATAAATTTCTTGGATTTCACCATGGCTGATACACCAAAGAAGGGGCTGTTTAGATCCTGTGCTTCATGTGGGAAGAAGAGGCTTCACGTCGACGACCAGCATAAGGACTGTCTGTATTGCCTCTATCCGAGTCACAATTCGAAAGACTGCAAGGTATGTCGTACCTTCTCATCTAAAACTTTGAAAGACCGAAAAGGGCGCCTTTTAATTTGGCTGCAAAGGCTAAAGGACAAGGAAACTGTTGTGTCCTCTGAGGAAAGTGAGGGTTCTTCTATCTCGTCTCACTCCTCACGTAAAAGACCAAGGGTGTCATCTCCGGGCCCTTTGTCGCAGCCACCTCAAAAGAAGACGCAGAAAAAGTCTTCAGAGGTCCTGGCCTTGCCTCCGCCAGGGATTGCTTCTCCTAAGGCTGTGCCACATACCTTCAAAAAACCAGTCTCCACCCCATCGACGACGACCTCGTCGACGGTGGCTTCGACGAGAAGATCTCCGTCGACAGCAATTTGTTACCTCGTCGACGACAACACTGTTGACGGTTACTTCCCAATCTATGACTTTGACGACAACTACTTCGTTGACGGCAGGTAAAGCTATCTCGTCGACGCTAGACATTAAAAAATCGTCGTCGATTAAACTGCCGACGGGAGCGTCGACGCCGTCGACGAAAGCTTCCTCGTCGACGCCAACATCGTCGTCGAGGAGGGCTCCGTCGACGAAGCATTCGACGACGAGAACACCGTCGACGACACCATCGCCGTCGAACTCGTCGTCGATGCCATCGTCGACGAAGAAACCATCCTCTTCATTATCCTCGTCGCTGACGACACCGACAACGACAATCTCGTCGACGACGTCTCACATGCAATTGCTACCTGTAACACCGTCTACAGCTCTACCGTCGACGGGCCCGTCAACTGATATAGATTCAGATATACAAAGTACTTATGTGCACCTAAAAATAACCAAACGTGCACTGACTCCGGCCCTCACTTCACCCAGTAAGGTCCCAACCTTGCCTCCGACTCACCTTTTTGAAGAGGAGGATTCGGATGACGCTAGTCTCTTTCCTGCGGCGACAAGTCCATCGCAACTTCATGTAAAGTATCAAGATGTCTCTGATTATGAGGACATGGCCCAGGAATATCAGGAGGTTTCACCGCAGGAATACTTGCAGCCCCCACCTTCCATGGTTTGTCTGCCTGCGGCTCTGGTCACGGATCTCCAATTCCTAATATCGGATTACAAACAACGGTTTCCAACGCCGGCACCTTCCCCGATGCCAGTTGGGCCTCCAACATCACGGCCACGACCGCCTCCATTGGTTTTGCAGCCAGAGCCTGTCGCATCTCCACCTCGTCCCACCTCGGACAACGAGGATGAGGAGGATCCTGAAGAAGGAGAACTTCGGGACATCCAGTCTCACCAGGATGAATGGGATGATTACATCCTTCCCTGCCCGGTTTCACCTGCCCTTACCGCAGCCGACTCACCGCCAGAAGACATCGGCGGTTTTCATAATATCATAGAAAGAGCGGCCCAGCGCTTCCAGATTCCCATGCCTTCGCACCAACAAGACTGTTTCTTTTATGATTTTAAAGAACCTTTCAAAAAATCTGTCCGGGCAATTCCTATAATTGATTACATTTCGGAACAAGGCATAAAGATTATGCAGAACCCTTCATCGGTCCCTCCAGTACTACCACGCCTGGACAAAAAATATAAAGCTTCAGACACCGCTCCGGCTTGTCTCACAGGCCATCCAAAGCCGGACTTTGTTATTACTCAGGCTGCACAGAGGAGGTCAAACAACCCAGCTGCTCTGTTGACAGCTCCACCAGATAGGGAGGGTTGAAGACTGGAAAACATAGGCAAACGGTTTTCCTCAATGTCAGCCTTGACAGTACGTGCCTCCAACGCCCTTGCACTGTTGGGATGTTACAACCGTCAGATATGGGCGGACATTGCACCATACTTGGCGGACTTGCCAGAGGAATCGAAAGACGGCGCAAAAAAGATTTTGCTAGAGGGGCAAAGATCTGCCTCTGAACTTGTAGACTGCGCAATGAATATTGCTTCGACCGGTTTTAGACAGCTGGCTGGCGCAGCAGTCCTTCGCCGCCAGGGTTGGCTCAAGGCAACCTCTTTCCGGCCGGAGGTTCAAACCAAAGTGCTGGATATGCCATATGATGGCCAACTTCTTTTCGGACCTCATATTGATGAGGCTTTGGGTTCTTTACAATTTCAGAACCCTTCCTTTCGTGGTTCAAGAGGGAGAGGTCACACTTCCACTAGGGGAGATTTCCAACAACGTTCTTCCTTTTCTTCCTCCCAACAATACCGTCCGCAATACCAGCAGCGACAGCAATCCTCATACCACAAATCTTCCTTTCGTGGCAAGGGAGGAAGACAAAAGGGCGCCGCTCGGCGGCAATGACTTTCAATTGCAGCCGGCTTCAAACTTCTCTCCACCCTCCAAAATTGGCGGAAAAATCTCCCACTTTCTCCCAATTAGTACAATTCGACCATTCTCTGGAATTCATACGGATCCCTCCCCAAACTCCTCCCCGCCAAACAACTCACAAAAACCTACGTCCTTTACTTCTAGAGGTGAAGATTATGCTCCAGAAGGGAGCTATAGAGAGAGTTCCCCCAAGCCAACGGGGAAAAGGGTTTTACTCCCGCTTCTTCCTCATCCGAAAAAAAGAGAAAAAAATGGAGACCTATATTGGACTTGAGTGATCTCAACAAGTTTCTGAAAAAACAGTCGTTTCGTATGATCACCATTCAGGAGATTTTACATCTACTCAATGCGAACGACTACATGGTGTCATTAGACCTACAAGACGCCTATTTTCATATACCAATATACCGCAACCACAAAAAATTCCTGCGATTCATGGTGGCGGGCAGGCATTACCAGTTTCGGGTACTGCCATTCGGACTCAAATCGGCGCCACGTATTTTCACGAAATGTCTAGCTCCAGTGGCTGCACACTTACGCCATTACCATCACCAAGTCTTCCCATATCTAGACGACTGGCTTATCAAGTCTCCATCTCTAGAAGGCGCGACAAGGTCTTCCAACGCTTGTCTGACGCTTTTCGATTCACTGGGACTAACTCTCAACCACGGCAAGTCTGTCCTGCAGCCGGATCAGTGCATGCAATTTCTGGGAGCTACACTAGACACTATACGGAGCAAAGCATTCCCATCACAGGAACGCAAGGACAAACTTCGGTCTTTGGCGCTCCGGATAATGTCCAGAAAGACGCTGTCAGTGCTTCTCTTCAAATCCCTACTCGGGATGATGTCTTCTTGCATCCTACTGGTCCCGCATTGCCGTCTTCGGATGCGACCCCTTCAGGAAGCACTGTCGGATCAGTGGATCCAGTGTACAGGGTCCTTCGACGACATCATCCAGGTGACCCCGGTGATCAAACAAGCTCTACGATGGTGGGTTTGCCCCCAGAACCTTTCTCAAGGCTTGCCTTTCTTGCTTCCTGCTGCTCCTCATATAATCACCACGGACGCCTCCTTAGAGGGCTGGGGGGCTTTCCTTCAAGAACTGCAGATAAGCAGGAAGTGGTCCCCTTCAGAGAAGATGCTTCATATCAGTCTTCTAGAACTTCACGCAGTCTATCTGGCTCTGGTAGCCTTCCTTCCAAGAATCAAAAACTCCATAGTGCTTGTCCGGACAGACAACACCACGACAATGCACTATCTGAACAAACAAGGAGGAACTCGCTCGCTGACACTTTCGCGCGAGTCGCAAAAGATTTGGAACTGGCTGCTCCGTCACAACATCTCCCTCCGAGCAGATTATGTTCCAGGCGCCCACAACGTGTTGGCAGATTATCTCAGCAGGAGACGGGCAGTCTGCCACCAGTGGGAGCTGGATCAACTAGTTCTCAGCAACATATTTGCTCAATGGGGCACCCCTCTGCTGGACCTCTTCGCCACCCAGCAGAACGCCAGATGCCAACACTTTGCAAGCTGGCATCCCCAACCAGGGTCTCTGGGGAATGCCTTTTCGATCGCATGGTGCAACGTCTTTGCGTACGCCTTTCCGCTGTTTCCCCTGATTCCCAGGGTACTAAGGAAGATGAAAGCGGAGCCCTGCACTCTGATATTAATAGCTGCAGCTTGGCCACGCCAACACTGGTTCACGGAACTTCACCTCCTTTCCCTGGAACCTCCAATCAAATTGAAGCCGTTTCCATCTCTTCTAACGCTCAACAATCAGCAGGTTCAACATCCGGATCCGGCATCTCTCAGGTTATCAGCATGGCTTCTGAGTTCAGAGAGTTTCAGGGCTTAGACATCCCTCCAGACTGCAGACAAATTCTTGCTCGAGCTCGAGCAGATAGTACCAACAAAACGTATTCACTCAAATGGAAGAGATTCTGTATCTGGTGTAAAACAAACAGGTTGCACCCTTTTTCTTCCACCCCGGAGCAAGTCTTGCCGTACCTCCTGCATCTGGCAAAATCTGGTCTTGCTCATGCCTCCATTAAGGTCCACTTAGCAGCAATATCACGCTTCAGGAGATCCTCTTCAGGTCCATCATTATGGTCTCATAGACTCATTAAGCAATTCCTTAAAGGACTGTTTCGAACATTTCCTCCAGCAAAGCCTGTTCCGCCGGCTTGGCATCTCAATACAGTTTTGGCCCAACTAATGAAACACCCGTTCGAGCCAATCCACAGAGCTGACCTTAAGTATGTCTCCTGGAAGGTTGCGCTCCTGCTGGCCCTTACCTCGGCGAGGCGAGTGGGGGAGCTCCTAGCGTTCTCCATCCAAAGCCCATTCCTTCAGTTCAAACAGGATAGGGTCCTTCTCCGCACAAATCCAGCGTTTATTCCTAAAGTTCCATCTCAGTTCCACCTTAATGAACCTGTTGTTCTGCGCTCATTCTTCTCGAATCCTCAAACGGTGGCAGAGAAAACTCTACATACCTTGGATATTAAGCGCTGCCTAAAGTTTTACATTGAGAGAACGAAATCATTTCGTAAGTCTAATCAACTCTTCGTGGCGTACAATAGGCCTCGAAAAGGGCTACCGCTCACAAAACAGAGCATTTCCCGCTGGATTTCTTCAGCCATCACCTTCTGTCATCAACAGGCAGGACGTCCGCTGCGATCAACAGTTCGTGCCTACATGTCTACCTCCATGGCACTGTTTTCAGGGGCGCCCATTGGAGACATTTGTAGAGCGGCCACATGGAAGACGCCGCATACATTCACCAAGCATTATTGCCTGGACACAGAGGTCAAGAAGGATGCTGCAGTGGGTCAAGCGGTACTCCGTCATGTATTTCAATAGAGGTGAGCCCTTTTTCTTTCATCCCACCATCCTTGCGGCGCACATTTCGCACTAATGTATACATTGGCTGTGTCATTGCTTTCTAGTGCTGTTTTCTTTTTCACATTGATATGTTATTACCTAGTGACTGTATATTTACTCTACATTTCGAAATGTGCTTATCATTGCTTACTACTCTGATTCAGCCATGTGAATCTATGAAAGATACCCTAATACTGGATAAGGAACGCGTTACTTACCTGTAACTGCGGTTATCCAGTATTGGTATCTTTCATAGATTCACATGCAACCCACCCGCCTCCCCTGGAAGGGCTCTTTTGGATCTCTCAGTGATACAACTATTTAGCACTGTGCTTACGAAAATCTGAGGGACTAGAGCTCCTTCCAGGAGGGTTCTAGAGGGTGGTGCTAGCTGATTGGCTACTGGCCAAAATGTGGTCCTTTTTACATAAGGACATGGATAGCTTACTAAGCTGAGGCCTCTAGGGCCTGTTACTATATATGTCTACTAAGACATTGCTTTGTTATTTACAGGTGACTCCCATCCCGACGACGGGGAATGATTCAGGCATGTGAATCTATGAAAGATACCAATACTGGATAACCTCAGTTACAGGTAAGTAACGCGTTCCATTCTCAGCTGCTTTTCAAGTTTCTCGACTGCTTTCTTTACATTACGAAATACATGCTCTAGTCATGCTAAAGTACCCCCGATTCTTAGATACCCCATTTTGCATGATCTCTGAGGTTTCTCGCACCCCCTCCACGCCTCCAATTTCAAATGCACCATCTCCTGGGAATGTCGCAGCTGTGCTTAATTTGCAATGCGCTGTGCTCCTTTCTCGATATCTGAGCCATGGGAGCGCCCCTCGAACTCTCTCCCGACGGCTGCAGCCTGCGCTGCCGTGGGCCTCTGTGAGCTCAGCACAGTCGCACCAACTTCCAGTGCAGCTAAGGAAGGTGGGACCAGACGCGGGTCGGACGGGGCTGGCCACGTAGAAGCAATATTAACAATGCAGGGTCTTGCTACAAGGTCTGTGGCGCACTAGAAGCTCCCGCTCTGGCACCCACCTCACCTGGATCCCTTTGCAGGATGGAAGAGCTCTTGGCGGCCGGACTTGTTTTTCTCGCTCCTTCAGCCACTTCTTGGCCCGGGAGAGCTGAGCCTGCCACGATTGGTCTGTTTGTTTCTCTTGCCCCCCGCCCTTTGTCTGAACAGACTTTGTGAATGGAAACCCCTGTGCAAGACACCTGAGCCAATGGGAGGGTAGGGCTCGCCTGGGTGGGCTGCGTTGCAGCCAATCACCGCTTGAACCCGCCAGCTCCATTTACAGCTTCCCCCTTGTTAGAAGGTGGTTCTGACACTTTGGGCCACCCGGATTTTTCGCTTTTTGAGCACCTTATTGTTGAGCTTTTACTGTTGGGGAGCCTCATAAGTTGGGACTCACCCACAGTGAACTCAGGATGGAAGAGACATGCCAGGGAAAGTCAGTGTGTTTTACTGTGTTTTTTGATTTCCTTATTCCTCTATGGGAATGTGGAGCCAGGGGATAGATTAACTTCAATTAGGCCTACAGATTCCAGACACGCACTTAAGTCTAATGTAGCAAATGTGAAAAGAAGTATTCTGCAGAGTCCAAAGTCATATTTGTACTGCTTTTGGGTCATCCAGAACTGTCATATTTCTCTGAGCCAGCCATGACCACACCCAGGCTGAGGGCTGACCTCAGCTGGATGGATTGATAACCTTTCTTCCACAAGCAAGGGCCTCCTCTCCACGAAGAGAAGATGGGTGGGGCTACAGGCCAATCCATCAACCGCTGTCGCTGGGTGCCAGGCACCAGGCTGCACCAAGGAGGGAAGGCAGCTTGGGGGGAAGGTGCTTCCGAGACATGTGGCAGAAACCCTGGACGACGCCATTTTGAACAAGCTCAGAGGCTGGACAAGAAGGAGGGAGCAGGGGCAGGGACGTGATGTGTCGCTGGTTGATAGGACCAACAGAGACTTCCTGCCAGCCCCCTACTCAACTTTTAAAAAGTGCTTGCACAGGAAGAGAAGATCTCTCTGGGGTGTGGTCTGCTGAGGGTGAAGGTGCTGGAGCCTGGTGCAATGGGCAGTTGGAAGGAGAAACCCCTTGACTGCTCCCAGGACCCTATCAGCACCAGAAGAAGAGCTCAGGACTGGTGCACAGAAGCAGGGGCCTCTGCGCAGGGAGAGAGGCCCAGAAGGCGAGCCTGGCGAAAGGCTGGCGCAGGGAGCCAGTAAAGACAGCACACTGCTGAATCTACCCTCTCAGAGACCCAGAGGGAGGCAGAGGAGAGTGTTCCCAGTGGCTGGGGCTGGTAAAGAGGAGCATGAAGCGCCCCATAATGCCTCGCCAGGCATTTGGAAATCTGCCGTTTTGGTGCTTTGTGGCCCCCAGAGGAGGGGATCACCCTCACGTGTGAAAAGGGGTGCAGGGGGGCTGCAGGGGCACCGCAGTCTCCCCCAGCATAAAGAAGAACAGTCCACCCCTAAGTTTCACGGGGCATCTGAAAGAATAACCCCTCAAGAGCTCAGCCAGCCTTTAACACCTTCTAGGCTGGAGATTATGTTCTACAGCTGAGGGTGTACTATGAAGTGCATCATGGAGTGAAGGGCTGAGTTGGGGATGTCTGGAGAAGGGCATCCCCTGGAGGTGAAATGGTGTAATTGCACCGAAATGCATTTACTATTGGTTATTTCTTTTTAGGTGGACTGAAAGTCACATGTGTAAAGTGAAGTACCTGTGTAAGGTGATGTTAAGCTAAATGGAGTTATATTGCTGGACCTTCCTGCTAGGGGGTCTGGCTGTATTTACGTAATCCCATGCTTTTACCTGAGATTCCTTTTAAAGTGAAGAGGCGCACTGCGGGAGAAGTGTAGTTGCCAGGAGTACTTCTTTTGAAGGGACTGTAAGTCACATGTGTAAGGAGATGTCATAAGCCAAGTGGGGCTATGTTGCCAGACAGTCCTGCTAGGGTGTCTGGCTGTATATGCGCAATCCTGTGATTTCATCTGTGATGCCCTTAGGGGCTGTAATTGCAATGCATTCAAATGATCAACCAAGGTGATGAGTACTGTCATTCTAAAGTGTACGTAAACATGGATTCTTGCTGCTGCGCTTAGGTGAAGACCCCAGACTGCTAGCCCTTAAGATATAGAGGTGCATACTTTATGGTCAGTAGGAGATGCTCAGTCAGGGTCATGTGTCAACAAGGCAGGTTTACCCCTTTTTAATGCTTGTTGAGGTAATGGGGTGGGTCGCCACTTGGATGGTGCCAGTGCGCAGGGCCCTCGCTCCAGGTTATGTTCAACTAACTGCATTGGGGGCAAGTTGATGTGCATACATGGGAGTGGTGGTACTAGACCCCACACCCCCTGCGGGAGGGGTGGAGATGTTATGCAATGTCACAAAGTAATTCCAACAGCTTATGTATATTTGTAAATTGGTGCATAGTATTGAGTGGTGTGTGTGTTTAATAAATGTACTCTTACTTTTATAATGCAAAGTACAGACTGGACAATCAATTATTGAGTGTTATTTTTGTGCACCTCCCTTGAGTAAGCCTCAGACTGCTCTGCAACGCTACCCTTTGAGAGTCAGGCGCTACAATTGGGTGTTTGGTTCCCAGCGAAGGACAAATGTAGTCATGTTCTTTGTGCAGGCCTCACAGATGCTGCCTCGTTTTCCAACACCCCTCCTATTCATAAAACAAGCATTGGAAATGCAATAGGTCTCGTCCGTTAAAGCTAAAGCCATTTGCTTTGCTAATGGTATTGTATAGCAAAGCAAATGGCTTTAACTTAATGAAGGGCGAGACCTATTGCTTTTTTAATGCTTGTTATTAGAGTATGGCCATGGCACTGGACCTCAATGAGGAGGACATGCTATGTATTTCTTGCAGTTACTTTCTTACAACAAGGTGGTAAATATTTCTCAGAATTGATAATGGAGAATGCCACTGTAGTCTTTAGGGTGCCTGGGTTACTGTAGATGGGTAACATTGTCTTATAACCTTCTGGCTTTCTATCCTTGACAGAGAACTGTTTTTCCCCTCTTTTGTTTTTCACCTCGCAGGATCTGCCATAGATCTGCATTTTGCCCATGTACATATGTAATATGGCACAGGGTTCTAGATTCTCATTAATGAAATCCTGATTATTATTTTTTTGTAAACCAATCTTATTGACTTTTAAGAACAGGAAAAACAAAAACAGGACTGATAATTCAGTACAAGCTTGGTAGATGGATTGATTATTGTCACCATTTATGCGCTAGCACATCTAGCGACCCACTCCAGTCCCCAGCTTTGCGCACAAATTCAACCCATGGGGGGGAATGGAGCCCTGCTACTCCACCTGACCCAACCACTTACCCCAGACCCTCCCATGTTTAGTTGGGCATCCTCAAGCCTCATACAGGTGTCTTTCCTGCGCCGCGCACCTGTGAGCGCCATTGCACCATCTTACTATGCTAGGTGAGATAGGTCTCTTCCATGCTGAAGCTATATCCTGCTTGGCCACTATGGTGGCACTGCCCAGGAAGATCTTATCTGCCCTGTTCCCATCCAGGCCGTCCATTATACCCAGGAGTAAGTTTGAGGGCTTATGTGGCACCTTTCAGCCCAGGACTCCCGTCCACTCAGATTCCAACGCCTCCCAGTATGGGGTGAGATGTGGGCACGTCCACACCATTTGGAAGAAGTCTGCTGGTTCTAGCCCACATCCTGTTCAGGATGGGTTGGCTCTTAGGCCCGCCCGATGCAGTCGACTGGGGGTGAAGTATGCCCAATGAAGGTAGCATAGCTGGACCAGGCGGAGCTTGGCTGAGGTAGTAATGGTTTTAGGAGCCATCAAGGCATCCCTCCAGTCCTTGTCTTCCAGTGGATCCAGCCAGACCTCCCATCGGAGTCCAAGCTGGTCTAGTGTTGCCGGACTGTTGTTGATCAGGGAACGTTATATCCTCAAGACCCCTCCTTTCCCTAGGTCACCAATCAAAACCTGTGCTTCTATTTGGCTGAATTCTGGCAGTGTTGTGCCTATTGGTATGTGGGAGTTAAGAGCGTGGCGTAACTGCAGGCATTTATAGAATAGTGTTGTGTGAAGGGTGTAGCGAGTCTGTTGGTCTTGGAATGAATGTAGGTGATCCCCCACCCACACATCTCCTAATAGCGAGATACCAATGAGGTCCCACCTCCTGATGCCTTCTAGAGCCCCCACCTTCCCAAGGGGTGTTTGCTGTGTCAGCCTATGATATCAGCAGATGTGGCGTAGTGCTGAACGCCAGGCTAGCAAGACTGCACGAGTCACTGTCGGTAGGGCAGTGGGTACTGGGCCTCTGTACATCATGATCAGGATTCACAGTAGTCCCAGCTCCATCAGCTCAATCCTGTTGGCCAGGTCGGACTAGCCGCCGTTAAACCAATTGTGCAGGATGAGCAGTTGAGTTGCTAGGTAGTATAGATAAAGATTAGTCATGCCCGCGTCGTAGGGCAGTATCTGGCAATGGGCGAGGGCCAGTCTTGGTCTCGAATGTCCCCAGAGGAACCTTGTGGCCATGCTGTCCATTTCCCTGAACCAGTTACGGGGAAGGTGGAATCGGGTGTTTTGGATAATATATAGGAAGCGGGGAAGAATCATCATTTTAAATAGGGGTGTCCTCCTAAGAGGGTTGAGTGGCAGAGTTTGCCATCCTCGGAGGTCCTCTTTGGCTTACTTGACCAGCGGGGTAATGTTGACCCAGACCAGCTGCGCTCAGGACACTATCCAGATACTAAAAATTGACCATATTGAAGGCTTTTTCGAAGTCAATTAGCCAGAGTGCTAGATAAGGGGTGAGTGAGTGATGATTCACAAGGGCAGATGAAGTCGCCTGAGACAGTGTCTTGTGCTACGTGCCGGCATAAAGCTGCATTGGTCCGGGTGGACCAACTTAGAGGAATGGTTGCAACCATTGGGCTAGGATCGTGGCGTGTATCTTAACCTCCGTATTTATAAATGACATTGGGCGTAGTCTGCACAGGAGGACGAGGGCGGCTGTCTTTTAGGGATGACAACCACGGTAGCTGTGTCAGTCTCAGGAGGGAATGTCCCCGTCTCCGTGACCTCTGCAAATAGGTCGCGGAGGTGGGGAATTAATATGTCCCAGTATGTGATGTAGTACTCATCCAGGCCCGGAGATTTCCCGGCCGAGACCAGGGAGATGGCGTTGCCTATTCTCATATAATGGGAAGGTCCAAGCTGGCCGACTCACCTGCATGGAGTTGGGGGAAGATGAATCCCTCCCAGGTTAGTCAGCTCGTAAAGTGAGGCCCCAGGGCCTTGGGCTGAGTAAACCCAGGAGTAAGTCCGCAAAGGCTTGGGCTATATTGGTTGACCTGCGATGAGTAACTCCGAATGAGTCTTGGACCTCCGGGACTATGCAGTTTGCAAGGGGGTATGAAGCCAATTTATGTAGTATCTTTCAATTTTTGTCACCCCAGCCATATACCTGGGCAATGGAGGACCTCCATAACAATTTAGCTGAGTCTAGCGAAATTTGCTTGATCTCATCTCTCAATAGTGCAAGCTGTTTGTCATTATTTTTGTCTGTCACCCCAGCCAAAGCCTTCTCCAGGCGAGTCGCTTGGGCTTCAAGGAGGGTGAGTCAGTTGTCTTGGGCCAGTCGCTTATCTTTGAGTTGTCCCCTGGTGAAGTCGCGTATGGTGACCTTGACTGCTTCCCAGAGAGAACCCGGAGAGGGGACTGAGTCTTGATCGACAAGAAATTGTCAGAGTTCTTCCCCGATTGCCTTCCGGATAGTATTGTCATTGAGGAACTATGCTTTCAGTCTCCAGATGGGGCATAGCGTACCTGTGTATCCTCCCAGTTGGAGAAGTGGCGTGTGGTCCGAGATCCCCCAGGGGAGGATGTGAATGTCGGATACTCTCTACATTCATGGGCTGGCATGAAGATCATGTCAATGCGTGCATGTGTGTGGTGTGCCGCTGAGGTGTGAGTGTATTGAGTGCTTCTGGGGTTCCATGTTCTCCAGACGTCATATATGCCTAGGGTCATCGCCCAGTCTACCAGTCTTTTGGCATGTAGTATCCTAATAGTAGAAGGTGCACTTGTGGTGTCTAGTTCTGGGTACATGACCACATTGAAGTCACCCCCAATCACTGTCTAACCCATGGGCAGGGAGGTGACAACGTCGCTGACATTTCTCAGTGTGGTGGTGAGGGTGGCTGGTGGCACATATATTGACACTAAATTGATGGTGCTTCCACCCAGTGACCCGGACAAAGCCACGAAGCAGCCTTGAGGGTCCCTAGTGGCGTGAGTGAGTACAAAAAAAAGGTTCTGTCTGAGGAGGATCGCAACTCCGCGTGAGCCCTGTTCAAAGCCTCAGTGCCAGGCTCTATCGAATCCATATTGTGTTAGGAAGGGACAGTGATTTCCCAGCAGGTGGGTCTCCTGGAGCAAAAGTACGTTGGGAGCGTGCCTGTGGGCGTATCTCATGACTGCTGTGCGTTTAACATTGTCCAACTGGCCATTGACTTTCCATTTTATGACTCGTAGGGGTTCCTCCTTATGTGGTGTGTGCGCCATGAGTATTGCGTTGGGACCAAGGGGGTCTGCTGCACCGGTTCCCCAAAGGGCTGGGTTGAGCCAGTGGCAGGTGTGTATTGAGCTCATAATGTTTGCTTTGCAGGTCTCGTGTGTGCTCGTGCAGGTGGACTGGTTGAGTGCTGTGGGTATCTAACAAAGGTGAACCAATACTTAGAACAACGGTCTCGACCTTCCCTCCCCCCCCCCATACTTGAGGAACGGAAGCAATTGGCTACCTAATAACTTTAAAGTTAACAAGCTATACTGTAGTACTTAGCGTGGAAGTTGTGTGGTGGATCCCTCCTTGAATCAGGATATGACTTTTGCATCTGCACAACCACTCTGAGTTCATGGAGCTATTAGGACAGTCTGACCTGAGTTCCCGGGTAGTCTTTCGGCAGTTTCACACGACCCCAAGGCTAGGCCGCCCTCCTTCATATCGCCGGGCTTCGGGAGAGGTCTGTGTCAGTGGATCCGATGCTTAGTCTTTGGGGGGGGCTGCCCCAGACGAGAGGTCGATCCAAGGATCGGCTCTGTTGTTGAGTCTGGGGGTGTTATGTTTCATGTTGGCTCCTAGGGCCTTGGGTGGCCGTGGTGGGTGATGCATCTCTACGGATGCCGCGGCCGCTTCACGAGCATGTGCGTCGTCTTTGGGCTCCAGGGGTTACATGTGAGTCAGTTCCGGTCTGGGGGTCTTGGAGGGGAGGTTGAGGTCTGGGGTCTGAGTGGAAGTTCCTCCACCAGCCAGGTCCAGGCTGACTCTGGGAAATCAAAGAAGAGGACCTTGTCCTGGAAGGCGGGCCGCCAGAAAGAGTAGTCTGTATTGGAGGTTTAGGGCACGGAATTTTTGTTTGATGTCAGTGTATGAGCTCTGCTGGGCCTGGACCTCCCTGGTGTAATCGGAGAAAATCAGTATATTGTGGCCTTGGTAGGTCAGGGCATTCCGGGATCGGGCTTCTCGTAAAATTGTGTTTCTGTCCTTAAAATAGAATCCTGGCAGTGATGGGCTGGTGTGGGGTGCCTGGCTGATTTGGGCACCAGGGATCGTGTGCCTGCTCCACCGCAAACCATGCCGATAGTGCGTCCTCAGGCATCCATGACTTGACCCACCTCTCAAGAAGAGTCGCCGCTTGGCCTTGCTCTACCCCCTCTGGGAACCAAACCAGTCGTAGGTTATTACTCCTTGATCGATTCTCGGCATCTAAGGACCTTCAATGTGGTCCTTTTGTGTGGGTCCTCAATTGGGCTACTTGCTCTTTCAGGAGGTGGATGTCGTCCTCGACTGTGGAGAGGCGAGATTCTGCTTCTGAGATGAGGGCTGTGGCGTTGCGCTGGTCCTGCCGTATGTGGGCCATGTCCACCCAGATTTCACTGATTTTGTTTTTGACTGAGGTCTGTGATGAGCTGATGGCCTGGAGAATTGTGGTGAGGTCCCTATCGGGAGGGTGGGTTTCTCCCCGACGGCCTCCGCAGGACCGGGCCCATTGGAGGTGAATTGATCCATTTTAGTTTGTCGCTGTGGGTTTCGGGCCCCGGTCTTTCCCCATGCTGATTGGGAATGGCAGAACCCCCCTTCGAGGTATGCCCAAAGCCACGTGGCAGGCGGCTGTTTCAAGAGTGGTGATCAGCCTCCGGCGTGTGGTTTGTCAGACGGGAGGGGGGGCTTGTGTGGGGCTCTTCAGCTGCTGGGGGAAACCCCTGTCCTGGCAAGATGGAGATGAATCTGTGAACTGGGTCGCCTGTGCGGTGGCCGGAGTGCACCCCAATGCTGAATGATAGCTGCGGGCTGGTGGGGCTCTGGAGTTTTGCGGCCTGTTAGTCCAGCTCCTTGACTCTCCATGAGGGGGGCCTCCCCACAGCTTATCGCCGTTGCGCTGAGGAGCCAACCCTGTTCCTGCGCTGGTGGGCTCTCCTTGTGTATTTGTCCCCTTCGTGATGCTAGAGGTGTGGGGTGGACTCACAGCAGGCATCCCCAGTCCTCTGTAACCCCGCCCTGCTTGGTTGCCTAGACCTCACCAAAGCGCACGCTTACCCGTTATGACTATTGCTGTTATTTAATTTTTTTAATTTATTTTATGCGTTTTTATATAGCGCTGACTTTACCCGAAGGTGTCAGAGCGCTTCACAATAGGAACAGTACTGAAACATGAGGAGAAAATTTACAAGTGAGCATGTTACAAAAGCAAACATTACGTTACATGAGACAATAGTGACAATTGTGCAAGTATCAAGAGCAAACAAAATACAAGAGGTAGCAAACGATACGTTACAAAAGGAAAAGAGTGACATGTGTGCATGTTACAAAAGCGTACAAAGTACAAGTAGAGGTATAATACTGCAATAAATGGCAGACACTCAAAACCCAAAAACAAACGTTACGTTACATGAGGCAATGGTGGCAGTTGTGCATGTATCAAAAGCAAACAAAAACGCTGTGGGGCAGCGTGAGGTGCTATGGCATCTTCCGGCGGTCTTGGGCGTGGGGACCGTCGCTAGGGCCTGAGGTTTCCAATATCCTGTATCGGGCCGGGCACTCTCTCATTGGCCACGTGCCCCAGCCAGATCCGGCTCACCGTTCCCTCTCAGGCTTCAGGCGGTAGGTGGAGGAGGGGGGGAGGTTTCGCCCCCGTTCGTGTCGGTTGTGCCGGGGCCCAGCGTCACGGGCCCGCCGCGGTTGTGCTGCTCATCTGCTGGGAATTCCACCCCCCAGTCCTTCCGAAGCCACAGCGGGTTGGCGATCAGAGCCTCCTCTGGTGCCTGACTCCTCAATCGGTGGTCCGGGTGTACCCTCTGCTGTAACACTGAGTAATTCCACCTGCTGCTTTGGGAGCGTTTCAAGCTTCCCAGCACGAGGTCAGTTTTCACACCGGGTCGGTCATCCATCGTCAGGAGCTGCAGTGGGTGGGTGCTCCAGCGGTGTTGTGTGGCTAGGGGTGAGGGGTGGACTCCCGACAGTCCTCCCCAGTCCTCCGTACCTCCACCCTGCTTGGCTGCCCAAACTGCGCCGCAGCGTGGGCTTACTGCTGATAAATGGTGCTACGGTGGCGCGGAGTGGTCTGGCGTCTTCCGGCAGTCCTGGGCATGGGGACAGTCACCGGGGCCTCCGGCTTCCAATGCCCGTGCCGGGCACTATCTCATCAACCTTTGCCCCGGGCAGATCTGGTGCACCAGTTTATCTCGGGTCCTCAGACCATAGGCGGGGGTGGTTCTGACCCTCCATACGTATTGGTGATGGCGGCGATGGGGCCCAGCGTCACGGGCTCACCACGGTTGTGCTGACTGGTTCCTGACTCAGTAGGATTACTGGGCACCTCTCCGTTGTAACGCTGAGGAGCGGTGGCTGGGCTTTATGACTAAGTCTCCCTCCCAGCCACCATTTTGGGGAGACTGCCGCAGTCAGTTTGGAGCTGGCCTCCGCTCAGGCGGATGTTGTGGCGACATCGCGTGCCGTGGCAGCCCGCCGCTGGTGTTCGTGGGTCAGTACCTGTCTCCAGGATCTCAACGATGGGCATGCGGGATTAGTGCGGATGACGGAGGGGCCCCTAAGCACTCTTAGAGTCAGACCGCCATCTTGATGCTCCAAGCCACGCCCCCCAAAATCCTGATTTTAAATGCTCTTCTTTCATCTGTTGTTTTTGGATGATAAGTATTGACTTTGGTAGTGAATCTTAATCTTTTTCACTTTCTCCTACTCATCAAGTACCTTTACATCCAATCCACTTTCAAAATGTGTCTAGGTAAGGACTTCAGCAACTCTAAAATGCTTGGTTATCTTACGTTTTTTGATGCAAAGTGCCATATGTGGCAGGATGCACCCTGCTTTCCTTACATTGTGATATATTAGTGCCCCAGTTCCTTTCCTTTGTTTGGTATGTAATTGAGCGCTTAATTTAGTTTGCAGATGGAGTAGGCATTGTTTTGACCCTTTTGCCAACCTATGCTATAAAGAACTATGAATTATCATTTAAACTATGAATAATGAAAACAAAAAACATTCCTTAAAATTTTGATCAAAACGATGAACTATTTTCCCCCTCAGGTCAAAGTCATTTTTGATGCCTTCATAACTTTTTTTTCTCACCATAAAAGGTAGGCCTGCCAAATTTGCATTCTCCTTTCTGAAATCCTATGGAATCCTAAAGTACCCACAGTTTTTGGAAGGAACAGAGATAATAGTCAAAATATAGATACATTTTAGTATTATGGGAGAAAGTGCTGTGCAAAAAAGCATTTGTTCTTTTTTTTAATTTTTTTATTTTTAGACAGCATCAACGAAAGGTTGGTAGCGCTAGTATAACTAACTTCCCAGCTTTCAGTAACAAGCAGAGCTGTTAAAAAAAAAAAAGAAATGCCAAGATTTTTGCATTTTTCGAAGTGGTAGTCCATTTTCTCTGTGGAAACCGGTGTAAAGTCCATTGGTGATCTCTGAAAAATACATTTCTGAAAACTAGACAGAAATCTGAATACTGCAAGGGGTATTTTTTGTAGAGAGCTGCATAACATGCTTGGTAAGAAAACATATCGGGATCCACCACCTTGGGTGCCTACATTTGAGAAATATTGGGTTCTGGTAGGTTTCTATGGGTGGGGGTCGAGCCCGGGCTAAATTTCCACAGCTTATCCATATTGCCAAAGAGGGTCGATTTTGTTAGGAAAAATTTGATGTCTCCATGTTTCGTGAGTTTCCTGTCGCAGGCACTAGGCTCAGCTGCACAAGTGGGGTGCCTTTTCTATTAGGAGAATGTGGAAACGCTGTATGGTAGGAATCTTGTGGACCTCTGCACATTCTGTATGTTTTCCGAATGAAAATGCGTAGAAAATGTGATTTTAGGCAACATTTTTTGGATTGCAGTGCATTCTTGGTAAGAAAACCTAGTGGGATCCACAAAAGTCACACCACTCTGGGCCCCCTTTAGTGTCTGGCTTTCAGAAATGTTTGGGTTTAGTTGGATTCCCTGGTTGGCGACTGACCAGAGGCCCTAATAAGTCAAACATTCAGCAAGGCAAGTGAGAGGAAATTGGCATTTACCAATACTTTGCTAGCCTATCTTTCAAAACTACACCCAATTCAACCATCATCCTCGAGGAGCGGGTTCGGAAGGACTGTATGCCCCGATGCCACAATGGCCCACCTCCACTGCCTTGATTTTATCACATGTGGAAATTGCTGGTCTCTACTGGGCTGTCTAGGCCAGGACCATCCATTCTGCCCCTAGGGGAGGAAAATGACTTGATTGTCACACCCCTCCTTTCAGAGGGTCATGGGGCAAGCAGGCACTAAAGGGTCCATCCTTGGGTCTTGTGTGTATACTCTTTATGTCCCAGGAACTGACATACTGTAGCTCTGAGTAACTGGGACAAGTACTTCTCCTTTAGCACTTCACTCAGTGGTAGCATGATTCGAGCAGTCCAAGGCTCTGCAGAAGAAGGTAGGTGCAAAGTATGTAAGGTCTCAACTCAAAATACCCATAGTTTTCCCAAAAAGGTGACTATCCAGTACAATACAGTATTTATTACACATGCAAAATGTGACACACTAAATAAATTTAGTCTCCTATTAAAGCTAGAGCTGAACCGGGCCGTACTCTCACCCCTGCAGGTCGCTTCTTCCTCCCCTTCTCCACTCTGACTATGCACTCCTGGGTAAACTCAGGTGAACCCAGGTTTGGTGACTCTAGCTTGTACATCAAAATCTGTCTTTGGCCTTGAAAAGTCAGCTCTCAGCCAGAACACTGCTGAGCCAGCACGTCTCCATGAAGGGCTTGCAGCCCTGCTTAAGTCTTAATCGACCGAGTTGTCTCAAATGTCCCAGAGCTGGGGTTTTGCTCCCACCACTCTTCTCCGCCCCCAAGCTCCCACAGCAAGCAGCATATACTGAGTTCTCCTGCATTCAGTGAAGGCAGTGCCTACAAGGCAGTCGCAGGTGGCGACTTCCTGACACAGAAGCTCCTTAACTGCTCTAACAGGTAATCAGACGAAGCAGAGACCTTTGGCAGAGCTGCTTCTGTTTAAGTTCCTTTTCTGATTGTGGGGACTCCTCTGATACGGTGACAGCTCTAGCAGTTCTAGTGCCCACTCCTGTCATCTGAGAATCAGAGGTATGATCAACAAAGCTGATTTGGTTGAATCCTGCAGGCGACTGCCCCTACCATCTTAGGTGGCCTCCTCCTGGCACACAGGGAGTAGTGGGGGGGGGGGTTCATAGGTACCAGGGCCTGCCTAAGGCCTTAGTTGCCCTGAGCATCGGCCCACATAGTCTCAGTTATAACGAGCAATGATCCTGGCAGTCTTCAGTTGTCCCCCTCTTGGCATATGGGATTGCAAATATAGTGAAAAGTGCCAATGAGACACTGGCAATAAAGTGCACTTTACGATTGCCCCAACTCTTCCTGGATTCAAAGCCTTTTGATGTGCATAGAGAATGTTCTACACGTCTACTTTCAGTGTGTGTCCCAGTCCTCTGGAATGTCAGCACTACACATTTCCTGTCTGGGGGGGTCTCATTCCTTCCCTCTCCAGCCTCTTGGGCCCTGAGCTCCCAAAATGTAATCTACAGGCATTCATGTTGTGTACCATCCAAAGGCACACAAATGAAGACCAGCATGTACTCTGAAATATCACAAGCTGTATGGTGCTACACACACTCCATGCAGGACAATTTTGAGTTAAGTACACAGCCTTGGAATTGAACATCAATGGGCCAGTAGGCCTCATTCCAGTGACACGGGCAAAAAGGCATGTTCACATTACTGATTATACTGAATGAAAAAAACGGTACGCTGCAACCACCATGATCATAACGCTGAACTCCAGGTAAAGGCAGGAGCCCTCTTCCTAAAAGAGGGTGATGCTTCATGCACCCTTTCCAGTCCAAACAGACTGCGTTCTTGTGAGTCAGGCCTAGTCATGGTGCGCACACGACTCAAGTTCATCCTTGACCAAAAATCATTACAAAGAATCCAGATATTGTTGCAGCTGAGGCACCAAGTGTGAGACTACAAGTCTGTCACCATGCAGAGGACTATTCTGTCCAACCAGACTGTAGTCCCTTCTAGGGTAGAGACATGGTTCAATTGACGCGGTGGACCGCCCCACACCCATAGTCTTCTGCCATGCAGACATCCATGGTTTCTAGCGGACCTCTAACCCCCACAGGGGAGACGGAAAGATTGTGTTGCCCTTGGGTGGGTGGGGGCTTTATTACCCCACTCCTATTATCCCCCCCCCCCCTCCTTCGGAGCAAAGAAATACTCCCTGCTGTCTAGTGGGCTTGAACCCATCTTTTAATCGCCCTCTGAGGGCAGTCCCAAGGCAGGGATCAACCAGAAAGAGACCGCTCTGAGCACTGCCTCTGTTGCAGAGATCAGTAATGAAAGTAGAATGCGCTAGTAATGCAGTCTACTTTCACTTTCTTTTTCTGTGACAGCGTGCTGGAGTTACAGAAAAACAAAAAATAAACTCTGAATGTGTGTCTCCCACTTTGGCTTAAAAAAAAAATCCTCTGGTGTTTTCATCAGATGCACTATCTTTTGTGCGGCTGTTGACACACCCCAGTAAAGATAATGTAGCTGTTAGGAACGTGTTGACGCTTGCACTTAAGCATTTAAGACTGTGAATAATAAAAATACCATCAAATTGTTATAAAAATGGTGATCTATCTTCTGATGTAATTATTAATCTTAAATGTAAAATCAATAATTTAAACGTAGTAATTGCAGCCATGTAGGCTACTTATTAGTCTGCCATATATTGCCATTATGAAAAAACAAAGGAATTCCACCCTTCATTCATGAAAACCTTCCCTCAGTGAACAAATAATATCCTTCCAGTGATTGCTACCAGTGTTCTGATTTCTTCAGGGAAAAAGTTACGTTTTTTTTTTAATAACCCTAACCCACCAAAAAGTCCTTTGGTGGCATGCTTCATCATCGTTTTCTTCGAGCCCTGCTGCAGGATGGGGTGTGCTACGACCGACGGAGACGTGGAAGCACTTTTCGTGAAGTAATACTATGTAACATTGCGAGAGTGGAAGGGTCAGAAAGAATAATGAGTCTAAAAAATACCTGGCTACACGGAATCTACACTTTATTAATTCCTATAGCTTGTATAGTTAAAATGGGGTCGGAGAACTATCCACTATGATGAGTGAACTTCTCCCTGGTCTACATGTTTCAAGCCTTCCCCTAGGATTTTCCTTAGGACCAAAATAAATGGTCCCCCTAACCACTCTTGGTTATCCTAATCGGTCTCCCTGATTAATTTCCAGGTATAATGTGCCTTTAAACGTGCAAAAATACAATACCCAATCGGTATAACTTTTCGATGCAGTGGACACAGGCAGGCAAGTCATGGATGAAAGAGCAGCTTTGACAATTGTTTGACTACAAGCTCCTCTACCCTCCTGTGAACAGCTCATGGGGCTTTACTTAGGCTACGAACATATTTCATGGAAAAGTTACACCGATTGGTTATTGTATTTTTGCATGTTTAAAGGCACAGTATACCTGTAAATTAATCAGGGACACCTATTAGGATAATCAAGAGTGGTTAGACGGACCATTTATTTTGGTCCTGAGGAAAAGCCTAGGGGAAGGGTTGAAACATATAGACCAGGGAGAAGTTCACTCATCATAGTGCATAGTTCTCCAACCCCCATTTTAATGATACCAGCTTTAGGAATTAATAAAGTGTAGGTTCTGTGTAGCCAGGTATTTTTTTAGACTCACTATTGTTTCTGACCCTTACACTCTCACACTACTATCACATAGTATTACTTCACAAAAAGTGTTCCCACGTCTCCGTCGGTCGAAGCACGCCCCGTCCTGCAGCAGGCTGGGAAGAAAACTATGATGAAGCATGCCACCAAAGGACTTTTTGGTGGATGAGGGTTATTTAAAAAAAAACTTATCTTTTTTCCCTAAGGAAATCCATATTTATTTCTTGGGAACACTGGTAGCAATCACTGGAAGGAAATGATTTGTTCACTGAGTGAAGGTTTTCATGAATGAAGGGTGGACTTCCTTTGTTTATCCATAATTTCCCAAGGAGGCTGAGTCCACAGAATCCCTAACCTCTTTCTCCATCCCTTATTCTTTGAGATGTATTGCCATTATTCTGAATAATGTATTTACTTTTGCTTTTCAGAGTACATTGTGTAAAAGGTTCCTATCCAAAGCATCTGCTTCAAGCCTGGGATAAATATAATCAGGACAAAGGCTCTGAAAATGAACGTCCAGGTGAGAAAACCAATAGAAGCGTATCTTTTACATGGCCTGCCATTAAAAGGTAAATTTGATACACTGCTTTCTTAATAAATATGAATTTGTAAAGGAAGAGTGTCTAAGAGCTTCAGCAATAAGTCTAGGACTTTGAAATATTCTTCATTTAGAAATAAGAGATTCTCCCAATCAAATAAGCTTAATCGAGGCAGTCAAAGCGTCTGTTTTCAAATTAGTGGGTCAAATTCCATGAGATGCTCTCATCTACACTATTTCACATCATCCAACTGACGTGGTAAGTTGTGTTCTGGTGCCTAGAGGCAAATTTATTTTTAGTATATGCCTTGTAAATAAATCAAATATTCTTTCACAAATGTGGCTTTACCATATGTAGTAGCCACAGGGGTTAGTTCAAGCAATAGCAAACTACGGAAGCATCTAGAGTACTCTTGTGTGGACTTCTGAGGTTTAGGAGTTAAAGCAGTACACACATTTCCCTGTGGTTGACACTTTTGCTGAGATCTGCTTTCAAAATAATTATGCAGACTTTAGATTGGTCTCTTTGCACCTTCATGAGGCAAAGGTCATCACCCAGGATCTATGTTCAGGTTAGAAATCAGCACTTTTCCTTGATTCCTGCTCTACTTATCTTTTACTAGTTTCACCCTGGTTCTTGTAAATTGGGAAACTTGTGTCTTAGGATAGCAACTAATGGCTGATCCTGAGCTTTTAGCCCAGGTTCTTTGTGACCAGATAGAGGAATATGGGGCTTCTGCTTATTATGTCATATATCTAATTCTTCACCAAACTTAACTCCTACTTAGCAGATTTGGACCTTCTTCCCATTGACCTAGATTTTCTCTGCAAGGGCAAGGCTCGCCTCTCTGCTACATTAACTGAATTACTTAAGTGACGTTTTAAAAAGTGCTTTTTATTGTAACAATCCATGCTGTCCAATCATGGATTAGGACATCCACTCTTGGGTACTTTTCTAAATTGTCTCCAGGCTGTCCACCATGCCATGGTGAATTGGGATGGTTGCCATTGACCTGTCTGGGTTCACATCCCAAATAATGCCCAGTAGTGTGTTTATGGCTGTGGCTATGCATGACAATGGTTTATGGAGAAAAAGAATGGAACAGGCACTCCTTACTCCTCTGTCAACTGATCTGTAAGTGAGTGCTGCAAGAACAAATTGCAGAAAAATATCTGCCATTCACCTTCTTGAAATTCAGAAAATTTAGGTAGGTGAGATGAGAAGGGAGACTGGTTGTCTGCAAATGGTAACTTTAGATCAATGTGGCGTGTAGTATTTTTCTATTGCTTTAGGTCTCTGTAGTGTGCAGTCAGTCACTTCCTCTTTTTAAAAAAACCCACATTTCTTTTGACATTTTCATGGCCCATGCACCATCCGTATCAAAGATACAGGCAAACATAATACAGCAAAAGAGCCATGTGTGTCAAGTACAGATGAAACCTAGTAAGCGATCAACTGCATAAAGCAATGCCCAACCAGTTAAAAAAGGGTAACAGTGCAGCATACCTACTCTGACCATTTACTAGAGTGATCTGGGCCATTATTCTGGAACTTGGGATGACGCTGGGACTACATTCAGCTATAGTTGACCCTTCCAAGGGCAACTATGGGCCTATCCATGTATAAGTGCGTGGGAGTTCACTACATTCACAGTGCCCCAAGAAGGGTGGATTGGGATTGCTTCTATGTATACATTCCCCAAACACACGATCAAGTTGTACCATACCTAGATAAGGATGTTGGTATCGAAAGGGTTCCCAGACTGCCTAAAACACTCCCATTCGATCATCAAATTTGTAGGTCAAATATTCACAGTCCACCACTCGTGCCAGTTCTGTGAGCTTTTAAAAAGAAGTGGGAACAGAGTTTTCTCCAGTGTCGAAGGATGCACTCTTTGGCTGCTGTGAGGGCTGTCACTAACCAGCATTCCATGTGTCTGGAGGGGTTCACATAGTCTACCATGTCATATAGGAGGGCCAAGTATGCACACGATATGTGAGCGTCCCCGACACAGCATCTCCAACACGAGGCATGCAGTAAAAGGCCAGCTCTTTGCAGCTTTTGGGGCGTCCAGTGCCTGCCATGTAACTCTTTGGAATAGTGGAATTTCAGTTTGACTTCTTGCAGGAGAGTGCAATGTGTGTGGAGAAGAATCTGCCCGTCATAGTCTGTGTAGTCTCTGGCTACTAGGAGTTGCCATTTATGTCTGTCCTCTGATAGGCGTGGACTATTGGTTATCTATAAGGAGGTTGTATAAGCCACTAATCACCCACCCTTCCCATGAGTCAAACCCAGGTTTGTAGATACTGTCTTATGGGGGAGCAAAGAATCTTGAGTACTGTGCCCAGGTGTCCTCTGAAACAATGGTGTTATTGGGCTTAGGACCATTGTTGGGATGTGGGGATGCCAAATTCCGATCAGAGTGAGAGAAATGACAAAAGGTTTAACCCCTTCAGTGCCACGCCCTTTCCCCCTCCTGTGCCGGGCGTTGCATTAGTGGGTGGGGTTCATGACGAGATAGTCTCGTCATGGGCACAGCGCGACCGTGCTCCATGACGAGACTATCTCGTCATGGGCACAGAAGAGGTTAACCCTTCAAGTAACTGGTTGACCCTCACTATCCCCGCCCTCTTCCAGGAAGGCAGGAGACGGTTTGGCCGCCGATGCGCATCCCATGATTTCTCCAGATGGGAGCAGAGGCATGGAGCCACGGGTTGGTTGATAGTAGGGTGTGTGAGATCTGCCAAATGAACACACAGCCTTGAGTATCAGGTTGCCTGGCTGCAGTGTGTCAGCCTTATGTTGATATAGAACACCAAGGGACCTGCTACAGCTTAGAAGGCTTTTCTCAATAGTAACCCACATGGGTGAGTGAGGTCTGGGTCAGCCAACAGGTGAGCTGATGTACTGTGTAGTATGAAGACATGTGGGGCAAACTGAGGCCACCAGACTCTCTTTGGGCATAGAGCTTTTGTAGCTTCAGTCAACCTGCATTCCAACCCAGATTAAGGATTTGATTGTGATCTTGATTTGTGAAAATAGGGCCTTAGGGGATCAGGATCGGAAGCATTCCGAACACATAATTAAAGCGGGGGCGATGACCATTTTCAAGGCCTAAACTCTGCCCTAGAGGAAGAGCTGGAGGGCCGACCAGCTTGCGAAAGGTGTCCAGATCTTATTAATGAAGGGGAGTATGCTGTTTTCTATAATGTGGGATAAGCCCTTGCTCGTCCAGATCCCAAGATACTTAATTCCTTTGGGCACCCATCAGAATTTGAAACCCTTAACACAGGCTCTGATGGAGATCCAGGACATTGGCATCACTTGGCTCTTGTCCCAGTTAACTTTTGTAGCTTGAAAATTTGGAAAAGGTATTCAGTAGTCGAGTGAGGGCCGCAAGAGAGTTCCCTGGTCTGGTCACTGCCATTAGAATATCGTCTGCTTATAAAAGAACATTTACCATGACACCAAACAGCACCACAACGTGTATCGCCAGGACCAAGGGTTCGAAGGCCAGTAAACCTAACAGTAAGAGGGGGCATCCCTGCCGTGTCCCACAGTTGATCAGGATGCTGCAAGACAGAAAAGCGCCACAGTTGAATCTGGCATCTGGTTTTTGGTAGAGCCATCCCACTTTAGAGATAAATTGCTACCCTAGGCCAAACCTCAGAAGTACTTTGAATAGATAGGGTCATTCCACGCAGTCAAAGGCCTTCTGCGTGTCCAAGGATATTGCCCTGGTCTCCTGGTCAGGAAGAGTAGGCACACAACAGGAATGCAAGAGTTCAAAGGTGGCTCTTCAATGAGCCTCCCGGTACTAACTGTGCATGGGGATAACCTTACCCAACCTGTTCGCTAAGATTTTAGCCAGGACCTTGATGTCGACATTGATCAAAGATATAGGCCCATAACTTCCTCAGTCCAGGTAGATTTTACCATTCATTGGCCTGAGGATGATGATGGCTTTGTTAGAGATGGTACCTAGAGAGTTGATGCAGCATCTGTGTAATCAGGGGTTCGCAGGTTTTATAAAATTCCCCCGGAAATATATCCTCACATAGCGATTTGCAGGTGGGGAAATTAGATATTGCTTCATTGATTTCCGGTGTGATCTCACCCTCCAAAAGTGCCCGACCTTCATCAAAGAGAGCAGGTTTGGGGCGTGAACACAGGAAAGCATCCTCTTATTTATGGTTTCGCGAGGTGAAGGCAGCATATAGTGTTTCATAGTAGGAGGCGTAGTCCTCCACTATGCAGTGGGTGTCTCTGAAGTGCCCTCTGTGTGTCCGTTGTCTAAGTTGAAAGACCAGCGGCTACCCAGCTGTCTCCCCACGTTTGTAGTGTTGCCATCTGAGTTTCTTCAGTGCTATTTCAGCTGCTGACGTATACTGCTGTTTGTTTTAATTTTGTGACTTCCAGCTGGTGGTGATTCGTAACCAATGGGGATTTCTTATAGGCGGTCGTAGATCTGGCAACAGCCTCATCGAACTACCTCCTCTCGGTCTGGAATTTGTTGCAGTTAATGGCAGTTTCCCTCATAAGTAGCCCCTGCCATGTAGCCTTTCCTGCTGCCCAAAGTATCTGAGGGAAGTCAATGAAGTGGTGGTAGTCAAAGTAGTACATTCAGACATTCTGGATCAGTAGGCGTTTGTTGTCAGGTGTCCTATAGTTGGCCAAGTTCATCTGCCAGCCTCTCCCTGACGGGTGGAGAGGTTATGCCCCAGATGGATAGCAAGTTGAAACGGGCAGTGATCCGAAATCCTCCGAGGCAGAATAGTCACTTGAAACTCATAATGTAGCAATGGGCCCCACGTGAGAAAATCAATTCTGGAGGACATGCTGTGAACCTTCGCATTGTAGGACTAATCTCGATCTGTTGGATGGGAAAAGTTCTACACGTCAGTGAGATTGTGGTTGCAAAACATCAATCAGTACAGCCACTGCTGCAGGATTGCCCATTGTGGGGGACCCTTACGGTCTAGAGTGAAGTCAATAGCAATATTCAAGCCCTTACCCATCACAAGCCGTGTGTCCCAGAATGCTGTGAAAAGCTGTGAGATGCGTGTCAGGAAGCAGGTTTTACTCACCGTAAGTGCGTAGATTGAGCCTACTATGAATGTGTAGCCTAGTGATTTGAGTTTGACGAAGACAAACCTGCCCTGCGTGTCTATCCAAATACGGAGTATAGCATGTGGGAAACTTTACTAATGAGGATGGCAACCCCACATTTCTTTGTGGTGTTGGCAGTGGGGACCAGCAATGTCGCCTAGGTCTGTTTGGCAGCGTTGGACCACCCATCCCACCCAGTTCCTCTTCAATTTTTCTGCCTCTGTTGGGGAGAGGTGCGTTTTTTGGGCTCGGTGCAATATCTGTCCACTTATGTTTCAGCGAAGTCAGGGTTTTCTGGCGATTGATGTGACTATTCAGCCCATTTACATTGAGGTAAAGCCTGTTCACCGGCGCACTTGCGGGTATAGGCACAGTCAAGGTCAGACCGGGTGTTAAAGTGCAAGCATAGGTGACATAGAGCATGTAATGTATATGGATGCAAAAACGATTCTGTGTACCTGGCCTAAGTAAGGAAGGGCCTGTAGATCCGAAATATTGCCAACAGGAAAAGGGGGGATGTTCAAACCTTTACCTTAGTCTGCCAGCCAAACTCCTCCACCCGTTGCCCTCAAGGATGCCAGAAGGGGGTGAAGTCTCAATGAAGGAAGAGGGAGCATTGATCCAGGGAAAGTACAGAGATAGCAGCCCCAGGTGGAACACTCAAGGGGTGTGCGCTTCACTCACTCAATCTGGGTGTCTGCCATTTCACACAGTTGCTCCCACAGGGACAAAACCAGAGACTGCATCTTCACCCCTCCATAGCAGCAATGGTAACAAAAGGTCCATAAATTATATATATTTTTTTTAAAGGGGGGGGGCGTGGAGACAAATGGGTGGTAACCTCAATGTGGTGGTACAAGCCAGCAGTTGGGGGAGGGGGGGAGGGGGTTGGTTTAAGCCCCTAGTGTGAAAGTCTATGCTTGACTGTCTTTGGAGGGGGAGCAGGATTAGCGTCTTTTGTTGAGAACAATCACCCTCTTGATTCCACGCAGTTTGGATTCAGGAGTAGGCACAGTACTGAATCAGCTTTGATTGTGGCCTCAGAAGAAATTTGCACAACTCGAGATAAGAGAGATAGAGCAGCCCTCGTTCTACTTGACCTGAATGTTGCATTCGACATGGTCATCCACAATCCGCTGCTTGACCGTCTCCATAATATTGGGATCTGCCTTGGCTTTATTCGGATCCTTTCTCTCTGGAAGGCAACAATTTGTTGCCCTGAATGAGTTTGTTTTAATCCCTTTCCGGTCCCTCAGGGGTCTTCTTTGTGCCTGACGCTCTTTAATGTATGTGTTACACCATTGCCCAGTTTGATCAGAGCCTTTGGCTTCTCTTTGGTGTCATATGCAGACAAAACACAAATTGTTGTCTCGCTTTCCAGTGATGTTAATGATACAGCTACAAAATTTCAAAACTGTATGTTGGAAGTAGGCAACTGGATGAGGGGCAATTGCTTCAAGTTGAATTTTGTGAAGACTGTAGTCCTCCTTTTCAGTAACAACATCTCCTTCTGGACCCCTTCTTGGTGGCAACAAGAATCGGGAACTCTTCTGACCCTGACAAGAAGGTAAGGAATCTAGATTTTATGTTTGACAAGCTTACCTTTGGAGATCAAATTAGGTTGTCTTTTCCTCCTCCTATACTTTAAGGACAATAAGAACAATTATTTCATGTATTCCTTTTGATCTGCAGAAGACTCGAGTGATGATGCTCTTTCTCTCCAAAATAGACTACTACAATGTCCTGTATTTGAATATGCAGCAGTGACTGCTGAATAAACTTCAGACACTGCAGAATGCAGCAGCCCGCATGCTTCTAGGGATCACCAAGTTTCAATCGGCAACACAAGTCCTATTTAAGCTTCACTGGCTACCAATCAGGAAGTGCATTACCTTTAAGACCCTTTGCCTCGCCTTCAATGCCCTTCACTTTATGGGCTCAGACTATTTCAAATGTATCTTTAAATGGTACATTCCCACCAGGACACTCTGTTCTACCTCTGCCAAAAATGTATGGGTCCCCAAGTTCAGGCATTCCTCTTTGGGCAGCAGAATTTTATTGTCTGTACTGCCAAGTTATGGAACAGCCTACCTCTAAATGTGAAATTGATGATCAATTTCCTTCTCTTCAGAAAGGCTTTAAAAACTTGGCTGTTTGTAAATTAGTCATCTTAGATCTTCCAGAACATTTTCAGTGCCAAGACGCATCCGGCATTTGTGTGCTTTACAAGAATTTATCAAATCATGTATTATCATTCACAGGAGCAGCAACAGCCCTGTCTTCAGTGTGCCGGTTCTTCAGTGGGGAGTGTGATTTGTCTTGGTCCATGTTTAATGCCTCGTCTACTCTGTTGAGGCCTGGCCTGAGTTTCTGCAGGGCAGTGCATGCGACCTGGGTGTGTAGACCAGGCGTCTCTAACCTTTTCTGTACTGAGAGCTGCTTATGTTCAATTAAACTCATTGAGAACCACTAATATTATTAGTTTTGTATAATATCAATGTTATATGTATATTAATTCAACCAATCAAAACCTTTCTAATTTATTCATCTGGGCTGCACACGGGTGATGTACTCAGAGGTAGCTGGAAAGCTACAGTAGCTCACAAGCTACTGTTTAGAGATACCTGATGTAGACAGAGGGTAGATGATCCTGACTGCTTCAGTCCGGGAACCCAAGCACCATTGCAGGTCCCTGATAGTCCGTCTTCATTGGAGTGAAGCCTTTTGTGTCTAGGGAATCTTCCAGGGCATCCGGTTCTGTAAATTCCAGCATGCGGTTGTTACAGGTGATTAACATCACTGCTGTGTTGAGTAAGCCGTACTTGATGCCATGGTGCCAGAGACTGGGACAGAGGGCCAGAAAATGTTTGTGCTTCACTGCCTTTTATATGCAAACTCTACCCTTATGTGGATCAGTTGGCCCACCAGGAGAAACTAGCCCTCATGTTTCCTGGCTGCCTGTAGATTCCCTGCACCTCATGTCAGAAAAGACATGCTATGATTGCCCTGGGCTGAGAGGATGCATGGGAGCTTTGGGAACGGAGTATGTGCATCCTTTGAAATGGGTCCTTGAAGCTTTTGCCCAGCAGCTGAGGCAACTGTTTCTGCAGAAAGCCCGCCATGTCACACTCCTCCACTTCCTCCCGAACTCCGAAGATGTGTATGTTGTTCTGCTAGGAGCGGTCTTCCAAAGCTATGACTTTCTGATGGAGGCACCAGAGCTCTGCGCCTCAGTTAAGTTTTTCCGTCGCCTGTTGATCGAATTTTTCCAGGCTCTCATCCACTTTGTCGAGGCGTTTGTGCACCGTTGTGAAGTCATCTTGGAGCAAATTGATTTCTGTAGGTAGGTCATGCATCTTGACGTTAAAGGCGAAGAGTTTGGAGTTGGGCCTTCTGAATGATGTCCAACATCATGTCTTCTTTTGAGGCAGCCGCAGACTTTGGAACCACTAGTGCCTCTGAAAAGGAGAGTTGGTGCAACGTTTTCTGACCTGGACACTGTTGTTCCAGCATCACTGCCCACTCAGGCGAGATGGTAGCGGGTGTGATGCAGCAGAAGGGAGCGGGTTGCGGATAGGTCTCTGGTGTCCCTGCCCGGCGACCTCCGATCCGAACAGTTCATGGAGGAAGGCCCACCAATCCTCATGGTGAGGGAAAGGAGTCAGCTATACCTTTCCCCTGGGGGTGGGGGGTAGTGTAATACTGAGAGTTTTGGGTGTGACCCCATGTGAATGTCCCCTGTTATCTCCCTGGGACCAAACACGCCCTAGGTGGATGGAGAGGTAAAGTTCATTTTATTATGCATGATTTTTTAAAACCTTTGCAACAATAAAATATTAAAATTCACATTAAAATTACCCAGTTCAATTTGTTACTCATCTACAAATCCCAAAATACACGTGTGTCAAGATCAAGCAAACTTATAATTGTCCTTGATCTAATAGGTTTTAAAGTGCTTGTGCTTCATGAACAAATCAAGCTGTATGTAGTTGATCTGAATTCAGCAACAATGTTCAGAAACGAAGCAGTATTAAATCCACTTTTAAACATTGTTTAAAATTGCACAAATCGGTATAATATGATCGGCAGATCTTAAGGTGCTTGCACTACAGGTTTAAATAAGCTGGACATAGTCTCTTGAGTTCGGCAAGTCTCAAAATGCTTATGCTTCTGGATCACGTAAACTGATCGTGATTGTCCTGGATTAGGCAACAGTTTGCAGAAAGAAAGCATTATTAAAGTCCACTCTTGGCATTATTTAAGATTGCACAGTTCAGTATGGTACTACCCTGCAGATCTTAAATTGCTTGTGCTTCATGATCGAGTAAACTGGACATGATGCCTTAGGTTGAGCAGATCTCAAAGTGCTTGTGCTTCGAAATCAAGTACACTGATCGTATTTATCCTGGACTCCACTCTTGAGCTTTATAGAAGGTTTCGCAGGACAGTATAGTGCTCATCGATTGATTTGAAAATGCCTATGCTTCAGGATCAGTAGGCTGGTCATTATTGCCATGGAGTGAACAGATCTTAAGATGCAAACACTACAGGATCAGGTGAACTGGTCCTGGCTTAGATGGATCTTGAGGTGCTGGTGCTTCAGGAACAACTAAACTAGATTTTATTATCCTAAATTAAAAAGGATGCTGGTTCTAGCGCTAGTATTCTTGTTTCAGGCTGTTCTTTTGCACATCTTACCATCATCTATCAAGACAACAGTAATCTATAAGCTGTAATTTTTAGTATTTTGAGCTAGCATCAAGCAATACCCTGACCAGCTACATTTGTTTGTGCATGCAAAATGTTTTTATACCTCCTTGTTACTAAGTCGAATGTTTTTGTAAGCCGGCAGTTTAGCTGTGTCTCAGCTGGGTTGAAGCACAGCTTTACTGCCCGCCTGCAGGTCCGGATACTGTGCTGCTTAAAAAAAGGCCGTAGTAAGCTATACCTAATGTCCTTTAAATTGGGGCAGATACAGATGACATGGATAATGTCCTCCTTACCGATTCAGCATAGCCAACAGGACTGCAAACTGTCTCTCCTCTCCCAAGGTGGCAGGTCAGGGGTAATCGGAATAACACCAAGTCTTAGCTTTAAGAACTTTTCTTTCGTCTGTATTTTGACTACAATTTTGAGGTAAGATTGTGGTTGCAGTATTCCATAATCGCTAAGCATTATCCAGCCATGTGCCCTTTTAGCAACTATTTCCTTGTCCTCTATGGTGGATACGATTCGTGTTGATTTTTTCACAATTTTATTAAAAGACGAATAGTCAGTAAGGGTTCCCCAGAAATCCGACAATCCCAGTACTTAAAGCAAATCAAACAGGTAGTCCCTAGCTGCTAGCTTGAGATTTCCTGTGGCGGAGCAACTCGAGGTGGGAGTTTAACGAACCAACCTCTGCGCTACGGATCTTGTGCCAGCTACTTACGTACACACCCCTTCTTTCCATTGTTTTTTGTTTGAAGTCCAAATTCCAGCCGTATTTGGGCTGGTGAAACTTATTTTGGCGGGTGGAAGATTGCTCTATAGGAGTTGGCTATCACTATGTCCAGGACTGCGGCATCCTTCCCTTGGAGAGAGATGGATGGAGAGTGCTTGCTGGGGTTGGC
Source organism: Triturus cristatus (assembly GCF_964204655.1). Lineage (NCBI taxonomy): Eukaryota > Metazoa > Chordata > Amphibia > Caudata > Salamandridae > Triturus > Triturus cristatus. Next base: position 244,420,216 of record NC_140595.1, read on the forward strand.
TAGTCACATGGCAGACAGTCTAACAAGGTCCCCAGTGGTGGTATGCTGAGCAGTCCATAAGGGACATCACTTGGCGGTTATGAGGTGTCAGTCCATCCAGCAACCTGTAGAGCCTTCTCCGAGAGGTAGGCATAGGGACCAACATGGTAGGGGAGCGCCACTGGTGGTGGATCATTAGGCCTGTGGGGGTCTGCGCACTCGTCCTTTTCCTGGGAGCAAGCTGGTGTGGTAGATCTTGTAGGCCTCTTAGTCGTTTTGCACCATGATGGGTTGTGGCAGCATTCAAGCAAATGGGGTCGCAGGAAGCTCTTGCTCCCTTAAGTATTTCTCTGGGTGGGTGTTATCAGTGCCAGAGCTTCCGGGTGCAACACTGCGAGGCCGGATGACCATGGGGAGTCAGGCAGGTGGGCCTCTCCAGGCAGGCTTTTCCTGCGGAAATGGGCCTAGGCCCTAAGACAGGCAAATTGTCCAAGCGGCCAAGCCACCCAGGTCAGAGAAGTGATTAGAGGGTGCCCGCCCAGCAGATCATCAGAGTGGGAGTGGGGGGTTCAGAGAGACACTGTGCCGCGTTTTGGAGCTGCAGGCTAGCTGGATCTGGTTGGTCCGGAATTTGGTGAAGTGGGTGCAGCCTTAAAATTGCCAGCGTCCGCCTTCTTGTGGGTTCAGCAAGGCCCTTTTTCTATGAGCTGATGGGGGCTAGCTCTGCGTAATCCCGGTCGCGATGCTAGCAGCTCTGTGCTAGGCGGGATTCCCACTTCTGATTCCCCAGGAGTGGGAGGTTATTACCGAGCCACTATCCTGCTCCATGGTTGGTTCTGTCTCTCTGCAGTCACTTCCAATTCTATTGGGGACCATAGAGCAAATTGTTTTTATATCACGGGCACATTCAAGTTGCAAGACTTAAGTCTTCCATGTTGGGATATTCAACATCTCTTTGGGGATTTTCACTGGTCCCACTACTTTCTGTTAAGTTACTTTTGTTTCACTGACTCCTTCTCGCCACTTAATGCATCCAGCTCAGGATTCTTATATTTCTTATCTGCATCAATTTTTAATTCAGAATCAAAAACACTAAATTAGGAAGATGCAACCTGGTACCTTATCCACCTATTACCTTCCTTTTTCTGTTACAGAAGTAATTTAATTCCTGAACTTTATATGTGGAATTGAATAACATCCTCTTCAAAAAGGATAACTGTTTCTCTATCCTTCCCCAACCCTCTGTACTCTGGAGTGGTTCTCAAGTGGACCCTAAATTTTCTGGACTATTTTAGGTGACTTTCATGTTCCAAGTTCAGTTGAAAGGCCCCTAGGGCTAGTGGAAGAGAAATCTCTACATCACAGTGGAAGAGATCTCCTGTTGTAATAGCACCATCCGGTTGTTAATTGCTCTTGTCAATTGGTGAGTTGTTAGCATGGTGCTGAAGGGTGGAGTTAGACATGTAGGCCTTTTTCCAGTTAATTATTATGCAGGCACCTTCTGTGCAAATCCAAGAGAGATGCAAATGGCTCCAATTTTATTACTTGGCTTTTGAAAGATGCATTATCCTAAAGGCTCCCTGAACCATGGCTTAATTTCAGAGGTGGAATAAATTGATATTGGTGAACAGTGGCTCAATGGAGATGAACAAATGCAAGAAACCTAGCCTGTAAAGAGTGTGTAACGATTGGTACTGACAGAGTTCACTAAAATGTAAATTTAAATGTAAATTTGATACTTGTATAGCGCACTACTCACCCGCAAGGGTCTCAAGGCGCTTGTACGAATACCGCTGTGGAACCCATCCTGGCTTTCCCTGTGAGGCGTCCACTCCTGGGCACCCCCAAGGTGGACCCAGGCATCCTTAGCGTTGTGGGCGCCGTTGTGGAGTTGCAGAGTGGGACTCCATGATTGGAATAGGCACCGAGGCGAGAATGATCAGGTCCGTGGAATTTTTGAGCCCAAGACCCGCCGAGTCGGGGAATTGAACCCTGGTCCTGGGCTAGACCTCTGCATCAGGGTCTGCCACTCTAATCATTGAGCCACACTTCTCCACTAAGAAACTGGAATGAGTGTAAGGTAGTAATTTGTCACTGCAGTGCTCAATTTGTGAGATTATTTTTTAGTCCTGCTTTAGCAATCTAAATGCATGAAGTTTGGATGTGTGTCACCTGGGATGAGTTCCAGTATAAGAGTTTTTACATGTAGGGCACAGGGCTGTGAAAATAAGCTGGTTTCAACTAACTGAGCACAGATTTCCGGCACGGGTGAGGTTTACAAGCACATTGCTGTTGGACACCAGTTTAGCAGATTACACCAATTTAACATTGCCCTGTATTACATTAGTGTCTTTATGGATGGTAGATGCTTGTTGTAGCAAGATTTGACATTTAAAGGTGTCCGGGTTTAGTGGCGCAAGCCAACGAAGAGACTTATAAATACTTTGTTTTATTAATCACTAAAGAAATGATTATCACTAGAGAATGGGAAGATTCATACATATTTTTACATCTGTTACCTTGGCGCCATGTTGAAGGTCAATGTTTACAGGAGTATATTGGAATTGAAGAGTATGTGGAGATTTCTATTGAAGTCAAAGGCATATGACGGGAGTAAACAGGCAATGGTAGAGCAAGGGTGCTTCTCAGTTCTGGAGCATTTTACCATTATATGGTGAACTATCAAGAGAGGGATTTTAACTAGGCAATCAAAAATACCCTGAAGGTGGATCACAAAGACCGGAATAATAGCATATAAGCATCATCAGCACATAGCTGATGGGGAACTGTTACTTGGGATGCAGCTGTGCTGGACTGTGAAGGAGCCAAGACACTGCATTTATGGCTGCTAACAGTTAAGGTGACAGTGACCATACAAGAGGGCAGAGCTAAATCTGTTTGAATCGAATGAGAAAAACCTGTTGCGTTCATGCTGTGGATGTTAAGGGTGAAAAGTGTTGATGATCAATAGTACCAAATGCCAGCCAATGAGAATCAAAGAAAACATGAGGGTTCTTTGGTGTGGTGGTGAAACTAGACACACAAGAAATAGTAGTTCTAGTATAGTGGAGGACTAGAAGTCGGAATAGAGCGGGGTAATTTTTTTGTGCCTTGACTAAAAGGACAAGAAGGGATTGATTGGTTAAGGGTCTTAAATAAAAAAGGAAGTTTGGAAATAGGCTGCAAGAAGAGGCAAATCAGGTGTCTGTTGCGGTATTCTTCTGTAGTGATAGAACCGCAGCAGTTTGAAACATGAATTTGTATTCCAGATACAAGGGATCGATTAAACAAAGGCCAGACATGTGAGAATTCTTGTGGTTAGATTAGGATGTTTGATTGTTTTGAGACTCAAACTGTCTGCATGTGTTACATGGTGGGATAGTACTTTTATGAATGGGAACAAGCTCAACTGATGTGGTGAGAGGAAAGGGAGCTTTGCAAAGTGAAGGTGGCTGGGCATGGAGGGTTAGACGCGGCATGAGAGAGTAAAGCGCGGACTGTAAGGGATTAAAGATTTGGATAAGTAAACTACCTAGCTTAAGCAGAATCTACTTTAATTGTTCTGCTGGGCCCATTTCTTATGCACACTTTGACTTCTCTGTGAGTCATGTGTTTCAAGACTAAGTTGTTTAATCTTTTTATGGGTTTTTGTAATATGTACTGTTATTGTTTTATGCTTATATATCATTGTTAGTATTGGGATTTCTTATTTTCTCTTGAATCTCAAAGCTGGTTCTCTTATAACATTGCTGCACTTTATAAATACATTTCTTTAGAAGATCGGGCCAACAAATTCACCTATGTCAGTCTTACCAGGCTGTGTTTTGTTCCATTGGGACCTCTAATGTTAACTGTTTTTCTATTTGGAGCAAGCTTCTTGCCTCTTGGAAATCTTTTTGATGGACTCTAAAGCCTAATTCTTTGTTTTGGAAACCCCATCCATCTGCTTTGGGGTTTGAATACTGGGGACGCGGCAGCTAGTGAAATATAATTTTCTGCCACATACTTGCCTGATCGCCGCCGTGAGGGGAACGGCTAGAGGGGGCAGAAGCAACTCCATACCAGGCATTCTCGAACCGCCGTGAGGGGAACGGCCAGGAAACTACCTTTCCCAGCAGGCCACCTCTAGCGCTTGCCTCGGACGTCATCTGGCAGCGCCGGGGGGGTTTAAATCATCCACAGGTCTTCCGCAGCGCGGGACGCGCCAGCTAGTGAAATATAATTTTCTGCCACATACTTGCCTGATCGCCGCCGTGAGGGGAACGGCTAGAGGGGGCAGAAGCAGCTCCATACCAGGCATTCTCGAACCGCCGTGAGGGGAACGGCCAGGAAACTACTTTTCCCAGCAGGCCACCTCTGGCGCTTGCCCCGGACGTCATCTGGCAGCGCCGGGGGGGTTTAAATCATCCACAGGTCTACCGCAGCGCGGGACGTGTGCGGGCGGCGCCCGGGCCAAGGGCGGGCCCGTCCTTGCCCGTCATCGCCAGAGGGAGCCAGGACAGGGCAACCCCTCTAATCTATGACATGAGAACAAGGTACTGTGACCACCCTTGCCGTGTATACGTGGGAGTGTTTCTTTAACGATTAGGACCCCAGGACTGTCTGATGAGATCATTGAACAGTTTGTGAGGATCTCGATTATTGTACACGGATCCACATACCATCAGCATTGTTTACAGGGTGAAATCAGGTCGAAAAACCTGCTTGATTGACTAGGGTGTCTGTTGAGATAGCGTGCAGGAGACCTGCGTAGGTCTTACAGTCCTAGGAGTCCTGCCATTGCCCCATCTGAATCTATCTGAAATTGGGTCTCTTAAACGCCCATTGACTTTCTGTTAATAGGCCTTTTAGCCGGCGTGCTGGAGCAAAAACTGGGACTAAGGGCGGGCCTACCCAAACACTAGTTTGTGCTCTGGTGTTAGGGGAGACGCTCCAAACAGGGTTGCTCGCAACTTGGATTGCCTGAGCGCACTAAACAAAGGACTCAACTGCCCAGGAGACAGTTGGACTCTAAGGCCGGGCTGGGCAACCCCTTAAAGATCTGCACCCTGCTATCAGATTATAGACTTACTTACAAAAGATATTGTTGGTTGTAAAGGGTAAAAGGGTGTCCCTGTAGGTTACAAATTTTAACAACATAATTGTTTTTACCCAATTATCCTCTATTTGGTTCGAAAATTTCCTCTTGTTCTTTTCAATATTTTGGGGATTGAGGGGATTTTTGTTGATTGGCATTTGTTTGATCCTAAAAGTTTATCTGTATTAACGGCCGCAATGGGACAAACTAGTAACAAACCTCACCCAATGACTAGGCACCATGTTGCCACGACTCAACCCCTTCCGAGCCTAAGAGCTATTGATAAGATGCTCCCAAAAACGATAGGGGTGGTTGCGACAGCAATAGAATATACGGAGAGGCGACTCGATTACTCCAGTTTGCCCTCCACTACAGCAAGAGGGAGACCTCTCTATAGCTACAGTTAATCCCCTTGACTGCAGCTTCGTCCGTACGTCATCTTTTTCTGAGTTACCCTGTGCCCAGCCCGTTACTACTATTGTTACTATCCCAACACCGCCCAACCGTGCTTCGCAAGTTTTGGTGGAAAAGGTAGCCAATTCCCGCCAAAAAAGTAAGAAAAGTAAGACCCAGAAGAAACAAAGTAAAAAAACGTCTTCTTTGATTGTACCGGTACAGATTGCTGACGGTCCATCTACAGCCCCAGTAGGAACTCCTACTTGGGTCACCCATTTATTACTAGATTTCCAGTCCCAAATTGAACAGGTCATCGGCTCCCTTATTAAACCATTGGCATGTAAAGTGGATAGATTGGTTTCTACGCTTAATAACATAGATCAAGGGAAGCCGAAAATTGTGAGCCAAATAACAAAAGAAACGAATGGATTGAACCCGAGTACTACCAACCCTATTACTCAAGTTGCTGATGGTGTAGAAAGGCACCTTGCTGCTGGGCTAATTCCGGACAACCTAGAACTAACCGGTGGTGTCCGGCTATTGCCTAGCAGCAACATTAATAGCACAGCTTCAGCAGTCACACAGATAGTAGGCAACCGACCTCCGGGACCGGCTCTGTCACTGCTTAATGACGGGAAAGGAATGGGTTGCTCTAGTATAGTGCCGAGGGGCGGAACCAGTACCGGGGCACGAAACTAGGACCGACAAGTTCTAGGAAATAGAAATAGCCCAGTAAGGGGAAACATCCCGCTAAATTGCCCATTATTCATTTACCCCCGGAGTCCTTGCCTTATGTTGTGGTACTCACTGGGGTTCCCCCTTTGGCCCATGGAAAAAGTGAGGACCACAGTGAGCTTAAAAATAAATGTATACATTGGCTAAGGACCAATAGACCCTCACCACCCAGTCAATCTGGGGAAATTCTGAAAGTCAGAAGAGTTGATTGGGTTGGGCCCAGACCTAAAATCCGTACAGGAAATTGTGTGATCATAAATTTTAGACACAAAAGTGCTGTGGAATTTATATGTAATGGGCTCCCCGTCTGGTCGAACACCCAAATCTTCCCCTTGCCCCTCTCATACTTTTACCCAAATATTCAGAGGAGACTAGGCTGGGACCCGAATTACAGACAACGGGGGGCTTTTGATAATTCTCCCTACAGTTTCCTTCAGGGGAGAGCAGCCCGGGAGCATACAAGTTCATTTTCTCCCTTGCTTTCTTTATTCCCCCAAAATAATAGGTTTGGCCCCCTTGAATTGGTCGATTGACGCCCCGAGGGATATTGCCCCATATCCCCCATGGCTAGTGGCATAGATAAACAAATTGGTGAGACAAAGCGAAGGGTTTCTTCTTCAACCCAAATGAACTTAAGCACAAATTATCTTCAAACTAATGAAGATATGATGCAACGGGGGGCATTAATACAATCTGTGGAGATTACCGCCCTTAACGATTCACCACCGCCTAATAAAATCATTATAGGGGAATTTGAGCATAGAAATCCGACCTTGGATGTCGAGAACTATACTGGTTTGGAAAGAGCACAAAGCAACCCAGTAAGAACCGAGGACCACATAAAAATCCTGTCCTGGAATGTGGCTGGATTAAAAAATAAATTGCCATTGCCAGAGTGGGGCTCCTTAATGGCTCTCCACGATATCTGTTTGATGCAGGAAACTTGGGCATTGGAGGAGAGCGCTGTGCCTGGGTATGCTACTTTTCATACCTTGGCTACAATTGGGGCCAGGGGGAGGCCATCGGGTGGGCTTACAACATGGGTGGCTACGCACTTGGGTGTCAGGGCTGTACAAATGCACACTAATTCCCCAGACGTCCAGTGTGTACTCCTGACCCCAGAAAATATGCCTAATATGGCTATATTGAATATTTATTCAAGACCCACGAAGTGTGGGTGGGAGTCTGTTGCAGTTGATGTACTCAAAAACTGTATCCAGTCACTTGACCCAACAACAGCATTCGTGATTGGAGGAGACTTCAACTGCCAGTTTGAGCCCTTGGTGAGTTCTGAGTGGGGTGAACAAGATAATGAAGACCAGCTGTGGCATGTCCCCGAACCACAGATTACCCCCGTTAAGGCTTGGACTCCACTGGTCCTGCAATTACAATCATTTATCCTCTCAACTTCTATGCAGGCGTGTAATGGACTGGAGGAGCCAGATAGACCTGGGACAGCTACGTTCAATAGACTACACCAAACTTCCATCATTGATTACATAATGATGGAAACTAAATACTGGGATAGGTTGCTGGAGTTTAGGGTCGTCCCAAGGTACGATAGTGATCACAATGCCCTTGTACTAACAATAAAATCCGGAAGCTTTGGGTTGACAAACCCATCGCCCGATGCAACCAGTGTCACTCCTTCCTATATAATAACCAACAATAGACGTAAGGGTTAAATGGCCACACCTACAGGAGTCCCCCACTCTATTGGCGAAAATTTATAACATAGTCATACCTTCGATTCTCGAAATGGGGGATGATGCCCACAAGGGCAGAGCAGTGAAAATCCACGAGCAATTGGTAGAGAATTTAGTGGATATGTTCTGCCCTGTGGTTGCGGCCAAAACATCACGGGACAAGTTACACCCCTGGTATGACGCCCCATGTAGAAAGGCAAAAAAAGATCTATTGGCTGCCATCAAAGCCCAAGATAGAGTATGTATAAAGAAATCTCGATTTCTCAACAAAAAGGCAATTATAAGGGGTAAGAAGGATTGGGACGATAAGATATGGGAAGAGATGGGATCCGCGCTTAAGCGTAGGGATACCAAATTATTTTGGGCTACCGTTGCAACAGCCACGAACGGGGGTGATGGGGCATGTGCCCCAAACATAGCGTCATCTGTGTGGGAGGCACACTTTAGTGCTCTATACGCCAGTGTTGAATTGGACACTGTAATTGATCCAAGTTGTAAAATCCGAAGGAATTGGGATTGAAGTGGTCGGCTGTCCAACCACATGGGGTAGATGGGGTTCCTTACCCGTCGACCTCCCGGGGCTCCCCCCATGAGATTCGACTGGAGGGGGCCTTGGGTAGACGGCGGAAGAGGACCCGAAATGATATTGGGGATGGGAGGTACCCCGAATGCCTTGAAATTATTACCTTGAAGGAGGTTGAGTCAGCATTGGGAAGGCTACCTCCTAACAAGGCCCCAGGCCTGGATAAACTTCCAGGAGATCTATTTCGTACGCAGCCAAAAATATGGGCACCGTATTTGGCTGTCCTGTTTAATGAGATTTTATTTGGAATTGATCTGCCGGGGTCATGGTTAGGGGCTGAGGTGGTTCCCATTTATATAAAGGGTTGCCCGCTAACCCCATCCAACTACAGGCCCATTAGCCTTATAGACACAACCCAAAAGCTAATGGGCAGGATTATTCTGGATCGAATCCTGGGTTGGATGGAAGAAAAGGAAGTATTAACAACACTAGAGGCAGGATTTAGGTCAGGCATTTCTACCCTGGACCAAATATTCCGTCTGCAGGTCCTATTTTGGAAAACTGCAAGTGTGGAGGGTGGCAGCCTCTACCTTGTGTTTGTTGACCTGCGGGCGGCATTTGATCTTGTTCCCAGGGCTAAGCTATGGGAGGTCCTGGCTGACCTGGGTCTCCCGCCCTACCTTTTGACAGCTTTAATTAGACTACATACTAACAACTATGCTCGGGTTAGGTGCGGGAGGCATGGGGAACTATCTAAATGTTTTCCTATCCTGAGGGGAGTACGCCAGGGTTGTGTTCTGGCCCCAACGCTATTTAGTCTATATATAAATGGTCTGGTTGACCATCTGTCTGGTATTGCAGATAGTGATTCTCCTAAACTAGCGACTGTGAGAGTGCCCGCTCTGATGTTTGCGGATGACACTTTGTTGCTATCCAAAACATCATCGGGCCTCCAGCGTACCCTGGACGGTTTTGTGGCGTTTTGCGCCTTGCGGGGACTGGAGATAAACTTGGATAAAACCAAGTATATGATCTTCAATCCCCCAAGGCGGACACGACCGAACCCTGTCCTTAACGGGACCTCTTTGGAACGGGTAAAAATATTTGTTTATCTTGGCATAACCATAACAGAGAATTTCGAATGGGGCCCCCAAATCTCTAAATCTGCCCTTAAATTAACGCAAATGAGTGGAGGTATCAGTAAAGTCCATAGGATATCCGATCTTAAACAGGTAGCCCCGGCCCTCGAAATTTACCGATTACAAGCTAGAATGGCCTCAATCTATGGTGCTGAATTTTGGGGCCATAAAAATATTTCTAATCTTTTGAGGGTGGAGCAGAATTTTATGAGGATTTTGGTGGGATTACCATCAAGTACACCACTCATTCCCTTACGTTTCGATTTGGGGCTGGAGCCGATAGATGAGCTCGTAGCCGCAAGACCTATGTTATACTGGAAGAGGTTGTGGTCTGTTCCCGAGCTGGCCTCCTATAGAGCTGAGTTTTTGGAGATCTGGCCCCAATTAAAAAAACAAAATATCCCATGGTTGCTCTACATTAAGGCTTTTAGTAAAAGGCTAGGTATTCCGCAGATTTGGGAGACTCCTGAGCTGTCCTGTTTGGGGATGACGAAATCAGGCCTTCAAATTCTGATGAGGAGACAGAACCTGTCAAATTTGCAGAGATCGGCTACTCTGGGTAGGCTCTCTGCTGAGTTCCTCTTAGTAATGAAACCCCGTTTTGAGGAACTTCTAGATGTTATACAACCGCCTCTAGCGAGGAAGCTGTATCTCCAACTAAGGCATGGTAGCCTGCCCATCAGGATTTTTACCTCAAAATGGTCCAAATCAGAAGGGGAAGCCTGTCCCATATGTAATTACAAAAATGAAGATGTTTCTCACATTCTGTTTTTTTGCCCCGCATATGTTCGAATCAGGAAATGTTGGTTAATCCCGATGTGTAGGAACCTCGGATTTCGCTATTTTGCACAGGCCTGTCTGGTTTTGATTTATGATACCCCCTCCCCCCCATTGTTTTTGCCGTATCCCGTTTTTTACTTGGTATGTGGCGCAGAAGACAAATTTTGTTGCAAAAATGTGATAGATAAATTCGACCTTTGATAACTTTTGAATTTAATCTCTTTTTAAGATTGTCTTTCATCTTGTTTTTAATTCTTGTGCTTTGTATGTATTTTATCTGCACTTTTATGGTCTTTGACCGAAATAAAGTTATCAATGAATGAATGAATACTATGTTTTTTGATTAGTGACGTAAAGGAGTTTTAAAACTCATGGCCTCTATTAATGTAAAATTGTGTGTGCCACAACAGGCGAGGTAGAGGTTATCATTTCCTATTGCATACCCTCCACACATGAATCACAAGCCCACACAAGACACTGAAGATGAATTTTACAACTGGCATTTGAGTTACAGCCTTTAGGAAGGCCATCTTTTCTTTCACAATTTAAAGTTTTGGTAGGGGAATTTTACAACTGACCTATTACTATTGTCTGACGGTAAGGATCAAATATTTTGAATGGAAAAGCATCACCCACATAGTTGTAGCATGATTCATCATTGGCTAGTCTTCCCCACCATGGCAAGATACTAACACCATGGCAGTCCCAACATCAAAAAGAGGGGTGATCAAGATAAATGGTGTGAATATATGTGGAATGCCTGACAGTATGTAATGATTATACATGTTACGAACACCCTCAAATATGAAACCTGCACCAGCTTCTTCAGGCCAGTTTCTTGTCTCATTAGCTTTGTATTTTGGGAAATCATTAATCTGCCAGTACTCTCCCACCCAGGGGAGGGTTTAATGTATAGTCCTATTCTCCCTGACACATGAGTTAGTCACTTTACTAGTTAGTACAACTTGTTGCAGGAGGTTTACTTCCCTGGCCAAGAGATACAGCTGGAGAGTGTCTCAGATGCTGTGTTTTTGATTAGAGGAGGTTTGCGAAGCAATTCTTCAGCCCTGTAAGAACAAAGCCCTAGATCCTGATGGGATTTCTGCAGATCTTTTTATTTATAAATCTCAGGTCTGGGCCCCTCATATGATACAATTTATCATTGACTCAGCCAAAGGAGGTAAACTGTCCTCCTGGTCCAAATCGATATTACTAATATTTAAAAAAGGAGACTCACTCAACCCTAGCAGCTATAGGGTTATCGCTTTAATTGATTCTACTACCAAAATAATAGGGAGAGAACCCCTGAATAGACTCATGGTTTTGGGCTAAGGATAATCATATTTTAGTAGACACACAGCATGATTTTGGATCTGCTTTGGGGACAACTGACCAATGTCTTAACCTGTACCTATTGATTAACAAGTATATGGTACGTAAGTTGGGTTCTGTTGATGTGGCTTTTATGGACCTTACTTAGGCCTTTGATTGTCAACAGATGCAAATTGTGGCCCATTGTCTTGTCTACAGGAGTCAATCCAAATATAGTAATATTTTTATGGGATGTGCAAAGTAACCTATCTGATAAAGACCTCTAGCTGCAGATTCCTTACCTTTAGAATATTTCACAGTCATCAGACTGGATCTAGATGTTTTTCAAGCAGTACCCCTGTGTGGTGGTAGGTGGTGACATTTGTGTCCGTGTCTTCTGCGCTGAAAGTAATGTGCGCAATACCTATATAGGCGCAACTCCGGCGCACTGATGTCATTTCTCTTCTATCCATGCTAGATAGGGCTGATCCTTTCTGAGCTAGCCCGCAGTCACTTTTTGATTGCCTTTTTTTGACATTTTGGCAACCTTTTTTGATGATCTTTTTCTCCTGGTGTGAGAATGTGACCCAAGAAACCGGCTGGATTCAAACCATGTGGGGCCTGTCACAGGCAAATGCCAGTGGCAGACCCCCACTTGGTGTGTTTATGGTGCTTGGAGCGGAACACTACCCCAAGATCTGCAATCCATGCCATGCATCCCAAGGCTATGAGGGAGTGCCCCTCAAGCTCCTCACTGCCCGGAGTATGTTGATTCTGTGACACTAGGGTTCCCAATTGTGAGGATGGTCCCAGAATAACTCACTGAGCCTTTCCCAACCGTTTTCGTCACACTCAAAATAGTTGGAAGTCCCTCAAACATAAGAAGTCCAAGACGTTGAAGAGGTCTTTCAATTGACTGTGTCTGTCAAAGTATTCTGACGAAACACAGGAGCGTCCGTACTCCAGGCCCCATGATTCGACAGAACCGTAACCTGGTTCTGCTCCATGCTTCCCCCATTTTTCTGGAGTGACCCCCACACAGCTAAAGAAGTTCTATGAGGCCATGAGTCTCATATTTGGGTGACCTGGCTCCTCTGGAGTGCCTTCAGGCTCCACCGGTGTGGAAGGGGCCCCTACTGGACCCATACTGGCAAGTTTTCCCTGGGCACCTGTTAGGCCCTATGGAGTCCTTGCTGGATTCAGAGCAGAGCCACTGGCGAGATGGAGACCTTCCTCGCCACCCGCTCCAGTGCAGACGCCTCTAGGCGGTGCCACCCCTATCGATATTCCTGACTGCGACATAGAGCTAGATCGGCAGCATCCAGTGCGAACCGGGTCCATGCGTCCCAGAGCAGAACCAGTTCCTTATTTGTTTCATAGGCCTGGTGAGGGAGACTGATGGGATAGGTCAATGGTCCCTTATGGTTACCAGCTCCCAAATGAAGAACAGGAACCGAGCATCTGGTACGAGGGACTGGCAGAGGCCAGTGGGTTAGACACCTCAGCGGACAATGGCCTGGTCTCTATTACTGTGACTATGGGGAGGGGGTGAGCCTCTTATGCAGTGGTAGGACAGCTGAGGTCCTGGACCTTACGCTGCCCACAGTGGCTGTCGAGACAAACGTCTTGACTGAGGTTCTTCAACCAGAGTCTCCCCATCTAACCCCCTTCAATGAAGCCCTTAAAAATGTCCTATTTGGGGCCTGGTCCAAGCCCTTCACTGGTGCTCCTGTGCATAGGACAATTGCCCGCTCCCATCTCCCCGCTATGGGGACCTTGGTTCCCTTACCCAGCAACCCACCCTAGAGAACTTGGTGGTCTAAGCCTTCACGTCAAGAATTAATCCTGACCCTTTCCCTTACTACTCCACCGGATAGGAAATCTAAGAGGCTGGATAACTTTGGCAAGAGAATGTTTTCTTCCGCCAGCCTAGCCCTGCAGATGGGGGAATATTGCGTGCCTATTTGGCTATTATTCCCATACGATATAGGACTCTACTGCCCAAGGGCTGCCTGTGGTCTTGGAGGAGTCCTGTGCCATACTTACCCAGGCTATTGCTGACGAGCAAGATGCAGCAAAGTTCACCATAAAAAGTGAGCTTGACACAACTGACTCGCTGGGCAGAGCAATATCATCATCCGTGGCCTTACAGCGCCACACCCAGCTGAGAACGACTGCTTTTCAGGGGATGTCCAGGCTTCCCTCAAGGACACTCCATTTAATGGTTCTGGTCTCTTTGGAGTATAGATGGATTTAGCGCTGGAACGCTTCAAGGGCAGCAGAGCTATGGCCAGGTTTTTATGTTTGTCTATAGCCCCTCGCCAAACTCCAATCTGCCTTCCTCATCTTTTGTGGCCACAGAAGGGGTCTCCAGCCGCACCCTCTACTTCCCAGCCTTTTCCTGGCCATGGTCGCGGGTCCTATAGACAACGTGGCACAAGCAGCCATCGGTTTGGTCAGTCCACCACCCTTCGGCAGCCGCTGATTCCAAGCCTCTTTAGTTTGCTCTCTGTCCATCATGGGCATCCAGGGTACGCCATCATGTGCACCATTGGCGGTCATTAACATCGGACCGCTAGGTTTTGCAAATCGCCCACAGGGGCTACACCCTTCGCTTTGTGACTATCCCTTCACTCATGCCACCCACTTATGACCAGCTGAAATAGGACCACATCTCAATGCTCTGTCAGGAAGTGCTGGCTCTCTTGACCAAGGGAGCCATAGAGCGGGTGTCAGCATCAGAATTAATTTGTGGTTGCTAATCTTGCTAGTTTCTGGTGCCCAAGAAGGACAGAGACCTTTGCCATATCCTAGATCTGCGCCTTCTCTGTGTTTTCTTGAAAAAGTAGTTCAAGATGCTCTTGCAAGTTCTGTTTGCCCTGCACCGGATCAACTGGATGGCACAGTAGGAATTTCAGGATGCATATTTCTCCATCCCCATCCTGCCTGCCTGCAGGTGTTATCTGCGGTTCATGGTGGGCAGAAAGCACCTTGTTTGCCATGCTCTCTTTTGGCCTTACCACCACCCCTCGGGTTTTCACGAAACTGATGGTGGCGGTTGCAGCTCATCTGCTACGGTTGGGGGTACAGTCTTCCCCCTCGCTCGACGATTGGCTGTTAAAGGTGGGCTCGCCCAAGCAGTCGTCTCCTGACTTCAGACTACGGTGGTTCCGTATCTACTTGCCGAAGTCACACCTGACCCCCCTCTCAGATGCTCCCTTTCCCTCAGAGCTGTTCTTGAGCAGGATATTCACGTTATGTTTCCGATGTTTCAGCTTCTCTCCTGGATATCCATGAGATTGCATTAGAACCTAAAGGCCCAGAGTTCTCAGCATCAGGAGAATCTCTTCGACATTCCAGTTCTCAGAAGGATTTGCAAAAGATCTGCATTGGTGGCTTATGAACGCAGTAGGTCAGTGGCACACCCCTCTCCCTTCCCCAACTGGAGCGGGCTGTAGAGACGGATGGGTCACTGCTGGGGTGGGGCGGCCTTCTTGGAGAGGTGGCGAGCAGACATCTCTGGCCGCTGGCGGAGTTCAAGCTCCACATCAACCTGTTGGAGTTTTGTGCGAGTCGCTTGCGACTGAAAGCCTTTCTTTCTCTTATCAGGGGAAGGCTGGTGCAGGTGTTCATGGACAACATCTCCACCATATGGTACTGCAGCAAACTGCTGGGGTGGGGCAGTGGAACCTCTGACCAGAGACCCTGCATCTCTGGACATGGCTGGAGATATGTAATGGCACTTTGAAATTCATGTGTTCAAAATTTGTGCTGTACATAACCTTCTCTTGTATTTGATTTAACAAATTATAATGTCCATGTACAACAACCTAGCCCCCACCTAGAGGGTTCCACGTGACAATGACATGCTATTAGTTCACTATTGGCGTTGTTGTCTGTGGGAGAAGAAATTAATGTTTCTACATTAATTTTTTTTAACAATCACATTTTAAAAATCTCAATGCACTGATCTAATTTGATGTACTAAGATGAAATGCTTCTGCATGTTAATGCCATACACTTTTTTAATTTTGAAGATACTTTATCATATTTTTACACGTTCATTGCAAGAGGTCTTAAAAATGAATGTGTTCCTAAAGTTAAGGGGTGCAGGACATGTTACTTGCTTCTTTTCTTTTACTTCAGTTAGCGTGTAAATCAACACTTGCCTATTTTTGCAATCTTCTCGAATGTTCTTGTTCTTACAAGTAATCAGCATCCCCATGCGTTCGTTCATTAAGGAGCCTCGTGTGGATATGAGGGAGGCCAGACTTTGAGTATCAGTGCCCTAGAGGAAAGAAAGGCTGAGGCTGAAAGGGCCTTGGAGGAGAGGAATCTGGTTCTGGAGGAGAAAAAGGCAGAGACTGAGAACACCTTGGCAGACGAAAAGAAGGCATTAAGAGCCTTGGAGGAGAAGAAAATCTTCCTGGCTCAGGAAGCAAGTCCGAGAGAGCTGGATCTAAAAGCTAAACAATTCTCAGGGTCCAGCAGCAATGGTCGCAGCGACAAAGCATTGTCTAATAGGAAAGAAAGACCCACATCCCCAAAGACCTGGTGCTTAGTGATGTGGTGGGGGGGGGGGGGGGGTGATATTGACAACTTATTTGCTGCATATACATAGGGCCTCAGAAGAGTAATGGGAGTTGATCGTCTTTGAAAGCACATGCCAAATTTTGAAAAGGACACCTTGTTGGGCTTAGAAGTAGCTGACCAGATGTCCTATGTTCCCATGATGGCAGCTTTTGTCACAAAGTTTTATTTTAACCCATAGGAGGGCCTGCTAAGGTTCAGGGACAGTCACAAACTGTCTAGCCAGTCTTGGGTGGATTTTGTGGACTACTCCAGTAAGGCACTAAGTTGGATGAATGGCAGCATAGTGAGTGATTTTGATGGGCTTATAATTGTTTTACACCTTTTCCCCAACACATAATAGACTGTAAGCATACTTGCCCAGAAAGCTTGTGAAGAAGGAAGGCCTCTGGGTCAGCACCGTAGTGTCCAAGAAGTTACCTGAGGGGGAAGAGGTCACCAAAATGGTGGACAGGTCCCTAACAGTAGAAAATGGGGGGGAAGAGCAGGAGAAAACCAATGTTTTGCAGCATGAATTATTTTCTAGATTTAAGTGCTGTGCAGTGTTCTGCCATCTAGTGGTTGGATCAGATTTCTTTTTTTTTTTCAGTGAGCGTCATCAACCACCATTTGATTGTATGTTCATCTCCTGTGTGACCTCAGTCAGCGCCCAGGATATTCCTGTGCGTAGTCGCCATCTTCAGATTCTTTTTTCTGCTGTTGGATCTAGAAGCAAAGGAGAAGCTATGAAAGTTTTCTCAAAATCGAAAGTTTTTGAAGAAAATCAACCGATTCGCCAAAGACCATAAGAGAGACGACAACAAGAGGAGACTCTTCTCTTTTCCATCCGTCAGGGGACCCCGTCGGTACCAGCCACGTGCAAAGAGAATGAAGGTAGATATGGGTCATGGAAGGCACCCCTTTAAATTTTGCCCCAACAGCCACCACAAGTTTGCCCAGAGAGACCCCCACAAGGTCTGCCACACGGATCCCGACCAAGGGATACCAATGGAGGCAAGACATAGTCGAAACCCTCAACGAATCCATCTGCTTGAGAAGGAAGTGAGAGAGAAGACCAAGGCTCTGGAGACGGTAGACCTGTCGACGCCGAAAGAGACCTTCGCTGACACTCAATGTCGAACAGAGATGGCTCGAGGTCGATAGAAAGAAGAGAAGGCTTGAGGCCAAAGTGGCTGCACTCCATCAAAAGAAGAAGGAATTCAATGACTTTTTGAAGGATTATCGGATCCTGGGCAAGCCTCTGACATTGACCGAGGACGGGCAGACTGCTATGGAGGCCCCAGCAATACCAGAACCCCACGAAGATGAGTAGGAAGAGTTCTACAAACTCAAGGAGGCCGAAAAGGCAACAGGCTTTGAGGAAGAAACATGCACAATCTTGATGCTGAGTCCCCAGAAAGAGGTGTGGACAACTACTCATAGAGGCCATCACCCCTAGACTAGCTATCCCTCTATAACAGCCTCATAAAGATGTCTGCAGAGACTTATGGGGTCCAATTAGAGGAGGAAAAAGGAGACTCCTGTTTTCTTCCTGAAACCCTAATGCCATCAAACAAGGGGAACCTTTATTTGCCCATGCTCCCTAACATATTGGGCGAGGGGAAGGAGATATTCTGTGAACCAGCCCACTGCAAGGGCTGTTACAATCAGAGTAGGAAAAAAAATATAAGCCATCTACTGAAGTTCCCAAATACATCCAGGGAAACACTCCTTCTAATTCAATCTTTGTTGCAACCACCAGGAAGAGAAACACTGCACATACCTCCACAGGTCCACTGCCTGAAAAGGAAAGTAAAAGACTGGACCTGGTGGTAAGGAAAATAGAGAGGGATGTGGCAACCCATTAGCAGATGGCCAATTCTAACACCCTTTTGAACAGGTACGGACATCAGCCGTATTAGAAGATGGAGCCCCTTATGCAATACCTCCCAGGAGAATACAAGAAGAGGGCCAAAGCAGTGATGCGAGAGGGAAGAAACATTGCAAACACCTGCCTGAAATCATCTTTGGACGCAGCAGACACTACTAGCAAGCAGTTCTGCAGGTGCACCACACTAAGAAGACATTCTTGGCTCAGAGTTTCCGAGTTCAGGCCAGAGGTACAAGCCTCTATAATCAACATGTCGTTCACTGGAGATGTCCAGTTTGGACAGGCGGTGGATGAGTCACTGCAACAACTCATAAAAGATAATAAGACGACAAAAGGCAATAGTGACACTACAATTCAGGGTTTCTTCAGAAGAGGAAGAACAGTATCGTGAAGGCCCATTGGCAGAGAGCAACAGCAGGCAGAGAAGCTCACACCAAGCCACCCAACAAACCTCTTACCTGTAGCAGTACCTGACTAGACAGCCCTTTCTTGGACCAGAAAGCGGAAGAAGCCTAACCCTCAGAGGGAGAGGAACCATAGGCAAATAATTTTCCCAACACATGCCTCCACAAAACACGAATGGGAGGGTGAATAGGAGAATACCCACAGGAGTGGGAAAAAATCACCTCCGACAACTTGATATAGAAATACATACTGCATAGAATTGATCAAAGAACTACCACAAATTCCCCCAAATCAAAGGTTTCAAAGACAAGAGATCATACAACTCAGAAAGGAAGTCAAGGGACTCTTCAAAAGAAGTCCATTGAAAGGGTACCAACAAGGGAAGCAAACAAAGGAAACTACTCACCTTCTTTCCTGTCCCAAAACAAGATCTAGGTCTGAGACCAAACCTGGACTTCAGATTCCTAAACAAAGACATTTGTACTCAACACTTCAAGATGACGACACTTTAAGGAGTAATTCCACTTCTAAAGAAGGGGGATTACATGGCAACCTTAGATCTAAAGGACGCCTACCTACACATACCTATGAACAAAAAACACTAAAAATACATCAGATTTGTATTGTACAAGTTGCACTACCAATTCATAGTACTACCATTTGGCCTAAGGTAGGCCCAATGGGTCTTTCACAAACTGCTGCACAACGGTCATGATTGTCGAGGTGCCTGTGGATGCAGGGGAGTGATTTCTTCACTCCAAGGGAGATTCTGTCTTGCTATCTTCAGATATGCAGAGTCCTTGGAGACTATGGAGGATGCACCACCACGGAGGTTGCAGCACTTGGAGGAGCAGAGAGTAGGGGTCTTCCTACTAGAGGCAGTCATGACTTCCCACAGTAGGAGTCTTCCTACTAGAGGCAGTCATGACTTCCCACAGTAGGAGTCTTCCTACCGGAGGCAGTCATGACTTGGTTCCTGGCTCGGTCTAGAATCAGAAATCAATGTCCAACAGCAAAGGAGTCTTAAGACAAATCTTCAGATGAAGCCAGTCAGTTCTTGAAGTAAAAGTCTGGAAAACACTAAGAACCCTAGAAGAGCCCTTAAGTAACCTGGAAAGGGGGTAGGACTACTTCTGCGGTGACCCACCTAGGAGGGTGGGTCCTAGACGCTACTCTGGTAGACTGACCAGTCAGGTGCCCTCGGGGCCTCTGCCCATCTACAATTTAAGATGGCAGAATCAACTGGCCACCTGGCAGAGCTCTGGGCACATGCTGGACAGGGAGGTGGTCACTCCCCTGTCCTTTGTGTAGTTTTGCGCCAGAGCGGTAGCCAAGGACTCCTGGACTGGGGCAAACTGGTTTATGCAAGGGGGGCACCAAATGTGCCCTTTAAAGCAGTCTGTAGAAGCTCAAAAGCACCCCCACTCTAGTGAGGCGTAGCCAACCGCCGGATAAGATGGTTGCTGCTTAGAGCGGCTACTCGATCCAGATCTCTCCCTGTTGACTATCCGAACACTCATCCAATCTCATGAACCCGACCTATGAGACCTGGAGTGGATGAGCGAGGAAGGCAGCTGTTAAGCGGTGTTGCGTGACGTGAGGCGACAGCCATCTGCTGAGATTGTGACGGGACCTGGGAACACCGTTGAAGCCCTGGCCTTGAGTTTAGTCGTACGGCGGTGACGCATGCAACGAACTGATGTCGGGGACTACCAAAAGCAGAACTGCCAACCCTGACCATTACTCGGAGCTCCGGTGCGTGCAGGAAGGTGAAACTCAGCTGAAAACCGACGAGAACGAAACCCATTGCGGCCAGTAAACGGAACCACGAACTGCTTCTCCCCTGTCGTCTGCGAACGGAGGCCCAATTACGGCAGAACCCCGAGCACCTGGTTGGGGGGTGAGTGACCGGCTTGGCTTCCCCCCCCACCCCGCACAAGAAAGTGGCCGCTTAACGGCAGAGACCCGTGACCACTAGTGTTGGGGGCTGGGGCGAGAGAATTGAAGGGAAACAAAAATGGAAAAGAGCACCACAAAATCTGCATTAGTGCAGCAAAACAATACTCTATGGAGGGAAACACCCTCTGCAAGGGCCACGTGGTCTTAATGAAACGCATTGGTGGGTACCTCACAGGAACTGGAAGTTGACGTCAACCATACCTTAAAGGTCGAAGGGGGCTGAGTCACCCGGGAAAACCTGATAGTGCCTCCATTTCCTTGTAGCAAGCAGCAGAGAGTACTGGGGAGATTCCCCCCGCCCCCCATTCCACCGAATTAACCCTCTGGTGCCTGGGGGAAAAACATGAAAGGGACCCACCAAACAAGTTAGACAAATTCACCCTCCCTAGAGGATCAGAGGGAGCAGAGGCTGCTGGTGACCGAACGCCCAGTGTGACTCCTATTACACCCAAAGCAAATTCCCTCTCCCTCAACGAGTTTATGGCAGCAATCCAAGGGTCCAAACTGCCCTGGTGGTATAGAAACCTGTCACAACAGAAATATCCCTGATACGTGCCGACATATGAAATATGGGCACCGGAATCCAGGAAGTTGAAGACACGCCAACAACCCTTCTTCAGGACACCAAGACCCTCAAGACCCAGGTCGGCGAGCTACAGACGAGCATGGCTCACCTGGAGGCAAGACTAGAAGATTGACGGTAGATCATGGGAAAACAAAATTGGCATTTTGGGGGTCCCGGAGAGGGCAGAAATGTCTGCTGCTGACCTATTCGTGGAGGAACTCATCCTCAAGAACCTACAACCCTGTAGCTTATCAAAATTCTTTTCAGTAGAGCAAGCTCAGAGAGCGCCAGAAGGTAGAACCCACCCTGGTGCGCCACCCAGACATTTTCTGGCACGTCTATTTAACTTTAGGGACCGATATTTAATGTTGCAGGTAACCCGTGCAGCGCCACCAGTGCATTATGACAATGCCCAAATAACCTTCTTTCCGGACTTTACCCTGAAAGTGCAAAGAGGAGGAATGCAGCTTCCTATCCGTAAAACAAGTACTCCGAGACAAAGGAGTGAAATATTCAATGCTCTTTCTGGCGAAGTTGCGCATTAAGTTCAAGGGAAAGACGTGGTTCTTTGACACACCTGAAGCAGCATGGGCATAGTTTGATGGATGGCACACTGTCCGAGGCAACTCATCCAAGTCACAACATGGGAGATGGCAAGGAAGAGCCTCATCCCTAACTGGAAATGTTGAGACGGAAAGAGCATGAGGGGAGGTTCCCTCCGCGTTTATCAGGGGGACTAAGGTCTAGAACTGACCGGGGACTTTGAGACATGGAATACGCCTAGGATGGCATTGTACGAATTGAAAGCTGCCCAGACCTGAACAAAAGGTACGTTTTTGGGTCCCTAGATGGTGATTGAGAAGGTGCAAAGCTGATGGCCAAACGAAAATGACAGCACGTTACTCCAGGGCCTGCCTACTTGTTGTTTTGCCATACGAGCATAAGGTCGGGGTGAGGAACAGATCTGAGGCAGGGGTCCGAGAACGCAGATGTCCACAAACCCCTAAAGATTTTCTAAGTTAGGAGGGTCAAAAGGTGCTCTGCTAAGTTGGGGGAGGCGGGCAATAATGTCTGTCAGGCAGGGATGCGGGGAGGGAGGTTTGTTCTAGGGGAAAAGGCTCAAAATGGGGTTTAATTAATGTGTTTCACACTGTACTAGATCATTACTTAAGGCCAACAAGCGGCGACAGGCACACCAGATACCCACATCAAGAAGACCGCATCCTCCAAATGGACAAGGTAGAGAATCCCAGGGTCTTGGGATGGGGGTCCAGTAGTCACCACCTCATATGGCGCATAAAAGATCTCTGAAATCCGTCTAGTGACATGGAATGTAAATGGCCTGGGAGATAAAATTAAACTGGGTATAGCACCCCAATTTGTGAAGACACTCCCCAGATGTAGTTCTTCTGCAGGAAACCTACCTCCTAGGCAAAGCATGCAAACGACTAGACCGCTAGGGCTACAAAACGGGGTTCACCTCGGGTTCCAGAGTCGTGGAGATACTCCTCAAGATGCAGTTCCCATTTATTGTGGAGAAAACATGGACGGACTGGGGGGTGAGAGATGTAGCACTCTCCGGGAAATGGAAAGGGGAAACCATCAATATTCTCTCACTGTCCGTCCTACCAAGGTTACACAATGCGATGCTTCCAGACCTAGGGACACTCATTTTGGAGTTGCCACTGGGACACCTCCTCCTGGGTGGAGATTTCAACATGACACTAATGTTACATTTTATATCGGTACCCTAATATAGGTCCTGAGAACATCGTACACTTTCCCTACATCATCTCCCCGTCATTTCATATGAACGAGCCTTATAAGGACATAACTCCAAATAAGGACAGAATGCCTTACAGGGATATAACACCTTATAACGACTGCAGCCTTTTATGGACTAAACCTTTCAACTAGTTCCATACCGAGGGTGGGTTTTTCCGAATCGATATTGCTAAGACATCATCCTTAGAGCATATGAATAATTTGAGTACACTCTCCAGGGGGTATACTTCACCTCTCCCTCCCATTGACGCACAAGGTTTAATCCCCAATGTCATCCTCATACTGAACAATTTCTAACACGCACATAGACTGTATAAATACAGCACCTCTTGCTATCAGTAGGCAGGAAGGAACCGAGACTTCAAGGCCGACACACTGACCAGAGACGTTGTGGCTCCGACATGCAATCGCTCCAGCTGACCGTGGTCTGATTATCCCATGCGGGGTGTCCAACTCAAGTCCAGGACGAAGTCCCACACTCACTATTCAGGTATGGGGGTTCGACTAAATCCTAGCGGGATTCTTGGCTCTTAGACTCTTAGATTCTAGGCGCTTAAGCTCTTTTGCACCTACTCACATGCTAGGTACACTGAGGAACTTTATTTTATAAACGCATTTTATATTCATGTATGTGTTCATGACTATTGTAAAATGGTAGAACAATACTATTCCTTTTTATTCACTGTACTGCTGGTTCTATATCTCTGCTACTGTGTCACAGTTGTAGCAGAGCATTTATTTTACATGAGAAGAACAACAGTACAATAAATTCTTATTGTAAACACTCTCAACTGTTTCTTCTATGTATCTCTCTGAGAGCAAAACAAGCAAGCATGAGTGACTGGGTGAAAAGTAGTATATTGTTTCCACGAGTCTGAGGAATCAGTGTTTGTTGTGTTCTGAGGTTGCCAAAAACTAATCTCTCTGATAATAGGAGATTCTAATGGCACTGCAAGCTAGCTAATGCAAAACATAGGCTAACAAATCTGCCGGGGGTGTACAGAGTTTGTCTGCCACCAGACCCACAGTATATGTTATCTGTAAACAGTGCAGGTCCTGCATGAAGGGTACTATAGGAACTACACTACATGTAACATGGGATTGGCTACCGGCAAGGAAGACCAATGCAACACAAACACGTTTGTCTGAGTTCCTCAGTGCAATGGGCCTGGTCGATATTTGGAGAACGCTTAATCCTACCATGCGAGAATTTACGTTTCACTTGAGCGCTCACGGTAGCCTCTCACGAATTGACCTCTTAGTTACGTTACCATCTCAACTTCCCGGCTTTGGAGATGTAAGACACCTGCCTCTAGAATATTGGACCACTTCCCAATCTGGGCAAGGTACAGTGCTGGAAGGGAGCGATCCAGCAATACCATTGGAATTAACTCCTTTAAGATACCGAAGTTTAGAAAATAATTAGGCTGTCCGGATTTCGGTTAAAACCGACTCAGACCGAGATTACCCTACCGATTGCAAATCAGCTGACCCGGTTTAAACCGAGTATCGCTGAATTTTCCAAATTGGATTCACCACTTGGCCATTTGCACCTTTTGGCCACTTGAGGGAGCCAAAGCAGTACATATCGAGATCCCCGCTTTGGGAATGCCGGTTTGCCCTAGTTAGCCCTGCAGTGTCAACTACTATCTTCTACGGAGGCACCTAATGGCTTTCGGGCAGGATACAACAGCTGGCGGATCGGCCACAGACTTTCCGGCGCGATGGCGGCAATATGACTCGCTGATACAAGCGCAAGTCCTTCAACTCTGCACTAAACAGAGCGGATCTGCGAACATAAGCGCCCGCTCGCAGGGAGGAGAAAGAACACAAAGGAATGTAGTATTTATAACCTTACAGGCGTTTAAATGTGAACCGGCTCACTATCAGCGTCTCTACATGGGGTCACCCTGAGCCAGTCCACTGCCACCTTTCTGACACCAAGAAGCCACAATGGATAATCCTTTCTCCTTTGTTGTGACCAAGCCCTGTCAGCTAAAGCCCCGAGGAATCGCCACAATGCACTGCACTTGTGATTGGCTAGCTTTTATTGTGTGCGCGCCACAGTCTGTATTGTGATAATTCTTCCAGCAATAGTCAGTGTGGCGATGCAGGGGCTCTAGAAGGGGTGAAAAACCAACAAAGCCCCATTAACAAGTGAATGGTTTGTGAAGTACTGGGGGGGGGGGCCGCGGCTGTGTGTGTGCCCGAAGCTGTTTCAGCCCGGGGGGAGGGGGGGGGGGGGGGTGTATGCACTGACCGCAACCTGCCAAGCCAACATGCAGCGGATTCGAAGATATCAAGAATTCCTTTCTTTTAATGAAAAACTCTTTCTCAAATTTTTTTTTTTACATGTAATTTATGAAACCATCCACAAGGATGAAATGTTAATCAAACGTTGTCAGAGCACATGCTGCGACTCTACGAACGCTACAGCGGGGGGCGACAGCAGCCGGGCCCTGGGGGCTCCGGCAACAACTCCGGGACTGCAACATGGTGCGCAGCTTCCGAGCCCTGCCCGCCCGCGGTAAGTGCTGCAGCAGATATGGGGCACCTCTGTGCGGAGAAGGGTAAAGGGGGCATGGGGGGGGAGCAGTGACTTGACAGAGGGAGCTGGAGCCAAGTGAGGGAGGTTTCGTGTCACCTATGATAGTAGAGATTAGATTTTTGCAGACCTCTGATCTCCCATAAGTAGGATCCTACACTTGCTGAAGTGTGAAAGAAGCCGAGATTCGAACCTGTTAGATATTTTTCAGTCGTCTAATAGATTCGAATCCCAGCTTCTTTCTCACTGCAGCAAGTTGCGTGATCTTGAGCAAACGGATACATCTCCCGGTTGCCTCAATGTCCTAAGGGACCGGAAATGTTCCTCTAGTGGGAACGATATCCGAATTGTTTATGAATTAGGAAATCGAATCTACTGCAGGGTTACGGTGTCTGAAGTTTTATTGTAGACATGCGCATTCATGGGTGGGAATGCACACAGTCCTGTCAATCGCTGTGACCACCTTGGTGGCGGCGTGAGATCTTAGCGAGGAACACCCACCCAGTGCTGGCTTCCAGGAAACGGAGGCCGTGTGTCGCATGCCTGTTTATGTTCCTGTGTTTTGTCATTACTCTGGGCGTTTATCCATCTCTTTTTTTGTCTGTGTGTGTGGGGTGTACCGGTGTGAGTTTGTAAGTCTGTGTGCGTGGCGTATCTTTGTGTTTGGCGTGTGGTGATTAGGTGCCTATATATCTGCCCGCCTGTCTTTATGTACGCCTGCATGCCTTCGGTCTGTGTGAGTGTGTGCATCTATGAGTACGACAACGATGTAATGTGTGTCTGTGTGTCGGGATCCCACTGGTTCCGCTCCTCAGGATGACGCTGAAGCTTAAAGGGGTCCACCTCCCATCTGCCCCTAGTCCGGCGGATGTGTAATACACTCGGACGAAAGGGGTAGGTGAGCGAGGGAAGGACGGAAAGGGACGGCTGGGCGGGAGATCTGTGAAATAGACAAACACACAATGAGTGATGGCTCCCTTTACCCTTTCCCCAGGCTCCCCCTTGTGTGTAGCTCTCTTACCGGTCGTCTCTTTCCGTCTAACTGTGGAGGGAACGAGAAGGGTTGTCTTCTCCTCTTTTCTGAGCGCACGAAGGTCTCCAGCACCGTTACGTCCCGGAACTGTAAGAACCTCGCTGTGGCGATCAGAGTCGCGGAGGTTGGTCTTGTCAAGTGTCTGCGCTGCTACTCTAGGCTCAGCAAGGTCTCGAGCCGAGGAGCGCGATACTGTGGGAAAGCTGGGGCCCGGAAATCCGTGGGCGCTGCCTGTGGCGTTTCGCTGCTACTCAATGCGCCAGGAGGAGCCGGGAGCAGAGGAGCGAAACCCCAGGTGGAGATGCCCGGAAATCCGTGGGCGCTGCCTGTGGCGTTGCGCTGCTACTCAATGCTCCAGGAGGAGCCGGGAGCAGAGGAGCGAAACCCCCAGGTGGAGATGCCCGGAAATCCGTGGGCGTTGTCTGTCTCTTAGCGCTCTCCCTCGATGGTCCGAGGTCGCGTCTAAGTCGAAAGGGCTAAAGTCGGGCAGTTGCTGTCTCAAATACTCACAGGCTGCCGAGCGAGGAACAAGAAGCAGTAGAGGCGTGGTCGGAGTCTCGCGTGGTCTGGAGTTCAAGCCGCTGAGGAGAACCATCCGCTCGGGTCTTACTATACCGAAGGCTTCAGAGAATCATCGGCACTGCTTCCCCGGAATTGGCCGCTTTTCAGCGTTTCCGGCAGCGTGAACTGTCACGTGGGACGGGAACTACCGGGAGTTCTGGGGGATGTAGTTTCTTGCGGTCGCCGAGTTGCTCGGACGTAGTCCAGGGGTAGAGGAGATGCGTCACTCAGCGCCACCCGAGCGCGGATCGTGACAGCACATCCCCCCTCACCCCTCATGAGGCGCTGAGAACTGGTCCCGGTTTGCCAGGACACCGGCGATGGAAAGCCGCCACCAGGCGAGCAGCATGGATGGAGGAAGCGGGCTCCCAGGAGTTCTCCTCCGGGCCATACCCCTTCCAAGCCAGAAGATACCAGAGTCTACCCCGAACAGTCTTGGAGTCCAGCACGCGTTGCACCACGTACTCGCGTTCATGGTGAACCCATACGGGAGCGGGTATCTTACGCACTGGACTGAACGAGGGCTTAAGCAAGGAGACATGGAAGACTGGGTGAATGCGTAAATGGTTCGGGAGCTTCAGTTGCACCGATACCGGGTTGACGTGTTTCACCACGGGATAAGGACCTATGAACTTCGGATTAAAGACGCTGGGACGTTTGAATTTGATGTTTTTTGTGGATAGCCATTCCCTATCCCCTTTATGGTACACAGGATCGGGTCTGCGACGTTTGTCCGCATGAAGTTTGTATCGGGCTTTGGCCAGTCGCAGGTTCTCACGGGCCTTGGTGAGGGTTAAGCGAATCGCCGAAAGCCTTTCCTGTACCTCTGGAACGCTGAGATTCGTGTGAGGGAGTTTAAATGGGGTGAATCGAGGATGGTACCCTGAGGAAAGAAAGAAAGGGGTGTGTTGTGTGGATGCATGGACGGAGTCGTTGTAGGCGACCTCGGCAACCCACAACCAGTCCACCCAGGCGTTTGATGCCTTGTCCACATAACACCGGAGAAATTGTTTCAGGGTTTGGTTAAGTCTCTCGGTCTGCCCGTCGGTCTGGGGATGGAAACTGGTGGACAAGGATGACTGAATGCCCAGTTCGGCACACCAGACCTTCCAAAACCGCGCCGTAAACTGGGACCCTCTGTCTGAAACAATGCCGCTAGGAAGGCCATGGAGTCGCACCACGTTCACCAACAGGAGCTTTGCCAATGCCCCTGCCGTGGGTACCTGCTTACACGGTAGAAAGTGTCCCATTTTGGTAAGGTAGTCGATCACCACCACGATAGTGGTACAGTTCTGGTCTTTGGGCAATCCAACGATGAAGTCCACCGAGATTCTTTCCCATGGTGTCTGGGGTGTAGGAAGTGGACGTAGGAGGCCTTGTGGTTTACGATGGTCTGATTTCATTTGGGAACAGACGTCACAGCGTTTTACCCATAGTAAAACATCTGGTCTCACTGACGGCCACCAGAACTGTCTCAATACCTTCTCCAGGGTTTTCGTTCCTCCCGTATGCCCTGCACAGGGTAGTTCATGGCACCAATGGAAAACGAGCTTCTGCAGAGGAAGCGTGGGGATTAGCATTCTGGAGCCACACATGGGGACGCCATGTCGTAGGCTCCATTCCTTGTGTCCTTTTAACCAAGATCTCCAAGAGAATGAGGCGAGTCCGCGCTTCACTGCCCTCAGAAAGGTGTCTGTTATCACCCCTCCTACCACTTGACTTGGGGACAGGATAGCCCTTTTTGGTTCCACTGTCGGCATGTTGGTCGTACCTTGCCGGGAAAGGGCATCGGCTTTTTGGTTTTGTGAGCCAGGCTGGTAGGTGACTATAAAGTGGTATTCTGCGAAGAACAACATCCATCTACGTTGCCGGGGAGAGAGATGTCGAGCAGATCGCAGGAACTGGAGGTTCCTGTGGTCCGTGAAAACAGTGATTTGGTGCTGAGCTCCCATGAGCCAGTGTCGCCATTCCACAAACGCCTCCCGGATCGCAAGAAGTTCTTTTTCGGACACAGAGTAATTGCGTTCGGCGGGGTTCAATTTCCGGGACATGTAGGCCACTGGGTGGAGGTGGCCGGTGTCTGGATGGCGTTGGGATAGGACAGCTCCCACGGCGACGTCGGACGCATCTGCCTCCACTATGAAGGGGAGCTCGGGCCGGGCGTGTCTCAGGATGGGTGCGGATGTAAAGGCCGTCTTGAGCTGTTTGAACGAGCGTTGGGCGTCGGGAGACCAGTGGAACGATACGTTCTTTCGCGTTAGTCTGGTGAGAGGTGATACCAGGTGAGGAAAGTGGTGAATGAACCGGCGGTAAAAATTCGCAAAGCCAAGCAAGCTTTGGACTTCCTTGACTGACTGGGGCTGGGGCCATTGTTCCACCGCCTGCACCTTTCGGACGGACATGACCTGTCCAGTGGGGGTTAGGTGAACTCCGAGAAACTCCACTGTCGTAACATGGAACTCACATTTGGTGAGTTTACAAAAGAGGCGGTTGGTTTTCAATGCTTGTAGCACGAGCCTGACATGAACGATGTGCTCCTCCGGGGTGGTGGAAAATATCAGGATGTCGTCAATGTACACCACGACGAACCTATCCAGAAATTCTCGTAGTACCTCATTGAGGAAAAACTGGAAGGCCGCCGGGGCGTTACACAGTCCAAAGGGCATCACTAAGTACTCTCATTCTCACCAGATGATACGCCCCTCGGAGGTCCAGCTTGGTGTAGATGTGCGCTTCGCGGACTTGCTCCAAGAGAACCGGAATCAGTGGCAAGGGGTATCTGTTCTTAATCGTCAGCGCATTGAGGGCGCGGTAGTCGATGCAACATCTCAGCTCACCACTGGTCTTCGGGATGAAGAAGAGCGGGGACGCTGCGGGCGACCGGGAGGGACGGATGAACCCCAACCGGAGGTAGGTGTCTAGATACTCCTTCAAATGGAGAGTTTCTGGCCCGGTGAGGGCGTATATCCTACCACACGGAACAACCGCGCCTGGCACTAGATCGATGCGGCAGTCATACTCTCGGTGCGGGGGTAGCTCTTCCGCCATCTGCACGTTGAACACCTCTTTATAGGGTAGATACCAGGTAGGGAGCGCCACGTCCTTTTCCGCGGCAGTTGCCACATGTTGAGCAGAGGTTCGGACCGTGTTCGGGTGTGGGTTAGGGCTGATGCACCGTCGTTGGCATGAGGCGGAGTGGAACGAGATGGTGTTGGTGGACCATTCGATAGTAGGTTCATGTTTTCGTAACCACGGCAAACCTAGGATCAGGTTGCATCGGGGAGCTTGTATTATGTTCAACTGCAGCCACTCGCCATGGTCCCCTCCTATGGTTATCCAGAGAAACGGGGTGACGAATCGGATGGGTCCCGACTCCAGTTCCTTCCCGTCGACCGCAAAAACGAGTTCGGGCTGTTCCTTGGGCGTTAATTGAATCCCCAGCCTTTCTGCTTCCTGTTTGTCCAGGAAACATCCGGTAGCCCCGGAGTCTATCATGGCTCTTATGGTTTGTGGTTGCTGGTTTATCACTGCTTCCAGGGAGATGAAGAAGTGATCGGGTTCTCGAGAGGTGTCGGATTCCATGGAAGGGATGGAGTGGTGGCTTGGAGGCTTCCCTTCCGGTACCTTCAAGCTCTGGAGTTTCCCGCGATTCCTTCTTCTGTGGCCATAGCAGATTGTCCGGGGCGTGGTCTGCTCGTCTTGGGTCTCACCGGACATTCTCGAAGGAAGTGCCCCTTCTTCCCGCAGTACAAACACAGGCCTTGTTTACGGCGGTGATCACGTTCGCTCAGGGTTAGCGAGGCTCTCACTGTTCCGATTTCCATGGCCTCAGACTTGGAGGCCGCCTGTTCCGAAGCTCGGGCATGGTCATAGGGGAACGGTGTTTTATCTTTCCGCTTCTGGTCCCCTTTTCGTTCTCTGAGCCGATGCTCCAAACGGGCGGCCAATTCCACCATCGCCGAACAGGTCTGGGGTTGGGGATCAATTTGGGCGATGACGTCCTTGAGTTCGTCCGTTAGCCCTCCGTAGAAGATGGCAGACTGTTTGGTTTCTGGCCAGTCGGTTTCTGCCACCAACCGACGAAAGTTGTTGAGGTAGCCTAGGAAGTCATTGGGGTGTTGCCGTAGTTTCAGCAGGTCTCGGTCAGCCGAGAAGGTATCAGCTCTGCGGTCAAAGGTTCTTTCAAAGGTGATGCGGAAGGCATCCCAATCGTACAACAGGGCTTCGTCA
The DNA here is from genome assembly GCF_964204655.1 of Triturus cristatus. Classification (NCBI taxonomy): domain Eukaryota; kingdom Metazoa; phylum Chordata; class Amphibia; order Caudata; family Salamandridae; genus Triturus; species Triturus cristatus. The sequence goes on from NC_140595.1 coordinate 244,451,405, forward strand.
CGACGGACTATGGGAACCGCCCATTGAGCCGCATCCCCTGCCAAGTAGGAAATGAGAAAGGCTACCCGGGCTTGGTTGGTATGGAAGAGTTTTGGCTTACAATGGAAATGCAACAGTACTTGGGTCATGAAGACTTGCACCTTCTGTATGTCTCCATGAAAGCGTTCAGGAGGGGCCAACGGGACGTGTGTGGGCATTTCTACCACTACTGGTTGGGTTGCTGACGGGAACGGGGTCCCTGCATCGAAGGGGTTCCTTTGGAGCCGATCTATCCGTGTATGTAGAGCGGCTGTGTCTGAACGAGAAGCAGCTAATTCTGCTTGCACTAGGGCAAGAGCGGCTACCACGTCCTCTAAGGTGGTCATGGTCTACGACAGCGTGATCGGGAGGAGATAATTCGTGGGCCGATGATTCTGTCGGGATCCCACTGGTTCCGCTCCTCAGGATGACGCTGAAGCTTAAAGGGGTCCACCTCCCATCTGCCCCTAGTCCGGCGGATGTGTAATACACTCGGACGAAAGGGGTAGGTGAGCGAGGGAAGGACGGAAAGGGACGGCTGGGCGGGAGATCTGTGAAATAGACAAACACACAATGAGTGATGGCTCCCTTTACCCTTTCCCCAGGCTCCCCCTTGTGTGTAGCTCTCTTACCGGTCGTCTCTTTCCGTCTAACTGTGGAGGGAACGAGAAGGGTTGTCTTCTCCTCTTTTCTGAGCGCACGAAGGTCTCCAGCACCGTTACGTCACGGAACTGTAAGAACCTCGCTGTGGCGATCAGAGTCGCGGAGGTTGGTCTTGTCAAGTGTCTGCGCTGCTACTCTAGGCTCAGCAAGGTCTCGAGCCGAGGAGCGCGATACTGTGGGAAAGCTGGGGCCCGGAAATCCGTGGGCGCTGCCTGTGGCGTTTCGCTGCCACTCAATGCGCCAGGAGGAGCCGGGAGCAGAGGAGCGAAACCCCAGGTGGAGATGCCCGGAAATCCGTGGGCGCTGCCTGTGGCGTTGCGCTGCTACTCAATGCTCCAGGAGGAGCCGGGAGCAGAGGAGCGAAACCCCCAGGTGGAGATGCCCGGAAATCCGTGGGCGCTGCCTGTGGCGTTGCGCTGCTACTCAATGCTCCAGGAGGAGCCGGGAGCAGAGGAGCGAAACCCCCAGGTGGAGATGCCCGGAAATCCGTGGGCGTTGTCTGTCTCTTAGCGCTCTCCCTCGATGGTCCGAGGTCGCGTCTAAGTCGAAAGGGCTAAAGTCGGGCAGTTGCTGTCTCAAATACTCACAGGCTGCCGAGCGAGGAACAAGAAGCAGTAGAGGCGTGGTCGGAGTCTCGCGTGGTCTGGAGTTCAAGCCGCTGAGGAGAACCATCCGCTCGGGTCTTACGATACCGAAGGCTTCAGAGAATCATCGGCACTGCTTCCCCGGAATTGGCCGCTTTTCAGCGTTTCCGGCAGCGTGAACTGTCACGTGGGACGGGAACTACCGGGAGTTCTGGGGGATGTAGTTTCTTGCGGTCGCCGAGTTGCTCGGCCGTAGTCCAGGGGTAGAGGAGATGCGTCACTCAGCGCCACCCGAGCGCGGATCGTGACACTGTGTTTCCGCGTGTTTGCATAAAGTGCACCTGTGTGTGGGTCTGTATGAATGTGCGCGAGTGTGTGCAGGTGCGCAACACCCATTGGACTCAAAGGGCTTCAGCCCCCCCCGTCGTGTGTGGCAGCCCGGGATGAGACACCTTCCCGGGCAAAAAAGCAGCCGCACCCGAGCACTTCACAGGTCTTTAAAAGACCATTTGCATGTTAATGAGGCCTTGCTGTTGTTTCACCCCTTCTAAGAGCCCCTGCAGCTCCACTCTGCCTATTGCTTAAAGTTCAGCCCCCCCCCCCCGAAATTTTTGCTCAGCCCCCCCGAAATTTGGCTCTAGTTGCGCCTCTGAGTGTGTGTATGTCTTTTGCCTGTATGTAAGTGTGTGCAGTTCTGTCTAGATGCATTTGAGTGCGTGCCTGCCTAGTGCCTACTGTGTCTTTGTGTGCGCGCGAGTATTTAAGTTTGGCTTAGCCTCCAGGAGAGCGTTGGTTGGCAAGTGCCTTAGGGCGCATGAAGGGGATTTTGTGCAGCAGGGGGATTACAACTCGGCTCTTGAGAATGCATGGGGGTGTTTGAGATGATAAAGAGGCTGCTGCCTTTCCCCAATTATCCTATAAGAGCCGTCCATCCCCCCTGGCGTTTCTTGGCACCCACTGGCCCCCGCCCTGGGTTTCACCGGTTCAGTAGAGGTGGCAGTGGCGTAACAAGCGTCAGTGGGCCCCCCATGCAAGGGAGGACACGGACCTCCCTTACCTCAAATGCGTAGCAAGGCAGCCGTAATCAGGGTGCATGGAAGGTTAGTCAGACCGATTGGCTCCGGTGCCACTGCACCTGTTGCACCACTGATTGAGAAACAGCCATGGGTGCTAGGGATACGAGTAAATGTGGTGACCCTCACTCACTAACACCACCACCCCACCCCTGTGAACAAGTCGTCAGTTGGCTGCAGCCCCTCCCACACCCCGAGAACAATCTGTCTGTTGCCTGCTCTTACCTGCACCTAAACTTAGGGGCTGCCCTGGGTGGCAGTAGGTCTAGCTACCCCACTGGCTATATTTAGTGTGTATATCAAGACCACTGAGCTTACCCTGGCTCTCATACCATTTCACTTCTCCTCAGAGAGCACATGTGGTATAAAAACATAAAAATATACCAAAATATGCTGTAAATCAGGGCAGGTGTTACGCACTACTGAGCCATCCCTAATCACGGACCAGATATGGCCCAAACTCAGCTCTCAGTAATCCCATTTTCCAAATACAGATCAACCAAAAGTTCAGAAATTTCTAAGGAGTGGCAAGTAGAGCGGGCATTTAAATAAATCTAAATCAGAGCACATCAACTCTACCAACCATCTTGAAACCTTCGACTTGTAAAAATGTATTTGGACCTCATATACACTGTATGTACACTGTCTATATACCATGCATCAATGAAGAAAGCAAGCAATAATAAAAGCAAAGCGTTCCATAAACACCGGTAAAACACCGTTTCAGTTGTTTTTTATGGGGCGAAAATGAGTAACCACTGAAAAGCACTGTTTTTTTGAGGTTTTGAAATCACTGAAAAAACACCACCAGAATTCACCAAAAATAGAAACTGAAAACAGGAAAGCCTAAAAATAATTGATAAGGGCGACAAACCAATATTTTGAGGAGAATGAACAGTCGGTCGCCTCAGCAGTAACTCTATGGGACGCATATAAAACAGTAATCAGAGGATAAGCCCTCTCTTTGATGGTGGGGCATAGGAGAGACGAAACAAAAAAGGTGGAGGAGTTAGAACACGACATCCTAGAATTAGAAGCACAATTGATTAGTAGACGATGAGCATACGAGACACTCACTAAGTCTTAAACAACAAGAATATAAATACCTGACAACAGTAATCGCCAAGGCCCGCAACCTAGTTGGTACAACACTGGGTATGTGTGCAAGGAGACAAAGTAGGTAAACTTATCACCTGGATTGAGAAAGTGCTAACCACTGGGTAGCAGCCATCCAATCAAAAGAAGGTGAAGGTCTTACTGATCCCCAAATGATAGCCGAAGCATTCGGCGCCCATTATGCGCATATTTATTCCTCTGCGGTGATGATCACCACACAAGATGCCTTGGATCTCCTCAGAGACAGACCCCTCCCAGCTCTTACTTCTGCTGGTACACAGCTCTTAGATAGCTATTTGACACCTGAGGAGATGACACAAGCAATTACAGTGCGTACATCAGGAATGGCACTGGGTTCCAATGGGATACCAATAGAATTGTACAAAACCATGGCTAAATATGCAGTACCCTATCTCCTTAACATGTGTAAGGAGAGCGTGGAGGGTGGTATTCTACCTAGAGACCAACGTCTGGAATCTATTGTAGTAATCCACAAGGAAGGGAAACCTCCCGACCACTGGATCGTATCGACTTATATCCTTGCTTAATACAGAGGCAAAGAAAAAGCTAAAACCTCCCGACCAAGTGGGTCGTATCGACCCATATCCTTGCTTAATACAGAGGCAAAGAAGAAGTGAAACTACAGGTCCTTCATCTTGTTCCGGTCACACCTGGACTGGTATACCCCGATCAATCCAGATTCATGTCAAGACATAATAAGGCTCTCAACCTGCGCCTTCATGGGGTCTTGGGGCGTACTAACAGGGTCCAGGAAGAGGCAGTAGTTCTATCACTTGATGCTCGCTTGGCCTTCGAAACCATCAAGTGGCCATATCTATTTGCAGTTCTTGAGCATCTGGGTGTGGGACCTCAGTTCCTGGCCTGGATTCAACTCCTATATACTGTGGAGAGTGTAGCAGAAATTCCCGCTACAACAAGGAACCAGACAGGGTGCTTCTCTTACCTCTGCTATTTGTGCTGGTACTCGAGGCTTTGGCGGCCTGGATCCGAGTTGACCTGCTGATCCATGGCCTCCAATGGACGGCAGAATGAGAGGACAAAATATCACGGTATGCCGATGATATTCTTCTCAATGTTGCGTCGCCCAACTCCTCCATCTCCAGAATGTTAAATATCTTTGCCACATTCTGGAAATATTCTGGGTTCACAATCAACTGGTCCAAATCAGTGCTCTACGTCTTACACGGACCGAAACCACAATTACCGAAAGACTGTGAGGCCCAAGTGGTAACGGAGGGATCCGATACTTAGGAATGTTTGTCACACCTAATTAGAATTTATTTACCGTTAAAAATCAACTCTCCTCACTAAATCGACTGAAGAGTGACGTGCAGCACTGGCACTCACTCCCCCTCTCATTGCTAGGCTGAGCGTCACTCTTCAAAATTTGGCTTTGCCGCGCTTTTTATATATTTGACAGAGCATACCATTTCTGGTACCTGATACCTATTTTAGAGCTCTACAGGGTGAGGTCAGAACCCTGCTATGGGATTGGGGGGGCCTAGAATTGCTCTTAATAAACTAACTCTGGGATGGTACGATGGCGGGATAGCCCTTCCAGAAAAACAAACATACAACCGGTCGGCGCAACTGATAGTAATTAATCAATGGTGTCATCAACCTATGACAGAACCAGCCTTCCGTATGGATCACCTGGTCTTACAGCCAAGGGGACATTTACGTGCACTGTACACCCAACCGAGAAATTGTTTCCTGGAAGGGCCCACGGCTCTGACGATCCAACTGTGGCACTCTACACTCACTAAGCTGGGCTGATAAAACAAGATTACCCTAGGGACACCCTTGTGGGACTTGGACCTTCTGGGGGATATGGGCAAGAGGCAGGGGTTTAACAAATGGGAGCTGCTGAGCATCTCACAGGTGGGAAACATATATTCTGGAACAGGAATAATACCATTCGTAGACCTACAAATAACATACAACTTGGCCCCCACCGAGGCATTCTGATATATACAACTCAGACACGCCCTGAGGGTAAGAATACCCAGAGAGGAAACCCTGGCAGAATCATCACCCCTAGAAACTAGACTACTTGAGGCGCATATGTCCCAAAAGGCAATCTTTCTAACATAAGAAACTTGTGAATAACTACTCAAATATGTTAAAACAGCTGAGAGAAAATTGGGAGAGAGGTATCACTGATATGCAGGAGGATGAGTGGCCCGGGGTCCTGGCCTCCCCTAGAGAGTTAGCTGTTAGGTTCCGTTTAGGCCTAATACAACTCAAAACATTACACTTATCTCCTTCACTACATTGGTAAAGATAGGGAGGAGTGCGTACCCACTCTGTTGCAGAGGCTGCGGACAGGAGGGAACGTTTTTCATACAATGTGGGCCTGCCCTAAAATCCAATGTTATTGGGAGGTGATAAAACAAACCCTGAGCAAGGTTCACGGGGTGGTGCTGCAACAATCAGCCACGTGGGGGGAGAAGGAATTGGTGTAACTCTGGGCTAAATTATTGCAAAAAGAAATGTGCGCAATTGGGGGGTCAAAGTGACACTGGCCCTAAGAGACTGGGAGAGAGATCTGGACTGGTGCATGGTAGCCAAAAATACTATCTACGAAAACAGGGATGGCCTCTAAAAGTGGGGAAGGGTGTGGAACAGATGGTACGAATACAGAGGCTTCCCGTGCACCACTCAGAACCCCGGAGGCCTGATTGAGACACTTCATATCGGAAAACGAGGATGATTAAATGAAGGTCCTTGAGGGTGGGCGAGGAACAGACAACGTATAGATGTTAATTGATATAGTGCATGCTTTGCTGCAGAATGATCTTGATATACAATGATGTAACACAAACAATGGTGCAATATAATCAAGGTGTTTTTTTTTTACTAAAAAGATGTTTGAAAACAAAAAAACACCCCCACCCTAGCCTAAGACATTTTTAAAGCAGAGGAGCCTACACCTCTCCTCTCCAGGAAATCCTATGTTCTGCCTTCCTCTGCCCAAGTTTAGCTCAGCAGTGCTGTGCCTGCTACGCCGCAGGCGGGTACAGAAGACTATAAAAGGGACCTGATCTCAAAGCTGAACACTTTGCGTTATAGCGTTTTGGGATTTGGCCCGTCTTCATCTTTTGGGTCACTTACCTGCTCACATCCGGGTCCTGCGGCAATATTCTGGCATTCCTCTTGCGGCGATATTCCGGCGTCCCTCTCGCCTCCTGCGGCGATATTCCGGCGTCCCTCTCGCCTCCTGCGGCGATATACCGGCGTCCCTCTTGCCTCCTGCGGCGATCTTCCGGCGTCCTTCTCGGCTCCTGCGGCGAGTCTCTGGCACTCCTCTTAGCTCCGTTGTGTTTCCACTTGCAGGTCCTGAATCAAGCTTCACAGCCCAGAAACGCTCTTCTGCCCTGAAAGAAAAAACAGAGGAAGAAGTCAAGAGCAACTAACTAGTCATTCTGTAGTATGGTAATGGCACATATGTTCTGCTAAATCTGTGTATTAAAGGGATATTTAGTTACAAATACTTAGCTAAATTGGATACTCTTGTCTATGGAGATCTGTTTTTTTCCTTTTGTTGACGCAGCTGAATCTAGAATGGTCCTGTAAAATAGAAGGACACTAATTATTCCTCCCTTGAGATAATAGGGGCACATTGTTGCTGTCTCCTGAAGTAAGGTGTACTAGTCATGATTTTCTGGAGCAATATTCCTATGTTGAACTAGCAAGTTGCTAGGGGACATTTGTGTTCACTACAGATCTCCTGATGTCCTGAGATAATTCCAGGAACCCATAGGTTGGTGCTGCTGAGTTCTTTTATTTTTTTCTTGTCACTTTATATTGTTAAATTTCTCCCCCCCCCCCCCCATCTCTCTTTTTAGGACATCCTCCCTGCTGCCCAGTCCTATCCTTGAATGGGAATCATTGTGAGACAATGTCAGCTTTTCTTGTCTTCCCTTCTTCTCCTGATTTACTACTAGTGCTTTGACTCAGTTGGGTACAGTGAGTGAGTCATCTTGCATATCGTCTCTGCGGAATCGTGAGTAAGAATGTGACAAGCAGCAGAAGGGCAGAACAAGGTCGGCAGCAGGTCAGGCTTGCACGCAGACCCTGCAAGGCTACACTGGTAGACATTAAGGGGGTCTCTATGGAGCCCCCCAGTACATGGGATCATCCAACTAGCACCAGAATCAGTGTAGTGGCATGATTCCAACATATTTGATACCAAACATGACCAGGTTCGGTGAAGCCATTATGTACGTTAAAATGGCTTCCCTTCACTTACAAAGCCAGAGAATGGAGTCCAGGGTTTATAGGGGTGTATCTGCTCATGCAGGGGCACCGTCACACTTAGAATGATACACCCTGCCTGTGGGCTGTAGGGACTACATTAGGAGTGACTTATACGTTTTAAGTGCAGTGACTGGGATATAAGGAAAACCTTATATCTGAAGTCAAAGGTGCTTGCACCATTTCACGCAGGCTGCAATGGCACCAGTATACCAATTGTGGGGTGTACAAAGTTCTTTCCAATAAATTGAGGAGTGAGAGAGCACAGACACTGGGGTCCTGGTTAGCAGGATCTCAGTGTACCTCAGTCTAAATACACGAACACCAGGCAAAAGATGGGGGTAGCTTTGCCAAAAAGATCCTACTTTCCTACATAATCCCCTTCCAAACGAAAGAATATAAGACTAACCTTGCCCAGTAAAGTCTTCATTTTCTAAGTGGAAATATTTGGAAAGTCTATCTGCGTTGGCACCGTTACTTCCAAGTCTGTTGCACTGGATAGTCCATCCCTTGTAGGGAAATGGACCACCTCAAAAGTTTAGGATTTTCACCCTTCATCTTTTTGAGCCATAGGAGGAGCTTATAGTCCGTCTGGACAATGAAGTGATTGCCAAATAGGTATAGCCTCAATTTTTCCAAGGCCCAGACCACCACAAGGGCCTCCCTCTCTATAGCTGACTAATGTTTCTCTCTGGGGGGGGGGGGGGGGGGGGGGGGTCATTCATCTGCTGATAAAAGCTACTGGTTGGTCCTGGCCCTCTTCATTGAGTTGTGATAACAGTGCTCCTATTCGTATCTCAGAGGCATATGTCTAAACAATAAATTGCTTGGAGTAATCAAGACTTTGCAGAATGGGAGCTGAGCACATAGCCTTCTCCAGGGGTTCAAAAGCCTCTGACAACTAATTATCCAGTTCACCTTCTTAGGCATCTTCTTAGAGGTGAGATCATCGAGGGCTGTCATAATGGATCCATACCTCTTAAATCTTCTGTAGTACACAGTCAGGCCTAGAAAAGCTCTGACCCGAGTCTGGGTAGTGGGAGCAACCCAATCCAATATGGTCTGGGTTTTACTCTCCAAAGTTTGAACTTGGTCTCCACCTACCATGTGACCCAAGTATACAACTTTGCTCTGCTTTATCTGGCAGTTGTTGGCCTGCATTTTTCAGAGCCTCAAGTACACTCCTGAAGTGGACCAGGCGATCCTGCCAGGTGGAGCTAAAGACAGCAGTATCATCTAGATATGTTGCACTATAGTCTTCCAGACCTGTCCGAACTTGATTCATTTACCTCTGGAATGTGGCAGAGACATTTTTCAAACCAAAGGGCATTACTTTGAACTGATAGTGCCCACCAGTAGTTGAAAATGCAGGTTTTGGTTTGGCAGCATCTGTAAGCCTGGTCTGCCAATAGCTTGCATTCAGGTCAAAGGTGCTGAGATACTTTGCAGAAGCTCATGTATAAGTTCATCTGCCCTGGAGATAGGACAGGCATCAGTCTTGGTGACTGCCTTTAGGCATCTGTAGTCTACACAAAACCTCATCTACTACTTTCCTCCCTGGGAATGAGGCTGGGGCACAAAGACCAGACTGGCTCAAGGGCTGTCTGAAGGTTCTATGACTCCTAACTCGAGCATCTTCTTGACCTCTGTCCTGATGCAGTCTCTAACATGGTAGGTTTTACTCTTAATAGACAGACTGCCACCGGTGTCCACCTCATGGGCACACCAGATAGTCTGACTGGGCGGCAGAGAAAAGAGTTCTGGGAACTGACTGAGAACCTGTCTACTATCAGTGTGTTGTTGGCCAATGAGGCTGTCTGCCAAGACTATTCCATCTACTTAATCTTCCACAGCTTCAGGGAGAGGGTCACTCACTTTCTCCTGTACCTCATCAGTTGCCATGAGTAAGCTCATGTCAGCTCTGTCAAAGTAAGGCTTTGGGTGGTTCTCATGAAGCACCCTATGGGTGCTTCTGGGAGTGCCTAGGTCTATCATGTAGGTGACCTCACCTTTCTTCTGCAAAATTGTATGGGATCCACTCGGCTTGGAGTGCTCTTGGGGCCACAGGCTGCAAGACCCACATCTTCTGCCCTGGCTGGTAAACAGAACAGCCTTTTGGTCATACCATAACTTCTGAAGTTCTTGGCTGGCCTCCAGGTTTTTACTGGCCTTCCTCATGTACTCATCCATACGTGAATGCAGGCCTAGCACATGGTCTACAATTTATTGCTTGGGAGGTTTGAGAGGCTGCTTCCAGCCCTCCTTCACTAGACAAAGTGGACCCCTAACTGGATGTCCAAACAGACGTTTAAATGGACTGTAACCCACTCTCTTCTGTGGAACCCTTCTTTAGGTAAAAAGAAGGCAAGGTAGTAGGACATCCCATCTTCTCCTGAGCTTGTCAGATAGTTCCATAATCATACCTTTGAGGGTTTCATTGAATCTTTCAACTAACCCAATATACTGTGGATGGTAAGGTGTGATAAATGTATAATTTACTCCACACTCTTTCCACATAAAGCCAGACATGAAGTTTGCACCTCTGTGTTGACACCGCCTCCTTGAAAAAAAACACTCTGGAAAAAATCCCCAATAGGGGTTTGGCTACTGCAAGAGCTTTAGTGGTCCTAAGGTAAATAGCTTCTGGGTATCTGGTGGCATGGTCCACCACCACCAGGATATAACTGTTCCCAGAAGCTGTTGGAGGGACTAGGGAACCAACTATGTCAATTCCTACCCCCTCAAAGTGAACCAAAACCACTGGAAGTGAAGTTAAGGGTGCCTTTGTAGTGCTACCTGACTTGCCACTGGCTTAGCAGGTAACACAGGAGCGATAAAACTCCTTGGTGTCCTCAGACATGTGGCCCCAGTGAAAGTGGGGAACAAGTCTGTCCCAAGTTTTGCTTTGCCCAAGATATCCAGCAAACCGGTATGTCATGTGCCACGGTTAAGAGGAATTACCTAAACTCCAGAGGAACAACCAACCTCCTTGTGGCACCTGGCGTGGGGTCCCTAGCCTCATATTAAATGAGTTCATTTTCCCAGTAGACCTTATGGATTTCACTGACATCCCCTGTCTCTGCAGCAGCTTGCTGTCTGAGGCTCTCAGGAGAGGGGCATGATTTCTGCTCTAAATTCAGTTCCTCCCTGGAAGGTCCCCCTGCCACCAAAAGGTCTGCCGTGTCCGGTCCAAGCTCCTTAGATAGTTCCTCACAAGCGGCAAGATCATCTCCCTCAGGAGACTGATCCTCACTTAAACTCTGGGGGAGAATAACTTCTTACTCTTCCTACCTCTATTCTTGGTAGTAGTCTGGGCATTGTCAGGCTCCACTATTTTTGCTTTCCTTGACCTGTGCCTTAGTTGCCACAAAAATACTCTGAGAGATACCAAGTATGGCTGCATGAGTCCTTAACTCCACTTCAACCTATGCCGAAGTCTCTAAATCATTACCAATGAGACATTCTACAGGACTGTTTTAGGATACTACAGCCTTTTTAGGGCCAGTAACCCCCTCCCCCCCAGCTAAGGTTAACCACTGCCATGGGGGGCACTTTGTGATATTATCAGCGTTGGTTACTGAGTAAGTGTGCCCAAGAAAGATCTACTCTAGTTTTTCAGCCACCATGGTAACACTGGCACCTGTGTCCATGTAAGCGTCTGCTTCAATACTGCTTGTATTTCCTCATATTAGGAGGCCAGACAGCCAAAGTAGCAAGGTCAATGCCACCCTCTGATATCAGGACAGCCTCAGTGGTCACTGGCTAGGCCAGAGCCCACTATAGAACCCAAGGTGATCCCAACTACATCCTTGAAGGTAGTACCGCTACTAGTGCTACAGTTAGGGGCACTAAGGTGCGTATTGGCAGTATTGGTGCCTTTCTTAGGACATTAGCATCAGAGGATTTATGTCCCTTAATTTTACAAGCAAAGCACCAAGGTTTCCTATTAGTCTTATTAGAGGAAATTGAGGTTTTGGACTCTCCCCTAGAAGATGTTTGTGGGCCTGAAGAAGACTCTTTTTTGGTTATCTTTAGGTTTCTCCCCATCCTTCTGGTGGAACCTAAAATTATTATTTTTCTTCTCGTCACCCCCACTACAAGACTTATTGCTTGCCCTGGTGCAAACCATTTGTCTGTTTTCTTTTCCAATTCTTGGGAAGAGGTCAGATCAGAGTCCACCAGGTATTGGTGCACTTTTTCAGACACATGGTTATTAAGGATGTGACCTCTCATGATCAAATTGTAGAACCCATCGTAGTCATGGGCATTACTACCATGTAACCAGCCTTCCAGAGCCTTAACTGCACAGTCTATAAAATCAACCAAGCTTATGAAATGGCTTTTTGACTGTTTCTGATCTTAATTCTGTATTCCTCACAGGTAAGCCCTAACCCTTCAATGAGTGCAACTTCCCACTGCCTCTGGGTGACCTTCTGGCCTTTACAGGCCCTCTCTAGTGCAGTAATCCATTTGTGGATGTCCTCCCCAGTTTTGTAAAGAGGGAATATCGTGCTAAGATTTCTAGTGTCAGTGTTCCTCCCTGACTCTGGAGAAATCTAGTGCTGCCACCATAGGATCTAACCCCAACTTCTTCCTTTCTCTCTCCACCTCTAGGGATTACCTATCAAGAGCCAGTTGCTCCCTCATCAATTTGAGTTTTCCTTTCACAAATCTGAGCATGCTGTACCCTCCATCTAAAGCTTATCCCTCCATGTTGGAGTGGGTGGACCCAGCATGAGATGCTGAGGAGAGTGAGGATGAGGAGAACATGTTCCTCGTAGGAATGTTTTGTACCAACCCAGGGGGAGAAAAATTAGTCTACTGCTGTGACTCCCTTCTGTACCAACAGTACCTCCCTCTACAGGTATATAGGGTTGCCTATAGGAATCTCTTCTGAGTCCTCATGGCCTTGTCCAGAGACAGAGCCAGCAGTACAAAGTACCTCTTGCCCTGTAAGGTCATCCCCCTTACATAGGCCCCTAAGTTTCTGGACCCCAAGGGCACTGTACCCAGACCCCTGAGTCGTCTGGCTCGTTTCCACATTAGATATGGTACTAGTGTAGTATAAGTATATCTACCCTATCTAGTAATATAAACTTCCTAGGGATTGGAGAAAGGGCTATGCTAGACCCCTGACACTCAACCCAAATGTTTAGCTAGAAGACACTACCTATCCAGTACAGTGTATTCCAAAGTTCGCAGTGGTTTCTTGTGGAAACCTCACTGATGACAAAGTGGTAAAGCAATGCAAGTCTTTATCCCAACCGCTGCACCACCAATGTAAGAGATTGGCTCAGTATATGGTGTACACCTATTGGTGAGAAGTACAATAACAATATCTCAACTGGTATGATTATTGAGGACGGTTAGAAATGCATGTATAATACATAGCATGCAAGGAAGAGGAAGACTCTGGTAGAATTTTTTGAAAGTTGCACTCTGCATCAAATATTTTAATTAGAGCGGTGCTGTACAGGGGGGAGAAAGGAGAGGAAGAGGGGTCAGGGAAAGAGGCGGAGGGAGAGGTGTGAGTGCAGCGCGTGCAGGTGAGTACCGGAAGTACTGGAAGGACATGGTTGTCGTGGTCTCAAAGGGGGAATACCAAAAGGGGGGGAAGGCATGCAAGTTGAAGTAGTGAGGAGGGCGCGCTAGGTCAGGAGCGTGGAAGGGTTAAGGCTGGTGAAAATAGCTCCTGATTAGGCATGGGAATTACCTGAGCAGGACATGAGCCTGTGTCCCTGGCGGACGAAGGAGAAATTATTGTAATTGGGTAGTTTTTCTTTTGGATTGACTCCAACTTAACAAGTAAATCCGCGCTTAGATTTAGACAAAATTGTAATTTACGTGGCTCCCCCCTTGGCCCCTGACCAGCCCTTGACCCGTTTCCCTTTTTTTTCAGCTCTCCCCCTCATCGGTACCGACTCGCGGTACCTCGAGGAGCCGCAGTTCATCTAATCTCCACAATTGCCCATGTTCCCCCTGTGACATGGCGTTCATCGCATAAAACGTGTCTCGTCGTGTTTTTACATTCAGGTACATCGCACGGCTGCATGCGCGCTCATCACCGTCGTTAATATTTCACTGCCATTAATCACACTCACTGCCTCTCCCCAGGATATCCCTTCTTGGAATCCGGACTACACCATTACAATAATTTCTCCTTCGTCCGCCAGGGACACGGGCTCGTATCCTGCTCAGGTAATTACCCATGCCTAATCAGGAGCTATTTTCACCAGCCTTAACCCTTCCACGCTCCTGACCTAGCGCGCCCTTCTCACTACTTCTACTTGAACTTGCACGCCTTCTCCCCCCCTTGTCTGAGCTATTTTACTGTAGCACAGAGGTCTTGAAGCAGCAGCTATGGAGCCCAGCTGACATTGCAGAGGCACAGGAGATGTCTAAGAGCTGTCTCATGTCTGTTTATGAAATGCAGGAAGTTCAGTGGCCGACAGGACCACCAACAAGCCTTGACAAATGCAACAGACATGTTGCATGATGAAATGCTTAGTTGCAGACCAGCAAGGTAGGTCAGGGCTGGTCCTTGGCAAGTGAGAAAGCCAGCATGAATCAATGGAGATCACAGGAGGACCCTCTGTCAGCAGACACAGTAGTCCAGGTTGGTTACCCACTTTAATTGTCCCCGGATGAGAATGACGTCAGATGCATTCTGTAGCTCTTGTTCCAATTGCCAGAACAGCGAGAAGACAAGGGCAAAGCAAGACTCCCCTTCTTCCACTCCCTGTACTGGAACACCCTTTGAGATACTGAGGATAGATATTGTTGAGCCCCTTGGCCCCAACACTGCCCTATGCAACAGGTTTTCATGGTCTTGATTGACCATGCCACACTGTCCTCGGAAGCTATTCTTCTGAGGATGTCGACTGTGCCTGCAATGGCCAGAATATTTACCTGAATGAGCTTCCCCAAGTAGGTTGTGTCAGTCCGAGGTACAAACTTTGTGTCTTCCTACATGAAGTCCATATGGAATGAATGTGGGGTGACCTAAAAGTTCCCCACGCTATACCATTCCCAGACACCCTGACAAATAGGCTTGTTGAAAGGATCAACATAACCCTGAAAGGCATGATTATGGTCTTAAGAACAGAGGAGGGCCCCTGATAGATGAGATGGAGAGTGGCAGGTCCACGGGAAATAAACTCAGGGCAGCTGTCAAAAAACTGACCTCTATTTCTTTATATTAGTATAAATCCAATCATTTTATATATTTTACTACAAATGTCTTTAGCCAACAAGTGTAATAACCCAAAAACCATAGGTGTATTTTCTCACAAGTTATTTATTCCATATTGTTTCCCTATTTTATAATGCATTATAATTTGTATACTGGTCAAAGTATATTTATTTCAGTTACTAAAAACCATTACATTTTCTACATGGAAGCCAGAGTTAGAATATTAAAATCATTAACACCTATGCTGATAAAGGAACTTCATGTTATTTCAGCCATACTTCCAGATTAAAGTGCAAGGTATTAGTGCAAGTTTTGCTTAAAAGTGCAATACAGTAAAATTGTATACTAGTACAGGTAGAATCTCCACATCCATATATTCTTGTTTTCTTGGTCAGCAGGAGTAAAGATAGAAATATTTGTGCACTTTTCGCTAGAAAGTGCAAAAGTTGTACAATTATACACTAATGGAGATCGTCTCTCCCAATTTCTCATGTTACTACAGCCACGTTCCCGAAGTAAAGTGAAAAGCTGTTAGTGCAATTGTCACTTAAAGTGCAGACAGTAAAGAGGTAAACATAATACATAACACAAATATCTGTACGTCAATATTTTCTTCTTTCCCTAGTTAGCCACGGTAAGGAGGGAGTTAATAGTGCAAATTTTGCTAATAGTGCATAGTATTAAAATTGTTATCATGTACGCTGTCATCATAGACTGTTTAAAACTTTAACGGGGGAGCAAAACCCCATGGATCCCTTACTTTAAGGCCCAATTGGAGATCCTGGGATTGTTGGACTATTTAAAAAACCCTGGAAATATTGTGAATATATCAAGGGCAAAACTAAAAGGTTGTTTTTTTTTTAGCTCATTCTTATGCGTTGAGAGGTACACAGGAAACACTGGAAAAAAGGGTTGCAGATCACTCACTTTTAGTCCGCTCTCCAGGCATGGAGCCTTACCTATCTTTTTATTTTAGATTGCTAAATAGTTTTATCTTACCAGGTTTAGGTTTAGGTTTGGAATCTGTCATTTTCTGGTTGTCATATCCCCGAAACGTATATTCTGCTGCTAAACTTGAATTATGTCCCTGTGATTCAGAATCTGTCCAGAGCACACTGCACTTTGTTTTTCTGCAAACTGTATATTAATGAAAGACGTACCTTTTTAAAGCCACTCTTAAAATTTCTAAATATCAGAAAAGGTCAGCCCGCTTTGCATTATCTCCAGCTTTTAAATGATGAGTTTATTTGCCTAATGGTTTATAAATACATTTCCTCCACAGTTCGGCTACGAAATATTGTGGGAAAATGATTTTATGTATTTATTTTCCCATCAGTGATTAACGTTGAAATTTAATTACGAAATGTGTTGCTGAAATGTTCCATGCTCCCTTTTATCTAAGGAACCCCCATTTGATATCTGTATTGTAACAATGAAATGTGATGAAAATTTGTTACATTTTTGTGATGTTTTCTTTTATGGCTAGTCATAGCCCAATAAAGATTTTATGACTGACTGAATGTTCGAGGCATATGAGCTGTAGATCATATGTGTTAGCATAGATCGCAATCTGGTGTTGGGCCTGGATGTTTGCACTTTGTTTTTCTTCGAAGAAGTCTTTGTAGTCACGAGGTAGGTGACTCCTCTTTTTGGTGATAGTGTTCATGGGCATCAACTCCATCCTTCGATTGTTTTTTTTTCGCCATCGGGTTTGGATGTGTATTGCTGCGCTCCGGTTCAGTACCATTTTCGTACCCCTTCGACGCGCAATCCTCTACCCTCGACGGGATTGTCTTTCAATCGCGGTTTCCCACTCAACGCGCATCGTAGAATTTGTAAAACCTGCTCTAAATTTAGGTATGAAGTTACTGAAAAATTTCGACCAGGTAATAATATCTAATATTAAAGGAGAAGCAGCATCAGTGGCAATCTGCCAGAAATTAAGGGAATTTGATGTAACGGTACAACCACAAGAACTAGCCAGAATAATTGAGAAATCCTCTGACGAATTAGGCAGACACAGTTTGGGGGGGGAATCCAGTTAAGCCACAATTGTCTGAAAGTCCTGATAAGGTCTTTCCTAAAAACACTCCTACCTCTTCTAAAAAGAAGTGGGAAAATAACAAACAGAATTCCAAAGAGAAGTGTTCTCAATCCCAAGGTAGGTTTCCTCAAAAGGAGCCCTCTGAAAGGAGGTATAACCTCAGGAATAGGGATAATTTGAGAAAACCTGACCGATATCAAGATACTGATAAACGTTCCTCTCGTACCTTTCAGATATCATCACAGACATCTGAAAGAAGAGGATGGTCAGAGAACAAAGAACACGTGAAGTCCAAAGATGATCAACACGTTCAGAAAAACAAACAAAAACCTCAATTCTTCAAGAAGAAGGTAACCGGTCTTAAGATCAGACATGCAGAGGATTCTGAGAACGCAACTAAAGAACGGAGAATGGGCTCTGACAATGTTGGACAGTGCAGCAGAAGTTACAGTAGCTCGCCAGAACTTGAAGGTGCTCTGGAGACAGTTGACATGAATGAGGACATTCAAGTTGAAACTGCAGACACCAGGGTTAGTTCTCCGCATAGGTTATATGAAATAACACTCCGGGTGGAGGGAGACATACCAAGAAAAGTGAAAGCACTCTTTTGGGAGCATCTTTCAAGGGGTTATGATATACTTCTTGCAGAACGAGACTGGCCTCCAGAATTTGTCAGGGAGTGCCCACATGGCGAAGACATCATTATGCCAGCCTTCTCTAACCATGTTCCAATACATTTAAAATATACTTATGCCAGAAAATTGGCAGTGGCCCAGGCCCTAGCATTATATAAGAATCATGTAGGATGGGATGAGGACTCGCCTCAAAATCCAGATAAAAAAATCAACCTACTTCACAAAGGCAGTACCCAGTTAAGCAAGAAGCTAAAAAACAGGTCAGGGAGATCTTAGACCAACTTGAATACCAGGGGGTGATTGAAACGTGCACCTCGTCAATGAACAATCCTTTGTTTCCTGTCTCCAAACCAGACAATACATATCGTCTAGTTTTGGATTACAGACACCTAAACTCATGTTGTAAAACATTTGCATTTCAAAATGCACACAGTACAGCAATAATGAATAACATTTTACGTAAAAAGTACTAAACCACATCAGACATTTCAAATGGTTTCTTTTGTCAAAATATTGCACCTGAAAATGGCTATTTGACTGCTTTCTCAATAATGGGGACCCAGCGTCAATTTTGTCTACTCCCACAGGGGTTCAAAAACAGCCCGGGGTTATTCTCAGCAAGGGTAACAGAGTTACTGCAAATTTATGATGACAAGGCATTGTCATATGTCGATGATATATATCTGACAGACGATGACCTGGACAGACACTTGAACAGAGTGAACACCATTATATTGGGCTTCGCCTCTGAGGGTTACAAATTCAACTTTAAAAAGTCCAGAATTGCCAATCTCAACGTCCTTTTCCTAGGATATATGAACTTTCAAGTGAAGGCAAAAGCCTGGCAGCCAACTTTTTAGAAAAGTGTGCGCTGCTTCAACCTCCAAAAACGGTGAAGAAGTTAGTCAATTCTAGGTTTCCAGAATTTTGGAAGAACTTATATTTTAAACTACACAGAGAGGGTTAAACCTCTCTACAAATTAATCAAACCTGATTTCAAAACCACAACATGGACACAAGGACACACAGAAATTCTGCTTTCATTTCAAACAGACATGTTAGCAACAAAACACTTGCTAACACACACAAATGTACGCAACTTAGTGATCCAAATCATTCCGGGTCAATGCGGATTCACCTACCTAACTTTTACCGAAGGTAAAAAAGTACCAATTGCATACAAATCACTCTTGTATACACAAGCAGAAATGAAATTCACTTCTACAGAAAAGATTCTGACAGCAGTTCAAACCGCTGTAGCAAAAGAAAGAGCCTTAGCACAGGGGAAACGAATAATGGTCGTGACTCCGGTACCAGCCTTAGAGGCAGTTCCTAAAGCGAGCATTCCGAATGCAAAAGCTTTACATCCAAGATGTATACAATGGGTTAATTATCTTGCTGCAACCGATGTTGAATATGTTTTTGATCCTTATTTAAAAACACAAGCATTCCTGCAATACGAACACAAATGTCCTCTGACTACTGACATTCTCCCTCTTAATCAGTACGAATTCATAATTTACACTGACGGATCTGCACAACCCGCTACGGGGAGTAAACAACCTTACAGTGCAGCTTGCGCGATCGTTAAAGGTCGTATGCACGATGGCAAATTCAGACCAGTGGTCACAAAAACGCAATCTCTAGGAGATTGTACAGCTCAGCGAGCTGAACTACAAGCATTCAAGATGGCACTTGAAAACACGGATCGCGAATTCCCCACCTTCATAGTGTGCGATCCTTTTTACTGTGGTCAATCATACAATTAATATTTACAGAATTGTCTTCAAAATGGTTTCAAAGATGCAAAAGGTGGCACAATCAAGCATAAGATGCTTTGGAAACAGGTAGTTCAGTTGTGAAACGGACTACAAAACACTCATGTGATACACACGTTGAGTCATCAACCATGTGATGGCGTTCACGTTGAAGGGAATTCATTGGCCGATAAAGCCGCGAAAGGGGCTGTGCAAACGGCTTCCGTAGCTGCAATCACTCGTTCAAAAACGAAAATAGACAGTGAAATAATGCTGCCTGTCAATGCTTCAAGCAAAGGCAGCGGTGCGGCGTTACCTAAAAAATTTCCACTCATATATAATTGATGCGAACAATGTTCTGTTTGCTCGAATCCCTGAAGTGGGGGATAGGGTAATACCAAACATGGAACACAGATTAGGACTAATCCTAGCAGCACATGAAGGGATCGCCTCTGCCCATGCAGGTGTTTCCGCCACAGTGTTATTAAAACAGAGATACTGGTGGCCAGACATTAGGAAACGGACCAGGAATTATGTTTTAGAATGTGAAATATGCCAGAAGATGAAAGTGTCTACTGGGAAACGTCCTGCGCAGACGCCCCTGTTAATTTCAGATAAACCATTCGTTTGCGTTTACCTGGACCACTGCGGTCCCTTACAAAGGGATGGTAACTATAAATATATCATGGTCGCAGTGGATTCTTGTTCTAGGTTCCTATGGATGTGGCCTCAGCGCTCGGCTGACGCTCGAACTGTTATAAAAGATTTGCGAGTCTTTATCGGCACATATACAATTGGCACACTACATTCTGACCAGGGTCCTGCGTTTAGCTCTCGAGCTTACAAAGAAGCCATGGCCAGTTTGGGCGTAGCATTGCAGTTTTCTTCTCCATTCCATCCTGTGGGAAATTCTGTTGTGGAAAGAAAAACCCGGGACATAAAGCAGTCTATAACATCTAGGGTATTAGGTTCGGGTGATGGGTGGGTCAAACACCTTTATGGGGTCCAACGCGCACTTAACAACTTGCCAAGAAGTTCTCTAGGGGGAGTCACTCCATACGAAGTTCTATTTGGAACTAGAATGTTGGTACTGGACCTTGATATGCGAGGCACAGTGATGTAAAATAAGAAATTTGATATCAAAGATCGTTTGGCTGTTTTACAGGACTTAAATGAACTGAGAGCAAAACAGAGCAACGTGCTCCTGAAGCCAGCCATCACTGAGGAAAAAACGGCCGTCCCAGCAAGGCCTGTCTAGATCCCAAAGCTTGGTGGTCTAGTCAGAGAAAAGATCGTGGATAAGAAGGAATTTGGGCCTTCATGCAGACAACCAGTACCTGTCTTAGCAATCCATGGATCAAGAACAGTACTTTTGCCGCCCCTTGCTGGTAAAAAGCAGAAAAGATTTGTGTCCATCGACCTGATCAAACCACACTTTGTGGCCGATACTAAGCAGTAGGTCAAGTGGACTCCGCCAATGTAGCAGACGCACTCCTCTAGCTACAATCCAAGAGGTTCAAACTGAGAGACTCATCACCTTTGAAGATTCTACAGTGAGAAATAGCTTGAACTATGGATTGTTTTGGGCATATTCTTCTTTCTACTTTGGTTAGCTCTGGTATTAACTCTGGGTATGCTGATAAATGGAAGATATATTCAAATGGACACAGCAAGTATAAGAGTGAACTTCTCCAGCCACACATCATCCCATCGTGAATCAAGAGACTTGTCAGCAGTGAATATCACAGCCGTTCGTTCCTATACATAATGGTATAGTTTGGGACCAAACTCAATATGACATTTTTGACCCGTCGGCGCTTTTGGAGATTCCACATTATTTAAGATTTCATTAAGTGACTTTATTACCTCTAGTACTTTTTCTGATGATTGGAATTTCAAGACTGTTAATAACATGCTGTCTGATCATGAGATGTCTAATGTATTCATGAATCATGAATATTTAGAGGGTTCATCGGACTATGAACAAATGTATTGTTATAACCACTATGGTCATCATTTCTTGCATAAATCTGCAACGCCTAGAAATATATTTATGTATAACCAATGGGAAATTTCTCCTACACCTCCAAAAGGTAGCTCAAAAACTTTTGCAATGAAGTTTCCATTTTTCAGGCTATAATTTGTCTAACCTGGAAACGTTTTACTTTAAAAATGTAAACAAGACAGGAACGAAAAATATGTTAACCAATACGAAACAGATTTATTCTGCAGCCTTTATTGCCTAACTGTCTAGACAAGGTTTCGACTTTTGGAAAGACAACATTGAGATAGATTGTCTAGGGTACAAAAGATTGGCATGTACAGGGGGTAGAAGCTTTATTTAGGGCCTGTATCATCCTTGAGCAAATTATGTGTTTGAATGACACTGTCCAGCAAACGTCTTGCCTTGGATTAGCCAAGATCAAAGACATGAACACACCGACCATACCTATACCTGCAAGCAATAGCACTACACGGGGGGAGGTCGACGTACATAATATTTTGCATCACAACAGATCCGATCCAGAATGGAAAAAATAGTTACTCTGGCCCACAGACACAAACAACTGTCAAGATCGATTCCTGAATAAAACACAGGGTTTCACTATCAATAGGCCAGAGCCACGCTATGTTCAAAGACAGCGTCCAGGGGTAGTGACAACATACTGTGTAGGGAAACTCTGCCTTGATTGGCTACAGAAAGCTACACTGAAGGATGTTAAAAAACCCTTACCTTTACTTCAAGAAGGCACAGACCATAGTGAATTCTTGCAAGGACCAAGAAAACCGCGTCAATAACGTTTCATATATGCCGGTATCTACGCTGCTTATAATGAAGCATGGAAGGTTACCCAAGCAGAGACTGCAGAACGAATACGAGAAATTGATCGTACAAATTTAGAGAAAACTCTCTCTATTGTAGACAATGGGTTAACGACTGTCGTCCAGAATATATTCATTGGACAGCATTGTGTCTTCTGTCATAGACATCATGGAACAAGACTTGGTCATGTTGCAACATAGTCAGTCTCGGCTACGTTCTATCATGCTATTAGGCTGGACGCTACAAAACTTGCATGCAGGCTATGTGCCTTGGCGTTTAATCAACACTACGTCACTGTTTTCAGAATTCAATCTCACTGATAAACAGATCAGACTGGCACAGAGGAGAGCAGACTACACTATGCTGAGCATTGGAAAAACTGGAAAAGTTTCCATTCACAGTGGCAGAAAAAACAGCTACTGAGTGGATCATTCATGGTAAAATAACTCTGCCTGTTACAACTTTCCATTTTCAATATTGCCTAAAATTTATACCAGTTGGCAAATATGAAAGGTTGGGTAAAGGATACATCAAGACATCCTGGGATTTACCTTACACACATAGATGTTGGAGTGGGGAACGTGAAGTGTTTCTTAGCGGTGAAAACTGTGAACACACACTAAGCAGTTCTCTCCTTTGTCAGCGTATTAACTTACACAGGGCTTGTGATGGTTCCACTACAAACTTATCCTGTCACCTGCAAGGTTCACCGGCTGCAGTGATTAATCCAATTTTTGGCCAACTTTCTAATGGGAGTTACATTATGTTGAATGATCACAGCTGCTGTGGCATGTTGCCAGGTATTCCATATCTTACGGTTACATCCAGGGTCACTTGCTGTATGCAAGTCTTGTTTCCAAAAATAGATACAGCCAGGGAGTCGCCTTTATGGCCTTCACTGATCATCTCTTCTATTCGAATAGATACTCTAAGCAGAATGAAAGCCCATCTTTTACAGAAAACAGTGCCACTGACCTCGGCCAGAGAAATCTATGATCTCCAAGGCCCAGGACTTCTGCGGAGATACAAACCCTTTTGTATACAAACTGCCCTGTACATTTCTCAGAAATGTTAGGTCGTATCTTAAACATGTCTGATACGAGCGGTATTGTACATGTACTTAAGAACGTGTGTGCAGTACTGTTGGCACCTTTTCAAGCAGTCCTTCAGAATATTTCCAAACTTCGTGCACTCTGTGTTTGGCAGACTGCCGCTCCTTTTAGCGCTCGTTGCAGGGATCGTATTTTTGCTCCTACTGCTACGATATGGCAAGGCAAATCACCAGCGTTACTCCCAGCACCATAGAGAAAGTTCTCTTGGAGATTAAGTGTCGTGAGCGCATCGTCCAAATTTTGGGTTTACCTCGTCTACAAGAATTAAATACCACATGGTTTCTGTCATTCAGACCAATCTGGCAAGATTGCATCTTACCTGTTCTACGCTGCCTGCTCTGCGGTGAAGAATGCATGCTAGACATCTGTCTAACACTCCCATCAGTCATGCCTACGGATGTCGATGCTCTGCTGGAACCAGTAACGGCCCATGCTCTGTGTTGTCCCCAGCGGCTACCAATCCTGATGACGGCATTCATTGAGATCTCACAGACGCAAATTGCTACTGCTGAGGTACGTGAGGAAACATCAGGCACGCAGGTAATATCCGATTCGAACATTGCTGATGCGACCAATGCTGAAGGCGATAGTTCACATCTATGTGCAGTTAATCTTCTAAACGAGGTATTCCAATCTTCACCTACAACGGTAGACGACTTTTTGTCTACAGGATTAGAAGATTTCATGTTTTCTCCAGGCCCACACACTGACTTTTGATTCAGGCACACAGGGTTCCGATGAGACTCTGAATTTGGCATTCGTTCTTTTCAAACAAGGGGCTAACTTTGGAACTTTTTCCTATGATTAATTTTTTTTTCCAAATTTGTATTTTTTCATTTTTTGGCGCAAGTAATCTGCTTGTAAAAGAACTATTCATAGAGAACACAATTCTTTGAAAATCTTCCAGGGACATTATGCCACCTTGTCATAAACAACAATTGATTTATGTAACCTGATATGAAATGTTTTTGGCCCTTTTCTTTTGTATTAACGAGCCATTTCATGAAATGTATATATTTATGATTCATTCTGTTTGGCGTTTTTCAAATACACGCATATGCTTAGAATGAAACATTGCTTTTAATATGTACAGCACCTTATGCATATCAATGGTTTTGTAATGCATTTTTAGGACATATGTTTTTAGATATGTTTTAGCGTGTTTTATATAATCATGCGATACTCTCTTTTAGACATGTTTAGTATGTTTAGGATTTAGTAATGTCGTTCATACGGAACTGGAGTGGGTGTTGTGTGTAGATTTAGATTCCGTATATAGGTTTCCCGATTTATGCCCTTATATAGGTACAATTTATATTGCCCTTATTTAGGCATAGAAAATCCAGCCCTTATTTAGGCATTGGCCATGCTAACCAAATACAGGCATGGTCTCCTACATCCGACAATCCACGTCACAACGAGTTTTTGGAAAACCAGACTCTTAAGCCTTTAGGAATTTCCCTTGCTTGGATATTGATTTCTCCAAGAACTCATTTAGTATGCATGAACATCTATTCCTTAGGGGTTCATTCATGACGTTTCCGATGCCCGACTTTTACGTCAATACAGGCATTCCTAAACAACTTCAAGGTATAAATATACCTGCACTGGCAAACCACGGTTCCGGCACGATCCAGCTCGACTGCCTACTTGCGGTTCGCCACGGCAAGTTCGGAAGGAAATAGAGTTCCAGCCTGATGCACTGACCAGGCGCTGTCATCCTCTTCGCAGAGAATCCAGCTCCAGTGTTTCTGACTCCCCTCGCGGGGTGTTAGATATCGAGTCCTGGAAAAGAGATTCCAACCTCGCACATTCTAAGGTATGGAGCAGACTAGAACTTAGAGAAACTTTTGGCAACTCTTGGCAGAACTAAAACTATAGCTATAGCTAGCTATACTTTACAAAACAGCACTTACTTCTTACTACACTTAGGCTAGGTACACTGGGGTAGAACTATTTAGAAGCATCAAATGAGTATTCACCTTTCAGCCTGTGTTATTTATGTATGTTTTGTAATTAATATATGTCATAGCTACAAACCACGCTATTGCAGTATTATTTTATCTTACTGCTAACTCTGTACAAATTGTACTTTGCAGCCTGTCTTACGATTGTAGCAGTTCATATCTCTTGCATGAGAAATAAGACTGTTCAATAAACCCCTTTTATTGAAACGCCCGTCTCTCTATTTCTGTGCAACTCAGTAGAAACGAAGCATGCACGATTGACTGAGTGAAACTGTTATCTATTGTTTCCACGGTTCTGAGATTGTTCCAACTCTAAGGGAAACAAAGTTGTCATGTTTATGCGGTTGTCAGAAACTAATCCCTTCTTGTGTATTCGAGAAGTTTCTAGTGACCTCTGAGTTAGCTGGCACACACAAGTAATTAAGTTTAATGTACTTGATAGAGACATACTGACCTCAGTCCTATGTCAAATCTATAGTGTATATTATTCCAATGCGCAGAGCCTATCAGGGCTATAGGAACTACACTACAATGGTGTGCAGTGGAATGATGTGGATAATAATTATGTGGTATTGAGTGTGAAGTGTAAATATGTGGATTGTTTTTTTGTGTTGTGGAGTGGTATGTAGGGGAGTTTAATTATGTAATGTGCTGTTGAATGTTGTGGCACGATGTGGAATTCTGTGGTGTTTTTTGGATGTATGTGATGCATTGTGTAATTGTGTTGAGTTGATTTGTGTGGTTTGTTGTTGAATTATGTGGAATGGAAATGTGTGGTAAAGTAAAGAATGAAAATTAAAAAAACACATGGAAACCTGCCACTGTTTATCCAAATGTAGCTTAGCAGAAGGTGTAACGAGGCACAGCAGAAATCTTGAGATTTGCTTTTCAAAGTTTCGCAATTCATTACAGGTGTACACACTCTCAAAGGGTACATTTTCGGCCCTGTCTGCCTTCACCTGAGGCTGTCAGACCAACCCTCATTATTTAAATCTCCTATTGTAAATAGATTCCTCAAAGGCCTTGTACAGATGTTCCCACCTTCCTCTTTCATTATGTCTCAGTAGGACCTTAATTTGATTCTTACTTCCTGATGTGTGCTCCATTTGAACCTCTGCACAACTGCCCCCTCTGGCTGCTTACTATCAACACAGCCTTCTGAGTGGCAATCACTTCTGCCGGGGGGGGGGGGAGCAAATTGCAGGCTTTGTCATCCAAACCTCCTTACCATACACTATTCCCTGATAAATTGATGCTTTGCTCTAGGGCCTGCTTTCTTATTTAAAGTGGTAACACCATTCCATGTAGGACAATCTGTCATCTTGCCCACTTTCTACACTCCTCTGCACCTCTCTAAAGAAGAGCAGCGACTCCATCATCTGGGTCTAAAAAGAGCATTGTCGTTCCGCCTTGACCTCACTAAAGAGTTCCGGGAGAACGACCAACTCTTCATGGGGTACGTTGGAATAAATAAATAATGGTTGTACGATACAGAACAGGACTATCTCACCATGGGTCGTCCTCTGCATCAAAATGTGCAATGCTGTGGCCAAACAGCAGCCTCCTGAAGGCTTACGGGCTCATTCCACCAGAGCTAAGGCTACTACCATGGCGTTGCAACATGGAGTTCCTGTCCTTCATATTTGTCAGGCAGCAACATGGGCATCCCTGTACACGTTTACCTAGCACTACTGCCTGGACAGTCAAGTCTGCAGAGACAGCCTTTTTGGCCACTCTGTCTGCAGGACTACCAGGTCTACGCTTGTCCGCAGTCCATGCTAGTGTCATAAATACAAATGTGTGTCAAATTTAAATGCCACCAAAAAATGTGTTTCCTTATAGAAAACCAGAACAAGAGTAAAAATGAAAAGATAAGGTGTGAAAGCAAGAGAATAAACTAAAAAAAAAAAGTGGTTGTAGAATAACATTAAAGATACTAGTTGGGTATCAGACGTCAAAACCAAGTCATAACATAAGTCCCAATACTTACAGAGTAAATCTGAAGACAGACAAAGCTGTTGTCTCAGATAGACAACAAAAAAACAGATATATCACGTGGTCCCCTCAATCCTGAAGGAACTGCTAAAATAGATAAAAAGCCAATTAGCTGCATTTAATGATATATGGAGTGGTACTGAACTCATTTCCAGGCTAAAGAGATGCATACCCAAGGTAGACAGTTCTTTCGATTATGCTAACTTTAAAGTTTAAATAATGAAGATGAACACAAATTACATTTCTTCAATGTAGAAATGGATCCATCAGTTATATATGAATCCTCAAGACCCATTCTCTGAAGGATGCTTCAAGAAGAAAATAAAAAAAATTCTAAAATACTAACCAAACCGGCATTAAAGCCCATTTACAAAAATCAGTAGTGACAGAAAACAAAAACGAAAATGACATACTCAGCAGAAAAGTACTATAAATGGTAACTTGAGGGGTGAGCTCCCTAAGTCATCAATGCAAGAAAAGCATGAGGTCCTACAACCGTTCTCATATACGACCATACCAAGGTCATGTAGAGAAAAAAATGATCACTCTATCTCAGTGGGCACATGAACATTCTACAAAGCAACAAAAAATAGTTTACACCATAAGCTTCTTAACAAGCTCAAAGATGAAACGAATGATAAATCAAAAACAGAATTTCTTTTAGAAACCCAGGTTGATAAGCCTAAAATTGCTAGGAATGAGTATAAGCTTAGCCTAAGGTCAGCTAACCTTGGAATCTCAAAAGAAGTCAGTAGCTTTGAAGAAAATATGCTGGCATCATGTGTTGGTCATAAACCCCAATGGTACAATATCAATCTTCGAGTGATACAAACACAAGCTCAAGAAAAACATAATAATGAACCACACGTAAATTGGCAGCTAACCCTTTTGCAGTAAATAAATGATGTCAAAGATCCAAGTGCCTTGACGAGGCTAACTAGCCGCAATATAACTGTACAGGTGGCATGCTAGCGGTAGTGCCATAAAAATGGATATGGCTGCAATGCTATAATACAATACAACAAAACAATTTTTTTGATTGTTTAAGACCTCATCTGAGATCAACAATATTAGTATATACAACAAGTATCATTATTAAAAGGCGTCCTTAAAACAGTGATGAAGTGTTAAAAAATGTAACCAGGTTATAACAGACAAATTCATTAGGTGGTATTCTTATTAGGTCAGACAGATCCATAATTCTTGAGATAATATATCCAAAGCATATCGGTTTTATAGAGCTATATCGAGCCTCTATCAATAGTTTACTTGGACAAATAAATAAAACATGTGCTAAGTCTTGGACACCTCCATTACAAAGGTCACAGGAGCTTAATTTGTCAGTTGTTTCCCCTAGTGTTTAGTAAAAGCATTTAATGGGAGATTCCCTAGTCGTATCATAAGTATGCATCCTCAAACTCTAGGGTTTAGTGTAAATCTGAGATATTTTTTGTCAGATTTTTTTATTCTATTTTGGCTGTGTAAAGCCTGTAATGGAATAACTGAGTTCCTTTTTTTAGAAAGCCCTTCAAAAGGGCCGGTGACCTTAACTGCAAGAGATTGATGGAGCATTGAAAAAGCCCCAGAGCTGCCAAGATTTTCTTTAAAAGGGAACTGACTTGTACTACCCTGATACGTTTTCTGGTATAACAGAGCTCTTCACTGCGGCGCGGATTCCACCGCGGTGCGGGTGAAATAATGAGTGGGCGTGGTTTGGACGGCGCCCGGCCGTCCACCGCACACGCCCACTGTGATGTCGGATGCATGGAAAGGGTTAAGGAGCCATCGGGAGCATGTAACAGGTTATATGTCCCTCTAATTACGTTTGCCAAGGCTCGAGTATTTCAGCTAGCCACTGATAAATCGAGGCGTAGCTCTTGAACAGGCGTGGCTTGGCTCATGATGGTAATCTTATGGATAAACTTCCTTTTCTTGAGATTTAAAAAAGACCTAGGTTAGCATAAAGGTGAATCTTAAAACAATAAGTTTCAAGGAAGGGATAAAAGTGTCTGTTTCCTGAGGATAAGTAAAATCTCTTCATTGCACTTAGATGGGCAACAGCCTTAAGATTCAAATGCTGAAAATGGGGGTTAGTGTCTAATGACTGAGTGAAGATTCCCCCCAAATAGGTGTACGTCTTTGCTACTTCTACTGGTCTCCCTCTAAGCTTCCAGCCACAATGAGAGGAACATATCCTTCATCTAAATGGTACCACTTTTGTTTTGGAGATGTTTATTTATACGAAGTTAGCTTCTGTATACAAGAGGAGCAAATCCATATTACGCTGAAGACCAATAGGACTGAGATCGAAAATAACTACGTCGTCTGCATACATTAAAATTTCGATGTTTTGGGATGAAATTTTTGGGGGACGGTTATTAACTTCTAAGAAACTGTCTGGTAGGTCACTAAGAAATAGAGAAAACCTTAATGGGGCGAGCAAACATCCCTGCTTGAGGCCGTGCAGAGTACCCATCTGCATTTTACACCATGTATGTGAATGGAGGGCAACTATTAATCTTAAAAGACCTGGCGGAATTCCCGTATTCGCTAAGCTTCTTCCACAAGGTAGGTCTATCTACCCTATTAAATGCTGTAGAAAAGTCAACGAATATGCTATATACCACCTGTGATTTACTAATCGCGTATTTGTCAATTATAGTTTGCAATATTGTAATATTATCAGTCACTGAGTGGTTTAGACATGCTTGGACCATAGGTATAGCATTTCTGGACAATGCCAAGTCTTTTAGATGGTCCAAGACGGTGGCTACAAATATCTTCCCTGTTGCGTCCTGGAGAGTGATTTGCTGATAATTACCTGGAGACAGATGGGAGCTTGGGATATGGCCAGTTTTGTAGCAATAAATAGAGGGTTCAGAAATTTACTCCATCCTTCTGAGTTACTCTGTAAGACTGTTATGGGGATCATGTCAGGACACGTTGCTGAAGTTGCTCTCGCCTTCCTTATAAATTGGTCAATTTGTTTTTCAGATGGAGACATCATTTGCTTGACAGGTTCATTAGATGGCCTGGGGTTGCAAGATTTTAGATTGCTATAATTGACTGGATTTGGTCTATATAATTCAGAAAGGTAATTTACCCATTCTTTCTGCGGACCTGGTGTTGCATTTTCTTTTTTTTTGCTTCCGCTCACTCTTGCAATCAAGCCCCAAAACGCCTTGCTGTTTTTTATTTTCGAACCGCTTCTTGTAGGTCTACCCAAGTTTTAGTCCCCTACCTCTCTTTTATGATTCATATGAACACTTCTCCACTTTTTCTTTAAAATGGATTTCTTTATTCCTGGATATGGATCCTTTAAAATATTATTTTTCCTTATAGAAATATTCTTTGGAAAAGCAGCTTTGTTCTGTATGGTGTAGACTACTGAAGTAAGAGTACATTCAAAATGCTGGACTGGATTGCTTCCTTTAATGACTTGATTTGACAATTGAGACTCTATTGTCAAATTGGTATTGCTTATATTCTCAGCATTCCTTATGGTTTGACCCTGTTTTTGTTGGATTAAATTGTTTCCATTTGAGAGGGACCATAAGGATATATCTTGTAAATTTAATACCATTTCCAGGAGGAGGATTGCATGGTCGCTACTGAGAGGGAACTGTATTTTCAGATGGCGAAATTTATGGAATAAAGCATGGCTGCTGATTACATAGTCTAATATGGAAAGACCATTAGGTCCTTTTCTTGTGAAAGTTGCCAGGATATCACCTTCTGTTCTGCCATTCAAGATGATTTGTTTGGTAGAGGATATTCCTGTTCGTATTGCATAAATGCCTGTGTCTTCGGATTTGGGTCGAACCTGTATTCTACATCTGTTGCAGTGCAGTTAGCCCATTGTATCCATCTTGGATGTAAGGCTTTAGTGTTAGGAAGCTTGCTTTTGTCGCAGCCTCTAAGTCTGGAACTGGAGTCACTACTATTATTCATTTCCCCTCCAGTGCTTAATTTGTACTGGCGCTTTCCGGTGCTTAGCACCGGCACTTATTTTTCAGGGCCAGGTGTAGACCTGAGTGCACTGCCACTACAAATTCATAGCAACAACTGCACAACGTGTGTCAAAGAAAATAATAAAATTGACTATTCACAAGTTCCGCGCTCTCGCTCCCGTTGAAGAGCTGATCCAATAATGAATCCATACCTCCAGTCAGTGTTGCCAATGGGCAGGCCACTGATTCGGCTGGGTTTGGTCATGTATGGCTGCCTCAGGCGCGGCAGCAGCGTGTGTGCGTAACCTTTTTTAAATTCCACGTTGCTGGCACACCTTATCATCAGACGTACACGCACAGGCAGTCCATTGTACTATTATCTGAAGCAGCAGCATGATGTGCAGTGTGCAGCAGCAGTCCTCAAGGTAGGTATTTCTGCGATGTCTCATATTACTGTCAGTTCGACGCAGCTTTTCGTAACATGGATGCTTTCTGCGCAGCAATGTTTACTTTCGTCAATTCCTGTAATGATTTAGAAACGTTTAAATGTATTTCTTGTGCGTGCTTAGTCCTCTCTCTCCCGCTCTTAAAAGCAGATACGGCACAGTATGTAGCCTCCTAATGGGAGCCATCAATCACGGTCTTGTCAGAAAGAGAAGTTCGGCTCTGTTTCTAAAATCTTACCAAAATATTTACATTGGAAGTATTTTGCATGCTAGAGCAGTTCACACATGTTAAAGTAGCTAATGTGCGTTTTTTAATTTCTGTCCTTACTTTGCAATTAGAAATGTTCTTTTCCTTAGTTTACTAATGCTTGATTCAGGAAGTGTTTCTTTAAATTTGTGGACCCTGAGCTCTAAGCATTAACCATAGTGTTAAAGGCAACACATTTCTGTGCTAGCTGGAGGTAACTTGTGGTACGGTCAGTGCTAAATCTGCTCCTATGATAGGAGGTGGTGGTGGACTCAGGCAATCAATTTCGCCGACCAAGGCCAGTAATATGTATTGGGTAAACTGCGTTGTGGTGAACCTTTGGGTAACATAAGTGACATTGTGCAAAATATAATCCCCCAAGGGAAACAAGCATGCCTTACGCATTTCCTAGATGTGGTGAAACAGAACGTTTGTAAACATTCATCAGTGGATGATGCTGTGCTAGATTTCATGACTATTAGGGCAGAGGAATATGGCCAGAGGAACATATTTTGATTTCCGTGCCTACCTGACTCAGTTATTTTAGAGGGACCAACAGTTGGATGAGGCTATAGATTTGTGTGTGACAGTGAATAGTGCTTAGCATGTTTACCACTGCCTGTGCATTTGATAATTTTACTATGAAACATACAAAGGATGGTATTGGTGTATTATGCAGTATAAAAAGATGTCATATTGTTTGATAACATGCATGAATCTGTCACTCCAGGAAATAGGTGCTCTTTCAAAGAGTATACATTATCAAAGAGAAAAGGCTGTGAAGACATTTGCTTTATCTAAATAAGCCTTCAATGTGGCATGATCTGAAATGTTCAGTTGGGAAGACAATGTTCATGCTCTGTGGCATGTTGGAACATTTTGAATCCACGTCCAAGAGTGGTAGCATCTGTGCAGCTTTAAATTCTATGTTTGAGAAATTAGCAAAAGAGCAGTTGGATAATTGGTGCTGCTAGTGCATTGTTGAGAGGACCATTATGCTAAGGTGATGAATTCTAAAATGCATCTTGATTTCAGATTCAGGTTTGAATCACCATTAATTTAGGGAAAATATTTAAAGAGGAGCTGGATAATCTAGAAATGAAACCCCCAGCCGTCTAACATTGGGAACATCCAGGTTCAAAAATGTTTCTTCCAATATTTTGATGACCAAGTGAATTTTAAGAAACACAGTGCTTACAGAAAATATGTGTCTCTTTTGTAATCTTTGTCTTATCTGTGATACAGAACTACATTTAGAAACGTCAGTTAAGTTCCATGTTTTTTAATATTTTTAATTTTAATAAATGATTTATCCCCTGCTGTCCCTTCCCCTGCATTGATGTGGACTATTCTTTATGCGGTTGTTCTTGTGATGGATGTATCAGCTGTACTTTCATTCACTATTTGCGGTTTCCTGACTGTATACCTTGTAACTGGATGTGCAAATCTTCTCAATAAAGTTCTTTTCAAAAAAATTTTAAAAAAAGTTCCATGTGTTTACTATTTTGAATTTTAATAAATGCACATACGTTGCTCCGGGGGAGTAAGTAATAGTAACAAACCCAATTGGTAAATTGATCACCTATTTATGAACCAAACCCCTTTGGCGACTTGAAGTGACAAATGGCTCATTCAAGTGTACTATAGGATTTTATTAAATGTATCCGTTTAGAGTGTTTTCAGAACATTTTGATTTGTTTTGTCACATAAGATATGTAAAAGTTATATCTTTGAACTCATGACACAATTAGACTCTGCTAAAAATGACAACACAAAGTATTGCCCTTTCCCCAAATTGGCACGTAGAGCACTGGAATATTTCACATGTCCCTTTTCAATGCATTAGTCATTTTAGCAAATTTATTCCAAAATTGTGCTTTAAATGCACTTTTGGTTTCATCTTTTTTAAAATTGTCTCTGGGCAGAGGAAGCTCCTATCAAAACCTTACTTGAGCAAGGATCCATTGCTGATTGGGTATTACATCTAGCTTTCAGCAGTGCCAGTTGAGTATGTGGATGGAGCCAATAGAATAAGTGGGTGGAGCCAGTGGAGGAAGTGTGTGGAGTCGTGAAAAGTGGGTGTGGCCTCCTCCAAAAATTTGAGCACTTGGACTTCATATTTTACAAATTAAGCACTGCCTGAGCCAGTGCTCTTTCACTCACTGCAGCAGTCTGTACTGCTGTTAGAATCTTTTCTGTAGATGCGAAAAGCATTTCAGCATTTGTGAACAAAAGTGATTTGTATGCAATCGGTACTGTATCACCTTCATTATATGTCAGATAGGTGTACCCAGGTTGACCCGCAACTATACGGATCACCAGGTTGCGTACGTTTACGCATGTCTGTAAGTGTTTGGAAGCTATCATGTCAGCTTGTAAGGAACAAAGTATATCTGTGTGTTCCTGTGTCCATTGTCTTAAAAATCGGGTTTTATTAAGAAGTAGAAAGGTTTTACTTTTTCTGCATAATCTAAAATGTATGTTCTACCAAAATGTAGGAATCCCAGAATTGACTGTAAATTTTTCAGTGATTTTGGAGGTTGGAGCAGCACACATTTTTCTAAAACAAATTGCTGCCAGGCTTTTCCCTTTACTTGAAAGTTCATATCCTAAAAACAGGACACTGAGGTGGGCAATTATTGATTTTTGTAAAGTTAAATTTGTAGCCCTCAGATGCAAAATCCAAAATAATGGTATTCACTCTGTTCAAGTGCTCCTCTAGGTCATCGTCAGTTAGATAAATATCATTCACATAGGAAAAGACCTCTTCATCCAAATTTTGAAGTAACTCAGTTACTCTGGCCGAAAACAACCCCGGGCTGTTCTTATACCCCTGGGGGAGCCGACAAAATGGCCCATGAGACCCTAGCGCTGAGAATGCTGTTAGATACCTGCTTTCAGGCGCTATAAATGTAGCGCCTGAAAAATCCATTTGAGATACCAATTGTTTTATATTTTTTCCGTACAATGTTATTCATTAATGCGGCACTGTGTGCATTTGGAGCTACAAACATCTTAGTGCAAGTGTTCAAATGTCTGTAATCTAAAACTAGACGATATGTGTTGTCTGGTTTCGATACGGGAAGCAAAGGATTATTCATTGCCGAGGTGCAATTTTCAATCATCCCTTGGTACTCAATTTGATCGAAAATCTCCCTGACCTGTTTTTTAGCTTCTTGCTTTATTGGATACTGCCTTTGTGCAGTTGGAGTATTTTTTAAAGGAATTGTGTGGTGGGTTGAATTCTCATCCCATCCAACCTGGTGCTTGTATAATGCCGAAGCCTGAGCTACCGCCCACTCCTGTGCATATGTGTGGTGTAAATGCCTGGGAATATGGTCTGAGAATGCCGGTAAAATTACCTTTTCTCCTGTAGGGCAATCCATGACTAATGCTGGCGACCAATCTCGTTCAACTAACAAAATGTCATAGCCAAACGTAAGGTTCTCCCAAAAGAGACCCTTCACTGTTCTACATTTGTCCCATTCCATCTGGGGTGTTATTTCATATAAACTATGTGGGACACTTACCCTAGTATCAGGTGGTTCTACCGTGATATAATCATTCAAGTCCGCTGTCACCAGAAATTTCATCAGGTTCTGGCGAGCTATTGTTACTTCTGCCACGCTGTCTAGCATCGTCAGAGCCCATTTCCCGTTCAGTAGTCGAGTCCTCCGAATTCTGGGCATGTCTGATCTTTAGACCGGCAACCTTCTTCTTTTTGAACTGTGGCTTTTGCTTTTGTTTCTCTTCTTTCTTAGAAGTGTAATCTTGAGCTTGCTGCTTGTCTCTGGACTTAGTACTCTCTTCTTGTCTGTCTGACCGTCCTTCCCTCTTGGAGCTTTTCGATGAACCCTGAGAGGAACAAGAGGAACGTGTATCAGTATCCTTATACCTGTCAGGTTTCCTAATATAATCCCTATTTCTAAGGTTATACCTCTTTTCGGAGGGCTTCTATGGAGGATATCTACCTCGCGATTGAGATCTGTTTCCTTTAAAGTTTTGTTGTTTTTTATTGTCCCACTTTTTCTTAGTGGAGCAGGTGTCTGCATGGAAGTGTCCTTTTCTGGACTGCCCATCAGTTGTGGTTTTGAAGCTTTCACACCCAAACTGTCTCTAATTCTGCATTTGCTGTTCCAATTATTTTGGGTAGTTTGTGTTCCTGTTCTAAGGGACTGAACTCCCTTAGGCGTTGGCGAATATCCACTGAAGCTGCTTCCCCTTTAATATTTGCTATTATTATGGCTGATACCTGGGCATAGCTACCGAGTAACTTCATCCCTAAGTTCAGGGCAGGCTCTGCTCCGTACTCGTTTTGCATTTGTCTCAATATGTCTGGTACTACTGCTAATGAAGGAATACCATGAGTTCTGGTATATATGGCAGCAAAGACTGTACCCCAAGTGGTACAATCCTCTACTTGTGATGTTATCCCCATGGGCAAGCAGATTGTTAGCATTCTGTGTTTTTCATACGGGGTAGTATCCAGGAATACTCCCTCCAGCTGTTTTATTTTCTGAGCTACCCGAATGGCATTTGTTCACGTTTAGAGGGCATTTTACCCATAATATTTGTGGTGTGATTTTAGTTGCTGTACCCTGAGCTTGAGTTCCATTTGTTTCAACTATTGCTGGTTGGACTGTAATTGTCCTCATGATAAATGACGTGAAGTTTCTATCGATTTAAAAAAAAAAAAAAATCTTTGTGTTGTGTGAGTAAGTCTTCTGGTGGCATTGTATCAATGTCAGGGTGTGGTGTGTAGGCTGCTGCTAATGGCCATGTTGCACCTTCTGTTCTGAGCGGGCTGAGTCTTACTCTCCTTCTTATGTGGGGTAGGTCGCCTTTAAACCAGAATAAGTGTTCCAGGTATGTGAGCGGAACCTCAATGTCCTCAAACGGACAATATTCCACTGGTGCATCTACTTCTGTGTAAGAGTGAAATGTTTTTGTTCTTGCATTTGCTGCTGGGAATGTAACCCACAAATAAAATACCTCAGTTCTGTTTGATTCGTGTGCCTCAATCACGAAAACTACTAAGCCACCCCTAGCTGATAAACCATGCACGAGCAGTTTCAGGGTGATTGTATTTCTAAAATTCGGTGCAATTTATATTGCATCCACATCTTACCCCTCAGAGTTGGGCAGTGCTTCTTGCATTGGGTCTAACTCCGGGTTAGTCATTGTTTTTAGAACACTAAATAACTTTTCAAGGGAACCAAGATATGGCTAAATAACTTTTCAAGGGAACCAAGATATGGTGTGTATACACAATATCTGAAAGAAACACGTTAGTTAGATTCCTCACCTTAGAATATCCCCAGGCGTCAGACTGGATCCGGAAGATTTTTCGTCAGCAATACCCCTTGCGCGTCGCTAGGCGTCGTCTGCGGCTCCGCGTCCGTCGTCGGCGTCGTGCGCCGGCATGACGTCGTCAGAGTACTTAGACGCCGCCCTCGCGCGCTGACGTCAGTTCTTCTTTTTTCCGCGCCAGTAAGCGCAGATCCGGGAGAGCTACCCCTTTAGTCACTTTTTGACTAACTTTTTTCGATCCTTTTTGATCTTGTCTCGACTCCGGTGCCGGTAGGATGCCTGGTTTTAAAGCCTGTGCTGACTGCAACCGCTTGATGTCGGTTACGGACCATCACCGCCGGTGCCTTTACTGCTTGGGCCTCGACCACGACGCGGCGTCGTGTTCGGACTGCAAGGCCCTGACCTCGAAGGCTAGACGGGAGCGGTCCCGTAAGCTTCTCGAGCTTTGCCACTCGGCTCCGCGCCCCTCTCGATCCCGGTCCAGGAGGAGGTCCAAGGATCGGTAACGGAGCCGCAGCCGACGTCATCATCGATCGTCTGGCTCCAAGTCTTCGGGTAAGTCGAAGCACTCCAAGAAGTCCAAGAGGCGACACCGCTCTTCGGACTCCCCTCGCCGGTCGCGCGACTCGGCCGAGGGTCAGGGTGGTTCCACCCCCGCGGCTCCAGCGGAGCCGCAGGCGCCGCGCAAGTCCCCATACCCGCCGGTCCCTGGGACTGACGCGACGCCGGCGGAAGTCAGTGCCTTCCTCTCGGCCATGAGGAACCTGGCTCCGCCGTCGACGCCCGCTGGCGCGCCTTCGGGCCCCGCAGACCCGACTGGGCAACCTTGCCTGCCTGCGGCTCCGGCCCGGCCTCGACGCCGCAAGCGCCCAAGGGACCCGTTCCCGAGTCCCCGCCGACGCCGGTCGACCTCGTCACGCCTCCTCCGCCGACGTCGACACCGGTACCACCTCCGACGCCGACTCCGCTCGACGTCGAGCCTCAGTTCAGCCCCGCTCCGGGCCTGGCGCCGTTACGGCGTCGATGGACGCCGCGTTCGGCGCCGCTGGAGACACATTTTGTCTATCGCCCGGCTCCGATCCTTCCTCCTGCATACCAGGAATCGGATGATGGGGGCGAATGGGAGGGATCCGAGGATCCTATGGCCGCTCAGGCTCAACTGTCACAGGACTGGGCAGATGAACTGGGGGAGGCCAGGGGTCTGGATACCTCTCCAGACACTGGATTCATCTCTCCTCCGACTGTGGCTTCGGAGGAGGGTGCTGCTTTCTCTGTGGTGCTGCGCAAGGCGGCCGCAGCCCTTGGGCTCGAGCTACCTGCCGTGGCTGTGAGGACTAACGTCCTCACTGAGGTGCTTCAGTCTGCAGCAAGCTCCACTGAGCCTCTGCTGCCATTCAATGAGGCCCTCACTGACGTTCTGCAGGGCACCTCCTACCCCCGAGAGCCTGTTTATCCAGGCCTCTACCTCCCAATCCTCCTTCCCGACCGCTCCGCCTGACCGGGATTCCAAGAGACTGGACTAGTTCGGCAAAAAGCTGTTCTCCTCCCTTAGTTTGGGTCTGCGGTCTTTGAACACCGCCTGTCTCTTGGACCGTTATTCCCACTCTCTGTGGGATAAGGTGGAGGACGTGCTGCCCCTGTGTCCGGAGGAGGTCCAGACACGACTTACCCAGGCTCTGGCCGATGGGAGGGATGCAGCGCGACATGCTATCCGATGTGGGCTTGACACTACGGACTCGCTGGGTAGGGCGATTTCTACCTCAGTGGCGCTTAGACGTCACGCCTGGCTGCGGTCCACGTCCTTTTCGGGCGATGTCCAGAGCACCCTCATGGACATGCCCTTTGATGGCACTCGCCTTTTCGGCGAGAAAGCGGACAGTGCGCTGAATCGCTTTAAGGACTCCCGGGCTACGGCCAAGTCCTTGGGCCTCTCGGCCCCGCGGTCGCAAACTTCCGCCTTTCGCCCCTTTCGTGGCCAAGGAAGGGGTGCCTCCTCACGTGCGCCTAGCCACCAGCCGCAGAACCAACCTGCGCGCGGTCGCGGACGTGGTTTCCGCCGAGGCGGTTCTGGGGGACGACGCGGTCAGCCCACATCCACCCCGGCAGCATCCGCCTCAAAGCCTTCCTAGTCCGAGCTTTCAGGCCCATTCCACGCCAGTGGGCGGCAGAGTTCGCCATCACCTGCTCCACTGGGGGTCCATCACATCGGACAGGTGGGTGCTGCAAATCGTCCGAAGGGGCTACTCCCTCCCCTTCGAGACGACCCCTCCAGCCATGCCACCGCAGCGCCACCGCAGCACCACCGTATCTCGGGGGATCATTTGAATCTTCTCCACGAGGAAGTTTCGGCCCTCTTGGCCAAGGGGGCCGTCGAGCGCGTTCCGAGCCCAGACGTAGGTCGTGGTTGTTATTCCCACTACTTTCTGGTTCCCAAGAAGGGCAAAGGGGGCCTACGCCCTATCTTGGACCTCCGGAACGTCAATGCCTTCCTCCGGAAGGAGAGGTTCAAGATGTTAACTTTGGCTCAGGTTCTAGCTGCCCTCGACCCTGGAGACTGGATGGTAGCGTTGGACTCGCAGGACGCATATTTCCACATCCCCGTCCTGCCGGCCCACCGGCGTTACCTGCGGTTCACGGTGGGTCAAGAGCCCTTTCAGTTTACCGTGCTCCCCTTCGGCCTCACCAGTGCCCCTCGGGTGTTCACGAAAGTGATGGCGGTGGTCGCAGCTCATCTGCACAGATCAGGGGTTCCAGTCTTCCCCTATCTCGACGACTGGTTGTTGAAGGCGGGCTCGCCCCAGGCAGTCGTCTCCCCCCTCCAGACTACGGCGGATCTCCTGCATTTGCTGGGATTTTCCATCAACGTGCCGAAGTCACACCTGAGTTCCTCTCAAAAGCTCCTCTTCATCGGAGCGGTTCTCAATTCGGCGCAGTTCCGGGTCTATCCACCGGAACAGCGGGTCCGGGATATTCAGGCCGTGATTCCCATCTTTCGGCCTCTATCCTGGGTTTCGGTCAGGCTAGTGTTGCGGCTTCTGGGGCTGATGGCCTCCTGCATCCTACTAGTGCATCACGCCAGGCGGCGCATGCGGGCTCTGCAGTGGGACCTGAAGTTTCAGTGGGCCCAGCATCACGGCAACCTGTCCGACCATGTCTTGATCTCGGAGGGCACTGCACAGCAGTTGCAGTGGTGGCTCACGGACCGCGATTGGGTCAAGGGCAAGAGCCTCTCCCTTCCCCAACCGGAGCATGTCGTAGTGATGGATGCGACCCTCCTGGGATGGGGTGGCCATATGGGAGAGGCGGAGATCAGAGGCCTCTGGTCTCCGGCGGAGTCTCGTCTCCACATCAACCTGTTGGAGTTGAGAGCGATCCGGCTTGCACTGAAAGCCTTCCTTCCCTCTGTCCGGGGAAGTGTCGTGCAGGAGTTCACGGACAACACCACCCCCATGTGGTATTGCAACAAACAGGGCGGGGTGGGGTCGTGGACCCTTTGTCAGGAGGCTCCGCGCCTCTGGACATGGCTGGAACACCAGGGCGTCACCCTGGTGGTTCAACATCTGGCGGGCTCTCTGAACGCCAGAGCAGACGAACTCAGCCGCCGGTGCATGATGGATCACGAATGGCGTCTGAACTCCGAAGTGGCGCAAGGTCTCTTTCAGCAGTGGGGAGATCCTTGGTTAGATCTATTTGCCACCGAAGAGAGCGCGCAATGTCAGCAGTTCTGCGCGTTGGAATTTCCAAGGCGGCACTCGCTCGGCGACGCTTTTCGTCACGAGTGGAGTTGCGGTCTGTTGTGCGCCTTTCCGCCTATACCACTTCTGCCCAGAGTGCTGAAGAAGATCAGGCACGACCGGGCCCAAGTCATCTTGGTGGCTCCGGATTGGGCACGAAGGTACTGGTATCCAGAGCTACTCAGTATGTTGACCGATCCTCCGATACGCCTGCCCCTTCGGGAGGATCTTCTGTCGCAGCAGCTGGGGACGGTCCTACACCCGAACCTGTCCAGCCTCCACCTCCATGCGTGGAGATTGAGCGGCGGCAGTTGATGCCATTTGACTTGCCTCCTGAAGTCTGTGATGTCATTCTGGCAGCCAGGCGTCCCTCCACAAAGACGGTATACGCCTGCCGGTGGAACAAATTTGTGGCATGGTGCACAGCAAAGGCTGTGGATCCCCTTTCCGCCCCTCTTTCTGAGGTTCTCCTCTTTCTTCTTTCTTTGGCCCGGCAGGGCTCTGCCCTGGGCACCTTAAAAGGTTATCTTGCTGCCATCTCTGCCTTCTTGCGGCTTCCTGATCAGCCTTCTCGTTTCAAGTCCCCTGTAGTTACACGCTTTCTAAAAGGCATTACTCACACGTTCCCTCCTGTCCCTTTTGTAATGCCTCAGTGGGACTTGAATCTTGTTCTCACATTTCTAATGTGTGCCCCCTTTGAGCCTCTTCATAATTGTCTTTTTCGTCTGCTGACGCTTAAGACTGCTTTTCTGGTAGCCATCACCTCGGCTAGACGGGTGAGTGAGCTCCAGGCTTTATCATCAAAGCCTCCTTTTCTCTCTGTTCATCCGGACAAGGTTGTCCTTCGGCCTTGTCCCTCCTTTCTTCCGAAAGTGGTGACTCCCTTTCATCTTGGGCAGTCAATCACCTTGCCCACCTTCTTTCCGCCTCCGCATCCTTCCAAAGAGGAAGAGAGGCTCCACCGTCTGGACCCAAAACGTGCGCTCTCCTTTTATCTGGACCGCACAAAGCAGTTCCGGGTGGACGACCAACTTTTCGTTGGATACGTGGGTGCTAAGAAGGGGAAAGCTGTGCACAAACGGACCATCTCTCGGTGGGTCGTTTTGTGCATCAAAATTTGTTACTCCTTGGCAAAAAAGGACCCTCCTGTTGGGCTGCGCGCCCATTCTACTCGGGCCACGGCGGCTACTACTGCTCTGGGACGGGGTGTCCCTTTGCAGGACATCTGTCTGGCGGCAACGTGGGCTTCGCTACACACGTTTGCCAGGCATTATTGCCTTGACAGCCAAGTCCGGAGGGATGGCTTCTTTGGCCGTTCTGTCCTCCAGGACTTTCTGGTGTGATCTTGGTTCGCAGACCCACCACCGGGGATGGTATTGCTTGGGTATCTATTCTAAGGTGAGGAATCTAACTAACGTGTTTCTTTCAGATGAACAAGTTACTTACCTTCGGTAACGATTTATCTGTAAGAAACATTAGTTAGTTAGATTCCTCACCGACCCACCCATCCTCCCCGTTCTGCGAACTGACATCTAGGGTTAAGGTTTTCCTTTTCAGGGCCCTAGATTTTCTTTTTGGCACCAGTGTCGGTCTTTGCATGGCTCTGCGTTCCCGGCGCGGAAAGCTATGTACAAGAACTGACGTCAGCGCGCGAGGGCGGCGTCTAAGTACTCCGACGACGTCATTCCGGCGCACGACGC
This sequence comes from Triturus cristatus, assembly GCF_964204655.1. NCBI lineage: Eukaryota > Metazoa > Chordata > Amphibia > Caudata > Salamandridae > Triturus > Triturus cristatus. The sequence goes on from NC_140595.1 coordinate 244,494,050, forward strand.
CGATGACGGACGCGGAGCCGCAGACGACGCCTAGCGACGCGCAAGGGGTATTGCTGACGAAAAATCTTCCTGATCCAGTCTGACGCCTGGGGATATTCTAAGGTGAGGAATCTAACTAACTAATGTTTCTTAGAGATACATCGTTACCGAAGGTAAGTAACTTGTTCTTTAGGAATACTGTGTCCTTCAAGCGATTAACCAACAGCCAATAAATAGGATTTTTTCAGCCTACTCAGCTGTGGCGGTGTTTGTGCCCACCCACTCCAGACATCTCTGGTGTTTTGTGAGTAGGGGTCTCTGAGAATAGCACGACTGAACTACTCAGATTCTACTGTTAAATAAGTACCCACCAATGTTGGTGGCGCCATGTTGTGTAGTTCCTATATACCCTATACAGGATCTGCGTGTTTGGATAACATAAACTGTGGGACTGGTGGCAGACTAATTCTGTGCACCCCCACAGTATACGTTAGCCTGTCAATATCAGCTAGCTCACAGTGCCACTAGAGTCTCCTCTTATCGGCGAGAGAACAGTTCTTTGCAACCGATCGTAGAAACAATATACTACTTTTCGCTCAGTCACTCGTGCTCACTTAGTTCGTCTCAGAGATACACAGAATAAACATACCGGGCGTTTGTCAATAAGGATTTATTGAACAGTTGTTGTTCTAGTGTAGAATATATGAGCTGCAACAACCATTAGACAGTAGCAGAGATATATGATTAGAAGCACTAATAAAGTAAATGGATGGTATAGCTCTACCATCTTGCAATAATCATGAATACATGCAAGTATATAAAACACATGATATAAAAGTGCATACTCCTACAATGTCTCCCTAGCTAGATGTACCTAAATGTACCTAGCATCCATGTAGGTGTTATGCCAAGACTCTCTTTTGCATCTAGTCCACCCCATTACCTGAAAATGAGAGAATATGAGATCCAGTCCTGGTCCCGAGTTGGACACTCCGCGAGGGATGTTAGACCACTGCTATCTGGAGGGTCTGCATGCAGGAACCTCGGCGTCTCTGGTCAGTGTGTCAGCCGGGAAGTCTCGGTCTCCTCTATCTTTCTAAGCAAGATATGATGTATTTATATCCTAGGTCTCCCCAGGGGTCCTATCTTGCTGTGTTACTGTGTCGGCCTAAAGGATGACGTTGGGCCTGAACTTTATACAGTGATATTATACAGGAGATGGTAATCCTGATGTTAGTCCTGCTGTGCTTCCAAGAAGCTTCATGCATAGCGTATGAGAATCGAACTAGGGAAAACCCGCGTTCTGAATGCAGTGTCATATCTGGGTAAAAGATCAGTCCCCAAGAACCGTTATGTATGTAATGTAGGGAAGGATATAGGTTAAAGGTTATAATGCTACCTGCTACTATATAGGCTACCTATATGGAATATAACAGGACCAAAGATCAGACCCTGAGCTCCATCTTGGCTATACATGGCCAAAGGCGGTGCCCATGTTTTATGTCCACACAAGTGTAGGGGGCCCCTGAAAATATAGTACTTAATTCTCTATTCTACAGCGTCCTTGGAGCCGTGCAGTGAACATACACATTAAACATAATGAAAATTCACAAGTAAATGGTATTTTGTGCACAGCTGTGATTCTCCAATCTGAGCTCTGTTTCCCTGATAATCAGCAGGCCTGTCTCCCCACTAATGTTGCAGTAGAAATCAGTCTATCCAAAAGTGGAAAACTCTTTTTTGCGACTTGCAGTTTGTGACTCCAAAATGGAATGTACTAATGTGTCTGACACATTTAGCGATTCCCAATGGGGTCGCAAAGGACCTGCCTCATCAATATTCATTAGGCAGGTCACAATTAGCGGCCCATTGGGAATCGGGAACAGCGGACCACCATGTCTGTTTGCCTTTTAAATAAAGCAAAGTTTTTTTTCAATTGCAGCACATTTTCTTTAAAGGAAACTGGGATGCATTTAAAAGAAAAAAAATGAAAAGTTCAGGCAGTGGTGCCTGCTCTCAAAAAATATTTTCAGTGCAAAACACAAAGAGGAAAAGATGTCCTAGGGACCCCTTCCCATTTTCGACTGGCTTACCACCAAGTTGAAATTGGTGGTAACTGCGATTGTTTTGCGACTGCATTTGTGGTCGGAAAGCAATCAAACATCCTCCTCTGACTCTTATTAGGAAGGGACGTCATTGGCACGCCCATTCCTATTAGCGACTCGCGAACCTTATTTTGCGAGTCGTAATAGGTTACCAACTCCCAAAATATTGTTTGTACCTGCTACAACCATTTTTAGCTGTCGCAAACGGCTTAATTTTCTGTTGGCGTCTGCTAAAAATGTTCGGACTTCTGGAATTAAATGAATGAAAGGATTTATAAAGCACAACTATTGGCGCTGAACTGCAAAGGGACCCTGATCCTATAACATCGTTGGTGATTCTATTTTGGTTTTGAGCTCACTTTGAATTTCTTGTATCCTTGGGGTCCTTATGTTCACCATCTTTACTTTTTCTACAGTTCCCCAAATGATCTTGCAAGACAACCAGACTTGTGAAAGCCACCCAAAATGCAGAGGTCTGCCAGGAATTTTCTCGTCTTAGATTCCCTTGCATCCGTTTTGTGAACTATACATGATAGGTTTATCTGTATATATATATATATGTTATTTTGCCCTTATGATGTGTATTTAGATTTCATTTATCTTTTCTTGGTTAGATTTTTTTGGAGATGATCAACTATTTATCATCCTGGAGTTTGAATTCGGAGGCAGCGATCTGGAAAACATGAAGAATGAGGTATGAAGAAAAGGGTGTATGCTCTTGTTTTGAGGTTTCGATGTCCATTCCCATTTACTAAGAATATCCTATTTTTTACATGGCATTCTCTGATTAGATTTTGTCAGTCTTGCTTTCGTTTCTCCACAGCTCTCATCTGTCAACTCAGCCAAGAGCATCTTGCACCAGCTCACTGCTGCCCTGGCGGTCGCAGAAGAAGCTTTGTGTTTTGAGCACAGGTAAGCTGTGGACCAAACAGAGAAAATCTCTCGTTGCAGAACAATCATAGTAGTTGAATGCTAACAAGGATTACAAAATATTTAACATTCCTTTTCTTTTGTCATTGTTGTCTACCAACCTTTTTACTGTACCAGTGATACCTGTAAACTGTTCCTTCAATCTTACTCTGTTCTGATTTCTCTGTACCTCATATGCCATCCTCTTCTTTTCTCATTAACGCATGCGGTAGTCCTCATACAGTATCTCTCTTCAGTGTCTTTAGGTCTCTCATTCCCACTTGTTCTTCCTCTCTCCCCTTTCAAAACATGACTGTCTATTCTCCTCAGTTGACAGTGCTCCAAACGGTCAGTTTTCGGTCTACAAGACATCTCTTTGTGATGTCTAGGATTGATCAGCCTATGACTGTTGCTAGTCAATGCACCTGAAGTTTATTTAGGGGCTGTAAGCCAAGCTATTTTTGGTAGGGGTATGCAAGAATACTTCTAAGCTGTCTCTCTCCCCACTTTAAGGTAAATTATCAGACTTAGCAATCCCCCAAGGGACTCTCACTCAACACACACTGCTCAAAGAGGTTGTCCTCTCACAGGAGAATTCAGGGACCCGGCCTTGTCACTGTTAAAGTTAATTTCAATTCTCAAAAAGATGAAGTTGGAGTTTCCAGACGCAATCCCACAGTTAATGTTCGATATTTTTAAGGAAGGCCTGCAACCTTCAGTGCCACTCCCTAGGGAGTCGGCATGATCCTATAAGTCTGGCGATCATGATCAACAAGCCAAATTCCCACCTGTACCCCACTCAAAGACGTCAATACATTGAGGCTATTTCAAGGGAGTGTTCAAGGTCTTTCCTCTGCTTCTTTATCATCCCAAATGGAAGCTGGCACCTGCAGGCCCTGCAGAGGAACATCAGATACCGGATGTCCCACCATCAGTTTTGCACCTCCGACTTCATTCAAATCTCTAGGGATGAGATGCAGGATTTGCTTTTGTAACTAATGGACAACACCCTCCCTCGCAGAGTGGTTATGGGCGTGTCTCTACTGTGTTGGGTGGCCATTTGGGAAAACTGGAGATCAGAGGCCTCTATTTTCTGACCGAGAGTGGTAAGAAGAACCCATCAGTTCTGTTGTTTATTTAATCTTGTAGCACATGAGGGAAGGAGACCGATGTAGAGTATCTGTTGGTCCAGTTGAAGCTGTGCCATTTGAGGTGAAAGTTGGTGAGGTGATGGGCCATGTATCGGGGCATAACCAAAAGTAAAAGTTAAGGGGTAAAGACAGGAAAGACAAATTGGAGGGTAAAGGTGGAGGGAAAGGAAAAGCACAGATACTAGTTGTATTGTGGCAGGATAGCACTGAGTCAGTATACTTTTGATGGCCAAGTGTATATGGGGATGTTATTGAACAGTGTTGCCCAAACTGGGTCGCGATCCAATGGTGGGTCACAAGCCAATTTTGGTAGATGGTGCAAGCAATACATAAACATACCTTAAAATTCTGTACTTATCTTGTCACATGTGCTGCTCTTCAGTGACAGATGTCAAATGCCAGGCCATGTCGTCTGACAAATTGCTGCTTATTATTTAAGATGGGGCTTGGTGTTTACAAACGTCTTTCACTTTGCAGTCAGAGAAAGAAAAGTGAAGTGAACTATGTGACAATCTTGCTGGGGTATAAGTAGTGTGAAAGCAAAGGCTGCAGGATGTCATTTTTTATAACTCACAACAAAATGTGCATAGCTGTAAATGAACTGTACACATTTAGCAGTTATGAAAGCAACAATTGAGCACTTTTTTCATAGTTCTGAACATGATGGAAACAAAAAGTTTAATAGGATCAAAACAAATAAAAACACTACTTTTTGATGGATGCACACATAAATATTTAACTGAATCCCAATTGCCATACATTTTCATTTGTGTGCCATATTGTTTTGTCAGTAAAACTGTAGGTCTCTGCAAATTTAGTGGCTGTTTCCAAAGAAAATTAGCTGTTTGTAAACCACAGTGCACTACTACGCAATGCTTTAGTTATATTAAAAAACGCCTAGCTCATGTCCATTAAAGCTAGGTGGATTGTAAAAATTATCGTTATAAAAATTGGGCTGTGGTTCTAAAAAGTTCCGGAAGCCACGGCATAGATAATGCTAGTAGTGTGGCTGGTGAGTAGATTGGTTACAATCAGGTTGTACTGCATGATTTGGGGGGCAAGAGGGTGTTGGAAATAGCTTTTGTACTTTTCCATTCAATTAAAATTAATTTGACACCCTGGGTTACCAGAAGATTGATGAGTAGTTGGGCTTGAACTAAAACTCCTTACCCTATCAACATCTGAATGCTGGTTAAAATTCTCTTAAATCATCTCTTTCCCTCATATGCTCCCAAATTTTGACTTCAGTTGCAATTGCCTTAACAGTGGAGGCTTTGTTTTGTTCATAGAACAACATACAACCTGCACCTTGTACTCTATCTAAATGTATTATTTTATTCAAAGCAAATACAAATAATTGAAAATAAAAGAAGTATCTATAAGAACGTGTTCCCTTACCTTTGATTATTATCTGGTGGATACTCTATTTAACTGCAGGTTCCTGTTTGCCCTGTTACTTCTCTGTTCATTGTAGTGGCCTCTTTTATATCTAAGAAGGTCCCAAGGTAGAAATCCAGCACACTGTCTCAGACAATTTGGTTTGCGCTCCGCTTCTGAGGGCACGAAAAGAAAAACATACAAGAGATTGTCATAAGTGTGCGGGGTGACAATTATATGCAGCTGCACTCTGACACCTTTTAAGCCATACAGAGTAACTGTGGAGCCACACAGCGCCACCTAATGGAACACAAGAGCATTGCTGACGTATCCTCTGTATCCATTGAGGCACATGGTTATATTCTAAAGGTGAATAATCTGCAGTTAGATAAGGTATACCCCAAAAGGAGTATTACTAAACCTTTTCTTTGCTGCCTTGTCTTCCTTCATGTCTCTCCCTGGTCAACACTCTTTTTTTAGGTCTGCTTTAGTGGTGTTCTCTCACAGGTCTCCTTAATTGGTTTTCTCCCTCTCCTTTGTTTGGCAATGGGATTTGAGTTTGGTGTTAACCTTGATTATGGTTTCACCAATTGACCCAGCACAATATTTACTTCGTTTTTTTGCTAGCTTTCTATCCTTCTTTCCTCTTTCTCACTCTACTAAGGAAGAGGAGAACTTCCATAGTCTGGACCGCAGGAGTGTTTGACCATACTGCATTGACTGCACAAGACAGGACACAGTGGATGATAAGTGTTTCACTGGATGTGTTGGTCAGTCAGTCACCATATGAGCAATTTAAAATTGAGACTCTTGGGGTCTATTGGGATGGCGGTCAGAAAATCACTCCGACCGCCATGGTAGCGGGAAAACACCGCCCGCTAGGACTGCGGCATAACCGCCGGTCCAATTTGTATGCTCCAGAGTCGAAATCCGACCGCGGCATGCAACATTGCAGCTGTTGCTGCTACCAGCAGCACCGCCGCGATGTCCAAAAAAGCATCTCCAGCATATCCCTGCACTGCGTGGCAGGCACTGCACAGTGCCTTCCACCTGGTACAGGGACATGTAGGAGGTTACCATGGGTACCCCCCCCCCAGTGCACCCACACCCCCCTACACACTTTGAGGGCCCACAATGGGCCCCCGGAGACATTCCTCCCGTGCCTTTCCATTGCGGTTTCACCGCAGCGGAAAGGCTGGCTACTGCCGGCATCCTAATCATGCCGGTGAAGCTTGGCCATGCACCGGCCCCATTTTAGTGGTCCAGCTCCGCCCGCCAGGCAAGCGTGCAGACTGCTACCTGCGGAAAAGTTGCAGGCGGAAAATCGCACCAGTAGTCACCGACATGCTAATGGGACCGGCGGTTTTCTGGGTTGCGATCGCAGGCGGATGACCGCTGCCAGCCCGGCGGTTACTACCGGCAGCGGCCATCCGACCGCCATCCTAATAGACCCCTAGGTGTTTAAAGATCTGTTTATTAGTTGAGAAGGGTGAGAGCTTGACTCAAATAATAAACATAATCCAGGTCAAGGTGAACCACAAAAGACAGTAAAAATAACGTGTGCTTAGCCCTCTGGTAGCTTGGCAGAAGCAGTCAGTTTTAGCTTAGAGGCAATTTTTAAAGTATGTAAGCAGCACTCAAACAGTAATAACCTAAAAAGGCAAGATTAATTCCAAACAAATTTAGAAAAATAGAAGACACTTCAATCAATAAAATGACACCAAAATGATCACTAAAACTAGAATGAGTTTTCTAAGTTTAAAGACAAATAGCACCAAAAAGGTGTAAAGCACCAGCTGGTGGCATCTGATTGTTCCAGACTGGGACAAATTCACAAGTTCAGGCCAACCGCAATGGAGCACCTGCCAGGTATGGAACCAGGTGCAGCAGCCTACTGGGAGTTGTACCTTTTGCGCTTGCTGCTGGAGCTGCATGGTGCTGTAATGCAAGACTCTGCTATGAGCTGTGTCGAGTCCTTGAGGCCGCTATGAAGAGCCGCAAGGTGCTAGGATGCAAGATCCTGCATCTGTTTGTGCCGCGAAGCGTCACCTCTGGTGAATCAGTCGATCAGCAGCTGGTCCTGCATCAGTCTGCGCCATGCTGCATCGCACCTGGTGAAAAACCTTAGTTTGCACAGGAAGAAGTTTACTCTGACTCCAGCCAATGGCCCATTACATTTGGGGCAGCACTAGGGATAGGTCAGAACTCACTTCCACAGAGGCGACCAGTTCAAGTCCATTTGTGTCTGGTCAGCTGGGACGGAGAGACCGCCTCTGGAAGCTTGTTGTGTCCCTGTAGCTCAAACATGTCAGCGAACTGTCCCTTGGAGTAATTTCTAGGGATCCTGAGTTCAAGGCAAGCAGGTGCAGTCTTACTTATTCAGACAGAAGGGCAGTTCTTCTGAATCTTCCATAGGTTCAGGACTGTTCTGATGAGAAAAAATCAGGGTGTCACTTTTATGTCCAGTTCCTGCTTTTGTGATGGGCTCCCTCTTTTTGTCTACCCCTAAACTTGTTCGGGTCAGTTCTTCTCCTGGGTTTGACTCCAAACTGTCTAGGGGGTCATAGGGCAGGACAGCCCAGATGTAAGAGGCAATTGCTAGTGGCTGGACAGACAGCCACAGAAGTCAAGAAAGGGATGGGCACAGCTCCCAAGCTACCCTTTGAAGCTCAGGAAGGGCGAGTAGAACCCCCCCAGGCCATCCTGCTCAGAAGGGGAAAACTCTGCCCCACACCCAAGGCCCATATATCCCCAGTCTGAAAGGAATACACATTATACCACAGACAAGCCATTAAAAGTCATGCGACACCGGCAGAAAGGCACTTTTGGTTTAGTCAGAAAATACCAACTCTCTAAAAGTGGCATTTTCAGAAAAGCAATTTAAAATTTGAGAGGATTTTGAATTACTATTCAAATAAGTGGAAGACGTATGTCTCTATCTGCTCACAAACTGGAGTCATCACTTATTAAGTGTAATAAGGTAAACCAGAGTTCATCTATAGGAGAGGTAGCCTTGTTACAATGATAAATGACTTTCGGCATTTTTTCACTGCCAGGATATGTAAAGCTTAAGTACACATGCCCTACTTTTTAAATACAATGCACCCTGCCCTATAAACCTTTAGAGCCTACATTTGGAAGGACTTGTAAGTATTAAAACGGAAGGTTTTGACCTAGCAATTGTTTATTTTGCCAGATCGAAATGGTAGTTGCAGGCTGCAGTGGCAGGCAGGAGAATTGTTTTTGAGCGGCACAATGAGTGCTGCAGCCCACTTGTAGCATTTAATTTACAGGCCTTGAGTATATATAGTACCTTATACTAGGGATTTATCAGTAAATTAACTCTGCCAGTTGGGTACATTCCAATTTTACCATGTTTTAAAGGAAAGAGCACATGTACTTTATTGCTTGTTAGCAGGGGAAAAGTGCACAGACTCTAAATTCTAACGAAAACAGGTTCAGTAGTGTAGGCAAAAAGTCTGTGAGAATACCACGCTATGGGTGTCCGGTCTAACCTTCTCCAACTAGCATTCCTTACACCCTCACTGAGGGTAACAGCAGCTTTTACTGCTCTTCCCAGCGGTGTCCTGTTGGCTGAAATTTGCAGCCACTAGATCTTTGTTGCACACCTGTGCAGAAAATTACTGTCTTGTGGCTCACACAGTGATTACGTTTTCTGAGGTTGCTATTTGCATAGCTTGGCACCATCTGGTGGCACAAGAGAGCTGTTGATCGGAAAAATAGTTCCGGATTCAGTCTCTTTCCTGAAAGAGAAATTGAAGCACAGACCGCGATGTATGCATGCTGTTTTCACTGTTGTCTGGTGTCGCACAACGTGATGATATTTGTGATCTTCATAAAGCTTTGCAAAAGCATTGTGTTAAAGCTTTCTAGATTTCCATCTGCAAATCAGTAAATAAAAGACAGTGTTCATCAGAACCAATGTAAAAAAAAATGTATCCTTTCTGATGGATACTTATAACAACAAATTCCTCATCTTTTGAATTTCCTAGGTGCTAGACTGGATCCAAAAACATTTCTTGTAATAGCTTCTATGCAATGGCAGGTGGCACCTCCAGACTCTGTGGCACTGGTCTGCTTCCGGAGGTACAGACATGGAGCTGAGTAGTGGTTCCACCACTGACATCACTTCCTCTTTTTCCACGCATTGCGTTTCAGATCAAGAGCTCCACTCCCAACGTTTTCTAGATATTTTACAAAATTCCAAATTATTATTTTTGGTAGTGTGCTAGGGAAATCTTCTCTCAGAGAACTTCAGATAATAAACTATGCAGTATCTAAAGGTCACAAAAGATCTTTGGTGCTTGGGTACCATGCAGAACTGGAAGCCCCGTGGAAAATGTTCCCTAATACACTGTAAGGCTATCAGGGAGTGCAAAAGCTGTACGTCGCCAAACATAGAAAGTAAGGTCAGTCCCACTCGAATTCCAGGGGTGGCTCCTGTTGTTGATCCATGTCACTGTCCTTGAATCGTCAAGGGTGAGGTGAAAAGCCCAGTCAAAATGAAAGAAGAAGCCACCCAAGTGGAAATCCACTCCTTACCAGTCCAGAGAAATCATACTGACTCCAGCACGGGTCTCCAACGCGGAGCCAATTGGAACTGATGGAGCTGAATTTCACCAGCCAATGTAGACCTCGCTGCAGATTGAAGTCTTCAAGGAGTTTACATGTCACACTGGCAAGATTTGCCAGGCCTCATTAAGGCTGCCGCTGGATGGGCCTTCCCATAGCTTTTTCAAGGTTCTTGGCCTCTGCGCGTGCCTCAACACCCTTACAGCATGCCACGCTACTTCTTGCCGGTTCGGCTCTGACTTCAACTCCAGAAGTGCCTGTTCCAGACCCAGCTCCAATTCTGGTGTCTGATCCAGAAACTAGTTCAGCTAGATCTCTGCCTATGTCATGCTTCCTATCAAATCACTAAAACCCTTGTGGGCTGAAAGGATTAGAATTACCATGACTAACTGTTTTTGTTTTAAACTGGTGAATTTGGAATTTGTGAATTCATTCAAATTCACTTCAATATTTAGTAATTCATTTAAGAAATTATTAATATATCCAGATGTTATTTCTTCAATGAATTAGTTTTCAGAAATGAAAGTATGAGTATTGAACATTGTTTCGGGGAACTCGCATTTACAAATATTCTTTATTTATAAAATCAAAAAAATACTGTTAGTGGAGACCTGGCATTATAAATCAATTTTATCTTGTCTCCTTTTTCTACCAATGTTTTCTGCTTTACTCCCCACATTTTGGTACTTGCCTTTACTATGCCTCTCCCCTGCTCCCGCTTCCGATTTTTTTCTGATCAGTTTCCAGCTTGACTCTTACTTTAATTCTCTTCTCTCCATGTTCAGTGCATGAATGTCTCACCTTCTTCTTCTATGTTCTTGTCCCTCTCATATGGTCACTCTAACTCAAGCTTTCTATCTTTGTGGTCATTCTCCTTCAATGAGATTAATCTTGGTTTATGACCTGTTTTCCTTCACATAATATTCATTTTCTAGTGATAATCCACATTCTCTTTTCTGCTTCTTTTTCCCAATCTCCTTTTGCAATTTATGTTCTCCTATGTCTATAATCCTATTTGTGACTTTAACCCTACTCGTCCTCCAAGTTTCTCAATGCATCAGTCTCTCATCCAACTTTTCTGATTCTTGCACTCATTCCTTCCCTAAGCACATCTTATTGTATTTTCGGTATATCTCTTAATTTCCCATTGGTGTCCACCTGAGGCCTTTTGAGACAGCTTCCTGAACATTTTTACCTATTCTTTGCATTTTGGCCATTTCAGAGACCTTCATTGGGGCAACGTTCTGGTGAAAAAAACATCTGTCAGCACAATAAAGTTCAAGCTTAATGGTGCAACTCTTCAGATTCCAACTCACAAAATTGAGGTGAACATCATAGACTACACACTATCACGGCTGGAAAAAGGTAACTGGATGACCAATGTACTATAAAAGAAAGATGAGGTAGAGTGTATTATAACTTACTGTTATTTTTTTTGCCTGAGAACAAAATATTGAGCCACAGAACTTTTAACTTAATATTTTCTTTGCACAAGCAGACATAATTCCAATATTGATAGACAAATCTCTGAAAGCAAGATTTTCATAGTTTTTGTACTTTACGTTCTGTGAAATAGGCTGTTTTAACATCAACTCCACTAAAGATGGGAGAGATGCCCTATTATTCGAAAAGGACAGGGTCTCAAAGTAAATTCACTAATAAAAAAATCTCCCTTTTCTAAACATTAATTCACTGACTCATACCATCCATCCAAGATAACTTTTTGAATGTACAACCTTTCTTGCCGGTTAGCCGGAATGTGCGAACACTGTATCATGCAAAAAAGTCTAATTTATTATATTTAAAATTACAATATAACATGTACAATATTGTATTATACTGGATACCTTATTTGAGGGCTTCAATTTTCTTGAATTCAAGCACGTTTTCGATCATTTTAGACTATGTAATGAAACTAAATAGAAGTATTTTTCCTTTAAGAATGGTCCGACAAAGAAAATTGTACTCTTATGATGACTCAATTAAGAAAGGCGTAGACGGAGAAAATAGTTTACCTGTTTTTTGGGTAGGTAAAATATATTTTTGGGGAGTTTTGTAAAAAATGCTCCTTCCTATACTAAAGTATTTTGAATAATTTTCTAATGCAGAGACAGAAAAGTTCCATGACTTGTTAATTTGAGCGCGGAGGCCCGAAATAGAAAATGATTGAAAACGCACTTGAGCCCTCGAATAAGGCTTTTTTGATAATGAATGAGTGGGGCACCGCATTGTGTGTAACAAACCTAGTATGAAGGAATGAATGAATGGATAATAGGTACAATATGATTGTGAATGGAGATTGGACTGTTATGTTAGCCGGATTTGTATAGCGCACAGCTGCCCCAGCAAAGGGGCGTCCCGGCGCTCCTTGAACAAGAAACCGGCACACAAACAACCCAGTGAACAGTGCTAGTGATAGACTAATTATAGAAATGGGAAAGAAACTGAACCTGGATATGTAAATTTGTCTTATCTACTATACTGGATTTAATAGGTGTAAACATTAATTCTTTATTTATTTTTTACCTATATTCATGTCTCTTACTATAATTGTTTGTCCTGAAGAAGGTGGAGAGACTCAATAAATAAACCACCGAAACACTGTGTCGACAACTTGAGCCATAGTTTTGACTTTGATGTAACTTGAGAAAGAATATATTCGTCGTTTTAGTTGTTGTTTTTTAATTATGGATTTGTTGTATTTATTTCTATTTTTGTTTATTATAATCAGAAGAAGTGAATCAGATTATGATGGAATTAATAAAAAAAACATTTTTTTGAGAACAGGGAAAATAATCGACACAGTAGCAAATCAATTCAAGCATATACAATCCGATAATTTAGCCGAGGAAACCATTCTTTAAAAAAACAAATTTCAGCAAAGAATTTTATAGAGTCGAGAAAAATACAGTTAATTGATAATGAATACAGTCGATCAAATATAAAACATAATTCTCAAAATTTCCACTTTCTGTCTAAAAAAACTCCCTTTATATCGTTTACATTATTTTAATTAATATCAATTTTTCTGAACCAACCCAATCATAATAAAAAACATTCTGATATAAAGTGCATATAAGTCTAACAGCAATAAATACCTCCAATCACCTTGAGTACCTTGCTCAAAACCTTCTTAGATAAAACCAAGAAAAAATCGAATATTACCCAAAGTGCATTGTGCAGTATAGAATTAGGAAAGATTAGGAATTTCTTTTTTCCAAATCCCCCTAAATTTCACGATAGCTCCTACACGTTTTGACTCAGGCCTCCTCAAATCTGCAGGTCCGAACCATTTTATTGAACCGATGCTCAATACTAGATTGTTTATTGGTTCTCCAGTTTTGGAGAACCAGTGACCTGGCAACAGCAATAGAAATTAATATAAAATACTGCTGGTTTTTGGTTAAACTTTTTACCTCGCCTGAGGAACCAAATAACACCAGCTTGACTGATGGCTCAACTCTTACAGATAGAATCAAAGGAATCTCAGCAAAAACCCCTTGCCAGAACTGTCATAGATTGATACATTCATAAAATGTATGTACCCAACCACCCTCGCCCTGTGTGTTACATCTAAAACATTGATTAGAACACGTTTGAAACATAGTGGACAATCTCTGAGGTGTATAATACAGCAACCATCTTGACAAAAAATTCATCCTCTTAAAATTGGCCCCTCTGAGTGCTTTACTTACTAACTCACTGAGCTGCTGCCAGTCTTTAACATTAAACCTGCAACCTGTTGTAGATTAAATTCTTTGAAGCTCTTTCATCATAATCTCTTCAGAGTGGGCCTTTTGGTGGAGTAGGCAATACCAACAGCCAACCCCCATCATTTTATTTGCCATTTGTTTAGCAATTTGACATGTGGTTTCGCCCATCGTTAAATAATTAATTTTAAGAAAATTGGCTAGCTATAGAAAACTCAGAGAAAGAGCCGTGGTCAACGTGATGGTTCGCATTTGGACCGTTTCCCAAGTAATTAATTTTTCGTAATTATAAAAATCCCCGAGCTGTACTAAACCTAATTCTTGCCAAACCCGGAGGAGCCCTCTAGACAATATCAGGCCACCAGATTATGATGGAATTGATGTATTTTGATATTTGAATATTTATCAACAATTTTAAAATTCAAGATAAAAAATGTTTTTTTAAATCTTTTTAATCCAGTATAATACAATATTGTACATGCTATATTGTAAATTAAAATACAATAAATGAGACTTTTTTACATGATACAGTGTTAACTGGCAAGAAGGGTTCTACCTTCAAAATAGAAGTTATCTTGTATGGATGGTATGAGTCCGTGAATGAATGTCAAGAAAAGGGAGTTTTTTTTATTAGTGAATTTGTTTTAACATTAAAGCATTGAGGTGCTAAAATAATTTTTTTGCAGCATGAATCTTTTCAGGATTCACATGCTGTACATTATTCTGCTATCTAGTGGTTAGGTTCTGAATTGTCATTCTTTTTTTCATCTTCCTTATATCGTCAAAGATTTAGTGTCTGTACTTCCCATATGAAATCTGACCTATGCCCATAAAGTCCTTGAGCATGTTGGCCATCTTACAATAATTTTTTCCGTCATTGGGTCTGGAAGCAGTGTCCACAAAATCTGATCAGCTAATATTAAAACCCAGAGAAAAGAGAAAGAATAAACCACAAAGGAGAATGTTGGTTTCTAAGTCGAGGGACATCAAGGCAGAGCAGAAGACCCAGATAACCACCAGATATCCATGTTTTTTCACAGAGACTTCAACCATGTGGTCGAAGAATGCGTAGTTGGGGGGGATTGATGTTTACCACGAACTCCGGAACAAGCCTGTAAAGAGTAGTAAATGCATCCTTTAGATTTCTGCCCGAAGTGTTGCAACAAAATCAGACTGAAGGCCCAGCATGTGGTGTGCAAATTGTGGCTATCCAAGGACCGCAAGCTGTGGAGCTTCAAGGTGTGTAGGACAATCAAGTTACAGTAAAAGCAAAATTGGGCGATCTATGCAATGATGAAATCGAAGAAGGGCTCATTGATAGATCTGGGGCTGTCTATGGATGAAGAAGTCATTCAGGAAGAAAAGGACGACTGGGCAGATCAGGAATTCAAGGACTAAGTAACTACATGCTCTCAATGGCAGAAGGATCAAGCAGCATCGAAAAAGTTACCGAAAGACACTAAAGTACTAAAAAGATGAGCACACACTTGGGCCACTAGATTTAGCCTAAAGATTTGCACTCAAGCCAAAGCTCAGTTAGACTAAACTCAAAAACACCACGGATTCAAGACAAAGGATACCAAAGTAGACAAACCTTCTGGGGCATACTCTGCCCTGAGAGGTGATGGTGGGAGCGGTCCGAAGGGGAAGGGGTTTGCAAAGTTAAAAAAAACCACCTAGTCAGACACCGAAAACAGGTGTTCAATGTCAAAAGACAAAAATGAGGCTTGAACCGGAAAGGGACACTCTCTGCAAAACAAGAAAAGCTTCAATGATTCAATAAAGCCTTTTTGAATGTCTGCAAAGCTCTCCAAAACAGTCACAGTAGAGGAGCAATCAAGAGGAAGAACAGGAGGATTTCTACAAAGAGGACGAGTAAGCAGTGTCGGAAGCACACCAAGAGCTGGATGCAAGGAAAGATATGGATGCAGACTCACCTGAAAATGTGTTTTAATTGTAGCCCATGAGACCCTCAACACTAGACAACGTTCTCCTTTATAGCAGCCTTATCAGAAGAGTTGCAGACACTTATGGCTTGTAGTTAGAGTAAGAAGAGTCAGAAATGTGCTTCCTCCTGAATACACATCCTACACTGCTACCTGCGTAGAAGTAGTTCCTAACCAACCAGCCCAGCACAATAGATTGAGGCAGAGAGGCTTTTAAGGAGCAACACTGTATAAGACATCAGCCCCCAGGATAGAGATGTGTAAGCCCTATAGCAAGGCATCAGTGTAGATCAACAACAACCACTGCTCGGATAGAGACCAATTCATCCTTCTCCTCTCATCCATCACCAGACAAGGAAAACAAGAAGAATCAGATATTGGGAAGTAAGATGGGAAGAACAGCAGCCATGCAGTTGAAGACTTCAAACTCCAGTGCCATGGTCAGCATGTATGGTTACCAACAATGGGAGGAGATCAAAGAACTGATGCAGCACCTCCCTGACCAGAATATTAAAAAGCAGGTAAAGCGCTTCATCCAGGATGGGAAGACCATTACATGCCTGAAATCGGCATTTGATGCTGTAGACACTGCCTGCAGACAAATGTGTGTGGCAGCACCTTGAGGAGGCATAATAGGCTAAGGGTTTCAGGTTTCAAGTAAGAGGTTCAAGCCTCCATCATACCTTTCTTCGGTGAGAGCCTTTTGAGTACAGTTTTCTATGATTGTCCATAAAAAGTGAGGAAAGAATATGACATGAAAAAGGTACTTCATGGCAGTACTAGCAATACCAGAGACAGCCCTTTCAGGGCAGAGCCGGAGGCAAAAGCCCAGCCATCAAAGAATCAGCAATGGCCACTAAGTAACTCAGTGAGGTAAGACCCCCCGACAGCAGACACCAGAAGGGAGAAAACTAAGGAGGTTCTTTGAGCAGTGGAGAAAGGTACCCTCCGTCCAGTGGTTCTTTAAAATAATAAACCCATGGTTACTGAATAGAACTAAGAGGTAAACCACCAAATGTGAAACCACAGAAGAAACTTTACAAAGAAGAAGAAAGCTGTTGCATTGGGAAGTAAAGGGACTACTACTACAGAAGCAGGTTTTCTGACTTCTAGCTGCAGATTCCTCCCATTTTAAATATTCCCCAGGCATCAGACTGGATCTGGAAACTTTTCAACGGTACCTCTGCTCTCCTGTAGGTTGTGCCGTGCAGCCCCGCACTGACACGTTCTGCTTTGGAAATGACGTACAGAGCGTAAATAGACGACAAACCAGCATACTAATGTCAGTTCCCTTCTTTCTACACCACCAGATGCAGATCCGGGGCTCTCTTTGCTCTCTCAAATACTTTACCTCAATATTTCACCAAATTTACCTACAGTGTGCAAGGGATGTTACAAAACAAATCCAATGGAGATCTGACACAGAAATTTGCCTGTGACAGTCCCTACAGGGATGTTGCACAGCTGACCAAGCGGCAAAAGCTGCAGATCTGACTGTCCAAGAAGCAGTCCTGACCAAATCTCAAACGAAGATCAACTTTAATATTCAAACACCCATAACTGCAACTAAGCAAGCTAGGAAACCTCCTGCAGGTTTTCCTCCCAAATACTCTTACACCCTTAATTCAGATAAAATTCCGGTAGTTAATATACCAGGAGCGGAAGACAGAACAATACCTAATAATCTGTCTAGATGAGAATTAATTAAAGAAGCTTGTGAGGGATTCTCCTCTACACAGGTAGGGATAAATGCAATTGTAGCAATGCTACAGCAACGCTACTGGTGGCCCAATCTATATAAAGAAACTAGGGACTACATTAGGCAATGTGGTATTTGTCAGCAGATGAAACCCTCTTCTGTCCAAAGACCCTCAGCAGTTCTCTTCATGTTCTCAATTATCCCCTTCTGGGTGATTTATTTGGACCACATTGGTCCCCTGAATTCAGCTAACCTATGTAAGTACATAAAGGTAGCTATTGATTAATGTTCTCGATGTTTATGGATTTGTCCACAAAGAAATGCAAATGCTTCATCAGTCGTAAAAGATTTGCAGTGCCTACTGTCAATGCAGCAGTTCATTTATTTCATTCAGATAGCAGTCCTGTGTTTGCCTCCAAGGCGTACAGAGATTCAGTGTCTGCTCTTGTAAGTTATCAGTAATTCAGCAACCCATTCGTTCAAAACTGAATTGAATGACATTGTAGAGAGGGCCAATAGCATTACTAAGCAAGCTTTGACTGCTAGGGTGTTCATTCAGGTCTTAGTTGATACCATAATCTGTATGCAGTTCAGAGAGCTTTAATAACTTGCATAGAAGAGAATTGGGAGTACGCACTCCATACAAGGTTGTCTTCAGAGATTCTATGCATGTGCCTGGCTTGGATAATTCTGGGGCGGTGGCCGAAGAAGATACATTTTACGAGGAGAAACGTTTGACTGTTTTGCACAGTATCCAAGAAGTCCAAAACAAGCTGTCTAACACAAATCAATTGGACGACCCCACTTATGAAGAGACGTTTATTACTGCTGCCGACAGGTAGGTTCCAAAAGTTCAGGAAAAAATACACGACATCAAGCTTCTCTATCCTCCTACAGACCACTGGGGTAAAAGGCAACATATCTCTTATCCTGCCTCCTCAGCAGGGACCAAGAGGAAACAGACCGGTGTCTCTCGACCATGTTAAAAACCACAATGTGGCTAGTCCTCTACAGCCGACTGCCACAGACGCTAAGAAGGATTCAGAGTACTGCCTACAACCTCTCCTTACTCTGCATACCCTACACCCTGAATAAAAGCAGTAACATTCCTAGCCTGAGTTTCCATTCGGGGATATTTCAGCTTAACGCTGCGCAAAACACTTAGGTGCCTATCACGATCCGGCAAAAACCGGGTACGAACCGTCGGACGGAGCATAATCTCCGCCCGACGCGTACCCGGTCGTCAATTTTTACAAACAAGGAATTACGATTCGCACGGGTACACCATTACCGTACGATTCGTAAAAAAGCCCGACCGAACAAAAAACACCTACCAATGCGATCCGGGAAAGCGCCGACCTGACGTCGGGACGCTCGCAGCCAGCCATTCACGACCCAGGAATCACGATTCGCACCGACGTCACCCCGCACGGTGAATATTTTGCGGCAGCCAAAAACTGCCGGGAAATCAGGACGACGCGAACAAGGACCACCAGTACGCGACGGACAGACGACGACGCGAACAAGGAGGACCAGTACGCGACGGACAGACATGGACCCGAACCTACGAGTCATCCCTGCCCTCATAGCAGTACACCTCCTCTACAGGTTACGACGCAGACGCCGCAGAAGGTCAGAATAACTAAGGGAGGGGGGAAAGTGGGGTGGGGTGGGGGTGGCACGACCAGGGCAGGCCACAAAACAACCACATAAGTCACACACCACACATGGCCTGGACATACCTGACTCCCATGCCCTGGTCACCACGAGGGGGTGGGGGCGTGTCCTGATAAGCCAGCGACCGCCACAACGGAAGTCCGTCACCACGCGAACCGGCAACACAACCAGACAGGTACGTCCCGTACCCACGCCTGAAGAGCGTGGGTACGAGTCGGACCACGCCCACACACGTCACCCCAACAATGGCGGGACGGATCGCACCCACGTGGCAAAGGCCTGGGTACGGGCCGCACAAACATCACATAGCGTGGGGACGGATATGTACGGACCCTACCCCCACCCCGTATGCAAGGAGCGTACCCCCCAGCCCAACAGTGCAAGTACGACCCGTACCCCCACCCGCGTATGCATGGAGCGTACCCCCACCCCAACAGTGTAAGTTCGACCCGTACCCTCACCCGCGTATGCATGCAGCGTACCCCCCATGCCAACAGTGTAAGTACGACTCGAACCCCCACCCACGAATGCAAGGAGCGTACCCCCCAGCCCAACAGTGTAAGTACGACCCGTACCCCCACCCGCGAATGCAAGGATCGTACCCCCCAGCCCAACAGTGTAAGTACGACCCGTACCCCCAACCGCGAATGCAAGGAGCGTACCCCCCAGCCCAACAGTGCAAGTACGACCCGTACCCCCACCCGCGTATGCAAGGAGCGTACCCCCCATGCCAACAGTGTAAGAACGACTCGAACCCCCACCCACGAATGCAAGGAGCGTACCCCCCAGCCCAACAGTGTAAGTACGACCCGTACCCCCACCCGCGTATGCAAGGAGCGTACCCCCATGCCAACAGTGTCAGTACGACCCGTACCCCGACCCGCGGACGTACGGAGCGTACCCCCACCCCAACAGTGTAAGTTCGACCCGTACCCTCACCCGCGTATGCATGGAGCGTACCCCCCATGCCAACAGTGTAAGTACGACTCGAACCCCCACCCACGAATGCAAGGAGCGTACCCCCCAGCCCAACAGTGTAAGTACGACCCGTACCCCCACCCGCAAATGCAAGGAGCGTACCCCCCAGCCCAACAGTGTAAGTACGACCCGTACCCCCACCCGCGTATGCAAGGAGCGTACCCCCCATGCCAACAGTGTCAGTACGACCCGTACCCCCACCCACGAATGCAAGGAGCGTACCCCCCAGCCCAACAGTGTAGGTTCGACCCGTACCCTCACCCGCGTATGCATGGAGCGTACCCCCATGCCAACAGTGTAAGTACGACTCGAACCCCCACCCACGAATGCAAGGAGCGTACCCCCCAGCCCAACAGTGTAAGTACGACCCGTACCCCCACCCGCAAATGCAAGGAGCGTACCCCCCAGCCCAACAGTGTAAGTACGACCCGTACCCCCACCCGCGTATGCAAGGAGCGTACCCCCCATGCCAACAGTGTCAGTACGACCCGTACCCCCACCCGCGGACGTACGGAGCGTACCCCCACCCCAACAGTGTAAGTTCGACCCGTACCCTCACCCGCGTATGCATGGAGCGTACCCCCCATGCCAACAGTGTAAGTACGACTCGAACCCCCACCCACGAATGCAAGGAGCGTACCCCCCAGCCCAACAGTGTAAGTACGACCCGTACCCCCACCCGCAAATGCAAGGAGCGTACTCCCCAGCCCAACAGTGTAAGTACGACCCGTACCCCCACCCGCGTATGCAAGGAGCGTACCCCCATGCCAACAGTGTCAGTACGACCCGTACCCCCACCCGCGGACGTACGGAGCGTACCCCCACCCCAACAGTGTAAGTTCGACCCGTACCCTCACCCGCGTATGCATGGAGCGTACCCCCCATGCCAACAGTGTAAGTACGACTCGAACCCCCACCCACGAATGCAAGGAGCGTACCCCCCAGCCCAACAGTGTAAGTACGACCCGTACCCCCACCCGCAAATGCAAGGAGCGTACCCCCCAGCCCAACAGTGTAAGTACGACCCGTACCCCCACCCGCGAATGCAAGGAGCGTACCCCCCAGCCCAACAGTGCAAGTACGACCCGTACCCCCACCCGCAAATGCAAGGAGCGTACCCCCCAGTCCAACAGTGTAAGTACGACCCGTACCCCCACCCGCGAATGCAAGGAGCGTACCCCCCAGCCCAACAGTGTAAGTACGACCCGTACCCCCACCCGCGAATGCAAGGAGCGTACCCCCCATGCCAACAGTGTAAGTACGACCCGTACCCACACCCGCGGACGTACGGAGCGTACCCCCACCACACCAGTGTCAGTAGACTCGTACCCTCACCTCGAATGCATTGTGCGTACCCCCACCGTGTATGTGCCAAGCGCACATATCCTGAAATCGGAGGTGTGTGTGCAGAGTCCACCCAGCAGTGCCCTGAGACAGGAGGGGTGGGTGTGGAGTCCTCCCAGCAGTGCCCTGAGACAGGAGGGGTGGGTGCCTATCACTCCCAGCAGTGCCCTGAGACAGGAGGGGTGGGTGTGGAGTCCTCCCAGCAGTGCCCTGACACAGGAGGGGTGGGTGCAGAGTCCTCCCAGCAGTGCCCTGAGACAGGAGGGGTGGGTGTGGAGTCCTCCCAGCAGTGCCCTGACACAGGAGGGGTGGGTGTGGAGTCCTCCCAGCAGTGCCCTGAGACAGGAGGGGTGGGTGCAGAGTCCTCCCAGCAGTGCCCTGAGACAGGAGGGGTGGGTGCCCATCACTCCCAGCAGTGCCCTGAGACAGGAGGGGTGTAACACATGTGTGTGAGGCCAGAATTATCCACATGCATACTGGCTACAAGGGAACATGTCCCCATGAACTCATGTCAACAGACTCCACACACAAGTACAGTGATCACCAAGGATGCCACGATTGTCGCAGGTGGAGACATGGCCCTGCATGCATGGCCAAAGTAGAAGGGCTCCGTCACACACACAGCTCATGTAGACACAGCTCTGCGCTAAACATTGGGAACACCCTGCAGGGAAGAAAGCTGGGTACACAGAGGAAGGAATACACCCTGGGACAAGTGCACCATGCAGTAACTGCTTACATGAACAAAGAAAGTTAGCCAACACCTTGTGATGGCACACAGATCACAGGGTCCCACCAATGAGCAGTACACTACTACATATCCCACACACCCAAACCCTTACACACCACCCAAAACCATGTAGCAGCCCCACCAACACCAATACCAGCATAGCAGTAGTGTGATAATGAAAACAAAATTAAGCTTTATTCAGCATGAGCACAATGTCCGTGGATCGCAGGCAGTTCAATCTTCACAAAGCCCATAGGGCAGTCAATGATTCTCAGCTGGATGGGGGACACAGTGGGATGCGTGTCCCCTACCTTGCCTGCACAGTCAAATGGCATCGTCTTCCACACTGGTGAGGGCATCAGGGGGGGGGGAAGCAACAGGCACCGCAGGGACATCAGGGCAAAGGGGCGGCGTTGTGGGTGCAGGGATGGAGGACTCCACCACAGGGGGTGGGTCAGTGCCAAAGGCGGAGGCCAGGATGGCACTACACACCTTTGCAAGGTCCTCCAGGGAGTCCCCTGCACCCGAAGGGACCTCAGGCCCCAAGGAGGGGGGGGTCAGAGGGATGGGTCGCAGCGCCACCGGGGGAGGGTGGAGACAGGGGGGGAGACTCAACCACCCTGACCGGGGACCTCCTTGACCGCTTGCGTGGTGGTGTAACTGTGGGGCTCAGGGACAGAGCGGCCATGAAGGAGTCCTTGGGGGAGATGTGGCCAGGAGAGCTGATGGGAGGGGATTTGGAGGGAGTGGACTGGGTGGAATGCGGACTCCCACTATGGCTGCGTGTCACACGTTTGCCCCCCGACCCAGTGGGTGTGCCTACCTCACCCTGTGTGTGCGTGTCAGGAGGAGTGCGGTGGACCTTCCCTGCTGGTGTGGTGCCCGTGTCCGTTGATGTGGGTGCATGCCGACGTCTGGGTGTACGTGTGACAGGCATGGGAGTGGGAAGTGTGGATGGGGCAGGGGTAGGTGGGGGGAGGTCGCGCTGCAGGAGACCCACTGCTGCAGTCAGTGTGGAGTCGATGGACCTCAGCAAGTTGCGTTGGTCAGCCTGCGATGAATGAATGCCCTCCAAGAAAGCCTCGATGTTGGTGAGGGTTTTGCCGTGGGCATGGAGGACATTAAGGATCGCAGCCTGACCAACCTGCAGTTGCCGCTGGATGTCCACAGACTCTGCATTGGTGGCAGCAGTGGAGACAGGGGCAGGGGGTGCGGTGCCTGGCAGGAAGGAGACATGCTGTGACCGGGCACGCTGGGAAGGGACACGAGCAAGTGGGAGGCGGCTGGTGGAAACTGAGGGGGCGGTGCGAGGTGTTGTTCCGCTGTCAGCTGCTGGTGCAGCCTCCGCCCACTCGGAGACATCGTCCCCGGACCTGTCAGCTTCGTAGTCTGATGTGCCAGTCGACAGGTCCTCGGCCACACTCTCCTCCGCCTCTGTACCACTCGATGTGCCAGACCCGATGTCACGGCTGGCACTGGTGCTCGGTCCCTCCGCCTGGTCTGTGTCCATGTCTCCCTCTGTGTAGAGACAGAAATTAATCAGACACCTGTACACATCTGTCACATGAGTCCAATCTACATAGGTAACATTGCATGGCCTGAAAAGGAAGATCCCTAACATCTACTGAACAGGGTACCGATGTAGGGCATGAAACACACAGTTGGTTGAGCCACCATGCCACTGAAATACCATGGAGAGCATGAGACAATAGCTAAACACAGGAAAAGGAGTCTGACATAGCACCCAGGCCCTGGGGACAATCCAGCACTGCATCTGCACCACACAGCGTTGGCGAAAATACCGATGACCAGGGACCATATCCATGAACTTGAGACACATGCTGCATAGGTAATGCTGAAAACATGCACAACATGACTCTGTCACTGCACATTGCGTGTGTGTCCAGACACATCACACACTGCCCAGACCCAGCAAGTGGTAATCAGGATTTAACACATAGGCATTGCCCGCCCCAACAAGACCCTACACGAGGCAAATTGTTGAGACACAGGTGGCACCAACATCTCATAGTCTGGGTGATACACACAGGGGCAGGCAAAAAGCAAGATTGGACGCCAAACAGCCAAGGTGCGCCTGTACAAATAATGAGGTACCAGTGCCCATCCTCAGATGAGTATAACAAGACACACAGGCACTGGCAACTGTGAGTATGAAGAAGGACAATCAGGTCAGGCTGCACAGTGGACACCTGTACAAAATAGCACGTCTATATACATGGTGACAGGGGACAATGGCACAGAGCACAACTTACGCTGTAGACACTGACAGTGGCCACGTTTATGATGACACATACACCACTGAGGAAAAGGTGCCCCAGGGGACAGTAGTGGGCACGCAACTACATGCTACTGAATGGTAATGACTGCAACACACGTCACCATCCCTGCACTATGTGTATCGCACACTCATGCACATCATGTCACAGGCCACTACATGGGACATGCGCGCTGTAAGGCATGACACATGAGAGACCAACTCCCATGTCTGGAGTCAGCATCAGTGCCAACTGACATGGAACCCACATGCAGTGAACTTGACAGTGCACAGGCAATGTCCCACAACCTGTTACACACCACCCCCACACATGATGCTACAGACATTGTTCCCGTGGACAAAGCGCCAGCCTACATTACCCTGTGAAGGAGTGACTACACACAGACCAGGGAACACATTGCAAGGAGGGGAAGGGTGGCAGGGGCACAGCGCTATACTGGGGCAAACAGGATCTGCACAGCACCTTTAAACCCTGCCAGTGAATTCATGCTACTGTGCCCTTACAAATGCCGGTGACACACAACAAACACACATGTACCTACCCCCTTCCGGCTGCTGCATCGCCTGTAAGCGCCTCTCCAGGTCTGGAAAGACCACCGGCAGCACACGCCTGTGGAGGTGGCTCAGACGGCGGCGGCCGCGGTTCTTGTGGCTCTCAGGTGAGTCCCCCAGCAGGAGCCGTGCAATCCTCCGCGTCCAGCACCGGATATCCTGCCAGCGTTTCCTCACCTGGGGCAGGCTCCGCCTCCGACCATCCACACCCCTCACGGCACTGACGGCGGTCAGCCAGATCTGCTCCTTGGCAGTGGCGCCTACCTGTGAGGAGGAACAAGTGACACCACATCAATACACCAGCCACATGTCACAGAGAGACATATGGGTACAAATTAGCTGGTTACAACAAGGCATGTCATGCAGCCAACGCATTGCACCTTTGTCATAGGGACATCATCCCCTGGTGAGGGAAAAAGCACTACGTGCCACAGTGGGTACACAGGTGGAATGATGGCAATGTCACAATCAATGATCAAGGCTCACACTGTGCATCACACCCACCCCTCCTGTCTCAGGGCACTGCTGTGAGTGATAGGCCCCCACCCCTCCTGTCTCAGGGCACTGCTGGGAGGACTCTGCACACACCCCTCCTGGCTCAGGGCACTGCTGTGAGTTCTAGGCCCCCACCCCTCCTGTCTCAGGGCACTGCTGTGAGTGATAGGCCCCCACCCCTCCTGTCTCAGGGCACTGCTGGGAGACATCAGGCACCCCCCCCCTGGGACCCCCCCGACAGTACATGGCATGTGTGTTACACCTGGACGCAATGGCAGAAGTCACAGTCACCACATAGGGACAGTCTGTGGCAGTGGCCTATGCACTCACCTGATACCCTGGTCGCCCATACAGCATGGAGTACTGTGGGAGGATCACATCCAGCAGAGCCATGTTCTCCTCCAGGGTGAATGGCTGTGTCCTCTCCACAGCCCTTGACATGGTTCCAGGGAATCAGTAGCAGCAGCTGGGTCGACGAATGCAAAGATGTGCAGGCAAGTGCTCCCTCATGGGACCTGGCTACCTTATATGTGCCCTTCTGCCCAGTCTCATGCACAGGAGTACAGAGAGATTGGTCACTCACATTTGCATCCTATGTTTCCACCAATCCCTACAAACCTAGCAGTCTGTGGGTTCTCTATCGGTTTCATTCTCCTGCATGATGTCAGCCCCACAAACACATTGCAACAAAGTAGACAAATTCCAACTGACTTCTGCTGTGCACCTTCCAGAACAATTTCGAATTTTGAACTTGGTCTCCATGACAACCAGCATGCATGTAGGCCTTAATACTTGTCCCCTATGTAATTTGGAGCATCACACACAGGTACGGTGCGTGTGGGGGCCCTAGGGCACCCCAAATGCATGGCAACGGCCCGTACATGCATGCCTACGCTCTCCATCACTATGGGTCTGCACGCGTATGCGTACCCGTAGTGGTACGGACCATACACTCGCATCTACGCTCTCCATCACTATGGGTCTGCACGCGTATGCGTACTCGTAGTGATAGTGAGCGTAGATGTGAGTGTACGGTCCGTACCACTACGGGTACGCATACGCGTGCAGACCCATAGTGATAGTGAGCGTAGATGCGAGTGTACGGTCCGTACCACTACGGGTACGCATACGCGTGCAGACCCATAGTGATAGTGAGCGTAGATGCGAGTGTACGGTCCGTACCACTACGGGTACGCATAC
This sequence comes from Triturus cristatus, assembly GCF_964204655.1. NCBI lineage: Eukaryota > Metazoa > Chordata > Amphibia > Caudata > Salamandridae > Triturus > Triturus cristatus. Next base: position 244,520,791 of record NC_140595.1, read on the forward strand.
GCGTGCAGACCCATAGTGATAGTGAGCGTAGATGCGAGTGTACGGTCCGTACCACTACGGGTACGCATACGCGTGCAGACCCATAGTGATAGAGAGCGTAGATGTGAGTGTACGGTCCGTACCACTACGAGTACGCATACGCGTGCAGACCCATAGTGATAGTGAGCGTAGATGTGAGTGTACGGTCCGCACCACTACGGGTACGCATACGCGTGCAGACCCATAGTGATAGGGCCGTACACTCGCATCTACGCTCTCTATCACTATGGGTCTGCACGCGTATGCGTACTCGTAGTGGTACGGACCGTACACTCACATTTACGCTCTCCATCACTATGGGTCTGCACGCGTATGCGTACCCGTAGTGGCACGGACCGTACACTCGCATCTACGCTCGCCATCACGATGGGTACACATACGGCAGCACTCCCACAGTGATTTGGGAACATGCACAGGCCCTCTCAGCAGCAGTACGGCGGATTTTACACATCACTGTGGTGATAGGCGACACACATGTAGGAATAGGGCGGACATACTTGTCCATGGATGGACATACTTGTCCAGGAATGGACATCAAGGCATCGTCTGTGCATTACCACATGTGTGGGGCACAGGTGTCACAGGCTGTGATGTGGAACATGCCTCCTGAGTGGAGAAGGCACCAGATGTATGATGAGATGTGTACATGTGTACTGTGTGAGGGTGCAATGTGTGCCAGGCATGCCCTTGACTCCTTTGACATGTGTGCATGTGGGACTGCGCACTTGGGGTGAGCGTCACTGGCATGGCACGGACACCAACACACGGAAGTGTCCCATGATGCCCGGTACAGGGGTCATGACACATGACTTATCACTACCCACAGTGCACAATGTGACTATGCCATATATGTGTCCGGGATTTACATCAGGTTGATGTTGTAGCACCCTCAAAAGCTGCAGCCGTTGCAGCAACCAACATGTGGCTGTGTGTAGATTGTCATTGCACACTGTTCCCAACACCATGCCACATGTGTTATCGGATGTGAGGTGCACATGTATGCAAGGGACACGGAGTAGCGTGACAAGGCCATGTCAGCAAACTCACAAGGAATGTGTGGTGAGTCATGACATGTGCACCTTCATGGCAAGGTGTGTGGGCTGGACTAGTGTAATGTCATGTGACCTGTGGCTCAAGTGTTCCGCTGCCAGTCTCTGCAATCGGCATCACACTTCTGCTGATTTGTGGGTGTATGTCACTCCTGTCTTGCGTCGGGCAGTGCACTTGCACTGGGACATAGCTATTTCCATGGCGTGGCATGGGGAGGTTCTCAATCACCGTGTGTAGCTGGGTCTTGGAAGGAGTGTCACCTTGCATCCATACGTGTCCTGGGCATGTAGCACATGCCTGACTTCCTATGTGGCATGTGTGTATTGCCAGATTTACATGTGCTCAGTAGACATGAGTTGTTCTCGTAGTGCACTCACTCTTCCTTGTCACTTCCAAATTACTGCAGAGCGCCTCCTGTTGCCCGAAGAATTCCAGACTTGGCCACCATGCAGGAGAATGACAGGATCCGGCTCTACCGCTTCACCCAACCGTTGATTCTGGAGCTGACGGCGAGACTGGCACCACACCTGCAACCGCAGCACAGGTATCCTACGGCACTGACACCCCAGCTGAAGGTAATGGCTGCCCTACATTTCCTTGCCACGGGTACCTTCCAAAATACCATAGCTCATGTTGGTGACATGTCCCAGAGCATGTTCAGCGGTGTGCTGCATGATTTCTTGGAGGCCATGTTGATTCACCTGGATGACTTCATCAAGTTCCCAACCCCTGAACAGATGACTGAGGTCAAGCGTGGTTTCTATGCCCTGGGAGGGATGCCCCATGTCATTGGGTCCATAGATGGGACACATGTAGGTTTGGTACCACCACACGCACGGGAGGTGGCGTACCGCAATCGGAAGCACTACCACTCCATCAATGCCCTTGTGGTGTGTCTGTCCAACATGGTGATTTCACATGTCTGTGCTCGTTTCCCAGGATCAGCACACGATGCCTACATCATGAGGCGTAGCGGGATGCCTGATATGATGATGCAGCTGCGCAACGAACGAGCATGTGTTGTTGGTGGGTACAGTCTGTCTGTCCTGTATTCTGTTTGGCCGAGCAGCACTACCGCTTCGCCAGTTCTAACGATATCCATGTGCTTTCCATTTAGGGGACGCTGGCTATCCCAACATGCCTTGGCTGCTGACACCTCTCCGCAACCCCATCACGCCGGCCCAGCTCCGCTACAACACCGCCCATGGCCGGACAAGGCGAGTGATAGAGAGGACGTTTGGCATGCTGAAGAGCCGATTCCGGTGCCTCCACAAGACCGGCGGCGCACTCCCATATGCCCCGGCAAAGGTTTGCAAGATCTTCATGGTCTGCTGCATGCTGCACAACATGGCAGTTGAAAGAGCTGTGCCACTCATCCTGAATCAACATGACGAGGACCATCCACCCGTGGAGGACGAAGGGCTTGGCAATGGGGCTAGTGATGTGGAGGATGTGGAGCCGCAAGAGGACATCCGGACTCGGCTCATACGCGACTTCTTTGCTTAGTGGTGAGTACCAGTGTCTGAGTGTGCACGCCTTGGTCCCCGTGTGGCATGTGTTGTGATGCGTGTCTCCACCTGCATGTATGGCACGTGACTCAGAGGTGTGTGTGGGTGTGTCACTGGAGTGATGGTGGCAGTGATGGTAGTATTTCCCCACTCATAATTGTGACCTAGCATTTTTTCATCCATACATGTGTCGAGTCAATGCACATGCAAGTGGCTGTGCTTTTTGTGGCTGACTTCTTGTGTGTCTCTCTTCCCCAGGTACCTGCGCATGCCGTCTTCTGGTTGCATTGTTGTGGCACTGCTATTCCTCATGGACATGGCATCGTGGGCTGACTCAGCGTTACAGGCACGGACACGTTTGGTAGTCTCCATGGGGTAAGGGATGCATCTGGGGTGTATTGGGTGTGGCAGTTGTTCACGATGTGTGCACACTGCCCCGGTCGGGGTTTGGTTCCTCTGCAGACATGTGGCATCCCCATGGGACACGACATGCAGCTGGGTACACCTGAATAGATGGGCTGCCTGGTTGTCAGTCATCAGTGATGGGATAGTGGATTGTGATGAAGGCATCAATGTGTGTGACACTGCCCTCGGACACATACGGTTAACATTGTCTTGACATGGCGTGGGACTTCCACATCAGCGGATGTATGGTGTATGGCAGTCTCTCCGTGAGCAGCTGTGGGTATTTAGCTGTTAGCCGACACTTGTGTGCCAGTTCCATGGCTATCACGCATTTGTGCTGCAGAAGGGGGGTGCCAGTGTTTGAGCCACATGTTACTCCACATGATGTGTTCATGTGTACTTCAAGTTGCCTCTGCAATCCCAAAAACATGACTATTAAAGGTGTCCCTATGCCTCCAAGGTGCCTCTTCTCAGTCAATGCTGGTGTGTTGGCACGGTGCATCCTGCATGTCTGGCATGGTATTCCCTGATTGTGGCTATGTGTCAATGTGTCGAGTGGCAAGATGCAAGCTGTGTGTGTGTGCTGAGACTGTGTATTGGGCATGATGTCCATGACTGTGTGGGTATTGTGACATGTGCCATCCCCATGCATCCAACGTTGTCCATGACCCCATTCTCTGCATCCACCGGACTCAAGCTTGCAGGACATGGTTCTGCCACCTGTCTACACGTACCTGGGTGCCCCCCAGGACACGGGCCAGGATCCCTGACCTCTGCGCATGACTGTTGCTGTACTCAATGTGTCTGTCAGCACGGTTGTTCGGCCACCCCCTCAGCTGGTTCTGACCATCACGGGTGTGTATGGTGCTCCATGTCTGTCTTGCCTAAAAAACTGTGACCCATGTGTCCTGTGCCAGACTCAGGCCCCAGGGTGTGGATGGTTGAAGTGAACAGATGACTCAGGCATGTTTAGACTGTACAAGACACATGTTAGGTAATAATGCTACCAGCAGGCATCTACTCTTAATAGTGTGATTTATTATTGGGGGGGGGGGGGACAAAGTGAGGGGCTTTCCGGGATTAGGGAATCCAAAGTTCAGTAGGGGAGTTGGTGTCCTTGCCATTGGAAATCCTCAGAGTCCATGCCACAGTCTTTGTCAACATTGGTCAGCCAGTGACCAGCAGGGCCATGTGGCAGAGAATGTCTCTTGATGCTGTGATGCTGTTGCTCCAGTGGGCCAGGTGCCAGGCCAGGTGTCCTGGGAGATGGTGATGTAGCAGCCACCCTCACGGTCCTTTCCGTGGACGACCCGGCTTCCTGCGGGGAACCTCAGCAGCAGGCCGTGACGACGTCTGGGATGCTCCGTCGGATGTTTCCTCCTCCTCCTCATGATCCCTCCCTGTGGGTGGTGATGTTCTCCGCCTTCTGGCACAGGGAGGGTCGGCCATGGTGTCGGCCATCCGACGGAGTTCAGCGTGAATCCCCTGGGACGCCGTCACTTGCTCAGCCTGTCTGTCCTCCATCCTCCGTTGGTGTAGCTGTAGACAGGCTATTAGCTCCGCATGTTGCTGGGCCTGCTGGACCTTGATCCCCTCGAGGACGGACACAACCTGGGCCATGCCCGTGGTGTCCTGCCGGTATGAGTCCAGGATGTTACGGACATGGGAAAATACCGGATCCCCAGCCAACTGGTCAGGCTCGCGCCTCCGCCGTCCTCCACTCCCACCACCCCTGCCCACTTGCGTCTGGCCTGCACTTGTGGGCACATCGGGTCTCCGGGACCCCTGAGGGGTGGCATTGGCGTTGTCGCCTGCCTCCTCCTGGGTGCCCGGGACACCGTGTCCCTCCTGGCGAGCCTGGCTGCATTGTGGTGTTGGGGCAGGGATCCTGGGTGTCTCCTGGGATGTGGCAGGAGTGGGGGTGGTGGTTGGCACGGTTGTACCTGACGCAGGTGCTGCAGGTGGTTGGACACCAGAGGGGCCAGGTCGGTCGGGGTCGTCCGCAGAGTGGTGAGAGTGGTCGCTGCCGGTGGGATCGGTCTCCTGCAGATCCGGGTCCTGTGAGTGTTCCCCCCCAGTGTTGGGGGGTGCAGCACGACGTTGACCTGTGTGTGAGAGAGAAAATGTTAATTTGGATCCATGCAACATCCATGTTTCATCCGTTACAAAGTTGGCACATTTCCTCTTGGAATTAGGATCTGTCTTGCATTCCACTCACAGTGCACTTGTGCATGTGTGTGTCCCTTGGGCACCAATTTGGCCCCTTTAACTATGTGTGGCACAGTCTTACTTGCTGCGTCAAGTGTGACTGCAGTCAGCAGTGGAGTGTGCATGTGTGCCGAGCTATGCATTTGCGCCTTCCTTGTAGCACTGTACATGTGCACATGGAGTGGATCCACACACTTATATGATGCAGGTGGCTGTCCTTGTGCTCGTGTACAGGTTGTGACATGGCCCTGCGTTTTGCCATGATGAAGAGGGGGGGTTCTGGCACTGGCCACCCTTGTCTACATGCACGCAGTCCACCTGCTGACGAGCAGACATTCCCACACACCAAAGGACTGATTTGCTCTCCCTGTGTCTCCCTCCTTCTCTGTCCCCCTCTCCCTCCCTCTCTGTCCCCCTCTCCCTCCCTCTGTGTGTCAGCCTCCTCCCTGTGTCCATCTTCCTGTGTCTCCCTCCCTCTCTGTCCCCCTCTCCCTCCCTCTCTGTCCCCCTCTCCCTCCCTCTGTGTGTCAGCCTCCTCCCTCTGTCCATCTTCCTGTGTCTCCCTCCCTCTCTGTCCCCCTCTCCCTCCCTCTCTGTTCCCCTCTCCCTCCCTCTGTGTGTCAGCCTCCTCCCTCTGTCCGTCTCCCTCCCTCTCAGTCCCCCTCTCCCTCCCTCTGTGTCCCCCTCTCCCTCCCTCCGTGTGTCACCCTCTGTCACCTTGGCCCAGCTTCCTGGGCACACACTGTTAGCAGATCTTTGAGTGGCCCTTGGCCTGTTGATGTGAGTTTGTTTCTGATCTCCAGGCACCCATTTTGTCTGCTGTGTGTCTGTGCGCTGCTGCTGTGGTGGTGTGTGCTGCCACTCTTTCACACTGTTGGCTGTTCATTAGCTGCTGGCATGTGCAAAACAGTGCCTTCACCCCCATGTGTTGATGCAAGGCGTCCGCCATTTGCTGGCAAGTCATTCCTGTGTTGGGACACAGTGTTTGTCTGCCTGTGACCTAGGCCATATGGGCAGAGGGCATTGTTGTCTGCTTTGGAGTCGCACTATGTGATTCTTGGTGCCCAGCCTCCCGACATCCGGGTTACCGTGTCATGTGTTGTTGTCTTCTGTGGCCTGTGACTTGACATTGTCCAGCTGGGTGCATGGGGCATGGTGGCAGCAGTGGCATGTGCCTGCTCATGGAGTGTGGTTGAGTAATGCGATGGCTTGTGGTGGTTGCGTGCCTGTTATTAATTTTGGTTGTGGTTGCAGTTCCCCCCATGTGAGGTGCGTTGTTTGTGTACTCACCCGGGTCTCGGAGTCCTTCTACTCCTTCAACTGCCTCCACCGGCAGTATGGCCATCACCCTCTCCTCCCAGGGATGGTACTGTACGGCTCTGCGGGAGGGCCCTCCTCCGGTGGCGTTGGCCTGGTCGTGTTCCTCCTGTCTCTTGGCTCTGACCCTCCTCCGCAGATCGTACCACCTGTTCTGGCAATCCTGCTTGGTCCTCCTGGTGTCCGCAACAGCATTCACAGCATCGACGATGGTCTGCCACATGGCTGTTTTGGCTGCCTGGCTGGTGCTTCTGACCAATGTTCCAAAGATCTGTGGCTCGACTCTGAGGATTTGATCAACAAGGACCTCCAACTCTCGGTGACTGAACTTTGGATTCTTGGTAGTGGGCATGGTGAGGGGTGTGGGTGGGGATGGTGTGGGTGTGGGGGGTGTGTGGATGTTGGGGGGGGGGTGTGGATGGTTGTGTGTGTGTGTGAATGTGATGAGAGGGTGTTTGTGAGGGTGGTCGTGTGAAGGTGTGCAAGTGTAAGATGTGGTGTCGCTTGTAGTCTGGTTCTGTGGTGTCTGGCAGCAGTGGGTCTGTTGCAAAGGCTCATGGTTTGTGTGTGTGGGCCCTTTTCATTGGTCCATGGGTGGGTGTGGCAGTGTTTGAATTTTGGGTGGGTGTGTTATAAGGAGTGGTGGTGTATTGGGCCTCTGTTTGTTTTTGACAGTTGCAGGTCAGTGATTGTGTTATTTTAGTGGTTGTTGGCCATGTTTAGTGGCTGTGTGCCTTTCGAATGGTGTATTGTTGAGTTGTTTTGTTTTGTCCTTGTTGTGTACGTGCGTTTTGAGCGTGTGTACGGTGTGTACATGGGCCATTTGGTTGTACGATTTGGTCCTTGTGTGTGGCTTTGTACGACTCGTACATGCGGTTGTGATGTTGGGGCATGGGGTGCGCTCCGTACTTAGGAGGTTGTGTTGGGGGTGCGCCAGGAACGTACTGGGGTGGGGGTACGACTGGAACGTACTGGGGTGTGGGTACGACTGGAACGTACTGGGGTGTGGGTAGACGGGGCTATGACACGTCCTGGGGTGGGGGTGTGGCTCGCACGTACTGGGGTGTAGGTACACGGGGGGTACGACACGTACTGGGGTGTAGGTACACGGGGGGTACGACACGTACAGGGGTGGGGGGGTGTCCATGGACGATGGTACGACACGTACTGGGGTGGGGGGGTGTACATTGACGGTGGTACGACACGTACTGGGGTGGGGGTACGACTGGAACGTACTGGGGTGTGGGTAGACGGGGCTATGACACGTCCTGGGGTGGTGGTGTGGCTCGCACGTACTGGGGTGTAGGTACACGGGGGGTACGACACGTACTGGGGTGTAGGTACACGGGGGGTCCGACACGTACAGGGGTGGGGGGGTGTCCATGGACGATGGTACGACACGTACTGGGGTGGGGGGGTGTACATTGACGGTGGTACGACACGTACTGGGGTGGGGGTACAACTGGAACGTACTGGGGTGTGGGTAGACGGGGCTATGACACGTCCTGGGGTGGTGGTGTGGCTCGCACGTACTGGGGTGTAGGTACACGGGGGGTGCGACACGTACTGGGGTGGGGGTACGACTGGAACGTACTGGGGTGTGGGTAGACGGGGCTATGACACGTCCTGGGGTGGGGGTGTGGCTCGCACGTACTGGGGTGTAGGTACACGGGGGGTACGACACGTACTGGGGTGGGGGTACGACTGGAACGTACTGGGGTGTGGGTAGACGGGGCTATGACACGTCCTGGGGTGGGGGTGTGGCTCGCACGTACTGGGGTGTAGGTACACGGGGGGTACGACACGTACAGGGGTGGGGGGGTGTCCATGGACGATGGTACGACACGTACTGGGGTGGGGGGGTGTACATTGACGGTGGTACGACACGTACTGGGGTGGGGGTACGACTGGAACGTACTGGGGTGTGGGTAGACGGGGGGTACGACACGTACAGGGGTGGGGGGGTGTACATTGACGGTGGTACGACACGTACTGGGGTGTGGGTACGACTGGAACGTACTGGGGTGTGGGTAGACGGGGCTATGACACGTCCTGGGGTGGGGGTGTGGCTCGCACGTACTGGGGTGTAGGTACACGGGGGGTACGACACGTACAGGGGTGGGGGGTGTCCATGGACGATGGTACGACACGTACTGGGGTGGGGGGGTGTACATTGACGGTGGTACGACATGTACTGGGGTGGGGGTACGACTGGAACGTACTGGGGTGTGGGTAGACGGGGGGTACGACACGTACAGGGGTGGGGGGGTGTACATTGACGGTGGTACGACACGTACTGGGGTGTGGGTACGACTGGAACGTACTGGGGTGTACCTAGACGGGTGGGGGTATACATATACGGGGGGTACGTGTCGGACGTACGGGGGCTGGGGGGAGTGTTGGGCGCGTATGCGGGCACATGTCTCCATGGTTGCTGTAGGAGTTCGGTGCGGACGGTGTTTTTTCCATACGGTTGTAACCTCGGACGCACGGGATGGATCGTGATTCCTAGGTCGGACTTGGTTTTTCACGTTTGTAAGGTAAATCGTCCGAGGACGTGTCGGACACATTTTCCGACCCGGGGACGTGTGGGGAATGATTCCCAGTGCGGTTCGTATGGACTTTTTACCATGCGAATCGTGATTGCCAGTTCGTACGGCACTTGTACGATTCGTACGGTAAAAAGACCCGATACGAGTCGCACGGGGGAATTTTTTACCGGATCGTGATCGGCACCTAAGTGCAGCAGCCCAGGTGATGCTGCAAATATGACAGTGGCTACTGTCCAACATAATTCCTAGGTCTACTATGAAATTCCGCCCAATGCAATGGCATTGGGACTGGCACCCTTTCTAGAGTACCAAGAGACCAACAATACTGAAAATGACTCAAGATGTTTCTCATAAGATTTTTCAATCCCTTTTACAATTCTTCATTGTTGGGGATTGCTTTGTGCTTGTCAGTGGTTCAGTGACAAGTATATGTTTCCTCAGTGGTCCTTTGACTTGATCACTCTAAGAACTTTTCTTTTAATCATGGGGTTGTCAACAATATTCATAATTCTACTGCCACTTAACAGACATTATGTTCCTACAGGAACAATTGCATCCACTGTGGTTCATGAACGACAGCATCACCCATCGTTCCACTGCCCCTGAAGAGGTTTCTTTGCTGCAAACATTACAGCCAATCCGGTGCCCTACAGCATAGCCGTGGAAAAGGTTCCATGTCAGATTATGGGACCTTGACCTACTGACACATTGCAATTGCTTTATGTGATAAAGGTTTCAATGAATGATGTTATAATACCTGGTTCTCTGTCAGATGATTGGGGCATTGAGGCGATTAATAGAATGATATCTGATTTGCAGGTATATGCTACTTTGAATAATGAAAATCCTTATTTCAATTTAGCAAACTACAAATAAATGTATAGTTTTCACTATGCACATTACTTCATACATAGGACTAGTTATTGTAGAGAAGTTCACAATTGCACCCAATGGGAACATTGGGGCTCTGCCTCCTGAGAGCCATTTCAATTTCCTAAAAAAATTCTCTTACTTTCAGAGTGCTGACAGGTCACAGCCTTCTGTCTTACACAGAAGCCACAGCTTCTGAAAAATCTAATCACTACCAACAATCTGATTTACTCCACCAACGTTAGTCAAACTCTGGCTAGTATTGGAAATGCAGATGTTGATGATAAAAAGCATTTGGGGAACCAAATGCTGGCAGATCCAAGGTAACTGGCCTTATTTAAAGCCTGTTAAAATTTCCAAAAGAAATGATCCTTCTAAACAAAACTACCCAGCAGACTCTGTGATTCAGAACAATGAAGGATTTAAAGAAAGCTTCTTCTCCAAAAGTCAATTTGACTGTGTTCACTAATTGGCAATTTCATATGAACAGGTCTGAAATAGTCATAAATAATATGATACAGAACGGAACCTATAACTCAGTAAAATGTTCTGTTGTAGGTTTGGCCTTATAATTCAACAGCATGCATGCAGCGTTTCTTTTCCAATACTCCTGGACCCAAACGTAGTCGTCCTGATCCACGTTATGATATACAAACACCTGCAGTGGTTACCACATACAATGTAGGCAGGTTATGCCAATGACGACAAGAACATCTTGGTCTCTCAGCTTTGAAAGAACTTTTCTCTTCCATTATTGAAAATATGGATTTATCGGACTTCCTTCTGGGTTAACATCCAAGAGAAATAAGATTCTTGGCTACAGAAATATATGCCATCTAAAATGAATTAAATATCCTGAAAAGGAATCTGCTAAAGAATTAGGCACATAGAGCAGGAAAACATGCAAACAGTATTTAAAGTTATCAACAATTGAATGCACTTGCACTCGAAACGAGTGTACTCGTTAAGTTGCGTTTTGCCCTCAGCCCTAGACTTGGGGAAAGGAGATCTGAATTTGTTACAACACAGGCAGACTCAGTTAAGTCCAATCATAAACTGATTTGGGCATCACAAACCCTTATATCAGGTTTGTGCCTTGCCAAATTCTTAAGGAAACAGCACTTTTTAATCATATAATCTGCCACTCACTCAATGGCAAAGAAATAATCCATATACACTCTATTTAGTATAGAACAAGTCAATGATGATCCAGTTACGATCAGTGACACGTAACCAGTTGCCTGGTTAATGCATGGTATTATTTCCTTACCCATAATAACCTTTCATTTTCATAATTGTGAAAAATATAAATCCATTGGTTGGTACAAAACCATGCACAATTTTCAACTGTTCCATTCATGTAAATTTCGTTTTATCATATCTGTTTCAATGGGAAGAGGAAGAGGTGTGGCGAGAGGAAGAGGTGTGGCGCCGCGGCCAAGGCGACTGACTCCGGAATCTGGGGATCACGGTTCGATCCCCGGCGCCGAAGGCAGATTAGCCCAGCACCATTAGACTCTGGGCAATAGCTTGCTTAATCTTCCCGACGGCCCCCAGCGCCTAGAGACCCTTACGGGTGATTGTTCGCGCTTTACAAATGTGGATTATTACTATTATATTATAATGAGGATGACCTTGTGTATATCAGAACAGCAAATTGCAGAAGTTCTCTCAGATAGCACCCTTCTGTGTGACACCATATCTTTGCACGGACTGTGTAGCACTTTAATGCCAAGATTAAGCTGTATCTTAAGTTTTTTTTCCCTTGGATTCATCCCCCTACATCATGAACTTTTGAATAACGGCCCCGTTTTTGTTCTTAACAACTGTTACTTGCTGTGGGTTGGAACCTGGCGAGCTATACTTGATCACGGTTTCCAAAACAATACAGTTTGTGGGAGGAGCTTGTATCCTCTGCCTAGAAATGTTGTTAGGAACATCCCTTGGCCTTGTATAAGTATGAAATCTATGCGTTTTGGTGACTTGAACAAACTATTATTTGTTCTCTTACAAAAGATGTCCCTGTGACTTTAGTGGTTGAAGCTTATAATCGGACGACAGCCATGACTGCTTCAGAAATTCAGTGATTGTTACACACACAATACCCAACACATTTTATATTGTGCATACGATATTTAATTCATCTGTCACAACTGGTGTTGTGCATCATTTTAATAACATAGGATCTGGTCTAGTGACTCGATTAAAAGCAGTATTTGGACTGATTCCGCCTTTTTTTAATTCCCTGTACTCTAGCCTTTTTGGAGGATACTGCTAATTGGCTGCGTTATCATCTTTCTCCTGTTCCGCCATGAAAATAAACAACATGGAGTAGACATATCGAGCTGAGCAGAGTTGCAGAGAGTCTCTAGCATGCTACATGGGATATGCTTGGCTACCTAAACTCTGCAAACACTGGATGCTCACCTTTCGCCAAGTGAACGAAATGCAGGTAAAACCTGTGTTCTGATGCATACTGTCCAAATGCCATCATCTTGGACTTAAATTTGGAGTAGCCCCCATTATCATTTCTTGATAGGTAAATGATCCTGCAACCTCTATATTAGCACCAGAAACAACGCTGAGCAATGCATATGGCCCTTCTATAGAATGCCACCTATGACAGAGCAGTCTCATTAGTAGTACCTTTCGACTCAGTTCTTGACGAATGGCTTAACTCATGGTTGTGGCTCCTCTCCAGGAGGCTCGAAGAATAACTTACATCAAGTGCTTCAGGTGAGCAACCAATTGCTGGTCCATCAAACATACAAACTGTCAGCCATGCACATGCTCTGTATGATTTTTGCAAAGCTCACACATATGCTGCATGTGCACCTGACTACATAGGCATATCCTCTGATAAGGAGTGAAGTCAAAAAGCAAGTCGACAAACAAATCATGACCTGAATCCATCATATGTACCACAAAGCCTATATGACCAAAGAATTGAAACGACCATATTTTTTGCTTTTATAATGGACTCTTTTATTTTTGGCTTTTATACTGCTTATTTTTGATATGGTTTATCTAATTTATTACTGGTATGTTTTTTTCGCCAACACACATAATTTGTTTTGGCTAGATTATGAAAGGGCTTTATTATTAGCTTTAACACAAGGTTTACAAGCATTCATGCTTCACCATGTGAACTATATATTATCCCATATGTTTTATTTAGCCTTTATATTTGCAATTCCCTACTGGCTTTTATATTATACTAGAAGTATATTACATATAAATGTTTTTAGACATGTATCTTATCCTAGATAATTATAAACTGTAACTCATGAGCATGTATTTCTCTATACATTGGTCACATTCCTATTGTTTAGATACACCCCTATGATGTAACATTCAGATGTACAAGCCAGGGATGAAATAAAGTCCCTAGTCCAACTCCATCTTGTGTGGGCCCCTACTGCATGTTAGTCCTTCGAGGTTGCCATCTTCCTCAACTTAGACACTGGGCACCACCATATTCCCTGATTTATGCAGAATTATCATGTCTGCCTTTTAAAGTAGATGTCGATAGACCTTATCTTTCTAAGAATTGTGATATTGTCAAGTTCTTCGATTAATGGCATGGATACAACATCTGATGCGACATTTGTCAGAGGTCTCCTCTTCATCATGTCAGTGTTAATTAAGAATACATGCAGACATATAAGCAAAATAATGTTGTCTTAATTGACGTCCTTTGGCCTTATATGTTCATAAGGAAACATCTGAGACGCATATCTTGATTCACATAATCTGTCAGACATTCCTAAATTTACGTCAGCCATTACAATTTATGAAAAGATTTAGGATATACAGACTACCACGACCATTGGTCAGGAGCGGTCCTTTACCTAGATTATCTCCCGAGATTCTGCCAGGCAGAGTCTCACCTGCTGCCAGCACACTTCACACTTTGCGGATGCTACATCTCACCTGAAGCTGATAAAGCCAAATCCCAGAAGTACCAGAGGAAGACAGACAACTGCTGCGGTGGGTGTATTCCCTTTGCGGGGAACACTGTCTTCACGCCTCTGCTGATAAAGATAGCCTTTGCTGTCAACAAGGTATTCAGTGCATCTCTTTTCTCTAAGAAACCTTATACTCCAAGTTGGTATGCCTTTCATGCTCTCATAGTATAGAGCATAGACGTAGGCATTATGGTGTTAGTTTCTAGATGAAACATAAATTACATTTTAACAAAGCTAGAAATGTTCATTTTATTCTCGTTATTTAAAATGTGTCCTGTTGCTGTTTTTATAACCTGTGCAGTTGTTTTAGATGTACTGAGAAACAGATTGTTCCTGCATTAATACAGTTTGTATAATACAGTGAGTAATGCAATAAGATTTGTTGTTTTCACGTTGCCCCTGATCCCTGTACAGGATGGTTAGTAACCAAAAAACAATACCTCTGTCAATTACACATTGAATAGGGTCTTGTATGGCTGCAATAACCTGTCTTTCGCATTCATCTCTGGTGCATTGAGCTAAGTTCATCCGTGTCATCTGTGGGTGTGAAGGCACCCCTTGCAGAGTTAAGCCAAAGTCATAACTTACCCAACAGAGGGATGACTGGATTCAAATCCTGCCGTGCATTTCTCCGGCAAATGTTGGTGATGGACCTGCACCCAGTGTGTGTCTAGTGCCTTGAGCATGACCACGATGGTGTCATAATCCACCTACCTGAATCCAAGATGATTCCAGTGGGGCGGCAACGCTTGTTACCAAATCCACCTGAGACTTTCCCTTGGTTTACACTGCTCCAGTGGCAAATCCCAGGGGGTAAGTGGGTTGGGATGGAGTGTGTGTAGAAAGAAAGATGCTATGGCACGTCTACTTAACAGAAACACTGCAACAGGCATTCACACCAGTCTGATGAATTGTACCGCCAGATATGGTACCTATAAACAAACAAATAATAAGGCTTTAGTCTAGTATTAACTCTATCTCTTAAGGTATCACCCCACAAAAGCTTTTCAAATCTAAACCAACCTTTAATTTATTTTGTTGTAGTTTTTTTTCATTTAGATTCTCTGTAGAGGGTACTTTATCCACATTTTCGAAACTGTAGTGAGTATGATCTCAGCATCAAACCCACAAGCAAATTTGGACGAGGTTAGCTTCACCCAAGCCCCCTCTGGCAGAGCCATTATGTACAAGTTGAACAAAAACACCTTTGTTTGCAGCACAATGTTGAGACTGAGCTCAGTGTGTAGTAAAATCAAGTCTCTCCTTTTCTTCTTATACTTTTTCCCATCCAGGTGCAAGACTAATGCAGGACATTTTTTGCAGTGAGGTCGAAGCGAGAGGATCAAGGGAGCTGGCAAGATAGAGTCCCGAAAGATGGGAAACAGGTAGGTGGTAGGCGAAAAGGCTAAATGAAGGGGAGGAGTGCGGACGGTCTTTAAATAAGACTGCTTTAGAACATTCATAAAGGTCACATTTTAATTGTTTGTAACAAGAAATAAGTGCATATAATTATCTTGATGAGGCTGCCTTGTAGAACGTGCTTTGGAATGTTCACAAAGGTCATGTTTGGTGGGCAGGCTCGGTTGAGCTGCTAGATGCCTGCTCCTTGAGAGGGCTTTGGTGGCTGAGTGGAAAATCCGGTTATGATCCTACTATAATCTGGGCAGTCCACATAACAGCCTACTATTTCTCGCTCAGGGGCCTTGTGTGGGTGTGGCTCACCAGGCATGCGCCTGTCGGAGCCGACTGCGAAGCCGAGGGCGGTCGACGGGCATAGAGAGCCAGAACCACATTGGCTGGGCTGGGCCAGGCACTGCTGCCGTAGTGTGCCTGAAGCAGGAGCGGCGCTGGTGGCGGCCCCGGCCCTGGGGGAGGTAGCTCCTTGGGGAGGAGGGCTTGGTGATGGTGGCTGGGCTGCTGGGACAAGCCACAGACCCTGGGCGGAGGAAACTGTGCTGCACCGCAACCCTGGATGAAGGGCCGGAGGGAGCGGCATCTCCCCTAGCCTAATACCTTGGCGGCTGGCATCACGGACAGTTCTTCCCTGCTTTCTTTCCTGCTGGGGACCGTGAGATGCACCCTCCCCTGACCTGGTGGCTGATTCGACCTACAGTGGGGTGACAGCTGTGGCCTGGGCTGAGGCCTCATGGGGCATGTGCCGAAGAACCGCAAGATATGGAAAACCACAGGTACTGTGATACTTAATTGGCGGCAAAATAGAATTCGGCTGCAATGTACTATAAGTGCTGCCAAACATAACAGACACCGGCGACCCCCTGCACGTGGCAGATTCCTTACATTATTTAGTCATCTAAGCTCTGAACAGTGCAAAGGCTGGGGCGGCTGCCAACCTCGATCCCACTCCTGAGCGTGGTAAATTTGGGGACTATAAGTGACAATAGCGAAGCTAATAATTTATAGGTGTGGCGCGTATTGAGCTGCTCACCAACATCACTATGGTCAACCGCCCCACGCTTTGGGCTGATCTTTGGCTGAGCCTGCACGTGCCCCTCGCGGAGGCAAATACATGGGGAAAAGCGGGCTGCATCACATCAACACCACAGCTCTCCTTCCATCACTTTGACACCCAGCGCCGGGCACCCCTGCTTGGTACGAGGAACAGCCACATTTCTGCAACTCGGTCAAACCAACTATATCTGCGCCAGGATGTGGACAAACAACATGAAGCAGTCAAAACTAACCTTTGAAAGCAAAAGGCAAACACGCCAAGTAGACCATGGTACGGACTCTAATCTTGATCTAGTCCACTGGGAGGAGACGGATCGACAAGACGATAACCAGTGCGCAATCTTCATTGAAGTAAAAACTAGCCTCAAAACTGTAGACACCAAACTTGATCTGTTGACATCTCGCCTAGATCAAGTAAAGCAGTGGGTGGATATGCACAAGACCAGACAAGATCAGCTTGAAAATAGGGCCTCTGATGTACACAATTACCAAGTGGAGTCAAAAGAACACTTACTACGGATGGAGAAGGTTCTAAATGTCATCAAGGCCAAAAATTGAGACCTAGAAGCCCATTCTAGGCAGAATATTCTGCGCATTACCGACATTCCGTAAACCACCATGGTAACTAAGATGGAGGCTTTGTGGAGACACTTTTGCGGGATCTATTTTTCTTTGGCCTGTCCGCCTTATTTATCATGGACCGAGCCCACCGCTCCATCGGTCCCAGGCCACCGGTGGGCGCTACTCCGCATCCCATAATGACTTGACTGCTTAACCATAGAGACCGAGATACAGTCCTACTTCCGGTGAGGGCGCGAGGGGTCCTACAATACCAAAGTGATATTATAACGTTTTACCTAGACTACACTCCCTCGCTCCAGGCTGCCCGCCTAGACTTCCTACCAGCCAAAAGAATACTCCAACAGGCGAATGAGCCCTATGCTCTCATTTACCCAGCCAAGCTTTGCGTCTCTTTTGAAGGGAAAATGCACTATTTCACATAAGCGAAGTCAGGTCTCAAATTTGCTAAACACATCAGTGGGTCGAGGCGTTCTGCGACCTCGCGACACACATTTTCAGACGCTAGATTGAGTGACAATGATGGAGTCTTGTGGGGAGTGTGTTGGCTGGAGGCGGCCGGCCGAAGGTGCAGAGTTGGGCGTATTGGGGATTTATAGTAGCAGGTTACTTGGATTAGCTGGAGTTTTATATCACAATATGTTTGGGAAGCACTTTCCGTTTTTTAATGCACCAAGTCATTGATATTGGCTAGTTTGCTCTCAATGTATTGTGCCACCTAGCCACCCTGTCTGATACTGTTGTGGTAGTTCGCCGGCAAAGCTTTGCCTCCAAGGGATAAGTCCCAATTATAATGCTTGATTTTGTGTTGTGGGTTTCTTTTGATTACAGGGAGGGAATTATGTCACAATCCTGTTTGGGGGGGTTGGTGTGGGTGGTGGGAGGGATGAGGTGGTTCTAACAGTTGCTATTGGGTTGTTGGGGGTAGATGAGAAGTCGTTTTCATATGTTCAAAGAAGCAGATCCAAACTTGACTCACTAGATTATAAGGTATCCTATACTCCTATGAGGAACGATATGTTGACACCTATGTTGTTGGGTTCGCGGCACAGCACATTCTCTCATGATCAATCTTCTGCATTCCCTAATAAAGGTACGTAAAATGATTATGGCTGTGATGTGGAATATTTGGGGTCTTAATGACCCCAGGAAAAAACGCCTATTACGAGAATATCTACTTAGACTTAAAATAGAGATATACTTCCTCCAGGAAACACATCTCTGCAGCACATCAGCATCTAGATTGCGAACTAGATGATGGGGGGGGGGGGGGGGGGGGGGGTGTTTGTATCCGCATACTCAAACTGTGCCAGGGGGGTGGCAGTGTTAATACGCAAAGGGGATCAGAATCGGCACTTTGCAATCCCTGGTCCACTCAGAAGGTAGATTTGTTATAGTGGGAGGTTCTGTATGGGGAAGACAAACCACATTGGCAACAGTCTATGGGCTCAATGCAGATGACCCGGACTTCTTTAGCAAAATCTGGTAAAAAATTGCAGAGTTTGGGAATGACTCTAATTTGGGAAGGGGATTTCAATGCCAAAATGGATGATAGACTAGATCGTTTAGGAGACTCCGACAGCCTACATCCTAGGGCAATGGCAGCGCTGAGATTATTCACTCAAGAAAACTATTTGGTAGGCTCCTGGCAGCAGATGCATCCCAACTCCCGAGAGGGTAATTGCGTTTCAGCTCACGACAAGGAGTGGTCTAGATTAGACTTTGGTTGGTGTCTAGGGATGTCATGGCCTGGACCACTTCAATCACAAATTTACCATACTCATTATCAGATCACGTACCAGTTCTGCTTAAGCTACAACTCCCACACTCTGTTCTGATGGCATTTATCTGTTGCCTGACTTCGAAGGCGCTGTTAATACACGGTATTCAGGGAGGAAAGTCGTAAAGAGATCTTGGAATACGAACACACTGTGGCATTGGCTGTGGTATTGTGGGAGGCTTTTAGAGTAGTAATTAGAGGTGCCTGCATATCCAAACAATTGGGTGTGTTGAGGGTCGTTAGACAATCCGTGGGGAATCTGGAAAGAGATGTATAGATCTGAACGTTAGTTATAGATTCCTTACCTTAGAATTATCCCCAGGCGTCAGACTGGATCTGGAAAGTTTTTTCGTCAGCAATACCTCTGCGCGTTGGAAGGTGGCGTCTGTCGGCTCTGCGTCTGTCGTTGGCGTCGTGGTCGCCGGGATGACATCGCGGTAGCTATGTAGACGCCACCCTCGCGCGCTGATGTCAGTTCTTTCTTTTTCCCCGCCAGCCAGCGCAGATCCGGAGAGAGCGGTAGCTCCAGTCTTTTTTGACTGAACTTTTTGAGCGACTCATGTCGATGTCTTTTTTGAGTCTACGACTCCTGGTGCACGAGGGATGCCCGGATTCAAGGCATGTGGTTCTTGTACTCGACTGATGTCTGTTACAAATCCGCACCACGTCTGCCTCTTTTGCATGGAGCGCGACCACGACCCCAAGTCGTGCTCCATTCAAGGTCACGAGGGAGGTCGAGGGACCGTGGCAGAGCCATCACCATTCATTCAAGTCATCGAAGTCTTCGCACTCAGGATTGGGTAAGTCGAAGCACAAAAAGAAGTCGGGGAAGCATCGTCGCTCTTTGACTTCTCCCAGTCGGTCGGCTGACGAGACGAGGGATGCGGGCGGTGCGTCTCTCGCGGCTCTGCGCTCGGAGCCCGAAGAGTAGACTCCACGGTTTCCTCACTTCCCGGGTGCAACTCCTGCCCAGCTTTGTGCATTTTACGAGGCGATGCATGCCATCTTTGGGCAGCCCGACTACGCCGGCGTGCCTTTGGGCTCCGCGGACTCGGTTGGGGGGTCTAGGCCTTCCCTGCCGACAGCTCCGGTGCCGCAGGCCCCCCTTGGATCCAGGCCTAGACCTGGATCGGCGCTGGTTGACCTCATTATACCTCCACCGGCGCCGCTTCCTCAGGGACCGATTCCGCAACAGACGCCAGTCGTGCACCCAGCTGGCGTCGACCCCGGCCTCCATCCTGATGTGGACCCGGAGCCGGACCAACATCGCCCGACGCTGGATCCGGTGCAGAGAGGGGTTTTTGTGCCCCTGTTCACTCCTGGGGTCCCTTTTTTTTTTTTGTCTTTTTATTTTCCTTTTACTTAACCAAGGTTTCCAATGACACAGCGTTAAGCCTACAACCCAGTTCGGGCCGGCCGCGTTTCAGTCAAAGCTCCGCAGGAGCATTCTATGGAAGCAGTATAAAACAATTTAAACACAGCATGTCGTCTACAACCCCTGTGGGGCCGGCCGCGTATCAAAACACATGGTGAGGTAGGGACGTTATATGTAGCGTCGGGGACCTTTGCAATGCAAAAACAACAAAAACACGGGCAAGGCAAGAGGCCCATCAAAAGCTGATAGAGGAAACTAGGTAGAAGAAAGCCAGACAGAAAGAAGAGTAGAGCAGGACAGCAGCCATAGCGGCCAGGCAGACGGACGGGAATGTGTACGCAACGTAGCATAGCATTAGACGTGTTTGCTTTGGGGCGAATCATAGGGGGCGTCCCTGATGACTGACCTGTTCATACGAGGAGTCTACTGGGATCTGACGATAGGAGGGCATCGTCAAAAAGGTGTAGCACTCTAAGCTTGGAGGGTAGGTAACGTGCATGTTCTGTTTTACAAAGGTACTGGACATGGGGTCGCCAGACAGCAGTGAAGCAGTGTCACGCGATTGTAATCTCGCTGTAAGCAATTCCATAGTTAGCACATGCCATAAACACGTATACCAAGCCGCTATTGGGGGAGTGTCCATTTTTTTCCAGTACAATGCTATAGTCTGTCTGGCTGCCCCTAGCATATGGAGTGCTATAGTCCAATCGCTGCGGGTAAGGGCTTTCAGACTGACAGGCTTAAGGCCCAAGAGAACTACTGTGACGGAGTCAGGCAGTGGAAATCCCAGCACCCCTTGATGTGGCTAAGTACTTCCTTCCAGAATAGGGTCAGGAGCGGGCACGCCCACCAGATGTGCATGAAATCTCCAGGAGCCTTCAGGCATCTCCAACACTACGAAGACGCGTTGGGGAACATTTTGTGCAGGCGAGTAGGCGTATAATACCATTGCGTCATGATTTTATAAGCGTTTTCCTTCTGCGGAACACTGCGATAAACCCCAGAGATATCCCGCCAGAGACGACGCCACTGCACTGAGGTGATTTCCGTGGGGGAGAGCGCCTGCCACTGGCGCTGGTAAAGATGCGGAGATAGGACCGGGGGATGTTGTAAAATCTGATATGCGGGAGAGATCAGGCCCTTTGACTTATCAAAGGAACGGACCAGCCGTTCAAACGGGGTGAATGGACAGGTAGCGACCCTGTGCATTTCTGGGGAGGACACCCAGTGCCGCAGCTGCGCATACTGTAAACCCGCAGTCACCGGGAGACCAAAGTCCTCCCGACACCGGGCAAACGTCTTAAGTATTCCCCCCTTGTTCTGATCACCAATCACCCTACATCCTCCCTGTAACCAATCCGCAAAGGCTGGCGAATGAAGGGCCGGTGGGAAGGCTGGGTTGCCCGAGATAGGTGTATGAGGGGAGGGAAATGTTGTTAAGCCCTTACGTACTGCAATCGCATCCCATATATCCAATACCGTTTTGGTTGGGACTGCCATATAGGTGCTCCGCGAGCGCGCCTTGCGAATGCCAGGCAAGGTCCCAAATGGAACGCCCGGTTACCGTCCTATCCATATGAAACCACACCTTCTCGCTCTCGACTATTCATTCCGACACAAAGCGAAGGTGCGAGGCCCAATAATAGTCCAAGAGGTTAGGGCACTCAAGACCCCCTCTGTCGCGCGGCGACATGAGGGTCCTGTGGGAGAATCGCGGCCTGCGGCCACCCCAGATGAAGCGAATGATATCGCGTTGGAGGCCCTGAATTTGACTCTGCGGTATGGAGGTGGGGAGGCATTGAAATAAATATAAGATTTTAGGGAGGATTGACATTTTTACGGCATTAAGCCTACCCAACCAAGAGACCGTGAGGTTTTTCCACCCCCGCATATCTTCCAGAACAGTCCTCCGGCACTCCCGACAGTTTACCTGTGTCCACACTCACAGCAACCGCAGCAAGAAACTCGGCCAAGCCAGCCCTTAGAAGTCTGCACTGGCTTCCAGTCAAGGAACGGGTCAACTTCAAGACCCTGTGCATTACCCATAGAATACTGCACAACGAAGGCCCACCCATCCTCAGGTCTCTCGTGTCCCATCAACAATCAAGTAGACAACTCAGATCCAACTCTCTCTCCCTGGCAAAAGTCCCCAGAATTAGGAAGGCCAGAACTGGTGGCCGCCTTTTTTCGTACAATGCCCCCAGACTATGGAATGCTCTCCCACTCTCCCTGAGGCAGGAACATAACCACCTCAGATTTAGGAAAAAACTAAAAACCTTACTCTTTCCCTGAGCACTCCCCCACATAACTTCCCACCCTACAGGACTGTGTTCACTAGCGCCGGGATGCCTAAGGGTAGCTGCGCGCTCTACAAAACCCAAAATAAAATCAAATCAAATCAATCCACATGTCTAAGGTGGGGGTCAGTTGGAGGCCAAGATATCGAATATGCTCCGTGGCCCACTGGTAGGGAGCAAGCGTTTTCAGGACCGGCACTTCTTCTGGCGGAATCGTGAGATTCAGAGCCCAGGACTTGCCATGGTTTATTTTGAGGCCCGAGACGTGCTCAAAGGACTGCAGTAGGGTATGGAGCGTCGGAAGAGACGTGTGCGGGCGCGACAAAGTAAGGATAAGATCATCCGTGAAGAGTGCCACCTTATTTTGCCGGCCCCCAAGGGAGATCCCATGTTTGTCCGGGTGCTGTCTAATCATCTCCGCTAAGGGCTCTACCACCAGGGCAAACAGCAGAGTTGACAAGGGACAGCCCTGTCGTGTACCTCTAGAGATCGAGAAGGGATCAGTAAGCTGCCCATTGACTCGAACCCGAGCTTGCGGGGAAGGGTAAGGTGCCATGATCATAGAGATCATATTCCCACCCAGTCCGATCTTCTGGAGAACCGCTCGAAGGAAGCCCCAGTCCACTCGATCGAACGCCTTTTCCGCGTCCACCAGGTGCGCGATTCGACGCACCTTATCCGCCCCTTGCCTGCTGCGGATGAAGCCAACTTGATCCGGTTCCACAAGCCCGGGCATGTGGGGGTCCAAGCGTTTAGCGAGCATTTTGGTGTATATTTTAAGTTCCTTATTCAGCAAAGCTATAGGGCGGTAAGACGCACACAGCCCGGTTTAGGGAAAAGAGCTATCTCCACCATACCCATTGAGGACGACGGCCCCTCCGCACCCGAGAAGGAGTTATACAGCCGCAAGAGATGCTGCTGGAGCTGCGGCAGAAACATACGATAAAAGCCAATGGCAAGCCATCTGGCCCCGACGTCCAGGGGCATTGAGCTGGGAAAGCATCTATGTCGGCGGGCGAGGGGTTGTCCGCCCCATAGAAGGCAGCGTAGTAAGCCCTGAAGGCCTCACATTTAGCTCATTCCGTAGTAGCCCAGACCCCATCCGGTGTTTGAATATTCGCTATGTGGGCCTTCGCCGCACGAGCCCGCAGGCGCTGCGCCAGTACCCTACCCACTTTATCTCCCCCCTCAAAGTATTGTTGCTTTAGGGTTAGCAGGGACTGCACCGCCTTATTAGTGCGTAGTGTGCGGAGTTGGCCCCGGAGGTTAGCAAGCCGTCTCCGAGTCGCGACCGAGGAATGACCCTGATCCTGGCATTCTAGCACCTTTATGTCCTTGGAAAGGTTGTCCTCCAGGCAGCGTGTCTCACGGGCAAGTGCAATCGCTAAGGACGTGATGTGGCCGCGGATGGTAGCCTTAAACGCATCCCACACCACTGGAAAGGGAGTTTCAGGAAGATCATTGCTTACAAAGTAGGAGTCAATGGCAGACCGTATGCTCTCCACATCTGCCGGATCGTGCAGGATGTGCAACGGCAGTCGCCACCGTCGCGAGCGGACGGGAGAAGCGGCCGGGTCCTGCAGCAGAAGCTCCACATGGGTGTGGTCGGATATCGATATATCGGACATAGATGCCCCCACCGTGTCCCGCACGGCATCATGGGAGATGAATAAATAATCAATACACGAGTACGAACGGTGAACATGGGAGTAGTACAAGTAATCACGCACCTCCGGAGAATGATATCGCCAGACATCCAGCAATCCAAGATCCGTTATCTGTTTTTCGTAGCGCGGAGGACATGGCTCCCGTCCCATTGGAGGGGGCCTCGCTACAGTCCATTGCAGGGTCCCATACAAGATTAAAATCTCCCCCCAAAATAAAGGAGGACTCGCCATGTGGCACATGTTCCCGCATCAGTGCTCGGAGGTAAGAATCTTGCATCTGGTTTGGTGCATAAACATTGCACAGTGTGATTGGGCGTCCCCCCACCCGCACCCCCACCCTTATGAAGCGTCCACCCGTACTGCAATAAGCCTTAGAGTGCCCCTGCCTGATTCCAGGTCTGCAGAGAATAGCCACCCCAGCTGTTTTGGTATCCGCCGAGGCCCAGAACTGGAGGGGATAGTTTGGATGCGCCATACGGGGAGTGTCTACACGCAGCAGGTGGGTTTCTTGCAAAAAAAGAATGTCCGGGCTATGCTGTCGCAAATAGCGCCACACCTGCTGCCGCTTGTTGGGGGAATTAAGGTCCTTAACATTAAGGGTTAGTATCTTTAATGGGCCAGGAACAGTCATGGGGAAATCAAATTCCAAGTTAGTCCATCATGCCACCGAAGAAAGCGCTGCTGGGGGGTAGGGAGGGAACACAGAGACGCGCTGACTCCAACACCAAGTGCGCGTTGCGGCAGCGTAAGTAACCGCCCGCCATACCTAGCACTTGCTGAAAAGAAGAGGAAGAGATACAGAAAAGTAAGAAAGCAGAAAGTGAGAGGAGATTATTCCAACGTTGGCCAACCGGGCCACATTTCTCTGTTCCAATCGCCAGCCAGCCTACACCCTAGGGTTCGTACAAGCCTAGAGAAGTCACTCTCCCAGGAACAAAGGGGGGTACGCCGTCCACCGGTCCCAAAGTCGACCAAGGAGAAGGCCCCGGCTTGGGAGTTGCCTCATACGTGAGGTCCTGCTTGGCCCGCGCTGCCCGTAGAATAGCTTCCTTCTCTGTGAAAAAATGAACCCTTGTTAGTATATCAGGAATAAGGCCCGATCTGTTCGTAGGCCCCGGGATCCGGTGAGCCCGATCCAGGGCCGGGAGAGAAGCATCCTCAGCGCCCCACACTTCATGCAACAGCTGCGCCACATATGTCATGATGTCTTTCCCTTCCGCACCCAAGGGGATCCCCCGGATGCGGAGGTTATTCCGGCTACTTCGATTCTCCAAATCCTCCTGCTACAGCGGCAAATCAATGTGCTGCTCATCAATGTGCTGCTCTTCCAGAACAGCCAGACGCTACCAAAGCTGCTCCTGGTCTTCCGTCCGGGCATCCATCGTCTTCTCCAACCCATCGACCCGTCCTCCAAGGTCCGCGACCTCTTTCCGGAGCTCTCTGACACAGGAGTGCACTTCAGTACGCAGGGAGCCAATCTCCGATTTCAGTTCAGCCATGAAGGAGGACATAAAGGCCTGCGTCACCGGGAGTGAGTCTCAGCGGGTGCAGACGAGCCCATCTTGCCCCACAAGGCCGCCACCGAGTTGTCCTTAGGGGCTGGCCCCGGGGCATCCTTGACTCTATTAGTGCGTGTCATAGTAGCGGCACAGTGGAACAGCCGGCAGTAAGACCTATCCTATAACGGAGGTCCCTCCGCCACCACCCCAAAGCACCGACCTCACAGAAGGCCCCCTTCCTCACCGCAGACTCCGTGAAAGGTGTTCAGCCCCACCGATAGCCCGACAAGCCCAGACAACGCCAAATAGGGGGTCTTTTTTTTTTTTTTTTGAAACCGTTTATTGCAATCTCAAATATATACAGGTATGGGCCTACAACCTTCCGGCCGGCCGCTAAAGTGACAGAAGCAAATGACATACATACAATGAGGCACTTGGCTTTGCAGAGACGATAAAGCAGGAGGTATCAACAACGTGGGCCACACGACTCTGAGCCCACAATACGGTTTCGTTTTATACAACACAACAACATAAAACCACACCCGCAAGGCAACCCGCGATCGAAAATGACGACACGTGCTCCTCAAGTGGGGGACCCCAACCATCCAAAGAAATCCAGAGAGGGGAAGGGAAACAGATCCGGGACTGGGAGAACAATGTGCCCGGGGCTGAGGGAGGGGGTCAACTAGGGGGATGGAGCTGGTGAAGCGGGAGGCAACAACGGCGGCTCGCAAATACCCCCGCGGTAGGCGTTCCAGGGGCCCCATATCTTCACCCATGCCCCAGGCTTACCCCGCGCCACATACACCACCTTTTCTCGGAACATGCACCAATCCATGTGTTCTTTCCAGGCCGACACCGCCGGGGGCCTCTGGGATCCCCACA
Organism: Triturus cristatus; assembly: GCF_964204655.1. NCBI lineage: Eukaryota > Metazoa > Chordata > Amphibia > Caudata > Salamandridae > Triturus > Triturus cristatus. The sequence goes on from NC_140595.1 coordinate 244,547,259, forward strand.
GTTGAGCAATGTCACATTTAGCTATCATATATCCCAGAGTCACCCATCGCGTCTGCGGAACCGAGTAATCGGTCGGTTCCCACTCATTCAGCAAGCATCTCCTCGCTTCAGGCAACAGCGCGACATGTGTAACCGCTCGCAGGACCTCATGCACACCACGCCAGAATCGCTCCACCCTCGGACATTCCCACAGAATGTGCAAAAAAGTCGCCAAAGCACCACACCCACGCTTACACAATCCATCCGCGGCATAGCCCATACGCAGAAGCCTTGGCCCCGTCATATACACCCGGTGGAGTATCTTAAGCTGGACGAAGCGCAAATAGGGGGTCTTAACATTCAATTTGCCTCCACAGCTATGCAAAATGTAGTAACTCAAAGAACCAGGAGCCCCTGCTAGTCCCCCACAGCCCTTCAAAGCACATGTACACCCTGTGGAAGCATGCAAACAGACCCGAGCCCCAACCCGCACCCCACCAGAGCGAGAGCTATCAGACCAGGTTCAGGCCAGACCGATGGCGCCACAGCCCAACATCACCAGCAGCAGACAAAGTGGCAGCAATAAGCCGTCATTGGGGAGGGTTCACAGATCAATGGGCAGGAGCAGTCCAGCAATGGGGTCGACCCGGCTGATGAAAATATACAGTAGAAGGATCAGACGCCCCCCCCACTGGCAAGTAAACGCCCACCCAACGGCAAGGCCAGGCGCCAGCCAGCAGTAGGAACCGGCCCGGCGAGCAAAACACACTGGCGTCAAGTGACCTGTGAGGGCAGCACAGCGGGGGATGGGCGACATCAAAGAAAGTCTCCACCAGAGTCTCGTACCAGGGCAGTCCGGGTTACAGGCCCCCCCCCCCCCCAGCACAGGGCCCCCCCCACAGCACAGAAATGGAGCACTAAAAGCAAGTCTCTCCGGGGTCTCCAAACTCGAGCAGCTCCCCGTCTGCTTCTGTTGCCTCCTTGCGCTGAAGATAATCACGCAACTCCCGGCCCCTCAGCCACCCAAAGCACGCCGAGCGGTAACGACGGCCAGTCCGCTCTACCAACCGCCGCCGTCCGGGCCACACCGCTTCCTCAAGTGTTTGGGCAACAGGCGTCGTCGCTGGGCTGCTAGGCGACCCACGAGACCTCCCGCCGCCCTAGGGTGGCAGATATGGCGGTGGTACGGCCCAAGGAGGATCCACGCGGGCCCAGATTATCCCGCTGTCTCAGTTTACTGCCTTAAAGATGGCGGCCAGAGGCACTCCCAGGGGCATCTCCCGCCCCGCGTCCATGAGAGGCACGATGCGAGCTGGGCCCCACTGAAGGCAGAAGCGCTGCGTCGTACAGGGGGAGCACCTGCCCCCACAGGGCCCACAGCAAGGGGTCAGGGATGCGCGCCCCCACAGCTTTACTCACAGTGTCGGAGGTTGCACGCAGGCACCACGACGGCCGCCGCCTCAACCAGTTCCCGGAACACCGCCGTCCCGCTGCCCTCTAAGCAGGCCACTGCAGAGACCGCCACAGGCACAAGGTAGATGGAGGCAGTCCCGACAGGCTCCTTCACAGAAGAGCCCCGCACCCTCTAGCTCAGGACCGTCCGCTCCTGGGGGATGCCACCCCGGATTCCACAGGGAGGAGGGGAATGAAGCAGCTGCGGAAGGTCCAGCCGCGGCCCCTTGCCAGAGCCCCTCGGCCACCACCACCGTCAGGGCATATGAAGGCCCCCCCGGACCGGGAGAACCAGTCAGCGAAGTCCCAGGGCCTGACGCACCTCGCTGATCCAATTGCAGGAAATGGCGGTCCCAGGCTGGCTGCAGGCACGCCACCCGCTGCTCCCACGCCGTCCTCTTCCCGCCAAGGGGTGTCGCTCACCAGCCGCACTCAGTGCACCCCTGATTCGAGCATCAGGGGTCCCCCAGCTCCGCCATAATAGCGTTTGTGCGAGACGGCCTGTTGGAGCTCCTCTAGCGCGCGTCCGACTGCATCGCCAGTTAGACCACGCCCCCCTGGGGTCCCTTTTCAACCTGATTGGCACCCAGAGGAGGACGACTGAGTGGGGTCAGGTGACCCTTTGACAGATCAGCTCGAATCTTAGCAGGACTGGAAAGAGGAACTGGGGGATGCCAGTGGTCTGGACACCTCCCCTGACCTCGGCATGTTGTTTCCTCCTACCGTGGTTACGGAGGAGGGAGCCTCATACGCAGTGGTGTTGCGTAGGGTGGACGAGGCCCTCCACCTTGAGCTCCCTTCAGTGGCGGTCAGGTCTAACCTCCTGACAGAGGTGCTTCAGCCGGCAGCAAGCTCTTCGTAGCCCCTGCTGCCGTTTAATGAGGCCCTTACGGACGTCCTTTTGGGCACCTGGTCCAAGCCCAACACGTGGGCTCCAGTGGATAGGATGATTGCCCGCCGACTCCGGGCGACCCCATTTTCCTCTCCCAACATCCCACCCCTGAGATCTTGGTGGTCCAAGCCTCCACTTTCAAGAGCGCATTCCCTTCGGCCCACCGTAAAGGGAATCCAAGAAGCTGGACCATCTTGGGAAGACATTTTTTTCTTCCGCCAGTGTGGGACTGCAGTCGGTAAACACTGCATGTCTTTTGGGCCGTTATTCCCTCTCTGTGTGGGATACGTTTGCGCAGGTGCTGCCTCAGTGTCCGGAGGAAGCCCGGACAGTGCTTTCTCAGGCTGTGGCCGCCGGGAGGGATGCAGCTAAGTTTACCATCCGTTGTGGACTGGATGCCGCTGTCTCTCTAGGCAGAAGGATTTCCACATCTGTAGCCCTTCATCACTACACCTGGATGAGAGCGACTGGCTTTTCGGGGGATGTCCAGAACACCTTGATGGGTATGCCCTTTGATGGCCGTCGCCTTTTTGGCGACAAAGCGGACAACGCTCTAGACCGTTTCAAGGACTCATGGGCAACGGATGGGGTGCCCCACTATGTTTTGCCCAGAGCCACAAGCCACAGCATGTTCCCCAACCTTCGCACGGCCGGGGACATGGGAACCAGCACTGTGGTTCAGTGGGCGGGCCAGTCCATCAACCCCTCCTATGCAGCAGCCTCCAAACCCTCCTAGTCCAACCTTTCAGGCCCATCAAACGCCAGTGGGCGACAGGATTCGTCATCTCCTCCGCCACTGGCGTACCATCACGTCAGGCAGGTGGGTTTTGCAAATAGTCCGAAGGAGCTACTCCCTCCCCTTCAAGACTACCCCTCCAGTCATGCCACCTCAATACCGCCGCATGTCGGAGGATCACCTGGCACTTCTCCAGCAGGAAGTTTTGGCTCTCTTGGCCACGGGAGCCATCGAGCGTGTTCCTGTCCCAGAAGTAGGTCGCGGTTGCAATTCCCACTACTTTCTGGTGCCCAAGAAGGACAAGGGCCTGCATCCTATCTTGGATCTCAGGAACGTCAACCGCTTCCTCCAGAAGGAGAAGTTCAAGATGACGCTCTCTCCGATCTCGTCTGCCCTCGACCCTGGAGACTGGATGGTGGCGTTGGACTTGCAGGACGCTTATTCCCACATCCTGCCGGCCCACCGGCGTTACCTGCGGTTCACGGTAGGCCACGACCATTTTCAGTTTACCATGCTCCCCTTTGGCCATACCAGCGCCTCTAGGATGTTCACGAAAGTGATGGCGGTGGTCGCAGCTCATCTGTGCAGATCTGGGTTTCCAGTCTTCCCCCACTATCTCGACAACTGGCTGTTGAAGGCGGGCTCGCCCCAGGCAGTAGTCTCCCACCTCCAGACTATGGCCGACCTCCTGCATTCGCTGAGGTTCTCCATCAATGTGCCAAAGTCACACCTGATTCCCTCTCAGAAGCTCCTCTTGATCGGAGCGGTTCTGGACACAACGCAGTTTCGGGTTTTTCCTCCCGAACAGCGAGTCCGGGATATTCAGGCTATGATTCCGATCTTTCAGCCTCTGTCCCGCGTTTCGGTCCGGATAACCCTGAGGCTGCTGGGCCTCATGGCCTCCTGCATTCTGCTGGTCGATCATCCCAGGTGGCATATGCGGGCTCTGCAGTGGGACCTGAAATTCCAGTGGGCGCAGCATCAGGGGAATCTGTCCGATTGCATCCAGATCTTGGAGGGCACTGCATGACATCTGCAGTGGTGGCTCACAAACCAGGATTGGGTCAACGGCAGATCCCTCTCCCTTCCCCAACCAGAGTACACAGTGGTGATGGACGCATCCCTTCTGGGATGGGGCGGCCACATGGGAGAGGCAGAGATCAAAGTCCTTTAGTCTCCGGCGGAGTCTGGGCTCCACATCAACCTTCTGTAGCTTTGGGTGATTCGTCTTGCATTTAAGGCATTCCTTCCCTCTGTCCGGGGAAGAGTAGTGCAGGTGTTCATGGACAACACCACCGCCATGTGGTACTGCAACAGAGCGGGGTGGGGGTCGTGGACCCTATGTCAGGAGGCCCTCCGCCTCTGGACATGGCTGGAACATCACGGCATATCCCTGGTGGTTCAACACCTGGCAGGTTCCCTGAACACCAGGGAGGAAGAACTCAACCACAGGAACATGATGGATCACGAATAGCGTCTTAACTCGGAGGTGGTGCAAAGTCTCTTTCGACAGTGGGGAGAGTCTTGGTTAGATCTATTCGTCACCGAAGAGAACGAGCAATGTCAGCAATTCTGCGTGTTGGAATTTCCAAGGCGGCATTCGCTAGGCTTCCCTTTTCGTCACGAGTGGAGTTGTGGTCTGTTGTACGCCTTTCCGCCTATACCACTTCTGCCCAAAGTGCTGAAGAAGATCAGGCGCGACCGGGCCCAAGTCATGTTAGTGGCTCCGGATTGGCACAAAGAGTCTGGTATCCCGAACTGCTCAACATGGCCATCGATCCCCCGATCAGACTGCCTTTTCGGGAGGATCTTCTGTCGCAGCAGAAGCGGACAGTCCTCCACCCGAACCTGTTCAGCCTACACCTCCTTACGTGGGGATTGAACGGCGGCAGTTGACGTCTTTTGACCTGCCTCCTGAGGTTTGCGATGTAATCTTGGCAGCCAGGCGTCCCTCCACTGAGACGGTATACGCCTGCCGGTGGAGCAAGTTTGTGGCATGGTACACAGCAAAGACTGTGGATCCTCTTTCTGCCCCTCTTTCTGAAGTTCTCTTGTTCCTTCTTTCTTTAGCCCAGCAGGGCACTGCTCTGGGCACTACCAAAGTCTTTCTTTCGGCCATCTCTGCCTTCCTTCAGCTTCTCGATCAGCCTTCTCTTTTCAAGTCCCCAGTGGTTAATTGTTTCTTGAAAGGCATAACTCATCTTTCCTCCTATTCCCTTCGTTATGCCTCCGTGGGACTTGAATCTAGTTGTAACCTATTTAATGTGCGCTCCCTTTGTGACGCTTCACAACTGTCCTTTGAGGCTTCTGACGCTTAAAACTGCATTTCTGGTATTCATCACATCTGGCAGAAGAGTGAGTGAGCTTCTGACTCTTTCATCCAAGCCTCCTTTCCTGTGGTTCTCAGGACTCGTCCATCCTTCCTTCCTAAGGTTGTCGCTGCCTTTCACATCGGGCAGACCATCACTTTGCCCACCTTTTTTCCTCCTCCACATCCTTCGAGAGAAGAGAGGCTCCACCGTCTGGACCCAAAGCGCATGCTTTTCTTTCTATCTGGATCGCACAAAACAGTTCCGGGTGGATGACCAACTCTTTGTTGGCTACAAGCGAACGATTTCTCGACGTTTGTGTATTAAAGCATGCTATTCTCTGGCTAAAAGGGAGCTTCCAGTGGGGCTATGTGCCCATTCCACCAGGGCGATGACAGCCACTACTGCCTTGGGAAGGGGAGTTCCTCTACATGACATCTGTCAGGCAGCTACGTGGGCATCACTGCACACGTTTACGAAACACTACTGTCTGGACAGCCAAATCCGGAGAGACGGCTTCTTTGGCCGTTCTGTTCTCAAGGACTTTCTGGTGTGATCCTGTTTCGCAGACCCGCCACCGGGGTTGGTATTGCTGGAGTATCTATTCCAAGTTACGGAATCTATAACTAACGTGTTTCTTTCAGATGAACAAGTTACTTACCTTCGGTAACGATATATCTGTAACAAACATTAGTTAGTTAAGGATTCCTTATCGCCACACCCATCCTCCCTGTTCTGCGAACTGATTACTAGGGATAAGAATATCCTTTCAGGGCCCTAGTTTTGTGCACCAGTGGTCAGTGTCTTGCATGGCTCTGCGTTTCTGGCTCGGAAAGTCATGTACAGAACTGACGTCAGTGCACGAGGGCGGCATCTATGTAGCTACCGCAACGTCATCCTGGCGACGACGCGGAGCCGACCGACGCCACCTTCAGAGGTACTGCTGACAAAAAAACTTTCCGTATCCAGTCTGACGCCTGGGGGTAATTCTAAGGTAAGGAATCTATAACTAACTGTTTCTTACAGATATATCGTTACAGAAGGTAAGCAACTTGTTTAATAAGGAGATCGTTTTTCCTTACCAACAACTCAGATCACCTTGCCACTATGAGAGAGAAAATCTGAGATTAATAACGAAGCCCAGAGGGAGATCCGCTTCTTGGGCTGACACGCTTGACCCGGAGATATGGAGATTGGGATCGACCAGGTAAAACCCTTGCTACCATGCTTAGGCCCTCTCGCACCTCAGATTACGTCACTGAGCTAATGAATGCAGATTCAAATCTAGTTCGATCCCCTAATGCCCTTCTTGACAATATTACAGAGTTTTACTCCAAGTTATACTCCTCTGACTCTGGCCAACAGGTCATGAAACTGGGAGAATATTTTGATACAATCCACCTGCTGTGGTTTGACCAGGCTCACCGTGCATACCTAGATGAATCTTTTACTTCCGAGGATATTATACAGGTTATTCACAGCATTCCGGGAGACAAAGTCCCCTGGTTGGACCGACTGACCACCTCCTTCTTTAAGGCATATGCTTTCAATTTGGCTTCTCACCTTTTGGCTATATTCAAAAATGCGCGGAGCAGCTGATGTTTGCCCCCATCAATGTGGGAAACCGTAATAATTACACTCCCAACACCGGGGAAATCCGCCAATCTTTGGGGCTCATATTGTGCAGTTATTAATCAATGCGGATAACAAAATTTATGCCAAACTCCTCGCCAGTTGGTTAAACCCGCTCCTCCCTCTGATAATCAGTACCGACCAGTCTGGATTCATACTAGGGCGCTCCACATCTCACAACCTGCGTACATTATTTACCGTGCTATATCATCATCACGACCCCAGGTGGCGGCTCTGGCAGCCCAACTGGACGCCACCAAGGCATTTGATTCATTAGAGTGGTCTTACCTCTTCGCACTATTGGCTTGACTAGGATTTAGCCCCACATTTATTCAGCAAATACATTTACTATATGCCAACCCCACTGCACGAGTGCAAATCAACGACCTCCTGTCTGAACCCTTTCCTAGAACACAAGGCACTAGCCAGTGGTGTCCCCAAGCACCCCTTTTGTTGGCCATCGGAACTGAAACAAACGGCAAGGTTGCAACAGTATCATGCCAATAGGGGACTAGGCGTCTCCGGCCTGGTTGTCTCTCTACGCGGATGACATCACGCTATGTGTCTGTAACTCAGACGAGAATTTGAGCCCAATGATTTGCTAGCTACTGTGATTTGGTGAGATATACTGGGTACATATAAACTATACCAAATCCATAATATTTCCACTCAGACGGTAAACATCCATGCACTCTAGAATAGCCGTTGATATGGGCGGTTGGACGGGTAAAATACTTAAGAATCTGGCTCCGCAGGGATATTCAGGACCAGAACTATGGAACATAAATTATGGCAAGACACTAACATGGCTGGAGGAGAGAGTGTGTACCTGGTTTAGGCTGCCTCTGTTGTTGGCGGGTCGGATAGCAATAGTGAAAAAGATAGTCCTATCGAGACTGTTATACTTAAGTCTACCACTCCCGCTCACATCATCATTGATTAAACGCATAAAGACCACTATGGTAGCTCCTACTTGGGAGGTAATCAACGTAGGGTCGCTTGGGAACTGCTCACTCCTGCTTAAGCTTGGGCATGGGGGCACAGACTTTACACTATACGCATAGTGCGCGCAGGCCCAGTTTTTGCATTTTTAGCTTTATCCGACCCCATGTCAACTCCATGTTGCTATGGAAAGAGACCGTGCTGCCCCTACTCCTTTAAATACTGCACTCTATCACAACTGAAGTAATCCTGGGTGGGAGATTAATACAGTTGAAACACTGAGGTGGGATGGGCTGCGTAGGAGGGCAAAGCTGCCCATTCTTTATGCTCTGTCAATCCCACTGATACATCATAGTATATCTCCTCACACCCTCCAGCCCCCCCCCATTTACATTCATCAATGCCTCCCCTCTCTCAATTCAGAGTCCATTTATTCCTGACTTTGTTGTGAGCTCCCATCTTGCAATGCTAGTGGATAAGTTGTGACAGGGCCCCACATGTCCTTGGGCCTTGCAACTCTTCCGCATATATATTCAATTGATCTCTACAGTATGCAACGTGCTTCAACCATTGTTCCACCTTAGGAGCTGCCTTCTTTCCCCATTGAATAGCAGCTTACTAATTTATGAATTCCTGGCTTTATGGTGTTAACCAGTCCCAGCAGACAGAGATGGGTGCAGTTTACTTGCTCTTCCACCATTTCAGACACTATCTGTATTACTTGTATCCAGATATCCAGAACCGGTGTATAAGTGTGCAGGTTCATGCCAAGTGCACAAAATCCGCTTCCCTTACCCCGCATCTAGCGCACCTAGAGTCCGTTCGCAGAACAATTTTATATAATTTCAGTGGTGTGTGATAGTTGTTATAAGTATTTCAAATGTATTGTTCTAAGTTTGCAGTGAGCCTCGCCGTGAGTGCGCAGTAGGCCTCCCAATTCATCTCTGACAGGGGTGAATTTAGCATTTCATTCCACCTGTTAAAGCAGCCCCCAGGCTGTCCTTTGCCTCTCCGAGAGGCATTGTGTAGTGTTGTCACCAGGTGCTTACGCGAGCTGCTATTTAGCATCATCTGTAGTGCTTCTAGTGTGTCTGGTTCATCTGGGAACTGAGGCTATAATGACTGTAGAGCTGCACTTATTCTAATGTATGTAAACACCACCAGAGGTGGTTGGGGCTGTGTGGTACCAAATTCTTCCAGTGTCAGAAACTTTCCGTCCCTGAAAAGGTCCGCCAATGTGGTCAGCCCTGCCTTTGCTAAAATATCAAGTGATTTTGGTTCTTGAGCCGCTGATATGTACAGATAGGATAGCATCGGCAGCGCCGGTGCGTACATTGGCGTCTTTTTTGCCCTGGCACGTAGTGCCCGTCAGGCTTTTGATGTGTTAAGTATACTATTGATTTCTTGTCTGGTAACCTCTGGCCGCTCATAGTAGCACTGCCGTAAGGGCTGTCGGGTGCGTGTTGTCACTTTCTACCGCCAGGTGTGGCATGTATTGTGTAGGGTAATACCAGTGGTGTGTGAATTGCACTTGTGCGCAGAGGTAGTATAACTCAATATCTGTGGCCCCAAATCCCCCCTGTTCATGTGGCTTTGTCAGGGTGGCCCAGCTCCTCCGAGATTGTTTGCCCGCCCATGCTAGGTGTATCATGTGCTTTTAGGGTCTTAAAGAAGTCGGATGTCAGTGCTATGGGGATATTGACAAACATATACAGAAACCGGGGCAATCCAGCCATTTTCATGACCGCTATTCTGTCTGCCAGTGAGAGGCTGTCACATCCATCTACCCACCTGTTCTTCCAGTTTTGTGATTGCCCTCCCGTAATTTAGCCTTATCACCATCTCTGGGTCCCTATGTACCCACACCCCAAGGTATTAGACAGGCTCCACTCTAGGAGATATTCTAGTATATGCGGTTCATTGACTTGTGTGAGGGGGAACACCAATGATTTATTCCAGTTGATGTTCAGCCCTGCATACCACTCATAGCGTGCAATTTTGCATATCACCGTGCCAGTTGTGTTTTCGGATCGTGTACATATAGGACCACGTCATCCGCATAGAGGGAGATGGCCAATGGGTGTTGGCGGAACCTCAGGGCCGCGTCTGCATGCCACTGTCGTATCACGCACGCCTACGGCTCCAGTGCGAGCGCAAGTACAATTTGTGAGAGGGAGCAGCCCTTTCTCGTCCCCCTGTGGATGCCAATTGGGTCTGAAACTGCATCATTAATATGTATTCTTGCTATTGTGTTGCTATAAAGCCGGCGGAACCACTGCAAGAACGCCAATGGCATCCCCACGCGGTGAAGCACCGCAAACATATATTCCCATTGTATTGAACCGAAAGCTTTGGCGGTGTCCAGAAGCACCGCCGCTGCTTTAAACTTTGAGTCCAGTTGATGTAGAATGGCAAATAGTGTCCGCAAGTTATGTCGTTGAACGGGCAGGCACAAATCCCAAATAGTCAGGTAGGACCAAGTTGGGCATAAGTGGTTGCAGTCGCACAGCCAGTATTTTCGCTAGTATTTTTGTGTCCACATTTCTGAGTGATAGTTGTCTGTATGAGTCACACCGTTCTGGGGCCTTATCTGGTTTTAACAGCAGCACGACTATCAGGGATTCAGAGTGTCGGTGGTAAAATGTGTTTTTCGTATGCTTCAACATACATTGGGTAAAGGTGTAGTGCTTAGGTGCTTGCATATGCATTATAAAATTCACTGGGTAGGCCGTCCCCGCCGGATGCCTTCCCATGTGGTAGGGTACGTATAGCATCTGTCACTACTTCAATTGTAATTGGGTGCACCAGGAACTAACTCTGTCTGGGTGAGAGCCACGCCAGTGTTATAGCCATTAGATATTTAGCAGTGTCCTCCTTGCTCGCTGCTCTGTGTGGCCCATACTGCTGACCATAAAACTCCACAAATTCGGACAGGATCGCCTGGATGTCATAACACTTATCTCCATCTGTAATATGTTTCCATAACATACATTTGTGATCAGCTAGTTTTTACGCCAGGGAGCATCCCGGCCTCCCGCCCTCCCCATACAATCATGCTTTCCGTCTTCTAGACATATGCAGCACCTCTTGCTTAGTTGTGTTGGCATATTCCCGGTGGTATTCTCTCATTTCCGCCAATATCTTATGGTCTTCGTTCCGCGCATACCGTTGTTCCAGTGTTTTCAGTGTGCCTTCTATGCTTTCCAGGCGTGTGAGTAGCGACCTCATGTCCCCTACTTGCACACCCATGGACTCACCCCGTATATAAGCTTTGAAAGCCTCCCATAATGTCCCAGCCTCCGTCACAGATACTCATTTTCTTGGAAGTATCTTATAAACGCCTCTGCTATACTGTCTCTGAACACCGGGTCCAGCAAGGACAAGGCCACTGGAATAACGGACACCTGTGTGTGGGAAGGTGAAGTCCAAATAAAACTGGCGTGATCCGACTATGTTCTAGACATGTGGGCCACCTTTAGTGTCCAAGGGCACACTTCCTGCGACACTAACCAATAGTCTAGGCAGGACCATGTGTTGTGTACTGCCAGTATGTATGTCCCTTTCTCATTGCTTAGGTTACGTGTTCTCCACACATCCATCACCCAAAAATCAGCCATGTTATCACGCATTACCTGCTTCCCATGCCAGTCTGTGGTTGCCGATCTGTCCAGCTCGGGCTCAGTGTACATGTTGAGATCCCCCCTCCCCCCCCCCCAACAGCAGCACCTGGTATGTAGGGTGTTTAGGCCAACCATATCTTGGCATAGAATTTAAGCTCGCCGACATTGGGGTCAAATGTGTTGACAATTATCACCCTAGTGCTTCCTGGGCATCCCTGAATTATAATGTACCTCCCTTGATCATCTGTTTCAGTGTGCATGTGTGTAAGGGGGATGCCCCTCTTTATAATCAAAAGCACTCCCCTGGAGTAGGATGAGGCGACCCCCTCTGCTGTCCATCTGGCCCCTATTTTGAGCTCTGCAGATCTCGCAAGGTTTGTTTCCTGTAGTAGTGCTATTTGTATCTTGTTACGATCTAGGTACGCCAAGACTTTTCTTGTTTTATTTGGGTTGTTAAGGCTTTCACACATTTGAACTTAAGAGTCTAAATTGGCTCGTTTGTTGTGTCTCTGTGCTTAGTTTTGTATTTGTAGTCTTTGGGTGGGTTTATAGGCTACAGGAGTAGGGGACTCAATCTGAACTATTAATATGATGCACTGCCCCTGCAACAAACTGCAGTCTCCCCCCACCCGCTTCAGAACCCCAGTCATGCTAAAGCCATCCCATTTACCCTGAACAATCCAACAATTTCTCGTTAACATTCGGGGTGCACCCTCTGAGGGTCATTAGAGGCCATTTTTCCCTCCAGGTGGTTGGAGGAAGCAGAGTTCCAGTATTCATACTGCACAATATGGCGAACATTCATAGACACCTCTATGGTTCGCTTTCACATGTTCTCTTTGTATATTCCTACATGCAAAAAGGATATATTACACCTCCATTGGAACAGTACTGTCTTTTCAGGGTTGAAGAGCTTGATTCCATTTACGGCCTTGTTGCACATGTTCATCTGTCGAAAAGCCGTCCTCTCATTCAGAGCTCAGCGTCTGTCCCATTTTTCCCTTATCACTGGGCCGTGTTCAGTGCGACCTCATGTCCTTACATACCATTTTGTTTCTTCTTCAGTTCCCGGCCCCTTCTGTGTGTTGCGGTTACCATCTTGCTTTGTGATATAACCCATTGCCGCTTTGGGAGTCGTAAAAATTATCTGCTTATGCCCCAAATCTATGCGCAGGCGCACCGGGTACAGCATAGTGTAGGGCATATTCTCTGCCTGTAGCTTCTTCTTCACCGCCCTTAATTCTTTACGTGTGCCTGGACTGCCGCTGTGGAGTCCAGGAAAAAAGTGAAATTGCCCTGCTATTGTATAGTTTGCTTCTCTCTTGCCACCCATAACACAGAGTCACGGTCTCGTCTAGTTTAGCAATTTGGCCGCAATGAGACGCAGTGGCGTGCCATTAACATTCAATGCCCCCTTTCATCAATCATGACTGTGGACAACTCCTCCTCCCCAAAGATTTCTCGCAATATTTTTTTCTACATATTATTCCATCCTGCCGGTGATGGTCGATTCTGGTATTCCGGTGATGCGCAGGTTGTTGCAGTGTGAGCACACCTCTAAATCTTCATTTTTGGCCTGTATTACAGCTAACACCTTTTCCATGTTCAGACAATTTGTAGACACATTTGCGGGCCGTCTTCAGCCACTGACAAGCTCTGCTCTGCCTCCCCAAGTCTAGAAACCTGCTTGTCCAGCTTACCCTCCTTGTTGTCCATGCTTGTATTAAATTAATCAATTTTTCCATCAATTGATTGCAGACTTCGTTGCATTGCTAGTAGCTTAGCTTCTGGTGCCGTGGGTCCCTGAGAGGGGGTCTCCTGCTCTGAGTCCAACAGTACGTGCTGGTGCGTTCTGCCCGGCCGTTTTGCATAAGACGTGAGCCATGAATGCTGTTTCTCCTTTTTCCCCATTGTCCCTCGTGCACATGGCTAAACAGTTTGCGTTAGTTTGCCCTCTGAGTTCTGGCAGTGTGGGACGAGCAAGGTGTGCAGTATTCAGGCACTGCCACACTTTGTCTCCTCCCATGTGCTTGGCTGTAATGCCCTGCGGTGTTCTATGTCTCCTCGTATTAAGTGACTGTGTCCCATCTCCTTTGTTTTATTAAGGAGATAGCTGCCGTTAAGGAGATAGCTGCTGTGTGTCCCTAAGGTTCCCGGGCTAAACGTACTTGCAGACTGGTGTTAATGTTTGCATATTTCTGGCTGTTAGCATCCTCTTTCCGTTCTACTTGCACGTATTCCCCGTTCCTTCAGGGTTCAGACTAAGTCTCTCGTGCTTTACGCTATCCACCAGCCAGATGCACTGTACCTCCACCCAGTGCCTAATTTATTTTCCTGTCTCAGGGCCCAGTGTGTAGCATTGATCCTGCAACCAGTTCTGGCAGTTTCTCCGTCCCAGTTGCCGAGTGTCTGTGTAAACTGTGTCGATTCTTTCCCCAGCCGTTACACCGCCTCACCTCTGCAGTACTTTAGGCAGGCCGCCGCCCCTTTTCTCTGCCTTCGCTGCGCCGTGGGTCGCTTACTTTAATTTTTGTCGTTGCAGACGCCAGACTCCTGCTGTTGAGTCCGTGCTGATCTCTACCAGCCGCGAGTGTCTTAGCAGCACTGCGTTCCCTACGTGGGCAGCGCCGCCACCACCTCTTCCATATGTCTCTGCTGAATGGGGCCTTCTCCTCCTCTCCACGTGGGGTGGCCTGGCGGTACAACCTCCGGAGCCTCGCCATTCTCTCCCCGGGTGGTGCAGTCCTTCCGCCTCACTGCCCTCACCCCCAGCAGTTATGCACTTACTGCAGAGAATCAGGATGTCTCGAGCTGATGGGGTACAGCACAAGCTGGGAGAGCACCAGTCCTACTGATACAACTTGAGCGCCGGAGCGCCATTTTGTACAGCAATCTTTCTGGTCGCAACAGCTAGACCGTGTCGTATTTCTCTGTTATCTGGCGGTGATCCGCTGTGCTATTCAGTTGTTGCAGCGCTCGATGTGCTCAGGCACACTGTGCCCTGCTTAAGTGTCCTGAATGGCAGTTGTGGCCTAGGATAAATGAAGGATCAGTTCACTCGGCCGGCAGAGTTGCACTAGGGTGCAACCGTCTTGCCATGACTTTCTAGCGACCCCCGGTCTTTTAGAATGTTCACAAAGGTTGCGTTCTAATTGCTTATAGCAAGGAGGAGGTGCAGGGGATTAATTTGATGAGGACTGACTTCCGGAAGGTTCACGTTGAGGTCACCTGCTTGATGCTTATCCTGGTGGATTTTCTGGATGTTTACGTGGCGCCTGAAACCTGACCTTGCATATGCATGGTAAAACATTTGTAAATGCTATTAAGCCTTTTCAAACAAACCGGGAAACACCAGCTAGAGCTAGCTCTTACCAACAGCATGTAATATGGTCAAAAGTCAGGGTAGAAAATATCTGTTCATTCGTAAGTGATGGGAGGAATGATATGAGTCAAGCTGGAATATTGTGATAGTAAAGAGAGGTGCGCTGTGGGAGGAATCCTGACAGTCCCTCCTCCCAAAGGCAGTCTTACAAGTGGTGGTTAGGTGGAATGGAGGGCATGAAATAGTCTCACCAAACGGGGGCATGAACTGAGGAGGCAGATTCCCACGAATACTCTGATGAGTCATAACCCTCCCAATCTATAAGGTAATATAGTTTTCCCCGTGATCGTTTAGAGTCCAGGATACGGTGATTTTTGTCCTCTTGTTGGCCATTAATCAGAACGGGTGGGGGTTTTGTCTTTTTTCATGTGGCGGGGTGGTATAGCTTGATCAGTGAAAGGTGAAATACTGGGTGGATAGTGTATTCAGAGGGAAGCTGTAGCTTGACGGTGACTGGATTAATTATCTTGATAATGTCATAAGGACTTGTACGCTGTGGTCGTAATTTGCTTGGGCCTTCTATTTGTAGTTGTCATGTTGATAACCATACCCTGTCTCCTTCCTTGAATATAGGCGCTGGGGTTCTATGCTTGTCAGCTTGGGCCTTCTATTTGTAGGTGTCATGTTGATAACCATACCCTGTTTCCTTCCTTGAATATAGGCGCTGGGGTTCTATGCTTGTCAGCTTGTGCCTTCATGACCATTTTGGCTTATGCTAAACTTGTCCTAGCATGTTTTTGAATCTCATGCAGTTGTTCTATTCTACTGTGATTGAAGGTAGCATAGTTGAATTCCTGTTGTATCAATGGGAAGTGCCCGAGGATGTTGTCCTGACATGAAGAAGGGTGTGTAGTTTGTGGCTGAGTGGGTGCTGTTATTATAAGTGAATTCAGCTAGCTGTAAGAACTGATCCCATTGTCCTGTGTACATGGATAGTAAGCATCTTAGTGTAGTTTCTAGGGATTGGTTGACCCGTTCAGTTTTGCTGAAGGTGTGTTAGTGGAAGGCAGATGACAAGGCTACCTCAATTCCTAACTTATCACAAGAGTGTTCTCCAAAATTTAGATGTGAACTGAACCCCATGATCTCAGATGGTTTTAGCCGGTAGACAATGCAGTCTTATGATATGATCAAATATATTGTTGACTAAATTCTGCGGTGGTGGGCATCTTTTCGAAGGCGATAAAATGTACCATTTTTTGATAACATGTCAACTACTAAAATGGTAGTGAAGGTATTGCATGCTGGAAGGTTAGTAATAAAATCCAAACTAATGGTGTGACAAGTGTTAGACTTGGCATCTTTTGATGCGTTTCCTCTGAGTTTTTGCTTTCTGACCTCCCAGTTTTGACTCTGTTTGTGCTGGCTTAGTGTTTCTGCGCACTTTTCTCACTGCTGATCATTTGTAAAAAGCAAGTGCTCCTGTGGTAAAATGTATTCTGGATTGGTGTTTCCATGATTGGCCTGTTTGATTTATGTGTCAGTCCCTAGTAAAGTGCACTGCGTGTGCCAGGGCTCGTAAATCAAATGTCGTTGTTGGGCTGCAGCACTGGATTGTGCCACCCACACGAACGGCCCGTAAAAGGTAACTCGGGCCTGCGATTGCAGAGCCTGTGTGCGGTCCGGTACCGCCATGTCGACGGGTGAGTGCCCACACTTGCCCGTCCCTAACCTTCCCTTTTCTTACATGTCAGGCACCCCTTAGGTAGGCCCAAGGTACCCCTGTGGGTAGTGTGCAGTGTATGTGAAAGGTAGGACATGCCCTGGTGTGTGGCATGTCCTGATAGTGAATTACTGCCAATTTCGTGTTTCACTATTGCAAGGCTACCTGTTCCCCTTAGGACAGAAGGGGAGTTTGTTTATAACATCTTATAAACATAACTGACCCGGGGAACTAGGTAGGAAAATTAAGTTTTGTATGCCTGAACTCAGAATCTAAAGATGCATCTTTTAGTAAAGGTGATATTTGCATTCTGTGTTTGAAAATACCACTTTTAGAAAGTAGGTATTTTCTTGCCTAACCATCCAGTATGCCTCTGCTGGGTTTGTGGATTGACAGTCTGGGTTTTGAATGACGGGGATTGGGGAGCAGGAGTGTCTCCGGATAGTCTAGGTAGGTCAGGAAAGGGCGGAATAGACCTGGGCTGCATTTAGAGTAGGGGGGTGAGATTTCCTTGCACCTGAATGCGCCTGGTCTGCCTCTGACAATGCCGTCTCCACCTCCTGCCAGAAAGCCACACCAGAGAGGGCAGAACTTGTTCTGGCTGGGCACAGACACTCTGCCTAAGAGATCAAAGGATTTTGGTATATAAATAGGCTTTCCTGTTTTCAGTTTATATTTTTGGTAAATACTGGTGGTGTTTTTTCAGTGTTTTCCAGTGATTTCAATACCTCAAAAAAACAGTGCTTTTCAGTGGTTACTCATTTTCGCGCCATAAAAAACAACTGAGACAGGGTTTTACCGGTGTTTATGGAACGCTTTGCTGTTATTATTGCTTGCTTTCTTCGTCAGGCCCCAGCCATGGTAAGGACCACACTGTATGACATTTAAAGTGGATAAGAGGGCGATCATGATGTGTGCTGAAGAGATGAATGCCAGAATGTCACCATCTGACCAGACCAAGCAGTGTATATAGGTACAAACTACAGAGAATCGTTTGTGGCAGCCAGCAACGTCTCACAGTTCGGATCATTTTTCATAATTTACCCTACAATATCACTGGGAGCTTCGGACGACATGATTTACAAGTGTTCATATGTGCCACCATAGCATAATACAAAGTTACACATTGGATGAGCAGAACAGAAAGTGTATTTAGAAAGTGTATTTTCACCCCGAAGAGCAAGAGCACCACAGTGCTGAATAACTGAAGGTTCCAGTTCATCTTATAAACACAAGATTTTTTTGAGATGCCTTCGGTTCTTCACAAAACCTCTAACCAAACAAATTTGATGAAGAAAAAGCATGATAGACAATAGGGATTCCGGGACTCCCATCAACCTGAGGGATTTCCACAACAAATGTCTGGGAACTAGACTGAATGATCTCCTCAGTTTAACAAACGCTAGATATATTTTAATGTATTTCCAGAAAATCAGAGAAAGCCTGAGACCTGGTCAACTGTGCTAGTGTTACGCCTGAAAACAGCCTGTCATCCATTGTTCCAGTTGATTAAGAAACTGCCTACGGAAAATCTTCTGCAGATTGTCCAATAAACGGATGGGCCTGTAATTACTTAGGATGCCCCTATCCCCCTTTTAAAAGAAAAAAATATGTTAGCACTAATCATTTCATCATGGAAACAAACGTAAATAAACAACATGGTTTCCACCTTTTTAATTATTATTATTTATTTATTTTTTTGCAATTTCACAAGTGAGACCTCAACCCATGAAACTCTTCCACAGCTCATGAGAATAACGACAACACTGTGTGCTTGTGTGTTTGTATCGCTAACCAAGCCGAGTGCTTCAAAAAGCTTAAACGCCTTAAGCGTACCCCTATCGGTGAAAAACACCGTCCCAAAAATTCAACTGTTGTAGTACAAAATTACAAAGTGCACCAACCGTGCTATTATGCGTTATTCACGATATTTCAGTGTGCTATCGTGCTTGTGAGTTTCAGTGTGGGCGCATGTTCTAAAATCGTGCTTATGGGTGAGCAGGCCAAAATATCTACAATAGTCCAATGTGCAGGCATGTTAGTACATTACAATCAGGCCCGGCTCCAGGAATTTTTATTTGGGTGGGCCAAGGGTGCATTTGGGTGGGCCACTGCGGGCTCGATTTGTCGCATATATGTCTGGACAGGCCTACTTCAGGGCCCTCCTTTATCTCTTCTTAGTCTTACAAGGTCCAGTAAAACGCACTCTTTTCCAAATCTCTTTCTAAATATTATAACTCTCTAAAAGTGTTTTTTCCATGTAATGTTCCTTTGATGGGAAGAAGAGGTTTCTGAGGTGGCAGTATCAGGCAAGTGACACTTCTCGGGCGCCCTCTGTGCGAGCCTTCAGGGAGAATTCCTCTTCATTACTACCTCCTCCTGACCCCAGACTCTGCATCGCACTCCCTTACAGGCTCCCTCTGTGCGAGCCTTCAGGGAGAATCCCTCTTCATTACTACCTCCACCTGACCCCAGACTCTGCAACACACTCACTCCCTTACAGGCTTGATTATCCACTACTCCTCTCCAGTGCACCTTATCTCACAGCTGACCTTGGGCCCCAGCCCCATATCAGGCACCATCAGGCTCCACTTTCATTTTTCCCGGTAAAAACATTAGTAAAATCACCTTCAAACTTAAAACATTGAATATAGCGGTAAATATAATAAGCAGACACTTTAAAGTATGTTCCACAGTAGCCCTTATGACCAGACTGCAAATTCAATAAACAGAAAGGCCATGACAGGGCCGGCTTCAGCGCTGATGCGAAAGTCTTTTTTGGTGCCGCACCAATAACCTCTTTCTCCGTAAATACCTTTACTACCACCTTCCAACAGTGCCCCTCATCCCTCCACGGCCCCTCTATTGACCTCCTCCTCGGATTCCCTCACTGCCACCTTCCACCAGTGCCCCTCATTTCTCTGTAGCCCCTCCCCCTCATGACCTTCTCCTCAGAATCCCTCACTACCACCCTCCAGCAGTGCCCCTCATCTCTCCGTAGCTTCCCCTTCCCCCTTCCACCCCATGACCTCTTCCTCAGATTCCCTCACTGCCACCCTTCAACAGTGCCCCTCATCACTCCATAGCCACTCCCACTACCTCCTCCTCGGATTCCCTCCCTGCCACCCTGCAACAGTGCCCCTCATCTTTACGTAGCCCCTCTCTCATATGCATTTCATTTGTTGTGTAGCGCTACTCATATCAGTGTAGTGTGTCAGTACTTTACACTACGTACACATTATACAGAGACAACGAATCATACAAGTATGTAAATCAGTCTACAGGGAATGTCACATAAGCCAATGAGGATTACAAGGTGTATGAATCGCATGTCCTCCATACTGGTGGGCAGTATATTTTAAGAGGGTTTGGTCTGGAGAAGCACAAACTCAGGATTTAAGGAGTACTCCAGTGGTTAGGGGTTGCCTTTACTGATAAAAATGTATATCTGCCCAAAGATACTCATTTTAGCAACATTAGAATGATGAAAGACTGAGGAAGTTCTAACTATATCAAAAAATAAAAAAAGCGAAGTTCTAACTATACCATTCAGGTTTGCATGCAGCTCTTTGATGACAGTTCAATGGTCACTGTCCTATGTTAGGATTGTAACTTCTGAACTGCAAGTAACACAAGGATCTCTGTCACAATGACAGTAACCCACTGAGCTTCCACATAAACTACAGTTCATCTGCATTTAAAAACTGCTAACAGACAAATGATTGCTCTCTAGCAGGATCATTAATCCCCAGCGTTATCTGGGCATCTTTTATTGTCTTATTGTTGTCCTGCATCGGCCATGATAATGATAAAAACTGTTCAAATGAAGCACACGCGAAGTACATGTCCTGCTGGGCCTGTGCAGATTTTAAAAAGAAAAACAACTAGTAACACATTCTCTTACCTACTACTCCATTAGTCAAACTTAGTGTCGCAGCCTGATGTGATAAGCAGCTGCAGGGGTCAGGAAAGGTGAGTAGGAATAAACAAACTTCTTTTCTCCTGCGCTGCATAGAAAAAGAAATATCCAAGCAGCAGAACAGTAGGCAAAGGTTACGCGGCCAAAGAAAGGATTTGTCGCCTTTCGCCATGTGGAGATGAAGGGGTGAAAAAATAAACAAAGCCTCGTTTACATGTAAATGGTCTTTTAAAGACCTGTGAAGTACTCAGGTGCGGCTTCGATAATCTCAAAAACTGTCTGTGTGTGGGCACCCGGGAGGCTGTCTCGGCTCGGCTGACACACACCACATGTGCTCTGCGCGCCTGCCTTCAAGCCCTCACTGCGAGGGCCAAGGCTCCTGTTTGGGTGGCTAGAACCGGGCCTGATTACAATGCGGGCACATGTTGTAAAGGCATATCCACACGTGCACGAATGCAAGCATTGCAACCAGTTACAGTAAGCACCGATAGGCCAGCGCGCACACATAGGCACGATTTTATAACCTGCGCTCGTATTGAAACTCATAAGCATGATTGCACATCGAAATATCATGCATATAGTATGATAACACGGTTGGCGCACATTGTGTTTTTCATGGCAAAAGTTGAATTTTGGTGCCGGTATTTTTCACTTTTATTTTTTACCGAGAGGGACACGCTTAAGACATTGATACACAAGGTTGTTTATTTGATCTTTTCTGAAGCACTCAGTTTGGTTAGCGATTCGAATACACAAGCGCACAGTGATTGTCATTGTTCTCATGAGTTGTGGCAGTGTATCACGGGTTGACGTTCCCCTCGTTAAATGACACTATTTCTTTTAATGTGGAAACCAAGTCTTTTATTTCCGTATGTTCCCATTATGATGATTAGTGCTATAAATACATTTTTCCTATGTTGTAGTTACCCCTGATTGTACTGCTTTGGCTCCCTCAAGTGGCCAAAAGGTGCAAATGGCCAAGTGGTGAATCCAATTTGAAAAATTCAGCGATACTCGGTTTAAACCGGGTCAGCTGATTTGCAATCGGTAGGGTAATCTCGGGCAGAGTCGGTTAAAACCGAAATCCGGACAGCCTAGATATAAATATTGGTGCCCAGACCCCTAGTAGGAAGGTGGATATCTGACTACGGTTACCCCCAACTTTTTGCCTAGGGTCTAGCTGGTTTTTCGACTTAGTTGGCCTGAGATCCTGCCATTCAGGGTCTCAGGCTATCTGCTCTCTTCTTAAAATGGACTCCATGTACCCTAGGTACATACCCAATTGGTAAGGATCACCTTATTGGACCCTGTACAGTGTACCCTAGGTACCCAGGGCATAGGTGTACCCTAGGCCTACCAGGGGCTGCAGCATGTATTATGCCACCCCTGGCCTGGCCTTCCATTATGACACAACTGGCTGATCACTCAGCTGGGGCAAGGTCGTGTAATCACCCCTTGCTTAGGTGTAGTATTCCTATACCTACATTATATATAGACACATGTGTACCTATCAGCCACTTCTATGGCAGGCCTTAACAATCCTGGAGGCAGAGGGCTTGGTCACAATGGAAAGTAAAATTCCCAGGCAATATTTAAAATTGTCAATTCAGACTGATGAAGTACAGAAATGAATAAAACAGTGAGAAAATAAAAATTTACAAATTTAATTTGGAAAACATATGTAATAACATGATAAAATGCATACTTTGATATGGCCAATAAACAAATAAAATACATTTTCTAATAACATAAGTCAAATTAATGCAATACAGTAGGTGGCAGAGTAGAATTTCTTCACGACGCGCGTTTCGGCACAGAGTGCCTTCGTCAGGAGTAGCCACAATAAATCTAAGACTTAAGTAAAACAATAATTATACATACATTTCTGTACAGAAAAGGTAAAAGATACATTTAGATATGCTGGATTGCTGTCTCTTGAAAGGAATTACATTAATTGCAAAAAGCAACAATTATGATGAATAGCATTTACTTGATGATTCTGTTTGTGTGTCATCTATTGCTGAGAAAAAGAAGAGGGTATGAATACGAAATAAAGAAAGTGAGTAGAGGGTGCAATGAAGAAATGCCCGAAATTGTTTTATTTTCTTTTTTATTATTTCTATTCAGAGCACCCGTGAAAAGATGAAAAAGAGTGATTAATAAAAACAAACTATATGGTGCTTACTTGTATTCTAAATGAAATATCGTTCAATGATATATATGAATTTCGAAGAGCCGTGGAGGTTCTTGTTCTATTGGATGAAGGCAAGATAATATCAAAAATGTATTATAAAGATCATAGTTATGGTGCTATATAAGTGATTGATTATATTTATTGTAATAGCGATTTACTTGCCTATGATATAAATTCCATATATTAATAGAAGGATTCTCTTTCGGTTAAACTGAATTGGCTGTTTGGTAAAAAGACTGAAGGAAGAAAACTTCTCTTTCAGAATTATTTTTATAATGATAAAATCTGTAAAATAAGAAGGTGATAAGGACAAGTTACTGACAAAATTATCGACGTAATGTAAATGTTAACATCGATTTGGGATCTATAGTGGTACTTTGTGAGACATTCTAAGTAAATTCTTTGTCTATTTTCATTTTATGATCATATTGAGAAAATTAACATTTTGTATTGACATTAGTTGGTATAGAGGGTGCGTAACAGTTAATAGACCTCTAATACTTTTGTAATATTAATTTCACCATCATAGGTTTGATAGGTGATGTGATAGTGTGTTTTTTTATGGAGCCACATGGTAAAACCAAATATTTTTTATATACGTGTTGTTTATCTATTTCGTATTCAGAGCATATTGGACGACAGGTAAAAATAAAGTACTAGTTGGAGCTAGTTCGTGAAAGGTGTTTATAACGATGTCGCTAAGCTTTTACACACATTATAATTCAGGTATTAATATTACCTTGGAGGTAAAATACGAGACGCGTCACACTGTGCTTAGAGATCGCTTTACGGAGCTGTTTTTAAAGAAGTTGACTTTGCGGGTCTAATACGGGCAAAAACAAGAAAAAGGATATGGAGATGAAGGGATATAAAAGGTTCTGAGGTTAGTTTAAGGGCGTGCTAGAAAGGTAAAAAGTCTGTTGTTGCTTACCGGGTGATAGTCTTGATAAATCTGATAGGAACGGGAACATAAATAACAAAATACGTACGGTTGTGATAAAAGTGGATCAGGTTAAGCAACTGTGTAGGTTTGATGAGAATGATTACGTGAAAATAAAGAACGCTACACTCACCTGATAATGATATATGTCTCGATTATAAGGGATCTTGGAACTTGCGTGTGCGGATGTACTGCAGTCAGCTATAGGCAGAACTAAGTGGTGTTAAATAGAGAAAAGTAATTGGGTAATGGAGTCACGTGTCTATTTTACGTGATGTACGTGACGAGTTCTATATAGTTACCGGTGATTGGTTCAAAGTAGTAGGCTTAGAGTTTTTTTGTATGTGTGACTGTTGGCTATTGGTTTACCGTAAAGCTGAAATTCAGGGGACTAGGTGCTACAAAATATATGTAGCTGTATGCTATTGGCTTACAACATGTAAACATGATGGTGTGTCTGACTATTAGTGATTGGTCTACAATGGGAAGGATAGACTAATGAAAATAGTAAGAAGACTGAATACTATATGTTGATGTATCTTTGTGTATATTAGCATTCAGATATATACATAAGGAAATTGAATGAATGTATAAGGTAAATACAGAAGTAACTGAAAATTATTTTTAGTTTCTACTTAGTGGACCAATACAGTATTAACCAAATTACAAAATAGTAAATAAAATGAATCTGGTATGTTGTGATTTAACCCCTTCGACGCGCATGACGCAGCGGTTCCGTCATGCACGTCGGTTGCGCTGTGCGCATGACGGAACCGTTCCGTCATGGCCCCGCCCGCGCACGGAACCTTCAGCGTGGCGCGGAAATCCGCGCCGCGCTGAAGGGGTTAAAGGATGAATAATGAAATGAAGACATTATGGGACCATTGTGGATCATATATATAGCAAATTAAATAATTGCATTTTCCCACAGTAGGTCATTATTCAGCCCATGTTTAAATGTGTCTAAAGTAAAGATCCAATATACTTCTCTTTTTTTCCGAATTTGTGACACGCTTTTTTCGTCAGAGGTTTTGATTTTCTCTAGTATTCGCCATCGGATGTCATCTGATTTGTGTTTGAACTCCACATAGTGTTTAACTAAGGGAGCTATAATTTTGGTAGTTTTAATCGCTGAGCGATGTTCAGTAAGTCTTGTCTGGATGGCTCTAGATGTTTCTCCTATGTAACCTAGGTTACAGGGACAGAGAAGGAGATAAATCACATTTTGGGTTTTACAGTTCCATAACCCTTGTGCTTTTATCTTAACGTTATTTAGAATCGTGTTTTCACCTTCTAGTATGTTGTTACATGATTTGCACATGGTGCATCGTATTGTCCCTTTGATAGGATTACTGCCATATATAGTTTTTTTTATTTATTTTTTTATAGTTTTTTGTACAAGAGTGTGTTGCTGTATTGGAGGTAAATCTTGAATGGACTATAAGGTCCTTAATGTTTTGATTTTGGCGGTGTGCAAAAACGTGTTTTGCGATCTTTTTTTGATCTGGATTGCAGTTTAGAAGATGCCAGTTGGAATTAATGATCTGTTTAACCTTGAGGTTTAAATTAGAATGTTTTGTGATGCATCCCAATTTCTGAGTTGTATCTGTTTTATTTGTATTAAAGAGATGATCTCTATCAAAAAAGCGTGCCCTTTTATATGATTCCCTTACTAGCCGGTGTGGGTAACCTCTTGCTAAAAATTTCTTTTTCATGGCAATTGCTTGGATATCAAAATCTGTGAGGTTTGTGCAATTACGTCTCACTCTTAGGAATTGGGAGAAAGGTATGCCTTGTTTTTGGCATCGTGGGTGGTTGCTTTCAAAGTGTAGCAAAGTATTTCTTGCTGTCGACTTCACATATAGGTCAGTTTCTAATTTACCTGAATTGTGTCTTATCACTATGTCTAAGAATGCAACTTGATCGGAATTGATGTTAGCGGAGAATCTCAGATTAACATCTGTTAAATTGAGCCAGGATAAAAATTCTTTCAGAGTCTGTTCCCCATCGGTCCAGACAAAGAAGATGTCATCTATATATCTGGACCAATGGGAAACAGACTCAAAGAAGGGTGCCATCTCATTGTAGATGTGTTTCTCTTCATAGTGAGCCATATAGATGTTTGCTATCGATGGTGCTACAGAAGCACCCATACTAACTCCTTTTGTTTGGCGGTAGCATTGTTGGCCAAATTCAAAGATGTTTTCAGTAAGGATAAGATGTAGTCCTGTTAGTATGAATGATTTAGAACAAGGGATGTTACATTTGTCTATAAGCCATTCTACAGCTTCTAAAGCTTATTTTTGGGGAATACTACTATATAGTGACTCTATATCTAGAGTCACCAATAGATCTGTTTGCGAATTGAATTTAAAATGTTCAACTTGTGATATCATTTCTCCTGTGTCTTTAATATAAGAGTTGGTGAGTGGGATAAATGGTCTTAATATTTTATCTATATATTTGGACATGGGTTCTGTGGGAGTGCCAATGGTGGAAACAATTGGACGATATGGGTGATCTTCTGCGTTTTTATGTATCTTAGGAACACCATAGATACAGGAGGTTTTATTTTTTGATGTATTTAGGTAGTCAGATTCTTTCACTGTAATATTGTTTGTACTTAGTGCTCGATCAGTAATATTACAAATCTTTTGTATTATTGCTTTTGTGGGGTTGGATTTTAGTTTAGCGTAAAAAGTCTGATCACTAAGCATATTTAGCATTTTGAGTTCGTAGTCTGATGAATTAATTACTACGATGCCTCCACCCTTGTCGCAACTCTTAACAGTAAGAGATTGATTTTGAGTTAAGGTTTTTAAGGACATGAATTCTTCTCTGTTAAGATTATATGAGGGTTTAGGAATAAAGTGTTGGGCTTGGTCAAGTCGATTTAGAACTACTCTTTCAAATATTGCTACCTCTGGCCCTACTTGTTCAAGGTTTGGAGTGAAAGTAGAGGGCAGTGATACTATGTGGTTGATCATATCTTGATTATCTATAGCATCTTTATTTTCAAAGTATCTTTGTAATCTAATTTTACGAAAGAAAGAGTGTATGTCTTGAAATAACTCAAATTTATTTGCGGGGGCATGAGGAACAAAAGAGAGGCCTTTTGATAGCAAAGATATACTGGCTAAATCTAGAATATGGGATGATAAATTGAAAATGGGTATTAGTTCCCGTGTTTCCAGTCTCTGGTTTCTAGGAAGTGTTGAGAGTCTGACTGGTAATGATGGTTCTGGTAGTTGCCTCTGGTTTGAGGTTGAAATCTTACTCTCTGACGTCCTCTGCGTGTTGCTCGTTGTCCTAAAAAAGACTGGTGTGTGTTTCTATTGCTGTTAGGTGCGTTATAAGGGCCTTCAGGATCATAATAATGAGAACTTCCTTCTCCATCGGAGTCGGATGTATCTGAAAATGTTTTAACTTTCTGTTGTTTTGAGTTACTTTCATTAGGGTAATGATTCTGTTGATAAAAGTTTTCACTTACCTACATTATATATAGACACATGTGTACCTATCAGCCACTCCTATGGCAGGCCTTAACAATCCTGGAGGCAGAGTGCTTGGTAACATGTGAGATGGTGCTCTAGCATGAGCTGAGCCTGTCTGCAGCTTTCGGAACCATGTCCTTATAGCTGTTCTATGATATAACCTACCATATACTCTTAAAGTACCTTATAATCTTAAACGGTTATGGTAACTATGGTTTGGCTTTATCAAAACATGTTGTGTAAGGTGTCTAACACTTTGGAATAATACCCCCATACCATTTCTGGTGATGAGGATATTATTCCTCCCTTCTAGAGGGAGAGACATGTTAAAATCCTACTTTGCTGTTTAACTCTCACCAAAGCCTCAGCATCACAAAATGGATGCTGCTGCCACAGACACGAGTCTGACCTCCTGCTGCTGGGAGCCCTCCCAGCCAGGGAGGCCTGGACAATAGGTTTCCTGCTTGGGGAGGTGCTAGCACCTCCCTAGACAGACTTTAGTGTATTGGGGCTGGGAGGGCTGAAAGGAATGAGACATGCCTGGGGCACACAAGGTGATCCATGCATAGTCCAGTTCAAACCGGTGCTGGGGCACTCCAGCCCCAGCTCTGGCGCGAAACTTGACAAAGGAAAGGGGGTGTAGCCACTCCCCTTCCTGGTCCCACCCATAGGAGGGACCTTGTAGGTAGCCCAGTCCACTAGCCCAGTATATTAGTAGCTAGTTGGGCCCTACTAGATTAGATTAACCTGAATCTGCAACTTGAACAGAAACTCTGGACCTTCGACATTCGACCTCAGGAAGAAGACTGAAGAAATCTCCCTTGTGGCCAAGGAGTGACCACCCTGGGCAACCAGGCACCATCCAGCGACCGCTGCTTGCTTTGCGACTGAATCCTACGAGGGACGACTGCAGAGACTGACCAGCACCGAGACTTCCAGACACCTCTGAACCAGATCCACATCTCCAGCGAAGCTGAGACCCGTGGAGGCGACGAGGGACGTGGGACCGGCGACTTGGGAAAAGTAGCTAGTAACTGACTAGCGCGACTTCCGAGGCTTCCTCCAGGCTGTGCTTGGGGAATTGAGAAGCCCCACTCCCGAGCACCATCTGCAAAGAAGATCAGCTCCCCACACTTCACGTGTTCTGCGTGGGGCCCTTCTGCACCTGTGTTGCTCGACGTGTTGTCCGGTTGCTGGCCCGTTGGCTAGTAGCCTCTGCGACGACGAACCTTTACTTTCAACTTGCTGGTCCGGCTCCTCCAGACTGGCACCCGCTCCTCTGTGAAAGAGAAGCACCCCAGACCTTCCTAGTCTGCACCAGAAGCAAGTCCTCCATCCTGCGTGGGTTCCGCTTGCCAAGGCTTGTTGGGTCCTGACTCGACTTCGACGACGCCAACAGCAAGAGCCTTCGTGGGACAGCTCACCTCCTGGTCCTGGTCGTCCTCGACGTCTCCTGGTACCCGTGGCTGCTGTGACAAGCTTCACCTCTTCACCTGCATCTTCACGACATCGCCTGGTTCCTTCCTCGTTCCTTCCCGGCTCCTGGCTGGTGACCTAGACTCTGTCCCTTCTGCTTGCAGGTTCCTTCCTTCTTGATCCCCCCCTTGGGATCCACCGGACACTATTCACTGACTGCCTGTCAGCAACTTTCCTTCAGGCATCCATAGAAGTCCACGACGAAACCCGACGCAAGTTCACACATATGCACCCGCAGCCCGTGGGCTAGGTAACTTGGGTACTTCGGTGCTCACAAGGGTATTGACTAGCCTAGGGTCTAGTTTCCGAGTCTCGACTTTCTAGCTATACCAGAAGTGTCCTAAAACTGCTTATTTCTAACTCCTAGTGATTCTATCGACTTTTACGCATTACGCGTGAGTGTTTCCACTCTGCTCCTGAATCCCGTGGGCCTCCCACTTCCTAACTGTTGGTAGTATAGTGTAGCCCCAGCGATTCCCTAGGCCTAGGCCTATCCTGTGTTTGTGACAGTGGTCCTTATACCACTTACTTAGTATATGGTTTGCGTGGCCCCTAGGGCCTAACTGTATTACTTGCCTGTGTGACTTAATGTATGCTTAAATAAGACTGTGTTGTACTTACCTCGAATCTCATAAAGAGTGCTGAGGGTTTGCCTAGAATAAATACATTCTATTTTTATATACATATGTTGTGGTGTCCTTTCATTTGGTATTCAAGGGATTACATATGGTATAACAGCTGGCTTCACATGCCATTCAGAGTTTAGCCTAAGACTGCTCTTGTCCCTGCTACCACTAGGATAGCTGGTCTGTAAGGTTGACTTTACAACCAATCACCATAAGGGTTGTTTGGACTGATACAAGGTGTACACTAGAATTAGTGACATCATATATCAGGCCAACTTCTCACACCCCTGAACTCTAGAACTCTTTTGGATCAAGAAGGCTGCCAAGAAGAAGAGCTGGAGAAGCTGTGAGGAGGAACTACCTCATCGCTGTGCGCTTTGCTGTGTTGGCCTGCAGTGGCTGCTTCTGTCTTGGGCAGTGAAAGGACTAGACTGAACTTTCTGCAATCTACTTTTGTGAGTTTCTCCAAGGGCTTGAGGTAGAGGTTGCCCCCTGTTCACGAAGTCTCAGGCGCAACAAAGACTTCAAACTCTTCTGCCCTCAGCACTGGGGACTGTGTGTTTTGTGCTGCAACAGTAGAAAAAGCAACCCAATGCCGTCTACGACTCGCTGCCGATTCCATGTCCTGAAGGCACTGCAGAGGGCACCGCCGCACTGCGACCCTGGTCTCACCGACCTCCACCGAGCCGCTGCTCGCACCGCGACCTGTGGGCACCGCACAGCCTCGCTTCACGGCGACGCCTTGGCCTCCCCACGATGACGCTCCACACCGAAATCGACGCTGCTGCTTGCACCGTGGCTCGAGGGCACCGCTCGTAAAGTTACACGACGCACCGCTCTCGTCCCGCACCGCAGCTTTGGCCTACTGACGCCGGTGCTATCGACTCCTGTTCAGCCGACGACAGCGCTTCAGTAACGACCACGACGCTGCTTGCACCGCAACCTGCCAGCACCGCTACGAGCACCACATTTACTTTGTACCGCAACCCTGGTCTCACCAATGACACCATCTGACACCGCCACCGAGCCGCTGCTCGCGCCGCTGCACAGCAACCTACGCCAGCACTCCTGACTTCAACAGAGAGGAGTTCGATCTGCAACGCGTGTGAGTTCGAGGGCCCGACGACTCCGGAACCGACCTCCGGAACCGACAGCTGCGGACGCCTTGCTTTCAGGAAGTTCAGCGAGAGGTCACCGATGCCCTGCATTTCTAAAAGATACTGTTTGTGGGTCTTCCTGACACTGTAGCTGGCCTGGGATGCCGCGGTCAGCCAGAACTGTTTGGATTTGTTTGCTCATGACGCCGTGATAGCCCCTGACGGAGCTATCGACATCAAGGAACTATTTTTCGAGCATATTTTGATAATTAAAGATTTTTAAGTACTGTATTGTGGATTTTTATAATTTTTGGTCTTGTCTTAAATATATAAAAATATTGGATATTTTTCTAATCTGATGTGGTGTCCTTTTGTAGCGCTTAGACTGTATTACTGTTGGTTATGTGCAAATGCTTTACATACTGCCTCTAAGATAAGCCTGAGTGTTTGTGCCAAGCTACCAAGGGGGTGAGCGTGCATTATATTAGTAGTGTAACTCCCTTATCCTGACTAGGAAGAAGGGTCCCTACTTAGACAAAGGTGCAAGCCCTTGCCAACTGGAGACCCCCATTTCTAACAACAAGGAACTGGGGGTATAGGCAGAGGCTATAAACCTGCAGGCTCAATTTGTTTTGTGCAAAAGTTGGGCAACAGGATACGTATTCTTGTATATCCTTCCACATGTTGTTCCACTAGAAGGGTTTTTAACAATCCCTTAGGGTTTTGTTATACCTGGGTGCCCTGCTAATGCAGTGTCGTGATTCCAATTAATTACCTGATGTCTTAATTTCTTTAGTATGGATGTACCGTTTCTAAGAAGGTACAGCTTGTTTGTGATAGTATGGCTTGGTGTTTTGATCCATTCTTCAGCGTTTAGTTTTTTATATTCTTCATGTAAGACCACCATTAAGGTGTCACCCTCGCTGACTGAGACTATCTTTTCCGGTGGAACGATAATAGGGGAGTCTGATGTAGAATGAGAAGAGTGAAAATACCCCAGTCTAGAAAGAACAACAGACTGTAACTGCTTGATCCCTGGGCGATGGGTGATGATGAAATCGTACCCACTAAAGAAATGCAACCATCACATTTGACCGGGGGGGGGGGGGGGGGGTAACAGCCCTAACGGAGCTAAAGAATTGTAAATGTTTATGGCCTGAGAATATTGTGACTGTATGTTTAACTTGTTTTTGGTAATGCCTCCATTTAATGAACACCATTTTGATGCCCAGCGTAAAGATTTGCTCCGCTGGTAGAAGTTTTTTGTGGAATACCCGGCTTTGGGAAGCATGTGGCCAGTTCTTGGGTTCTTCTGAGATAAGATTCTTCCTATGGCTACCTGCGAAGCATCAGTTTGATGTAATGGGGCTGGTCTGGATTGGGATGCTGAAGAATGGCTGCAGTAGTGAATTTAGTTTTTAACAGTTGCAACGCATGCTTGGCTTTTGGAGACCATGCAAATGATTGCCCCTTTTATTTACAGCTGTGTTATGGGTGCCACTATCTCTGAAAAATGCGGGATAAAACGACGATAAAAATTGGTGAATCCAAGTATCTGTTGAATTTCCATGACATTTGTTGGAGTTGGCCGTTTGGTAAAGCTTCTACATTTTTGGAGTCCATAGTGATGTCTGTCGGAGATAAGCGATACCCCAGAAACTCTACTGACTGTAAATGGAAGGAACATTTGTCTAATTTAGCGTAAAGTTTTCAGTAAGGCGCTGCAAGATTGCACGTACATGATGTACATTTGGTGTTCTGAGTTTGAGTAAATCGGAATGTCATCTAGTTACACGATTGCACACACATCCAAAAACTCCCTCAAGACCATGTTAATGAAATATTGAAATTCTGCTGAAGCCCGAAGGGCATAACAGTATACTCAAACAGCTCAAACTTAGTCCTAAAGGCGGTTTTCCATCATTGCCTTCTCGTACAAAGATTAAGTGGTAAGCTGCCTCTAAATCTAGTCTTGTATATATTTTGGAATTTCTGACCTGATCGAATAGTACCAGAATTAACAGGAGAGTATAGCAGTTCTTAATAGTCACCTTATTGACTGCCCTACAGTCCAGACAAGTCCTCAACTCCCCACTCTTCTTGGGTACAAAGAGGAGTGGGGAAGACACAGGGGACGTGAAGTGGCGTATAAAAACTATCTCTAATTGTTATATCGATATTTGCGTAGCTATTGAGTTTCATGCTCTGTCAACACGTAACTACTGCAGGACAGCGTTGCTTCTGGGAGATCTATGCAGCAATCAAAGGCTATATGTGTTGGCAGTTGGGTGGCTTTCACGGGATCAAAAACATCTTGAAAGTCCTTATATCCTTTCAGTAGTTTAAGGTTTTCTGTTCCTTGGACCAAGGTGCGATGCAGAGGTATATCCACCTCTGTAGCCTCTTGGTAACAGGTAGTAGTGCAGAATGGCGAGTCCAAGGTTACAGTGCGGTGTACCCAATCAATTTTTGCATTATGGTGTTCTAGACAAGGTACTCCTAAAATTAACCCTAAGGTGGGAATGCCTATTAGATCAAAGACAAGTCGTTCAGTGTGCCTATTGTCACACACTAAGGTTAGAGTCTCTGTCTGGAAACAAATTAGACCAAAAGACAGCTCTGAACCATCTACTGCTCGCACAGGCTCGGGCATTTTTTTAGGAACTTTTGTGAGCCGGAGCTTGGCAGCTGGATTTAGATCAAAGAAATTGCCTGTGGCCCCTGTGTCAATAAGCATGGATATTATGTGCCTCTGCTGTGGGGATAGGATTAGTGTGACTCTGATACTCAGATGCCATGGAATTTGTGTTCCTACATTGGTCAGCTATTGTGAGCTATGGCTTCTCTCAACGAGATCTCCCCTCTGGTTGAGAGCCTTAGTTTTGCCTGTTCTTCATCGACTTCTACAGTAGCCACAGCCTTAGTCTTTTTTGGTTTTGCAGAACATTTCCTAGCTAAATAAAACAGCTTTACCACAAGATCAATAAATTCTGCACAATTGTCGGGCATATCAACTATGTGCAAGAGGGAATCTTTAATGTCATCTCTTAACCCTCGATAGACTAAGGATGTTCTTTTCTCTTCCTGCCAGCGCGTATCCTCCACCAGTCGATAGAAAGTAGTGATATAAGTCAGCCGGACCTTAGAACCTTGTCGTAGGTTTAATAACTCATTGTCACTTGCTTGGATAAAAACATGTTTTGCAAATAACTTATTCATGGCAGCCTTTAAAGCAGAATATTTGTACAAAAGGGGACGGTTTGTTTCTATTAAAGGAATCCCCCAGTTAACAGATACACTTCCCTAATAAGAGATTACAAGCGATACTTTAGCAGCGTCATTGTGAAACCCTGAGGTTTGCATAGCAAATATAATTGGCATTGACTCCAAAAGGCTGCAAATTTTGTTCTGTCACCATGAAAGCATTCTGATTTCTAAGGGCACAGTACTGGGTGTAGAGACAGATACATGCAGATTCTGGTCAATAGTTGTAAACACCCCTCTCTGAAAGGGTTCCCCAAACACAGGCTGGGTCAAAAGTAGTCAACTATCCTTGGGTTTAGTATCCCTACATTGTGTAAAATGTGTACTCTCTTTTTGCAATACTTCCTTAAGTGTTGCAGGTTCTGCTTTTAACCTATTCAGATCTAGTTACAACTTCTGCATTAACAGACAGCGTCATTGAGTTCCCCTGATAAGGCAAGTGCTAAATCATCTGTGAATATTTTGTCTTGATTGGTCATGGCTCTGCCCGAAAGGAACATTAGGAGTGTGGCTTAGTCTTCTGTCATAAGCCACCTACCTGGATCCCAGATGATTCCAATGAGGTGGCGACACTAGTTCCTGAATTCTCCTGAGATTTTCCCTCTGTTTACAGTAGGAGACACTGCTCCGGTAGCAAATTCCAGGTGGAAGGGGGTTGAGATGGAGAGAGCGTGTAGAGTCAAAGATATTGTGGCTCGTCTACTCAATAGCAACACCGCAACAGGCCTACACATTAGTCTGATGAATGGTACCGGCAGATATGGTAGCTATAAACAAAATAATAAGGCTTTAGTCTAGTATTATTTCTATCTCTTCAGGTACAACCTCACAAACATTTTTCAAATCTCAACCAACCTTTAGTTTTGTTGTTGTTTTGTTTTCATTTAGATTGTCCGTAGAGGCTCCTTTATCAAAATGTTCTTAACTGTAGCCAGTATGACTTCAGCATCAAACCCACAAGCAAATTTGTGCAAGGTTAGCTTCACCCAAGTCCTCTGTGTAAGAGGCCTTCCAACAGTATGTACATGTTGAACAAAAACACTGGTTACCTTTGTATGCAGCACAACAATGCGTCTGAACTCAGCACGTAGTAAAATCAATTCTCCCCTTTTTCTTGTTCTTTTTTCCATACAGGTGCGAGACTAACATGGTGAGGTCGAAGCAGGAGGATCAAGGGAGCTAGCAAGACAGATTCCTGGAAGCCAGGAAACAGGTAAGTGGTAGGCGAAGAGGCTAAGAGAAAGTGGGGTGGGGGGGGTAGTGTGGACGGTTTTAAATAAGACTGATTTAGAACGTTCATAAAGGTTGCATTCAAATTGTTTGCAACAAGGAAGAGGTGCAGATGATTAATGTGATGAGGCTGACTTCTAAAAGGTTTTTTAGAATGTTCACAAAGGTTGTGTTCTAATTGCTTATAGCAAGGAACAGTTGCAGGGGATTAATTTGATGAGGGCTGTCTTCAGAAGGTTCACGTTGCGATCCTCTATGCTGGTTGCCTGATACTTATTCTGGTGGATTATCTGGATGTTTCTGTGGTGCCTGAAATCCGGCCTTGCATATGCATGGCAAAACATTTGTAAAAGCTATTAAGCCTTTTCAGACAAACCGGGGAATACCAGCTGCAGCTAGCTATGACCAACAGCGTCTAATATGATCAAAAGTCAGGTGATTGGTCAGCGGCAGACGCCTCTCCCTGCAGCAACCAGATCTGACAGTAGTGACAGATGCGTCAGTCCTGGGCTGGGGCGGCCATCTGGGAAAGCTAGAGATCAGACGCCTCTAGTGGAATCCTGGCTCCACATCAATCTGTTGGTGCTCCGGGCAATTAGACTTGCATTGAAAGTCTTTTACATTCTATCAAGGGAAGGTAGTGCAGGTGTTCACGGACACCACTACCACCACAGTGTGGTATTGCAACAGACCAGGTGGAGTGGGGTCGTAGACCCTTTGTCCAGAGACCATGTGAAACTGGACATGACTGGAATGTCTGGGCATTTTCCTGATTGTTCAGCGCCTGACAGTCTCTCTGAATGTCACAGCACATTAACTCAGCTGAGATGCATAGTGGATAACAAATGACATCTGCATCCGGAGGCGATGCAAGGTCTTGTTCAGCAGTGGTAAAATCCTTGGTTAGACTTGTTCACCGCCACCCAGAATGCACAATGTCAGCATTTATACGAACTGGACTTTCCAAGGCATCACTTGCTTGGAGACGCTTTTCATCACAAGTGGAGCTCCACCCCCCTGTACGCCTTTCTTCCCATACCATCCCAGCCTCCAGTTCTCAAGATCAGGAACAACTGGGCCCAAGCCATCCCTGTGGCTCCGGACTGGCGTTAGAGAATTTAGTATCCTGAGCAGTTGACCATGGCTATCTGTTCTCTGATTAGGCTGCCCTTTTGGGAGGATCTTCTGTCACAGCAGCAGGAGAGAGTTCTCCTCCTGAACCTGTCAAGGCTCTGCCTTCATGGGTGGTGTTGAGTGGTGACAGTTTACAGCTTTTGACCTTCTGCCCGAAGTCTGTAATGTCATCCTGGCAGCCAGGCTTCCCTCCATCACGACGGTGAGTGCCTGCTGTTGGGGCCAGTTTGCGGCATGTTTTGCAGAAAAACAGGTTGACCCCCTTGCTGCTTCCCTTTCTCTGGTCCTTCTGATTATTCTCTCTTGCCCAGCAGGCCTCTGCTTTGGTCACTCTAACAGGCTATCTTTCGGTAATTTCAGCATTTCTGCGGTTGCCTGATCATCATCCCTTTTCAAGTCCCCTATTGTACACAGGTTTTTAACGGGTCTCCAAAATTTATTCCTTACTTCACCCTTCTTCATGCCTCAGTGGAACTTAGATTTGGTTCTAACTTTTCTGATGTGCACTCCTTTCGAGCGGCTCCACAACCTCCTGTCCTATCAGGCTTCTAACTGTCAAGACAGCCTTTCTAATGGCAATTTCATCTGCCCGGAGGGTCCGGGTGCTCCATGCTTTGTCATCCAAGCCCCCGTACCTCATCTTCCCTGATAAGTTGACACTAGAGCTACCTTCCTACCGAAGGTGGTCACTCCCTTTCATGTAGGCCAGTTCAACACCCTGCCTACCTTTTACGCTCCAACTCATCCCTCAAAAAGAGGAGCTACTCCACTTGCTGGACCCAAAAAGAACATTGTCTTTCTACCATGACCGCACAAAAGAGTTTCGGGTTAATGAATAAATCTACGTGGAGTATGCCAGAGCCCAGAAATGAAAAGAGGTACAGGAACTGACCATCTCCTTATTGGTCATACTCTGTGTGAAATTGTTGCGCACTGGCTAAAAAGCAGCCCCTGAGGTTTGTCTGCTCAATCCACCAGAGCCAAGTCTGTGACTGCTGCGTTCGCACTCAGAGTTCTGGTACTAGACATCTGTGGGGGAACAGCCTAGGCATCTCTGCAAACGTTTACCAAGCACTACTGCCTTGATAGTCAGGTCTGTAGGGATGGGCACTTTGCCCGTTTGGTCCTGCAGGGCTTTTTAGTGTGAAATAGTTTTGCAAACCCTCCTCTAAGAAGGTATTGCTTGGGTGTCTAATGTAAGGTAAGGAATCTAGAAGTCTCCATCAGATAAACAAGTTACTTACCTTCGGTAACCCCTTATCTGGTAGAGAGGCAACCTAGCTGCAAATGCCTTACACTCACTCATCCTGCTCACCCTGTGACTAGATTTCTAGGGACAAAGTTTTCCCCCTTTTTCCACACCAGTGGTCTGTGTTCTTCGTGGTTGAGCTCTCCTGGCGTCGAAAGTCATGAAATGAAACTAACGTCAGCGAGGTGGGGTGGAGCCTAAATGGGCACCTCACATGTCCCTTCAGGTGCTGACGCCACCTACCAGCATGCAGGGGTCTTGCTCAAGAAAAATTTCTGGATTCGGTCTGATGCCCGGGGATAATTCTAAGGTATGAAATCTGCAGCTTGCTAGAGTCAAATCAAGTCAATTTAGTCTTTATTTCGATTATCATAATCATTAAAGACTCAATACATCTATTTGAAAAGATGGCTATAAAAGTCATATTATCCAGAGTTATCTGACGATTCCATGACCAGTAAAACATTTAACAGAATAGATTAACATTAATATAAAAATTCACATTCAATTAAAAACACTTAAAACAAATTGTAAAAATATGTATTAAAAACATGTGGAAGTGTACATCAAACAAATATTTTCAGTCTTTTAGCATATACAATGTGTCCCCACATTGAGACCAGAGGGCAAAACAAGCATGTTATTTTAGTAACAGTTATGTCTGCCTAGACAAAAATGGGACTACAATACTGTACCGCTGAGGTTAAGGCTTTCAATAGGGTCTAACAAGGATTAATGTGCCCTCATCTTAATAGCTCGAATGACCCACATCCAGCTCAAGAATTTAGCAACAGCAATCACTATTGGCTCATGAGTATTGGTCTTCAGAATCCTTAACGCCTCCAAACCAGATCTTGTGCCCAGATTTAAGCAAATTGGTTTAAGCCATTTGTTTCTTGGGAACTTATAAGCTGGACATACAAATCAAATGTGTGCTAGTGTTTCACTCTCAGCTGCACATGTAATACACTTGTCATCCATTGGTAAATGCCATCTGCGTGTAAATGATTTTATTGGGAGGGAACCAACCCTAAACTGGTGGTACAGCTTCCTGTCATTTGCTTTAGTAATAAGATCCCAGTAGACTTCATACTCGGTATCTTGTTTCAGCTCCAAAAATGCCCTGGACAGTGTTGGCCTCGTGATTGATGAGAACCGATTGATCTTAATCATATTCCAATATGCTGCCTTTTTCAACGGAAATGGGTTACCTGCTGGGTCCTCCCACAAATTGCTCATCCCCATATTAGTCAATGTACTCTTTATCTTACTTAACCAGGAGATCTTACATGAACGATCAGCCCCCCGAACTTCGGAAAGTGCTTTGGCATACAAAGACAACTTGGGATTAGTCCAAAGCCTTCTCCAGAATGCTATGGGTCTATAACGTGCTATGTCCTCTATGATGTAGCAGCCCAGGTCTAAATAAAGGGGTATACGCGGTGTTGATTGCGGGAGGCCTATTAAAGTTCTCACAAATTTGTTTTGAGCTGTAAACAAGGACGAAAAGTACTCCAAGCCCCAGAACTCAGCACCATACAAAATTGAGGCTGTGATTTTAAAATTATAAATCTTTAGGGCAGGGCCTATGGGCTTTGTCTGTGAGAGCCCCTGTTCTTTTATAAGTGCACCGGCTAATTGAACATGTTTAAGGGCCAATATATCAATCTTGGGCTTCCAGTTTAACTTTCTACACAATGTTATCCCCAGATATGTAAATACATCGGTCTGTTCAAAGAGTACATTATTCATCAATACTCTCCCTTTAATAGGTTTGTGTTTATGGAGAACCATAAACTTGGTTTTCTCCACATTTACCACTAGCTCATGATCGCAGCAGAATTCCTCAAATCTAGACAAGGCAGACTGTAACCCTTTTTGGGTCTTTGAGATTATCAAGGTATCGTCTGCGAACATGAGCAGGGGTATCTTCATGCCAGCTAGTGTGGGGGCGTCTGTAGGGTAAGTAGAAAAATAATCAACAACCCTATTGATAAATAAAGAAAACAAAATGGGAGCCAAAACATACCCTTGACGTACCCCCTTAGAAACAGGGAACCTATCCGTAACATTCCCCTGCGTGCCCCAATAAACCTGTGCATAGTTAGAATCATGTAATTTGACTAGGATTGCCAGTAATTCCATTGGCATCCCCATATCCGCAAAAGCTCCCCACAGTTTATTACGGGGGACCAAATCAAATGTGGATTTAAGGTCAATAAAAGCTGCGCAAATTGTCCCCCCTCCGCTAATAACCCGCCAGTATATTAACATAAACCTAAAGACCTGATCTATAGTTCCAGTGTGTGGGCAGAACCCAGCCTGGAGTGGAGTCAAGATGTCAGTTTCTTCTATCCAGGTCTGGATTCTACATAACACTAACCTGGCAACGATCTTTTGAATGGAGTCAATAAGGCTTATCGGCCTATAATTACCTGGTAGGGAACTGTCCCCATTTTCATAAATCTGGAGGATTTCCGCACCACACCACGAATCTGGAATGGGGGTGCCACTAACTATTGCGTTAGCAAGTATCTGTATGTAGGTTACTCAATTATCTTTATCATACAAAAACAGGTCCGCTGGTATACAATCAGGGCCTGGGGCCCTGCCTCTCGGGATCAATTTTAGTACAGACTCAACCTCTCTGCTAGCGAAATACAAATTAGTGCTAGCGTTTCTCATCCCAATCCTTCTTTGCTTGTTGTTGGATTTTCTTGTACCTAGCCCTTGCTTCTTTAATATCACCCATTACTTTTGATCTAATGGCTCTTGATAGAGACTTTTAGGCCTCGCTACATGATTTATTATACCAGGAAGCTGCCCTGAAACAAGATTTTGATTTCGTTTTTGGGGTTTTGATAAAAAAGGTTGTAAGTTCGATGAACATGTCATTATGAACCTGCAAAACAATAGAATTAATATCCTCCTGTGTATCACAATTTTGAAGGGTATCTATCGAACGTGCAACCACAACCTTCATCTGTTCGAAAACCCCGTCGTTGTCAATAATCGAAGTCCATCTAACTCTCCTTGTATCGTTAGTAAGCGTAACCTCTGCTATAACGATCTCCGCTGTCTGGTGATTGGGATTAAATAAACCATGTGCCTGCAGAGATAGTATCAACAGATTATGGTCGCTTTCATTCCGCCCCTGTCCTGCCATATCTAAAAGGGAGGACATAAATTCTATATTGAGGAATATATAGTCTATACGACTACTTCTCAAACCACTGTTGAAATTATGAGAACCGATTCTGTCCAAATTGGACCTCCCATTCACTGCCCTCACACCCCGTTCCAAACACAAGCCTTTTAATTGTAAAGCTGCCTCCGTCCATTTTTTTAATTGGACGTAAGTCTAGAGGGGGAATATTCCACTGAGCATTCTCCTCTACACTGAGATTACCATCATCTTGTTCTAAGGGCTCAAAAGAACAATTGAAATCCCCTGCTATTATCAGATTGCAACTTCCCCTATTATCCCCTAAAAACCTATCAAGAAGGGTGACTATATTGGATCATTTCCCACCCGGCATCTCTCTTGCATAAACATTGATGATCAATATATCAGGTACATTTGCCAGGCGGAGCCGTATGGCCATAATATCCGAACTGTCGATAAATACTTCCTTCACCTTATAACCTGCTTGCTGTCTAACCCAGAGAGCAAGTCCACCTATAGGTCTACCTCTCTGTCTCCCCATTGCTGCTTTTGAAAAGTTTAGAAACCCAGGATGATAAATTTGCTCCAATGACCATGTTTCCTGGAATGCTCAAATGTTGTGGTTTTCAATAAATGTTGACCATTCAGTTGAGGCAACTTTTGAGGATAGTCCCGCTATATCCCAGGAAACAAATAGACAAACTTGACTTTGAATCCCCTTGAATCATGGTATTGGGTGTTACCTGGGAATTAGATGTGTGAACATTAACTAAAACTTCCGAACTAGAGATACAGGTGGGCATAGGAAACCTTACTAAAGGGGTTTTTGTGGGGCCTTTCTCCCTCACCTCAAGACTTTTCCGTCCCACTTTGGCAATCACCCCCTGAAACGCTATTGCTAAAAGCGTGACCTCCCCCTAACTTTATAGCATCCCTTTTTTGGGAAGATTCGACATGGTTGAATACGTTTATTACTGACTCAGCTCCTCGGTGCCCTTTGTGTTTCCTCTGGGCCCTTTGTGTTGCTAGAGTCTCTACCAGATAAGGCATTACCAAAGTTAAGTAATTTGTTCATCAGCATGCCACAGTGGCGCTTTTAGGCACTGCACTCATCACTCATGACGCAGAGTAGATCAACACCAGCTGCCAGCACTCAGAAGTACTGCTCAAGAGTTTCCAGATCCAGTCTGATGCCTGGGGGATATCATACTGTGAGGGAATCTGCAGCTAGACAGTCTTTACCAGAAAAAGCGCTACCGAAGGTAAGTAACTTGTTCAACTGGCAAATAAAAACAAATAGGATGCAAAAGGCATACTACAAATAGGTTCATGTATGTTGTGCACACAAATCATTTCGTAATGTTTAGAAAATAGTATATTGTTTATACAAACACAGATTGTCCTTACAAACAACAGTGTTATTCATGAGAATCATGCAATGATGCATGCCCTCCAGTACTCTACGCATGCAAACTGGTATACTAAACATGCAAACCTACATAGTAAGCATGCAAACCACCAGTTCATTGTGTAGTTGGAATTTATCCAGGCGTTTTGTGGGAACAAAGGAGAGACCCTTGTTGAGAACATGCTTCTCTGTAGGTGTCCGTGAGGTTGTGGATAGATTGAATACCAAAGAGGGTGTTTTGGCGATTGCTTTCTGTTAACGTGGTCCTCTCTGACCTGGTTGTGGTTCTTTGGATTTGCTTCATGTGTTTGCGCCCGTCGGTCCTGCTTCCTCTGCCCAGTGCACTTGCTGTTGGTTTCTTTGCCTTCCTCTTGACCTCCGGCCCCTCCCTAAAAAAGCACCTGATTGCTGACGTGACACACCGGCGCTGATGCACGACACCTGGAGCAGACACTGGGTATTTAAAAGCCCTCCCAGCCTCCGGCTGACATTGACGGACTCCTCATTCAGGCCACAGTAGTTATGGCTAGAAGGCCAGAGACCTTGACGAAGTAAGTGGGATGCTGATAAATGGGTGTTTTTCTCAATCAGCCGGCAGGTGGACACTAGCCCACATGCGGCCAGGCTTTATGCTAAAACATCTTCGTTTTTCTCCCTTTACACACATAGTGTGTGACTATAGGTCCGGCCCGGGCCCCCGACGGGGATTCATGGGGCTCGTTCTGAAAAGTTCAGAGTTAGCAATCCTTTTCTTTTTTTTTACATTCACCACTCTAAATTAAAGCAGATTACCGTTCTGACTCTATTGAACTATAGCACAGTAGCGCATAATCCGGCATGACTAAATAGCCACTTCTCCACAGACGTCACAATCCGTTTCATTCCCGCTCATTTATCGCATAGTGTACGGAAACGCCGTCAACTCAGTCACATGATTCAATGTGCAAAATGAAGCCCATAGTGTCTAAAGGTTTATGTTTGTATGTTTCCGTTTGTCTACTCTTCCTCCTAAACAGGTACTGAGGTATTAGAGGAATTACCTCCTCATCCAGTTACCGCACCTTAGCGTATGCAACACATTTTGGTCTTAAACACGCAAAAATATAATTTTTGACCAACACTAGTTTTTCACTCACATAGGTCCTGACGAAAGCCAGCACAATTCTGAAAGCTGGCTGAAACATATACACCACACAGGATATTGGAGACCTAATTTACCTCCATAAATATCCGCCTCTCTGTTTTTAATACTGCCAAGGGCCCAGTATTACATTTTTTCAAATCTTGGGACCCTTTGGACAATTTTTAACTTGCACACTTCCCACTTTTCACTGCACACTCACTGTACACCAAACTGCTTCGCTATAATCGGGTGTTGAAGCACACCCAAGGTGCATTCGCGCCTGGGGTGGGACCCGATGATGAAGCATGCCACCAACTAGGTTGGTGGGTGAGGGTCCTCATAAAAACCAAATGTTTTTTCCGCAACATAAACATGAAGCTTCTATTCTATAGCTAGTTCCCATTGATTTTTGCTTATACTATTTTGGGAAGTGAACTAGCAGATCCTTTTCCTCACTCTCTTGCTTGATACATGACATTAAAGCAAACAATCCATTTACAAATGAAATAATTATGGCATGCATGCAAAACAACACTTAACCCTTTCGCTGCTAGGCCTTTTCCCCCCATGTGCTAATCATTTCTTTGGCTATTTGGGGTAGTTTGCGCTTAGGCCCCTGTAGCTTTTCGTCCACATAAGGTATCCACGCCAAATTTGTATCAATTTCTTCCAACCTCCTGAGGATTCTAAAGGTACCCAGGGTTTGTGGATTCCCCTGGAAAGTACCAACAAATTAGCCAAAATACAGCAACATTTTGGTTTTTATGGTAAAAAAGTGCTGCAAATGGTATCAGCAAAGGGTCTGTGGTGCTAAAATCACCATCTTCCCAGCTTCGAGGAACAGGCGACTTTTGTCAGAAAACCAAATGTTCAACACAATTTCGGCATTATACTAAGACATAGCCTATTTTTCCTGTTTTTTGTGCTTTCAAGCTCCTTCCAGTTAGTGGCAGAAATTTTGTGTGAAACCAATAATTGACCCCAGAAAGCTACACATTTCTGAAAAGTAGACACAATTCTGATACAGCAAGGGGTTTCCCTATAGAAACTCACAGTTGAAATAAAAATAAATTGGATATCAGTTGAAAAAAAATGGCATTTATGCCTACTTTTGTGCGTGTTAGTATTCTAACTATTGCAGATTTTTGAAAGCAATATACTGTTACGTCTGCTGGACCCTTCTGGTTGCAGATATATATATAGGACTTGTAGGTTCACCAAGAACCCAAGGTGCTCAGGGCTAATTACTGAGCTGCGCCTTGCAATGGATTTTTCATTGTGTAACGGGTATACAGCAATTCATTTGGTGGAATTTGAAGAGTGAAAAATAGATATCAAGGAAACCTATGAATTTCCAAAATGAGAACAAACTATGGACTTTGGAAGCAGTGGTTATTTGTACATCTCCAAATTTGTGGGTACCCATACTAGCATGTGAATTAGAGGGCATTTTTCAAAATGACATATTGTTTTACACATTGTCTTACATTAGGAAGACAGAAATGCATAGAAAGGCATTTGGTAATAACACTTTTTTTTACTATTCTATTGTTATTTTTCATATAGGTACCCTAATATAGGCCCGGGTAACATCATACCCTTTCACCTACATCATCTCCC
Organism: Triturus cristatus; assembly: GCF_964204655.1. Taxonomy (NCBI): domain Eukaryota; kingdom Metazoa; phylum Chordata; class Amphibia; order Caudata; family Salamandridae; genus Triturus; species Triturus cristatus. The sequence goes on from NC_140595.1 coordinate 244,591,806, forward strand.
CTACACTACACAGTAACAAGCCTTTTAGGATTGAACCTTTACCTAGTTCTAGTCCTGGGCGCACAAAGGAGGGTTTCCCTGAACAATGGCGTTCTATTACTTCATCTTTAGACTGACACAGTATGAATGAATTTTCATAAGGGTTCTTGGAAACCAGACTGGGGCTACACCACCTTCCTCCCCATATCTACGTACATGGTTCATTCCATACATCATCCTCAAATCCAACATTGGCTAATACAAGCAACAAGGGACAAAGGAGCCCTAGATACTTACTGTATAAACATAGCACCTCTTGATAGTGTTAGTTAGAGGGAACCAAGACTTCCAGACCAGCACACTGACCAGAGACGCTGAGGCTCCTGCATGCAGACGCTCCATCTGACAGTGGTCTAAACATCCGTTGCGGGGTGTCCAACTTGACACCAAGAAGGTTTCCTGCATTCTCACACTTGAGATAATGGGGTTCGACTAAATCCTAGAGGGATTCTTGGCTTTAAACCTACTCACATTCTAGATACACTTAGGTACATCTAGATAGGCATTGTAGGAGTACACGTCCTTTTATCATGCATTTTATATTCATGTATGTATTCATGCTTATTGCAAGATGGGAGAACTGTACTATCCTTTTGTATTCACTGTACTACTAATCCCATATCTCTGCTACTGTCTAATGATTGTTGTAGCTCATATATTTCACACAAGAATAACAACTGTTCAATAAATCCTTATTGAAACGCCCAGACTGTTTATTCTGTGTATCTCTGAGATAAACTAAATGAGCACGAGTGACTGAGCGAAAAGTAGTACATTGTTTCCTCGATTCTGAGGTATCAGGTTTGTTCTGTTCTAAGGTTGCCAGAAACGAACTTCTCCCCGATAAGAGGAGACACTAGTGGCACTGTGAGGTAGCTAAATGGAAATAGGCTAACCTTTCTCGGTGGAGGTGTACGGAACCAGTCTGCCACCAATCCCACAGTTTATCCAAACGCGCAGGTCCTACATGGGTACTATAGGAACTACACGACATGGCACCACCAACGTTGGTTGGGTACTTATTTAACAGTAGAATCTGAGTAGTTCAGTCGTGCTATTTCTCAGAGACCCCTATTCACATTCACCAGAGACGTCTGGAGTGGGTGATAACCAAACTCCGCCACAGCTGAGTAGGCGAAATATCCTATATATTAGCTGCTGGTTAATCAAGCTTGAAGGACATAGTGTTCCTAAATTGTTTATAACACCTTATCTTAGTTCCCTTGAACAAAATCCTCCTTTCCAAAATGACTGAGGATGCAACCAACCCAGATAACCCGGTGGTGGCTAGACGCCTCTCTGTAGGAGATGAGGAGCTAGATGGAATTATCATTCCACCTAAATTCAGACGTACTATCACCCTAAAATTACTAGAATATGGTTTAACACCTAGGGGTGGTATAGTAGCTCTTGTGATTGAGCACACAGATCAAATAAAACAGAGGTATTCTATTCATGGGTTACATTCCCAGAAGCAGATGCTAGTACACAGACATTTCACTACTATACAGAAGGAGAGGCACCATTGGAATATGGTCCTTGCGAGGACATAGAAGTTCCACTCACGTACCAGGAACATTTTTACTGGTTTAAAGCCCCTTACCCCACATAAGACACAGAGTAAGATTAGGCCTGCTCGAAGGAGACAGGGCAACATGGCCAATATTAGCGGCCTACACACCACATCCTGACATTGATACAATCAGCAACAGGAACTGCCCAAAATAATTGAAACCGCATATGCAGAATTAGGCAGAGACAGTTTGGGTGGGAAAGCTTTAAAACCACAACTGATGGGCAGTCCTGAAATGGACACTACTAAACAGACACCCGCTTCTTCTAAAAAGAAGTGGGATTATAAAAAACAACAAAACTTTACAGAAACTCCCGAGTTAGAGCTCCTCCACCGGAGTACTCTGAAAAGAGGTACAACCTTAGGAATAACATTAGGAAACCTGACAGGTATCAGAATACTGATACACGTTCCTCTCATTCCTTTCAGTGCTCGACGAAAAACTTGGAGAGAGAAGGGCGGTCAGAACACAAAGAAGAGCGTACAAAGTCCAGAGACAAGCAGCACGCTCAACACTATACTTCTAAAAAAGAAGACAAGCCAAAATCAAAACCTTTAAAATGTAAGAAAAAGAAAGTTGCAGGTCTGAAGAACAGACATGCCCAGAATTCTGAGGACGCAGCTTCTGAACGTGGACTTGGCTCAGGCGATTCTAGACAGTGCGGCAGAAGTAACAATAGCTCGCATGAACCTGATGGAATTTCTGGTGACAGCGGACTTGAATGATTACATCACGGTGGAAACACCAGGCACCAGGGTGAGCGTCCCACATGAGTTACACGTTATAACACTCCAAATAGAGGAAGACAAGCCCAGGAAAGTTAAGGGTCTCTTTTGGGAAAATGTGTCATCCGGGTATGACATCCTATTAGCAGGACAAGATTGGCCGCCAGCATTTGTTATGGAGTGCCCTGGGGGGGGGGGACATCATTTTTCCAGCATTTTCCAACCTCGTTCCCATACACATTAAATATGCATATGCACAGGAGTGGGCAGTTGCCCTAGCTCCAGCATTGTATAAAAATCATGCAGGTTGGGATGAGGAGTCAATCCACCACGTGATCCTGTTAAAAGTTTAACCAAATGCTCAGAGGCAATATCCTATTAAGCAAGAAGCTAAACAACGTGTCAGGGAGATCTTAAATTAACTTGAATACCAAGGGGTGATTGAAAATTGCACCCCACCAATGAACAATCCTTGGTTTCCCGAATCGAAACCAGATAATTCATATTGTCTAGTTTTAGATTACAGACATTTAAACACATGCACAAAGACATTCACTGTCCAAAATGCAAACAGTGCCGCATTGATGAATAGCATTGTGCGGAAAAAATACTAGACAACTCTTGATATCTCAAATGGATTTTTCTGCCAAAATATAGCGCCTGAGAACAGATATTTTACCGCATTCTCAGCGTTGGGGTCCCAGCAACAATTTTGTCGTCTCCCCCATGGGGTATAAGAACAGCCCGGGGTATTTTTAGCAAGGGTAACTGAGTTACTCCAAAATTTTGATGAGGAAGCATTGTCCAATGTGGATGATATTTATCTAACGGACAATAACTTAAAGAGGCACTTGACCAGGGTGAACACCATTATTATGGGATTCGCTTCTGAGTGCTACAAATGTAACTTTAAAAAATCAAAAATTGCCCACCTCAGTGTCCTATTTTTAGGATATGAGCTTTCAAGTGAAGGAGAAAGCCTGGCAGCTAACTTTTTTGAAAAATGTGCGCTGCTCCAACCTCCAAAAACATTAAAAAATTTACAATCAATACTGGGATTCCTAAATTTTGGCAGAACTTACATTTTGGATTATGCAGAAAGAGTAAAACCTTTCTACGACTTAATAAAACCTGACTTTTCAGTTAGACATTGGACACAGGAACATTCAAATATCCTACGTTCACTACAAGAAGACATGATTGCTTCCAAACACTTAGAGACACGCGTAAACGTACGCAACCTAGTGATCCGTCTAATAGCGGGTCAATGCGGGTACACTTACTTCACCTTTATAGAAGGCGAAACGGTACTAATCGCATATAAATCACACCTATGCACAAACGCAGAAATGCGTTTCACTTCAACAGAAAAAATACTGATAGCTGTTCAGACCGCTATAGCAAGAGAAAGAGCACTGCCTCCGGGGAAGCGCATAATCGTTGTCACCTCGGTACCAGCCTTAGAAGCTGTTACAAAGGTTAGCATTCCAAATTCAAAAGCCTTACATCCGAGATGGATACAATGGACTAAATCTCTTACTGCAACGGACGTTGAATACAGATTTGATCCAAGTCTAAAAACACAAGCATTTCTGCAATACGAACAAGTATATCCTCTACTGAATAAACTCTTGCCTCTAGATCAGTATGAATATATTATTTACACTGACGGATCTGCTCAACCGGCCATTGAGAGTAAGCAACAATACAGCACAGCGTGTGCTATCGTTAAAGGTCGCATGCAAGATGGAAGGTTCCATCCAAGTTGCACTAAAACGCAATTGGTAGGAGACTGCACGGCTAAGTTGGCAGAACTAAAATAGCTTCTATGGAAACGAGGAAGTTACTACTCGCAACACAGACTTCCATACCACATAATTACTCTTCATAACACATAATCCCACTTCACATAATTCCTATACATGAAATAGACATACTTTTAATCCACATAACTTCACTTCAGAACATGCCACATAATTCCACTACACACAGCATACACACACCCCACTCCAAAAAACATCAGTAAAAAACATTTACAATGCCGATGCAAATGCGAGACCTATTACATTGCAAATGCTTGTTTAACTAGTAGCCGCATTTGCAGAGTGGTGGAGAAAGTGGGCTGGGCCTCCAACCAGCGTTCAGGAATTCCGCTTTGTTGGACTTACAGGGGGTACTAGGAGGGCTTCTTGGCCCCGAAAGTCCCTCAGTAGTAAAGTGGACTTCATCCCCCAACCAATACTTGTCAGGAGGCGCATTTGCAGAGTGGTGGAGAAAGGGGGCGTGGCCTCTGAAGACCTCTTACTGGAGGTAACAGGAGGAGTAGTTTGAGGCTGGAGTCTTTGGGATAGCTCTTAGATGGCTGTCCTTTTGCTTCTAGCACCTTCCCTATTGGTCAGGGGGTTCCTCAGGGTTTGTCCTTGAGCCCCCTGCTCTTTAATCTCTATGTTCAACCACTGGCGAAGGTTGCCAAGAGCATGACCATGGTCTCTTATGCCAACGACACTCAGTTGGTGGTGGCTCTCTCGGGCGACTCCAAGCAGGGCGCCAGGAAATTCCAGGGCGACCTCTCGGCAGTCGCAGGGTGGATGACCGCCAACTGCCTTCAACTGAATTCTAACAAGTCAGAGGTGTTGTTGGTGGGAGGGAACCACGGTTGTTGGAATGATCTATGGTGGCCCGGATGTCTGGGTACGGCACCTACCCCCAAGCCTGTAGTGAAGAACCTGGGGGTTTGGATGGACAGCTCTCTTAATTTTCAGTTTCAGACGAAAAAGGTGGCAGGTACCTGTTTTGGTCTGTTACGGGGGCTTAAACCCATACTGGCCTTCTTTGATGCCACTACTAGGCAGATAATTATTCAAGCCCTGATTCTATCAAGGCTTGATTATGCTTGCTCGTTATATTTAGGAGCCAACAAATCTGAAATTCAGAGGTTACAGAGAGTCCAGAATGCAGCCGCAAGATCTCTCCTGGGCTTGCGTAGAACCTGTCCAGTGACTAGTGCTATCCGTCGCCTTCATTGGCTACCTGTAGCCAGGCGTATTGAGTTTAAAGCACTCTGTTTTGCCTTTAAAATCCTGAAGTTGGCATCCCCCCAAATCCTGTCTGACCTCTTGCTACCTTATATTCCCTCGCGGTCGCTTCGATCTATGGGACAGTGTTTGGCAGTAATCCCTCGGGTAAGGAAGGTTCGTGCAGGCGGGTGCGCTTTTCGGAATAGAGCGGCCATTTTGTGGAACTCTCTACCTATCCACATTCAAGGGCTTACCAACTACTTCCATTTCAGGAAAGCTATCAAGACATTCCTGTTTTCGTCCTTGTAGGCCTTTTGCTTGTAAGAGTACTGCTCTCTTGTTGCTCAGCGCCTGGACTCCTCTTAGCCGAGGCAGCTGTCGCGCTTTATAAAACTTTCTAACATAACGTAGTTGGCCCCCAAGGACGTCTTTGTGGGCTAACTACCTCTCCCATTACCTCCAGTAAGTCCCACACAGCAGGATTGCTAAGTTATGATAGCAGCCCACGCCCCCTTTACCAACCACTCAGCAAACACGCTTCCTGGCGCGCTCTTGGTTGGGGAATGAAGTCCCCTTCGCTGCTGGGGGTCCTTAGGGGCCAACTAGCCTACCTGTTACCTCGTGTAAGGCCCACACAGTGGGACTGCTGAGAGGTGGTCGCAGGCCACACCCCCTTTCTCCACCACTCTGCAAACATCCCCCAACCAAGAGCGCACCAGGAGGCGCGTTTGAAGAGAGGGAACGGGGCCTCCCGCCAGTTGTTGGCCTAGTTTTTTCCCCCCCTATTTTAGGAAGGGGGGCTGTGTGGCCCTGTGGACCCCATCCCCCTGGGCCTAACCCATTTTTTAAAAAGTAAAAAGAAAATGGGAGGGGGGCTGCACAGCCCACTCCTGAGCCCGATTACTGCCTCAGAGACCCCATCCCCCGGGGCTGGCCCATTTTTTTTTTTTTTTTATGTATTTGATTTTTTTTTTTAAGTAAGGCCCCCTTTCCTTGGACCAGTGTGAGCCCTGGTAACCCCATCCCTGGGGGCCTGCCCTCTTTAATTTTTTTAAAAACTTTTTGGAGGGAGGCCATGTGGCCCCCTCCTGAGGCAAATCTTGCCCCATCCCCGAGGCATGACTACATCCTATGTTTTTTTTTTTTTAAATGTGGAGGGGGGCCTGACCAGCCCCCCTACCCGGGCCATTTTCGGCCCTGGGACCCCATCCCCCGGGGCCTGGCCACAATGTTGGGGAGACCAGGGTCCCGTTGTTCCTTGCTGGCTCTCCGCCTCTTGTGAGAGCCGGCCTTGCTTTTGGGCACAAGGAGCTGCTAACATGCAGCTCCATTTGCCCAAAAGCAATTCTGCTTCGTTTCATAGAAGCGAGAGCATCTTTTCTGCTCTCACTTCCATGAAGTGAAGCAGAGTTTGCTATGGCATGCAGGGAGGAGTGCTCCTGCCATGCCATAGTAAACTGCAATGTTCTGGGGGTAGGCACCCCTGGACATTGCTGGAGCAAGGAGAACTCCTGGAGGCGGGCCACGCGTCCCCCTTCCCATCTACTGTCTAGGAGGTGGCGGTCTCCGGGGCTGCGGGGGGGGCCTTGTAGCTGCATACATTCTAAAAGCCCTGTGGAGGTGGTGGCCCCCAGCATCTTTTTAGATAATTTCCCCAGGACCTAGCCCAACCAGGAGCTTATAGAAAATGAAGCACAAGAGCCCGTTCTTTGTTTTTTAAAAAAAAGCAATTCAGCTAGATTCGTGCACCCAGCTAGAATCCCGCCGAATTAAAAAAACAAAAATGCTTTTGTTGGCCTTGTGGGACCTCCTGACCAGGCTTAGTGGTCGGGGTGTTTCTACCCTACCCCCATTTTCTTGTTTTTAATGTTTTTTTACTTTTTTTATTGTGACTAGGTTCAACCGAGTCACAGGATGGCTGCCAAGACTTCCTGGTTTGAAGTGTTGGCAGCCAATCAGATCTCAGGCAAGAGATCGGGAGGGTTTGCGGATCCATGGCGGCCACAGTTGTATATCTGAGAAATCTTTAAATTTCTCATGAACTACTGAATGGAGTTGCACCATTTAACAAAAAGAACGCTTTCTGAACCAAGAGCTAAGTTTTTGACAAATTTGGTGCAATTCCCTAAAGCAGTTCGGGTTGTAGCCATATCTAAAGTTTCCTGTGGAAATTAACATGGAGAAAACGTGTTTTGGCACCCCCCCCTTTTTCTCAGCCCCCGCTTGATGAATCACCCCAAAACTTTCAACACAGCAGAGGAAGTGAGCAGGCCATTATTTTTTTAAATTTTGCGTAGATTCATCATATGGCGCCAAAGATATTGGCAATTCAGAAAGTGCTTTTGCTATGGAAACTAGGTCCTAACTATAACTACCTACTGGCAACTGCCAGTAGGATATATACATATATATACTATATGATTTTTTAACATTAATTTATTCGAAACTACTGATTGAATTTACTTTCAGCGGTGTGGGCTGTAGCTGTCTAAAATTCTTATTGAAAAATTGATAGGGAAAACATGTTTTGGAACCCCCCCACCCTCCCCACCCCCCCACCTCCCTTTTTTCTCTGCCCCTGCTTGAAGATCACCTGGAAACTTTCCATGCAAAGTATTAAAAATGTAGCACTATTTCAGAATGTTTTGTGTAGATTCATCAAATGGCGCCAAAGTTGTTACCAACACAAAAAGGCATTTCCTATGGAAACATGATCCTAACTACAACTACCCAATGGCGACCATCACTGAGTCATATTCTTACTCATAGGAACTTTCAGCCAGCCCTCTTGATCAGTTGATCTGTTATTGTCATTCACATTTCTTCCCTGTGCTAGAGCATAGATCATGAGACAGTGGGTCAGCCCACTTCAGCCATTGGCTAATATCATTATGAGTGGTGGCTATCAGCCCTTTCACAGAGCACACATCCACACACACTGTTCTCTTCAGTGCCAGAGACTAAGTTTGGCAGTGTTGGCTTCTTGAGATCAAAAATATATTTTTGCTTTTTGCCAATCTATTAACTGTTTAGATTGACAAGTGGTTGACAGCTTGATAAACAAATGTTTGCTAAAACCATAACGGAAGAAGCATCGGCAAAACCAAAAGGCTGGCAGCCAATGCCATGCCTATAGGCTTGTCAATGCTTGTGTAATATGGAAAAAGGATCAGCATGGCACTGTGGAAAAGGTTTGGAGCATCAAGACAGAACCCAGGCCCCAGTGGCAGTGCTGATGTTTGTGAATTGGCAACCCCAATGGGCAAAGACTTTAACACCTTATAATTCTCTGGAAAGTGGCACCAAGAGTGCCCAGGGCATGGGAGCTAAAGAGGTCACCAGGGCCTGAGGCACCGACTGTGCCACTATGAGTGACCCAAGTAAACAGATGACAGCAGTCCTACCATTGCAGACTGCATGAGCAGTGCAAACTGCTCAAACTAGCCGTTGTCCTTATCAAGAGTGGCAAGGTCAAAGCACTATTTTTAATATATATCGGTCACCTCTAAGGTAGGCCTCCTGAGCCCAGAAGGCAGGGTGCATTATTTTAAAGGTGTGGACATATAAGTGCAAGCTTGTATGTCCCTATAGTAGCCTCTTTCCATTAAAGGCTACTATAAGTGTGCACACGGCCATAGGATAACATGGTCTGGCACCCGGGCAACCCGATGTTGCCAGTTTCATTATTATCCCTCTTGGAATTGTCAGGTTTGGTATCAGACACCATGTCTCGTTAAATCCGACTTTTCCCCAAAGTCAGATTTATTGTGACATGCACCCAAGTGGCTACCTTAGTGATTGCCCACACCTTTGACCCAGCAGTTACTGTACTCTGGTTGGCAGCCTGCAGCGGCTACAGCCAAGACAGGAATCTGACCCCCTGCCAGGAGGTGTGAACACTCTCAGGACTGAAATGCCTGGCAAGGTGGTGACACCTCCCTCCCTGACAGGATGGCTAGTGAAGTGGCACATCAAGGCAGTGAGCTCCAAAGCTTTCACCTCATCTGATATGCAGCCAAGCTGCCTCACAAAGGAGGAAACGGCCCTCTTACTGCCCCAGGCACATTTACTCCCGGGCAGACAGGAAAATAAAATAGTCCAGAGGCATACACCCACAGAAGGCTAGCCACGCTCCTAGAGTTGGCTACCTTGTCTGTACAGCCTCAGAAGGGTTTTACCATTTTTAAGAGTAGCAGAATAGAGGGTTCTGGGTGGCACAAGGAACCTATGAGCAGCAAAGGCAATTCCAGAACTCCCGTGGACTAGAGCTCCTAGTAATCATTTTCTCCATTGATCGCAAATTTAAAGTTTTGTTGTTGTGAATTTAGCTGATTTATTTTTCCTTCTGAAATCCATAACTAGTGTTCATTTTGGTGTCTACATTTCTATTAAAGCCTGCTCTATTTTTATAAATTTGTGTCTGTTTTCTTTCAAATCATGGCTATTACATATCATCTATGTTGGTTGTCTGAAATGCTTAACACGTGCCTCAAGTAAATCCTGACTGCTCTATGCCACACTATCGGGGATGAGCTAGGGATTTATTATTGTGAATCCAAAGAATCCATCTTTGAGTTATTGTGAGAATATTGCATAGTGAAGCCTAACCAGCCTCATTACGTAATACTCCATGTTCCTACAGGTACCACCTTAAAGTGAAGTTTGCACACTTGTCCTGATTAAAATCATTCAAAAAAGCTTGCTAAAGTAAAACAAAAAGGATTGCTTTCTCTATATAATACTTATGTGACTTCTATAATGTAGGATGAGAAGTGCACTTCTTAGATGTACAATAATGTCTCATGCATGCCAATGCCATCACTACATAAGAGATTGAATGATGCAACATATAGCCAATAGTAATTGGCCGGAGTAATTATCCAGTTAACCAAAATCAGAAGACACCTTTAAGTATACTTAAGAAATTACTAACAATTGGTCATTCAGAAAGATAACATTGTCTACTTGCAGACCTAAAAAGGACTGATTCATGAATAGCTGAAGGCCACGTAAGGCCAGACTTTGGGTGCACATGGGTCTTTTTCTCTCGAAGAATTCTTTTAACTTTGCTGTGTAAGATACTTTTGTCCAAATGAGAAGAGGATAAAACTTGTTTGGGAGTCACTAGTAAAAACACTTATTGTTTCATAGATTATTTTTTGGGAAAGATTATTTCTAATTATATACAATATATCACATCAGATCTTGGAACTAATATCAAATGAATGATTTAAACTCAGTTTTCAAAATCTTAAAAAAGAGCTCTTTGCTAGAAATGGAGTTGAATACAAGACCTAAAATAGGGTTAATCATGATTATTCAGCATTAATCAAGGTAAGACATTAACAAGCGTTGCCAAATACCTTGCAATCGAAACAGCAATGCCTTGCTCAATCTTAGCACTAGCTTAAGATAGCTTTGCTGCCTAACACCAAGATTAGATTTTAATGTCTGGAAACTATTGGATGCCTGGCACTGCTTAAAGCTGAATTCTTTACACACTTCCTTTAGTATGCCCTTGTGCAATTCGAGCAAGTATGTTACAAGTAGTTATTCTGGCTGTGTTTTCTTAAGATGTTCAAGTAGTGCTAGCCCTTCGACCATCCTCAGAGGCTTGCTGGTTTCCTACTCCAGTATTGTCAGGGTGGTCAGGTTGCCCTTCTCCCAAGATCTCTTCTGCAGACTGGAATCCATATATCTAACCTCTACAGTGAATCAAGAGAGAAAGTCCAACTCTGAGTAGATAAATGAATAGGGCATACCTAGCGAGACACCCGTCATCCTCTGCCAAAATTTGCCATTCAATAGAGCTACAATTCTGTCTAAAAAGATATACTTAGTTTCCCATAATTATGCTCTGAAGATCACCTGTGGCTGTCCACCTTTGTCTCAATGACACAAATAACCAAAAACAAAACTTTCCTCCTTAAAGGCAGGTAAAATTCTCGAGATCCAGAAAAACATTTGATGTCTTTCAATCAGTTTGCCATTTTTTGCCCAGGATTTATCCCACTCTTTTTAACTGTCATTAAGAGGAATTTCTGCAATTCCCCAAAGTCTATGGAATCCATCTGTATTTTAGAGCATGTATCCTCACTCGAGCACATCTTCCTTCTACTTAATTTTGTTTCCTCTTATTTCCTCAGTTACTTCACCCTGGCCAAATATGTTATGGTCAAAGGTTATTCTCTATTGGGGCGGACAAAGATCTCCCTACATTGCTTTGGAGAGTGCACTGGTGTCTCGGATTCACCTTAGAAAGCCATAGTGTTTTGGCTCCTACCTTGGTGCTCTTGCAGGTGTACTGGGGCATTTCTTCCATGACATGAGTGAGATCCACAGCGGGTGAAGAGATTGGAGGGGGGCACCCTCTCCACCCTCCTTGAACAAGGGTGACTACTGTTACCTTGTTTGGCTGTAGAGGACTGACAGTGATGACAGCAATACCAATTTTAATTATAAGACCAGGACGCCTCTTTAGGTTCAAATACATTTTTATTAAAATGTTTAACATCTGCCATACAAACATCTTGGAGCTCCAGGGCACTGGGCCACCTGGTTGAACAATAAGCCGTATGCAGCAGAACAGAGAAAACCCCAACCTCCCCAAGTGTCTTCCCTGCTCCCGTGTGGCTCACCACCTACCACCCCACCACGCGCCCCCAACCAACAGCCACCCTCTCCCTCCCATCGGCTGCAGGACCCATTTCCGGGTCAATGAGGGGCAGATTCCATTGCAATCTGATTAGCAAGGTCAGACCTCTGGCTGAGAGCTGTGGGGTAGGCGTATTGCTGCATTATAGGCATTCACTTTGGAAGCGTTCAGAATATTCAGTGCTCTAAGCTTCTTTGGGCATGTAAGTTTGTTATAGTCTGTGCAGAAATTAGGCAAGTAGTAGTCTCCATTGCTTGGCATACGTCCATTCCATTTCTTTTTTGCTTGACTTGCCAATTTCTCCATGCCTAAAGTCCACCACAGTCTATCCATTTCCTTTCCGATGGCGGGCCATGTTGTCCCCTCTGGGCAAGAATAGTTGTTCCGCCGCCAGTGGCAAGGGGAAAATCAAGCGTGCTCTTGTGCCATATCGTTGGAAGGTATATGGGTCTGGGTGGCCCAGTAAAATTACCTCCGGGCATGGGGCCAAAGCTGAGTCAGTGATGACTTCCACTCATGTTAGGAAAGGCTCCTCAGTTTAGGGTGCAGCCGCAAAATGTGTCAGTTTCCACTCTTCTCTGCACCCCCTCAACATTGAGGGCTTTTCCCCCCTCTCCAATTCTCACCAGGCTCTATGCAGTAGAATGCCATCAGTACAATATTTTCAGGGTGGCCTTTATGGCTCCTGCTTGGGAGGTAAAGTTAGTAGCTCAGTCAATCACTTCTCCCCATTGCTTGTGGTCAAGAGTAATGCCCAACTCCCTCTCCCAGGCCCTTTGGAAAGGTAGCTTCAGATCCCACCCCTCATGCTCATTATCTTGTATATGTGGAATATGGCATGGTCCTTCTGAATTTTGTGTAATAGGTATTTTTCAATTGGAGTTAAGGGCTGAGTAGCCTCTTCTTTTATCACTGGGGTCTGAAGCCAATTTCAAACCTGTAAGTAGCGGAGGTGCTCTGACTCTGGCAGTGTAAACTTGGTTTGTAGCTTAACGAAAGTTTTGATTGTCAAACATATCTCTAAGGGTCTTGCACTCTCCCTTTGCCCACCTCAAACTGGGTTCTATCTACACGAGGCAGAAATTCAAGGTTACCCCACAGGGGGTGAAGCAGGGTGGGAAAGATGTGCGCCTTTTTCATGTCGCCACCTTATCCCATACCTCTAATGTGGCCCTTATTACTGAAGATTGCTAGAGCGTAACCGGTCCAGTAAGGTTTCAGTTGCCAGGGGATCTCCCGGATCTCGCATAGCTGGCCCGCCACCATTTATGGTCAATCATGGTCCACCCTTTGCTAGTTTCTCTTCAGGTCCAGTGGAACAAATAGTGTAGGTAGGCTGCTGCATACTATTTAAGCATTATCTCTTATTCTCCAGCACGAATATATTACACATTTCCTGCATGTCAGTGAGATAATCCTTGAGTATGCAAAGGGGTTGGGTCTTAAAGATGTAGATGATCTTAGGTAGCATTGTCCTCTTGTATGCCTCTATGTGCCCCAACAGGGATAGGGTTTTGAATTTCAAGCTATTTAAGTCTTTCTGCATGCCCTGCCGCAGCCACTGTAGATTGATGTGCCTTGTTTTGGCGAGAGTTGGGCCAGTGCAAATCCCAGATAGTTTATATGATCGGACGCCCAGCAAACAGAGTCAGGGTCCTCAAGTGATTAGTGAAAGGTTGGGGTATAGAGCTGTTCAAGTTCTCAGATTTGGATGTGTTGATCTTAAACCACAAGGCCCTCCAATAAGTACTTGGGGGCCTGTGATAGAGAGGAGCATGTCATCAGAGCTGTCCTTTTTTATCTGTCACATGCTAAGGAACAGGCCAACCGACATCTCCTTTTTGAGTGTATCTGACAGTCCCCTTCACGCATCCATGTGACACATTGATGGTACCTGTGTCAACTTCTCTACATGAGTAGCAGGAGTGCTTGGAGTATGTGGACTGCATGTAGCCATGGTCACACTGGCTCCCTTTATGTATTTTACAATATCTATTGTTACTTAAGATGGAGGGACAGAGAGTCAAGACAGTTAATGTTAATATAGGACTCTTTCAGACATTCCAGGTGTCCGTGTAGTGTGCCAGACTGCAGAATTGTTTGGACAGAAGACATTGGGTGTCTTTGGAGTCGGGGAGTTTCCCCCTCTGGACTTTTTTTCTCTAGAGTGCCCCCTCCCACAAGATAACTGGTAGTTGTATGGGGCAGTCTCTGTATTGTTTGTGCCCTTGTTTTTGTTTTTATCTTATGGGAAATTCCCATTGCCACCCTACTTCGTTTTTCAAACTCTAGACAAAAAAATATGGCTGTACCTGGGTATAACTAAAGTGTAGAGCTACCCAGAACCAATCACAGAGCTGAATTGCTGGAATACACAAAATCTGTCTGCAACTTGGATCTAAAGATGAAATAGTAACTTCTACTCAGTGTGCCAAGATTTCATGACCAGAGTTCTGGGGCTCCACACCAGTGGAGGCAGGGAGAATACTTAGAGCACCGGAGTTCAGAGATAGCAACTCCATTTTCCAGGTTCTGGGCAAGTAAGCCGGTGGAGAATCTGAAGAAGTCTCCCCGGAGAGATTGCCTGGACCGTACTTGAAGGGCAGGGCTAACCAATTGCTTAGGAGGAGTGCTGGAGGTGCCCTTCAACGGAGAAGTGTTACTGTGAAGGCGAAGGCATGTGAACGAGGCAAGATGATTTAAAGTGATTGCTTTGACACTGGTAGAGACCTGCATCTTTGTGCCTTGGCTGAGGCTTGGAGTCTGGAAGTGTCCCCATCACAAGCAACCCCTGAATCAGAAGATACTGATGGCAACTCAACACAGTGAGTTATCAAGTGAAGCATTAGACCCCACAAAGCATTTACTGGTAATACCCATAGTGTCAAAAATACCTATAGTGTCAAAAAAGACTCCCCTAGGCCTGGGAACGGGCCAATGTACTTTACTGCTGTAGACTGTCCAAGAGAACACAGCCGGTAATGTTCCCATTAGACCCGTTAGTAATGCCCTTTAATTATGCAAAGTATTTCTAATTTTGTAAGTAAAGAATATGTTACTGTTGAGTGCTGAGTCTCTAACCCGACACCACCTCCCTCAGTTGGTCTTTTGCTTGGTGATAAAAGTTTCTGATGGATATTTCTAACTGCAGATTCCTCCCCTTAGAATACACCCCAGGCGCCATACTGGATCCTGAAACTTTTCTCCAGCAATGCTCCATTTTGCCACTAGGTTGCACTGTGCAAATCCATGTTGGCTCCATACCACCCCTGAAGTGATAGAGCGGAACTGCTTAGAAGTGCCACACCTGCTCTCTGACTTGATTATTTTCTTTCTGCACCTTCCAGCATTGGTCTGTTGCTCTGCCGCGTTTTGTCAGCCTCCTGATCAATCAATCAATCAATCAATAATTTGTAAAGCGCACTACATACGTGAGGGTTTCAAGGCGCTGGTGGGGGGGGGGGTGCTGCTGCTATTGGTCGAAGAGCCAGGTCTTCAGTTGTCTCCTGAAGGTCAGCAGGTCTTCGGTTTGTCGCAGGTAGAGGGGGAGGGTGTTCCAGGTCCTGGCGGCGCGATGGGAGAAGGATCTGCCTCCGGAAATTGTTCTCCGGATGCGTGGGACCGTGGCCAGGGCGTGGTCAGCGGAGCGGAGTTTCCCGTTGGGTACGTAGAGGGAGAGTCGACTGTTGAGATAGGCTTTGCCGGTTTTGTGGAGTGCCTTGTGTGCGTGGATCAGGAGCTTGAAGGAGATTCTTTTGTCGACGGGGAGCCAGTGCAGGTTCCTCAGGTGGGGGGTGATGTGGTCGCGACGTGGGACGTCGAGGATCAGGCGTGCAGAGGCGTTCTGGATTCTCTGTAGTCTGTTGATGAGTTTGAGCGGGGCTCCGGCGTAGAGGGCATTTCCGTAGTCGAGTCTGCTGCTGACTATGGCCTGGGTGACTGTTTTCCTCGTGTTTGTCGGGATCCATCTGTAGATCTTGCCGAGCATGCGGAGGGTGTTGAAACAGGTGGAGGAGACTGCGTTGACTTGTTTGGTCATGGAGAGTTTTGAGTCGAGGATGACTCCCAGGTTGCGTGCGTGGTCGGTGGGGGCCGGGGGGGACCCCAGTGACGTGGGCCACCAGGAGTCGTCCCATGCCGTGGGGTTGGACCAGAGGATGAGGATTTCCGTCTTGTCTGTGTTCAGTTTGAGGCGGCTATCCTCCATTTAGTCTGCGATGGCCTTCGTTCCCTGGTGAAGGTTGGATTTGGCGGTGAGGGGGTCCTTAGTGAGGGAGAGGATCAGCTGAGTGTCGTCGGCGTAGGAGATTATGTTGAGGTCGTGCTGTCGGGCGATGCGTGCTAGTGGTGCCATGTAGACATTGAACAGCGTCGGGAAGATCCTTTAGGGACGTCGCAGATGATCTCGGAGGCATCGGATCGGAACGGGGGGAGGCGGACTCTGAGTTCTGCCGGAGAGGAAGGAGGTGGTCCAGTCCAGGGCCGTGTCTCGGATCCCTGCGTCGTGGAGGTGCGTGCGTAGTGTGCGGTGGCAGACGGCGGAGAGGTCCAGGAGGATGAGGGCCGCCGTCTCGCCGTTGTCTAGCAGGATCCTGATGTCGTCTGTGGCGGCAAGAGGGCGGTCTCGGTGCTGTGGTTACTGCGGAATCCTGATTGGGACGGGTCAAGGATGTTGTTGTCTTCGAGGTGACGGGTGAGCTGTGTGTTAACTATCTTCTCGATGACCTTTGCTGGGAACGGAAGCAGGGAGATCGGTCGGAAGTTCTTGAGGTCGCTCGGATCCGCCTTGGGTTTTTTCAGTAGGGCGTTAATCTCTGCGTGCTTCCAGTTCTCAGGGAAGGTGGCGGTCTTGAAGGAGAGGTTGATCATTTTGTGCAGGTTGGGTGCGATGGAATTGCTGGCTTTGTTGAAGATGTGGTGCGGGAGAGGGTCGGACAGGGATCCGGAGTGGATTGTTCCCATGGTCTTGATTGTGTCCTCGATGCTCACGTTGGCCCAGGTTGTCCGGGTGTCATGGACGGTGGGGTGCGGTGGGTTCGGTGCGGCGCGGTCGGCAGGGCTCGTCCGGGGTCTGAAACTGTTATGGATGTCGGTGATTTTCCGGTGAAAGAAGGTGGCGAGGGAGTCGCACAAGGCTTGCGCTGGTGGGATGTCGTTGGCGTTGGAGCTGGGGTTGGAGAGTTCCTTCACGATGGTGAACAGCTCCTTGCTTTTGTGTCCTTTTGGCGGTCCTGATGAGGTTGTGGTGGTTGCAGATGGCGTCTTTGTGGGCAGTGCGGCTGTCTGGCGTCTTGTTGCTGTGCCATATGTTTTCCAGTTTCCAGCGGACTCTTCTGCTGGTGTCTCTGCTTGTGGGATTTTTCAGCGGGCTACAGTGTTGGCGCAGTCGTTCATCCAGCGTTGGAGGGTGAGTGCACCCTCATCGGAGTTGGTGGGGTTCGTTGGAGGGTTGAGTGAGAGGCTTGTCTGTAGTTGTTCTTCAGTGACTTTGCCCCAGCAGCGGCGGGGGATCTGTAGTGTGCGGTGGTGTGTGAGGGGTTTTTGGAAGGAGAAGTGGATGCAGTGGTGGTCTGTCCAGGTGAGTTCGGAGGCGTGGCTGAAACTGACTTGGGGGCTTGAGGAGAAGATGGCATCTAGCGTGTTTCCGGCGATGTGGGTCGGCGTTGTGACGAGCTGTTTCAGTCCGAGTTTGTCGATCAGGGTGGAGGAGTTGCTGTCGTTGTTGTTCTCCAGGTGATAGTTCAGGTCTCTGAGGAGGATGTAGTCGGTGGAGGTCAGCGGGTGCATGCTGATGAGGTCGGTGATGGAGTCGCAAAATTGAGGCCGGGGTCCTGGCGGTCTGTAGACGAGGGTACCTCTTAGGGTGGTCTTGGGGTCCGTGTGGATCTGGAAGTGCATGTGTTCGGCGGTGTTGAGGGTGTCGTTGGTGTTTGTTGAGACCCTGATGGTGTTTTTGTGGACGATGGCGATTCCTCCTCCGGCCCTGTTGGTGCCGTCTCTGCGGGTGATCTTGAACCTGTCTGGGATGGCTGTGGCGATGTCTGGCAAGGAGGTTTCGTTCATCCAGGTCTCGGTCAGGAAGGCGACGTCCGGTGATGTGGCGTCGAGTAGGTCCCAGAGTTCGGCGTGTTTGTGTGCGGAGCGGGTGTTGATCAGGATGCATCTAAGCTGGTTGGGTTCCGTCGTGGCAGGCGTCTTGGTGCTTTCGCGGCAGGAGAAGTTGCAGTTCCGGCAGGTGAAGGAGCCGTGGGTGCGTCTCGGGGTGGCCTTGCAGCAGGTGTGGGTCCTTCCTGGGTTGAGAGCGACAAGGGTGTTGGCTTCGTAGCGGCGGCGGTCCTCGTGGCTGCTGCGCGGGCCAGGGGTTCTGCCGCTGGGCGCGGTCCATGTGTGGACGGGCGCAGACGGGCTTGTCTTAGGCGCGCCTTCGGCGCACCCGCTGCGCGCGGCCGTGCAGCGGCCACCATATATGGGGAGGTAGGGAGGGAGGAGCAGCTGGGAGGCGGGAGGCGAGGGACGGGTGGAGCGAATGGGCGCGGAGGGGGCGGGGCCGCAGGGGAGGCAGCAGCGTGGGAAAGGAGAGCGGCGCGGGGCACGGACTCGAGGAGGGGGCACAGAATACGAAAAAGCACAAAATCAGAGGGGCACAGAAATACAAAATAAGCACAAAATCAGAGGGGCACAGAAGTCAGTGGTACAGAATAAAAGGGGGCACACTGGCGAGGGGTACGGAATCAGAGGGGGGCACGGAAGCAGGCGGGAGGCAGGGGGCACAGAAGAAGGAGCGGGCAGACAGGCAACGCAAGCAACAGGCACAGCGGAAACGAACCTTAGGCCACCACTGGCCACCAGGGATGAGGCGCAGGTGGTGGAGGGCATCGAAATCACCGGTGGCGGCAGAAGACAGCGGGGGTGACGGCGGAGCTGCAGCGGGGGGAGCGACCTACCAGGAAGGTCAAGGGTCGCTCTCCACACCGCGCAGCGGCCGCCATATATGGGGAGGTGGGGAGGGAGGAGCAGCTGGGAGGCGGGAGGCGAGGGATGGGTGGAGCGAATGGGCGCGGAGGGGGCGTGGCCGCAGGGGAGGCAGCGGCGGGGGAAAGGAGACCGGCGCGTGGCACGGACTCGAGGAGGGGGCACAGAATACGAAAAAGCACAAAGTCAGAGGGGCACAGAAATATGAAATAAGCACAAAATCAGACGGGCACAGAAGTCAGTGGTACAGAATTAAAGGGGGCACACTGGTGAGGGGTACGGAATTAGAGGGGGGCACGGAAGCAGGCGGCGAGCGGTGGGCAGGGTGGCACAGAAGAAGGAGCGGACATACAGGCAACGCAAGCAACAGGCACAGCGGATGATTTACAAAAAGAAATCTAGCATGATAGGAAATGATGTCCCCTCCAAAAGTTGACCGGCTTCAAGCCAGGCTGTGACTATAGAAAGCTGATATCGGTAACAGACCCACATAAGATACACCTCTCGTGATTGGGCTCTGCGTACAACTCGAAGTTGTGCACCAAATACACCCAAAGGTGATCCAAGACCGAGAAGCAGAGCTGTACGTTGCCGAACATAAGTAGTAGTCCATGCCCTTACTTAAGCCTCACACCAAATCATGGGCACACTCTCTATCTTGCTCTGGAAGCAGTTCCAACAAGAGGTCAACTTTGCGGTTGAAGTCCTACAGTAAGTCTAAATCGAAGTCCAAACAAAATCCAAAAAAGGGAAGTAGGACTCCACCTCATCCTGCCACTCTGAATCCAAAGTGAAGGTGCCAGGTTATCACAATTCCAGTTAATTTTCCTCCGAGTCCCTAGTTGCGGGCCGATTCCCCAACTTATTCCGGTGCGCCCAGAGTTGCCAAGGGTAAGGTGACAAAGCATTGATGCCTTCAAGGAAATCATGCTGCAGGTTTTTGGTGCACTTCCATCTCCCTCTGGCATGCCTTCCGGGCCCTGTTTTGGGTTACCATTTGCGTATTCGTCTTCAACACTGTCTGACCCATTGCAACAGGCTCCAGGTCCCCTACTGACTCTTGTACAGACATCCACTCCAGCTCCAAGACCTGCACCGGGCCCATCCTCTTAAAGACCAGTATCAACGGCCCGGGAAGAGCATCCGGTGAGTATTCTAATGTCTGACACCGATCCAGCATCAGCCGAATCCCAACTAATGTCAAGCTACAAGATTACAAAAATGCAACTTGTCAACATGCAGCCTGACTTTGAACCTGTGCCCCTACCTGGGTTAGACGTTCCAACAGAGGCTTCATTATGTTTTTTGATCTGACTCTGCAAGATACACTCCAAGAGGAAGATGGTTTTGCTGGGAAGTGGGGATGGTTTTCTCACCCCACTATACAAATGACAACTTTTGCATGGACTAATAATAGGCTAGTGTCCTTGGTTACCTCCTCTGGAATAGGGTTTGACTCTTTCGCAGCAGTTGTCCGACAGGCAGCTGGCTTCAGCAATTGTAGTTGCCTTCAGTCGCCACCAATGCGAACATTTTACGGATATGTTTTTTGATCTGACTCTGCAAGATACACCCCAAGAGGAAGATGGTTTTGCTGGGAAGCGGGGATGGTTTTCTCACCCCACTATACAAATGACAACTTTTGCATGGACTAATAATAGGCCTGAAGTACCGGGGATTTTAGGACCCCAGCGGTGCCAGGGGTAGCACCCTATGACTTCATTTTCCATGTTGGCGTAGTATTATAAAATTCCACTCTCATGGTAATATAACAAAGAACTTGGCGAAGAAGCTGGAATATGAAAAGACATCTTTATTAAACTCAAATGAGTGAGACTACGTCGCACAGAAGCCTTAGCAACTGAATGAGGCAGTCTCTAGAACAAAAACCAGTCTTCTCTTTTATACAGAATATTGCGCTTTGGGCAACACCGCCCCTGTTTCTCAAGTGGTCATTCACATATTTTGGCTTCAAAGAAAAGGCAGAGTCATGATGACAATCCCACATTCCAGTTCGTTCAGCCCACAATCTTTTAACCCAGCAAGGCTCAGAACCCTCATCCGATATCAGCAGACCCCAATAAACGGGCACCTCCTGCTCGTCAAACAAGCCATAAAGTAGGAAACAGAGTCAGATGTGAAAGAGATTAGTCAGGGTTCGTGTGGGAAGAAGGAATTTATGGTGCCTCGGGCCCTGATGCTAATCCCATTTGGCCGCAGTAAAAGGAACCGGCCGGACAGGGCTGACCTCGGGCAGTGGAGTCAGTTTGCACAGGTCACAGAGAAGTCACAAAAGGTGTACGCGTCCTTTAGGCCTAAGCATGGCCTTCGTGCAGCCTATGTGAGGGCAATCACAAGATGGCTACTACTGTAAAATGGAACCCATGGAGTCAATGTAAAATATCGTATACCAAGTGCGTTTATCAAAGAAATGTTATGCAAAGCACTTGTACATACCGCATTGGCCATTCGCGGTTTGCTAATACCGGAATAGACAGGGGTAGGGCCCTGCCTCCTGCGCGGTCCCAAATTTTAAAGTACCACAGACCCTCCTTTTGCCCTTACATAGGCAATAACTATACTCTCATCAATCCGAGTCTAGGTCAATATTCATGAAGTCATGGAGATGTTGCTGTAGCATCATCCTATTACTTAGCTCGTCTTCTGATACATGTTTCCTTACACATGTAGTAGCACAAAGGCCACATATGGCGGGACAAAATAAGGAATACCTCAGTCTGTAGCAGGCGGCATAAGATCACACACCCAATAATTAGTGATGTTCACTACTAACTAATGTTGATGCAGAAGCTGTACAAAAGAATTGCTTACGAATTCTAATCTTTTAACCTGCCCATGTTCAGGAAAAGGGTGAAAAGAGTACAAAGAAGCAGTAGTAGGAAAAGACATAGGTTGGGAAGCGGGTGCAGAAGTCAATTGAGTAGAGAACAACGATCCCACCCATAAATGACAACGTCATGTTTAAAAAACACTAGAAAACTCGTTATTAAAAACATATAGACAACGGGAGAAAGTAGTGACCACTATTACAAATGAAATAATAATTTTTCACAACCCTAAGCAGAAAGCAAGTCCTAAAATTATCTAGTAACACCTTTAGGGCTCCTATGCATTTTATATGTTCAGGTGAAACAGTGGTGACCCTCATCAATGCTCTGAGGTGAAAATACTCTTTCCACAGAAAATGGACTTTATTCTGCTTTTACTAAACAGAATAGTACTTTAAAACAATGCCAGCAAAACAATCAGTCTCCTTAACACCTAGTCTATACAATCACACGGAAACCTCTTGTGAAACCACCTATGCCCAGAGTCCGTTCAAAAAGCCTCTCTGGCAGGCTTCTATTGTCCATCAAATCTTCTTCTGTTGTTTTCTTTCGCATGGGCCTCTCTATTCAAGCCTTTCATGCGAAAAGTACTGCTTAGTTGGAGTGCCCTCCTGGCAAACACCCACAGCTCACTCGAAACTCTCAATGTCTCAAGGCAGTCTACCTGTGTCTCTCCTCTGCGGCAGACACTACAAATAATATGCTCTTCATTGGTCATGGGCACAGATCATCTTGTGCAGACCCGGGACCATTCTCAGGATCCAACACTCATCATTCGGTGTCAGAGGACGCTCAGGCTGCTCTTTCATGGGCCCTAGAATTAGTGCCTTTTGTCAATCTTGGATCCGCCGGTGCACTGCACTTCCATTGGAGCAAAGGAAAAGAGGGGGGGGTGTGGCCAAAAACTCAGGCCAAGGGGCTCAAGGGACTGCACACTGTCAGAGGTTACCAGCACATGACAGGTGCTCTTGTGCACTGAAATTCTGATTCTGTGGCAAAACCAGCTCCTCCTTCTTTTCTGATGTTGAACGCCTTCTGATGAAGCAAGTGCGATGCTTTAAACAGTTCATTGTATAACAAGGGGACTGCAAACAGGTGGTCTGCGAGTTTCAACGGAGTGGCCACACGCCATGGGACAATTTTGGTCTAGAATATACTGTCATTCTCAAAAAGCAATACAAATATAAAGACAGTAGGCAAAACAGTGTCTCTAATCTTTTCAATTGGGTTTCCGTGTGAGAGCCTCCATCATCTAAGGGTAGATAACTACACGAGAATTCTATCTAAATGGATGTCTTCACATATGGTGGCATTGTCTAACGGGGCAAACACATTTTTTTTCTGAATGATTACATCTAGGTGTTCCTAAATTCCTTATCTAGAACATCTCAATAGAGAAATCACATGGTACAGATTATCATGGGCATGTAGAAAACTTTCACATCAGGTGCACTATGCAATACACAGGCTAATAGTCAAATATGCAAACAAAAGACAAGACACTAGAGGGTCCTGATATTTGCATGATTAGAACACATCTGATCCCACCAAAAATTAAAGCAGCAGGGACAAAAGGGTAAAAACCACATTAAAAATAGACATTGAAAATTCGTCATGTTCAAAAGGGTAAACGTAATTTATCTCCTATTGGGATGGAAAACTTGTCTTACTATAATATAATATACTTGAGTCAGTTAACCGGTCTATCGCTACCCTGACAGTCAGGCTGGAAAACATTGAAGCAGGCCTAAGGAAAATTCCTGGAAACCAGTCTGGCCATACAAAAGGGAATTATACATAAACATGCAGTCTGGAAGTGTGTACCTGAACAATACACCTACAATAATAAATGGGCTGACTGGTGAAAGGAATACGGAAAAGGGAATTGGAACTAGGACACAACTAAAATCCCCAATAACTAAGCATGATGCGACATTGGTCAGGGGAGAAGTAACAAAAGAAAAAAATCTATAGGAAGACCAAAAATTATTTGGGTGATAGTCAGGCATGTGACACAACACCAAGAGTACGGGTGATACACAAAGGCCAAAGTTACATACATTTTAACTCTACCGCTGGCGGCTACACCATATACGGTAATCTTAGGTAATGTTCCAGTTCCTTCTTTAGGGAAAAATGAAAACCTAGTTTTCTTTTAAGGAACAAAAGCCATAGGCTACTTAGGAAGCAAAACATCATTAACTAATGTAATATAGAAATTAGGCCACCTTGAGTCACAGATCTATAATTTCATCCTTGGGTCCAATCAAGGATACATAAACGTAGGGCTGCCTGTTCCTTTAAGGGAAGGGGCAGTAACGTGACTAACTACAGGTGACACACTTCGATCCTGTATATCTCTTTTATTTTCCTTACCATTATAGCCAAATAGACATGCACTGGTGAAGTGTTGTCTCTCATGTTCACAGCATGAAATATCATTAGCTGTGGAATTTAGTAACCAGAACAAGTTCAACCAGCTGTTGCGTAGCGATGGGCATCGTCATGACCATCCCCTCACAACACAGGTAAACTTGTAATAGTATCAAAAGCAGCAACAAAGAGAACAAAAACATGCATAATAATAAAAAAAATAATAAAAACGCACAAAATGTCAAGCCATCAGATATACTTGCTGTATATCAAGCACAAAAAGCATAAACAAAACAATAGCATATGTAAATAAGCGGTGACACACAATACCATGTCATGTACTTTTATGCACTGTAAAACATGCAGCCCAAAACCCAATATTTGGGCCTGTTTAATTTGTCAGGTTTAAAATCCTTACCCTCCTTTTGACAGCAGATCACCAGGCAATGGAAATCTGCTGTCAAATATAACTTTTACTGTTTCTCTTCTAACGTACAGGACCAGCAAGAACAATTCATGATAGGACCAAATACACAAAAATAAATTTCCATTACTTAACTGTTACCCTCTTGTCAGTTACCTCGCAACATCAATGCTACCGTAGTTTTACCTTTCTGAAAGTAAAAATCGTTACATGACACTCCATATTAATTTGGCACCTACAATTTCCACTGTGAAAAAGAAGTCTTAATTGGCAATACGCTCTCACTTAGGCATGTAGCCTTAAAAATTTTAGAATCTTATTTTCTGTCTAAGACTTAATGCAACACTTCGTTTTCTGTTAAATAAGAGCTAATAGCAGGCATCATTTTATATTTTTTTAGAGCGAGACACAAATGTATCAGTTCTGCAAAACATTTAACGTGATGTTTGGACTTTCAAAGAAACCCCTTTTCTATATTTTCCCTTTGGAATTAAGTTCTTTAGTTTTAGTGATGTTGTTACGGAGAAACCAGAAACCCCACCTTTAGAGGCCCGTGTAGCAAGGTCATTCTGCATTCCACAGAGGCAAGACCCTAATTTAAACGGTCATAAATGTCAACGTGGCAGCCTACTCCATTGTTTACGGGAAAACTAAAGATAGCATCTCAGCAGCGCGACTGGAGCCAGCTTCTGCAGCTCCCTAGCCCCCAGCTTCTGCCACTCTGAATTTGTCAAAGCCAGAAGGCCTTCCTAATTCCTCCTACCTTGCAATAATTTACTCTATTTTGAAAATAATTTCTCCTTTTAAGGCGCTAAAAAAATTATCTCTATTCCCAGATTATTAAACTACATGTACTGTGAATAATTCACAAAACGTAATAACACCCATACCAGTTTTTAGAATGAATGCTCGTTGTAATCTTATGCAATGGTACACATTTCATCAACCTCAAATTAATGAACTTCTCAGTAGGCCCAGTTGAAGTTAGAACCTTCAACCCTGATATTGAAACAAGCCGTTGTACTGGCACATTGACTCATTGAATCATAAGAAGGCACAACCTGTAAATATATATCTAACCTAAATGTATGTATTTACTGAAGCCTGAGACACTTTAAAAAGTACTCTGAATGAAAGAAAATGCAGTTTAAACAGTGTTTTTACCCAAATTCGACTTTGATATTTCAGGCATTAAAAAATGAATATCCTACAATTTTCTTGCATAATATGCATTACCAGAATGTCTATTACATAACCCATGAGTCAGGCATTGGAAATAATAACTTATACTTTATAAAAATGAGCTTGTTTGCGCCTGCGCCAAGGGAAAATTGTACACGCGAATGCTTGTCATTTTAGTGATGCAACACAACTTAAATCAAATTTTAATGCTAGGAGGTCATAGTATGAGTATTAAGCTTTATAAATATCAAAAAGCGATTTTGAAAAGCACTTATTTTTTTTAAAATAATTTTTCCATGGTTAATAATTTTCTTTAAAAAAATCCCAAGTATTCGTTTTTGTGATAATTCCATGTATAAAAAGCAAGCTGCATCTCTTGCCTATCATTTTGGACACATTAACTCACAAGCCTAAGCGCATAAGCCCAACTTGAAACGCGTCACATTTTTGCGCCAGTTTCATTTAAAAGGACGGTTATGCAAAATTCCACCCGCGTTCAACTGGGAAGGTGCTGGCTGAATGAACATTTCTATCAAATATACTGCAGCTGAAAAGTTTGCCTATGAACATCTAATACAATGCATCTAAGGAAAATGCTGTAAATTTATTTTGTTTTTGCAAAAATAGATAATTTCGTTTTTGGGGCCTTATTTATATCTACTGAATGTGTTTCTAATTTTATCCTTTAAGCATTTAACGGCAGTTTTGTATATGTTAACAAACGCTCATTCTATAAATTAAAGAGCACCATATAGCTATTTTAGCACATCACATGGTTCATTTCTGGATTTCTTTTCTAAGTTTCTACTTGATATTAATTAACCAGCAATTTACTTAACAGACTGAAAACATCAGAAGACCCACAAACACACATTGAGCTCATTTCAGACATAAACGGAAAGGGGGTCAAACAGACAATACAGCGCGCTTTAGCCATTTTTCATAAATAGCGCCGTCGCAATTTACTTACAGAAGTTGCACTAATGAGAAAACCACATAGACATTTAAACACACAGTTGACTTACAAATCAATACTCATGACAGAAAGAAAGAACAGCTCACAGACTATACTTGAACCAAACCATTTGCAAATACTAGTTGTAAGTCATATTTACAAGAAACGCTTCTCAATAGTATTCCAAAAGGCTGCATAAACAGCCCAACAGACAGATGTATGTCCAAGAAGTAGTGAATGCGCTCAATTCACTAGCTTTGCCTAGCAGAACACCACACAAAATCGTTCTGCATATCTTTATTCATAAAACTGCGCAGAACGAAGGATCCTTGTTTTGTATTATGTCATATTTTAATTCCCTGGGGGTACAAAATCACCAAGGAAGAAATATGTTTTCAAATCTAACCGTTTCTAACTATGGTACCTTCCAAAAAAAACAACCCATTTTTCCATGTGAGCTTACAAACAGGCATGTCAAAAATACTGCGGAAAACGCAAGTATTATAATCAAAATGGTGCTTAAGGTATTTTTCGTACGTGCACCGTTCAACTAAACCAAATGGAGAAATATCTCCTCATTACCTGCCTACACAAATTGCAATTCGCATATCCAAACCTATACAAACCAAAAGTTGGCCAACACAAATTTCACAGTTCCAAAGCTACATTTCAAACTTGCTAAGATCAGGCATCTTATAGCTCACTAATCTAGCTTCAAAACTTCAAGGGTTTATCTCTACCAATACACTCGCAAATATGCGAGACCCTTGGGTATGGTAATTGCAATGACCAAATCAACAAACCAAGAAACCAACCCCTCGCCTTTGGTAATTGCGATAACCAAATCAAAGACAAAGAACCAAAGGACTGGGAGCGACCCACTTATACTTAATTCTTATTTTTACTAATCAAAAGGTTATCCAAATTCTAACTGTCAAGTTCTACATAACCAAACGTCTTTTAATATACTCACGCCAAAAAGGGTTCTAATCGGGAGTGACATCTTTTGGAGAGTCAAAGTCAGAAAGATCAGAGATATACTGAGCTGCAGAGACAAAGAATCCCCCAGAACCTCGGTGCTCAGAGTACCTGCTTAGTGGATTTCTGTCCTGTTCTTCCCAGTAGATTTCTGTCCTCTGACAAGATCGCTCCTCCAGATAGTCACTTGTATTGATGCCCACATTGGGCGCCAACTGAAGTACCGGGGATTTTAGGACCCCAGCGGTGCCAGGGGTAGCACCCTATGACTTCGTTTTCCATGTTGGCGTAGTATTATAAAATTCCACTCTCATGGTAATATAACAAAGAACTTGGCGAAGAAGCTGGAATATGAAAAGACATCTTTGTTAAACTCAAATGAGTGAGACTACGTCGCACAGAAGCCTTAGCAACTGAATGAGGCAGTCTCTAGAACAAAAAACAGTCTTCTCTTTTATACAGAATATTACGCTTTGGGCAACACCGCCCCTGTTTCACAAGTGGTCATTCACATATTTTGGCTTCAAAGAAAAGGCAGAGTCATGATGACAATCCCACATTCCAGTTCGTTCAGCCCACAATCTTTTAACCCAGCAAGGCTCAGAACCCTCATCAGATATCAGCAGACCCCAATAAACGGGCACCTCCTGCTCGTAAAACAAGCCATAAAGTAGGAAACGGAGTCAGATGTGAAAGAGATTAGTCAGGGTTCATGTGGGAAGAAGGAATTTATGGTGCCTCGGGCCCTGATGCTAATCCCATTTGGCCGCAGTAAAAGGAACCGGCCGGACAGGGCTGACCTCGGGCAGTGGAGTCAGTTTGCACAGGTCACAGAGAAGTCACAGAAGGTGTACGTGTCCTTTAGGCCTAAGCATGGCCTTCGTGCAGCCTATGTGAGGGCAATCACAAGATGGCTACTACTGTAAAATGGAACCCATGGAGTCAATGTAAAATATCGTATACCAAGTGCGTTTATCAAAGAAATGTTATGCAAAGCACTTTTACATACCGCATTGGCCATTCGCGGTTTGCTAATACCGGAATAGACAGGGGTAGGGCCCTGCCTCCTGCGCGGTCCCAAATTTTAAAGTACCACAGGCCAGTGTCCTTGGTTACCGCCTCTGGAATAGGGTTTGACTCTTTCGCAGCAGTTGTCCGACAGGCAGCTGGCTTCAGCAATTGTAGTCGCCTTCAGTCGCCACCAATGCGAACATCCTTACGGAAATTTTATTGTCTGGCCCAGCAACATCTGAGCACTCTGCTCCCTTTTAACAAGGTCATCGCTGATATCTTGATGGGCACTTGGTCAAAGACCTGTCTGAGCCCACCTGTGAATAGGCAGGTGGCTAGGCTTCACAGACCAATCCGGGTTTTTTCACCAACCATCCTACTTCAGAGAGCCTGGATGGTGAGGCTTCAACCAGCAAGGTAAACCTCAGTTCAATCTTCGTGGATCCTCCGGACATGGACTCCCAGTGGACTGAAGTGTTTAGAAAGCATATGTTCTTTTCTATTGGCCTTGCATTGAGATTAATCACTGCTGTTTATTAGGTTGCTGTACACATGGCCTCTGAAAGATGACCAACAAGATCTTAGCGGTCCAGAAAGACCTTCGAGCCTCTCGGGCAATTCATGATGGACAAGAGGCGGCCAGTTACATGATTAGTTTCTGAACTAGATTTTACTGATTGCGTGAGAACGAAGGTTATCATCAATAATGTTTGTCGCAAAGACGCATAAAAATGTTCCACAGAATTTTCTGGAGATCTACAAGCCTCATTGATATGCCCTTTGATGGCTCATGCCATTTCGGTGAAAAAACTGATTCTGCCTTGACGCTCTTCAACAACAGTAGAGCCACAAGATGCTCCCTGGGTCTGTTGAACTCGTACGAGCCGTTCCTGCATCAGTTTAGAAAATTTGGAGGGTAATCCATCAGGTTGGCATCTAGGCAACAACAGTCTCCCCAGCCACTCCAGCAGTCACTCAAGTCCTTTCAGTGCCGGAGTTGTGGGTAAGACAGGCAAAGCGTAGGTCTCAGGGGCACCAGTCCTCTTACCCTGCAGCAGCAGCCACCAAGCGGCTTTAGTTTGCCCTTAGTGGCTCACAATTTTGGGGGCAGGATTCAACACTTCCTCACTGAAAGGTGATCCCTCATGTCTGACAGATTGATCCTACAAACCATTCACCATGATTATGCTTTATCTTTCATTTTGCCCTGTCAAATCTTCCACCCATATCAGAGCGACACTCAGAGGAACGCCTGTCTGTTCTGTTTCTAGAGATACAAGTGTTACTCTGCAAAGGTGATATTGACAGGGTTCTAGACTCCTTAAGGGGAGAGGGTTGTTACTTTTTCTATTTGCTTGTGCCAAAGTGCAGGGGCCTCTGGACAATTATGGAACTTTGACCTCCAAATGCCTTCCTGCATAAGGATACATTCATAATGCTCACACTGGCCCAGATCCTGCTGGCTCTGGACTCGGGGGGGTCTGGATGATACCCGTCATGTAGTCCCACAGATGGTACCGATGGCACATGTTTGACCTGGATCATTTTCAGTTTGCCGTGCTCTTCTTCAGCCTCACCAGCACCAGTTGGGTTTTCACAAAAGTGATGTCAGTGGTCGGTGCCTACCTTCGGATGTCCGTGATAAGTTTTTCCCTACTTAAGCAACTGCCAGTGAGTCCTAGACCACCTTCAACGTTAACCTCCAGCCAGGCCTCTCCAACGAGTGGCTTGTGAGCTACCGGTGGCTCATCAGCTACCTCTAAGTAGCTCTCTTGTGTGTAGTCCAGTGCGGTTAGAATCTTTAGCTTGGCTGAATTAATATGTCTAATAACATTAAGAGTATGTATTCAAGACAAAAATGTTTGCATTTTCAGAATTCATAAGCTGATATTTAGCGAAAAACGTCTCAGTTTCCAAAATATATTTAAAGCTTATATTTGAGTGATAAATCCTATGGCATTGGGAATACATATTTTGATACATTAACCTTGCTGTCCCTTGCATTGATTTGTCAAACATTGACAACTGACAAACATGTTTTACATTATGACTGGAAACCCTGACTGAGATCGCTGCTGCTAGTAATCTTGCATATGGTGGTCACTGATTTATTCTAGTCTGGTGTGGTCACTATTACAACACTAATATTAGTAGCCCTGGGTGATTTTCATTGAACTAAAGTAGCTCTTGTTACAGAAAAGGTTGAAGACCCCTGCTCCAGGTATTCTTGGGGTTCACAATCAATCAGCAGAAGTCTTACCTGACTCCTTTGCAGAGGCTTCCATTAATTGAGGCTATTCTGGATACAATGCAATTCAGGACCTTTTCTCCACGCAACCAACACAGGACATTTGAGCTACGATTCCAATGTTTTAGCCTTGGTCTTAGTAATAGAGAGTCTGAGGCTTCTTTTCCTCTTGCATTCTCCTCGTCGATTACACCAGATGGCACATGCGGTCTCTACAAAGGAATCCAATGTTCCAGTGGGCCCAGCTTCAAGGAAGCCTATTCAATTCCATCCAGATTTCAGAGGAGACTGCTCATGATCTGCAGTAGTGGCTGCTCGAATGCAATCGGTCCACTGGCAGGGCCTTCTCCCTCCCCCAGCCACAACTGACGGTGTTGACGGACGCAGTACGTCTGGATGTGGGTGGTGGAGCTCAGTGGACTCTAGTTTCCAGCAGAAGCTCGGTTCCATAGCAGTCTGTTGGGGTTGCTTGCCATTTATCTATCTCTGAAGGCCTTACTATGGTCCATGAAGGGGAGGCAGGTGCAGGTTCTCACATAAGACACCAGGGCCTAATGTTACTCCAACAAGCAGAGTGGAGTGGGCTTCAGAGCCCTGTGCCAGGAGGATCAGCACCTTTGGTGTTGGAGCAACAGGGCATTTCCCTAATTGCAGACCACCTGGTGGGCTCCTTGAATGCCAGAGCAAATGAAAAACGCAGTCTAGATACCTAGGTGGTGCAGGTCACCTTCCAGCAGCGGGGGAGAAACCTGGCTAGTTTTATTTTTAAATTAGTTTCCACAAGAATATTTACTGGGAGATGCATTCCTACTGGAATAGAACACTTGATGTCTGTACTTCTTCCTGCTTCTCCTTCCAGAGTTCTGAAAAAGATGAAACGGACCAGGCGAAAGTCCTCCTTGTAGCTCCAGATTGAGCCTGTAGGGTGTCG
The DNA here is from genome assembly GCF_964204655.1 of Triturus cristatus. Classification (NCBI taxonomy): domain Eukaryota; kingdom Metazoa; phylum Chordata; class Amphibia; order Caudata; family Salamandridae; genus Triturus; species Triturus cristatus. The sequence goes on from NC_140595.1 coordinate 244,623,739, forward strand.
TACTTGGAGCATTTGGGCATGAGCCCTCCATTCAGCGATCACTTTGTAAGGATCTTTTCTCATAGCATCAGGCCAGGGTGCTTTACCTGAACTTGTGCAATCTACACCTCCATGCATGAAGATTGAGCGGCAGCAGTTGACTGCTTTTGATCTGCCAGCCGAAGTGGTGAAAGTCATTCACACCACCAGGTGACCTTACACAAAGTCCATTTAAGTCGGGCCCTGGGACAAATTTGTGACTTAACCGTGGTTTCTGAAAAGTTGGCCCTTTACAAGCCAAGCTGTTGAATGTTCTTGCATTAGTTTTGTCTTTGGCCCAGCAAGGTCTTGCTGTGAGCATTATTAAAAGGTTACTTGTCAGCCCTTTCAGCCTCTCTATATTTACCGAATCAACTGCCTTTGTTTAAATCACCTGCTATGATGATGATTAAAGGTTTCACATGCGTTTCCTTCCAGGCCGTTCATGAGATATTAATCTTGACAGTTCTCGTGTACGCACCCTTGAGCTGATGCATGATTCCTCACAGCGTCGTATGATTTAAAAGACTGCCTTCCTCATCACAAGTACTTCAGCTTGTTGCGTTAGTGAGCTTCCGGCACTGTTGGTTCAACTACCTTAAACACTTTTTCCTGGATTAACTGGTAAGAAGGAAAGGAATGGCCTTCTTGCCTAAAGTTATGATTCCTTTCTATCTTGGGCAATACATCATTGTGAGAAGTTGGCCTGGCATATGCTGTCTCCTAGTTATAGGGACACCTTGCACCAGTCCAATTCGACTCTTATTGATGATAGGTCTAAGACAACCTTTAAAGAAAGCTATCCTAGTGGTAGCTGTGGAGAGCAGCCTTCAGGTTAAGTCTTGAAGGAGTGTTAAGCTTATTGTTTTACCATAATAACCCCTTGAATAACCAAATGAAAGAGTAACCCACACAGGTATATATATAAAATATATGTATTTATTCTAGACAGAATCCCACAGTCTCTTTATGAAGCTGTGGCAAAGTTACAATTTCAAACAAGCATTGATAGATACAATAAATAGCACTATTAACATTGTGCCCGGGGGGGGGGGGGACCAAACCATATACTAAAAAAATGGTATAAGAACCACGACAATTCTACAGACAATGCCTAGGGCATTTAGGATCGCTGGCCCCTTAAGAATCCACCCCAGGTTATGAGGAAGGGGACCCACGGGAGGCGCGTGCAGTGGAAGTAGCTGCTATCGGGATCTCTATTACAGCCTATGGAGAATGTCGCGGTTGGAAATAAACAGTTTAAAAATACTTCTAGCAGGAGTACAAAGTTAAAACTTTAGACTTAAGCTTTTGAGGAGCCCACTACCACGAGAGTACCGAGGTACCACTGTTACCTGCCCCAGGGAAGCCGGGTGCATAGGTCGTTCCTGCTGTCGGGTCGCGGGCTGATTTTCAATGGGAAAATAGTCAAAAGTTCTGCTAGCCAAAAGCGTCGATGATTCCGTGAAAATCAAAGATGTGAAGATTGTAGAGAAGAACCTGAAAGCAGAGGGGACAGAGTCTGGGTCACGGCAAAGTGACCAGGAGGCTCAAAGCAAAGAGCCCTTCGATGTCGGGTGCTTCAGGTGGAAAGTGGTGTAGCTTGGATCTGCAGCCACGGGCTCCGGGAGGCTTCAAGGAAGGCCAGCTTCTGGAGGGCGACTGTCCCACGTCGGATGAGGGTCGCTGCGGTGTTAGTGTCCGGATTGGATCCACTAAGCCTTGGCAACCGCAACCCACGAAAGATGAACAAATCTGTTACAGTGCAGACCCCCGAGGTCTGGGAGAGGTCTCCTTCGAGGAGACTGTAGAGCAGGCCTGGAGCAACCAGGGGAACTCTTGATTCTTGAGATAGACCTCCACTAGGGCCCACAAGTCGAGAGACAAGGGACCGTGGGAGGCGGCAATTTGGAGTGCGTAAAAGGGCACCCACGGGCCACCGGAGGGCGCTAGGGCGCTGGTCTTTGGCACAATTGCTGTAGAGTGGTTGGCTCGAAAACGAGCCAAAGCACAACTTCCCCACTGGTCAGGGTCGTGTGCTACGCAAGAGGTGGCCGGTGTCCTGGGGGATTGGGGATCTCGGCACCCACGCGGTCCACGGTGCCCAAACTCGTTGAGCACACTCACTGGCCTCTGGGATGCGCTGGAAACCCCCCTCAAGGGTGCTGGAAGTCGTCGAAGTCCGTAGGAGCAGCGAGGTTCCAACCGGGTCACTTGCAGTGTTTCAGGTGCCTGCCAAGCAGGGGGATAACTCCTTTATCCCAAGGGAGATTTCTTCCGTCAGCTGGGCAGCAGCAAGTCGAAGGTCAAGACTGTAAAGTTCAAGATTAATCTGAGGCTCTGGGGCCACGTTATTCACCTTTATCCCCAAGATTAGGGGAGTGTCCAGAGTAGTGTCCACCAATGAGGTGAGGCGGGAAAGGGTGGCTACACCCTCTCCCCTTTGTGTGTTTCCCGCCTGGGCGAGGGGCAGGATGCCCCTGATCCGGTTCCAAGCGGTGTATGCAGAATGAGGTCTCTGCAGCTGCCTACGTGCAACTCTGAAAGGACATTTGGTGCACCCACCCTATTCCAATCCACATTATCCTGTCTGGGGAGATGCTAGCACCTCCCTGCCACAGGAGCCCTATTGTCCAGCTGGTGAGGCTGGGGTTTTCCCCAGCAACAGCCAGCCAGGGTCGTGTAGGTGGCGGGCAGTAGCCATTTTGTGTTACTTGTGCACTTTTAAATTGGTGTCCAAATTCTACCGCTTTTCTAATATCGCACCTCTAGCAGGGGTGAATCGTACCCTCATGCCCATGGCTGGACTGGGGGTATGATTCCTACATGTTTGAGACCAAACACGATATGGTTCTGTGTAGCCATTCTCAAGTTATCGCGATAGACTTATAATGCGGTTAAGAGTATATGGTATGGCTACACTACAAACAACCCAGCAATGATTTTACGAAGGTTGCAGAGAGGCTCTACTCATGTAGGGGTCCCCCCTCACACATACCTCAGCACCCTGCCTTGTAGGATTACCAAGGCCTGCTATAGGGGTGAGCTATGAGAGTATATGTGTTGTAATGGGGTGGGATATAGGGTACCTATATCCCTGTAAGGGGTGCTAGCACCACCTTACCCAGACTACAGTAGAGGTCTGGTGGTGTCAGTTTGTATGGCTGTCCCAGGGTGGCACAATAAGTGCTGCAGCCCTGGTAGGCCTACTGAGGGACCCATGCCCTGGGTACCTAGGGTACCATCTACAAGGGACTGTCAGGGCACCCTCAGCATCCATTGGGTTTGTACCTAGGGTACTTCACATTAGTTTTAGGGAGAAAGCAGATAGGCTGGGGTCCTGGATAGCAGGATCCCAGCCAGACTAGTCAAAAACCACTCAAATACCAGGCAAAAAGTTGGGGGTAACCATTAGTCAGATTCCACCTTCCTACAATCATCCTGCAAGCGTTCTTTGTCCCCCCTTCACATCTCCAAAAAGGGGATGCTTTATTGGTTGTACCCCAAAAGCGGTTTACATTTTTATATTGATCTTACCAAAGAATATTATGTGGACTATCAGCTTTTTGGGGGGTTCTCTGGTGCATAGAGAGGACCCTGTCGAGGTTGAGAGTCCTATAGCAAAGGCTACCCACTGGCCAAGAAGCAGCATATTGAAGGTGTTAAATCTCATTCCACCAGGGGTAAGGCTGCTACCTCAGTGTTGGCATGTTGAGTGCCTGTCCTTGACACATGACTGGCTGCATCGTGGGTGTATGTGCAAACTGCAAGACCGTTTGGTCCGAGTCCTCTTGGCAAACCCTACACTTGAGGAGGTACTGCTTTGGTATCTATTCTAAGGTGAGGAATTTGTGGTTGGAAGCATCCATCAGAAGAACAAATTACTTGCCTTCAGCTGCACTCTTTCTAGTGGATATTTTATTTAGCCGCTGGTTCCTCACTATCCTGTCTGTGGAGTGGCCTCTTTTTAACATCTAAAAAGAACCCAAATTAAGAGTCATCACACTGGTGTCAACAATGGTTAACATACCATGTCTGAAGGCACTGAAAGGGGGAAAATGAATTGATAAATGCACGCAGGGGTTCGTCACTTCCAGGGCAGTACTGAGCTGCAAGGCGCCATGTAGTGCCACGGCGGAGCGTTGCTGGAGAAACTTTACCTTATCGAGTCTGGTTCCTGGGGTATATTCAAAGGTAAGGAATCTGCAGTCAGACAGATTATTCACCACAAAGAGCATTACTGGAGGTAATTAACTTGTTTGTTGCGTGCAGTAGTAGGGTAGAGAGGTATGAAGTCACAAGCAGTTAACTCCAAATGCATTGGAAGCTTAGTTGTGAGTTCCGCTCTTTACAGCCTAACATTTCTTCTGTATACCATTTGTTTGACGAGTTGCATTTATTTTTTTTGCTATGGCTATACTTCAAAAATTCACAAGCGCAGCCATCCCAATTTCTTGAGATTTTTATTAATGAATCTTGACTGAAGTTGCCATAATAATAAATATTCCTAATATGCTGAAATGCACTGCCATAGTAGTTGTCTATTCCAAAACTTTTAATCCCTGAAGAGACGGAGCCCCCGTTAATGGTTGACTAATAAATGAACTTGTAAGACTTTGTACCACAGTCTTGTGTCTCCATATTCTATTTATCAGGAAGAGGCATTGAATTTCTGCTTCTTTTTCAAAAGTCTGACCTGTGTGTTTTAAGAGGGTGAAAGCTTTTTATATCAGTGGAGGCAAATCATCCCAAAATGATTTTTCCTTCTCCAGTTGGGTAAGAGATCCTCTATCACTGGCCCACTTTACCTATGTCTAACTTTGTGTCAAAGGCTGACCAATGTATAGATAGGACTGATCTCAGATCTGTGACTTTAAGTCTACTTTTGTGGTCAAAGCCAATGTTTGCAGACAATAGACAGCATGGTGGAAGGAGGATGGGTCTGTCTTCGCAAAAGACTTTTGTATTACAACACCTAAGGCCCAGGTTTGATTCACAAACCGTAGAAGGTAAATCTTAAGTGGGCAGGGGGGAGGAAGTTGAGCTCTCAAGGAACAAAGCAGAGTACTTGGAAATGATTTGCTCATTTACATGGATTGAGGTTTAATTCTTTATTATTATTTTTTTTAAGATGGACTAACTGTGTTTTGTGACATTTCTTCGGATGAGGAGCTTTTCCATGGAGAAGGAGACTATCAGTTTGACATCTATCGTTCCATGAAAGAGGAGAACGGGTATGTAGTGAAACATTTACCTTATTTTTGTTCTTAAAATACTTGCTATGTATTTACTATTTAATGGACTAGCTTCCATTTTATTATTAATAATATTCTTTACATGGCATATTTACAACAATGCTCTTGATTATGAATTCAGTACTAACATTGAAAACATTAAGATACCATATATTCTAAATACTTGCTATCCTTGTGTTAACTAGGGCTTTCATAAGAAACCAGCATTGACATATCCAATGTATGGCATACACACATACAGGCACACATCATGCATGTATTACAATAGATGACCCATGCAAGCAAATATACAGAGTAAAATATCTGTGGACATCCATGAATGTACAGAACGACACTTCTGCCAGCAACGTACATAGACCAGCGGATAAAGTCACCCAGATCTACAAGCCCCCCAGCACCTTGACTAACTGATATGCCTTTATCCATTCACAGAGTGAGACACGTTATGTTGGTTGCACATACAGCCCTTAATGCTGTATAAGGCTACCTATAAACTACTAGATGTCAAAGAAGGTGAAAAGAAGAGAGTGAGGACCGAGCTTTGTAGATAGAATGTTCTTCCTCAAAGTGGAGTGCTGGTCAATAGCCAAACTAATCTAACTTATAAGCAAGTAGGAAATAAGATTGTTAAATAAGTTGGTGGAAGGGGACAACAGTGTGATGAATCAGATTTTAATGGAAAGTTTGGATTGTTAGAATATTATTGAGATGTCATGGAAAGGCAGTGAGAGTCTTATTTTAATATGTTTACAAACCAACACTCACAGGCTGACTCGCGGGGCATAAACATGCAGGTACAAATATGGTACCACAACACACACATACAGGCACATAGCCCACAAGTAAGCATGCACAAAGGGAGACAAATTCACAAAGTCCAGCTATACAGTTGCAAGTTTCATCTCAACTTAATATTCAGAACGATTGCTGATCAAATCAAGTTTGAGAAAAGGTTAGTGGCAATGCGTAATCAACCTTTAGCCTAGTAGAAAAATCTGTTTTGAGTGATGCAATAGTTGAGTTTTTAATGATATCATTGTTAACAGCGCGCTCTGCTTCTCCATTCTATCCTTTGCCAGCTTGCAATACGTATTCATATGCTATGGTGCATTTCAGTAACTTCATTTCTGATGGATACATCTGCCAGTGGATTCCTCACCTTGTGAATATCCCCTGCGCCAGCAACATTCGGAAACTTTTGTAGCAGTCCACGCCGATGGGGTCGACGACGACCTCGCAGAGACACGGCTCCGCTCGCGACTCCACTGACGTCACCGGCTCCATAAGAAGACCTCGTCGGCGTGATGACGTCAGTTCCCTTCTTTCCGCGCCGTCGACGCCAACGGATTTCGGGAATTGCTGTTGGTAGCTTTACTGTTACTTTGTTTTTCTTCTGCGTTTTCCCTATGTCGACGAAGAAGTCGGGTTTCAAGCCCTGTTGGGAATATGGCAAACACATGTCGATTACAGATCCACATGACGACTGTGATTGGTGTCTCTCTTCCGACCACGATGTGTATGGTTGCTCTTGCTGTCGCAAGATGAGCTCCAAAGCTCTAAAAGAAAGGGAGGCGAAGCTCTTCATCGCTAAGATGAAAAAAGAAAGAGAGGAAGAAGGAAGTCAAGATCGAGGTCACGATCGAGGTCGGCGTCGAAGTCTACTTAGGGGCATGCTTCGCGAACCAAGAAGCATAAGAAGAAGAGGAGGCATTCTTCTCATCATCATTCTGATAAGAGTTTGGCTCCAAAGTCGAAGTCGCCGGCTCGACGCCAAAAGGAATCCTTGTCTCCTTCACCGGTCCCGGATTCTCCTGGTCCTTCTTCTCCAGTGACTTCTCCGGCTACATCTCCGGTTCCGATGCCATACCTGACGCCGGTTCCATCTCTGGCTCCATCTCCGGCCCCGGTTGAGGATCTAAAAGTCCCGGGTGAGCCTGCGACACCGCTTGTTCCACCGTCGGCGCCGGTTGGCCCGAGTCCGGTGATGCCTGACCAGTACCCTGCATTTCCTGGGCCAGGTCTGGACCCCTCGCATTATCTGAATGCGATGTATGGGGTGTTCGCGAGAGCCATGTACACCACTGGTGCAACTGCGGGTCCGATGGCGTTTAATTTGGGGGTGCCGCTGGTTTATCCGCAGGCCCCTTTCATGACGTTTTTTCCAGCGACGCCGTCTTGGCATCTACCGGCGCCGCGAACGTCGACGCTGCTTCCATCTTCACCGGTGCCGGCTCGACCTCGTTCGACGCCGGCTGCTCCTGCGGATCCACGCTCGACGCCGGTGCCGGCGCCGTCGGATTCGATTACTGCGGTGCCGATGCCGCTTGTGCGGATTCGATCCAGAAGGGAAGCACAGAGAGTGGTGGATGATAGGAGGTACCTTTTGGAGGAAGCTGATGAGGGAGAGCTGGTTGAGTCTGATGAGGTGTATGAGGAGCTTAAGGAGGCTAGTGGACTGGATTTGTCTCCTGAGTGGAAAATCACTCCACCTTCAGATGAACCCTCAAAAGATGTGGCTCCATATCATGCGGTCATCAGGAAGGCTGCGGATCTGCTAGATCTTCAGTTGCCAACTACGGAGTTCAGATCAGATATTCTGACTGAGGTGCTGCATTCGCCCACTACAGTTTCGGAGCCTTTGTTGCCCTTTAATGAGGCCATTATTGACCCTGTTCCGGAGGTATGGCGTAAGCCTTTTTCTGCTGCTGCAGTCTCTAAGACTGTCGCAAGAAGGTATAGGGCGGCTCCAGGGGATCCTGAGTTTTTAACGTCGCACCCATCGCCCGAGAGCCTGGTGGTTCAGGCGGCTTGTTCGGGTAAATCCAAGGGTGCTTTCCCTCAGGTTCCGGGGGACAGAGAAGCTAAAAAGGTAGACCAGTCGGCCAAGAAGGTCTTTTCATCGGCAAGCATGGCCCTTACGTCGACGAATGCAACTTGCCTGTTGGGACGCTATATCCATGCGCTCATGGACTCGGCGAAGAAATTGCCGCCAAAGCTTTCTGAGGAGGATAGAGCCGGTTTCAATGAAGTTTTGACTGATGCCCAGGCAGCAGCACGCCAAGTGATACAAAGTGGGCTGGACACGGCAGACTCAGTAGCGAGAGTCATAGGGTCTTCTGTTGCCACCAGGAGGAGTGCGTGGCTGAAGACTTCTGAGTTCTCCCTGGATGTGCAGTCGACTTTGTTGGACCTGCCATTTGATGGGTCTGGTTTGTTTGGTAAGAAGGCTGATACTGCTCTTGAACGCTTTAAGGAGAGCAAGGCTACCGCTAGGTCTTTGGGCTTTCAGACCCAGTCAAGGGGGTCTTTTAAAAGATACAGAGGCTTCGGAAGGGCATCCTTTCGTTCTTACAGACAGACCCAGCAACAGCAGCAAAGCTCTGTGTCCAAAGGTTACAGAGATAGAATCAGGGGCCGCTCACGTGGCCGCCAACTCTCTTCCTCTTCCTCCTCCTCGGCCCCTCCCACCACCGCAAAGCAGCCCTAGATCCGCCATTCTGGATCTGGCTGGTCCTGTGGGGGGCCAGCTTACCCATTTTCTACAAGATTGGGAATCTGTAACTACAGATCTCTGGGTTCTGGATCTTGTAGAAAATGGGTACGCCCTTCCCTTTTGGGAATTCCCTCCAAATTACCCTCCTTGTCAAGGGGCTTGCTCGGAGGACCACCGTCTTCTCCTGCAGGTGAAAGTCCTGAAGTTGTTACAAAAAGGTGCGATAGAGGTGGTTCCAGAGCAGGAGAGGGGTCGGGGATGCTACTCCCGCTATTTCCTGATTCCGAAAAAGGACGGCAGATTGCGTCTGATATTGGACCTCAGAATCTTGAATCTTTTTCTAAAACAGGAGAAGTTCAAGATGCTCACCCTTGCTCAGGTTCCTCAAGCTCTGAATCAGGAGGACTGGATAGTGTCGATCGACTTGCAGGATGCGTATTTCCACATCCCCATCCTGAAGTCGCACAGGAAGTATCTCCGGTTTACGGTAGGATCGCAACATTATCAGTTTGCGATCCTTCCGTTTGGTCTTACTACTGCACCCCTAGTCTTCACGAAGGTGATGGCAGTGGTGGCAGCCCATCCATCTCAGAAGGTCGGGGATCTCGGTTTTCCCCATCTGGACGACTGGCTGATAAAAGCAGAGTCGCCAGAGAAGGTGCTACATCATCTGCAGGATACAACTCAGCTGTTGTACAAATTGGGTTTCTCGATAAACATGCCCAAATCTCATCTGGTGCCCTCTCAGCGCAACCTGTTCATAGGTGCGGTACTGGACACTACTGTGTGTCGAGCATTCCCTCCTCCTCAAAGGATTCTCGACATACAGGAAATGATTCCTTTGTTTTACAATGGAGCGGTCGTTCCAGTTCTGAAGGTTCTTCGCCTGCTCGGTCTGTTTGCTTCCTGCATTTTGTTGGTCAACCATGCACGCTGGCACATGAGGGCGCTCCAGTTGTGCCTCCGCAGGCAGTGGTAACAGCACAAAGGAGATCTCAGGGAGTCTGTGAGGATCTCCAGAGAAGCTGCGGCGGATCTGTCTTGGTGGAGCGTGGAGGGCAATCTGTCTCAAGGAAAGACCTTTCATCTGCCTCCATCGTGGCCACAGTGATTACGGATGCATCCACTTTAGGGTGGGGTGCTCATCTGGGGGATCTGGAGATCAAGGGTCTTTGGTCTCCGGAGGAAAGGTTGCTTCACATCAACCTTCTGGAATTGCGGGCGATTCGTTTGGCACTCAAGGCCTTCCTCCCTTCCCTTCGCGGTCAGTCTGTTCAAGTCCTGACGGACAACACTACCGCGATGTGGTATGTCAACAAACAGGGAGGAGTGGGGTCTCTTTGTCTCTGCAGAGAGGCACTGCGTCTATGGTCCTGGGCTCCGGGCCATCAGATTTGTCTGATGGCAAATCATCTGGCCGGGGTTCTAAAAGTACGTGCGGACAGTCTCAGTCGGCAGTTCTCCGCCGACCACGAGTGGAGGCTCCATCCAGAGGTGGTTCGTCACGTCTTTCGGACGTGGGGAACTCCTCGGGTGGACCTGTTCGCCACTCAAGAGAATGCTTACTGCCCGTCATTCTGCAGTCTCCAGTATCAGCTGCAGGGAGCGTTGGGGGGGGACACGTTTCAGTTGAGTTGGGGCTCTCGACTCCTTTACGCGTTTCCTCCCATACCCTTGATTCCTAGGGTTCTGAGGAAGGTTCGCCAAGACCGGGCCCAAGTCATATTGGTCGCCCCGGATTGGCCAAGAAGGGTGTGGTATTAAGATCGTCTCCACCTCTCCTCGTGCCCTCCGCTCCGTCTCCCTCTGAGGGCAGACCTCCTCTCGCAATCGGAGGGGCAGGTTCTACACCCCCACCTCCAGAGCTTACACCTTCATGCCTGGAGATTGAACGGGGCAACCTGAATTCTTTTTCTCTCCCACCTGATGTGGTAGATGTAATTTTGTCTGCCAGACGTCATTCCACCAAATCTATATATTCATATAGGTGGTCTAAATTTGTTCTATGGTGTGGAGAGAAGTCAATTGATCCTTTGAAGGCTCGTCTATCTAACATTCTACAGTTTGCCCTTTCTCTTGCTCAGCAAGGCTTTGCTGTGGCTACTGTAAAAGGATACTTATCGGCTTTGTCGGGTTTCCTTTGCTTGCCGGATCAGCCGTCTTTATTCAAATCACCTATTGTTCTTCGTTTTCTCAAGGGCCTCACAAACAGGTTTCCTCCTACTCCCTTTATTGTGCCTCAATGGGACTTAAACCTTGTCTTGACTTATCTGATGGGTTCTCCCTTCGAGCCCTTACACAAGTGTCCCTTGAGACTGTTGTCTTTTAAGACGGTCTTTCTCATTGCAATCACCTCGGCAAGGAGGGTAAGTGAGCTTCAAGCTCTGAGTTCAAAACCCCCGTTTTTGACCATTCATGCTGAAAGAATGGTACTCAGGACCAGGGCTGCATTTCTGCCTAAGGTGGTAACTCCCTTCCATCTGGGGCAGTCCATTACCCTTCCTTCCTTCTATCCTCCCCTCACCCTTCCAAGGAGGAGGAGAGACTTAACCGCTTGGACCCTAAGAGGGCGGTGAGCTTCTACCTGGACAGGACTAAGGACTTCAGAGTTGATGACCAGCTCTTCGTGGGCTTTGTTGGCTGCAGGAAAGGTCAAGCGGTGCACAAGCGCACCCTTTCCAGATGGATTGTCTTGTGCATCAAGATATGCTACTCCCTGGCTGGTAAGGAACCTCCAGAGGTTCTAAGGGCTCATTCCACTAGAGCAAAGTCTTCCACTTCTGCTTTGTCTAGGGGCGTTCCTGTGGAGGACATTTGTAGGGCGGCAACTTGTGCCTCCCTTCACACCTTTGCAAAACATTATTGCTTGGACACCGAGGTGAGGAGGGACGGACACTTTGCTTGTTCCGTCCTTCAGGACTTTCTGGTATAGAAGGGTGGACACCCTCCTCCGGGAGTGGGGCTGCTGTGGGAATCTATTCACAAGGTGAGGAATCCACTGGCAGATGTATCCATCAGAAGAACAAGTTACTTACTTACCTTCGGTAATGCTTTTTCTGGTGGATACCGTATCTGCCTGTGGATTCCTCATCTTTTTGGCGGTGCACACGCACCTGAGTAGATCTGCAATCAATAAACAATAACTTGAGGAGAATGCTCATCCGGGGAGGTGGGTGGGTCGCTTATGACTTTGATGAGTATACCCCTGGATGAGAACTAGGATTACAGGTAAGTAACTAATCCTTCTCATCCAGGGGATACTCATCAATAGTCATAATCTATGAACAGAGTAGCAAGCCCATACCCCAAATCTCGCGGACGAGCAATAAAGCATCTAGAACATGCAGTAACATCTCATTCGCATAGCAGTTATGCAAACAAATTCCTTAAAGAGGCCTGCCCCACCTGGGCGTCGGCCTGTGCGTCCAAATCTAGGCAATAATGGCGTCTAAAGGTATGTATAGAACGCCATGTAGCTGCTTTACAAATTTCAGAAATGGGAACGTTGCAAAGGAGAGCTACAGTAGAAGCTTTCCCTATAGTAGAGTGTGCTCTTGGTCTAACCTGCAGAACCTTGTGGGCCAGTTGATAAGACAAGGCTATGCAGGAAACAATCCATCTAGAAATAGACCTTTTGGAAGCAGCCAGCCCGGTATTTGTTGGACCGTAATTGACAAAGAGCCTGTCAGACTTTCTAAGCGAAAGGGTTTTTGCAAGATAAAATTTCAATACCCTCCGGAGGTCTAGAGAATGTAAAGCTCTCTCCGGGGGAGTGGTTGGCTGAGGAAAGAAAGTGGGCAGCATGATAACCTGATTAATGTGGAAATCCGAGACCACCTTGGGCAGGAAGCTCGGATGAGTACGTAGTACCACTCTATTGGCGTGGAAAACAGCGTAAGGTTCCTTGCAGCACAGGGCCTGAATCTCACTCACCCTGCGGGCAGAAGTGATGGCTACTAAGAAGGCACCCTTCCAGGTCAGATGCTGCAAGGACGCCTTATGAATAGGTTCGAAAGGAGCCCCCATCAACTTGGAGAGAACGATGTTGAGCTCCCAGGGAGGAGAAGGAGACCTCACTGGTGGAAATACTTTTTTAAGCCCTTCTAGGAAATCTTTGACTACCGGCAGCTGGAAGAATGAGGCCTGGGTAGGAGATTTTCTATAAGCTGTGATAGCAGCTAAGTGGACTCTGATAGAAGTGTACTTTAAACCAGACTTTGCCAAGTGCAATAAGTAGGGGAGAATAACCTGTTCTTGACCCTGGATTGGATCAAGAGCGTTATCTCTACACCAAATGTAGAACCTCTTCCACTTGAAGGCATAAGACTTCCTAGTGGAGGGCCTTTTTGCTTCTCGAAGAATGTTCATACAGTCCGCGGAAGATCTAAATGTCCGTACTGGATGACTTCAGGAGCCATGCCGTCAAGCGAAGGGAGCGGAGGTTGGGATGGAACACTCTCCCCTGGTTCTTGGTCAGCAAGTTCAGCAGTCAAGGCAATCTCCGGTGTGGCACCTCTGACAGTTGGAGGAGATCCGGATACCACCACTGGCGGGGCCACTCCGGAGCTATTGGGATCATCCTTGCTCTGGTCCTGTAGAATTTCTGTATGACCGCTGGGATGAGAGGGAGAGGAGAAAAAGCGTACAGCAATTTCTGCGACCAGCTGATCAAAAGTGCGTTCTCCCATGATCCCCGTTTGGGAAACCTGGAGGCGAAGACGGGCATTTTTCTTGTTTGCCACGTCTGCAAACAGGTCGATGTCCGGTACTCCCCACTGCCGGAAGATCTCTTGGGCGACGTCTTCGTTGAGCACCCAGTCGTGCGCTTCTACGAAGTCTCTGCTGAGGCCGTCTGCCTGCACGTTCAGGGTTCCTGGCAGGTGTACTGCGATGATTGAAAGTCCTTTCGCCAGTAGCCACCGCCAAATGGACTGAGCCTCCAGAGACAGGACTCGTGACTTGGTGTCTCCCTGCTCGTTCAGATAGAACATAGTTGTTGTATTGTCTGTCTGAATCTGAACGTGGCTGGTTTGGATAGAAGGATACAGGGATTTGAGAGCCAGATGGCTCCAAAAAATGTATGTGATAACTTCTTTCGGTATTGGATCAGAGACCTTGTACCTGAAGCTGGTCCATATGAGCACCCCAGCCCTGCATTGAGGCATCTGAGACCACTGTCTGTGTCGGAGGCGTCTGATGGAAGGGACGCCTTGAAGCAGATGGGAGCGTTTCATCCACCATCTGATGGAATCTCTGGCGGCTTGGTGGAGAAAAACAAGATCTTCCCAGCGACCTGACCTCTGCAACCACTGATCTTCTAGCGCTTGTTGTAGAGGTTGCATGTGAAGGCGTGCATTGGGTACAATGTAAATGCACGAAGCCATCGACCCCAGAAGTGAAGACACTTGCCTGGCTGTGGGGAATGCAGTGTCGAGAAGCGTGTGGCATTTCTGAAGCATGGATGATAACTTCTCCTCCGAAGGACACATGCTTGCCTTTGCGGAGACCAGAGAGGCGCCCAGATAGTGTATACGCTGAGTGGGATTGAGGACCGACTTTTTGTAGTTGACTTGTAATCCCGATGACTGTAGTAGATTGAGGCAGAACGAGGGATGGCTCCGGAGTAGAACAGGAGTGGAACTCTTCAGGAGGCAGTCGTCTAGATAGGGATAGACGAAGATCTTCCGCTTGTGAAGGAAGGCAGCTACCACCGCCATACACTTGGAGAATGTCCGTGGGGCGGATTTGAGGCCAAACGGCAGAACTCTGTACTGGTAGTGCTGACGAGAGATCTAAAACCTGAGGAATATTCGATGTTTCACTGAGACAGGAATATGAAAATAGGCATCCTGCAGGTCGATGGCACACATCCAGTCTCCCTGGTGAAGGTACGGGAAGATTTGATGCAGGGTTAGCATTCTGAACTTTTCCTTCTTGACAAATCCGTTGAGCAAACGCAGGTCGAGGATAGGTCTGTACTCTTTGACTACTCCTCGCTTTTGAACTAGAAAATAACCGGAGTATACTCCTTGATTTCTTTGGAGGGGTGGTACTTCCTCTATGGCGTTCTTGGAGCGGTGAGTAGCTACTTCGTCCAGTAAAAGCCGATTTTGAATTTGAGGAAGGTGCTGCCACTGTGGGGGTACTTGCGGAGGGGGAGACTTGAACCTCAGCAAGTAGCCATGCTGTACAATATTCAGTACCCTTTTGTCCCTTGTAATGGCTTTCCACTCTTCCAGGTGAAAACTGATACCGGAGTGGCGAACGGACGCGGAGGAAGTAAGGTCTCACTGCTTGGAAGGCTGCTTGGTGGAGGACTGTTGCTGTTTGGCGTTTCCTCTCCCTCTGCCACGACCCCTTTGTTGGAATTGGGGTCTCTGCTGGTTCTGAGAGGACCATTGAGGTGTTTGAACACGCTGATGAAAGGGACGTTTGTCGCCCTGACGAAAGCGCTTTCGATATTCCTTGCACTTCTCCAGCCCAACAGCCTTGACTGTGTCCATCTCTGCTTTCATTTTGTTCATTTGGTCATCAGCGTGAGCGCCAAATAAGGATGAACCGTTAAAAGGCAAGTTAAGAATTTTCTTTTGAGCATCAGGCTTGAGGCCCGTTAGTCTCAGCCAGGCTGAACGTCGAGAGCATACGCCATGGGAGTATCGACGTGCGGCGAGGTCCGAAGCATCCGCAACCGCACTTATGATCTGATTGGCTACAAGCCCACCCTCAAGGAGAATTTCGTTGAAATCCTGTCTGTCTTCCCTTGGAGGCTTTTCAGCGAATCTGGAGAGTGAATCCCAAAGTGAAGGATCGTAACGCCCCAGAAGGGCGGAAGCACTCGCCACTTTCATGTATGAAGCAGATGTGTTGCACATCTTTCTGCCATAGGAATCCATCTGTCTACTGTCTTTCTCTGGGGGGACAGAAGAGGACCTGCACCCGTTGTCATATATTTAGACAATCTATACAGCATGTGGTTGTACCATCTATACTACTTATGGGTATGACTCACCAGTTTAAGGAAAAGAAGAGAAAATTCATACGATGTACATGCAGTGCAGTGCTGAGTGATCACCGGACGCGTACATAGTCAAGGCTCACAGTAGCAGCTAATTTGAAGAGCCTTGAAGGAGTGCAGCTTTACACACAAGAGCTCGAGGGTAAAGGTATACCCGCGTTGGGTAATATCCCGAAGTGTTTTTTTAAATAAGATAAGCGGAGGTGCAGGGTCAAGCACAAAATCCCCACGCCCTGAAGAAATTGCCGTGAGTGTATCCAAAGGCAATGAAACATGTCGGTATTTTAACAGGAGCAGACACACAGCATAGAATAAAAATCGTAAGCCAGTGTGGTCTAGCTCCGAACTGTATATAATTGTGGGGTCTTCCTCGGTGCACATAATTTGGCACTAATTTTCTTTTCTCCACACACCCTAGCACTTTACCTTTTGGGTTGTTACCCAGTCTTTTTCCCTTACACAACCTGATTTCAGGAGCGAGTTTAGCTGATGATGAGACCTTGAGGTAGCAGGCGAGTACCTTCCTGCTTAAACCTCCCTGGTGTTGCTACCGTGAGGCTTCCTCGCTCCTTTCCCACACTTTTTTCTACCACACATTGGATGTTTAGGGACACAATACTGGGGATTATAGAGACAACCTTTTGTACCTCGTATGAATTTTCTCTTCTTTTCCTTAAACTGGTGAGTCATACCCATAAGTAGTATAGATGGTACAACCACATGCTGTATAGATTGTCTAAATATATGACAACGGGTATAGATGCATGAAATGGATATTCACCTTGGGAACAGGTCAATTGTTGTGTAGAAACTTAAGAGTGGGGGACGACCTGCTCTCTGCCCCTAGAGCTCCATTTTATATTGTGGGGACAGAAGAGGAAACAGACGCAGAGTGCGACTTCATGGCAGCCGCCACAATAACTGAGTCCGCTGGCGGGTCCGCCCTTAGGAATAAGGGATCCTCGGCTGGAGCCTTATACTTCTTGGCGATCCTTGAAGACACAGAGCCCACAGTAGCAGGAGTGAGAAAAGTGGCCATAGCTGGCTCCAACAGCCCTGGCACTAACGGAAGTAACGGTCTGGGTGCTGATCGGTGATGTAAAGTATCAAATATAATCGATGTGGGAACCACAGGGGTGTGCAATGTGATGTTCAATATCTGCGCACCTCTACCCAGAACCTCAGAGAAAGTAGCAATGTCATCAATAGGAGACACTTGTGATGGAGGAGAGGAGGAAAAGGTCGGAGAATAGTGCCGGACCGAGGACCTCGTGGAGGAGGACCATGTGGGTGATCTTGTGCGTCGCCTCTTGTGGGGACAGTCACTGTGATGAGCCCTGGACCGTGATCTGTGTCTAGAAGGAGATCTTGGCCTTCTGTGAGGAGAAGAACGATCCCTGGATCGTGACCGGCGTGTAGAAGGTGACCTTGGCCTACCAGGAGGAGACTTGCTTCTACGCAGAGAAATCCTGGAGGGCGAATACGTGCAAGAATAGTCCGAGCCCGGACTTCTGCAGCCACCTGTACCCACATTCTGAAAGTCCAAACTTCTCTGTCGCCTTAGGTGATTTCTCCGGAGAAATCTGTACGATATGCAGACCTGGAGATGATGATAGATCCCTTGATGATGATCTAGATCTGGTTCTAATCTCCTCCGTGGCCGCTGCAGTTCTATCCCTCGACGTCGAACATCTCAACGTCGATGATGTTTGCGTCAACATCGGTGCCGATTGCTGGGAATGCCGCTCCGCTCTCGACGGTGGTCTCAACGCCGATCGCCTATGGCGATACGGAGACCTCGACGTCGACCTTCGTCGTCGAGCTGGTGACTTCGACGTCTGTCTTCGCCGTCGAGTTGGCGACTTTGACGCCGACCTTCGCCGTCGAGTTGGCGACTTAGACGTCGACCTTCGCCGTCGAGTTGGCGACTTCGACGTCGACCTTCGCCGTCGAGTTGGCGACTTCGACGTCGACCTTCACCGGCGGTCCGGTGTTTTCGACGTCAAGTTGAGGATGACCTCCTCGGCATCGAATGATGACCCTTTGACGCAGACCTTGACGTCGACAGGCCCACTTGCGGCGAGACATACTTCGTCGCAACTCTCGACGCTGACCCCCTCGAGGTCGACGGAGTGTGTCTCGACGGAGACTGTCCGGATCTCATTGGACTAACAGCCTTCGAGCCCGAAGTGCCGTGCCTCGACGCCGACTTACTTGTATGCGGCGAAGAATCTCGATGTCGAGATGGATCTCTTGATGCAGAAGAAGCCCTGGGTCTTTTAGACAGTGACTTCGACGGCGAATCTCCTGGAACCTTGGTCTTCCTGGGATCAGGAGAGGTGGTATGTCGCCGTTTCTGAAGTCATCTAGCTGAAGAGGGTGGTTGGAAGGATGTATGGTCGCCTTCCTGGCGGTTTCTTTCCTTCTCCAGCTGGGCATGCACCTTTATACGCTCTCTATCGTGCAGAGTGCGCCTGGAAAATTTCTGGCAGTGGGGGCACTGGTCAGGATTATGTGAAGTTGGAAGACACACAATACACACCGAGTGTGGATCTGCCAGTGCCATCTTATTGCCACAGGAAGGGCATTTTCTGAATAAAGCAGGCATTCTGACTGGAAAAAATTAGATTATACTAAGGAAACCAGCAGAATAAGCTTTCAGGAGCCAGAAAACGTCTAATTTTCAGAGAAAATCTGAAGAGAAAAGCTTCCAGTCAAAAAACTGAAGAGCTCAAGCTCCAGGATCCTCATAGAAGGAGCCGGAAAAAATAACTGACCTAACTGTCACCTGTGGTGCATCATGGGAGCAGGGGGTCTCCTGCAGGTCTTAAAGGCACGGCCCCCCTACTCGGATGCCTTAAAGGCAAGGTGTCAGTTTTCTTTGTTTTCTTGATACTCTACTGCAGCCTACAGGCAAATGCCTGGAATTACAAGTTTGCTTTATGGCAATAAAGCATTGTTGTGTGACAATTGGTTTAGTGCTTCCTTTTTTCCTTATGGGTTAGGGGTGCTACAATGCAAACCTATGTATTTTTCTGCATTTTTGCCATGTTTGAAACAATTTAGGCTGCATGTATATGTTTTCACATATGCATATATATGTATTTTCAATATGCTCCGGGATCCTGCACGTGGGCGGGGATTATTCATAGATTATGATTTTGATGAGTATACCCCTGGATGAGAACTAGGATTACAGGTAAGTAACTAATCCTTAAGGAAAGAGGTGTTTTGAAAGAGTGGGGGTTATGGTGGTACAAGGGAAACGGAATCGAAAAGAGAGAAGGAGAAACGGAAGAGGAGTGGAGTGGTGCGCACGCTGGTCCCACGTTCAGTGCAAGTAGTTCATTGAGTCATTACTTTATCATTTGCATTCTAGTACTTGCAGTTATGATGTTTTCATGATCCGCTTCTCGCGTAACAGCAGCAAGGCAAATGTGAGCCATAAATAAAAATTCAATTAGATACAAAATTGCATGTTCCCAAATGCAAGCGTACAGAATTACTGATTCCAATTAAGAGTAGCGCTTGACTCATGAAAGCATCACCCCATTGGCACACCCGAAACACATGCACACAAAAAACGTGGCACCTATAAAAGAGCGGAAGCAGTGAATTTTGCAGCAAATTCTATCTGAGGTGGCATAGCTCACATATCGCATAAATGCCAGAGACCGTCCAACAAACTTTCAGACCCGTGAGCACTGCCAGCACCAACCAGCTGCAATTGTCCATTCTGCTTACAGCTAAAGTCGCTGGCCGCTAACTAGAAAGACTATCAGTAAATCTAAATTTAAATCAGTTGTCTGTTATCTCTCTTGTGACAAACGTGTTTATAATGTGAGTACTTCCGGGTCACGTGGCATTGGCTTAATACAATTTTGGTTGTCGAGTGGGAGGGAATACTGGTAATGTGTAAAGCACCCTAGGATTGGAGTACTGTCAGCACCTCAACCAATCCTAGTGCGTGTTGGCCATGGAGCTCGCATGTGCATAAACATTTCCCACCTAAGTGTCCTACGATAGTGACTGAGTGCAACGAGGTTGGGATTCGAAATCGTTTGCACTTTACTGGTGGATGACGTAAGGTGAAGCACTCACTGACAAAGCAGTAATATTTGAGCCAGAGGTGAATAGCTAGCATAAGTAGGCTGTGTGATTTCATTCTCGATGGGTAATGCTAAGTGGGTACGGCGGCGTTAGCAGCGTGGCAATGCGCAGAGGAGGCTTTTTTTTCGGGGCAGTTAGAGTTCTGTGGCGGCCCTCAATGTTTAGGGAACTCAGTAGTAAGCCCGGTAGTTGTGTGCGCGCACAGTGGCAAAAGTGAAAGCAGCTGCAGCGTCACGTCTGGCGAGTGGTGTGCGATGTGCGCGCACCATGACGAGAGAAAAGCCAGATGGCGGCTGCGCTCGTAACCGCAAGCTCTAGGCCACAAGCGTGTGGTAGCATTTTCTGAAGCCCACTTACTAAAAGCATGCGCTGGCTCAGGCGAGAGCTAAAAAAAGAAGTGAAAACAATACTTTTGAACAAGTTTCTCCCTACGGGCCTTTAGGTCCTATTGTTTACTGACCTGCCGACTATCCAGATACCCCGATCGACCACTACATTGATATGTAACCATAAACTCCAGCCTTACCTTGCCACTCATATATAATGAATGTCTTTTCTTACAATTGTATACTACCTACCCTAAAATGTGAAGTGTTCTGACTTGTTCGCGCTATACAAAACATTATAAATAAATACATTTTAGATGGTCAGGACTACTTGTCCATAATTCACAGGGAAGTTCAAGCTCTCCTGGGGGGCGCTAGGTGGCGCTGGACCGTCATGGCCGCGCTTTAGTGAGGCTCTCGCCAGCCGGGCGACAATAAACCCTGCAACTACATCCTACAGGCCAGTTACCGATATTTAATCGATACCGATGGACAGCTGAAGGTCGCGGGTCCACTCGGTGCAAGTTTCGAGTCTGTGGGCGCCTTGACGGTTGCAGATATTACCTGCCGCGGACGGAGCAGCGAGAGAAGCGGACCTTGGAAGCGGAGGCTCCCAACAACGCGAGACCGGGGATTCATCGGACCCTGCGGGCCGCGAGGGAGTCGTGGACTGTGGCTGGCGCGAAGGACGCTCTGCTGGACGGCCACGGTGAGCCTGGTCGTCCCCTTCACTGCATCGCGACTGCCGATACCCAACTACGGGGCTGTGCGTGCTGGGAACGTGGAGAGGACTTCGCTACATCGAGGCTGCAGACGTGGTACGTGCCGGTGCCCTGCCCCCCCAGCCAACTCGCACTGAGGCCGGGGTGCGCGCCTCTGCGCCCGGGGGCCGCGGGGGTGCCGTAGCCGGAGACACCGGGGGCTGCCTCGAGGGGGGGGCTGTCGGTGGAGCCCCTCCGCTGGCGTTGCGGAGTAGCGGCGGCCCTTGCCCGACGGACGTCTCTTCTGGTCTGGACCTCGTGGCCTACGGGGCGGAGGTGCGTGGCCCTGTACTTGCGGGGGTTGAGGAGGTGCTGTGGCTGCACGTAGCACCTTAAGGCCAAGCTGACCTGCAGGCTCCCGGCGTCTAGAGGGATCTGCTCATCTGGCGAGCTGGTGTTGGCACTGCGGAGTGTGGCGGACCCCTCGACTTGGTGCTCACGCAATCACCCACGATATTACACTTACCTGGCAGACTACCTATCTAAGGCCTGGGCTCTCGTCTGAAGCAGCCATGGGCAAAGCGGACGCAAAACAAGCGACTCTACAATTCAACCCCCCAAAAAAGAAAACACGAGCGCTGCCTGCGGAGAGTGGCGAGTTAGGTCCCAGCGAGGAGGAGGAAGTGGACTGGAAGTCTATCCTCCTCGGCATGCAGAAGAGCTTAACGTCCATTGACACCAAAATCGACAACATGAACACACGCCTGGAGGCGGTGGTGCATCGGCTGGACCAACACGGAGAGCGCCTGAAAGAGGCAGAGGGGCGAATATCGGAGCTGGAGGATGGCGCAGTGGCCGGTGCGACTAAGTTGACGCAGATGGACCGGCTGCTCAAGGTCATTGCCGACAAAAATGAAGATTTAGAGGCACGCTCCCGGCGGAACAACGTTCGCCTGATTGGCCTTGCGGAGTCCAGCGGTGGGGGCCGTATGGAGGATTTCATTGAGCGGCTGCTGATCGATAAATTTGGAAGGGACTCTTTCTCGCCGCAACTGGTAGTGGAGCGAGCCCACCGCTCCTTGGGGCCTCGTCCAGTTCCTGGGGCCCCACCACGCCCTGTTATCATCAAATTTTTGAATTACAGGGATCGTGACACCGTATTGCGCCTGGCCAGGGAGAAACAACCGATCCTACATGAAAACGTCACCATTTCATTCTACCCGGATTTTACCCAGGCAGTGCAAGAGGCCCGGCGAAAATTTACAGGAGTAAAGAAGAAACTACAGCAACGAGACATTCCTTATTCCATGCAATATCCAGCCAAGCTCAAGGTTACACATCATGGCAAGCCCCTTTTCTTTGGCAATCCGCAACAGGTGGAGGACTTTCTGAAGGAACAATCTTCTGCGGCCCCTCGGCGACGCAGTCCTGTAACGGGATCGGGCTCCAGCTCCCCGACGCCTGCACCAGACTGATGAGTACCGCTGTTTTGGTTTATGTTTTGTCTCTTTACCCCTTCATGTGCCTTTCCTTCTTCCTTGGCACTGTTGGCTCCCCCCTCGCACTTGATTCTTCTCTTTGAGAGACGTTTACTCTGACCGTGGAACTTGGGAGGATCCTGTTTTTCTTTTGGGAGGGACCGTTTCCGATAGCCCAATGCGGGACTACATTTACCTTTCGCCCTCTCACTAAGATGTAAGGGATGAACAGTCATTACGGTCTGGGGCCCTGTATATGCTATCGCCTACTGTTAACAGGGTACTGGTCTGGACATTGACGACTAGATTCGCCCTGGCACTCCCCCCCTGTCCCACCTGATATCCTCCCCCAATGGGGTGATGGTGTGGTGGGTGAAACAAAGGGATTGGGAAGGGCAGGCCCGGCACACCGGCGAGTCCCCTATAGGGTATACCCCACTTTTGCATATATGTTTGTAGTAAAGGTTGGGAGGGGGTCTGAATTCCGGCAGGATTGGGCTGCAGTGGTGGGAGGGGGTGGGATGGGATTTGGGGATGCTCGACATGATTGGGATGTTGAAATGGGCGAGGGGGTGGGAGTTCCAGGGACTGTTTTGGGGTTGTTGTTGATCTTCAGCATGAATACTGCGAATATACTTGTTGAAATAGCACAATGTGCCACCCTTCTTCTACCAATACATTTATGGCCCTGCGGCCAGTTGCACCACTTAACCCATAATTCACTTCTCGGCACACATGACCCGCGCCACACGCGCTGAGCTAGGGGGGGGAGGATTGCTCACTGCTATCACCTGGAATGTTCGTGGCCTGGGGGATCCCAGGAAACGTAGGCGAATCTTGGGTGCCCTAGACAGGTTGCATGCTCAGGTTGTATTTCTTCAGGAGACTCACATGGACCCTCTTCGCAATGCCACCTTTGCTGCCAGGTGGGCTGCCCATTCACTTCATGCGCCTTACTCGTCTTATGCAAGAGGCGTTACTATCTTAGTTAAAAGGGGAGTTCCCTACGTTCCCATTGGCACCGCCAAGGATCGGGAGGGTCGTTATTGCATAGCGTGGGGTAGGATAGGGGTCGAGACCATCACCCTCGCCTGCTCTTATGGCCCCAACTGCGATAATCCGAGCAGTTTCATTGCTCTCTGGAACAAGGTCAGAGAAGTGGGATCCACACACCTCATCTGGGGGGGAGATTTCAACGCTGTTTTAGACTCCGCTTTGGACAGGTCGAACCCTTCCACGCACCACTACACTAATACACACAGATACCTAAGGGACATATGCGACACTCATGAGATCGTGGATACCTGGCGACACTTACACCCGACTTCTATGGAAGGCACACATTGGAATCATGCACATGCAACTTGGGCCAGACTAGATTACATCATGGTGGATAGGGCCCTAGCCCCTTCCTTGGTGGGGGTGCGACATCTGGGCCGTACATACTCCGATCACTCCCCGGTACTGGCCGAGTTCCGTCTACCCGACATCATGGGCAGACCTCAGACTTGGAGGCTCCAACCCACCATCCTACTTGATGAACTATTTCGCACCGAATTGGGTCAAGAGCTAGAAGATTTCATATCCCGTAACAAGGGAACGGTGGACCGGGTGGCCACTCTCTGTGAGGCGCTAAAGGTCACAATACGGGGCTTCTGCATTTCCAAGAGCTCTGGGGTACTACGGACCTTGCGAGATACGTTGCGCAAACTGGAAGCCACACTCCACACCCTAGAACATAGCCCAGACTACACCACCAATACAGATGCACAGGCAAAGTACAGCGAAACGCTATCGGACTACATGTCCACTGCTGAAAGAGAGGTAAATTTCCGTGGCAAATACTTCAGAGCTCGCACGTACGGGGAAGGGGAACGACCTGGTAAATCTTTGGCGGGGGCGGTCCGCCCACCGCGAGGCTCTAATTTTGTGCTGGAGCTGGAGGGGGAGGATGGGACTCCTTTACGGGACACGCACTCGCTTCTGGCGGCCTTCACTACACACTATTCCACGCTATACTCTACTACCAGGGTCGGTACACTGGACATGGACGACTACCTTAGGGAGCTAACACTGGGATGGCTCTCTGACCGTCACCGGGAGTTCCTGGCAGAGCCGGTTGGCCTGGAGGAGGTTAGAGATGCGATCAAACAGATGGCTCCGGGAAAGGCCCCCGGCCTGGACGGGTTACCTATGGACTTTTACAAGGCGTATATGGATATCCTTGCTCCGGTGCTCCGTGAGGTCTTCATGGAAGCTCATGAATCGGGCACGCTTCCTCCGTCGATGCAGGAGGCACTGATTACCTCCTTGTTGAAACCTGGGAAGCCGCCTCAGTGTTGCGACTCGTACCGCCCACTCTCGCTAATTAATTGCGACGCCAAAATCCTGACTAAAATACTAGCAAACCGGCTGCAGTTGTTACTGGGAGGCCTGGTGTTATCTGATCAAGCGGGTTTTGTCCCTGGTAGGGCCACCTCCAATAATCTCCGGACGCTATTTTCCATCATGCATAATGTAGATCCGGATTTACCATTGGTAGCCGTGTTTTTGGACGCCACCAAGGCCTTCGACTCTCTGGAATGGGACTATCTCCACTGTATTTTGCGCAATATGGGCATGCCGTTGGGCTTTACGCGCTGGATTGATCTCCTGTATGACCGACCAGTCGCTAGGGTGGGGTTGAACGGGCGCATATCGGACCCCTTTGTGGTGTCGCGAGGTACCCGGCAGGGTTGCCCACTATCTCCGCTGCTGTTTGCGGTGGCGATGGAACCTCTGGCGGCCCGGCTCCGCCAACATCACCGAGACAAGGCTCTGCGCTGTCTTCAGCGAGAGGTCCTCATCTCCCTATACGCGGATGACATCACGCTTTATATACGTGACCCCGCTGCCAACCTCAACCCTATCCTCCGTGAGTTTATTCGCTTTGCGGGTATGTCTGGTATCCATATCAATTGGGGAAAGTCCACTATCTTTCCCCTGACTGCGGCGGCCCAGCCTTTCCCTCTGGACTACCCTCTACGTTGGGAAATGGATGAGGTCCGCTACCTGGGCATACTCCTCTCCCATGACCGAGAGGAGCTAATGCGGATGAACTATGGCCGCACGTTTGACTATATCCAGGCATGCGTGTCTAGATGGATCACGCTGCCCCTCTCATTTGCGGGCCGCGCATCCTTAATCAAGATGGTGGTTCTTCCGAAACTCCTGTACCTTTTCATGAACATCCCATATTACCCTGGCAAGTCCTTCTTTCGTCTTTTGAGGTCTGAGCTCATTCGCCTGGTCTGGGGAGGGAGGAGGCCGCGTCTTCGTTGGGAGGTGTTGACTCGTCCATTCACGCAGGGAGGGCTCGACCTCCCAGACTTTGAGATGTATTATCACAGCGCGCAGGCCCACTACATTCATCACTGGATTCGCCCCACGCCCTTCCTGCCGCAGACGGCTGTGGAACATTGGCTGGCAGAGCCTATTCCACTTGAGGGAGCGATACTCAGTACACCAGAGACACATACGGCGTACCGCACCACGATCTCGAGCTCCATTCTAGCGTGGCGATACATTGCGAAGATAACATGCGCACCGCTGCTTTATTCCCCACTGCTTCCTCTGGCATACCATCCCCGGCTGCCCCTTTTACAGGAGCAACTATTCAAAAACTTTAGGGCCAAATTCCACATTACAACATGGGGGGACCTCTATCATAATGGACAATTCCGTTCCCAATCTCACATGTTCGCTCACTCTGCACCCACTTTTATGGACACCTTCCTATATACCAGGCTTCGTAGTGGTATTCGTGCATTGACGGGGGACTTTCCTAGTGAGCCACCCACGCTGGAACCCTTGCATCGTTTACTTAAGGCTACCACTCCGGCTCATGCAGTCTCTACCCTATACCACTCGCTACGCACCACCCTAGACTTCTTGCCTTGCAAGGCACGTACAAAATGGGAGGAAGACCTAGGACTGCCCATAGATGACGAACTCTGGAGCTATTGCTGCTTACAAACCGAACAGATCTCCTCCAGTAGCAGGTTCAGGGTGATTCATTATAGGTTCTTACATAGGCTCTATTGTACTCCAGCACATATGCATAGGGTGGGCCTTTGAGAGGATGATCTATGCTGGCGCTGTCACGCTCCGGGGGCGGATTTTCTTCACATGACGTGGGGATGCCGGGAAATTGCCGACTATTGGCAACAAGTGTTTTCCGGCATTTCCGAAATGATAGATGTCTCACTGGCACCCTCTCCGACACAGGCACTCCTGGGCTATACAAGAACTATTCGAAAACCGGTCCGCAAATTTGCCACTATCGCCTTTCTCATGGCGAAACGTCTGATAGCCTGTAGATGGGGACGGGGCAGAGCTCCCAAGTTTAAGGATTGGATCGGTGATATGGTACACTGTCAGGATACTTTACTTCGATATGCTGAACTCCTGCCTTCCGCTTCAAGGCCGACTGACATCTGGGGTCCCCTACAGGCATATCTGTTGTCACACCCACAGACATAGCGGGCCTTCATCCCGCTTTCCCCTTAAACCTTCCTAGACATCGCTCCTGCGGTAGTGATCCACCTTCTGCCCCTTGGCCAGACAGCACATGGGGAGGAGAGTTGAGACGGTCATTGTGCACGATTGCCAGGCGCCTTTATACCACTGCTGCATGTTACTGGGGGTCGAATGTTTCAATGCAAAGTGTTTCGGGGGTGATGGGTGATGGTTTTTCATTCTGGCACGCCAATTATCCTGCTTCTTATGCCGCAGCCGGCCCCTGGAGGGTTGTAGGCAGGCAGCTGTGTTTAACACTCATTTTCATCCTTGCACCAAGCCGCCGGCCACAGGATGGTTCTAGGCGTGGGGCTGTGTATTTCGTATTCATGCTGAATAAAGGTTTTGAAAAACAAAAAAACAAAAAAAAAAAAAAAAAAGTTTAAGCTCTCCTGGCCTAAGGAGCAATAGAAAGGGTCCCAGCATCAGAGATCTGTACTTTTGTTACTTTGTAGTGACAAAAAAGGATGTAGGTCTCCATACATAGTCTAAGCCCTTTAAACTGCTTCCTCTGGAATTACTAGTTTAAAATCTTCACATTGGCTTGAGTTCTGTCTCTCCTAGGCCCAGGAGACTGGATAGTGGCATTGGATTTGCAGGCCACCTATTTCCACATTCAGGTCCTGCAATCCCTGCAATGCTACCTGTGGTTTCAGGTAGGTCAGTAGCACTTTCAGCTCACTGTGCTTCCCTTTGGCCTTGCCAGTACTTCACAAACTTGATGGTGGTGGTTGCAGACCAACAGCAGAGTTTGGGGATATCAGTCTTCCAATATTTCAATGACTGGCTACTGAAGGTGGGCTCGCCTCAAGCAGTTATAAGCCACCTCTAGATGACGGCCGGCCTGTTGACGTTGTTAGGCTAGTCCATCAACGTGCCAAAGTGTCACCTTACTCCTTAACAATGGCTCCCCTTCAGTGGAGCCATCCTAGACCCACTGCTTTTACAAGATTTTCCTCTGCCTTAACGAGTAAAGGATATTCGAAATGTGATCCATATGTTTCAACCCTTGACTTTGGTCTCAGTGAGATCAGCTCTGCAGCTTCTGAGGCCCCCTGCATCCTGTTAATGGATCACGCCAGGTGCACATGTGGGCTCTGCAGTGGGATGTTAAGTCTTCGTGGGTGCAGCACCAAAGGGACCCGTCAGTCCATCCAGTAGTCTAAGGACACTCTAAAAGATCTGCCGTGATGGCTGCTGAAACAATTAGACCAGCGGCAGACCCCCTCTCCATACCCAACCCAGAGCTGATTTTCGTGACTGATGCATTGTTGTGTCTAATGTGTTGTTGCTGGGGTAAGAGTTTCTCCTGGGAGAGGTGAAAGTCCGAGGACTCTGGCCTCCAGCGGAAGCTCACCACCACATCTATCTGCTGGAGTTGCGGGCGATTCGCTTGGCATTGAAGGCTTTCCTCCCATCCATCAAGGGTGAATGGTTGCAGGTTCTCACAAACAACGCAACCACCATGTAGTACTGCAACAAACAGGGCAGGGTGGGGCTGTGACTGGTGCTAGGATGCTATATGTCTTTGTAAGTGGCTGAACGTTCAGGTCATTGTCCTGAGTGCTCAACACCTGGCAGGACCTTTAAAACACCAGGCTAGACAAACTCAGCCGATGTTGCCTAGTAGATCACAAATGGCAATCACACTAGAAGGTGGTATAGGGCGTGTTCTAGCAATCAGGAGAATCCTGGCTCTGTGTGTTCACCACTGCAGAGAACACTGTGTGAAAATCTGGGAGTTCCCAAGGTAGTTCTCCCTCTGAGACACTTTCTTTCAAAATTGAGGTTTGTGACTCCTCTATGCCTTTCCACCCCTGCCTCTCCTGCCCAATGTGCTGAAAAAATCAAGAAAGGCTGGACGCAAGTCATCCTAATGGCCCCAGATTGGTCTAGGGATGTGTGGTATATGGAACTTCTGGTTATGAGCACCTGTCCTCCAATCCAGCTGTCCCTTCGTGAGGACCTTCTGTTGCAGCAGCGAAGACTGGTCATGCACCCAAGTGTGCACAACCTACACCTCCATGCGTGGATATTGGATGGCAACAGTTACTGACTTTCGATCTACCTCCTGAAGTGATTGAGGTCATCGTGGCAGCCAGGCATCCATCCTCCAAAATTATTTATAGGCAGGACACTGGGAGAAACTTTTTGGGGGGAAGTAAATGTGAATATTGTTATATCACAGGTACAATAAAAGGTATTTTTTGTATTTATTTTATTAGCGAAGTAGGATTGTAGGTCAAATGACTGGATGGTCCCAATTCACCACTGTAAACCCATGCAATACATCTCCTCACACGTACAATTTGATATAAACACATTGTTCTTTCACTTTGCTGTTATTCGATTAAGACATAGTGTTGTGACCACCTTACATAGTATACCCATATAATGTACTATCCATGGTTCTCAGTCGTGTCTGCATAATCCATTACTTTCCGAAATTTTAGCTACTGAGACATCATAAATGTTACCCCTGTGATTTGTAGACTCTGAATAATTGGCAGTTTCTCTCTGTTGCTAACACATCTCATTAAACCAGAGTTTTCGCACCTTCTGGTTCACCAGTCTCTTTCCCTACTAAGTATGTCAGGTAAGTTTCCAAAATATTTTTAGGTCGACTCTGCTGGGGGAGTAATTTGTTATATACCTCAGACTGCGTGTTGCAACAAATCATGTTGCTATGCCAAGTCTTCAACGTGGGCACCGGGCCCCTGGCCCATCTCATCGCCACCCGACTATTGCCAGTAATAGCCCTCTAGCATCAGTTTACAGTATGTTTTCTCTATCTTTTTAGTATAACCTAGTATAGCCATTTGAGGGTCCATCACTAATGTAGTGCTGGTTATGCATCCTAGCTACCAAATGACCGCCCTCCAAAAAGCGAACACCCCAGGACAGTACCAGGCAAGGTGTATAAAGTTAGCTCTGTTGTGAACATCTGTAACGTGCCGCTGTATCTTGAAGCCCATATCTGTATAACCTCTCAGGGGTATAGTATATCCGGTTGATATATTTAAACTGTATTAGTCTATGTTTCCTGTTTTGTGAGATATCCTTAATCATGGCACAACAATACCCTCTGCTTCCGTCGTCTATGACTATCCCCAGCTCCCTTTGCCAATCTTAACTCACCTTAGTCACGGACAGTCTGCGAGATTCTTATGCAGAAGAGTAGAATTTAGTAACCAGTTTGATAGGTACCCTTTCTTTTTTCAAGCAAAATAGTGCTTGCATGTTCAGGGGCTCTAGCATGTCGTCACGTAAGTATGCACGCAACGAGTGTCGAACTGTAAAATAGTGGTAACGAGCCATAATCGTCGGCGATTCTGACTCTATGCTTAGCATTTCTCAGCGCTTCACCGTTCCATCTGCAAATAAATCCCCAATTTTTGAGATTTGCAATGGATTTAGGGCCTCAGCAACCCCTCTCTCTCTTTTCCAGTTTTGAACCACAGAGACCAATCTGTTAACATATGAGGTGAGTACAATATTGAACCCGCTTGATTTTCCAAGAGGTTCCACCAGACATGTACAGTGGTGTTTAAGGGGTTGAAATAACCATAGCTCCTCTTTGGGGAGGAAAATAGCATCTGGGGGAGCGTATCAGGATTAGCCGCATCTTTCTATACATAGATGTGGTAAGTCCTGTGGACCGTGGATCCAATAGAGCGCAAAGGAGCTTTGTGCCGCTTTATAATATAGTTTGAGGTCCAGAGCTCTGAGGCCCCCCATGTCGTGTTGCATGGTAACAGTTTCCCATTTCGCACGCGGTTGTTTCCCGGCCCATGCAAATTTAATCGGGATTGAGCATAATATGGTGAAAAATAGGTGCGTTAATAGGATTAGGATATTCTGAAATAAGAAAATGAATCTCAGGAGGACCAACATTTTCATGATGGCGATGCGACCCATTAATGGCAGCAGGAGTTTGATCCAACGATCAACGTCCTTATCAACTTTAGTTATTGCTTTCCCATTATTGTCTCTTATAACCGTCGTGGGATCTGTGTGAATCTGTATCCCAAGTACTGGACCGAATCTGTCTGTCAACGGGAACTCTAGGGGGACTGGCATCCTAGCAGGGGTGAGGGGGAACACCATGGATTTCTCCCAGTTAATGCGGTGTCCAGACAGGGCTCCGAAGCGTACCACCTCTCTAAGGTCGTGGAGAGATTACTTCTTCTCAGTGTCATGAATATAGATCAGTGTGTCCTCTGCATCCGCTGAAATAATAAGATTATAATTCTGCAAGCATATACCTCTGTAGCTATGGTATTCACGTATGGTACTTGCTAAAGGTTCCACTATCAAGGCTGAGAGTAAGGGCGATAAGGGGCATCCCTGCCTGGTGCCTCTGGAGATCCTCTGCAGTGGCGAAACAGAGTTCCCAATACGGACCCTGGCCACACGGTCAGAGTATAGTATATCACTGAGGCTTAGAAGAACCTCCCCAATTGCCCATTCGACTGAGTCAAAGGCCTTCTCGGCATCTAGGAAGACTGCTGTGGTCCTCGCCTCCTGGTTGATCTGTTGTGTAGCGCCAAGAATTGTGCGAAGATTGGATGTGATGCTACTCCCAGGGACAAACCCAGATTGCTCTTGTCTTATCACTCCAAGTAATAAAGGAGCTAGTCTATGCGCCAATATCTTAGCGTATAACTTGGTGTCCACGTTCAACAAAGAAAGGGGTCTGTATGAGGCCTGGTTTTAGTAAAGTGATCATCATTGCTTCGCGCATAGTGGGATGCATGGTACCCGTCTACACCATTTCTTCGAAAAGAGTAATCAAATGCGGTATGAGAAGGTGTTGGTAGGTCTTATAAAATTGCGACCGTGAGGCCATCAGTGCCCAGTGCCTTAACAGCCTGCATGCCCGCAAGTGCAGCCCTTATTTCAGATGTACACAATGGAGCCATCAAGTGTTCCTTGTGCTCATTAGTGAGGTATGTCATGGTTATATGCCCCATGTAATCTTTCGTAGCTTCCTCATCGGGGGATATTCTTGTATTATAAACATCTGTGTAATAGCTGAGAAAACGCCCTGCTATATTGGCTTCATCCTGTATCGATCTCCGTTGCTCATTGAGTAATGTCATGGTCCCCCCAAGACTCGCTTACGACGCATAAGGGCTGCTAATGTTGCCCTGGGCCATTCCCCTTCCCCATCTATTCGGGCTGTGGCATATTTACTCATATGCATATGCTGTGGCATATTTACTCATTTACACCACTTCACTATCGGCTATGTCATGGTATTCTATTATTTTAGTTTTGAGCTCACCCATTAAATTGCTGTCACCTGTACTCTGTTGTCTTGATTCTGGTGTTGCTAGCTCTCTTTCCAAGAGAGAAAGTCTTCCACTTAGAGATCTAAACACCCAGAGCGTTTGGAAATCATGATACCCCTAATGTAGACCTTAAATGTTTCCCACACTGTGTCCAACCTCTCTACTGTCCCCACATTGTTGATGATGAAGTCTTCTATTTCCGTAGCTATTTCCGCCTTGAACACCGAGTTTAATAGTGAGTATTGGAGAACCTCCATGTGAACAGGCCGCCCTCTGCCCTTGGAGTTCTAAATAGAGCACTATAGGTGAGTGATCAGAGTAAGTATGTGCAGTGGCTCGCATCTTGAGACCTACGATGTCGGGTCCTTGGATATCAACTGGTAGTCTATATATATGTGTGTGTGTGTGTGTGTATTGTGTGCTGCAGAGTAATATGTGAATCCAGCCCCTTGGGAGTTTCGATGTCTCCATATGTCTACGAGATCTAGTGTTTCTATCATGTCACTGACTGCACGGGCAGCAGCAGATGGGCCCCTGGATCACTCAAGTGCATGATCCAATATACAATTGAACTCTCCACCCCAAATTTGCGGTAATGGGCTCCATTGTGAAAGGCATGTTCTGACTGCTCAGTAGAAATACGATTCGTCATAATTCGGGCTATACACCCCTACCAGCACTGCTTCCCATTGACCTGTGTTACAATGGAGAGGCATATCTGCCTTCCAGGTCCAATGGCATGAACAAAACATAGCGCTTGACATTTCCATTAACTACCCGGACTCCTGGCCCCTTCTCAATGAAGACTCCCTTAAAATCCTCCTAAACAATGTGAAATCCGGGTCACCAAAGGACCCTTTACCGATTTCAGTGCTCAGGCAGCTTGAGCCACCTACTTCGCGTGTCATCCTGAATGTTCTTAATGCCTCTTTAATTGAATCTATAGTCCCTTCACACTGGAAACACGCCATGGGGACCCCTCTCCTAAAGAAGCCCAATGCTGACCCTGACACCCCTTCCAATTACCGGCCTATCTCCCTTCTGCCGGCTTTCTCCAAAATCCTGGAGAAACGCATCCATTCCCATCTCTCCAAGTTCGTAGAAACCAACAAAATCCTCCACCCATCTCAGTCTGGTTTCACGGCTAGGTTCTCCATGGAAACTACATTACTGGGGGTTACTGAGAGGCTGTGTCATCATCTTGATGCTGGAGATATTGTCGCTCTCGTACTGTTAGACCTCAGCGCAGCATTCGACACAGTATCTCACCCTATACTAGTCAACACGCTGAGATCACGTGGCATCTGTGGCTCAGCCTTAAATTGGCTTATCTCTTTTCTGGCTAACCTCACTTTCCAAATTTTCTCCGCCACTGCTATCTCTGACATTCACCTTTCACCCTATGGAGTGCCCTAGGGCTCCATCCTTAGCCCATTGCTTTTTAACTTATATGTCAGACCTTTAGCCGACATTGCCGAAGATGCTGGACTGACTCTGTTTATCTACGCAGGCGACTCCCAGATTATCTTCTCTCTCTCTAATGCAATTTACGGCGCAACATCCCTCCTTCAGCTAGCATTGGGAAAAATTGCTACATGGATGCACTCCAACCATTTAAAACTCAACGGCGATAAAACCGAGGTCCTGATCCTTGGTAAGAACAAAGATCTCTGGGGTCCACTACACTGGCCTAACGAGATGGGTGCACTTCCTCGGCCATCCAGCCATGTCCGCAACTTAGGCGTAACCATTGACGACTCGCTAACAATGCACCACCAGGCAGTCAAGGTTACTGCCACCTGTTTCACCATCTTGAAGTGGCTTAGAAAGATCATCTGGATGCTACCCAGAGAACAGTAGTTCAAGCTCTCATCACCTCAAGGCTTGATTACGGAAATGTTCTATACCTTGGATCCAATAAGGCGGTGACTCGTAGGCTGCAGATGGTTCAGAACTCTGCTGCAAGACTACTCTGCAGGGCTCCCAGAACTACTTCCATCTCTAGCTACCTTCATGACCTGCATTGGCTCAGGGTGGAGAACCGTATCAAGTTCAAAGCCCTGAACTACATGTTTAAAATCAAAATAGGCGTGGCACCACAGTTTCTGCAATCTCTAGTCAGCCCCTATGTGCCTACCCATCACCTCCGATCTGCAACTCATGAGAACTTAACTGTACCCAGATTTAAACTTTCCAGGATGGGAGGCAGATCTTTTGCCTACCTTTGCCCCTCACTCTGGAACTCACTTCCCTCAGCTATCCACAAAGAAACAATTCACACCCGTTTCCGCAGATCCCTAAAGACTTGGCTGTTTAACCAGTAATCCCAACAAGCTGCTACATTTTCACCTAGTCTGGTTTGGCGCCGGGAAACCCTTTTTGGGTTGCTGTCGCGCCTTATAAATTCAATAAATAAATAAACTACAGGACATATTCAAAATGTAGGTTTATTCCTTAGCGCTGGATGTTTTCATGTTGCACAACAATGGCAGACATCTTAGTCTGGGCTCAGTTTACATGAAGAAAATGTAATTGAATGGATTTTAATTCTTTGCCTGCACTCAGTGATGGGTACATCGTATCGTCATGGGAGTTGGAAAAACATAACCAACTTTTGCGCATCTTAACCTCTTCAGCGCGGCGCGGATTTCCGCGCCACGCTGAAGATTCCGTGCGCGGGCGGTGATGAATACAGGCCCCAGCTAGGCCCGCAGGACACAAGGGTTCGCTCTCCTGTAATGGAATCTATAAGGAAGTTGGCACGGAAACTGCAAAGTACAAAGACAGCATTTATTAACCCTTAAGGGTGGTCCTACAATCCACACAACACTCTTCAGTATTGCATAGAGTAGCACAAAGAACATTCGTACATGGTCCCCTTTTATACACAGTAGAGGGGCTCATGAGTGGGTGGATACAACATGAAGACGAAGAACATTACCATTTATGGTCATTTTCGATACTGAATCAATATGTGGGCGGAGCTAACGCACTCCTTGAGCCCGCGAAAACATGGTCAAGCAAGGCTAACTGATAACAGATGTGGTCAAGTCTGGGCATGCGCCAGATGGACAAAGGAGCTATTTACAGACTGTTACTGGGCAGATTACAAGAGCAACTAACACAGAGGTTGGACTCTTCTCGTGGGGAACACGTGGAAGCATGACAATACAAAATGGAGTCCGAACTTCGGTCAACATAACAGAGAAAACATGATCTATAAAAGGGGGAATTAATGTCTTTAGTAAATGCTTAATCACATCGTTGTTTCAATTTACAACAGACGACCCTTTCAGCATTTACTGAAGACATCCGGCTTGTTAGAATAATCATCATATATATCAATTATCATCATCTCTTCTACTTCCTTAGCTAAACGTTTCTGATAAGTGACATTGGCAATAGCTTTCTTATCGGGGATACAAAATGATACACATAATGAGCAGAGTAAGGGACTACATTGAATACAAATACAGCATGAGAACAGAACCGCTACAATAATACAGAGACCAGTTAGAACCTTCCATCCCCAGGTAGTAATTAACGCCCAAAACCATCCAGAAAAGGACCAAGTGCCGTTTTCCGTATGAATCTCAGCTGCAATCTTATGCAGTTTATTGATGGCATTATAAACTGATGGCGTATGATCAGGAATAAACACACAACAGCTACTTCCAATAATTTTACATGCTCCTCCTCTGTCAGCTAGCATAACGTCTAATACCATACGATTCTGCAATGCAACAATTCTAGTGATCTGTAATTCCTCCGTAAGATTCCCAAGAGCAGCAGCAGTCTGATTTGTCACAGCTTCTACCACTCTTGTTAATCTTCGGATCTTCCTACTGTTCAGGGCAGCTCCAACAAAGAAAAACAGTCCTAGGTTAAAATCAATATACTGTTGCAGACTGGTGTCAGTCTGATCTACATCATCAATTGATAAAGTACGTTTATACCTATTTACAGTCACATTATTCAATAATTTCAGATCCTTATGATAAGATGCGGGTGCTAGGAATACAGGGGGTAATAGAAATGATACATAGCATACCCCAGACCACCCAGCCGGCAGACGGTAGTAACCTTTATTTCCACACACAAAATACGTATTATGGGAGGCCAAGAAGGTACTATTGTTCAACCCATCAATATTCAAAACAGTAATGCAATCACTAACACCAACTGGAATAAAACCCACACTCTGGACACACAGGTCCGCTTGAGCTTGTGCTACTTGAATTACAAACTTGTCCTTTCCCACAGTGTCTCTTGTGTTCGTAAAGATGTAGGGAATGGATTCATTGTCTGGTCGGTACTCTTCCCACTCCCAAATTGTCCCATTCGCTTGTGGATACCCATTTTTGTCTTGATGGCATTCTTTATTGAGTCTGAAGAGCAATCGTCCCACTGTTGGTTTCCGAGTAGCAAAAAGCAAGGTATACCATGCTCTACAAGAGCCATTATGAGAGAAAGGAAGTGGTATAAATGGCGTTCCTCCTTTCTTCTGATGAGCTGGCATCATCCCACATATCCAACAGTTCGTAGCATTGGTAGCAACGTGGGTATGATGCAGCATCTGGATGAAAGTGTTATTCAAGTAAGATTGTCGATGCTTCAACTCTTGATACGGTAATGTATAAAAGTAGTGCTCCTCAGGCACCGGAGTTGTCAACACAAGAATCTTCCGAGCGGGAGTCACATCCTCCACGAACCATGTGGTTATCCCAACAATGGCTACTGTCAACATGAACCCTAATGCACAAAGGATTTTCTTTTTCTCCATATCAAGGTAAAAATAAAACCCAATATCTTCCTGAAACTAAAAGTCTGTCAGAACTCTTCCCCTTGGGCAGCGGTTGATTTCTTCACCAGCGGGCCAAGACGGGTGTCACTACACTAATGCAGGGCTGATCCCCCCCCCTTGCCTCATCGGCTCTCCGTTTCACTAACCCAAGGGCCGTTCTGACAGTATGTCCCGGTACTGGAAAACTC
This sequence comes from Triturus cristatus, assembly GCF_964204655.1. Classification (NCBI taxonomy): domain Eukaryota; kingdom Metazoa; phylum Chordata; class Amphibia; order Caudata; family Salamandridae; genus Triturus; species Triturus cristatus. The sequence goes on from NC_140595.1 coordinate 244,660,978, forward strand.
ACTTCCTTGGTCGAAGATGATATCGCCTTCCTCCAGGAGTCGCGTGGTCCGGAAAGAGCTCCTCAGTGGCGTTGGGCTCCGCAGCACGGCCTGTCTCTGCAGCCAAAATTTCTCGTTGATCGGTCAGCACGGCAGGTTCCACCAATCCGGGCGGCACCTTCCTACAGTGCAGAGAGTGGATCCAATTCTTTCGGTTGGAGACTCGCACAGCCGTCCTCGTTGCGAGGAGGACCTGCTCAGGGCCCACCCATCTCGGTTCCAAGCTGTTCGTCCTGTCAAAAACTTTCACCATGACATGGTCACCAGGCCGGAGACCATGTCCTTCGCCGGTAGACCGATCAGGGAGCGCCTCTCGGACCTGTTGATGGATAGAAACCAAGTTATCCGTTAACTGTGCCAGATAATCGCTCATCATTACACAAGGTACATCATACACAGCCTTAGGTCTTGGTGGACCCCAAATATTCATTGGGCGTCCAAAGACAATCTCGTACGGCGTAAGGCCAGTTCGAGAGTGTGGTACCGATCTAATTGACAATAACGCCAGTGGCAGAGCGTCTGGCCAAGTCAAAGACGTTGAAGCTTGAATTTTAGCGATCTTAAGCTTCAGTGTACCATTATACTTCTCAACTAGGCCTGCAGACTGAGGGTGAAACACGGCGTGGAACTTCTGAGTGATGCCTAGGCCCTTCAGGACATACTTTATAACATCCGCTACAAAGTGAGGGCCGTTATCACTCCACAGAAGTCTACAGACGCCATATCGAGGGAAGAACTCTTTCAGCAGCAGCTTCGCAGTAGTCATTGCAGTATTGTCTTTCGTGGGGTACGCTTCAACCCATTTGCTGAAAGCGCAGACCACTACTAGAACATACTTCAGATTATTACAGCGCTCAAGCTGGATGTAATCCATCTGCAAGACCTCGAAGGGCGCAGTAGGTGTCACAAATCCTCCTGCTGGAGTTCGAGTACCCTTTCCTGGGTTGTACCTCAGGCAGATCATACAGGTCTGCACCACCCTCTTCGCTGTGCTAGCAATCTCTGGATGCTCCCAGACTTGGGTAAGCAATTTCACAATTGCGGAAGCTCCAACATGTGCTAGCCCATGTGCCATCTGAACCATAGGCTGTACAAAGGCCGTGGGTAATTTCCATCTATCCATCTGCTTATTTCTCCAGCAACCCTCGTCATCCAGTTCCCCTTCGCTAGCCCATTGTTCCCGCTCTTTGTCAGAAGCGGTCCTTTGCATTTCTCGCACTTCCTCCTTCGCATCATGCCATCTCTCCACCTGTGACTTCACTACATACATGGCAGTAGTACCGGGCTGCATCGCAGTCTCCCGTGCTACTCGATCCGCTAACGCATTCCCTTCTCCAACTTTATCAACCACTTTCCTATGGGCGCTACACTTAACAATGGCAATTTTCTTTGGGTATGTCAATGCAGTTAAAAGATTATGAACTAACTCTCCATGCATTATCTGTACTCCATGTGACGTTAAAAACCCTCTCTCCTTCCAGAGTAGGCCGAAGTCATGCGCTACTCCGAAGGCATAGCGGCTATCTGTATAAACATTCACACATAATCCTGTACTGAGCTCACATGCTCGTGTTAATGCTATCAGTTCCGCTGCTTGAGCTGATTTCTGTGGTATGCGTGCTGTCTCCACTATCGTTTGTAATGTGGTAATTGCATATGCTGCTGAAGCCGTACCATCTGGTAGTTTCAGACAGGATCCATCCACCCACAGTTCTCCATCTACATCTGGAAAGGGCGTATCCTGGAGATCAATACGACCCTTTGTTTGTTCCTCAGTCACGAGAATACAATCATGCGCTTTCCGCGCCTCAGGCTGGGTTTCGGGGTATGGCAGCAATGTTGCCGGGTTTAGCGTTACGCACCTTTTCAACGTAATATGAGGAGCCAAAAGCGTCAACTCATATCCCGTTAAACGGGCGCTGGTCAAATGCTGCGTCTTCGTTTGATTGAGTAGGGCATCGACAGCATGGGGGACTAATACCAACAACTTATGAGATAACACAATTCCCTCACTTTGGCGTATTGACACAGCTGTCGCCGCAACCGAGCGAAAACACCCCGGTAATGCTCGGGCGACAGGATCAAGTACAGCCGAAAAATATGCACAAGGGCGCTGCTTATCGCTGTGCATCTGCACTAAAACTGACAATGCACATCCATCTTTCTCATGCACATACAACGAAAAGGGTTTTGCGTAATCAGGGGTCCCTAACACTGGTGCTGAACAAAGGGCCTGTCGTAGTTGCTGAAAAGCAGTATCACACTCATCTGACCAAGGGATTGGGATAGGAGTGTCCTTTGTCAAGAGGGCTAATAATGGCTTAGCTATGTGCGAAAACCCTAATATCCACTGTCTGCAAAAAGAAACAAGGCCCAAAAATGCACGCACATCCTTCTGTGTGGATGGTCTCGGTGTATCCAAAATTACTTGGATACGATCCGGTGTGAGTGCACGTCCCTCCTTAGACAAAAGGTGACCCAGATAAGTCACCTTTGGTCTACAGAATTGCAATTTCTTCCTAGATACCTTATGATTGCGGGACGCTAGAAAGGAAAGTAAGGATAACGTACTTTTTTCACATAACTCCAGGGTGTCAGCCGCCAGTAAGATATCATCGACATATTGAATGAGGGCGACACCCTCGAGCAGGACAAAGGAATCCAATTGCCGTTTCAAAGCCTGACTGTAAATGCTAGGGCTTTCTGTGTAGCCCTGGGGAATCCTACAGAAACGATAAGATCTATTATTCAATGTAAACCCAAAAAGATATCGGCTATCAGGGTGAATGGGAATAGAAAAGAAGGCATTCTTCAAATCGATCACAGAGAACATAGTCGCCGTAGGTGGTACCAAAGTAAGCAATGTCGTGATATCAGAAACCACTGGGTACTGAGGAATCACGATCTTGTTTACTTCTCTCAAATCAATTATAAACCGATAAACTCTGGCATCCGTATCCTTTTTCAGTATGGGAAGGATCGGACTGTTACAAATGTTGTAGGGGACTTCCTCCACTACCCCTACCGCCATCAAATCCTGCACTATCTGTATGAGAGCCTCCTCGCCCTCCTGGGAAATACGGTACTGTGGGAGGCGTGGTAACACCGCCCCTTCCTGGACGCTAATGTGGACCGGCGGAATCACCATTTGTCCCACATCAGTATCCGAAGTTGCCCACAAAGCATGAGGGAGGGTAGCTAACAGCGCATCCTCAGACATCGTACACATCCGTTCAGATCGGGGGTAATTGTCATTCAATATTACCCGCACACCAGCAGGGGAGCAGCGGATAGTAGCCCTAAAGTGCTTTAACATATCAAGACCCATAATATTGTCCGGTGTGTACGGGGCAAGCAGAAACGGACAAGGTGCAGAAAAAGAATCAACCTTAAACATGAGGGGCTGTGAAAGAGGGCTTCGGGAGAGTGTACCGTCAAACCCTACCGATGTGACCATTAAGCCGGATGGGGGAGCCCCCGGAACCAATCGCTTAGACAGTGCACTACGTGTCGCTCCTGTATCCACTAGGAACTGATCAGTAGAGCCCAAAACCTCAGCCGATACATAAGGGCCCTTCTGATCGACTGGCACCTCAACTGATTCTAACCCCCATCCAACGCATTCCTATGCATGCTGAGAGTCATGGTACCCCGACCGGTCAATCCCCGACGCTTGATACTGATGCTGGCGATCAAAAACATTTGATCTATCTCGGTGCTGCCCAGCAGAGTCAAAACGAGCCTGTTCGTTAGAATTCCCTCGAAAGTTCGAGAAACCCCCTCTACCTCGCGGGCCACCAGAGGTATGCCCCTGACGCGATGCATGCAACACCGGGCAGTCCCTAGCCCAATGACCCGATTGCTTACAATATGCACACTGGTTCCTATTTAAATCAGATCGGCCCAAGGGAGGACCATAAGATCCTCCCCTACCTCTATTACTACCCCGTCGGGGCGGGCCATAGACTTGTGCCAACATCACCTTTGTTTTCAAATCTTTCGATTTCTTTTCCTCCTGGCCCTTTGCTTCTTGCTCCTGACGCTCATAATACTGGGCGATAGTCAGGAGGGCCGTCGGTGTAGCGGAGGACCAAGAACTTTCACTCGCTTTTAGACGTGCCGCAACTGCCGGCAGCAGATTAGCCACATATTTATCCGCAAAAAGGTGGCGTCCCGTATCGTCAGTAAGCGACTTGCCACTAAAATCATGAAACGTCTCCTCAAAGCGCGTAAAAAAGTCCGCAACTGACTCATCAACTTTCTGTTTACATGCAGCTTACATATTCCAGTCAATCTTTTTAGGGGGGATAATTGTCTTTAACTTAGCCACAATAGCAGCAGGGAGATCTAAAATATTCTGGGGCGGTTTCTGCGCGGGCTTCCGCTCCCTATCCTCATCCTCAAGGTCAGACCACCGGGCCTTAAAGGCAACTACATCATCTACCTTTCGGACAGATCGCCACATATCCGGTGGTAGAATAAGGCCAAAGAACAAATCTATATCTGCTAAAGTCATAACGCAAGAATTCAAGGCCCCCTCGACTTCTTCATAGAAGGCCGCTGGATTCTTGCGGGGGTCGGGCAGCGCATTCTTCAATGCCATAACATCAGCCCTATGCCATGGAGTGTAAACCCAATTATACACAAAATATCCCTTAGCATCGGCGGAGGTAATGTCCGAGCTAGTCCCCGCTCCTTTAGGAGGAACATACAAAGGCGCCGCCTCTCGCATTGGCTTAGCATGCACTAGATCGCTCTTATCTGATTGAGAGGTGGATGAGTGGCCCTCTGTTGTGCACGAATCCGATTGCTTCTCCTCCCCTGCTCGCTGGCGCGCTTTCTCTTTAAAGACCAGCACCTCGTCCCGCAAGGCGAACAGCCGCCGAGCCATATCTGGAGCCTTAGAAAAAGAGAAAACACCATTACGCAATGCTTTAGCATCCGATGACACTTCGTCGGGCTCAAAAACACCAGAACGTTTCCGGAAAGCATCAATCACTTCCTCCGCAAAATGACCCAGAAAATACAATTTATCTCTCTCCTGCCACGGCCCCCAAGTATGGAATAATTCCTCTATGGATATCTTGCCGTTAAGTGCACGGAAGGAAATTTGCCGAAGCTGAGCCATTTGCTCGGCTGATAACATGGACCGCGTATCTACCTTACCCGTACCCGGGACAGAATCTTGTGGCCTCGGAGCAGATGCGCCAACATAAGGGGGCGGAGAGCGATCTAGTAAATAAAAATCATCATCAAGATTATTAAGGACAGGATAAAGTGGCTGCCGAACAGCGTATTGTCCCGAAACTTGTAGCCTACGCTCCTTCTCTTGCCTGTCCGTCTGCTCTCTGTCCTCCCGACGCTTCGCTTCCTGTGCTCGCACATGATCATTCTTCCGTTGTTCTTTATCAAACAGCGCTTTCTCACGCTTCTCTCGCTCACGCACCTCTTTCACCCACAACCGCACACACTCAAACATATCCTGACGAGCACGCCGCTTACACATACACTGTTCCACATACTCAATTTTACGTATATCAAACGATCCATACAAAGGCCATTGCAACTCAGGATCCTTCTTTGTATATTTCCTCCATACTGTGCTGTACATTATGGAGGAAAGACCATGCTTCACATACATATCCCTATTAGGAGTCCCCTCTGGGGGAGCTGGAGCAGATTCCTCGAGGTTCAACCGGTTTCCGAAACAGCAGCACCACTTACGGAGTGCGCTGAAAGCAGGCATGCTCAGAAATAATGCAAAATATGCAATATTTATAGAAAAATGGCACTTAATCGTTGCGCCGTTCAAAGTTACACAACTCCGGAGAAATCTCTCCACATTACCTGCCTATATGTGTTGCAACGCATATATATTCACAAAGACAAATACAAAATATGACTAGTCATCACAAATCAAACTCAAATAGCCAGATCAGGCTTCAAAAACTCGGAGCAAGTACCGTACACCGGTTCTTACCAATCAAGAGTCCAGATTCCAACTGCCAAGCTCCACAATCGCCCAAACGGCTTTCACGGCAAGACCGACAGAAGAGGTCTCAGTCGAGGACCGGCGCCACCCAGACGGTCAGCTCGGAAGGGAAGGAAGAAAAACCTCGGGATGCCAGGGCTAAGGCGCCGCTGGCAGTGATCACGTCCCCGGTCAAATTCCTCACCTTCGTCGCGACCAGTCCTTCGAGCATCCGAGTCGCCGATGAGCCCCACGTGACGGGCGCCAATTGATGAATACAGGCCCCAGCTAGGCCCGCAGGACACAAGGGTTCGCTCTCCTGTAATGGAATCTATAAGGAAGTTGGCACGGAAACTGCAAAGTACAAAGACAGCATTTATTAACCCTTAAGGGTGGTCCTACAATCCACACAACACTCTTCAGTATTGCATAGAGTAGCACAAAGAACATTCGTACATGGTCCCCTTTTATACACAGTAGAGGGGCTCATGAGTGGGTGGATACAACATGAAGACGAAGAACATTACCATTTATGGTCATTTTCGATACTGAATCAATATGTGGGCGGAGCTAACGCACTCCTTGAGCCCGCGAAAACATGGTCAAGCAAGGCTAACTGATAACAGATGTGGTCAAGTCTGGGCATGCGCCAGATGGACAAAGGAGCTATTTACAGACTGTTACTGGGCAGATTACAAGAGCAACTAACACAGAGGTTGGACTCTTCTCGTGGGGAACACGTGGAAGCATGACAATACAAAATGGAGTCCGAACTTCGGTCAACATAACAGAGAAAACATGATCTATAAAAGGGGGAATTAATGTCTTTAGTAAATGCTTAATCACATCGTTGTTTCAATTTACAACAGCGGGGCCATGACGGAACGGTTCCGTCATGCGCACAGCGCAACCGACGTGCATGACGGAACCGTTCCGTCATGCGCGTCGAAGGGGTTAAAGTGGTGCTGTCTGCGGGTAAAAAACGAAAACAAAACTTGCAAGCACGTGGAACTGTGTATAATCTTCAAGAATTAGTCTGAAATATATCAACTCTAGAAATAGAGGTCTTTTCCCAACATAGTGCTTATTAGTTCAGCTCTATTCAGAAAAAAGCCATATTGCTAAGCACTCTGGGGAAAGAAGGGCAGCACATGTTTAAATACTTACCCAAAGCATCGAATCAAGCAGGGCGTCCCATTGAGGACATGCATGTTGAAGCGAGGAAAAGGTTAGCGTTAAGGATTGCTAGAAGTTCAAATGTTATGCAAGGTACATATTCTATACCCAACCTCAGAGGTCTGGAGAGACGGTGGATAAGTTTATCCCAAGGGTATGGGAACTATCAGTCAAGTGCCAGTTTGGAGTCATGACAGATGAGATTATTAGAGATCCTCTCATTGTACAATGCAGGAGTAGGAAGTTGCAGGAGAGCGTATGGGATGCAATGGACCCCTTCATGAAAGATGCCATAGAAATAGTAAAGATAGCAGAGGAATTTGAATATTGCATGAGGGAAGTGGAAGGATGTGAAAGGGACTGGGGAAGTGTTGTATTTGGAAGGTGAGGTTGCCGCTATGTCCAAGTGCTCCCCCAAGAGCATTACTAAATCTACCAGTTAAACATTTTAACAAAATTTGCAGCCGGTGCGGTAGTAGCTATCACCCATCTGAGGCTAAGAACTGTTATGCCATTATTAAAGAGTGTAGGAAGTGTGGTCGGAAAGGTCATGTTGCCAGGATGTGCTGAGATAAAGATAATGGCAAAGGAAAATATCGATGGTGATGAACGAAACGTCTGGAGCATTTATTAATAGGCCTGTAGACAGAGTTATGTGTGTAGGTGATGAACAAGGTAAACTAAAGAAGACAGGCAGGTTGAATAAACACGATGCTGAATTTACAATCTGAAAGAGACTGTAGTTCTAGATTCCTTAACTTCAGAATTACCCCCAGGCGTCAGATTGGATCTGGAGAAACTTTTTTGTAGCAGTTGTGAGAAGTTGGCCTGGTAATTAAAGTGAAAAAAAAAAAATCTTCTGCCGCTTTTCCCGTACCAGGACCTATCCAGTTCCTGGCTTAATTCCCAGGTAATTACTTTCCCACCCCATTAACGGTTACCGCGCTGGCCTGCTACAACTCATTACGCCGCTCACCGGCACACCAAACCCCCCCTAATTAATTTCTCCTGCCTCCAGGAATTCCACTGCTCAACTACCTAAGACTGGATTTCCGCTGTCCGGCCACACGTAATGAGTGCACTTAGACTTAACTCTCCACCATCCTCAATCTTGACGGTTCCTATAGTCCTATTCCGCTAATTCCAGGTAATTATTACCCTCCACTTCCTCCGGTCCCCTTGCGGCTCCTTGACACTTCATCCCCTTCATTCTCCCCCCATTGTTTCGCCAACAGATATTCCCTTGTGGCACAGGAGAACCTTTTAGCTCTTTCACCTGCTGTAACTCTCGCTCTCCAGCGGTATAACGCACAGTAAGTTCCTTTCCCTTTTCCCCTTCCCTCCACCCTTCCCAAGGCACTATCCCACTCCACCTTCACTTCCTCCCTCCGTTATCTCTTATACTCACACCCCAATTCTGGTATCATTCCTCCCCTTGCTGCTCCCTCACATTTTTTTCCTTCCACCCCAATCCTTCTCACCCTTCCTGCGTATATATCCCTAGCATGCACATTGCTCTCCCTCTCCAGTGCATCCTTACCCTGGAATGCTTCATTTTGATATTAGCCTTTCCTTTCTATTTTTAATAACCCTTTCCCTCCTCTCTTTTTTCTTCTACCCCCTTCTTTTTCCCCCCCCTTCCTTCCCTACCTACCCAGGCATACTTTCCCAGGCATTTCATCAATCGGTTAGTCCTGAAGAGATCCCACCATACTTTGGGGATCGAAACGTCGTCGACTCACATCTCTAATCTCCTAATAATACATTGTAAATTTTATTTGAGTACGAGATGTTGTTCAATTGTGACTTTCAATAACCTTTATTTTCACAAACACAAAAAGTCACATTTTAAGTCACTTGCCTGCGGCTAGGAAATCGGCTGATTTCCTTTTACAACTCACGGGCTGCTCACTTATTTCACCACATGTATTTTGGTTCGTAGCAACTGTACTATATCTGAATCATTTTTTGAATAAAACATATAATCCAATTTTTGATTGGAAAATTGTGAGATTATACCTATCTTTAAATTGAATGGGACCTTGTTTCTTAAAAATATGGTAATTAAAGTGGGCACCTTGTACCAGTCCAAACAACCCTTATTGATGATTAGGTTAAAGACAACCTTTATAGAAAGCTATCCTAGTGGTAGCTGCGGAGAGCAGTCTTCAGGCTAAGTCTCAAAGGAATGTAAAGCAGCTTGTTTTACCAGAACAGAACCTCCTGACTGACCAAATGAAAGGAGAACCACACAAGTGTTATTATAAAAAATATGTATGTATTACTAAACCCTCTCTACTAATCTCTTTATGAGATTGGAGCACAAAGCACACAATATTAAATCAATAGAACAATAGTAAATAGCACAATACACAGCGGGCTTCAGGGGGAGACCGAACCATATACTAAGAAAGTGGTATAACAACCACAAATTTGATAGCCAAAGTGCCTAGAGCACGTAGAATCGCTGGGACCCCAAGGAACCACCCAAGGTAGTGACACATGGGACCCACGGAGGACGGGTGCAGTGTGAGAACACAGACGCGATCTCTGTACAAATCTATGGGAAAGTCACGGTCGGAAAATTACAGTTTAAGGACACTTCGGAGAGGACTTCAAGCAAACCCTGTGGAACATAGAAGATTATAAGGCCAGCACCCTTGTGAGTACCGAGGTACCCGTGTTACCCATCCCAGAGGAGCCGGGTGCGTAGGGGTCAAGTGCTGTCGGAAACCCTCGTGGTTTTCAATGGCGTGATGCGAAGAAGTGCTGCTGCCGGGAAGATTAAAAGTATCCGGTGGAATCCAAGCCAGGATCCGAGATGAAACCAGAGGGGACAGAGTCTGGGTCACTTCAGAGTGACCAGGGGCACGATAGACGAATGCCCACCGATGTCGGGTGCTTCAGGTGTGAAGATGGGAAGCTTGACTCTGCACCCACGGGAGGTGAGCTGTCCCACGAAGGATGTCGAGTGCTGGGAGGTCAGTGTCTGGATCAATCACCAACAAGCCTTGGCAACTGCAACCCACGCGGAAGAGGAAACCAGCTACGGTTAGGACCAGCAAGGTCCTGGGGACTCGCCAAGCGATGGAGAGTCAGGGCACGTCTGGAGCAACCAGGAAAGCCCAAGGAAAGTCAGTTACCTTCACAGGGACTCACAGGCCAACGGACCAGGGATCGTGAAGGGACCTCGAGCTGAATCACAAAATACCAGCCCACGGAACACTCGTGGAGTGTAGCCCGGAAATCTTCAGTGGAAATACTGCTCGGGGTCAGGACTACACGTAACCCAAAGCACAGCCTCAGGGATCGCCAAAAAGCATATGCTGCTGCAAAATTATACAGCTGAAGGCTACTAGTGACGTTTGGGCATCACAAGGAAATAGTGAAAGACATTAAGCCCTAGTTGTGATATGACCCTTGAGACTATTCAGTCAGCTTCAGCCTTGTACACAGGCAGGATTGTGTTAATCTGTAGATGTTCGCCTGTTTTTTTTTCTTCCGTTTTCCACATATGGACTGGTTTCCTTCAATGTATAGGAGGTTAATGAGAATATAAATGGTGTTCTGATTGTACATATTTTTGTATATTTATGTCATATTGTTATCACTGTCCAGGTCTTGTGAATCGTTTTTATACTTTATGTAACTGTGAATGTATTGAGGTTACAAACAACTCTTTGGTTTACCTCTCTTTGCCTTGATGGTATGTGTTTCTCTTTGTCATGATGAAATATTTTTCTATAAAAAATAATTAATCATTGAATTGAATGTGAATTAAATCACATATACTTAAAATTGATGGTCTAGGTTTCTGGCTATTTGTTTGTTTTTGCTAATTGAGTGGTCCAGGCCAGGTAGTGACAGGACCCAAGCCTTAGTTGGATAGTGCAAAATTATACGGTGCACAGGGGTTCGGGTTGCACGGTCCCCACGAGGGATACATGTCTCAGGATTGCTGAGAGAGCAGATCGACCTCCAAGACGCTTGGGAACCCACCTCCTGTGTAGCAGAAATCTTCGGAGTCCTCAGGAGCTCGTGAGATGCAAACCGGTCAGATGCGTTAAGGTGCCTGCTGCTGCAGAGGAGTAACTCCTTTACTCCAAGGGAGATTCTTCTGTCGTCCAGCGAAGTGTAGACCGTCCATGTACTTGGCTTCTGTAGCAGAGTTTAGTCCAGGTAGAATCTAAAGTCCTGTAGTCAGGGTTCCTACTTTATACCCAAGGAAGGGGTTGGACAAACTCTGGGGACCCACCTATGGGAGGGTCAGGACAGAGGGGTGGCTACACCCATGTCCTTTGTTCAGTTTCACGCCTGAGCAGGAGCAAATGGCTCTTGCAACCGGTTTGAGCTGGACTATGCACAGGGACACCAAATGTGCCCCCACTGCAGCCTTTTTGGCACTCTGAGTGCACCCACCCAGCCCCAATACACTAAAGCCTGTCTGGGAGGTGGCCACACCTCCCTGTGACAGGAAACCTATGGTCAGGCCTTCCCCTGCTCGAGCTCGGCTCAGCAGCAGGAGGGCAGACTTGTGTCTGTGGCTGGCAGCATCCATTTTGTGATGCCCACGTCGAGAATGCTGGAACCGGGTATACCGGTGTTTCACATAAGTCCCTCTAAAAGGGTGGAATCATACCAAGGTGTTTGACACCAAACACAACATGTTTCTAAGCAGCCGTTTTAAAGTTAGCGTTTACCGCGAGGTTATAATGCATTTAAATATATATGGTTGGCTGCATCACAGACAACCCCGGAAAATAGGTTCCGAAGACTGCAGTGGCACCCTCTCACATAAAACCCAGCACCCTGCCTTCAGGGTTGATAAGGCCTGCCATAGGGGTGACTGATAGGTTTATATGTGTAGTGATTTAGAATAGATATAGGTAACCTATATCTAAGTAAGGGATGCATGCACCACCTTACACAGGCTGCAGTAGCAGACCTGTGGTGCCGTTTTGAATGGTCTCTCAGGGGTGGCACAATACATGCTGCAGCCCCTGGGAGACCTCTGGGGTACCTATGCCCTGGTACATGGTGTACCATATACTAGGGACTGATAAGGGTACCCCAGTATCCAATCTGGAGTGTACCTAAATTACATGCAATCAATTTAGAGGAGAAAGCAGCTAGACTGGGGTCCTGGATAGCAGGATCCCAGTCAGTCTAAGTCGAAAACAGTGATACATCAGCAAAAAGTGGGGGTGACCATAAGAAGCAGATCCTACTCTCCTACAGCAGTACCCCTGTGCATCAGTTGGTGGCGTCGGTCTCCGGGATGACGTAGCGGTGTCTACTTAGACGCCGCCCCTGCGCGCTGATGTCAGTAATTTCTTTTTCCGTGCCAGCCAGCGCAGACCTGGAGAGAGCGTGCCCTTTCATCTTTCTTGCCTAAACTTTTTTTGACTTTTGTCGACATCTTTGAGTCTAATACACCTGGTGCATGAGGGATGTCCCATCGTCAGACTGGCTTCAAGCCTTGTTACTCCTGTCACAAGGTGATATTGGTCACCGATCAGCACCTTGTGTGTCTTTGGTGTCTGGAACGGACCACGATCCAAAGTCGTGCTCAGACTGCCGAGCCATCAACCTGAAGTCTTCGCGGGAGCAGTCCAGAAAGCTTTTGTAGGCCTGGCAGTCCGCTCCGTGTCATTCGAGGTCCTGGTCGGGGGGAAGGTCACGGGAGTGGTCGCGGATTCACGACCATTCGTACTCAAATTCTTTGCACTCCTCCGGTAAGTCGAAGCACAAGAAGAAGGATTTCGGTGAGAATGACCCTGAGGCTGCTGGGCCTCATGGCCTCCTGCATCCTGCTGATGGATCATGCCAGATGGCACATGCAGGCTCTGCAGTGGGACCTGAAGTTCCAGTGGGCGCAGCATCAGGGGAATCCTACCGATGTCGTCCAGATCTGCACGTCAGTTGCAGTGGTGGCTCACGAACCAGTATTGAGTCAGCAGTAGATCCCTCTCCCTTCCCCCACCAGAGTTCACAGTGGTGACAGATGCCTCAATCCTGGGATGTGGCGGCCACATGGGAGAGACGAAGATCAGGGGTCTGTGGTCTTCGGCGTAGTCCGGGCTGCACATCAACCTTTTGGAGCTTCGGGCGATCTGTCTTGCACTGAAGGCCTTCCTTCCTTCGGTCAAAGGAAGAGTAGTGCAGGTGTTCACAGACAACCCCACCGCCATGTGGTACTGCAACAAACAGGGCAGGGTGGGGTCGAGGACCCTATGTCAAGGGGCTCTTCGCCTTTGGACATGGCTGAAACATCAGGGCATATCCCTGGTGGTTCAACACCTGGCAGGTTCCCTGAACGCCAGAGCAGACATACTCCACCGCCGGTGCATGATGGATCACGAATGGCGTCTTCACACTGAGGTGGTGCAAGGTCTCGTAAGTAACTTGTTCATCTGAAAGAGACTGTAGTTATAGATTCCTTACCGCTCCACCCATCCTCCCCGTTCTGCGAACTGACTTCTAGGGATAGGGACTCTGTTGTAGGGCCTTAGTTATATGCACCAGTGTTCAGTGTCTTGCATGGCTTTTCGCTTCTGGCGTGGAAAGTCGTGTCAACTGACATCAGTGCGCAGGGGCGGCATCTAAGTAGACACCGCAACGTCATTCTGGCGACACAGACGACGAACGCGGAGTCGACCAATGCCACCTACTGATGTACAGGGGTACTGCTATGAAAAAGTTTATCTGGATCTGGCCTGATGCCTGGGGTTAATTCTAAAGGTAAGTATAGGAGAGTAGGTTACCCCCACTTTTTGCTGATGTTTCACTATTTTTCGACTTTAGTCTGGCTGGGGCCCTGCTATTCAGGACCCCAGCCTAGCTGCTTCCTCTCTAAATTGATTCCTAGTACCTTAGGTACACCACAGATTGGATTCTGGGGTGCCCTTAAAAGTCCCTAGTATATGGTATACTATGTACTCAGGGCATAGGTACCCCAGAGGCCTACAAGGGGCTGCAGCATGTATTATGCCACCCCTGGGAAGCCCTCCAAAATGACACCACAGGTCTGCTACTGCGGCCTGCGTAAGGTGGTGCATGCACCCCTTACTGAGATATAGGTTCACTATATCTCACCCTATCACTGCACATATAAACCTATCAGTCACCCCTAAGGCAGGCCTTATCAATTCTGAAGGCAGGGTGCTTGGTTTTGTATGAGAGGGTGCCCATGCATGAGCAGAGCCCCTCTGCAGCCTTCGGAATCTCTTCTCCGGGGTTGTCTGTGATGCAGCCTGACCATATAATCTTAAGTGCCTTATAACCAAACGGTAAATGCTAACTTTGGGATGGCTGCACAGAAACATGTTGTGTTTGGTGTCAAACACCTTGGAATCATACCCCCACACCAGTAACTGGTGTGGGAGTATGATCCCACCCTTCTAGAGGGAGACATGACAGCACCGGTATACCCGGTACCAGCTAACAGAGCCCTGGCATCACAAAAAGGATGTTGCCAGCCACAGACACGAGTCTGGCCTCCTGCTGCTGACCGAAACTCCGGCAGGCCTGGACAATGGGTTTCCTGTCACAGGGGGGTGTTACTACCTCCCAGACCGGCCTCAGTGGATTAGTACTGGGTAGCAGCAGCACAACCTCTCCACCCCCCCCCCCCCCATCGCCTTGAAACTCTCACGGGTATGTTTAGTGCATTTTACAAATGAACTGATTGATTGATTGGTTGGGAGCACTCCAAGAGTGCTTTGACGTCTGCACTGGGGCCACATTTGGTGTCCCTGTGCATAGTCCAGTTCAAACCGGTTGCAAGGGCTACCAGCCCCTGCTCTGGCGCAAAATTGGATTAAGGAAATGGGTGTAGCCACCCCTCTTTCCTGACCCTCCCATAGGTGGGTCCCCTGAGTATGTCCAACCCCTTCCTTGGGTATAAGAAAGGAACTCCTGGCTACAGGACTTTAGATTACACCTGGGCGAAACTCTGATACAGAAATCCCAGAACTTCGACGATCTACACGACTAGATGAGTTACTCCCCTGCTTGGCAGGCACCAAAGACGCATCTGTCCGATCTGCATCTCCGAAGCTCCCGCCGGACGCCGAAGAGTTTGCAACACAGGATGTGGGTTTCCAGACTTCCCAGAGGCTGACCCGTGTCCCCAGCAAAGCTGAGACCCGTAGCCTTCGTGGGTACCGTGGAACCAGAACCCCTGGACACCATGCACATTTGCAAGTGCTTCAGTTTCTCGATGTCCTTTGAGGCTGTGCATTGGATTACTTGTAGCCCAGACCCCGAGCACCTTTTACACCGAAGATTGCTGGCCTACACTCCACGAGTGTTCCCTGAGCCCCCCCCCCCCCCCCCCCCCTTGTGTTTTCGCTCGAGGTACCTTCGCGATCCCTGGTCCGTTGACTGTTGGGTCCCTGTGAAGGCAACTCTTACTTTATTTGGGCTTCCCTGGTTGCTCCAGATGTGCCCTGACTCTCCATCGCTTGGGGAGTCCCCAGGACCTTGCTGGTCTGCACCGAAGCATGATTCCTCTTCCTGCGTGGGTTGCTGTTGGCAAGGCTTGTTGTGTCCAATCAGGGCACCGACGCTGCAGCACTCGTCAAAGTCCTAAAGGGTTTGTTCCTAGTCCCCTCCTAAGTGTCCTTAAATTTTAAAATTCCAACCGCGACTTTCCCCATAGAAGCTAATGGAGCTCGTGGCTGTGTTCTCACACTTCACACGTCCCCTGTGGGTCCCCTGTGTGGCACTACCTTGGGTGGTTCCTTGGGGTCTCAGTGATTCTACAGGCTCTAGGCGTTGTCTAGTCAAGTCGTGGTTCTTATGCCACTTTCCTAATATATGGTTTGGTTCGCCCCTAGGGCCTATCGTATATTGTGCTAATTTACTGTGATATTTGAAGTGTAACATATGTGATTTGACCTCTAGCCTCAGAAAGAGACTAGTAGGGTGTGTTTAGAAATAAATACATACATTTTATATATATAGCTGGTGTGGTCTCCTTTCATTTAACCACTCAAGAGATTATAGACTGGTAAAACAAGCTGCTTTACATTCCTTCAAGACTTAGCCTGAAGGCTGCTCTCCATAGCTACCACTAGGATAGCTTTCAAATAAGTTTGTCTTTAACCTATCATCAATAAGGGATTGTTTGGACTGGTGCAAGGTGCCCACTATAACTAGTGAACAGCATATATACCGGCCAACTTATCAATTGGTGTGCAGCGTTTGGGATTCAAGCTTGCCATTGTTTTACCAGATAATCTCAAGTGAGTGGCTAACGGAAAACCACTAAAGGTACCTGAGGTACATATAACTCAAGCTTAAATTACAGTAAGTTCTACTGAACTTAGAGTTGTGTGTCAAGGGCTTAGCACACCCTTTCTGCAACTCAAGAGAGTTTAGTAGGCCACACTAGAGTAGGTAAGTGCATACACCACTCCTCGCTAGTGATGTCTTCAAGGCCAGGAACCAGTGGGTCCCTGCCAGAAGCCAGTGGGCTTCTAGCCTCCAAGTATGACAAACTCCCATTCGTGGAATTGAGAGCATTGTGTAGTACTAGGAAGTTGAAGACAGGAAAAAGTGCAAACACCCAACGCCTCATAGAGGTACTGCTATTGGATCATCTCAGAAAGACCTCGGGGTCTGAAGGGGTAGGCAGAGTGGGTGGGGCAGCAGATGAGGAAAGGCCCAGGTGTGAAGATACCCATGACCTGACCACTGAAGCTGACCAGGAAGATGACAAAGGATCTTAACCTGGACAATGCAACTCCTCCAGAAGATGAGGAAGATGGCCCTCTCTTTACTCCACCTGGGAGAGTTGGGAGTGCGCCTAGAAGGTCCAGATCTCCTCAGGAGTCTAACCATTCTGACACCTCCACAGGGACCTCTGTTTACTCTCATGAGAGGAAAGAGAGACTGCTCAAGTATGAGGAATCTCAGCTTAGAATCAGAAGGGAGCAGATAGCCTTAGAAAGGGAGTCCCTAGAGCTTCAGAAAGCTAGAAGAAAATTGGGACTAGAGTCCCATGGTGGCAGCAACATCCCTAGTGGTAGGGAAAGGTCTCATGACCATAGAAACCTAAGCAAGATTGTCCCTCCCTACCAGAGTGGGGATGACATCCACAAATGGATTACTGCACTGGAAAGGGGTTGTAAAGTTCAGAGGGTGCCCCAGGAGCAGTGGGCAGCAATCTTGTGTCTCTCCTTTGCAGACAAAGGCAGAGATGAGCTCCTCACTGTAAGGGAAGAGGATGCTGATGATTACCAAATCTTGAAAAGTGCACTGATCGAAGGGTTTGGCCTAACCACTGAACAATATAGGTTATAGTTCAGAGATACCCAAAAGGCACAGAATCAAGACTGGGTGGACTTTGTAGATTGTGCTTCTAAAGCTCTGGGGGGCTGGTTGCTTGGCAGCAAGGTGTGTGATTTCAAAGGATTGTACAACTTAATTATGAGGGAGCAGATCCTTAATAATTGTCAAAATCAGCTTTTGCATCAGTACCTGGTGGACTCTGATCTGACCTCTCCCCAAGAATTGGGAAAGAAGGCAGACAATTGGGTCAGAGCCAGGGTGAGGCAGAAGGTTCAGAACCAAGGTGGTGACCCAAAGACGCAAGATTCTAAGAACTCTGTCAAGGGTGGGCAAAAGGGTAAAGACCAGAAGTCTTCTCAAGGTCCCCAAAAATCTGGATCTGGAGGGGGTGTCCCAATCTAACAAAGGTAAAGGCCAAAATAAACCATGGTGTAAAATCTGTAAACAGAAAACCCATTGAACTAGTGACTGTACAAAGTCCAAAGACTCAACTCCAGCCACCATTGCCCCTAAGACAACTGTTCCCCCTAGTGCAGGTACAATTGGTGGTACTCAGAATAAGGGTGTAGTAGGGTTAACCCTGGGTTCTGAGATGGACTCTGGCCTAGTCAGAGTTCCAACTCAGACTGTCCTTATCTGTGATGGAGGCATGGACATGTCCTCCTTTGTGAGTCCCAGTAACTTGGGCAAATACAGACAGCAGCCTTTGATAAATGGAAAAGAGGCTTTGGCATTCAGGGACAAAAGTAGCAAGTGTCACCATGGTGAAAAAAGATCTTGTGGCTCCTGAGCAGATTATACTTGGTAAAATGTAGCAAGTGACCATTGCTAGCAATTTCAGGACAGACCATTCCTTGGCAGTTGTCAATTTCTCCTGGGGAGGGGTAACTGGCCTCAAGAAAGTTGTGGAAAGTGCAGACCTCCCTGTTGAATGCTTGCTTGGCAATGATCTAGAAACTTCAACTTGGGCAGAAGTGGAGCTCAGGACACATGCAGAAATGCTAGGGATCCTTGCAAATGTCAAGCACTGAACAGGCCCTGGATCCTGGAAGAATGGACCAGGTGCCTCCTAAGAGGAGGAGCAGTAGGGTTAAGGCATTGCCTTTCCCCCTGACTCAGAATACAGATCAGCCTCCTGAGGGAGATGATCTTAGTACTGAAGAAGGAACTGTCCCAGAGGAGCTTGAGCCTGACCAGGTTGAGTTCTTGGGGACAGGGGGCCCTTCCAGGGCAGATCTGAGCCAGGAGCAGCAAAGCTACCCCTCTCTTGAAACCCCCAGAAAGCAAGCTGCTGATGAGGCTGCTGGGAATGCTAGTGAGTCCCATAAAGTCTATTGGGATGATGGACTCCTATATTCAGAGAGTAGAGACCCCAAGCCTGGTGCCACCAGGAGGTTGGTAATACCTCTGAAATTTATGGACTTCCTATTAACACTAGCCCATGATATTCCCCTAGCAGGACACCTGGGTCAAAAGAAGACTTGGGACAGAATTGTCCCTCACTTTCATTGGCTTCACATGTCTGAAGACACCAAGGAGTTTTGTCGCTCCTGTGTCACCTGCCAAGCCAGTGGGAAGGTAGGTGGAACCACAAAGGCCCCCCTGATGCCACTACCTGTGGTGGGGGTTCCCTTTGAGAGGGTAGGGAGTGACATAGTTGGTCCCATGGATCCTCAGACAGCATCTGGGCACAGATTCATCCTGGTGGTGGTGGACCATGCACTAGGTACCCAGAAGCAATTCCACTTAGAAATACCACAGCTCCTGTGTTGGCAAGGGCCCTCTTGGGAGTATTCTCAATCGTGGGTTTTCCTAAGGAGGTAGTATCAGACAGGGGTGCAAACTTCATGTCTAGTTACTTGACTGCAATCTGGAAGGAGTGTGGAGTGAATTACAAATTCATCCCACCCTATCACCCACAATGCAATGGTTTAGTTGAAAGGTTCAACAAAACCTTAAAGGGCATGATCAAAGGTCTCCCAGAAAAGCTTAGGCGCAGATGCGACGTCCTTTTGCCCTGCCTTTTATTTGCCTACAGGGAGGTGCCTCAAAAGGGGGTTGGTTACAGCCCTTTTGAACTTTTGTTTGGCCATCCTGTTAGAGGTCCTTTGTGTCTGGTGAAGAAGGGATGGGAGTTACCTCTCAAACCCCTTAAACAGGACATAGTGGACTATGTACTTGGTCTCCGGTCCAAGATGGCAGAGTATATGAAAAAGGCAACTAAAAACCTTGAGGCTGGCCAGGAATTGCAAAAGGCCTGGCATGACCAAAAGGCTGTGGTTGTTGGAGCCTGTGGCCCCAGCAGCCCTCCAAGATAAGTGGAGTGGCTCTAATACCATTGTTGAACAGAAGGGAGAGGTTACCTCCTTGGTAGACCTTTAAACTCCCTGGAGTCCCCATAGGGTACTCCATGTCAACACACTGAAACCATATGTTGACAGGGCAGACATGGGCTTCCTCATGGATACTGATGAGGGACAGGAGGAAAAGTGACCCACTCCCTGACCTGCTCTCTCAGAACCCTGATGATGGATCCGTTGATGGTGTAGCCTTGGCAGGCAGCCTCCTGTCCAGCAGCAAACTGACTGCAGAAAAGTTCTCGGCCCGGTCAGACATATGTTCGCTCTGACTCCAAGTCAGACCACCTGGTGCACTCATGAAGTGGACACTGGGGACAGTCTGCCTGTTAAAATAAGATTTGCAAGCAACCTGATCATGTCAGGGACTGTATCAGGACAGAAGTCCAAAAGATGTTGGATTTGGGAGTTATTGAACCCTCAGATAGCCCTTGGGCTAGTCCAGTGGTCCTTGTGCCTAAACCTCACACCAAAGATGGCAAGAGAAAAATGAGGTTTTGTGTGGACTACAGGGGTCTCAATGCAGTCACTAGGACTGATGCCCATCCCAAGGGTAGATGAGCTTATAGATACTTTGGCTTCAGCCAAGTTTCTGAGCACATTTGACTTGACAGTAGTGCAGCATATATAGATGATATTGTTGTCTTTAGCTCCACCTGGGAGGAACGCCTGGTCCACCTGAGGAATGTTTTGGAGGCCCTGCAAAAGCAGGCCTAACTATCAAGGCTACTAAGTGCCAGATAGGGCAGTCAGGTTGTGTACCTGGGCCGCCTTGTGGGTGGAGGCCAGGTTCAACCATTGCAGAGCAAAATCCGGACCATAATGGACTGGGTTGCTCCAACTACCCAGACTCAGGTCAGAGCTTTCTTGGGCCTCACAGAAGATTTGTAAAAGGTTATGGATCCATTGTGACTCCATTGAATGACCTTACTTCTAAGAAAATGCCCAAGAAAGTTCGGTGGACAGTTAGCTGTCAAAAGGCATTTGATGACCTGAAGCAGGTCATGTGCACTGCTCCCATTCTGCAAAGTCCTGATTACTCCAAAAAGTTAATTGTGCAAACAGATGCATCTGAGGTGGGGGTAGGGGCTGTACTGTCACAGTTAAATGATGAAGGTCAAGATCAGCTAGTAGCTTTTATTAGCAAAAGGCGGACCCCCAGAGAGAAACGTTGGTCAGCTATTGAGAGGGAGGCCTTTGCTGTGGTTCGGGCACTGAAGAAGTTGAGGCCATACTTGTTTGACACTCACTTCATTGTTCAGACAGACCATAAGCCCCTCTTATGGCTCAAACAGATGAAGGGTGAAAACCCCAAACTTTTAAGGTGGTCCATTTCCCTACAAGGCATGGACTATACAGTGGAACATAGACCTGGGAGTAACCATGCCAATGCAGATGGACTTTCCAGATATTTCCACTTAGAACATGAAGGCTCAACTCGTCAAGGTTAGTTTAATGTCCGTGAGTTTGGGAGGGCGGGTTGTGTAGGAGAGTAGGATCTGATACTTATGGTTACTCCCACTTTTTGCTGATGTTTCACTGTTTTTCGCCTTTAGTCTGGCTGGGGCCATGCTATTCAGGTCCCCAGCCTAGCTGCTTCCTCTCTAAATTGATTCCTAGTATCTTAGGTACACCACAGATTGGATTCTGGGGTGCCCTTATAAGTCCCTAGTATATGGTATACTATGTACCCAGGGCATAGGTACCCCAGAGGCCTACCAGGGGCTGCAGCATGTATTATGCCACCCCTGGGAAACCCTCCAAAATGACACCACAGGTCTGCTACTGCAGCCTGGGTAAGGTGGTGCATGCACCCCTTACTAAGATATAGGTTCACTATATCTCACCCTATCACAGCACCCTATCAGTCACCCCTATGACAGGCATTATCAATCCTGAAGGCAGGGTGCTTGGTTTTGGGTGAGAGGGTGCCCATTCATGAGCAGAGCCCCTCTGCAGCCTTCGGAATCTCTTCTCCGGGGTTGTCTGTGATGCAGCCTGACCATATACTCTTAAGTGCATTATAACCAAACGGTAAATGCTAACTTTGGGATGGCTGCACGGAAACATGTCGTGTTTGGTGTCAAACACCTTGGAATCTTACCCCCACACCAGTAACTGGCCTCCTGCTGCTGACTGAAACGCCGGCAGGCCTGGACAATAGGTTTTCTGTCACAGGGAGGTGTTACCACCTCCCAGACAGGCCTTAGTGGATTAGGGCTGGGTGGGAGCACTCCAAGAGTGCTTGAAGTATGCACTGGGGCACATTTGGTGTCCCTGTGCATAGTCTAGTTCAAACTGGTTGCAGGGGCTATCAGCCCCTGCTCTGGCGTTAAACTGGACAAAGGAGATGGGTGTAGCCACCCCTCTTTGCTGACCCTCCCATAGTTGGGTCCCCAGAGTATGTCCAACCCCTTCCTTGGGTATAAGAAAGGAACCCCTGGCTACAGGACTTTAGATTACACCTGGATGAAACTCTGATACAGAAATCCTGGAACGTTGACGATCTGCACGACTAGATGACTGAAGAATCTCCCTTGGTGTCAAGGAGTTAGTCCCCTGCTTGGCAGGCACCAAAGACGCATCTGTCCGGTCTGCATCTTCGAAGCTCCCGCCGGACGCCAGAGAATTTGCAACACAGGAGGTGAGTTTCCAGACTTCCTAGAGACTGACCCGAGTCCCCAGCAAAGCTGAGACCCGTAGCCCTCGTGGGTACAGTGGAACCGGAACCCCTGGACACCGTGCACATTTGCAAGTGCATCAGCTTCTCGACGTCCTTTGAGGCTGTGCATTGGGTTACTTGTAGCCCAGACCCCGAGCACCTTTTACACCGAAGATTGCTAGCCTACAATCCACAAGTGTTCCGTGAGCCCGCTTTTTGTGTTTTCGCTCGAGGTACCTTCGTGATCCCTGGTCTGTTGGGGAGTCCCCAGGACCTTGCTGGTCCGCACCGAAGCATCTTTCCTCTGTCTGCGTGGGTTGCTGTTGCCAAGGCTTGTTGTGTCCAATCCGGGCACCCACGCTGCAGCACTCGACATCCTTCGTGGGACAGCTCGAATCCAGCTCCTGGTCATCCTCGACACCTCCTGGTTCTCGTGGCTGAAGAGTCAAGCTTCCCCTCCTCGCACCTGACAACGGTGGGCATTCGACTATCGTGCCCCTGGTCACTGTCAAGTGACCCAGACTCTGTCCCCTCTGCTTTCAGGTTCGTCACATCTTCGATCCAGGCTTGGATCTCTTTGGACACTTCTCTTCATGGCATCAGCACTTTTCAGTCTCCTGCCATTGAAAACGACGACGCGACCCGACACCATTTGACACCTATGCACCCGGCTTCCCTGGGTCAGGTAACACAAGTATTCTGGTGCTCCCGTGGGTGTTGGCCCTAGAACCATCTAAGTCCAAAAGGGTTTGTTCCTAGTCCACTCCTAAGTGTCCTTAAACGTAAAAATTTTAACCGTGACTTTCCCCATAGAAGCTAACAGGAGCTCGCGGCTGTGTTCTTACACTGCACACGTCCCCGTGGGTCCCCTGTGTCACTACCTTGGGTGGTTCCTTAGAGTCCCAGCGATTCTACAGTCTCTAGGCCTTGTGTCTAGTCAAGTTGTGGTTCTTATACCACTTTCTTAGTATATGGTTTGGGCCGCCCACAGGGCCTAACGTGTATTTGTGCTACTTTACGGTCATATTTGAAGTGTAACTTATGTGCTTTTGCCTCTAGCCTCATAAAGAGACTAGAGGGGTGTGTTTAGAAATAAATACATACATTTTATATATATACCTGGTGTGGTCTCCTTTCATTTAGCCACTCAAGAGATTATAGACTGGTAAAACAAGCTGCTTTACATTCCTTAAAGACTTAGCCTGAAGGATGCTCTCCATAGCTACCAGTAGGATAGCTTTCAAATAAGGTTGTCTTTAACCTATCATCAGTAAGGGATTGTTTGGACTGGTGCAAGGTGCCCACTATAACTAGTGGACAGCATATACCAGGCCAACTTCTCACAGTAAGGAATCTATAGCTACAACGATACATCGTTACCGAAGGTAAGTAACTTGTTCATCTGAAAGAGACTGTTGTAGATTCCTTACCTTCGAAATTCCCGCAGGTGTCAGTCTGGATCCTGACATTTTTTCTTCAGCAATACTTCTGCGCATCGATTGACTCCACGTCCAGGCGTCGTGGTCGCCGGGATGACTTCGCGGTGCCTGCTTAAATGCCGCCCCTGCATGCTGACATTAGTTCTTTCTTTTTCCGCGCCAGCCTAGCGCAGATCCGGAGAGAGCTACCTCTTAGTCATGTTTTGGCTAGCTTTTTACGACTTTTTGTCGAAGTCTTTTTTAAGTCTTCGACTCCTGGTGCGTGAGGGATGTTACTACGTCAGACCAGCTTCAAGCCCTGCGGCGCCTGTCACAAGATGTCTGTGAAGGATCTGCACCTAGTGTGCTTTTTGTGTCTTGAGCGGTAAACGTCGTTTACCACGCATGCGACACAACGCATGCCTTTACAACGCGGTCATTACAACGACCGCTTTGTTACATTGCATGCCATTACAATGCAAGTCTCAACAACAACTTGCTGCTGGGATCAGAAGGTGTTGGATTTAAAATCCAACACCTTCCTTACCGTTGCACAGACTGGAGTTGGAATAGTGAATTATCCAATTCCGAAATCCACCTCCCCCTCCCCCCCCACCAACAAGTTGTTGTTCCGACTTGCATTGTAATGGCATGCGATGTAAGAACCCGGTTGTTGTAATGACCACGTTGTAATGGAATGCACTGAAAAAGCATGCAATGTCACGTGGCATATTTGCCTGGAGCGCTACCATGACCTGAAGTCGTGTTCTGACTGCCAGGCCATGAACAGAAAGTTGTTGGATGCCCGGTGAATGGCTCGCACTCCAAGTCTTTGAGGTCCATGGGTATGTCCAAGCACAAGAAGACGACGAAGAAGCACAAGCACTCTGCACCTTCTCCCTGTCGGTTGGCTGACGCTATGCGGGGCTCGGAGCATCTTCGCTCGAAGACTCCTTCTCGGTGCCTCCTTCAGGGACGACTCCGCGCCTCCCACCCTTTCCAGGAGCCTGAGCGTCCCCTGCCCAACTTCGACAATTTTATGAGGCCCTACACCTTGTCTTTGGGCAGCCCAACTCCGCTGCTGCACCTTTCGGCCCCACGGAGCGAGTTGGTGGTCCTGGACCCTTGATGCCTGTGGCTCCAGCTCGGTGCCGGAGGGGCCCCGCGGATTCAGGCCTGGATCCAGATTGATGCCGGTCGATCTTACTCGACCTTCCCCAAAACTGGCTGTGTTCCCTGCCGACGCCATCCCCATCCTCATCTCCGAGTTGGACACGGAGCCGGACTGACATCAGCCATCGTCTGAACCGACGCTGGAGGGTACTTTTGATCCCCTGTTCATCCCTGGTGTTCCCTATCGACCAGAGGGGGGTGGTGAGGACTGGGAGGGTTCGCTGGAACCTTTAACTGACCAGCTGGAAGAACCGGACTGGCAAGAGGACATGACTGATTCCAGTGGTCTGGACACTTCCAGGCACTGGTTTGCTTTCTCCCCCTATTGTGGCTATGGAGGAGGGAGTGTGTTATGCTGTGGTGGTGAGAAGGGCAACCGAGGTCCTTAGCCTTGAGCTTTTTGGTGGCTGTCAGCACTAACCTCCTTACAGAGGTGCTTCAGCCTGCTGCTTCGTCCTCTGAACCCCTAATGCTCTTCAGTGAAGACCTTACTGTTTGCCTCCTGGGGACTTGGTCCAAGCCCAGCACGGGGGCTCCTGTGGAGAGGACAATTGCCCGCTGCCATCGCCTGGCCCCGGGCGACCGAATGTTCTTAACCCAGCACTTTTCCTCTGAGAGCTTGGTGGTTCAAACCTCTTCTTTCAAGGGCATGTTCCCTTCTGCTTCCCCAAATAGAGAATCCAAGAAGCTGGGCCATCTTGAGAAGTGAATGCTCTCTTCTCCAGCTTGGCACTGCAGTTGGTAAATACCAAGTGTCTCTTGGGCCGTTATACCATCTGGGATACGGTCGCGCGGGTGCTGTCTGTGCCTGGAGGAGGCCTCGGCCGTTCTCTACCAGGCAGTTGCGGATGGGAGTGAGACAGCCAAATTCGCCATTCGATGTGGACTGGATACCACCGACTCACTGGGCAGAACAATTGTCAGTAACCCTTCGATGCTACGCCTGGTTGAGGACATATGTCTTTTCGGGATATGTCTAGTCAACTTTGATGGACATGATTTTTGCTGGCTGTTGTATTTTTGGCGACAAAGCAGATTCAGCGCTTTAAAGATTCTTCAAGGCATGGCAAGATCTTTGGGCCTCACTGTGCCTTCCGGTCCACTCTAGTCTAGTTTTTCTTCCCTTTCGTGTCTACAGAAAGGTCGCCCAACCATGTTGGTCCAGTCTAGCAACTGGTTCAAGCAAGCTGCCCAGCCTCTGCGTGGACACAGACGTGGGACCTAGCGTCATCACAGGTCTGGGAGCTAGTGTGCGGGCCAGTCCACCAACTTCCTCCCACCCTCACGCCACTGCCTCCAAACATTCCTAGTCCAGCGTTCCAGGTTCATCTTCAGCTAGTCCCTTTTGAGACTACCCCTCCCTCCATGCCACCATCTTATGATCGCATGTCAGGATCATTTGGCACTCCCCCGCCAGGAAGTCTCCGCTCTTTTGGCCAAGGGAGCTATAGAGAGGGTCCTTGCGCCAGAAGTAGGTCATGGTTGCTATTCCCGCTACTTTCTGGTGCCCAAGAAGGACAAAGGCCTGCGTCCTATTCTAGACCTACGGGCCCTCAACTGCTTCCTCTAGAAGGAGAAATTCAAGATGCTCTCATTAGCTCAAGTCCTGTCTGCTCTCAACCCTGATGACTGGATGGTGGTGTTGGACTTGCAGGCCACTTATTTCCACATTCCCGTCCTGCCGGTCCACAGACGCTATCTATAGTTCACGGTGGGCCATGAGCACTTTCAGTTCACCGTGCTTCTCCGGTTTTCGCAAAGATGATGGTGGTGGTCGCAGCTCATCTGCACATATCAGGGGTTCCAGTGTTCCCCTATCTCGACGACTGGTTGTTGAAGCCAGACTACGGTGGACCTCTTGCATTCTCTGGGGTTCACTATAAACGTGCAGAAGTCGCACCTGACCCAGTCTTAGATGCTCCCTTTCATCGGAGCTGTTCTGGACACTTTGCAAGTCTGGGATATTCGGGCGATGATACCGATGTTTCAGCCTCTATCCCAGATTTTGGTGAGAATGACTCTGAGACTGCTGGACATCATGGCCTCCTGCATCCTACTGGTGGATCATGCCAGATGGCATATGCGGGTTCTGCAGTGGGACCTGAAGTTCCAGTGAGTGCAGCATCAGGGGACACTTTCCGACTATGTGCAGATCTCAGAGGGGACTGCGACACCGCTGCAGTGGTGGTTAACAAACCAAGATTGGGTCAGAGGCAGATCCCTCTCCCTTCCCCAACCAGATCTAACGGTAGTGACGGATGCTCCACTCCTGGGATGGGGCAGCCATCTCGGAGAGGCGGAGATCAGAGGTGTCTGGTCTCCGGCGGAATCTGGGCTCCCTATCAACCCGCTGGAGCTCCGGGCGATCAGACTGGCACTGTAGGCATTTCTACTCTCTCTCAAAGGGAAAGTGGTGCAGGTGTTCACAAACACCACCACCATGTGGTACTGCAACAAACAGGGCGGGTTGGGGTTGTGGACCCTTTGTCAGGAGGCTCTCCGCTTCTGGACATGGCTGGAACATCAGGGCATAACCCTGGTGGTTCATCACCTGGTGGGTTCTCTGAATGCCAGGGTGGATGAACTCGGCCATCCGTGCTTGGTTGAGCACAAATGGCATCTTCACTCTAAAGTGTTGCAAGGTCTTTTTCAGTGGTGGGCTGAGCCTTGGTTAGATCTGTTCGCCACCAAAGAGAACGCTCAATGTCAGCAGTATTGTGCGTTGTAGTTTCCAAGGCGGCACTCGCTCGGCGACGCTTTTCATCACGAGTGGAACTACGGCCTCCTGTACGCCTTTCTGCATCTACCACCTCTGTGCCAAGTGCTCAAGAAGATCAAGTGCGATCAGGCCCAAGTTATTCTTGTGGTTCCGAACTTGGCACGAAGAGTCTGGTACTCCGAGCTTCTGAGCATGGCCATCGATCCTCCGATCAGACAAGTTTGTGGCATGGTGCACAGCAAATCCTGTGGATCCCCTTTCTTACCCTCTTTTCGAGGTCCTTTTGTATATACTTTCTTTGGCCCAGCAGGGCTCTGCTCGGAGTACTCTCAAAGGTTATCTTGCAGCTATCTCTGCTTTTCTTCGTGTGCCTGATCAGTCATCTTTGTTCAAATTCCCTATTGTTAACAGATTCTTTAAGGGCATTACTCATCTGTTTCCTCCAACTCCCTACATAATGCCCCAGTGAGACTTGAATCTTGTTCTCACATTTATTATGTATGCTCGCTTCGAGCCTCTTCATAACTGTACTCTCAGGCTCCTCACTCTCAAGGCTGCCTTCCTTGTTGCCATTACCTCTGCTCGCAGGGTGAGTGAACTTCAGGCTCTATCTTCAAAGCCCCTTTCTTCTCTCGGCCTATGGACAAAGTGGTGCTTAGAACGAGGTCTTTGTTCCTTCCTAAAGTGGTTACACCATTTCATGTAGGACAATACATCCCCCTGCCCACCTTTTTCCCACCTCCGCACCGTTCCAAGGAGTCAGAGAGACTCCACCATCTGGACCCTACACGTGCGTTGTCATTCTACCTTGACCGCATCAAAGACTTTCAGGTGGATGATCAACTCTTTGTTGACTATGTGGGTGCCAAGAAAGGGCAGACTGTTCAAAAGCGTTCCATCTCTCGATGGGTTGTCCTTTACATTAAGATCTGCTACGCTTTAGCGAAGAAGGGTCCTCCATTGGGTTGTCTGCTCACTCCACTAGGGCTACGGCCGCATCCACTGCATTGGCACGCGGAATCCCACTCCTTGATATCTGCCAGGCGGCAACGTGGGCGTCCCTGCACACATTTACCAGACACTATTGCCTGGACAGTCCAGTCCAGAGGGATGGCTATTTTGCCCATTCGGTCCTCCAGGACATTCTCGTGTAAACTTGGTTTGCAGGCCCTCCCTCGGGGAATGGCATTGTTGGGGTATCAAGTCTAAGGTAAGGAATCTACAACTAACAGTCTCTTTCAGATGAACAAGTTACTTACCTTCGGTAACGATGTAAATGTAAGAGGCATATGTTAGTTGTAGATTCCTTACTGCCCCACTCATCCTCCCCGTTAACTGATTTCTAGGGATATGGACTCCCTTACAAGGCCCTAGTTGTGGTACACCAGTGGTCAGTGTCTTTCATGCCACTGCACTTCTGGCATGGAAAGTCGTTTCAGAACTGACGTCAGCGCACAGGGACGGCATCTAAGTAGGCACTGCGACATCATCCCAGCGACCACGACACTGACGACATACAGGTAGTTGACCAACGCCATCTACCGACACGCAGGGGTATTCCTGAAGAAAAAAATATCTGGATCCAGACCGACTCCTGGCGGAAATTCTAAGGTAAGGAATCTACAACTAACATATGTCTCACAGATACATCATTACCGAAGGTAAGTAACTTATTCATTAAGAACAAGGTTGTGTACCGAATTTTGGATACTGGTTAGCTTTATACCATCATACCTAAGAAGCTGCTATTAAAACCATCAGTTCGCTTGTTGCCGAAGAATATCAACCCTGGTGGGGGTAACAAGGTGAGCAAATCAACATCATTGGGTACATGAATACTGACATAATGTTCAAAGACAGGCAAGGTGTAGGGACCTCCCATTCTAGGGTGGTACCACAAATATGATCTTCATATTCTAATTAAGGCTTCGAGTTTTATGGTATTTTTTACATTTGTCTGTATTTATCCATATTTATTTGTTGGACATCTCATTGGTATTTAGCCATATTTATTTTGGAGTTACAAAATGGTATATTTCACATTTATCTAACTCTTAGACGTGCATTCGTTCATGGATGCCTGTCATGTTTTTGCAAATGAAGCTGCCACATATAACAAAATAATACACTCACAGGTAGATATTAGTGTTATACAAATAGTTTTGCAAAGTCGTCCTGTGCCCTGGGCATCCTCATTTATGTTTTTTTGCTGGCTGGTACTGTTGGTAACTGACTCTGACTGTCCCTGGACTCTGCCTCACCAGGCCCAGGGCCAGTGGTATGCTGAAACACAAGACTGTTGCTTTAGCTTCGCTCTCCTTAACGGCGACTGAGCGTCATTTTTTAGTCATTGAAAGAGAAGCTCTGGTAGCAGCATGGAGCTTTGAGTATTTTTGGACGTATGTATTGTAGTGTAGTTCCTATTTCCCTTATAGGCTCTGCTCATTGGAATAATATACACTATAGTTGTAGCATAGGACTGAGGTCAGTATGCCTCTATCGAGTACATTAAACTTAATTACTTTGTGTGCCAGCTAACTCAGAGGCCACTAGAAACTCCTTGAATAAACAAGAAGGGAGTAGTTTCTGGGAACCACATAAACATGACAACTTTGTTTCCCTTAGACTCTGAACATGTCTCAGAATCGTAGAAACAACAGATAAGTTTCACGCAGTCAATCGTGCATGCTTAGTTTCTTCAGAGTTATACAGAAATAGATAGACAGGCGTTTCAATAAAAGGATTTATTGAACAGCCTTGTTTCTCATATAAGAGGTATGAGCTGTTACAATCGCAAGACAGTGTGCGAGATATATGTGCAGCGTGAGCAGTAAGAAGAAATAATACAGCAAAAGCATTGTCTTCTAGCTATGAAATATATTCATATACATATATGACATAGGCTAAAAAGTGGATACTCGTTTGATGCTCCTAAATAGTTCTACCTCAGTGTACCTAACCTAAGTGTAGTACAAGGTAAGAAGTAGGTGCTGTATTCTATAGTATGGTATGCTATAGTTTTGCATATGCCAAGAGTCCCTCTAGGTTCTAGTCAGCTCCATACCTTAGAATGAGAGAGGTGGGAATCTCTTTCCAGGTCTCAAACTCTAACACCCCGCAAAGGGAGTCAGAACATTGGAAGCTGGATTCTCTTTGAGCAGGGATAACAGCGTCTGGTCAATGTGTCAGGCGGGGACTCTAATTCTTCCGAACTTGCTGTGGCGAGCCGTATCGAGCTATGCAGCCGAGCCGTAGTTTGCCATGGTAAGGGAAGGTATATTTATACCTGGAAGGTGCTTAGGAATGTTAGCATTGACGTAAAGTCGGGCAGAGGAAGAAGTCATGAATGAACCCCTAAGGAATAGTAGTTCATGCATGATAGATGAGTTCTTGGAGAAATCAATAATCCTAGCTAGGGAAAGTCCCAAAGACTTGAGGGTCTGGTTTCCAAGAACTCGTTGTGTTAGCATGTTGCGTCTGTGAGATCTCAACGAATGCCGGCATCCGGATTGGTAGCCTCTGGGGACAACACAGAGCATGGACCGTTGTCGTGTCCAGCAGAGTATCGATATCCGTTGGCATGACTAATGGGAGTGTTAGCCAGATGTCTAGCACGCATTCTTCATCTTAAAGCGGGCTGCGCAGAACAGGTAAGATGCAATCTTGCCAGATTGGTCTGAATGACAGAAATCATGTGGTACTTCATTCTCGTAGATGAGGTAAGCCCAAAAGTTGTACTATGCGCCCACAACACTTCTTTTCCAGGAGAGCTTTCTCCAAGGTGCTGGGAGTGACGCTGGTGGATTGCCTTGCTATAGCGTAGTAGTAGGAATATAAACAGGATTCCTGCAACGAGTGCTAGAATTAGCGGCAGACCACCAAACACCGAGTGCACGAAGTTCGGAATGATTCCGAGGACTGCTTGAAAAGGTGTTAACATTCCGACATAGAAGGGGAGCCCAGATAGCCCTCCTGCAGGAAACACACCTAACACAGAATGAAGGGCAAGCACTACACAAAAGATGGAGGGGGCAGCTCTACTACACCACCTACTCTGCCTACGCGAGAGGGGCGTTAATATGGACACAAGCAGGAGTGCTGTTCCAGATGATATCCTCAGTGGTGGACCCGGAGGGAGCGCTATGTAGCAATAAAGGGGAGACTAGAGGGCCGAGCGATCAGCTTAGTTAGCGTCTACGCCCCAAATGTGGATCAACCTACCTTCTTTACGACACTGAACCACAGACTAGCGCAATACCTTGCGGCTGCGGTCCTAACCGGGGGCGACTTTAATAGCGTGGACAATGTGCTGCTAGACAGATCCCATCCCCCATTGCTAAACTCCCAGGCGGCGCGTGCTTCTCAAGCATTCACGGGGTAGGAAAGAACCACAGGAGTATAACCCATAAACCAAGCTGAGATCTGGGTAGGTACAATATAAATACAACAATATCTCAGCCGGATTCATTAAGACTAAAAAAGGAGCAAGTTGCAGGGACGAGGCCCTGATCAGCTGTTCCAGGGATCGGGAGGATACCTTGAAATGAAGTAGTAATTTCGATCTCCGAATAAATCCAACAATTGTGAATCACCGGGTCGCCACGAGCGTGTGCGAGATACAGCCGGTGCCCACCAGCCAAAACGCCTCAGGCGCACCTCGAACTTTGTCATTTTCAATATTTTGGAGAACCAATCTATTTATCTGAAACAATTACTGTGTCCTGTATATATTGTACATTACGGTTTCCTTGCGCTGTAGTGGGTTTTTTCACGTTGTCACTTGCGCCGTCACTTCCTGTCACAAGCACGATGTGCACTTCTCTTTTGGGTTGCCTTCGCATTCATGCCTAACAGTGCTGTTACAACTGTTGTGTATGTTTTTTGGTCTTCTAAAAATACATGATGCCCAAGAGCACATTTAACAAATATGTTGAAGTCTTTTGCCGTTTGTTCCTTTATTGTAATGTCTTGTACATACAAATATAATTAGTCTTAATGAATCCGGCTGAGATATTGTTGTATTTATACTGTCCCAAGCATTCACAGCATGGAGACAGAGCTGGGGACTGATAGACTCATGGCGCACCCTGAACCCACAAGGGAGGGATTACTCCTACTTCTCAGCGGTCCATGAAGTACACGCACGCCTAGACGCCCTCCTCTGCTCGGCAGATGTCCAACGCTATGTCACAAGCGCGGAGTACCTTGCGCGCACCATCTCGGACCACAACCCACTACTCATTTCACTGCAATGGGCACACCCGCCAGCAGCAAATCCCCACTTGGAGGCTCCGTCCAGACACCCTGGAAGACCAGGTCTTCGGAGATGGGATCAGAGGCGAAATAACGCACTACTTTCAAAAATAACGCGGGCACGGCTGGGTCACAGAATGTAGAGTGGGACGCGTTCAAGGTGGTCTTGAGGGGCCAATGTATAACACGGGCCACGGGGTTAGGCGCCTCCATACACGTGAAGTAGAGGAGGCAAAGTCGGCACTGAGAGACATAGAACGCAAGAGGCCGGGACATCCAGAACTGCACACGGCGCTCTTAGACGCTAAAGAGGAAGTGGCAAAGCAAACAGAGAGGCTTTGAAGCTTCGATTATAAGAAGTATTTAGAGCGCACGCATGCTGAAAGGGACAGGTCAGGCTCACTCCTGGCGTGGCTGACGAACCCCACAACTAGGGGCAGTCCGCTAGTGGAGATAGAAGACGAAGGGGGGACCAGACACTATGCGCCAGACAGGATTAATGAAATCTTTGCTCGATACTATGCCAACCTCTACACGAAGATGCGCATATGCGAACCGGTAGACATTAGGGAATATCTGGCTGACCTGCCTGTAGGAAGGTGAAATCTGACTATATGGTTGCCCCCACTTTTTTCCTGGTGTTTGAATGGTTTTTGACTAGTCTGGCTGGGATCCTGCTATCCAGGACCCCAGCCTATCTGCTTACTCCCGTAAATGATTGGTGTGCATATTAGATGCGCTAGTGATTGGATACTGTGGTGCCTTATGAGCCCCTAGTATATGGTACCTTAGGTACCTAGGGCATTGGTACTTCACAGGCCTACCAGGGGCTGCAGCATATATTATGCCACCCCTGGGAAGCATTCACAATCTGACACCACAGGCCTGCTACTGCAGCCTGTGTGAGGTAGTGTTAGCACTCCTCACTGAGGTATAGGTTCCTATATCTCACCATACACACACATATAAACCTATCAGTCACCCCTATGGTAGGCCCTATCAATCCCAATGGCAGGGTGCTTGGTTTACTATGTGAGGGGGTGCTTCTGCCTGAGCAGGACCCCTCTGCAGCTGGCAGAGTCTATTCTCTGCTGCTGTTTGTGGATGCGGTTAAACCATATACTCTTAAGTGCATTATAACCTCGCGGTAAATGCTAACTCTGGAATGACTGCATCAAAACATGTCGTGTTTGGTGTCAAACAACTTGGAATCCTACCCCCACACCAGTAACTGATGTGGGAGTAGGATCCCACCCTTCTAGAGGGGACGACATGTACCCACTGTACTACACGGTAGAAATCTTTCAGAGCCCTGGCATCACAAAATGGATGCCACCAGCACAAACACCGGGCTGCCCTCCTGCTGCTGACCGAAACTCGCAGTGGAGGGAGCCCAACAAAGGGTTTCCTGTCACAGGGAGGTGTCACCACCTCCC
Source organism: Triturus cristatus (assembly GCF_964204655.1). Taxonomy (NCBI): domain Eukaryota; kingdom Metazoa; phylum Chordata; class Amphibia; order Caudata; family Salamandridae; genus Triturus; species Triturus cristatus. The sequence continues at coordinate 244,695,478 of NC_140595.1, forward strand.
AGACAGGATTTAGTGTATTGAAGCTGGGTGGGTGCACTCTTAGAGTGCTTTGAAGTCCTGCACTGGGGGAGCAGTAGGCTCCTCTGTGCATATGCCAGCTCCAACCGGTTCAGGGGCTACCTGCCCCTGCTCTGGCGCGAAACTGGACAAAGGGAAGTGGGTGTAACCACCCACTACCCTGACCCTCCTAGAGGAGTGGTCATAGAGCTAGTCCCTCCCATCTTTTCACTATAAGATACCACACATTGCCAATGCAATTTAGATTACACCTGGACGACGCTCTACTAAGAAGAATCCTGGCCCTTCGACGTTCCACTATCTCTGGAAGACTGAAGAATCTCCTTTGGAGTCAAGGAGTGACTCCCCTGCTTGGCAGGCACCAAAACTCTCTACAACGGTTGCAAACTTTACCGCTCCCGCCGGAGCCCGAAGTCCCTGCGTCCCCTGAAGCGGATTTCCTGACCTCTCGACGGCCATTTTGAGTCCCCAGCGAAGCTGTGGCATCTGGACCCCACGAGTGACAAGGAACAGCAATACCGGGGAACCGTGCACTGATTTCGAGTGCAAGCCCTAAACTACTTCCAACGAAGTTGTGCTTTGGACCACTTGTTGTCCAAGTCCCTAGCAGGTCTAGTACCGAATTTCAGCAGCCTACCCCGTCCCGAGTGACCGTGGGCTGTTGTTAAACTTTTCCTGCAAAGGCGTCTTCGCGGTTCCTTGCCCGTTGGCTAGTAATTCACCTGAAGACTTCCACATCGATTCCAAGGGCTCGCCTGGTTGCTCTGGGCCTGCCCTCACTTACCCTCGCTGGGTAAGTCCATCAGACCTTGCTGGTCTGCACCATTGCCAATCTTCACTCCACACGAGACTTGCGGCTGCCAAGGCTTGTTGGCTCCAATCCGGGTGCCGACACCATCGACAGCTGCAGACGTCGTGGGACCTCCCGAATCCAGCTGCTGGTCATCGTCGAGCCTTCCTGGACCTCGTGAGCGAAGAGACAAAACACCATCACCGACCTGAAGAGACGCGACAGCTGTGGTCATCCATCTTGCTGGCCACCGGTCACTGGCAAGTGAGTCTGAACTCTGTCCCCTCAATTTCTAGGTCTTCTGCAACTCCAATCCATCGTCAGATTCGAACGGACACTTCTCCAGTCGTCACAAGCAGCAAGTATCCAGTGATCTTCATTGGAAACAGCATCGCGACCCGACACCAAAGGACACCTATGCACCCGGCTTCCCTGGGTGAGGTAACTCGTGCACTCCGGTGCCCAAGTGTGTGTTGGCTCTCGAAATACTTACCCTGTAAGTTGCTTGCCTGTTGACTTTTGCGAAGTGCCCTAGAACTGTAAAATACAAACCGCGACATTTGCCATTGAAACGCATTGAAAACCCGCGTGTGTGTTTAGACACTGCACGCGTCTCCTGTGGGCTGATTACTTACCTGCTAACACTGCAGAAGTGAAGCCCCAGCGATTCCCAAGGCCCTAGGCCTCTTCATTTTGCAAGTCGAGTTTGTTAACCCACTATTTTAGTATATGGCCTGGTACGCCCCTAGGGCTACAGCCATATTTGTGCTTAATCTATTGAGAACTGTTGATCTTTTGAATGTTTACCTGCCTCTAATCTCATAAAGAGATTAGTAGAGTATATTTAGAAATAAATACATATATATTTGATATATATACCTGTGTGGTTTCTTTTCATTTGGTAATTCAGGAGATTATAAGGTAAAACAAGCTGCTTTACATTCCTCAGAGACTTAGCCTGAAGGCTGCTCTCCACAGCTACCACTAGGATAGCTTTCTTTAAAAGGTTGTCTTTAAACCTATCTACCAAGAGTCGAATTGGACTGGTGCAAGGTGGCCACTAGAACTAGTGGACATCATATACCAGGCCAACTTCTCACAATCGCTACCACTGACTACATTAGTGCCCTCCTGAGCCTGTCGGCCACCTTCGAGACCATCTCCCATTACATCTTGATCAACAGACTCCACCACATCGGAAACCAGGGAGATGCCCTCAAATGGATTGCCTCATACCTCCCCAGAAGAACCCAGAGAAACCCTTCTTCCACTGTTAACCTTGGAATCCCTGATTATCATCTGCGGTGTCCTCTAAGGATCGTCTTTCAACCCCACCCTCTTCAAAACGTACAAAACCCCCCATGAACACCATAAGATCGCATGGACTCAACATCTCCTATGCTGATGACACCCACCTCATCCTCTCGCTGTTAAAGACCCCTCCACGACTAGAACCAACTTTCACAGATGTATGTTGAAGTTCACTGACTGAATGAAGGACAACTGTCTGAAGTTCAACTAGGACAAGACGGAAGTCCTCATCTTTGAGAACTACACCTCGCCATGTAACGACGCATGTTGGCCTGCTGAAATCAGCCCATCCCCTGCCCAACAGACCACAGCCGCAACCTCAAATTTATTTTGGACAGCGACCTATCTATGAAAAGACGGGTTAACACAGTCTCATCCGCCTGCTTCCACACACTGCGCATGCTCTGCAAGATCTTCAGGTGGCTCCCAGTCAACACCAGAAGGGCCGTCACACAGGCCCTCGCCACCAGCAGGCTGAATTATAGGAGCACACACTATGTAGGAATCGCCACACACCTCCTGAAGAGACTGCGGACAATACAAAACACAACAGGAAGACTAATCCTTGACCTCCCCAGACGGACCCACATCACACTGCACCTCAAGAAGCTACATTGGCTTCCGATCCAGGGGTGCCAGTTCAAGATGTTAACCCACACATGCATTTCCTTTGTGTAATCGCCTAACACAAAAAATGTCTTAAAGGTTCTTGAAGAAGTATTCTTTCTAGAGGCATCTCCTAAGGAGATTGTGGCATATAATGGCAAACAATTGCTTCTCATGAAATGAATGAATTCTTTAGCATGATATCAAGCATCTTCATGTCGCTCTTTACAGTCCTGAAGCCAATGGCCTGGTGAAAAGGGCAAACTGTTTTCTACAAGAAGGAGTACAGAGACCCCTTTCAGTGGGTCTGGAGGTTAGTAGCTTTCTTAAACAAAAGACCGTGGATTATTGAACTACTAAAGCGACAACAGGAATTTCTCCATTTAAATTGTTGAGAGGGAGGAAGCTAGAATCAAACTGGTTCCTGTTTAGTTGCATGATAGAGGTTCTATAACCAGAGTGAGTGAAGATTGTCTGAGCGAGTTACACAGAAACAAACTTTACAGAAAGTTTATGTTGATTTTTGGGAAAAATGTGAGATGTTGATATCACTGTTGGGGATTGGGATGTGTTTAAAAAATCTTTTACAGTTATAAAGGGTAAGTTGAGATACTAATTACCTGTTAAGGTCATCCAAACCAGCAGATCTTCTTGTCTTCATAATAAAGGGTGGTGAAACAGGGTAGTGTGGTTTCAATTTCTCAGAAACATGCAAAAATCTTTTTCTACACCTTTTCCAATTTCGATATTGACTATGGACTTTGGGGATAATGGTGTTTTGCATAAAAATACGTGACAGTTCTCCTACTTGGAATTCTTCTTCTGTTGGTGTTGCCTCAGCAGAAGAGATTTTGCAAGATTGTGAATCCAGCCTACATTTTCCAAACCATTGGAAGATTTAGTAACAATATTCTGAGACATTCTTCAAGTCCAGTCGAAATTGTCAGTCAAGTTGTTGGATTATGATTTCTCATAAAGTATTTATTTTGTATTTTTATTCGAAGGAAACGGGGTAAACCTGATTAAAAAAAAACTGTTTTATCTCACAAGTGCAAATGCAGCCTGTATGTTGGACTTTAATTTTTCCTCCTATTTTACAAAATAAAACTATATTCCACATAGATACTTCAAAACAATGCAGTCTGATGGTTGACCCTGTGAGAGTAAATCCCCTTTTCTTCATACCGAACGAATGAAACGGGCTGCCCAATCCAAAATGACTGAATCTGTGTCTGACGCAGACGCACGTCCACAATGCACAGAAAATCCCACTAGAAGTGCCAATGATGCGCACATGCCATTTTACTTCCCGCGAGTCTTGGAACTGCTTTTTTTGTGCATGTGACTCACTGCGTTGACACCAGATACCCCTCTTGGTCACAAGCTGTGCTTGCAAAATGGCTTAGCAAGAGGTAAGCCACTCGCTATGGGATGACCATTGGAGACAGTGGATGTGCCAAAGGCACATTTCCTCACAAAAACGACTCACTGCCTTTACTCCTGTTGCCGTCACACTCCTTAGCATGTACCTCTGTGAGACCGTGAATGATCTGACAATATTTCCTCTTTTTAAGGGTTGGTGACTCTAAATACACGAACCGTTTGAAAAATCTCACTTCAAGCAGTATGTAGGATGTAATAAAGATGGAACAATGAAAGACATCTTCATCCAGTATATGTTTGCAAAAAATACCTCTTTATTCTTCATATCCTCAGAGCCACGACCTAGCCTTCTAACCACTCCTAGAGTTCACCCGCAACTTCTCAAAAGCAGTCAGTCTAGAACGTTCCCAAACAATATAAGAACACAGATGGATAAAAACTGCATGACCCAAAGGAAACAAATAGCAAATCATAACCATTAGTTTTATAGCATTAATTATGCATTAAAACAATGCATTGCTATATTTTTTTTTTTTTTTTTTTTGAAACCGTTTATTACAGGTCTTAAAAGTATACAAGTATGGGCCCACAACCTTCCGGCCGGCCGCTAGCAATGGTAGGAACATACGACATACATTTATGGAACACGTGGTATTACAGGAGGAGCATTTCTCAGTAGGTAACAATGTCAAAAGCCACATCATCCAGGCCCCATTATGCGGTTTCATTTTAAGTTAAGAACAACAAAAATTAAAACCACACCCACAAGGCAACCCACAATCAAAAATAGCAGCATGTGCTCCCTAAGAGGGGGGATCCCAACTATACACAGAAGTGTGAGGAGGGGGAAGAGAACAAAGCGAGGACTGGGGGAACCCAATGCCCGGCAGCGGGGGAATGAGTCGGCTAAGGGGATGGGGCTGGCGAGGCATCAGGCAGCAGCGGTGGTGCACAGATACCCCCTCGGTAGGCGTTCCAGGGGCCCCATACTTTCACCCATGTTCCAGGCTTACCCCTCGCCACATACACCACCTTTTCGCGAAACATGCACCAGTCCATGTGTTCTTTCCAGGCCGAGACCGTCGGGGGCCTCTGGGATCCCCACAGTTGCGCAATATCACGCTTGGCTATCATATATCCCAGAGTCACCCACCACGTCTGCGGCGCCGAGTAATCAGTCGGTTCCCACACATTCAACAGGCATCTCCTCGCTTCAGGCAACAGCGCCACATGCGTAACCAGTCGCAGCACCTCATGTACACCACACCAGAACCCCTCTACCTCCGGGCACTCCCACAAAATATGCATAAAGGTCCCCAAAGCACCACACCCACGCTTACACAACCCATCTCCAGCATAGCCCATACGCAGAAGCTTTGGCCCCGTCATGTAGACCCGGTGGAGTATCTTGAGCTGGACGAAGCGAAGGCGAGCCGGTATGGCCACCTCCTTCGGGGAGGCCACCGCGGAGGTACAGTCCTCGTCGTCCAACTCCAGCCCGTCGGCAACCCAAGCCGTACGAAGGGCAGTCAACAGACCCGAGCGGTCGTTTATGAGCTTTTTGTATATAAGTGAGATCGTGCTGTCCGGGATGTGCCCATCCAGCATTCTATCCTCCAGGGGGGAATATTCCGGGATGGAGGCAACGTCCGAGAAGACGGAGCCCAGCGCATGACGGACCTGCAAATACCGAAAGTATTCACTGCCCTGCAACTGAAATTCCGTCTGCAGCATATCGAACGTTTTAAATCCTCCCCTCGTCCAAAGATCCCCCACTTTACTGATACCTATTATGTCCCACTTCTCGAAGCCCTTAGAGGTCCACAAGGAACCTAACCGCTCAGACGCGTATAGTGGTGATGCCCGGGTCAAACGGTCCTTCCACCCCATAGCTGCATTGGCCGCGTGCCAGACTTGCACCATGACACGCGTGGGGCCCGTCAGACGAGCGTCGGGCGCGCTAGAGTAGAGCGCTCGATTGTAGTCGCCACCTGGCAGGAGCATCTTGTCCATTTCAAATGCCGGGTTTAAGGCGGGCCCGTAGAGGCCATGGTTAATGGCAGCGAGCTGGGAGGCCCAATAGTACCGTTTAATATCCGGGAGGGCAATCCCCCCGTCAAACCATGGGAGCGTCAGCTTAGCCAGAGCAATGCGCGGCCTCCCGTCCCAGAACAGGCGGCGTTGCAGACTCTCCACCTCACGGAAGTAGCGCGCCGGGACCAAGTCCATAGTGTTCTGCAAAGCGTACAGAAAACGCGGCAGAGACATCATCTTGAACAATGCCGCCCGGCCGAGCGGCGAAAGCGGCAGGCGCCGCCAGCGTGCGACATCTACCCGCAGACGCTGGAGGGGGGGAAGCAGATTCCGTTCATACCGGGCCTCCGGGTCCAGAGTAATGAAGACACCCAGGTACCGAAATCCCTGCGGGGCGATCTGGATCGGACAGCCCCGCGGGAGAATAGGAGCCTCCCCAGAGAGAACATACACACACGATTTAGCCCAGTTGATGACGAGACCGGAGTTACGACCAAACGAGTGTAAAACATCAACTAGCACTATAAGTGATTTACGTGGGGAGGCTAGGTACAGAAGGATGTCATCAGCGTATAGAGATACGCGGTCCTCATACTCGGGGGTCCAACGGAGACCACGGATGGAAGGCTCCCACCGCAGCCACTCCGCCAGGGGCTCCAAGGCAAGCGCAAAAAGAAGCGGCGACAAGGGACAGCCCTGTCGCGTGCCCCGGCCCAGCTCAAACGGGGCCGATACTCTTCCGTTCACGACCACCTGCGCCAATGGGCCCGCATACAACAATTTGACCCAACTGATGAATCCTGGGCCAAATCCAAACTTCGCAAGCATCGCCCAGATGTATGGCCACTCAAGCGTGTCAAACGCCATGGTGGCGTCTAAGGACGCCAAAATGGCCGGTTCCCGTATAAATGGGACGCGCGCAAGCACCCCATGCAAACGCCGCAGATTAAGGGCTGTATTGCGATGGGGAATAAAGCCAGACTGGTCCTGATGAACCAGATCTCCCACCACACCGACCAGCCGATTGGCGAGTACCTTAGCGAGAATTTTGGGCTCCGCATTCAGTAGTGAGATAGGCCGATAAGAAGTAACCCGATCCCGAGGTCTCCCTTCCTTGTGAATCACCACGATTGTAGCCAGACGCTGGTCAAGCGGGAGGGAGCCCAGCGAGTGAGCCGCGAGGAACATTGCGCGGAGGTGAGGCGCCAATGTATCCGGTCGCAGCTTATACAGCTCGATAGGGATACCGTTCGGGCCCATGGCCTTGCCAGAAGCGACCGAGCGTATGGCGAGGGCGATTTCGTCGGAGGTGGGAGCGGCGTCCAGCGACACCCTGTCCTCCCCGGACAGGGAAGGCAGCGCGATATCCCTGAGCAGGGCACGGGAATCCTCTTCCGAGCAAGAAGAGACCGGGGAATACACCTCGTGGAAATACTCCGCGAAACAGGAGACAATTTCTTCTGGCTCAGTTACACACACACCATTTGCTTTTTCAATCAGCGGGACCACACGATTCGCTCTCTCCTTTTTATCCAACCACGCTATCAGTTTACCAGCCTTATCACCCACATCATACAGTCGCCCCTGTTGCTCTCTACTAAGGCCCCTGGCCGCCTCCGTAACGAGGGCCCTATAAGCCGCCTGTTTGAGCTGGAGGACATGTAGTGCAGCATCCGTCACCCCATCTTCTAGATTACCCTCCAGCTCAGCTATTTCAGCCTCCACCCGGGTCACCTCCTCCCGCTCGCGCCTCCGGGCGTGGGAAATAAGGGATAGGGCCTCCCCTCTAAGTACTGTTTTGAAGGCCTCCCACAGGGAGATAGCTGAAGGCACTGACCCCACATTCTCCTCAAAATAGCGCTGGAGGGATTTAATCAAGTCAGCGCGAATGGTGGGGTCGCGCAGGTACCAGGAATTGATTGGGACCACCCTGCTCTCAGCCCTCGGAAAGACATCAAAATGCAACAATAGCGGGGAGTGGTCCGAGATACCCCGTGCCAAATGGCGCACCTCCCCCACCCTCCTGACATGGGCCGCCGGGACAAGGACATAATCAAGCCGTGAGAGACTACCATGGGTCCCCGAGTGGAAAGTGTATTGCAGCTGCGTGGGATGTTTTAAGCGCCAGCAGTCTACCAATCCCAGTGTATCCAAGAGGCCGGATAGCCACGCCTGTGCCCGGGGGAGGTCCCTAGGGGGGTGACGATCCACAGTCCCAGAAACCACCGCGTTGAAATCCCCCCCCCACCACCAGAAGCCCCCCCGGAAGGCCAAGGAGGAGGCGCCCCAGATCTGCAAAGGTGGTCGACTGCAACCCCGGTGGGACGTACACTGACACAAAGACAACCACTTTGCCCTCCATTCTCCCCACCAAGACAGTGTAACGTCCCCTGTCATCGTGGAGCACCTCATCAATTTCTAACGGGAGCGAGTTCTTTACCATGATACCCACACCCCTCGAGCCTGACGTGAAGCCCGAGTGGGCCACGAGGCGGTAGCCACGCCGATTCATGGCGCAGAAGGAATTGCCAATAAGGTGTGTCTCCTGCAGGAAGACCACATCAGGCGAGAGTCGCTTCAGATACTGTAGGACCACACCTCGTTTGATCCTGTCCCCCAGTCCATTGACGTTCCAAGACAACAAAGTTAATTCCCTACCCCCCATCATACACAGAAACCATCATTCGTCCCCCCGAGAGCACAGTAGAACCAACACAAAAAAAGGGTTGCCTTGTGATAATAACGAACAACACCCCATCCCTGCCCACCCACTCCAACAAAACTCCCCCCTCCCTGCACCCCTGCATGAGCCCAGACAGCCCCCCCAACGTGCAGTGTGCCTGTCGCCCCATAGATAGTTAAACTAACTAGACCCCCAGAGGAGGAGGGAGAACCCCCAAGAGACCCCACACAACCTCCATAGGAGGGGAACTTAAGCAATCCGACGTATAGTCAAAAGTGGCATCATTTTTGTCCCGAGCGAGGCCTAATATTAGTCCCTCAGTCTTGATCCGGCGAGCCCTCTCCCCCGGCCGCTCCCCCCCCCCCCGCCACCCCGATCCCGATTTCCAGACAGAGTATCCAGCCAGTCCCCGGACGCCTCGGGACGATCAAAAAAGTGTGTGCGACCTTCCACCTCCACTCGCAGCTTAGCTGGGAAAAGCATGGCGTATTTGAGATTTAGGTCCCGAAAACGGCGCTTGACACCAAGGAAGCTCAGTCTCTGCTTCTGGACCGCAGGGGTGAAATCAGGATAGAAATTAATGTCCATATTGTCAAGTCTAATCGGTCCCTGTAGTCTGGAGGATTGCAGGATAGCGTCTCTGTCCCGAAAATTAAAAATCCGGACGATGAGAGGTCTCGGAGCGGCTCCGACCTTAGGCCTTCCCCCGGGAACCCTGTGGGCCCTCTCCACAGCAAAGAATTTACTCAGCCTCCGTGGCTGGAGATGGGTAACAATCAGGTCTTCCACGAAAAGGTCCGCCGCCGCTTCCTCACGTCCCTCAGGCACCCCGATGATACGGATGTTGTTCCTCCGGGCCCGACTCTCGGAGTCCTCCAGGCGACGATCCATCAGCGCACTCGCCCGAGCAAGCCGGCGCACCTCCGTTTGCAGGGCCGCCACATCTGTCGTAAGGCCCGATGCGGTGTGGGCCAAAGAATCGACTCGGTCGTTGGTCTTGGAGAGATCGGCCCTTATCAGGCCAACATCTACGAGGACCGAGTCGATCTTCTGCGCCAGTGTGTCAAAACGCTGGCCCACAGAGGCCTTCATCTCGGCGATGGCGCCCATGACATCCCGCAGAGTCAGATCCGTGGGCAGATCGGGGGCATCAGTAGGGCCCTCAGGGGACCTGCGTGGCACCTCAGGTGATCCCTTCTGGAGGGTATAGCGATCCATGCTGTTGGACTGATGGGCTGCGCCACGCCGGGTCGATTTTACCTTTGCCCGATCGCCATCTTGTTTCGTGGCCATGGTCCCAGTCTCCCGATCGCACCAGCTACGTCGTGAAGGGCGGGCAAGCCGGTCCACGGGCTCCGGGGGGGTGCCACCCCAGATCTGCGGGGCGGATCACAGCCGGCGGGCAGGCAGGGTCCCCCAGCGAGGCCACACCAACACACAAAGCCCCGCGACCCAACCTCGCATAGACAGCAAGGAGGGTGCGAAAGCGAAAGTGAAAGTGCGGGTTACGCGAGCCACCAAGCCCTGTCCGCCGCTGTTATTCACTTCGTCACTGGATCGCCCCACAACGCAAATCCGGGGTTCGGCTAGGAGAAGGCCGCAAACCTCAATCGGTGCTAAAGTCGGTGTCCGAGGTCCGATTTGGAAGCGGAAAACGGGCGCCACCTCAGCTCGGGCTCACCAACACAGTCCCCTCATCTGGGACAGGATATGTTCAGGATAGTCATAGGAGGTCGCGGAGGTCCTCGGGAGCCTCGCACCTACGCGGCCATCTTGGTTGCGCGCTAGGCTCCTCCCCCTGCATTGCTATATTAAGCTGACTATGTATGCATACTACAAACTCCTGCAAATACTTCTATGTCTTTGTTGCTGCCACCATTCTCCTGGGCCTTCCAGCTTGACCCTTTTCTCCTTTAGGGCCAGTCTTCTTTCTTCCAAGGTCAGTCTCCTCTCCTCCAGTTCGAGGCTGACTTGGGCCTCAAGGTTCCTTGGCCCCCCTCTCTGATGTTATGCTTCTTTTACTACCAGATGTGAAGGGCTGCCTCCTGTGGATTGCGGGGACCAGGCTGTCATTGTCTTCCTCCTCAATGACCCCCTTCCCCCGTCATTATTATCTTTCTCACTAAGGGAGATAATCTCCTCATCCAATAATGCGTGAGCTCAGTGGGATTCTTTCCAAGCCTCTGGGCTTTCTCCAAGTCCTCCTTTATGGACAACCCACCCACTTTGATTTTTCTGTCCATGCACAGTACCCTCATTTTGTTGAATTTGAGGGTGGGTGGGATAGTCAAGCAGAGCTCCATGTTTCTTAACCTTTTTTGTGACCCTTTGCAAAACTTAGCCAACTTTTATAAACTTTCTTAATAGTTTGTACACTCCTAGAAGCAGTGCTTAGGAGATACCAGAACTTGACAACTTGATTGGAAATGACAGGAACTTTCTTCTAGGTGTCAACTTGATGGAGTTCTAGTGATCAAAGACTTATTCACTGTATGGTACTGCTGGACACAAGTTCTGGATCCCACTGCTAGGCGCCAATGTGAGGAAATGCAGTTTATTATATGGTGTGGTTGTTCGAACTCATCGTGTAATAAACTTACATATCTGTCTTAGTTCCAGTCAAGCTCATTTGCAAAACCTTAGCTCAACCCTGGATAGCTGTTGCTTTGAGCAGTCGGGCTTTAACAGAGGGACTGGTGCAAAGCATCTAGAAGTACAAAACAATAAAAGAAAAAAGAAACATCACACGAAGGAAAGCCAACACTAATTCATTAAAATAGATCTCGTTTTTATGAATCTCTAGACACAAAAATGAACAAAATCCATTGGAGGGTTCTTAAGATATGAATTATTATTAAATCGTTCATCCTAGATTTTCACTAAAAATGCAACTACCGCAGTTAGCAGTTACTTTGGAAAACTTTTATGAAGTAGTGTTCTGATACTCCAGCTGGCTATGGGTGATCACCTCTGTCAGGAAGCAAGTCAAGGGTGCCAGTAAGGCATAGCAGGACAGTTACCTCACAGTCAAAGCAGTCTCCAGTCCATTTCCAGGCTGTATGGGCGATCACTATAGTAATTAATTGAGTAGTCGATGTCCCTAAAAGTCCCGCCTAAAACCAGTGGTCTCCTTTTACTGCGGCTTGTGTCCATCCTGGGTGAATAAACTGCACTTCGAGGACTCGATGCCAGGTCCAGGAAGCCTCGGGGCTACCTTTGAGTGTCAGGGTTAGGTCTCCTAGGCTGCACTTTGGCAATCCGCTGTGATCAAGAAATTGTGGTTACCAACTAGGCCTATGTGGCTTCTTCGGCTTTTGTGGCCCTGTAGCTGCAACAAGAAGTCAGCCATAATGACTCTTGTGGTTCACCTCTTCTGTCTGGTGCAACTTTTGGTTTAGCAGGGTGCCACAGGCACAGTACTCTTTTTGCTAGCCCAGAAGCAATAGGTGCAGTATAGTCTTTAATGCAGCCTCTCTTTGCCAGGGAACAGCAGAGCAGTCTTTCTTTGGTCCTCTTTCCAGTGCTGATGTGATCGGAGGAGTGGGTTTCACTTTTATGCCCACAACTTTTCCTTGGGAATGTGGTGACTACTAGACAATGGGTTACTAGTTGTCCCCTCCTGCCTGAAGACTACTTCATGCAAAATAAGGCATCTAGCTATTGTAGAGGGCAACATTCTACAAGCTCCCTAGATAGCATGACTCCTCTCTCGGTATGTGAAGCTTGGTAGCCGCCCTCCGAGGTGTGTGGCTACCTGAGAGCTAAGCGCCCGTAGGAAAAGCAGTCTGCTAACTGTTTTCCCCTCTCTGTCCCTGACACCAGCCTTTATACCAGATCAAGAGAGCAGCCTCTCTTGTGTGTATCCGCAATTTGCCCTTCAGAGTTTGCTTCTATTTTAAAACTACTTTTGGGCTCATACCCCATGTGGTTTGCTGCCAGGGAGAGGTAACACCTCTTCCAACGTTAGGCCTCTATTATGTTCTTTCCTGGGAGTCTTTCACACGTCTCCCTACGTGGACAGTAGGCTATCTTGTAGCAAGCATCTGCTTGTAAACTTTGGCAACAGAGTGGCAGCTTTCTAAAGTTGCCTTTCATTCAAATGTTACATTAAATTCGACTTGGGCATCAAGCCGTGTTTAATTCAGCGATTATTTTCATATCTTGAAGTATCATTTTTATTATTCCTATTCAGAAGTTAGCGCACTTGAGTTTTCAACGTTTAACCCTGCACTCATCAATGGGGCTACTCGCCTTTCCACAGTAAAATCTATAAAATTTGAGATTTTTACTTTTGGAACACATGGAAAACTTGTTTTCCTTTTTAATATACCACACACTGCTGTGTAATAAAAACAAATCTGGAATTTGTCATTAGCTTAAATGGAAAAATCAAGGTAGAGGTTAAATACTGCTCTATCAGGCTGCAGCGGCAGGCAAGGAGACATGTTTTACTTAATCATACTGAGGGTGGTATCATAAGTGCTGCAGCACATGAGGGACACTATAACCTATGGGCCCTGTGCCCTGGTACCATACACTAGGGACTTATAAGTAAGTTAATTTATGCCAATGGTTATAAGCCAATTCAGCATACGTGTTGGAGGGTCAGAACACTGGCACTGAGGTCTGGTTAGCAGGCCTCTGTGCATTGTCAGAGTGAAAAAAACAGCAGCATCAGTCCATAATTTTGGGAATGATTATGCGAAAAAGAGGACATTTTTTTACACTTACCTACAGCAGCAGTTCCTCCTAAAGGGCGGAGGAGCGTCGCTCCATCTGCTGCGAGTGCAACAGGCAAACACAAATAAATTAAATGGCATGACACTGCCATTTTATTTTACCAATGGCTTGCACAAGTCTGAGGGCAGGGAGAGGGGCTAAATCCTGTGATTGCAGGATAACAGCTGCCTCTGCCAGTGCGCATGTCAGATTGTCCGGCTGTCTTGGGACAGCCAGCCCAACATGTGCACTGTAGACCCAGCATTCCCAGGGCTGTGGAACAGCCGGTGTCCGGGGGATTTCTGGCACAGGCCCTCAGTCTCAAAATGAGCGCTGGGTTAGCCTGCTCCAACCAATCTAGAGCTGCCGTCATGCTGAAAACAGCATGAGAGCAGGTCCAGCATTGGCTGGATTGGCGTTCCACTGGGCAGGAAGGAAGTATTTCCCTTTCCTTCTCTTGGACACTGAAGGCTGGGAGAGAAGTGCCATATCGGGCGGAACCAGTATTTATGGGTTTGACGCATCGCGCCCCACCATATTTTTATATTGCTAGCAAGCCACTGCTTCCCTATTGGCTTTTTTGTATATTTTGCATGTTAATAAAAGATTCTAACTGTATCTACATATATATACTTACCTGCGCGACTGCCAGTGTTATGCAGTTATTGTTAAACCTTTGCACCGTAGGTGTACTCACCAATTTAGCAGCACTGTTATGCTTACTAAAATTAATAAAGAATCACTGAAAAAAAAATGAGGGCAATTTGTAGGTCAAGTCTACCTGACAGCACAGATTTGACTATTGTCAAAGCAAATAGCTCCCAACGGCAGCGGCGGTTCCTCCGCTAAGGTGGAGAAGCGTCGCCCCTAAAGAAAAATAGAATGATAACGCCACGTTGTCATTTTATTTTTTCCTGGCTGCTCTGTGGGTGCGGGGCTGCCCTGCCCACAGAGCAGGGTAGGAGTGGTAGGCACACTCCAAGTGCGCATGACGGTTTGGCCTGCCCTCTTGGGCCTGTCAAACAGTCAGGCACACTTTACATGTTCTCCACCCGCTGTAATGCGTCTACTCACACGCCGCTACCGGTAGAGACGCTTTACTCGTCCCTTCGCCCCTTCACTGGTGGATTGACTCCCCGTCTTTTGGATTACCAATTTGGATCCCTTTCCCTCGAACATTTCACTAGATTTGATACCCCTTCTTCGAATTCCGGATCTTTACTGCTCCCGGCCATTTTCAAACTTCGGATGTTGTCCTTTAAGTGCCCAAACGATTGATCACACGCTGATTTATGTCCGTTTTTTCACCAATTCAAAGGATTCCCTGTACTTTAGTTGTACTACGCCCAGCACACTTTAATACTATGACCATAGTCCTGATGATGGCCTGAAATCAACCAGGCTGAAACGCCGTCGACAAAACCCAGCAAAGAACTTTTTGGCTTATTTGTGGTCATTGAGAAAAAATTTGTTCATAACAGATTGTATATTATTATTCCTTCAACCACATTGTTATTATCTTAATTTGCGCCGTTCACGCTGTTTTTTCACTCATTGTATCACTGCGCCGTTCACTATCACTAGCACGCTCAGTGTTCACCTATGTGTGTTTTTGGTCATTTGTACTTTTATTGTACTGTAGTGCTGTAAAAACTACCTACAATATACAATTCTTTTCTATTTTCCTTTGGTCTCCCTTTCCTTTTTGCCCTTCCCTCTGTGATTTATATCACTAAAATATTTGTTCCTTCTAAAAATGATATCCAGCTGAGACGTTGTTCTGTTATAAGCGCCGAACCTCAGCACTCAGACCAATCACAACGCTGCTCAGCAGCGCCATGATTTCCAAGAGAGTCTAGGAGCCTGTGTGCTTCCAGTTTCCTGCATCGTGAAAAGAAGCACGGAGGAGAGGCGGCTGCTGTTAAAGTAAATTTTTTTTTTTTTTTAACCCCACTCCCCCGCCTCACTACTGTTGCCCCATAGCAGCCGCTACTTCCCAAAGGTGTGATCTATTGGCATTTCCAATGCTTGTTTTGTATGGAGATATTTATGCAAATTGTTGGTAGTCTGTTTTATAGTTTGTCATAACAAAAAAATATCTGCAGTAGATTTTCACATACTGTTCATTGCCACTTCGGCACTAGGTAATCCAAGTTGTAGTATTATGAGACAACGGTTCCCAGTTTTATTTTGATTATTTATAATTAGTATTCACTTGCTGAATATGGTATTTCTGCTCCTCCTTTCTTTCAAATGTTCCTATTTGTTGTTTTGTGTTTACATTTTTTATTTGATTGTCTCTGCAGGAACTGTTGGTCAGGATATCACCCACACACGAACGTCCTCTGGCTTCACTATGTGGCAGACAAATTAATCAAAGAAATGAAATACAAAAAGAAGCCGACAACCCCAACGATGAAGAGCACACATAAGAAACTGCTACATTTTCACAAAGAGGTGCTCAAGTTCCACTCTGCCAGAGATGTGCTTCACATGAGCTGCCTCTTCCAGTAGCATCCGCAGAAGCTGCATGTGCTCACCAGCTGGACTTTGGTGGGGCAAAAGCACTCCCAGGAACTTCTGGTGGCAACCTCTTAAGTCTCTATAAAAACAGATTATAACAAAGAATAAATCAATCAAGAGAATAATTTTTAGAAATAACCATAATTGCAGTTCACTAGACCCTTTCATTACAGTGAGCGCAAGCGGGTGTGTTCTTTGTGCCTTTTTTTGCACCTAGCAAGAGATGACTCCTACGGCTGGGCCATCCTATTTTTAGACATGGACCTGAGCTTCTGTAGATGGCTATGCATTTCGACTTGGCATATTTTTTATATAATAAATTGCCTCTGCAGTGACCGACCAACTTCACAGAAGACACGCCTAAAAGTGCAAAATTCGTGCAAATAAACATAACCTGAGTATTTTATGTATAATAAAATGCAAGTGAACCATTATGCCTCAGGCCTACACATTCCTTTGTACCTATGTACTTTAAAACACACAGAGCCATTTTACTATGGAGCATGTACAGCATTTCCAATTAAAATCTCCAAGTATGACTTTTAACCCTGGAAGCAAATGAGGGACTGGTCCAGGGTGGTTTATAGCGTTCCTGGTTGCCCAGCGAGCCAACAAATCTGATTTCCACTGGCACAATAGGATGGACAGTGGCAGTAAAGCCTTTGAGGTTACTTATAAACAAGGGGAACCCGTTAGGAAAGAAGGACCTAGGGTATTTACTTATTTAAAAAAACAAATGGTCCTTCGAAAATAAATTTACGAAAATACGACGTTGCTGCTTGTACTTATTTGACATTGTCTAAAACGCTCTTTGGCTTGATTAGAAATGCTAGTTCCTTCTGAGATAACCTGTATATACTGACCTAGGTGCACTGTTTACAAATTAGGTCAACCTGTTCTTATGTCTCTGCGAAATTTGTAATTCTCTCCTTCTTTCCCCTCCCGTTCCTTCCAATTTTCTTACAAGCATCACGTTTTCAGGCTTGTTATTAATTAGTCCTGATGATGATCTAGATATTATGTAATAGATCGAAACGTCGTTGACTTGTTGCAACAGCATGCATGTTAAACACATGAGTTAAAAGTTGTGCATGACTGTTTACCTTCCAAATAGCTTGCCCTCCATCTCTCGATCGGCTTTAAGCTTGGTTGTTTAGCCTGAAAAACCCTTTACACATGTGATAGTTCTTTGTATGTTCTATATGTTTTGTCTGTTGAAGGACACAGGACTGTGTCCCACTCTATTCCTTTTGCTCTATAGCCAATTCATTACATTGAACATTAAATTTACATGTCCGGCTGGACATTTCTAAGTAATATAGTACTGATTCTGGTTTATATTTATTTTACCTATACTAAATTAATTTCGAAGGACCATTTGTTTTTTTAAATAAGTAAAGCCTTTCAGGCATAGCATGTGATGATGCATTATTATTTTCTAAAACAAAACAGGCGGACAGATAGGGTACCAATGCGGTCAGTCCGCCACTTGCGTGGCAGCAAATGGGATCACTTATAAAGCACAAATACTGTTTTTTTAGGTATATGCCAAGATGTGTTCATTGTAGTATAATGATATTGCTCTTTTAAACTATCAGTTCTTTGACTGGAAAACAAGTAAAGTAAAGCAACCATAAGACGACAGTTTTATTTTATTAGATTAGACATTGCTGGTCTGCACAGAAGCCTGTGGGGGATGGAAAGCGGTAAATTGAGCGTGATCCTGTATCAGTGATAATTGACAAAGGGTGCTGGTGAATTGAGTCCATTCGAAGAAATGAGAGTCCCAAGTCGGGGCAGTGGCATACAGTGGTTATTGCTTGGTCGTGTACTCATTGCACTTGTTTGCCAGTTCAGGAAAACTGGGGGATTAAATTATTCCCAATTACTGATAGCCTGAGGTTGTTATTGATTCACATTTGGGACCCTGGAGAGTGCACAGTGTAATGGATAGTGTGAATTTTATTTTGACCTAAACTGGAATTGTAGGGTGTGCGACATGAGGATTGGGGATGTTGTGTTCTAATCATGGTTCAGCAAGCTGGCAGCTGTGCATAAGCATGAGGTGTTGGAGAAATATTTGAGAATTTACTAATTTGTACGTATAATGTTATGGTTGAGTTTAGGTGTGCCTGGAGCGAACAGAAAGAATGCACCTGTTAGAACCGGGGTTACCGATTCCAACACAGTAGCTTGGTAGGAAGGCACCCGAAGGCAATGTGTTAAGCAGTTTTGCAGCACACATTCGCACTAACTCAGTAATGCGCACGCAATGAAGAGACACCACACCAGGCTGTTTTATAAAACAAGACTCTTTATCTAATTCAAGTCAGAGCAGTCGATAGGGCAGATAATCTCAGAGCAACAGTAAATTCACTTCACTTCAAAACATGAGTTAATTCCTTCAAGTACATCAGAACAGCAGAACTTCCTGCAGGTAAAAAGGCAGGAGTAACAACCTTCTCGCTGCAAGTATCACTGTAGGTAATGTAGTGCAGGTTAAACACATAGGCTTCAATGCATTCAGGTACATTCAATTCAACAAAGTGCTTCATACAGGTTTGCAAACGACATGAGAACATTTCTTAAGGCACTTTCAATAGTGTACCATCCTTTGTGTGGGCATTCAACACCAAGAACACTTGGTATGCATGAACTCACTTTTGGCAATACTTCCTGGGTAGGGCAGGTCACACAGCGCCCTCCGCTATGCAGCATAAAGATTAACACTTAATGGGGATGCAATCGGTGATCACGCCTGATCTCTACCAGCCTTCTACATTCAATCAGAGAGGGAGCAGTCAGAGGAAGCACACTTTAGGCATCTGCCCCATCCCTCAGTCACACTCAGCGCGACGTTGAAAGGGGGCGCCGTCCCCTGGTTTCCCCACTCACCACTTGGTCTTTGCGGGGAAAGTTGCAGCCACAAATATCGCCGGACGCCTCCTCCCCGGTCAGCCCGCTCCTCTCTGCACATGGGGCTTCGGCCGGGGGAGGCGGATCGGCACGCTGCGAAAGCTGGCAAAGTTACGGGCTCCCTTGAAGAGGGGGCAGTAAGACACTCCTCGATCCACCTGGAGCCTCGCAGATCCTCGCAAGTGCGGCTGTCAGCAGGCCCCGGGCCTCCGTAGGCCTCGAGACCCGGGAGCCAATCACAGCGCGGCCTGAGGGGGGGCGTGGCCGGCGCCCTGGTTGCTGGGCAACGCCTCCTTTCCACGCAGCAGGCCTAGCGCGGCCTGGATTCAATCACTGCGGCTTTGATTTACGCGGCGCCTGGGCTGCGGCGGTGATTCGGGCCTCAGCTTCCCCTGACTTAGCGGTGCCCGGGCTGCAGCGGTGATCGCGGCACAGCGCTTCTTTCTTCAGCGACCCCGAGGTCGCGGCGGTAAGTTTCGCACACAGCGCTTCTCGGTACAGGGCACAGAGGCCGCGGCGGTGATCCTGGGCAGAGCGCTTCGTTATCTCTTAGCACGGGGGCATCGGCGGTGATGTTTGAACACATCGCTTACACACTTCCAAGCGCAGGGGCTGCGGCGGTGATTCCGGGACACAGCAGGAGCGCACTGCACAGCGCTCAGCAGGGTAGGCAGTTCCTTCAGGCCAGCAGCCGCGTGGACAGCCAATTCGGGTAGTGCAGCGCTAGGGGAGCACAGCGCTTGTAGCAGGACGCATGCTATGGAAGCCCAGCGCTTAGAAGCACGGTGCTTTACCTGGTGATCTCCCCCCCCCCCCCCCCCCCCACCCCGTAGCAGCACCGCTCACAGGGTCCTCAGCGCTTCAGTCCCAGCGCAGGTGGTAGTGACATCTTGGTTGCGGTTTCTTTGGTTGCAGTATCTTGGGGGAAAGGGTAGGGGGTTGAGTTGGCAGGCACAAGAGGGAGGATGGTTCCCTGCGGCACACTGGAGTTGGTCTCCTGGGTTTTCCCCTCACTGGGCAAGGCCAGCAGGCTTGCAGAGCTCCTCAGCTATTTTGGGTACAGCAGAGCCTAAGCTCAGTCAGACTCAGTAGTGTAGGTTCCCCCCTAGGCCCAACAGCCTATACTCCAGCAGAGGTTCTCCCAGGTCCAGTGGTGCCCCAACTGACTAGTTAGGTTTCCCACCTTTCCTCGTATACCCCTAGGTCAGGTGACCCTCCTGAAAGGCGACAAAGTCTAACTCCTCCCTGGGCTGGAAGGTTCCAGGGGCTTCTACCATGTCTGTCTGTGACAAAAAGGGGGGACGGCAAGGATAAAGTAACAGTATGTCCCAGCCTGATCCTAACTACTCGTGCGTGTATGTACAGTGGCCACTCCGCAGTAGCAGGGGCCTGTGGCAGCCATATTAGGGGAGAGCACCTGCACCTCAGCACTGTTTGGCAGTGGTAAGGCGCCCAGAGGCCTAGGTCCAACAAAAAGATGGTGGCAAAAATGAGGCGAAAAGGGGAAAAAAATGGGGTAAGACCACCCTAGGGATGACAGGTCTAACAGCACCCTATTACAGATAATGAAACTTGCAGTTGCTCGGTGGGCAGGGCATTAGTGAAAGGGGACTGCCTGCTCGAAGCAGCTGGTCTGTCTTTTCTTTGCAGGCTACATCGCCATCTGCATTACAAAGCGAGACCGAGATCCCTCTACAGGAGTGTTCAGTCAGTGACTACACCCACCCACAGTAAGATATCTAGGGTGTACATGGGACCCATTTTTCCCCTTTTATAGGGGCACTTTTGGCGATGCATTGACTGTGCGCCAAGTCTTTGTGGCGTGCATTCAGAGAGCCTTATAGCTGCAAATTCCTTAACTTTTTAATATTTCTCAGGCATCAGACTAGATCCTGAAACTTTTCAGCAGTACCTCTTAGCGCTTGTATATGGCGCTGTATGCTTCCTCGCTGACTCTGTGCCGCTCCAGAAATGACATGCAGAACCCATATAGGTGCAACTCTCACACTGACATCAGTTCCTTTCTTTCTGCACCACCACACATGGATCTGGAGCTAGGTCTTCTCTTTGAAACCCTTACCCCAATCAAAATTGTATAGTTCATTGTTCAAGTGACTGTCAGTTCCCACCACAATAGATTTTAAGCCCATTAAGGACTGCTGTAAACATAAGTATATGACAGATCCTCATCAAATTTGCTTGGGGTCAGAAAACAACTCTTAAGTCCTGCAGTGACTGCCTGTCGATAAAACCGAAGGCCATACAGGACTACAAGGCGAAACTCTATCGCCAAGGATCGAAAGACCTCATTCCGAGACCCTTCTGAGGCTAAAGGTCGATCCCAGTCCTGTTTGCTGCACACAAGTCGCTGTAGTGCTCAAAATCATCTGGTAAGGCAGAACCAAATGGGACTCTGCCCTTTTCTACCACTCTTGTACATCTGAAAAGGTGCAAGGGCATTGTCATGCCTCTCGATCTCACTCGGTCTGTTAACCTCAGGGCCCATCCCTTTCGACTTGCTCTGGCTCACCTTTAAGCGAGAAGCCCCTCCTCCTGTGATTCCATTGGTGAGTCTTCCCTCTTTGCCAGTTGGATTATCTGAACCTTTCACGGACTCTTCCCCGGTGCCCATGCCAATTTCAGCTCTACACCAGTTCCTGAACCATTGACACTGATTTCAGCTCCCTCACTAAACAATCAGGCAGAGCCAATTGTGCTTTCTGACACCGAGTCGGCGCAGCCTTGATCTTAACTGAGCCAATGTTCAGTGCCTATTGAGCCACAGCCCCTGCCCTCCCCACCTGAACCAGTCCCACAGGGTAGACCTCATACCTTGCATTCATTGCTTGCCATTGATCCCAATAATTAATATGACGTGTGGACGAATTTTGCCAAACTTATTGTAACAGAAGTTGTATGATGACCTGCATTATGCCAGTGGCTTCGACACCTCTCATGATGCAGGCCTAGTCTCTCCTCCAAGTCCTGCCACTGTAGACAATGCCTCTGTTGTGTCTTGGACCCTAGGCCAGCATGCAGGACAAATGACCACGTGGACACATGATTATGGTAACTGGAACTTGCCCAGAGCACTTGCGTCCGGCACCTTTTATTATCAGGGTCACCTGACGAGTGATGCCTGTGCTATAGAGGTGTACAAGGTAATACATCACACTCGTCAGCACTAGAACGTGTCTTGCAGGACTCTACATTCCTCCCCACTTTTATTGGAAAAGAAACAAACAAAAGTCCAACCTATGGGGAAAAACCAACAACAAAAACACAGCACCACTGAGTCTCTTCAGGCCTTCTTCCAGGAAGTGCAGGACTTCTGGACCACCTGGCCATGAGATTTTAGCCCCCCCTCTGGGATGTAGTTCGGCCCGGCCTGGTCTCACGGTGTTGGTGACTATTTGCACAGTTCAATAGGGGTGCATCCGTAGCGGTGTTGAAGTCTACTTCGGAGGACTTCTTGAAGGCGCTCAGGCTCCAATTGATGGCCAACCTGCAAAGACTGAGGACAACGTTGATGAAACAATGGTCTTCCTTGAAAAAGAGGTTGTTTGCAAGTGTCCACTGGTGGAGCAGTTTCAGACTTCCCTCCTGTGCCACAACTCCCCACTCACAGTAGTCTTCTTGATGCCCTTTCTTCAGGGCTGTCACAGGACTGCATAGACTTTTTGAGGGATGCGCAAAGGCGTCGCTGAGGAACTGCTAACGGGACCACAACCGAGTCACTCTTGCAGCTGCAAAGGATAGTGTCTCAGGGTCTGTGTACTCTGGCATCAGGACTCCGGTTCACCTGTCATCATCAGGAAGTCTTTGAATGACCAGTCTCCATTTATGACCTCCCTGCAGCCCGGTGCCTGTCGTAGAGCTGCTGCAGACGCATCTCTTTTTTCAGGATTCCCCTCTCACTGCACTTCTCTTGAGGCCCTGGGCCCTGGCCCCTGGATTGCCACATGACTACGTGAGCTGGGCGGGGCCTCTTGTAGGCCACGCCAAGGGGTCACTGTGGAACTCCCAAAAAGGGCCACGGCTAGCCTTGTGCCACCCCATGGGTAAATGGTCTAATGATAGAGTATGCTCCTTTTGGCAGGCTTCAGGTTCACGGGGACACACAGAAGGTTTCTGTGTGGCCAGCCTCCCACGGCGCCTGGATCATCTTGTTGGTCTCCGGACATTTCAGGCGTTTGGATCCCCTTTGGTGGGGCAATGCTCCTTTGGTGTTCCTGGTGATGCACCTGGGTAATGATGACAGTTACCTTCTAAAACTTGGGTTACAGGTGACGATATCTTGGTGTGAGGCGGATTGGAGGGACTTCGTCGTGCCGCTCTTTTCCCGTGGCATCTGCGGCGCGAACAGGGATGCCATCTGACTCAAACTGCCAACTTTCGGGAACTAACGGTCACTCTGGGAAGCGTAGGGGGAGAGACGCGGGTTGCGCTTGCTGGCAGCTTACACATGTGGGTTCACATGCAGGACAAATGACCACGCGGACACATGATTATGGTAACGAACTGGCCCAGGGCACTTGCGCCCAGCCCCTTTAATGATCAGGGTCTTCTTCTTCACTGAGTTCTTCACTGACACCCTCTTAGAGGCCTTGGCCAAGCCTTGCTCTGGCACCCCGGTATACAGACAGATGGCATGGCACCATCGCCCGCTTCCATCGACGGGCTACACCTGCTTTTATCACTCCTTAACCCAGTGGTTCCCAAATTTTTTGACCTACGGCTCCCTTGACCCATTGGCTATTGCCCGTGGCTCCCCGCTGTTACTTTTATTGGAGGGTGGGGGGGATGTTAGCCTGGCCTCGGGAGTACTTGCATTTTTCTCCCTGAAAATAATTGGGATGAAGTTGATGAATGTATTATAATCATATATGCAGGGTGTTTCTTATTACTAAGGTGGTGCCTGCTAGTTACACTTCTTTGCCCATGCCATTTTGTAGAGTACCCTCTCAAACATTCTTATCCCGCTTACAATGCTAGATAGCACCCCTATGCATGTAGGCCCCATTGACAGTGTTTCTGCTCTTGAAGCATATTTGCATGTACTTCCATTTCTATCCATGTCATGCGTGCCAACACACCTGTCACAGCAGGGTGACTCACGATGTTTTAAACCACATACAGCTTTATTTTTGCTGTCTCCTCCCAAAAATTGCCTCTAAATCAATGCAAGTCTAATAAATTCCTCAGATTTTTTTATTTTTTTTAAACGTCCCTCTCTTGCTTTCAAATTTTGGCGTCATGCCATATTTGATGTTTAACTTCCCTGTGCTGAAGGAGAGAGCAGACTTGTCTGGAAATGTGTGTGTTTTGAAAGAAATGCGTACTGGAAATACCTATGGTTCAAGTACAAATGTCAAAACTTAATGATTTTCAGTGTGTTTAACCCCTTGCATGCGTCGGACGGCCCCCGGCCATCCGACGTCATGGTGGGCGTGTGCGTCGGACGGCCAGGAACTGTCCGATTAGGGCACGCGTAGAATTTTCCCGCACTGCGGGGAAATTCCAGCCGCGCTGAAAGGGTTAATAGACAGGACAGCTGTACTTTACTGATAACTTGCATTGGTGTAAAATGCATTTGGAAAAAAGAGAAAACTATTAACAAGTCTAACAAAATTAATCAGGCATCTTCCGCTTACTTTGGGAGTGTTGGAATGTGGGGATCCAGTGAAATATGGAGGTCATCTCCCTCGACATGCCATCAATTAAAGGCATTATGTTTACAGCTTTAGGCTTGTCACTTAGAAATCATCGACATCATGCGTTTAAGTCTGATTAGTATAACTGGCTCCAACAGACCCTTCAACATTAAATGCATTAAAGTGCTTGGTGTGCGGCTCCCCTGGCTAGGTTTGGCGGCTTCCCAGGGAGCCACGGCGCACAGTTTGGAAACCACTACCTTAACCCAAAACTTTCATGATTCCAGCTTCTTCTAGCAAAACTAGCCCTCACTCCTTTTCCACCACTCTTCTGGAGTCCAAGTGAATAAGAGACATTTGGTAAGAAGATATTTGCCTCCACAAGCTTGGCTGTCCAGTCAGTGCATACCATCTGTCTTTTGTGCCATTATTCCCATGCTGTTTGGTACTCTGTAGCTCTGATCCATCTAGGTGTTCCTGAAGAATTGTGCTCACTTCTTCCTCAGTAAATCATGCAACGAAGGGATGGATGGAATGCTTGAATTAATCTCAACCACTGGTAATTACTTGGGGTCACATCATAGTCCATTGTTATTTTGCACATCATGCCACCTCAATTTAAGTTCAGCCATATGCAAATCAGTCTTGACCCTGCTCCAATGGCAACAGTTCAGACTGACCTGCCAGGCGAGGTCATACAAAGGGGCTATTGAGAGAATACTGGCTTCAGAAGTGCATGGCAGTTGTTGCGCTACTGCTTGGTGAAGGACAGATGCTAACCCTGGCCTAGGTCTTTTCTGCCCTGGAGACTAAATGGTAGCGTTGAATCTTCAGGATGCTTATTTTTGAATCCCTGTCTTTCAGGCCCACTGGTGCTACCTTCAGTTTGTGTTGGAACAGGAGAATTTTCAGTGTGCTGTGCTCCCTTTGTTTCACCAGCACCCCTCAGGTGTTCATGAAAGTGAATGCTGTTGTTGCAGTATATCTTTGGAGATCACAGGTTAGAATTTTCCCCTACTTCAATGACTAGCTCCTGAAAGCACTTGTCACCCACTTCTAGAACACGGCAAACCAGTTAACATCCTTGAGGTTCACTAGCAACATGCCAAAGTCACACCTAACTCCTTCTCCTTTTATTTGAGCCATTCTGGACACAGTTTATTTTTGTGCCTTTCCCTTGGAAAAGGATAGTTGAGAACATTTAGGCTATGATTCTGATCGTTCAATTTCTGCCCTGAATCTCGATGAAGTTGAGAGCTCCCTGCTTGGCGTTAAAAGCATTGCTGCCCTCTGTCTTTGAAGGCTGCATCAGGTGCTAATGGACAACACCATCACCATGAGGTACTGCAACAAACAGGATGTGGTGGGGTTATGGACTATGTGCCTCTGGAATGGTTGGACCATGGAGGAATCTTACTGGTGGTAAACCATCTAGTGGGGTCTTTGAAAACCAGGGTTGACAAAATCTGCTATACATTGACCAAGAAGCAGACCCCGGAAGGATTGAGAGCTCCTTCCTCAAGAGCCACAGCTGCTACCACTGCACTGACACGCAGAGTTGCTGTACTGGACATTTGTCAGGCAGCTACTTGTGCTTCACACCATACATTAAGGAAGAAAATAAGTCACTTACCTGTAAACGGTGGTTCTCCAGTATTGGTATCTTTCATAGATTCACATGCTTGAATCATTCCCCGTCGTCAAAGTGTGAGTCCCACGGTACATAAAAAGAAGTAAGAATTACTCCAACATTAAAGTTAATAGAGAAAAACCATTCACTTTAATATCTCGTCCTAATCATTAGGATGGTCCAAACTCCAGCCAATCCGGCAACGGCACACTCTAGAACCCTCTCCACAGATGCTCCACGCTCTCGGATTTTCGAGCACAAGTGTAGTATAAACCTAATAGAACAACCAGGGGACCCTCAATGGGGAGGAGGGTGGGTCGCATGTGAATCTATGAAAGATACTAATACTGGAGAACCACAGTTTCCAGGTAAGTAACCTATTTTCTTTTCCAGTTTTGGGGTATCTTTCATAGATTCACATGCTTGAATCGGAATAGAGAGCAGTTGTAATGTAGGTATGCATGTTTTTACACAATGTACAGAATCTTGTACATCACCAAGTATATAGCGAATTCCCATACCACTTATCCATATACGTGTATATATATATATATATATATATATATTATTTTATTTATTTTTTCTCATCAAACGCCCCAAGCATTGAAAGGGAACACCACGGTGCTCCTACCATTTGATTTTTCGCCTCGCTGCAGCTCGCATTACTGATGCCATTTTTAACACGGCTACCATGCCGTGGAAAGGAGAACCATTTCGAGGGTGAAAGGCTGTGTAATGGAACTTTTCCAGACTTTACAGCACGGCGTTCCTGAATGAAATGAGAGCCCGCAGTGACTGTTTCCAAACCTACAAAGGTTATTAATAAGCATAATAATTGAGAATGCATTGAACCTACTAAAAAATACTTTTACTCACCTTTAGGGACTATATGTCCCATCATGCATCAACAGACTTTTGAATTATTTCAACGCCCACTGGGGGCGATCGCATTAATAAAAGTAATGAAAAGGTGAGCCGTCAATGTTATCTCAGCAAGCCCATGAAGAAGAGGCGTGGAAGCCTCGAAACGCGTCGGCATGGTTTGCAATTAATGGCAACAGTAATGCGAGCTGCAGCGAGGCGAAAAACCAAACGGTAGGATCGCCGTTGTGTTCCCTTTCAATGCTTTGGGGCGTTTGATGAAAAAAAAAAATATATATATATATATATATATTACCTACTGGCGGTCGCCAGTAGGTAGTTATAGTTAGGACCACGTTTCCATAGGAAAACCTCAACATTCTATTTTGAATAACTTTGGCGCCGGTCGACGAATCCTCGCGAATTTCTCAAAATAGGTGGGGCGCTACGCTCCGCTCCTACCCTGAAAGTCTCGGAGGGATCCGTCAAGCGGGGGCTGAGATAAAAGGGGGGTCCCAAAACGCGTTTTTCCCATGCATTTTTCCATAGGACCTTTAGACAGGGCTACAGCCCGAACGGCTGAACAGAATTACTCAAAATTTGGCAGAGAGGTAGTCCCTAGGTCAAGGAAGTGCCTTTTGTAGGTTTGGTGTAAATCTGTTCAGTAGATTCTGAGAAAATAGCCTTTAAATCAATATATATATCTGAGCCCGCTTACGGTACGCTTACGGTAAGCGTACGGTGGCGAGCGCGATTCTGATTGGCTCTTAGATCTTAGTAAACATTCGAATCGGTCGAAACCAGGAAGCGGCGGCCGCCATTTTGTGTATTTCACTCTGGAAAAAAAAGAGTGAAAACAAGGAAAGGGGGCAATGAGGAGAGTTACAGACCCCCTAACATTTGTAAGGGGGTCAAAGAAGGACAGAAAAGTACAAAAAAAACATTTATTGATTTTAAAAAAAATCACGGGGTACGCGTACGGTAAGCTTACGGTAAGTGTACGGTAGAAAAAAAAAAAAAAAAAAAATGAAAATCAGATTTAAGTGTTTAGATATTAGGGGGCTCTAAAAAGAGCCGTTGTGTTTATGAAATGATTTTTTAGTGGTACCTACAAGTAAGTACCGATGCAGAGTCTAAGGTTCAAGAGGAAGACTCTGTTCCCTTCATCATTGAAGTGCACACCATCTCCTCTATAAATGTCTTGCATGTCATAACGCAAGTTGTTGTGGTAAATGGCACCCATACCATAGTCACGGAGGAAAGCAGAAACAGATTTGTTGACGTGCTTTCTTGCTTTGTCATCGCACCGCGTGCCCACCGTGCGTGCACGGCACTAACTGCGTAAAGTGGGCGCGCGGTGCGCGAAGCGCACCGCGTGCTCACTGTGCGCGCACGGTGCGCGAAGCGCACCGTGCGCGCACGGAACGAACTGCGTTAAGTGGGCGCGCACGCCACGAATGGCGTAAAGTAACTTAGCATTTAAAAAACCGTACAAATTCACTGAAAAAACCATAGGTTTCACACACGTTATAGTTAGGAATTAGCATTTAAAAAACCTTGCAAATTCACTGAAAAAACCATAGGTTTCACACATGTTATAGTTAGCGGAAATTTTACTGATAAAAAACCAATGAAATTCCCCCGTTATAGTTAGTGCAGGCAACTATAACTCACGCGACCGCAATCTTCTGCTGATGACATATGTGTCTTTATGAAAAAAAATATTTGTAATATATGTATAGCTAAAATTTAATGGAAGAAGACATGGGCAAATAAGTGTCTAAATACAGTATTAGCATCAGCAGAGGATTGCGGTCGCGTGAGTTATAGTTGCCTGCACTAACTATAACGGGGGAATTTCATTGGTTTTTTATCAGTAAAATTTCCGCTAACTATAACATGTGTGAAACCTATGGTTTTTTCAGTGAATATATATATATATATATATATATATATATATATATATATATATATATATATATATATTCACTAAAAAAACATAGGTTTCAGAGGCGTTATAGTTAGCTGGATATTTTCTTCGTACAAAACCCTAGAAATTCCCCAGTTATAGTTAGTTCAGCTAACTATAACTCGCGCCCCCGCAATGCACTGCTGATGACATCTCGTATTACATCACTCATGACATGGTCAGTGACATCACTGATGACATCTCAAATGACATCACTGATGACATCATCCATGTGATAAATTAGTGCATCTTCTCACACCCTAATATAACCTTTGATACACCGACTCAAAATTTCAGACGGCCATTCTCAAAACCATAGATACTCCAATACCAATAACTACATACCCACTCATTGACTCTTAGGTCTACACACACATCCACTCACTCACCTGTACAGTCACTCATACTTAGTCACTCAGTACAGGACTACCATATGCATTTATACACCTATATAGACACTCACACACCGCCAGTCCATAGAGGCACTCACACACCTAGTCAGTCATGCAAATAATTAATCACACTCCCATTTAATCACCTATACAGTTATACACACACCAGTTCACTTACTCATAAAAATAGTACCACATTCTTACGCCCTTATACAATTACTGATACAAGCACACACTCATCCATACAGCCACTCTCACAATCACACACTCACATATAGCCAGTTATATACTCTTACACACATATATACTGCCTTTCACATATGTAGTTACTCACACATGTACCACTGAGATATACATTCAATCACTAACACACCCATACATACACTCACCCAACCATACAGTCCATTACAGATGAACTCTTAAAACCATGCACCCATAGAATCAACCAATCACACATCTATGCAAAGAGTCTCACACACCCCACCCACACAAACACTCAGGCACCCATACAGATACTCAGACAACCAATCAATAACCCATATAGACACTCCTATAATCAATCAATCATGAAATTTGTATCGCGAGCTACTCATCCGGGAGGGTCTCAAGGCGCTTGGGGTAGGGGGGTCTGCTACTGTTCGAACAGCCAGGTCTTGAGCGGTTTCCTGAAGGCGAGGTGGTCCTGGGTCAGCCGCAGGTGGATGGGCAGGGAGTTCCATGTCTTGACCGCCAGGTAGGAGAAGGATCTTCCTTCAGTGGTGGCTCTCTGGATGCGAGGTACGGCGGCGAGGTGCGCGGATCGTAGCTGGCGGGTGGGCGTGTAGAAGGTCAGGTGGTCGTTCAGGTACTCGGGGCCCAGGTCGTGGAGGGATTTGTGTGCGTGGGTGAGAAGTCTGAACGTGATCCTCTTGTTGACGGGGAGCCAGTGCAGGTCTCTCAGGTGGCTCGAGATGTGGCTGCGTCGGGGGACGTCCAGGATGAGTCGGGCGGAGGCGTTCTGGATACGTTGGAGTCTTTTCTGAAGCTTGGCTGTGGTTCCGGCGTAGAGGGTGTTTCCGTAGTCTAGGCGGCTGGTGACGAGGGCCTGGGTGACCGTCTTCCTGGTTTCGGTCGGGATCCACCGGAAGATTTTGCGGAGCATGCGGAGGGTATGGAAGCATGATGAGGAGACGGCGTTGACTTGTCTGGTCATCGATAGGGAGGAGTCCAGGATGAAGCCCAGGTTGCGTACGTGGTCTGTTGGCTTGGGTGCGGTGCCTCGGGCAGGGGGCCACCAGGAGTCGTCCCATGCGGAGGGTGATGGTCCAAGGATGAGGACTTCTGTCTTGTCTGTGTTCAGTTTCAGGCGGCTGATGTTCATCCATTCGGCGACGTCCTTCATCCCTTCGTGTAGGCTGGGTCTGGCGGTGTCGGGGTCTCTGGTGAGGGAGAGGATGAGCTGGGTGTCGTCGGCGTAGGAGATGATGTTGAGGTTGTGTTGGCGTGCGATGGCAGCGAGGGGTTTCATGTAGACGTTGAAGAGGGTGGGGCTGAGTGACGATCCCTGCGGAACGCCGCAGATGACCTCGGTGGCCTCAGAACAGAAGGGGGAGGCGAACTCTGTGTTCTGCCGGCGAGGTATGAGGTGATCCATTCCAGAGCCTTTCCTTGGATGCCGGTGTCGTTGAGGCGTTGGACTAGGGTGCGGTGGCAGACAGTGTCAAATGCTGCGGAGAGGTCTAGGAGGATGAGTGCCGCTGTTTCTCCGTTGTCAAGCAGGGCTCGGATGTCATCAGTGGCAGCGATGAGGGCGGTCTCGGTGCTGTGGTTGGCTCTGAATCTGGACTGCGATGGGTCGAGGGATCCGTTCGTCTCCAGGAAGGCGGTCAGTTGTTTGTTGACGACTTTTCTCGATGACTTTGGCAGGGAAAGGAAGGAGCGAGATGGGGCGGAAGTTCTTGAGGTCGGTCGGGTCCGCTGTTGGTTTTTTCAGCAGGGCGCTGAGCTCGGCATGCTTCCAGCTCTCCGGGAAGGTGGCCGTGTCGAAGGAGGTGTTGATGATGTCCCGGAGGTGGGGTGCGATGGTGGAGTCTGCCTTGTTGAAGACATGGTGGGGGCATGGGTCGGTCGGAGATCTGGATTGAATGGTGTTCATCGTGCGGGCCGTGTCTTCGGTGGTCACTTCGGTCCATGTCTGGAGGGCGGCGGCGAGGTGCGTCGGTCCCACCGATGGGTGCGGGGGTGGTGCGCCGAAACTGTTGTGGATGTCGGCAATCTTGCGGTGGAAGTATGAGGCGAGGGAGTCGCAGAGGTCCTGTGAAGGAGTGATGTCGTTGTTTCCGGTGCTGGGGTTGGAGAACTCCTTGACGATGTTGAAGAGTTCCTTGCTGTCATGGTCGTTGTTGTCCAGTCGTTCCTTCAGAGATTTCTTCTTGGTGGAGTGGATGAGCTGGTGGTGTCTGTGGGTGGCGTGTTTGAGGGTGGTCATGTTGTGCTGACAGGTGGGTTCTGGCTGAGGGACGTAGTTAGCTGGTCGGCGGTGATCTTGATCCAGTTTCTGTGGGGAGCCTGCTTCGGGTGGTGGTGGGTTGTGTTCTTTCTGAAGCTGAAGTGGACGCAGCTGTGGTGAGTCCAGTGAAGTCCGGTGGAGTGGCTGTAGGTGATGTGCTTGCTGGATGAGAAGACGGGATCAAGCGTGTGGCTGGCGTAGTGGGTGTGGGTGTTGACCAGTTGCTGGAGTCCGAGGTTGGCGAGGTTGTCCAGCAGGGCGGTAGTGTTGCGGTCCTTGTTGTTCTCCAGGTGGAAGTTGAGGTCCCCGAGGAGGATGTAGTCGGTGGAGGGGAGGGCGTGTGGGCTGATGAAGTCCGTGATGTCTTCGCAGAATTGTGTGCGTGGTCCCGGGGATCTGTAGATGAGGGTGCCTCTGAGGGTAGTCTTGGGGTCGGGGTATAACTATTCACAAAACCATGCAGCCACTTATACACCAACACACAGACAGATACAGACTTTCACACAGTTTAGTCACTAGTCTGCAGTAAGATATGTTTAATGACTCACTTATAGAGTCAGTCACGCACCTACAAAATCATCCATTCACACACTTATACACCCACACATTCTTCCATAGGCCTTTCCCTATATATATTAAACATATTTAAACTTTACAGAAACACAGACTCACTGGATGACATCATCAGTAATGTCATCAGTGATGTCATTTCAGATGTCATCAGTAATGTCATCAGTGATGTCACTGACCATGTCATGAGTGATGTAATATGTGACGTCATCAGCAGTGCATTGCGGGGGCGCGAGTTATAGTTAGCTGAACTAACTATAACGGGGGAATTTCTAGGGTTTTGTACGAGGGAAATGTCCAGCTAACTATAACGCCCCTGAAACCTATGTTTTTTTTAGTGAATTTCTAAGGTTTTTTAAATGCTAGTTCCTATCTATAACTTATCTCTAAAGTTATGATGTTTAATGATTTTCATTGGATTTCTAAATTTTTCTATTTCAGTGTGTCAATTCCTTTAATTATGGTTTTTGAAAATATTTTTTCACCATTTTTTAAACTTATTTTTTCAATGAATTCTTTTAAAAATTAAAAAATATTATTTGGTTTTAATCCGCGGGTGGGAAGGGGTGGGGTCCCCCCCTGTCCGTGGTTGCCTTGCTGGTTCCCTTTGGATATTACTGTGCTGCCATTGAGTGGAAAGTGCTGCCTCTTATGCTATCCTGACCTAACATGGCTAACTGTATTACTTCTTACGCGGCCGGCCCTGACGGGTTGTAGGCGGCATGCTGTGTCAAACTTGTTCCAATTGTGAGGATTCCTACTTGTCATTGCTTGCTGCCGGCCCTACTTACAGGGTTGTAGGCGATTGATAGCTGTGTCGGACTTTATGTCCTTTTCCTTGATTCAATAAAGGTTTTCAAAAAAAAATATATATATATATTATTTGGTTTTAATGTTTTATTTAATAATAATTGTAAATTTTTAAAAAATATTTTTATATATTTTTTAAAATATTTTGTAAACTATATTTTCAATACTTTATTTTATTTTTTTTAAACGTTTTTCCTTGGATCTGCGCACCCAACGCGTTAGGAACCGCGCACCCTACGCGTGAGAAACCGTGCACCCAACGCGTTAGGATGCGCGAATTTTACCGTAAAAAAAAAATAGCCCCTATCACTAATTTTTATTATCCCCGGGGATCCCATCCCCTCGGGGCTTATAATAAAAACGTTGGGGACCTTGGGGGGAGCCCCAACGCCCCCACGGTCCCAGCCGGCTCCCCGCATCCTTCGGGAGTCGGCATTGCTTTTCCACATGGGGAGCTGCTGACATGCAGCTCCCCGTGTGGAAAAGCAATATCGTTTGGATTTTGAAAGAGAGTGCAGGTTTCCCTGCTCTCTCTTTCAAAATCCTAACGAAGTTTGCTATGGGAGGGCGGGAGACTCCCGCCCTCTCATAGCAAACAACAGTGTCCTGGGGGTGGGCACCCCAGGACACTGTAGGAGCCGGCCCTGGGGGGTGGCGGTCCCCAGGGCCCTCGAGGGCTCCAGGAGGGGGGCCACGCAGCCCCCCTCCCCCATTAATTTGTAAAGATTTTGGTCCACCCGAGTGCTAATTATTAACGAAGCGTGGGCTTTTCTGTCCGGATCCGCGCACCCTGCATGCATTTCGCCGTTTAAAAAAAAAGGGGGGGCCCCAGGGGGTCCTTCTGGGACCCCCTAAGCAACACTGGTGGGTCAGAGTATTTCTACCCTGCCCCCTTTACATCTTTCACACACTTATTTCCCTTACTTAATCAACCTCGCTTCTACCGAGGCACAAAATGGCGGCCAACAGTTCCTGGTGTCGAATGTAGACAGACACTTGACAGCCAATTAGCATTCAGCGCGTGATCGGGAGGGTGCGTGCTCGGTGCGCAGAGGGTGCGCTTAGGGTGCGGGGAGGGTACGTGGATTCTCTGAGGCCATAGATATGTCTATCTTTTTTAGTCTAATTTTCTCAGGAACTGCTGAACGGATTCACACCATTTATGCAAAAGGCACGAGTCTGAACTGAGGACTACCTCTTTGCCAAATTTGGTGTAATTCCGTTCAGCATTTCGGGCTGTAGCTGCGTCAACAGGTCCTATGGGAAATTGCATGGGGAAAACGCGTTTTGGGACCCCCCATTTTTCTCGGCCCCCGCTTGACGAATGACCACGAAACTTTCAGGATAGGAGCGGACCGGAGCTGGCCAAAAGTTAGGAAAATTTCGCGAAGATTCGTTTACCGGCGCCAGACTTATTGGGAATAGAATGTTGCGGATTTCCTATGGAAAATAGGTCCTAACTATAACTACCTACTGGCGACCGCCATAGGAAATCCGCAACATTATATTCCCAATAAGTCTGGCGCCGGTTGACAGAATCGGCAAGCAGGAAAATGCAGAAGGGCCCCACGCAGGACTCGTGGAGTGTGGGGGCTGATCTTCGGTGCCGATGGTGCTTGGGGTTGGGGCTTCTCAATCCCCGGTGCACAACTTCGAGGGTGCCTCAGAAGCTGCACTGGAAGATACTCACCACTTTTCCCAGGTAGCCGGTCCCACGTCTCTCGTCGCCTCCACGGATCTCAGCTCGGCTGTGGATGTGGATCAGGGTCGGAGAAGTCTGGAAGTCAAGGCTCTGGTCGGGCTCTGCAGTCGGTCCCTCGTAGAACTTCAGCAAAGCAAAGGGTAGTCTCTTGATGGTGCCTGTTTGCACAGGGTAGCCACTCCTTGGCCACAAGGGAGATTCTTCAGTCTTCTTCTTTCGTCGAATGTCGAAGGTCCAGAGTTTCTGTTCAAGTTGCAGATTCAGGATAATCTAAACTCCTGAGGCCCAGCTACCGCTCTTATCCAAATCTGGGGGGCTGGGTTACCTGCTAGGTCACGCCTTATGGGTGGGACCGGGGAGGGGGGTGGTTACACCCCCTTCCCTTTGTCCAGTTTCGCGCCAGGACTGGGGCTGGTGTGCCCCAGCACCGGTTTGAACTGAACTATGCATGGGACACCTTGTGTGCCCCAGGCAGTGTCTCGTTTCATTCATCCCTCCCTGCCCCAATACACTAAGGCCTGTCTGGGGTGGTGCTCGCACCTCCCAAGGAAGGAAACCTATTGTCCAAGCCTCCCTTGCCGGGATCACTCCCAGCAGCAGGAGGTCAGACTTGTGTCGTGGCAGCAGCATCCATTTTGTGATGCTGGGGCTCTGGTTAACTTTAACCGGGTAAGTAGGTTTCAACATGTCTTCTCCCTCTAGAAGGGAGGGATAATATCCTCATCCCCAGAAATGGGATGGGGGTATTATTCAAAAGTGTTAGACACCTTACACGACATGTTTCGATAAAGCCAAACCATAGTTACCATAACCGTTTAAGATTATAAGGCACTTTAAGAGTATATGGTAGGCTATATCATAGAACAGCTATAAGGACATGGTTCCAAAAGCTGCAGACAGGCTCAGCTCATGCTAGAGCACCATCTCACATGTTACCAAGCACTCTGCCTCCAGGATTGTTAAGGCCTGCCATAGGAGTGGCTGATAGGTACACAGGTGTCTATATGTAAGATAGGTATAGGAATACTACACCTAAGCAAGGAGTGATTACACGACCTTGCCCCAGCTGAGTGATCAGCCAGTTGTGTCATAATGGAAGGCCAGGCCAGGGGTGGCATAATACATGCTGCAGCTCCTGGTAGGCCTAGGGTACACCTATGCCCTGGGTACCTAAGGTACACTGTACAGGGGCCAATAAGGTGATCCTATCCAAATGGGTTATGCACCTAAAGTACATAGTATCAATTTAGAGAGAGAACAGCAGGGCTGTGGGTCTGATTAGCAGGCCCACAGCCACATCTAAGTCGAAAACCAGTAAAGCAAAAAGTGGGGGTGAACATAGAAAGCAGACCCTACTCTCCTACAGATAGGAAAGATTGACATTAGACCAATGGAAAAATGAAAGTTGAGATGGTTAACCTATGAGTGAAAGATATCAAAAGCCAGGGAGAAGATGAAGGAGAGGGACTGTTATGGAAACTAACAGAGAGCAAGAAAGTGAGATTATATTTTTTCCTAAAACAGTCCTTCAGGCACTAGCTGATTTCTGCGGTTAGCTATTTTTCAAACACAGAGTATGCAAGTTGTCTGTAAAGGTATGTCAATGTCTCTAGCTTGTCATAGCCAAGATTCATTGACAAAATGTGCATTGGCATGCAGCTCAGTAGAACGAATATATGACGCTTTCCCGTAAGTCATTACCCCACAATTTTTTACAACGCAAGAGCAGTTACCATGCGATACAATCGCCCTGTAAACTTTCATTCCGCATATGCCATTACAACGCAAAGGCATGCGTGGTGAAGGCATAAACTGTGTAAAAGTGGTTACGGTAAATATATATATATATGTATTATTTATTTAAAATAGGATATATATATATATATATATATATATATATTACCTACTGGCGGTCGCCAGTAGGTAGTTATAGTTAGGACCACGTTTCCATAGGAAATCCGCAACATTCTATTTTGAATAACTTTGGCGCCGGTCGACGAATCCTCGCAAATTTTTCAAAATAGGTGGGGCGCTACGCTCCGCTCCTATCCTGAAAGTCTCGGGGGGATTCGTCAAGCGGGGGCTGAGATAAAAGGGGGGTCCCAAAACGCGTTTTTCCCATGCATTTTTCCATAGGACCTTTAGACAGGGCTACAGCCCGAACGGCTGAACAGAATTACTAGAAATTTGGCAGAGAGGTAGTCCTCAGGTCAAGGAAGTGCCTTTTGTAGGTTTGGTGTAAATCTGTTCAGTAGATTCTGAGAAAATAGCCTTTAAATCAATATATATATCTGAGCCAGCTTACGGTGCGCTTACGGTACGCTTACCGTACGCGTACGGTGGCGTGCGCGAGCGCGATTCTGATTGGCTCTTAGATCTTAGTAAACATTCGAATCGGCCGAAACCAGGAAGCGGCGGCCGCCATTTTCTCTCTCGCACTGAGAGTTAGGTTTTAAAATAAAGCCCAAAAACATGTAAAGGGGCTGTTTAGACAGCTCCCACACACATAGCCATGTTGAGGGAGTCCCCAAAGATCCCCCAAGGGCAAAAATGTAATTTTTATTTTTTCGCTAATTTCGCCGATTATGCTTACCGTACGCGTACGATAAAAAATTATAAAAAAAAAAAACTATCCACACTCTCCCCACCCCGTGTGCAATTGGTGGCCGAAGTCCACCAATTGTGCATGGCTTATAAGAGGTGTGATAAACTATAATATTTTAAAAAAAAATAATAAAAGAAAAAATGATCCACACTCTCTCCACCCCGTGTGCAAATGGTGCCCGAAGGGCACCATTTGTGCATGGCTTATAAAAATTACGAAAAATTAAAATATTACCTTTCAAAACGAAGTGCATCATATGTCCTCCATGTGCGCACGGTGCGCGAAGCGCATCGTGCCTACATGGCCCATCTAGCGTAACGTGGGCACGCGGTGCGCGTAGCGCACCGCGTGCCCACCGTGCGTTCACGGCACTAACTGTGTAAAGTGCGCGCACAGAACGAACTGCGTTAAGTGGGCGCGCACGCCACGAATGGCGTAAAGTAACTTAGCATTTAAAAAACCGTACAAATTCACTGAAAAAACCATAGGTTTCACACACGTTATAGTTAGGAATTAGCATTTAAAAAACCTTGCAAATTCACTGAAAAAACCATAGGTTTCACACATGTTATAGTTAGCGGAAATTTTACTGATAAAAAACCAGTGAAATTCCCCCGTTATAGTTAGTGCAGGCAACTATAACTCACGCGACCGCAATCTTCTGCTGATGACATATGTGTCTTTATGAAAAAAAAATATTTGTTATATATGTATAGCTAAAAATGTATGGAAGAAGACATGGGCAAATAAGTGTCTAAATACAGTATTAGCATCAGCAGAGGATTGCGGTCGCGTGAGTTATAGTTGCCTGCACTAACTATAACGGGGGAATTTCACTGGTTTTTTATCAGTAAAATTTCCGCTAACTATAACATGTGTGAAACCTATGGTTTTTTCAGTGAATATATATATATATATATATATATTCACTGAAAAAACCATAGGTTTCACACACGTTATAGTTAGGAATTAGCATTTAAAAAACCTTGCAAATTCACTGAAAAAACCATAGGTTTCACACATGTTATGGTTAGCTGGACATTTTACTGATAAAAAACCAATGAAATTCCCCCGTTATAGTTACTGTAGGCAACTATATCTCACGCGACCGTAATCCTCTGCTGATGCTAATACTGTATTTAGACACTTATTTGCCCATGTCTTCTTCCATTAAATTTTAGCTATACATATATTACAAATATTTTTTTTTCATAAAGACACATATGTCATCAGCAGAGGATTACGGTCGCGTGAGTTATAGTTGCCTACAGTAACTATAACGGGGGAATTTCATTGGTTTTTTATCAGTAAAATGTCCAGCTAACTATAACATGTGTGAAACCTATGGTTTTTTCAGTGAATTTGTGCGGTTTTTTAAATGCTAAGTTACTTTACGCCATTTGTGGCGTGCGCGCCCACTTAACGCAGTTCGTTCCGTGCGCGCATGGTGCGCTTAGCGCACCGCGTGCCCACGTTACGCTAGATGGGCCATGAACGCACGATGCGCTTCGCGCACCGTGCGCACATGGAGGACATATGATGAGCATCGTTGTGACAGGTAAAATATAGGTTTTGTTTAGCGCTATTAAGCCATGCACAAAAGGTGACCTTCGGGCACCTTTTGCACACGGGGTGGGGAGAATGTGGATATTTTTTTTTTTTTATTATTATTTCTTACCGTAAGCGTAATCGGCGAAATTTTCGAAAAAATTAAAATTGCCTTTTTTCACTTGGGGGATCGTTGGGGACTCCCTCGACATGGCTAGGTGCTTGGGAGCTGTGTAAACAGCCCCTTTACATGTTTTTGCACTTGGTTTTTCAACCCCCTGTCAGAGTGCGAGAGAGAAAATGGCGGCCGCCGCTTCCTGGTTTCGACCGATTCGAATGTTTACTAAGATCTAAGGGCCAATCAGAATCGCGCTCGCGCACGCCACCGTACGCGAACGGTAAGCGCACCGTAAGCGCACCGTAAGCTGGCTCAGATATATATATTGATTTAAAGGCTATTTTCTCAGAATCTACTGAACAGATTTACACCAAACCTACAAAAGGCACTTCCTTGACCTGAGGACTACCTCTCTGCCAAATTTCAAGTAATTCTGTTCAGCCGTTCGGGCTGTAGCTGTGTCTAAAGGTCCTATGGAAAAATGCATGGGAAAAACGCGTTTTGGGACCCCCCTTTTATCTCAGCCCCCGCTTGACGAATCCCCCCGAGACTTTCAGGGTAGGAGCGGAGCGTAGCGCCCCACCTATTTTGAAAAATTCGCGAGGATTCGTCAACCGGCGCCAAAGTTATTCAAAATAGAATGTTGCGGATTTCCTATGGAAACGTGGTCCTAACTATAACTACCTACTGGCGACCGCCAGTAGGTAATATATATATATATATATATATATATATATATATATATATATATATATAAATATATATATTTATATATATACACATACATAAATGTATTTAAATTTAAAAAAAAACTAAAACCCATAAGTCATTTTTTATTCCAATAACTAAACACCCCTAACATTGTTAAATTACCCATACCACCCCAATACACATACCCACTAAAATCTTAAATTACCCGTAGCACCCCCAAACCACCCTGAACCCTTAAAATACCATAGCACCCCAAAACCTTAACCCACCATGTACACTAAAGTTACCCTGAGCACCCCAAAAAAAAAACACCCTAAACCATTCCCAAAACCCTAACCCACCCTGACCCCAAAAAATACCCCAGCACCCCAAAACCCTAACCCACCCTGACCCCAAAAAATACCCCAGCACCCCAAAACCTAAACGCACCCTGAACCCTAAAATTTCCCCTGATCCCTAAAAATACCCTTGCACCCCAAAACCTAAACACACCTTGAACCCTAAAATTCCCCGAGCACCCCAAAACCCAAACCCCCTGACCCATAAAAATACCCCTGCACCCCAAAACCCTAACCCATAAAAATACCCCTGCCCCCTCAAAACCCTAACCCACCCTGACCCATAAAAATACCCCTGCACCCCAAAACTTATACCCACCCTGAACCCTAAAAATCCCCCAGCACCCCAAAACCTAAACCCACTGTGAACCCTAAAATGACCCCTGAACCCTAAAAATACCCCAGCACCCCAAAACATAATCCCACCCTGAACCCTAAAAATACCCTGGGCAAACCCACCCTGAACGCTATACATACCCTAGCACCCCTAAACCTACCCTGAACCCTATAAATACCCCAGCACCCCATAACCTACCCTGAACCCTAAAAATACCCCTGAACCCCTCAGCGCCGGGAAACCCACGGGTAGCTGCGCGCTTAACAAATTTTTATATAATAATAAAGTGAGCAAGGGACCCACGTCTTGGCATAACCTGCCAACTTACGGCAAACAACGCAAACACAAGGAGATGATGGACGGAGTGCTGAATCTTTTCAGGCACTCACCCCCAGTCACAGATCTGGGTTGAATTCATCATCGTTCTTTAGCTCACTTCGCCACCCCAGTTTGGATCCAGCCATATGCAGATCAGTTTTAACCCTGTGCCTCATGGGAACAGTCCAGCCTGAACTAGACTGGAAACAGGCATCCTAGGACCGGTTTCGGGGTTTCACCCCTCATCAGCCAGGGTAGCTTGACTCCAGTGGAATGGAGAGCACAGGACCCACGTCTGGGCATACCAGTCCCACTCGGGGTGACAAATGCAAAAAGAATAATTGATGGACAGAATGCAGAACAATATCATACATTCACCCCAGTACAGACATCTGGGCTTAAATCCATATTTTTTTGCTCACCATGCCATTCCAGTTAGAGCCCAGCTATATGCAAATCAATCCTGACCCTGTGGCCAATGGGTCCTCCCTGAGACTGGAACCACGCATCCTAGGACTAGTTTCGGGGTTTCACCCCTCATCAGCCAGGATAGCTTGACTCCAGTTGCATGGAGAGCACAGGACCCTCGTATGGGCATACCCGTCCCACTCGGGGTGACAAATGCAAAAACAACAGTTGATGGACAGAATGCAGAACAATGTCATACATTCACCCCAGTACAGACATCTGGGCCTAAATCCATAATTGTTTTGCTCACCATGCCATTCCAGTTTGAAAATGGCAATTGTTGCACTAGGGAGCACATCAGAGCCAGTTACAATAGTGTGCACATCTTGCAGGATTATGAATAGTGGCCTCCCGGATGAATGTATGATGTTAAAACACATACATTTACAACGCATGCCTTTACAATGCAGTTTTTACATCGCAACATCCTTTACAACGCATCATTTTACATCACATGCCATTACAACGCATTTTTTAAAACTACATTTACAACGCATACCATTACATTTCATTTAAGGTAAGTGTTGGATTGTGTAGGGCTAAAAATTACTATTCTAACTCCAGGGGGTGCAACAGTAGGGTAAGTGTTGGATAGTGTAGGGGTGCTATGCATTGTAATGGTATGCATTGTAATGACATGCAATGTAATGCCTGCGTTGCAGTGACATGCAATGTAAATGCTGTGTTGTAGTGACGTGCTATGTAAAGGATGTTGCGATGTAATGACTGCGTTGTAAATGTAGTGCTATGTAATGACTGCGTTGTAAAGGTTGTTTCCCCTCCCAGATATATGCCACAATATTGGAAATCTTTTTTTCAAGATAAATAGATGTGGAATTAAGAGAATGAATAACACCACACTTACCTTTGTATAGTTACCTTCATGATAATGTGGTAGTCTATAATCTGGATGTTGGTTGGACAATACTTAAAATTCATTATTGCAATAGAACTCCAAACCACCTTGACACGTGACAGCAGTTTCAGGAAAAGTAAAGATTAATCATAATAAAAGGCCTCCACATGACCAAAGACATGTCACAAAAGTAAGGACCCACAGGCACGCAGGAAATTCAGCAAGCTATAAATCTCCACAACTCAGTATGAACTATCATTCAAAGAGCAGTTTAAATAGGTTTTGGATTTTCAATCATTTTGTTTTCAAACATTACCAGTTTCTCATAATAAACAATTTTCTATAAAATATGCACATGTATTTGGTGATAACACACTCAAAGACAACATTGTGTTTTTCTTGCAAAGTGACCTTATTCAATATGGCTAGAGTAGACCCTCTAAATTAAAAACAATGTTGAGCTGCACCTCAGGAAAATACTTTCAGGGTACTGGTGGGCTACCGGTAACTCCCAGGCTACCCGTTGGAGACCACTGATCTAGGAAGACTTTTGTGACCACTAAGACTATTTTATGCAGCATGGTAGACACCCCTCTAGATCCCCTAGTAAATACAGCATGATACACCCCATTGAAGCTATATCGGGCCAAGAAGGTACACCTGGCCCTAAGGAGATGACTCTCCTGAAGGAGGACAGCTGGAGCCAATCTATGCACATATCTAAGGACTGCTGTCCGCTTGACTTCATTCAGCAGGCCATATACATTCCATGACACAATCTTACAGTCTGTGCTGCTCTCAGTACAGTCATGGCAAGTAGTCAGTCATATGTTTCTGAAACATAGGGAAAGAGCGCTGTGTATGACACCTGTGTGCAACAAAATCAAACCAAACAACACTTTTTTCATCCAATACTTCAGCTCTGGAGCAGCTGTTACCCAAAAAAACAAAGTATCCATTAGAAACGATAATCTTACATAAAAGACAAATATCAAAGTCAAATTCAGCAGGGATAACTGTCCCCGTACCAGCCTCTAGTTTCAGGAGCATTGGAGCCTCAGACAGGCATATCAAAACCGATGTCAGTAGAGCAGAAGATTGGGGTAGAAACAAGAGCGGAAGGAGCCCGTAAGAAACAACTGAGGTCCGGTCACCATGGGAGTTTGCTCTCTGGCCCTTGTAGGATCCATCCAATGAAGGAGTCTCTGCCTCTCTGCGTGGGTTTCACTTATGCCGATCGAGAACCCTCCTACCGCATCTACTCCGCCGGCCTTCTCTGCTGGGGTGGGCCATGGACTCCCAGAGTGGCAGTGGATCTGCTTGCGTCGTGAGCAGTTGCTTCCTTTCAGCTTCCCAGGCAAAATTCCGTCCCCGGACTTTCAAAGAATAGTGATTTGCCTAGGAACAGCCCTTTGAGTTTAGCAAGGTAGAGAAGCACATAATAAATGTTTATACCTTTGAGATTCTTTTTCACCTCCCAAAATGATTTATGCATGAGCTGCACCTTGGCAGTGTAACCTGAGAATAATATCACCCTAGAGCATGCACAGCAATGTCTTGAAGGTGGCGGGCCTGCGCAGTACAGTATCCCTGTCGGCATGGTTTAGTACCCGCATGATGATGGACCGGGGTGCCAGGCGGCGGTCTAGGAGCGAGTGTTCTGTGAGCCCTCTCTACTATGAAGCAGACAGACAGCACCCCATGTGGGATCCATGCCTTAAACCATAAACCAGTCTCCAAAGAATTTTTCTGGTTGCTGTCCCTTTGCGCCCTCCAGCATACCCACCAGACACAGGTTATTTTTCTGCAATCATCCCTCCGCATCATCTATTCGGTGGTCGAAGAGTGCAGTCAATTCCTTCAGTCTTTGGAGCTCCTTAGTGGGGTGCCTGCCACATCTTCCAAAGAGCATATACACGCCTTCATCTTTCTAGTTCTTGTTGATAAAGTTTTTAGGTCTTGGCGAAGGAAGGAGTCCTCCACGCCCACCAATCTGGTCATTGAGATCTTTGTGG
Source organism: Triturus cristatus (assembly GCF_964204655.1). Taxonomy (NCBI): domain Eukaryota; kingdom Metazoa; phylum Chordata; class Amphibia; order Caudata; family Salamandridae; genus Triturus; species Triturus cristatus. The sequence continues at coordinate 244,739,851 of NC_140595.1, forward strand.
GTGTCCTTAGACACCTGCAGTATATTGGCCGGTAAAATTGTCTCCTCCTGCGGCTAGGGAGCTGGTTCTTGCGCCCCGTCCCCTGCCGTCCCACGAGGTGCCACTGGTTTAGCATACTTCTCTATTATTATTACTTGCCCGCAGGCGCCTTTGTCTTTCACCATTCAAGTGGTCTAGCTGGAGTTCCTCTTTCCCACCCATGCGAAACTGGAGCAGGGAGGCGCAGTTGTTGCGGAGCAGGGGCAGGTCAGCAGACTCCAAGGTGGAAGTCACTTTGTGTTTAGATTCCCCCCACCCCACAACCGCTGGTTTCTCAGGCACCAGCCTAGAGGCCTCCTCAGATTCAAAACCCCACTGTGTTCCCCTGCAGTCCTTCGGCCGGGCTCAGCTGACATGGAAGGTGGGCAGTTGGGGGGGGGTAGGGGGGAGCTTAGAGGGGGCTGGGGCATCTCCCCGGTCTCACCTCTCCGTGCAACACCACAATGTCCTGCAACCCACAACCTTCACAGGACCTCTCTCTGTGCCTGCAAGGGCGTCAGCCCAGCTGCTCCTCACCTTTGGGCACCATGCCTGTGATGCAGCTACATTGATGGCTCTGGGTCCCAGCATGCCTCTGAATGCCCCTTCACTCTGCAACTGCCTTAGCTGGACAACACCTCTCTATGTCTGATGAGGGTTGGTCAGCCTCGCTGTCTCCATTAGGCCAACCTGTTCCCCCAAAGTTTCAATGCAAGGTTGAGAATTAGGAAGGGGGGCCTGATACTACTCTGGCCCCCGGCACCAGCTGCAGCGATCTCAGCAGGAACCCAGTCACATCGGTCTCCCCAATCCACCAGGGAGGGCACCAAGGTGTTAGTGGGGGGCACCTGCCCCTTCGCACACAGGGTCCCGCAGCAGGAAAGAAGGCCTTCACTCAGCCCATGTGGCTCCAATTGCGGTGGCCATTGTGGCAGCCACGGGCCCTCTTACAAGTCAGCTGCTTACTGGCGTGATCCGTCAGCCCTTTTCTGTTTCTTCGGACCCCTCTGCAGTCTTCACGGGGCAGACAGAGCTGCACTAAATGGAGAGGAGTGAGCTGCCTCCCAGCCACAGTAGCCCCAGCATTCACCACCCTAGCAAGCCAAATGTCAGGCTGGCTGCTCTCCCTCGTGGCCCTTTCAAAGCTCCCTTCTTTGCTGCCGGTTCAGAGATGGACCTAAAGGGGGGGGGGGGGTTGAAGCAGACGCAGGCACCTGGTACAGGGAATAAGTAGGCAGCCACCCCCATGGGCTGTGGCCGCCTGGGTATGGCTGGATGCTGCAGGATGTTCAAGCTGGTGAAGAGGTAGTTTAAGATGCGGCCGCCATCTCGGGGTACCAGCCCACCCCTTCAATCCCATTCTAATCCTCGCCTTGGAGCTATAACTCACTTGATCATTCAGAAACCTTTCCTTACTTCATCTACCACACTTACTAATTGACTTATTAGTCCCACTTCCTTGATTATTCTTTGTGGGCTATTCCGCTTTGCCTCATGTCCTATAGCTTCCTCACTCCTGTGCTTCTCCTCTCATTCTGTTACTGCATATAAACCATCCAACACCAAATCCCCAAAAAAGAGGGTCAATGTGAAGAGACTATCAGACCTCTCAAAATTGATATAGCGTGTAAACTTCCCTAGTGCCATATAAATATCTAGAAAAAGACTCGCTGTTTCAAGGTCTGTTTAGTCTTTTACAAGGCAACTAATATAACACCAAATATAATTGTGATGCCTTCTTTCATTGAATAAATCTGTCACACTCCTTCCTCTCCGTGCCTCGCCTGACTCACGTCATGCCCTGAATAGCTCACCAGACGCTAAGACGAGAGCGCTGATGGGGTGGTTAGCCGGATGGTGGAGACGGAACGAGAGCCAAACGGGAGTTAGGACTACAATTCCCATGATCCCTGCACTTCCGCCACCCAGTCCGATCACATGATCCCTGCACTTCCGCCACCAAGTCCGATCACATGGGAAGAAACCGGAAGAGGTAAACCTTGAAAACGCCGTTCGGCGTTTCACTCGTTGCTGATTATTCTCCCGTTGCAGCCGAGATCCCCGACGTCTGCAGTTCGCCCGTGTAGGGTAAGGGTGCACATGCACCACCTGGATCATTGAGAGCCGCTGCTCTCGATATAAATCTTACAAAGACTTCGTACTCCTGCCTAGACTTTTCTTGTGAGGCGAGAGAGACCATATCTTGCTATTCCTTGCTGAGTGATTCCTTGGTCTCCTGACTACTCTATGTTCATGTGTGTTATTATTTCGCATTCCCTGTGCACACGTTCCTGGGTGATTTAGGTGTTTAGTGGAACTTGTATATATTCACCCTGAAAACATTAACCAACGGTTGACAGTGAAATAAATGCCACGGAGTTGAAAGAAGCATTTTAACTCCGGACCATTGTTTATTAACAGGGGGCCATGAGGCGGCAGTCTGCTCATCCCCTGTGAAGTGAAGCAAGTCAACCCTTGTGGTGTGTATGATAAGAAGCACAAATAGAGTGTTGCGGGTTGCTGGGCCACAGAGTGTGAGGAAGTGTTTTCATGTTGCCTTCCTTTTGTTTCTAGAACTCTCTAGATCATTCAGAACAGGGTATTGCTTGAGTGGGATCCAGGATAAGTACACCTGGAGAAAACGTTGTTTAAGTTTGTTTGCAGGTACGCATTCTTCCTCTAGAGTGAGTTGAACAAGCATATTAAAGAACAGGCTAATGTGTTTAGTGTATTTTACTTTCAGATCTCCCTCCCAGCTGTTCCCATCCTTTCCTTCCCCCGCTTGACCATCCCACTCTCCTGTGCTTTAATAGCAGTCAGGGTTGGGGCTGTCGAGAGGTGGACCCCTTTTTGCATCGTTCCGCTCCCGAGGAATCTTCGAGTCAACAAAATCTATCTTTTATTCTTCCGTGAAACAACTGTCAACACGTGTTTCGCGACCTGTTCACTTACAGTTGTTACTTCATTAGGGCCAAAAGAACAAGTTACTTACCTTCGGTAATAATGCATCTGTAAGAGACATACATTAGTTATAGATTCCTTACCTTAAAATTACCCTGAGGTGTCAGACTGGATCCGGAGAATTTCTCTGTTAGCAGTACCCCTGCACGTCGGTAGGTGGCGTCGGTCGACTCCGCATCCGTTATCGGCGGTGTGGTCGCCAGGATGACGTTGCGGTGTCTACTTAGACGCCGCCCCTGCAAGCTGACATTAGTTCTGAGATGGCTTTCCACGCCAGAAGCACAGAGCCATGCAAGACACTAACCACTTGTGCACACAACTAAGTCCCTGGAAGGGAGTCCCTATCCCTAGAAGTCAGCAGTTCGCATAACGGGGGAGGATGGGTGGGGCGGTAAGGAATCTAGAACTAATGTAGGTCTCTTACAGATACATCGTTACCAACGGTAACTTGATCATCTGAAAGAGACCATTAGTTATAGATTCATTACCTTAGAATAGATACCCCAGCAATTGCAACCCCAAAGGTGGATGTGCGAACTAAGTTCACACCAGAAAGTCCTGGAGAAGAGAACAGCCAAAAAAGCGGTCTCTCTGGACTTGGCTATCCAGGCAGTAATGTTTTTCGAATGTGTGCAGGGATGCCCATGTGGCTGCCTGGCAATGTCAATCAATGGAACTCCACGTCCCAAAGCAGTAGAGGCTGCCGTCACCCTGGTAGAGTTGGTGCGCAGTCCTACTGGAGGTTCCTTTTTCACCAAAGAATAGCAGATTTTGATGCATAGGACAACCTATTGAGAGATGGTATGTTTGTGCACGGCCCAACCTTTCGTGGCACCCACATAAACCATGAAGAGTTGATCGTCCACCTGGCAATCTTTAGTGCGGTCAAGGTAGAAGGAAAGCGCAAGTTTAGGGTCCAGACGGTGGAGTCTCTCCTCTTTGGAAGGGTGCGGAGGCAGGAAGAAGGTGGGCAATGTGATGGTCTGACCTATGTGGAAAGAGGTAACCACTTTGGGCAGAAAAGAGGGCATAATGCAAAGGACCAATTTGTCACAATGAACTGCAAGAAAAGGAGGCTTGGAGGAAAGAGCCTGAAGCTCACTCACCCTGCGAGCAGGTGTGATGGCCTGCAGGAAAGCAGTATTCAAGGTCAGAAGACAAAGAGGACAATTATGTAGTGGCTCGAAGGGAGCACACATAAGGAAAGTAAGAACAAGATTCAAGTCCCACTGAGGCATTACGAAAGGAGAGGGAGGAAAGAGATAAGTAAAGCCCTTTAGAAATCTATTTACAATCGGAGACTTGAAAACAGAAGGCTGATCAGGAAGGCGCAAAAAGGCACAGATGGCCGAAAGGTAGCCTTTAAGAGTGCCCAGAGCAGAGCCCTGCTGGGCCAAAGATAGAATGAAGAGGAGAACCTCTGAAAGAGGGACAGAAAGGGGACCCACAGCCTTTGCTGTGCACCATGCCACAAATTTGTTCCATCGACTGGACAGGTTCGGATGGAGGACTGTCCCCTGCTGCTGCGACAGAAGATCCTCACGAAGAGGCAGTCTGATCGGAGGATCGATGGTCATGCTCAAGAGCTTGGGGTACCAGACTCTTTGTGCCCAGTCCGGAGCCACAAGAATGACTTGGGCCCGGCTGTGCTTGATCTTAAGCACTCTGGGTAGATGTGGTACAGGCAGAAATGCGTACAGGGGACTGCAATTTCACTCACGACAAAAAGCGTCACCGAGCGAGTGCCGGCTTGGAAACTCCAAAGCGCAGAACTGTTGACATTGAGCATTCTCTTCGGTGGTAACGAACAGATCTAACCAAGGCTCTCCCCACTGTCGAAAGAGACCTTGCACCAACTTCGAGTGAAGACGCCATTCGTGATCCATCATGCACCGGCGGTTGAGTTCGTCCGCCATGGTGTTCAGGGAACCTGCCAGGTGTTCAAACATCAGGAATTTGCCCTGATGTTCCAGCCATGTCCAAAGGCAAAGAGCCTCTTGACATAGGGTCCACGACCCCACCACGCGCCCTGTTTGTTGCAGTACCACATGGCATGGTATCTGTGAACACCTACAGTGCAAGACCGATCGATCGGAGCTCCAAAAGGTTGATGTGGACACTGGACTCTGCCGGAGACCAGAGGCCCCTGATCCCTGCATCTCTGAGGCCGCCCAATCCCAGAAGTGACGCATCCGTCACTACTGTGAACTCTGGTTGAAGAAGGGAGAGGGATCTGCCACTGACCCAATCCTGGTTCGTGAGCCTCCACTGCAATTGACGTGCAGTCCCCTCCAAGATCTGGATGACATCCAAAAGATTCCCCCAATGTTGGAACTGGAACTCTGGACTGCACTGGAACTTAAGGTCCCAGGGTAGAGCCCGCATATGCCACCTCGTATAAGAACAAGTTACTTACCTTCGGTAACGATGTATCTGGTAGAGACACAGTCTAGCTGCAGATCCCTTAACTTAGAATATCCCCCATGCGCCAGTCTGTATCCTGAGACTTTTCAGCAGTACCTCTGCGAACCGGGTGAAAGCGTTGCATGGCTACGCCCTGACGGAGTCCACGGATATATCGTCAGTGGAGCCATACAAGTCCCTCCCGGCGCGCTAATGTCAGTTTTCTACTGTGAAGCTTTTCCGCACCACAACGCGGAGACACTACTAAAACTGTGAGAGTGTGGGAACAGTGTGCCAAAAAAGATTAAAAATCTTTTAAACAAAATGACAATAAAGAATTCCAATGATGAGAAACATCACAGTGCATGATAGAGAAAAACACTTCAGACTGTAAGGGCCTGAAAGGAGATAGAGTGCTCGCCCCTAGAAACAGTCTTGCAGATGCGAAGAACCATACCCTCCTATGAGGCAAAACAGCAATGGAAATTAATGTTATGGTAAACGACAAGCAGTCGGCAACCACATGAATGTTATGGTAATGGACAAAAAACTGCAACAACATGACTTATGGTAATTGAGAACATTTCAGCAACAATAGAGAATGTGCAACCATATGCACTATATATGACCACTTGACTGTAGCACAGTCAAATACACCCCAAACTTTAGGAGAAAAAGTATCAGGTGGGAGGGAGGGAAGGAGGACCTAACCAAGCAAGAGCGTGGATGGATAAATGAGCCCACCACCCAATTGTGAGAATTGTAGGACATAACGAAAGCAACAGAATTCGTAGATTGAGAGAAGTCTACTGGATATTCTCTCTCAATACAGTAGTTAATGGGTTGAATAATGAGCTACCCTGGGAAAATGCGATTTAAACCCGCCTACATAAAGGACAGATATAACTATAGTGATCTTTAGCACTATTTATAGTTAAATACATATATAACTGGATGGTTACACATAGATTAGTAACTTTGACTTATAGAGTATTTTATATAGTCAAAGCTGAGACTTCTAGAAATTACATTTATTATATAGTGACTTGATACACTAACCAGGAAAATAGGCCTTTTCTGGAATATTTTAAAATAAAATGAGCCTCATTGAGCGACATGATTAGTATATATTATTACATATAACATAAGAAATAGGGACGCACGAAAAAGTATTAATCCTATATATGACCGTCAACAATAGATAATTGCCTATTATAGTAGGGACTTTCATGTAATGTGATTCAATATAATTAGATGAGATAGTATTTACCTTTAAACATTCAGTTATTCACATTGTCAGACTCGTTTTGTCAATAAAAAATAAAAGACATGGATGCTTAAACCCTGGTCACATGACCCAAGAAACCCTATCCCAACTCCTGTAGGAGAATTTAGGCAGAACAGAAGCGAGTATACATGATGACCCCCATCACATGACCCGAGGTAGCCAATACCAAAGAAATAGCTGGCAAAACCCTCCTCACGTGACCTTGGAAAGCCCATCAGAGGTCTCGTGAGATAATCTAGGCCAATTAGGAGGAAGTCGATGTTAACATCCGCATCACATGACCCATTTTAACCTATATCGAAGCAGGACTAATACCAAACAGGTGTGTTCATATAGCACGAACCAACAGCGAGTGTGAAACGTCCCGAAACGACTGAGCAGGATGCAAAGACTCTGCCGGTATTTATATCTATGGGACTATGTGCAGGTAAACTTTAATATAATACATTTATTTGAGAATAGATAGAATGCATATTAAGGAAGGACAAATATCTCTACAATCGATATATATAAGGGGACTTAGGCAGTTTTACACCAGAGTCTTAATAAGCCTCACAATAGTTCTGGTGATGTAGCTGGTATTCTATATAGAGAGCTTCAGTAATACACACTTTAATAGCTACATAGAACGCGCAAAGATCAGGCAATGATATCTAAAATCTCTTATGCTTAACACTAACTTGCCTAAGAACTAGGAAGACACGGGGATACCAGATAGAAACCATCCTTATTGAATTTTATTGTTTATTTCAGCCATATCCAAAAGACTGCATTCCGTTTAAAATATCGTTCTTCATGAATTGTATCACAAAATTATCTATCACTGAAAGACGGACTATACAAACAGGTAAATTTTATAAACAAGTCAAAATAAGAATTAGGGTTGATTGAAATAGAACCAAACATTATAGGTTTGTTTTTTCTTCTCCTTTCCAGTAACTTTTATCCATTGAATCGCATACTGTGTAACAAACCCCCGTTGGGACATAAAATATATAGGAATAGATTTATAACCCTCGCGAATAAAAACACTAAGTAATGAACTAAACTTAAGATAGTCCCCGTAATACATTAAGGGGGAACCAACTGATTTTGACTAAATATAACATCATTGTTTTTCAGCACCAGTGTTCAGCCAAAGTATATTGATTTACACATTGAAGGAAACACAGTCTTTCATTGCTGGAAATTTAGAGGAGATAATAATAAAGTAAGCAAATAAAATTGAGTTAATGATGAATAAAACTAATAATAAGGGATCCAGGAGATTTTCCGTGATAAACCAGGTTGATAAATATAATAAAATGAATAATGAAATCATGACATCATTCAGTATAAACCCTTTTATTTAAAAAAAAATGGTATCCAAAGAGAAATGTTAGAATCACCTTACTTAAAGAATCATTCACTGAGGTGATGGTGAAGGTCAAACTTTTTCAGATAATATCATAAACTTGAGTGTAACTGTTATATTGTGTTGTAGGTTTACGTGTGGCTCTTTCCTGATGAAGACGCAGTTTGCGTCGAAACGTGCGTCGAAAAAGATTCAACTTGTCTGCCACCAAGAAATGTTTACTTATATAATTGTGTTTACTGATGAAAAAGAGTTATAATATGTTTTAATATTCATATATTTTCATTTTAAAGTGTATTATGAAATGTTTTTTAACATGTCATTAAATGAATGTTTTTAAGTCTAGTAAGTGTTGTTTGGGTTTTACATTGTTGCACTCTGTTTCTTGGAAATAAAATTGCACCAGAGGGGCGCATATATATCAATAGATTACATACTTCTTGATCATATTGCCTAGGGATTTATACTCTACTTGTATCCACAGGGGTGACATAGGTCTCTACACCTGTCATTCCTTGCATTCACTGTGGTGCATACTCATTTGTACGTTCTGACTGAGTTATGTCCTTTTTTGGGAGTCTTTGTTTTTGCAGATCCATGAGATCCCACGCAGAGTTTGGCTTTTAATTCTCATTACAGAGGCTTATGAATTTTCTTCCATTGTGCACTGACCATTCTGGTTTCTGTGGTATCCCTTTGTCCATTCTTGGACAACAGACTTCTTGTACTGTCCTCTGACGGGCTGTGTTACCATTGCTTGCATTTGCTGTCCCCACCTGTTTTAGTCAATCTTATTGACGGATTAGTTCTCTTTTGGAATGTGATGGGTTTCAATCGCAGACTCTTCTCCAATGGGGTATAGCTTTGGTATGTATTCTAAGTTAAGGAATCTGCAGCTACATGTCTGTATCAGGTGAACAAGTTACTTACCTTTGGTAACAATCTATCTGGTAGCGACACAGTCTAGCCACAGATTCCTTAACGCCCACCCATCCTCCCCGCTCTGCGAGGACCTTTTAAGGTTGGATTCCTACCCACTTATTTTTCTACCAGTGGTCTCTGTCTTCATGTGTGTTAGTCTATTTCACATCCTCCCAGGTCAGGATGTCTTACTCTGTTTTACCTGCGATTCTCAACCTATTCTCACAATTGGGTGGTGGGCTCATTTATCCATCCACGCTCTTGCACACTGGTTCTTTTCCAGTGTGGAGATTGGTTAGGTCCTCCTTCCCTCCCTCCCACCTGATACTTTTTCTCCTAAAGTTTGGGGTGTATTTGACTGTGCTACAGTCAAGTGGTCATATATAGTGCATATGGTTGCACATTCTCTGTTGTTGCTGAAATGTTCTCAATTACCATAAGTCATGTTGTTGCAGTTTTTTGTCCATTACCATAACATTCATGTGGTTGCCGACTGCTTGTCGTTTACCATAACATTAATTTCCATTGCTGTTTTGCCTCATAGGAGGGTATGGTTCTTCGCATCTGCAAGACTGTTTCTAGGGGCGAGCACTCTATCTCCTTTCAGGCCCTTACAGTCTGAAGTGTTTTTCTCTATCATGCACTGTGATGTTTCTCATCATTGGAATTCTTTATTGTCATTTTGTTTAAAAGATTTTTAATCTTTTTTGGCACACTGTTCCCACACTCTCACAGTTTTAGTAGTGTCTCCGCGTTGTGGTGCGGAAAAGCTTCACAGTAGAAAACTGACATTAGCGCGCCGGGAGGGACTTGTATGGCTCCACTGACGATATATCCGTGGACTCCGTCAGGGCGTAGCCATGCAACGCTTTCACCCGGTTCGCAGAGGTACTGCTGAAAAGTCTCAGGATACAGACTGGCGCATGGGGGATATTCTAAGTTAAGGGATCTGCAGCTAGACTGTGTCTCTACCAGATACATCGTTACCGAAGGTAAGTAACTTGTTCTTATACGAGGTGGCATATGCGGGCTCTACCCTGGGACCTTAAGTTCCAGTGCAGTCCAGAGTTCCAGTTCCAACATTGGGGGAATCTTTTGGATGTCATCCAGATCTTGGAGGGGACTGCACGTCAATTGCAGTGGAGGCTCACGAACCATGATTGGGTCAGCGGCAGATCCCTCTCCCTTCTTCAACCAGAGTTCACAGTAGTGACGGATGCGTCACTTCTGGGATTGGGCGGCCTCAGAGATGCAGGGATCGGGGGCCTCTGGTCTCCGGCAGAGTCCAGTCTCCACATCAACCTTTTGGAGCTCCGATCGATCGGTCTTGCACTGTAGGTGTTCACAGATACCATGCCATGTGGTACTGCAACAAACAGGGCGCGTGGTGGGGTCGTGGACCCTATGTCAAGAGGCTCTTTGCCTTTGGACATGGCTGGAACATCAGGGCATATTCCTGATGTTTGAACACCTGGCAGGTTCCCTGAACACCATGGCGGACGAACTCAACCGCCGGTGCATGATGGATCACGAATGGCGTCTTCACTCGAAGTTGGTGCAAGGTCTCTTTCGACAGTGGGGAGAGCCTTGGTTAGATCTGTTCGTTGCCACCGAAGAGAATGCTCAGTGTCAACAGTTCTGCGCTTTGGAGTTTCCAAGCCGGCACTCGCTCGGTGACGCTTTTTGTCGTGAGTGAAATTGCAGTCCCCTGTACGCATTTCTGCCTGTACCACATCTACCCAGAGTGCTTAAGATCAAGCACAGCCGGGCCCAAGTCATTCTTGTGGCTCCGGACTGGGCACAAAGAGTCTGGTACCCCAAGCTCTTGAGCATGACCATCGATCCTCCGATCAGACTGCCTCTTCGTGAGGATCTTCTGTCGCAGCAGCAGGAGACAGTCCTCCATCCGAACCTGTCCAGTCGATGGAACAAATTTGTGGCATGGTGCACAGCAAAGGCTGTGGGTCCCCTTTCTGTCCCTCTTTCAGAGGTTCTCCTCTTCATTCTATCTTTGGCCCAGCAGGGCTCTGCTCTGGGCACTCTTAAAGGCTACCTTTCGGCCATCTGTGCCTTTTTGCGCCTTCCTGATCAGCCTTCTGTTTTCAAGTCTCCGATTGTAAATAGATTTCTAAAGGGCTTTACTTATCTCTTTCCTCCCTCTCCTTTCGTAATGCCTCAGTGGGACTTGAATCTTGTTCTTACTTTCCTTATATGTGCTCCCTTCGAGCCACTACATAATTGTCCTCTTTGTCTTCTGACCTTGAATACTGCTTTCCTGCAGGCCATCACACCTGCTCGCAGGGTGAGTGAGCTTCAGGCTCTTTCCTCCAAGCCTCCTTTTCTTGCAGTTCATTGTGACAAATTGGTCCTTTGCATTAGGCCCTCTTTTCTGCCCAAAGTGGTTACCTCTTTCCACATAGGTCAGACCATCACATTGCCCACCTTCTTCCTGCCTCCGCACCCTTCCAAAGAGGAGAGACTCCACCGTCTGGACCCTAAACGTGCGCTTTCCTTCTACCTTGACCGCACTAAAGATTGCCAGGTGGACGATCAACTCTTCATGGTTTATGTGGGTGCCACGAAAGGTTGGGCCGTGCACAAACATACCATCTCTCAATAGGTTGTCCTATGCATCAAAATCTGCTATTCTTTGGTGAAAAAGGAACCTCCAGTAGGACTGCGCACCAACTCTACCAGGGTGACGGCAGCCTCTACTGCTTTGGGACGTGGAGTTCCATTGATTGACATTGCCAGGCAGCCACATGGGCATCCCTGCACACATTCGAAAAACATTACTGCCTGGATAGCCAAGTCCAGAGAGACCGCTTTTTTGGCTGTTCTCTTCTCCAGGACTTTCTGGTGTGAACTTAGTTCGCACATCCACCTTTGGGGTTGCAATTGCTGGGGTATCTATTCTAAGGTAATGAATCTATAACTAATGGTCTCTTTCAGATGATCAAGTTACCGTTGGTAACGATGTATCTGTAAGAGACCTACATTAGTTCTAGATTCCTTACCGCCCCACCCATCCTCCCCCGTTATGCGAACTGCTGACTTCTAGGGATAGGGACTCCCTTCCAGGGACTTAGTTGTGTGCACAAGTGGTTAGTGTCTTGCATGGCTCTGTGCTTCTGGCGTGGAAAGCCGTCTCAGAACTAATGTCAGCTTGCAGGGGCGGCGTCTAAGTAGACACCGCAACGTCATCCTGGCGACCACACCGCCGATAACGGATGCGGAGTCGACCGACGCCACCTACCGACGTGCAGGGGTACTGCTAACAGAGAAATTCTCCGGATCCAGTCTGACACCTCAGGGTAATTTTAAGGTAAGGAATCTATAACTAATGTATGTCTCTTACAGATGCATTATTACCGAAGGTAAGTAACTTGTTCTTTTGGCCCTAATGAAGTAACAACTGTAAGTAAACAGGTCGCGAAACACGTGTTGACAGTTGTTTCACGGAAGAATAAAAGATAGATTTATTCAATGAAAGATGGCATCACAATTATATTTGGTGTTATATTAGTTGCCTTGTAAAAGACTAAACAGACCTTGAAACTGCGAGCCTTTTTCTAGATATTTATATGGCACTAGGGAAGTTTACACGCTATATCAATTTTGAGAGGTCTGATAGTCTCTTCACATTGACCCTCTTTTTTGGGGATTTGGTGTTGGATGGTTTATATGCAGTAACAGAATGAGAGGAGAAGCACAGGAGTGAGGAAGCTATAGGACATGAGGCAAAGTGGAATAGCCCACAAAGAATAATCAAGGAAGTGGGACTAATAAGTCAATTAGAAGGGGGGTAGATGAAGTAAGGAAAGGTTTCTGAATGATCAAGTGAGTTATAGCTCCAAGGCGAGGATTAGAATGGGATTGAAGGGGTGGGCTGGTACCCCGAGATGGCGGCCGCATCTTAAACTACCTCTTCACCAGCTTGAACATCCTGCAGCATCCAGCCATACCCAGGCGGCCACAGCCCATGGGGGTGGCTGCCTACTTATTCCCTGACCCAGGTGCCTGCGTCTGCTTCAACCCCCCCCCCCTTTAGGTCCATCTCTGAACCGGCAGCAAAGAAGGGAGCTTTGAAAGGGCCGCGAGGGAGAGCAGCCAGCCTGACATTTGGCTTGCTAGGGTGGTGAATGCTGGGGCTACTGTGGCTGGGAGGCAGCTCACTCCTCTCCATTTAGTGCAGCTCTATCTGCCCCGTGAAGACTGCAGAGGGGTCCGAAGAAACAGAAAAGGGCTGACGGATCACGCCAGTAAGCAGCTGACTTGTAAGAGGGCCCGTGGCTGCCACAATGGCCACCGCAATTGGAGCCACATGGGCTGAGTGAAGGCCTTCTTTCCTGCTGCGGGACCCTGTGTGCGAAGGGGCAGGTGCCCCCCACTAACACCTTGGTGCCCTCCCTGGTGGATTGGGGAGACCGATGTGACTGGGTTCCTGCTGAGATCGCTGCAGCTGGTGCCGGGGGCCAGAGTAGTATCAGGCCCCCCTTCCTAATTCTCAACCTTGCATTGAAACTTTGGGGGAACAGGTTGGCCTAATGGAGACATCGAGGCTGACCAACCCTCATCAGACATAGAGAGGTGTTGTCCAGCTAAGGCAGTTGCAGAGTGAAGGGGCATTCAGAGGCATGCTGGGACCCAGAGCCATCAATGTAGCTGCATCACAGGCATGGTGCCCAAAGGTGAGGACCAGCTGGGCTGACGCCCTTGCAGGCACAGAAAGAGGTCCTGTGAAGGTTGTGGGTTGCAGGACATTGTGGTGTTGCACGGAGAGGTGAGACCGGGGAGATGCCCCAGCCCCCTCTAAGCTCCCCCCTACCCCCCCCCCCCCCCTCCCCCACTGCCCACCTTCCATGTCAGCTGAGCCCGGCCGAAGGACTGCAGGGGAACACAGTGGGGTTTTGAATCTGAGGAGGCCTCTAGGCTGGTGCCTGAGAAACCAGCGGTTGTGGGGTGGGGGGAATCTAAACACAAAGTGACTTCCACCTTGGAGTCTGTTGACCTGCCCCTGCTCCGCAACAACTGCGCCTCCCTGCTCCAGTTTCGCATGGGTGGGAAAGAGGAACTCCAGCTAGACCACTTGAATGGTGAAAGACAAAGGCGCCTGCGGGCAAGTAATAATAATAGAGAAGTATGCCAAACCAGTGGCACCTCGTGGGACGGCAGGGGACGGGGCGCAAGAACCGGCTCCCTAGCCGCAGGAGGAGACAATTTTACCGGCCAATATACTGCAGGTGACTAAGGACACCCACAAAGATCTCAATGACCAGATTGGTGGGCGTGGAGGACTCCTTCCTTCGCCAAGACCTAAAAACTTTATCAACAAGAACTAGAAAGATGAAGGCGTGTATATGCTCTTTGGAAGATGTGGCAGGCACCCCACTAAGGAGCTCCAAAGACTGAAGGAATTGACTGCACTCTTCGACCACCGAATAGATGATGCGGAGGGATGATTGCAGAAAAATAACCTGTGTCTGGTGGGTATGCTGGAGGGCGCAAAGGGACAGCAACCAGAAAAATTCTTTGGAGACTGGTTTATGGTTTAAGGCATGGATCCCACATGGGATGCTGTCTGTCTGCTTCATACTAGAGAGGGCTCACAGAACACTCGCTCCTAGACCGCCGCCTGGCACCCCGGTCCATCATCATGCGGGTACTAAACCATGCCGACAGGGATACTGTACTGCGCAGGCCCACCACCTTCAAGACATTGCTGTGCATGCTCTAGGGTGATATTATTCTCAGGTTACACTGCCAAGGTGCAGCTCATGCATAAATCATTTTGGGAGGTGAAAAAGAATCTCAAAGGTATAAACATTTATTATGTGCTTCTCTACCTTGCTAAACTCAAAGGGCTGTTCCTAGGCAAATCACTATTCTTTGAAAGTCCGGGGACGGAATTTTGCCTGGGAAGCCGAAAGGAAGCAACTGCTCACGACGCAAGCAGATCCACTGCCACTCTGGGAGTCCATGGCCCACCCCAGCAGAGAAAGCCGGCGGAGTAGATGCGGTAGGAGGGTTCTCGATCGGCATAAGTGAGACCCACGCAGAGAGGCAGAGACTCCTTCATTGGATGGATCCTACAAGGGCCAGAGAGCAAACTCCCATGGTGACCGGACCTCAGTTGTTTCTTACGGGCTCCTTCCTCTCTTGTTTCTACCCCAATCTTCTGCTCTACTGACATCGGTTTTGATATGCCTGTCTGAGGCTCCAATGCTCCTGAAACTAGAGGCTGGTACGGGGACAGTTATCCCTGCTGAATTTGACTTTGATATTTGTCTTTTATGTAAGATTATCGTTTCTAATGGATACTTTGTTTTTTTGGGTAACAGCTGCTCCAGAGCTGAAGTATTGGATGAAAAAAGGGTTGTTTGGTTTGATTTTGTTGCACACAGGTGTCATACACAGCGCTCTTTCCCTATGTTTCAGACACATATGACTGACTACTTGCCATGACTGTACTGAGAGCAGCACAGACTGTAAGATTGTGTCATGGAATGTATATGGCCTGCTGAATGAAGTCAAGCGGACAGCAGTCCTTAGATATGTGCATAGATTGGCTCCAGCTGTCCTCCTTCAGGAGAGTCATCTCCTTAGGGCCAGGTGTACCTTCTTGGCCCGATATAGCTTCAATGGGGTGTATCATGCTGTATTTACTAGGGGATCTAGAGGGGTGTCTACCATGCTGCATAAAATAGTCTTAGTGGTCACAAAAGTCTTCCTAGATCAGTGGTCTCCAACGGGTAGCCTGGGAGTTACCGGTAGCCCACCAGTACCCTGAAAGTATTTTCCTGAGGTGCAGCTCAACATTGTTTTTAATTTAGAGGGTCTACTCTAGCCATATTGAATAAGGTCACTTTGCAAGAAAAACACAATGTTGTCTTTGAGTGTGTTATCACCAAATACATGTGCATATTTTATAGAAAATTGTTTATTATGAGAAACTGGTAATGTTTGAAAACAAAATGATTGAAAATCCAAAACCTATTTTTTTTTTTTTATTTATTTATTTATTTATTTTTTTTTGAAAACCTTTATTGACAGTTCAATAAGAACAAGTATGGGCCTACAACCCCCCAGGGCCGGCCGCTAAGCAATCAGAGCAATAACGACAAGTATAAACACAGGCAGCACTTCGGGGAGCAAAATCGTACAGCTAATACTGTGAACAGCGTAAGTAGGGCAGCAGGAGAAAGAGGTTTTCATTTTATGATGAAACAAGGCAGAAGGATCAGGTGACAAGCAATTTTAAGACAACTATCACGGATATGCAGAGTAATGAACGTTAGCGATTTACCGCAATCTATTCGGTCATTGGCGCAAACACAAGAACATCAGGATGGGGAAAAACATAGTATACAGTTGCGCCCGCAGTCCCCCGCCAGAACTCCCCAAGAACACCCCGGAAGTTGTGAACACGTGGAACGGCAACGAGGCATAGCAAAAGGAGGTGTATCACGCTGATCCAGAAAAAGAAAAACAAAAAGAATCAGAGAAGAAAAAGGAGGCCATGGAAAAAAGATGAAAGAATACAGAATCCCCTCCCCCAACCCCCACCCTGCACCTCTGCAGATGAGTACGGCCCCCCCCCCCCCCAGCAGTGTGCCTGTCGCCCTGGAACCAGACCCGAAATGTAGGAGAATAGGGAAAAAGAAGTAGGAAAGGACCCCCACCAGACGGGGGGGTAGAGAAATTATTTATAGACTGGAGGAGGGCCTTCATAACAGACCCCCGGCTTCTCCCTCCCGCACGGTAAGGTTCCCCTAAAGTGAACAAGGAACAGCACAAAAACAATCTTCTCAAACCACGATGGGGAGCATTATACACCCATTGTGCCAGTAGCCATGTCAGGAGAGCACACCACCCCAAGCCCGCCCGTCCACTAGGCGACCACCCCCGAGGGGCCAGCCTCATCCCTGACCACTCTGTGGAATTCTGCCCATGCCAGCCCCTCGACTCAGCACCATACCCAATGTTCCTAGGCAGAGGAATGTCCAACAACGACAGAGAAGCGACACACACAGGTGGGGTGGAAGTCTCTGAGCATCAACACAGTCCGCCGCGTGAGGAAAGAGGCTTCCCAGTGCTGCCTTAGGATCTGCACTGCACGCAGGGTTCAGGAAGGCAGAAGCAGCCAAAGCAGACATTAGTTGCTGGAGTTGTCTCTGGGTCGCAGGAGGGCATGTACGGGACGAGGCCACCACATCCCACTCAGGTCCAACGCCACCGGGACAGATCAAGCCCTCAGAAGGTCGAACACACTGTAGCATACTGGCCGGGGCGTCCAGTCGTGTACTAACCTCAGGGGTGGCCGCCACACCGTCCTCCTGCGCGCAGTGTGGGTAGACTCCGTGTTCGTGCGGACAGGCGGGCCGCCACTGCCCCAACTCCGACGCCACACCATCGAGCTTACTCCCCAAGATCACGAAACCATGAATCAAGGAGGAGTGAAGAGTACCAAGAGCCTCGAGGAGGTCGCCGTACCCCAGCTCAGCTCTCTGTGATCTCGCCGCCACACTCCCAACAATCGTACGCTCACAGGCCCGCTGCGGCCCAGCGGACAGGATGGTAGGCTTCATCGACCCAAGATGGCCGCCAAGTATGCCCGACCCTCACCGGGGCCGGGACCCCGGGACAAGCGTCGCGATGTCCACGTCGCGGGTGACCGGGTTCCGGGGGCAGGCAAAAAAAACTATCCGTGGTCACGGGCAACAGTCGTCCCCACCACGGACCAGCTCCCGTAGAAATCCGGGGGCGGCCCGCAATGATCGGGGCAGGATACGGACGGCGGCCGGGCAGCTCACCAGCCAGGCAGGGGCAGTCACCGGAGGATCTAAGATTTGCACCCCCGGTCATGCACTCGGTCAGCTACACTGGGCAGTAGAAGTGACCACGCCGAAATGTAGGCCGAGTTTGGCACCGCTCCGGTGGGCCGACTCCACCCAGTCACCACCGGCCGCTGTTGTCGCACTGCCACCCGGCCACGGCGTCCACTCGATGTCCCGGCTCCAGGGCCGCACAGGCCGCAAAGTTCAGATGCAGTTTTCTCCGGCGATAGTACGGCTAGAAACCTCGGAGTCACACAGTCGGGAGCCCCTCTCCTTCAGAAACACGACCACGTAGCACAGGTTGAGGATCTCAGGCAGGATATCCGTGCGGGATGCGGAGGTTCACGGAGCCGGGAGTCTACGCTGCCGTCCCGGTCGCCATCTTGGCTCCTCCTCCCCAAAACCTATTTAAACTGCTCTTTGAATGATAGTTCATACTGAGTTGTGGAGATTTATAGCTTGCTGAATTTCCTGCGTGCCTGTGGGTCCTTACTTTTGTGACATGTCTTTGGTCATGTGGAGGCCTTTTATTATGATTAATCTTTACTTTTCCTGAAACTGCTGTCACGTGTCAAGGTGGTTGGTGTTCTATTGCAATAATGAATTTTAAGTATTGTCCAACCAACATCCAGATTATAGACTACCACATTATCATGAAGGTAACTATACAAAGGTAAGTGTGGTGTTATTCATTCTCTTAATTCCACATCTATTTATCTTGAAAAAAAGATTTCCAATATTGTGGCATATATCTGGGAGGGGAAACAACCTTTACAACGCTGTCATTACATCGCACTACATTTACAACGCAGTCATTACATCGCAACATCCTTTACATAGCACGTCACTACAACGCAGCATTTACATTGCATGTCACTGCAACGCATGACATTACGACACATGTCACTACAACGCAGGCATTACATTGCATGTCATTACAATGCATACCATTACAATGCATAGCACCCCTACACTATCCAACACTTACCCTACTGTTGCACCCCCTGGAGTTAGAATAGTAATTTTTAGCCCTACACAATCCAACACTTACCTTAAATGCAATGTAATGGTATGCGTTGTAAATGTAGTTTTAAAAAATGCGTTGTAATGGCATGTGATGTAAAATGATGCGTTGTAAAGGATGTTGCGATGTAAAAACTGCATTGTAAAGGCATGCGTTGTAAATGTATGTGTTTTAACATCATACATTCATCCGGGAGGCCACTATTCATAATCCTGCAAGATGTGCACACTATTGTAACTGGCTCTGATGTGCTCCCTAGTGCAACAATTGCCATTTTCAAACTGGAATGGCATGGTGAGCAAAACAATTATGGATTTAGGCCCAGATGTCTGTACTGGGGTGAATGTATGACATTGTTCTGCATTCTGTCCATCAACTGTTGTTTTTGCATTTGTCACCCCGAGTGGGACGGGTATGCCCATACGAGGGTCCTGTGCTCTCCATGCAACTGGAGTCAAGCTATCCTGGCTGATGAGGGGTGAAACCCCGAAACTAGTCCTAGGATGCGTGGTTCCAGTCTCAGGGAGGACCCATTGGCCACAGGGTCAGGATTGATTTGCATATAGCTGGGCTCTAACTGGAATGGCATGGTGAGCAAAAAAATATGGATTTAAGCCCAGATGTCTGTACTGGGGTGAATGTATGATATTGTTCTGCATTCTGTCCATCAATTATTCTTTTTGCATTTGTCACCCCGAGTGGGACTGGTATGCCCAGACGTGGGTCCTGTGCTCTCCATTCCACTGGAGTCAAGCTACCCTGGCTGATGAGGGGTGTAACCCCGAAACCGGTCCTAGGATGCCTGTTTCCAGTCCAGGGAGGACCTGGCCTGGCAGTTCAGGCTGGACTGTTCCCATGACGCACAGGGTTAAAACTGATCTGCATATGGCTGGATCCAAACTGGGGTGGCGAAGTGAGCTAAAGAACGATGATGGATTCAACCCAGATCTGTGACTGGGGGTGAGTGCCTGAAAAGATTCAGCACTCCGTCCATCATCTCCTTGTGTTTGCGTTGTTTGCCGTAAGTTGGCAGGTTATGCCAAGACGTGGGTCCCTTGCTCACTTTATTATTATATAAAAATGTGTTAAGCGCGCAGCTACCCGTGGGTTTCCCGGCGCTGAGGGGTTCAGGGGTATTTTTAGGGTTCAGGGTAGGTTATGGGGTGCTGGGGTATTTATAGGGTTCAGGGTAGGTTTAGGGGTGCTGGGGTATGTATAGCATTCAGGGTGGGTTTGGGTTTGCCCAGGGTATTTTTAGGGTTCAGGGTGGGATTATGTTTTGGGGTGCTGGGGTATTTTTAGGGTTCAGGGGTCATTTTAGGGTTCACAGTGGGTTTAGGTTTTGGGGTGCTGGGGGATTTTTAGGGTTCAGGGTGGGTATAAGTTTTGGGGTGCAGGGGCATTTTTATGGGTCAGGGTGGGTTAGGGTTTTGGGGTGCAGGGGTATTTTTATGGGTTAGGGTTTTGGGGTGCAGGGGTATTTTTATGGGTCAGGGGGTTTGGGTTTTGGGGTGCTTGGGGAATTTTAGGGTTCAGGGTGTGTTTAGGTTTTGGGGTGCAAGGGTATTTTTAGGGATCCGGGGAAATTTTAGGGTTCAGGGTGCGTTTAGGTTTTGGGGTGCTGGGGTATTTTTTGGGGTCAGGGTGGGTTAGGGTTTTGGGGTGCTGGGGTATTTTTTGGGGTCAGGGTGGGTTAGGGTTTTGGGAATGGTTTAGGGTGGTTTTTTTTGGGGGATGCTCAGGGTAACTTTAGTGTACATGGTGGGTTAAGGTTTTGGGGTGCTATGGTATTTTAAGGGTTCAGGGTGGTTTGGGGGTGCTACGGGTAATTTAAGATTTTAGTGGGTATGTGTATTGGGGTGGTATGGGTAATTTAACAATGCTAGGGGTGTTTAGTTATTGGAATAAAAAATGACTTATGGGTTTTAGTTTTTTTTTAATTTAAATACATTTATATATGTGTATATATATAAATATATATATTTATATATATATATATATATATATATATATATCCTATTTTAAATAAATAATATATATATATTTACCGTAACCACTTTTACACAGTTTATGCCTTCACCACGCATGCCTTTGCGTTGTAATGGCATATGCGGAGTGAAAGTTTACAGGGCGATTGTATCGCATGGTAACTGCTCTTGCGTTGTAAAAAATTGTGGGGTAATGACTTACAGGAAAGCGTCATATATTCGTTCTACTGAGCTGCATGCCAATGCACATTTTGTCAATATACCTTGGCTATGACAAGCTAGAGACATTGACATACCTTTACAGACAACTTGCATACTCTGTGTTTGAAAAATAGCTAACCGCAGAAATCAGCTAGTGCCTGAAGGACTGTTTTAGGAAAAAATATAATCTCACTTTCTTGCTCTCTGTTAGTTTCCATAACAGTCCCTCTCCTTCATCTTCTCCCTGGCTTTTGATATCTTTCACTCATAGGTTAACCATCTCAACTTTCATTTTTCCATTGGTCTAATGTCAATCTTTCCTATCTGTAGGAGAGTAGGGTCTGCTTTCTATGTTCACCCCCACTTTTTGCTTTTGCTTTACTGGTTTTCGACTTAGATGTGGCTGTGGGCCTGCTAATCAGACCCACAGCCCTGCTGTTCTCTCTCTAAATTGATACTATGTACTTTAGGTGCATAACCCATTTGGATAGGATCACCTTATTGGCCCCTGTACAGTGTACCTTAGGTACCCAGGGCATAGGTGTACCCTAGGCCTACCAGGAGCTGCAGCATGTATTATGCCACCCCTGGCCTGGCCTTCCATTATGACACAACTGGCTGATCACTCAGCTGGGGCAAGGTCGTGTAATCACTCCTTGCTTAGGTGTAGTATTCCTATACCTATCTTACATATAGACACCTGTGTACCTATCAGCCACTCCTATGGCAGGCCTTAACAATCCTGGAGGCAGAGTGCTTGGTAACATGTGAGATGGTGCTCTAGCATGAGCTGAGCCTGTCTGCAGCTTTTGGAACCATGTCCTTATAGCTGTTCTATGATATAGCCTACCATATACTCTTAAAGTGCCTTATAATCTTAAACGGTTATGGTAACTATGGTTTGGCTTTATCGAAACATGTCGTGTAAGGTGTCTAACACTTTTGAATAATACCCCCATCCCATTTCTGGGGATGAGGATATTATCCCTCCCTTCTAGAGGGAGAAGACATGTTGAAACCTACTTACCCGGTTAAAGTTAACCAGAGCCCCAGCATCACAAAATGGATGCTGCTGCCACGACACAAGTCTGACCTCCTGCTGCTGGGAGTGATCCCGGCAAGGGAGGCTTGGACAATAGGTTTCCTGCCTTGGGAGGTGCGAGCACCACCCCAGACAGGCCTTAGTGTATTGGGGCAGGGAGGGATGAATGAAACGAGACACTGCCTGGGGCACACAAGGTGTCCCATGCATAGTTCAGTTCAAACCGGTGCTGGGGCACACCAGCCCCAGTCCTGGCGCGAAACTGGACAAAGGGAAGGGGGTGTAACCACCCCCCTCCCAGGTCCCACCCATAAGGCGTGACCTAGCAGGTAACCCAGCCCCCCAGATTTGGATAAGAGTGGTAGCTGGTCCTCAGGAGATTAGATTATCCTGAACCTGCAACTTGAACAGAAACTCTGGACCTTCGACATTCGACGAAAGAAGAAGACTGAAGAATCTCCCTTGTGGCCAAGGAGTGGCTAACCTGTGCAAACAGGCACCTTCAAGAGACTACCCTTTGCTTTGCTGAAGTTCTACGAGGGACCGACTGCAGAGCCCGACCAGAGCCTTGACTTCCAGACTTCTCCGACCCTGATCCACATCCACAGCCGAGCTGAGATCCGTGGAGGCGACGAGAGACGTGGGACCGGCTACCTGGGAAAAGTGGCGAGTATCTTCCAGCGCAGCTTCTGAGGCACCCTCGAAGTTGTGCACCGGGGATTGAGAAGCCCCAACCCCAAGCACCATCTGCACCGAAGATCAGCCCCCACACTCCACGAGTCCTGCGTGGGGCCCTTCTGCATTTTCCTGCTTGCCGATTCTGTCCGGTTGCTTGCCCGTTGGCTAGCGGCCTCTGTGACGACACACCTTGAAATCTTCACTGCTGGTTTGGCTCCTCCAGACTGGCTCCCGCCTCTTTGCAAAAGAGAAGCACCCCAGACCTTCCTGGTCTGCACCAGAAGCAAGTCCTCTGTTCTTCGTGGGTTCCGCTTGCCAAGGCTTGGTGAGTCCTAGTTTTTTTTTTTAAAGCTTTATTTAGTTTTGAAAAACATAACAATATGAAAATATCGGCTGTGCAGACAGTTAATAGCAAGTACGGAGATACAACATTACACTCCCCCCTCGTATACAAAAAGCAGCACATTATCAAGGCATCGGACCATAGAAAGACCCCAATCTAGAGCTCACCATTCTCATCCGCCTGTGCTCAGTAAAGGAAAAGGACGCAGTCAGGACCCACCAAGCATGCTCATCGTTCACCCCCATCTTCGGCCCACATCCCCCAATTCAGCCCACACCGAGAGAATACAGCCCCCCAACAACCAACAGGGAGGAAGACCAGAACTACCCCACTCCCGTAGGCACTATTCCGGAACTGGATCGCGGTGGGGAAGAGCTCGGGAGGGTAGCGATATAGGACTTGTAGGGGCCCCAGATATCTTTGGGACGCGCCACTGCAGGGAGGAGGCTGGCGTAGATCTCGCTATTTGTGCTGCAATAAGCCATAGATGTGAGCCCCGTCCCGGCCGTGGGGGCCGTTCTACCGCCCCAATGTTTTGCCACCTCCCGCTTGGCGAGTAGCAGGCCCAGGGAGGCAAGCCTGCGAACCTTCTTAGGGAAATTTACTGTGTAGCCCAATAAAGCCACCTCCGGAGTGGGAACCAGCGTGAGCCCCAACATAACGCCAAGGATCTCATGTATCTGCGTCCAGTATGATTGCAGTCTGGGGCATGTCCAGGACAGGTGCGCAAATTGTGTGGTGCAGCGCATTTCCAGCATGTGTGTGGGCGCGCGGGGTCAATGGCGTGGAGCCTATCAGGGGTCATGTAGCAGCAGCGAAGAAATTTATAATGGAGGAGCTTATGTCGACTATTGAGTGATATCGCGTTAGTGACTGTGCAACAAGCGGTCCATTGTTCATCTGTAATCGGCCTACCCAAGTCTGCCTCCCAAGCCGCTCTCAATCGGCCATCCTCACATGGAACCAGCGCTGCACATGCCTTATAAAGCTTAGAAACCATATGGGCACCAGTGTCTTTGTCAATGAGGAGAGTTAGGGGCTCGAAGGATGCAGGCTCGAGAGGGAATCCCGCAATGTCCGAACGAGCCGCACAATAAAGCCGGCGCAGGACAAATTTGTCCATGAACGTGGCCTCACTGAAGCGCTCCTCCTCCGAGACAGAAAATATGTGGCCCCCAGGGTAGAGGTCTCCGATCTTAGTGAGATGAAACTTAGTCAAAGTACGCTGCACCAGTGCCTCCCCCGTGCCAGACAGCAACCCGGGGTTGGGAAGTGGAAGAGAAGAGGAGTAGAGGAGAGGCTGGGCTAGATAGCGAGTAAGGCGATGCCACGCCCAGCTGGTGGTGGACACCGTTTGAATATCTACTGGGTCCCGGGCAACCCCCTTGGGCAACACAGCCACCAAACGGCCCGGGATAACGAAATCCGCCTCGGGACGAAGGAACGGAATACGCGCGTCAGGGTGGTACCAGGCATAGGCGTGCGCACACTGAGCAACCAGATAGTATAAATACAGATCCGGTACTCCGAGGCCGCCCCTATCATAGGGGAGCGTGAGAGTCTTCCAACCGATCCGGGGGTGCTTCCCGCCCCATACCAGCCTGATCAGCTGGGATCGCAGCGTGGAGAAAAAGGCCCGGCTGAGAGGGACAGGGATATTATTGAAGAGGTATAAAAATCTAGGGAGAACTATCATTTTTATGATTGCAATTCTGGCCGACATAGACAGCGGGAGCCTCAACCATCCCTCCACCTGTGCCTCCAGCCTGTCCAAAGCGCGGCCATAGTTGAGGCGGATGAGTTCGTCCGTGTTTAGATGGATCTGTATGCCCAGGTACCGAACCGAGTCAGAGCACCACTCCAACGGGAACTCGCACTGCCATGGGGAGGTGCTGCTGGTTAATGGGAAAATTACGGACTTGTGCCAGTTGATGCCCAGTCCGGAGTGTGCGCCGAAACGAAGGATCTCCCGTATCAGGGGGGCTAGGTTGACCTGCGGTTCTCTTACATACAGTATAGTGTCATCTGCGTAGAGGGAAGCAAGCAAGGGACCCGTCCGGAACTGGAGACCCCTGTGGAGATGGCGCTCTTGGAAATGCCGGATCAATGGGTCCATGGCCAAAATGAACAGTAGCGGTGAGAGTGGACAGCCCTGCCGCGTACCACGCGTTAGAGAGAAGGGACAAGACAGCGTGCCATTGATACGCAATCGGGCCGTGGGGCGGCTATACAAAAGCCGCGTGGTAGCAAGGAAGTTCTCCGGCATGCCCATACGTTGCATGACGGAAAGGAAGACAGGCCATTCTAGGGTGTCGAAGGCCTTCTCGGTATCCAGGAGGACCGCCGCAGCAGGCGTGGCCGGATTAATTCTATGCAGAACCGTGAAAAGCGTCCGCAGATTTAAAGACGTAGAGCGGCGCGGGACAAAGCCCGATTGGACGGGCGAAATGATGAATTCCATCAGTTGTGAGAGCCTGTTGGCCACTATCTTTGCCAGGATCTTGTAATCAAAGTTTAAAAGGGAGAGGGGCCGATACGAGCTACACAACGTCGGGTCCTTGTTTGGTTTTGGAAGCAGAACTATTACCGCTTCGCTGAGGGTCGCCGGAAGGGAGCCGCGCTCCAGCGCCTCCGCATACACCTCTATCAGCTGTGGTGCCAGCAGATCAGAAAAGGCCTTATAAAAATCCCCGGAGAAGCCATCGAGGCCGGGGGCTGTGGACCCGCGAAGCACCTTAATCGCCCCGCGCACCTCCGCCACAGTTATAGGCTCCGCCATGAACTCCTGCATGCCCTTCTCCAGGAACACAAGCGCGATCTCCGACAAGTAGGCCGCACGAGAGGCTGGGGGTTCCCCCAGCTTGGTCTTGTATAGTTCGGAGAAGTAGGTCAGGAATTCGTCTCTGATCTCGGCGGGTGTTGTGCGGAGCGAACCATCTACGCCCCGCACCTCAACTATTAAGGACTTACCATACGGAGGCCTCAAAGCGTGAGCCAGCGTGCGTCCCGGCCTGTCCCCCTCACCATATCTACGCGCCGTCTGGTACTTCCCCAGATACCGAATCTCTCTGTCTGCTGCCTCCCGGAAGTCAGTCAGGAGGCAAAGCCGCCTAGCGGACACGTCACCAGCCGGCTCACGCTGCGCTTCAGCATCAATCGACTCTAGCTGTGTTTCCAGTTGCTTAATGGTCGCGCGCAGCGCCTTCAGGACCCCAGCGTGCTTAGCTATGCAAACCCCCCTGATGTAGGCCTGAAACCCCTCCCAAAGCATGGCCTGAGAGTCTACAGATCCTGCATTAATCGTGAAATAGTCCTCTATCGCCTCGGAAATCTCGTGGACAAATAAGTCGTCCAGCAGCGCTCTCCCAGGGAATCGCCACTGTCGCTCAAAACCCTCGGGGCGCGGAACATCCAAGCAGAGCGACACAGGGGAGTGGTCTGAGTACGTTCTAGGGAGAGTAAGTAGCCCACGAAACCATGGGGACAGGCCCGGGGACAGCAGCCAGTAGTCAATTCTGGTCCAAGTGTTGTGTTGCCCCGAGAAATGCGTGTAGTCAGTGGTGTTCGGGTTGCGCCTGCGCCAAATATCAACTAGGGAGAACTGGTGACAAAGGTCCAAAAGTGCGCGCCGCGCCCGAGGCTTGGAAGGAGCAGCCCCAGACGTGCTGTCCAAGCTGGCATCCAGCAATAAGTTAAAGTCGCCGCCAAGAATGAGGCCCGCTGGTTCAAGACTCGCAAGCTGGGCAGCCAGCGCATGAAAGAATTCCGGGGAATCAGTGTTAGGGGCGTACACACATACCAGGATGACCGCATGACCCATTAACACCCCTCGTACTATGCAGTAGCGTCCCTCCGGATCCCCCCGGAACAGCTGGCAGTGAAACGGGACTCTCTTGTGAATCAGCACCGCGGTGCCTCTGGCATAATTGCTAAAATTGGAGAAGTATCTATGGGCGCCCCAGGAAGCT
Organism: Triturus cristatus; assembly: GCF_964204655.1. Lineage (NCBI taxonomy): Eukaryota > Metazoa > Chordata > Amphibia > Caudata > Salamandridae > Triturus > Triturus cristatus. The sequence continues at coordinate 244,766,877 of NC_140595.1, forward strand.
GCAAAGCGCGCGGGAACAGAGGTGTGTAAATGCGTTTCTTGAAGAAAGGCAATGTCAACCCTGTGCCGATTCAGATAGTGTAGTACCTGCTTGCATTTTCGTTGGTTGTTCAGGCCTCTGACGTTCCAGGACATGAGTGATAGGCCAAGGGGGGTTTCATGTAAGCCTATGTGTACCGTCAATGCCATACCACTAGCAATGAGAGCAGGAAAGCAGAAGCGTCTCCGTGTATCCGCAAAGTTACAATCTGACCAGCCATGTCAAGAATATCAAAACTCCCCATCCCATCCCCCCTCCCCCCACCCAGCCACATCACGCAGACGTGAGGCAAACCCCAACCTGTGGAAAAAAAACGAAGCTCCAAATAGCAATACCAATGGTGTACAGTTAGACAAGAAATAAGCATTTTAAGCCAAAAAGTGCTCCCGGCGGTGTCAACCAAAGGGGAATGGCAACGACCCGCCGCCGACCCAGCACCACAGAAAAAGCAATGACATAACAAAGTGTCCCAAACTTCCCCATTGCAAACAGTCAGAAAAAGAAGTCTAAAGCTGGGATGCGGGCACGGACTCAGCCAGGCCCAGAGCCGGAAAACAGGTCCTGGCTAGTCGCAGAACCACTGCGCGGAGGAGAGCGTCCATCCTCATCACCCCCCGAAGGGCCCCTGCGTGGTTTATGTGTTCGGCAGAACTCCTGTACCGCAGTAGGATTGTCAAATATCCGCGTTCGGCCATCGATGTCAACCCTCAGCCGGGCAGGATACAGCATACCATACTTGAGGCCCAGGTTGCGGAGCGCCGCTTTCGCCCCAACATATTTACACCTGGCCTCCTGTACCATGGTGGTAAAATCTGGGTAGAACGAGAGTCTCAAGCCCTGCCAGGTGATCTCGCCCTTCTCTCTGGCCAGCCGCAGGGCTGTGTCCCGGTCTCGGAAGTTCATAATCCGGGCGATCAGAGGGCGAGGCGGGAGCCCCGGGTTGGGTCGCGGCCCCAGGGAGCGGTGCGCCCTCTCGACCACAAAGCCTGGGGTAAAGGAGTCTCTCCCAAAAATGTCTGATAACAATTGCTCTACAAAAACATCCAGCCTGCCGGTAGCCGTGGATTCCGGAACCCCAGTGATTCGGACGTTATTGCGCCGACTGCGCGATTCCAAGTCCTTGTTCTTGATGGCCACGTCCTTTAGTATGCGCTCCAGTCGATCTAAGCGCTTGGTGTCCTGCACTGCGCCATCTTCCACCGCCGATATTCGAGCCTCAGCCTCCACCAAACGCTGATCATGGGCCTGGATCTTCGCCCCCATCGTTTCTAGCGTTTTGTTCAGGGCATCAAAGCGTCCATCGAGGGCCCTGAATCCAGCACGCATCTCTTGAAGCCAGTCAGGGGATGGAGCAACAGCCGCCGGGCCAGAGGACTGGCCCCCAGCAGGATCCGGCATGTCCGGGCGACGGTCCGCCGGTTGATCGTGTAGCCTTTCAAAGGGCAGAATCTTCTGCTTTGGGTCCCTCCGTCCCATGCCCCCACACGGCCAGACAGCGAATCGCGGGTAGGGGGCCACAAGGCGGCTTCAAGGCGCTGCGACGACGGCCCAGGAGGAGGAACGGATCTGCCACTTCTTTGGCCCGTAGCGTGGGCGATGCAGCGGTCCCCCGCACACTCCGGTCAGCCCCAACCACGCGGCACACCAGGCCCGGGCACCAACACCGGCCGCACCGTTTCAAGGCGACTTCTCCACGCCCAAGACCAGGGAGCGCCTCCTCGGGGGCCTGAGCCCCGGACCAAGCAGAGCGGGCGGCCAGTGGGGCGTCAGCAGATGCGACCAGGCGACCCGGGGCCGGGGAGAGGGAGACCGGACGGCGCAGGCCGCGAATCCCAGGAGCCGCCGAGCAAGGTCCCAGGGAAGGGGGGCAGAGGCGGCCCGGGTGCTAGGGTCAGCACGGATCCCCCCCAGCCCACCCCCACCGCCAACCAGCCGTTCCGTCGCCCCCCCCAGACCCCCAGACCTAAACAGCCCGGCGAACCCGAGAGGAGTCAGCGAGAGAGGCCGCGTCTGCGGCGCCGAGCAACGGCCAAACGCCCGGACCGCTCCTGGCCAGCGGCGGCGAGGGGGGTGAAGCAGACCCACACCAGACCGCGCCCCAGCGCTCAACACCCCCCCCCCCCGGTTCCCCCCCAGCCACCCGCATCACGACCGGCAGCCGCCGCCGCACTAACCTCCCCGGCCGCCGAGTCAGGCCGCCATCTTGGGCATCAGGTCCGCTCGGTCCTGGCGTTCGTCGGTCGCTCCGGGCGTAGTCGGGGCCAGATCGCCACTCCGGATCGCTTCAGGGCCACAGGAGAGTCAGTGCCGGGTCCGGGCAGCCACCGCCCGCATCAGGAGGTCGGGAAAGACAGGATTAGCGCTGAGTCGGCTACGGAGCTTCAACACCGCGCGGCCATCTCAGCCCGCGGCTTGGCCACGCCCCTTGGTGAGTCCTAGTTCGACTTCGACGCCGCCGACAGCAAGAGCCTTCGTGGGACAGCTCGCCTCCTGGTCCTGGTCGTCCTCAACGCCTCCTGGTACCCGTGTCTGCAGCAACAAGTTTCACCCTTCACCTGCAATCTTCACGACATCGCCTGGTTCCTTCCTGGTTCCACGTGGTCACTGGCTAGTGACCTTGACTCTGTCCCTTCTGCTTGCAGGCACCCTTCCTTCTTGATCCCGGCCTTGGGATCCACCGGACACTCTGCACTGACTGCCTGTCAGCAACTTTCCTTCAGGCATCCATAGAAGTCCACGACGAAACCCGACGCAAGTTCACACCTATGCACCCGCAGCCCATGGGCTAGGTAACTTGGGTACTTCGGTGCTCACAAGGGTAGTGACTATCCTAGGGTCTAGTTTCCGAGTCTCGACTCTCTAGCTGCTTCAGAAGTGTCCTTAAACTGCTTATTTCAGAACTGTACTATTTCTATCGACTATACGCATTACGCGTGAGTGTTTCCACTCTGCACCTGAATCCCGTGGGCCTCCCACTTCCTAACTGTTGGTAGTGTAGTGTAGCCCCAGCGATTCCCTAGGCCTAGGCCTACTCTATTTCCGTGACAGTGGTCCTTATACCACTTCTTTAGTATATGGTTTGCGTGGCCCCTAGGGCCTAACTGTATTACTTACCTGTGTGACGTAATGTATGCTTGAACAAGACTGTGTTGTACTTACCTCATAAAGAGTGCTGAGGGTTTGACTAGAATAAATACACTTTATTTTATATATATATCTGTTGTGGTGTCCTTTCATTTGGTATGCAAGGGATTATATATGGTATCACAGCTGGCTTCACATGCCATTCAGAGTTTAGCCTAAGACTGCTCTTGTCCATGCTCCCACTAGGATAGCTGGTCTATAAGGTTGACTTTACAACCAATCACCATAAGGGTTGTTTGGACTGATATAAGGTGTACACTAGAACTAGTGACATCATACATCAGGCCAACTTCTCACACTACCTTCCTCTCATTTCACCCCGTCTTTCTTCTCATGCTCTTCTTTTACACTCCCCTTCACAGACTCCTTTCTTGCAACTCCCTTTTTCATTTTCTTGCTTCAGGTTTCCTCTCACTCCCTTTACATATTTTCTTTCTTCTTTCTCACCCTCTTCCATCTCTTAAAACACCTTCTCTAGTATGTCCTCTTATCTCTTACTTTTGTCTCCCGCTTCACTTGGTAGGATAAGTGCAAGGATTTGTGCCACCCTTAGTGAAGATATATATTTCTGTATCACTCACTCTAGTAGTGGTGCCATGCTTGCACTACTACAAGACACCCCCGGCTGGAGTGCCCTCAATATGAAACATGTCTGTTTAACCCCTTCCCCGCTCATGACGGAACCACTCCGTCATGAGCCACGGTTGCCGTGTGCTCATGACGGAGTGGTTCCGTCATGCCGTGACCGTTGGCGGCCGCTCCTCCCACGCGGCGCTGTTTCCTCGCCTGTGTGGGGGGACAATGCAACTGGGCGGAGTCATGACGGAACCACTCCGTCATGAGCACAGCTCAACCGTGGCTCATGACGGAGTGGCTCCGTCATGAGCACAGCGCCACCGCGCTGCCCCCCCCACCCCCCCCCCAGCGCTGCGGCGGAATTCCCGCCGCAGCGAAGGGGTTAATTGTTGAAGAACAAGAAGCAAAGTAATGATTTGGAGACATTTTGAAACGTCTGTATTTGTGTGGATTGTTTAGTTTTTTAGGTCTCGCCTGGCGTTAGCAGCGCGCAAGCGTTGCTCTCTCCATGCGGGCCTTTTGGAATCGATACAGATTCCGAAGTGACTTAAAGCCACGCCCTTGTTTTCAATTGTCGCGCGTCATCATTTATGTTAAACGCTGGCGCATGATTGAAAAACGGGCTTTGGGGTTACCACCTTGTCCACTTTTAAGACGGCCCATCTGGACAGGCGGACGCCATCTTTGTATGGCGTGACGTGAGCGCGCATGCCCACTTTCACTTTTAAAGCGCAGCTGGGCAATGCGTTTGTACATGTCTGCACATCACTCGCGGACTGGCTTGTTGCACGCGCACTACTCGCAGGCTTGTCTTCACACCACTCGCGGTACGCTGCTTTGTGATGGCGCCCGCTCCTCGCAGGCTTGTCGCGCGCGCACCACTCGTGGGCTTGTCTGAATATACATTGAACTGCGCAACCTTATTGATGATTGTAACTATTAATGGCAAAACTATACATAGACACACCAAAGAGATGTGCGTGGCCATCCCAAGGGCACCTGGTACCCTTCCCCCCCCATCCCTTGCCGCCCCACTTTCTTACCCATTCATCAGAGACGTTGACTGAGAATCATGATTTTTCTCCCTTGTATAAAAGCAAACGATTGGCGAAGAGTGTCGGATCCTCCCTCCAGAACTCTTCAACTTAAATAAAAGTAACTGTTCTTTCCCTTTGCTTCCTAATTGTGAAATCGAACGTTCACCATAATTTCACAGCCGATAATTTCTTTTGGACCTGTTCTTCACTACTGCAGTTTCTGACATTTCAATGTGTCCTTCTCTTCAAGAAAGACACACTGCAACCTCAAGCAAACAAACACGTCAGCGATCAACACTTTACTCGTGTTGTCACACGTTCAAATCCGGGCTCTTAAATGGGCCTATAATGTTTCCGAGGTTATCATAATAAGTTGCATTGTGTGGTGCAATTGTTACGCCCACTGATCTGAAAGAAACACGTTAGTTAGATTCCTCACCTTAGAATATCCCTGGATCCGGAAGATTTATGTAGCAATACCCCTTGCGCGTCGCTAGGCGTCGTCTGCGGCTCCGCGTCCGTCGTTGGCGTCGTGCGCCGGAATGACGTCGTCGGAGTACTTAGACGCCGCCCTCGCGCGCTGACGTCATTTCTTCTTTTTTCCTCGCCAGTAAGCGCCGATCCGGAAGAGCTACCCCTTCAGTAATTTTTTGACTAACTTTTTTGACTCTTTTTGGTCACTTTCTCGACTCTGGTGCCGGTAGGTTGCCTGGTTTCAAGGCCTGCGACGACTGTCACCGACTGATGTCCGGTGACCGATCATCACCGCCGGTGCCTGTACTGTTTGGGCCTCGACCACGACGCGGAGTCGTGCTCCGATTGTATGGCCCTGACCTCGAATGCTCGGCGGGAGCGGTCCTGTAAGCTTCTCGAGCTTCGCCACTCAGCTCCGCGCCACTCTCGATCCCGGTCTAGGAGGAGGTCCAAGGATCGGTCGCGGAGCCGCACTCGACATCGTCACTCGTCTGGCTCGAAGTCTTCGGGTAAGTCGAAGCAGTCCAAGAGGTGACACCGCTCTTCGGACTCCCCTCGCCGGTCGCGCGACTCGGCCGAGGGTCAGGGTGGTTCCACCCCAGAGGCTCCGCTGGAGCCGCAGGCGCCGCGCACGTCCCCATACCCGCCGGTCCCTGGGACTGACGCGATGCCGGCGGAGGTCAGTGCCTTCCTCTCGGCCATGAGGAGCCTGGCCCCACCGTTGACGCCCGCCGGCGCGCCTTCGGGCCCCGCGGACTCGACTGGGCGACCTTGCACGCCGGCGGCTCCAGCCCCGGCTCCGTTGGAGGCTCCGGCCCCGACGCCGCAGGTCCCCGAGGGGCCCAGGCCTGGGCCCCCGTCGACGCCGGTCACCTCGTCACGCCTCCTTCGCCGGCGTCGACACCGGTGCCACCTCCGACGCCGACTCCGGTCGACGTCGATCCCCGGTTCAGCCCCTGTCCGGTTCCGACGCCGGTGCGGCGCCGCCCGACGCCGCATCCGACGCCGCTAGAGACACAATTTGTCTATCGACCGGCTCCGATCATTCCTCCTATATACCAGGAATCGGATGACGGGGCGACTGGGAGGGGTCTGAGGACCCTATGGCCCTTCAGGGCCAACTTTCACAGGACTGGGCAGATGAACTGGGGGAGGCCAGTGGTTTGGATACCTCACCGGACACTGGATTCATCTCTCCTCCGACTGTGGCTTCGGAGGAGGGTGCAGCTTTTTCTGTGGTGCTGCGTAAGGCGGCCGCGGCCCTTGGGCTTGAGCTGCCTGCCGTGGCTGTGAGGACTAACATCCTCACTGAGGTGCTTCAGTCTGCCGCATGCTCCACTGAGCCTCTGCTGCAATTCAATGAGGCCCTCACTGACGTTCTGCAGGGCACCTGGTCCAAGCCCTCCACAGTCCCTCCTGTGGATAGGAACGTTGCCAGGCGCCACCGCCCTGCTCCGGGCGACCCCAGTTTTCTGTCCCAACACCCCACCCCGAGAGTCTGGTTATCTAGGCCTCTACCTCCCAATCCTCCTTCCCGTCTGCTCCTCCGGACCGGGATTCCAAGAGACTGGAACAGTTCGGTAAATAGCTGTTCTCCTCGCTCAGTTTGGGCCTGCGGTCTTTGAACACCGCCTGTCCCTTGGACCGTTATTCCCACTCTCTGTGGGATACGGTGGAGGACGTGCTGCCACTGTGCCCGGAGGAGGCCCGGGCACGGCTTTCCTCGGCTCTGGCCGATGGGAGAGATGCAGCGTGCCATGCCATCCGATGTGGACTCGACACTACGGACTCGCTGGGTAGGGCGATTTCTACCACGGTGGCGCTTCGACGTCACGCCTGGCTGCGGTCCACGTCCTTTTCATGGGATGTCCAGAGCACTCTCATGGACATACCTTTTGTTGGCGCTCGCCTTTTTGGTGAGAAAGCGGACAGTGTGCTGGCTCGCTTCAAGGACTCCCGGCCTACGGCCAAGTCCTTGGGCCTCTCGGCCCCGCGGCCACAAACTTCCGCTTTTTGCTCCTTTCGTGGCCAAGGAAGGGGCACCCCCTCACGTCCGCCTAGCCACCGGCCGCAGAACCAGCCTGCACGCGGTCGCGGACGTGGTTTCCGCCGAGGCGGTACTGGAGGACAACGCAGTCAGTCCACATCCACCCCGGCAGCATCCGCCTCAAAGCCTTCCTAGTCCGAGCTTTCAGGCCCATTCCTCGCCAGTGGGAGGCCGGGTTCGCCATCACCTGCTCCACTGGCGTACCATTACTACGGACAGGTGGGTGCTGCAAATCGTCCGAAGGGGCTACTCCCTCCCCTTCGAGACGACCCCTCCAGCCATGCCACCGCAGCACCACCATATCTCGGAGGATCATTTGAATCTTCTGCGAGAGGAAGTTTCGGCCCTCTTGGCCAAAGAGGCCGTTGAGCGCGTTCCGAGCCCAGAAGTAGGTCGTGGTTGTTATTCCCACTACTTTCTGGTTCCCAAGAAGGGCAAGGGGGGCCTGCGCCCTATCTTGGACCTCCGGAACGTCAATGCCTTCCTCCGGAAGGAACGGTTAAAAATTTTGACTTTGGCTCAGGTTTTAGCTGCCCTAGACCCTGGAGACTGGATGGTAGCGTTGGAATTGCAGGACGCATATTTCCACATCCCCGTCCTGCCGGCCCACCGGCGTTACCTGCGGTTCACGGTGGGTCCGGAGCACTTTCAGTTCACCGCGCTCCCCTTCGGCCTTACCAGTGCCCCTCGGGTGTTCACGAAAGTGATGGCGGTGGTCGCAACTCATCTGCGCAGATCAGGGGTTCCAGTCTTCCCCTATCTCGATGACTGGTTGTTGAAGGCGGGCTCGCCCCAGACGGTCGTCTCCCACCTCCAGACTACGGCGGATCTCCTGCATTTGCTGGGGTTTTCCATCAACGTGCCGAAGTCACACCTGAGCCCCTCTCAGCAGCTCCTCTTCATCGGAGCTGTTCTCGATTCGGCGCAGCTCCGGGTTCATCCACCGGAGCAGCGGGTCCGGGATATACAGGCCCTGATTCCCATCTTTCGGCCTCTATCCTGGGTTTCGGTCAGGCTAGTGTTGCGGCTTCTGGGGCTGATGGCTTCCTGCATCCTACTAGTGCATCACGCCAGGCGGCGCATGCGGGCTCTGCAGTGGGACCTGAAGTTTCAGTGGGCCCAGCATCACGGCAACCTGTCCGACCATGTCTTGATCTCGGAGGGCACTGCACAGCAGTTGCAGTGGTGGCTCACGGACCGCGATTGGGTCACGGGCAAGAGCCTCTCCCTACCCCTACCGGAGCATGTCGTAGTGACGGATGCGTCCCTCCTGGGATGGGGTGGCCATATGGGAGAGGCGGAGATCAGAGGCCTCTGGTCTCCGGCGGAGTCTCGCCTCCACATCAACTTGTTGGAGCTGAGAGTGATCCGACTTGCACTGAAAGCCTTCCTTCCCTCTGTCCGGGAAAGTGTCGTGCAGGTGTTCACGGACAACACCACCGCCATGTGGTATTGCAACAAACAGGGCGGGGTGGGGTCGTGGACCCTTTGTCAGGAGGCTCTGCGCCTCTGGACATGGCTGGAACACCAGGGCATCACCCTGGTGGTTCAACATCTGGCGGGCTCTCTGATCGCCAGAGCAGACAAACTCAGCCGCCGGTGCATGATGGATAACGAATGGCGTCTGAACTCCGAGGTGGCTCAAGGTCTCTTTCAGCAGTGGGGAGAGCCTTGGTTAGATCTATTCACCACCGATGAGAACGCGCAATGTCAGCAGTTCTGCGTGTTTGAATTTCCAAGGCGGCACTCGCTCGGCGACGCTTTTCGTCGCGAGTGGAGTTGCGGTCTGTTATACGCCTTTCCGCCTATACCACTTCTGCCCAGAGTGCTGAAGAAGATCAGGTGCGACCGGGCCCAAGTCATCTTGGTGGCTCCGGATTCGGCACGAAGGTACTGGTATCCCGAGCTACTCAGTATGTTGACCGATCCTCCGATACGTCTGCCCCTTCGGGAGGATCTTCTGTCGCAGCAGCAGGGGGCGGTCCTCCACCTGAACCTGTCCAGTCTCCACCTCCATGCGTGGAGATTGAGCGGCGGCAGTTGATGCCATTTGACTTGCCTCCTGAAGTCTGTGATATCATTCTGGCAGCCAGGCGTCCTTCCACAAAGACGGTATACGCCTGCCGGTGGAACAAATTTGTGGAATAGTGCACAGCAAAGGCTGTGGATCCCCTTTCCGCCACTCTTTCTGAGGTTCTCCTCTTTCTTCTTTCTTTGGCCCGGCAGGGCTCTGCCCTGGGCACCTTGAAAGGTTATCTTGCTGCCATCTCTGCCTTCTTACGGCTTCCTGATCAGCCCTCTCTTTTCAAGTCCCCTGTAGTGTCACGCTTTCTTAAAGGCATTACTCACACGTTCCCTCCTGTCCCTTTCGTAATGCCTCAGTGGGACTTGAATCTTGTCTTAACATTTCTGATGTACGCTCTGTTAGAAATGGGGGTCTCTAGGCAATGGCTGGCCACTGTCCAATTAGGGACCCTTCTTCCTAAGTCAGAGTAAGCAGCCTACACCCTTTGACAACCCCTGCTCAACCCTGTGGTAACGTAGCACGAGCAGCTAGGCTTATCTCAGAGGCAGTGTGTGAAGCATTTATGACCATACACAGTAATATAATGAGGAACACTACAAATGGACACCACTCAAGTAGTTATGAAAAATAGGTATTTTTATATAGACTTAACCACAAGACCAATAACAGTAAAAATCCACAATACTATAAAAATATAATTACTTTAGAAATGCTGCAAGGAAAAATAGTTCAGGATGCACAAAATGATGTTTAGTTCAAGGCAGTGGTCTCTGCGACCCTTTTACTCACAAAGTATCTGGTTCCTGGAGCAAAGCAACAAAAATGTCGCTAAGGAGTTGTAGCGAGAAATTTCCTCACGCTAACCAGCGATGCGTTGAATCCTTACCGCGAGGGGGGATGATGCGCTGGGTTGCGGGCAGGACAAAGCGACAAACTTCCTCACGCTAAGCCGGTGATGCGATGAAATCCTTGCCGCGAAGGGAGGATGATGCACCGAGCCTGTTGCGTGTGCGATCTTGCTGCGTTGACAAAGATGGCGCTCCGCGAGGGAGCGACGATCCGGATTCGATGAGGGGAAAATGGCGAACGCTCGGCGTCCGCGCTGCGATGATCCTGTTGCGATGATTTCAGATAGCGGGCGTTTTCAGGCCCGCAGACAGGTGCTGCGACGATCTTCGGATAGCGGGCGTTTTCAGGCCCGCAGACAGGTGCTGCGACGATCTTCGGGGTTAGCGAGCGCTCGGCGACAGCGGAGCGGCGATTTTTCTCACGCTCACCAGCTGCAGCGGCTCGCTAACGGAGGTTAGCGACGATTTTCAGCGCTCTCTTCTCAACAGTAGAAATAGAGGTCCTGGAACACCCAGGAGCCTCACCTGCAGATAGTAATCCTCGCTGGGAGGAAACAGGAGGCTGATGGTGGAGTCTGATGTGCCTGAGACTCCAGCAGGAGGCTAGCTCTCTCCTAGCCCTTGGGTAGTTGCTGTAGCAAAAGAAATAAAAGTCCAATCAAAGTTCCTTTCCTCTTCTTGAAGTCCAGTAGTAACAGCTGCAGGCCAGTCCCAGAAACAGCACACAAGGCACAAGGACAGTCCTTCTCTTGCAGATTCCTGTAGCCACACGGACAGAGGTTCTTCTTGTTATCCAGGAGCAATACAAATTGTAGGGGTTTGTGCACAAATATTTATACCCCCAAAGTCTTTGTTCTTAGGGGTCCCAAGCCTCTGAACCCAGCCAGAACCAGTTTTGCCCAGCCCTGGAGCACTTTGTTGATCAGGCTGCATCCTTCCTTTCAGAAAGAGGGGGTCTGCCTCAGACGCACAGTGGGAGGTGGAGCCAGCTTTCACCTTGCCAGGCACAGCCCTATTCAAGTGCAGGAGCTACCCCTCCCCTCACACCTAGGCAGGTCGCTCTATTCAACCCAGGTGTGACTCAGCCTGCCCTGTCCCTCCAAAACCAGACAGCCAATACACATAATAGCAGAGCAACTGGAAGGCTTAGGCAAGAAAGTACCTATACTCTAAAAGTGGTAGTTTCAAACACAGAATATAAAAATAACCTTCACTAAAAGATGTATTTTAATATTCTGAGCTCAGGCATATTAGATTCGTTTTCCTACCATGTTCTGTGGGTCAGTTAGGACTATAGGATGTAATAGCCCAGACCTCCCATTCTGGCCTATGGAGAACAGGTAGCCTTACAGTAGTGAAAAACGAAATTGGGTGTAATTCACTACTAGGACATGCTACATACAACAGGGCATGTCCTACCTTACACATACAATGCGCCCTATCATAAGGGGGGCTTACATGATGCCAAGGGAAGGTTTTAGGGGCTGGGAAGCGGGTGCACTTCACAGCCAAGATGGCAGTTCTGGACTGCACGCAGACACTGCAGTGGCAGGTCTGAGACACACTTTACAAGCTGCTTCTGTGGGTGGCACAAACCAGTGCTGCAGGCCCACCAGCAGCATTCGGTTTACCAGCCCTGGGCACACACCGGCCACGCTACTAGGGACTAACAGGTAAACTGAATAAGCCAATCATGGATGTACCAATTCATATGTCATCTTTACAAAGGGAGCATTCGCGCTATGGCACTGAATGGCAGCGGCACAGCGCCCAGAGCATCTATAACCAGCAAAAACAGAGGAGACACAGCGAAAAAAGGAAGGGAGACTCACGCCAATGGTGCCAGGTCTAACACGCTCCCTTTGAGCCTCTTCACAATTGTCCTCTTCGTCTTCTCACTCTTAAGACTGCTTTCCTGGTAGCCATCACGTCGGCTAGACGGGTGAGTGAGCTCCAGGCTCTATCGTCCAAGCCTCCTTTTCTATCTGTTCATCCGGACAAGGTTGTCCTTCGGCCTCGTCCTTTCTTTCTACCGAAAGTGGTGACTCCCTTTCATCTTGGGCAATCTGTCACCTTGCCCACCTTCTTTCCACCTCCGCATCCTTCCAAAGAGGAAGAGCGGCTCCACCGTCTGGATCCAAAACGTGCGCTCTCCTTTTATTTGGACCGCACGAAACAGTTCCGGGTGGACGACCAGCTTTTCGTTGGCTACGTGGGTGCTAAGAAGGGAAAAGCGGTGCACAAACGGACCATCTCCCGGTGGGTCGTTTTGTGTATAAAAATCTGTTATTCCTTGGCAAAAAAGGACCCTCCTGTTGGGCTGCGAGCCCATTCTACTCGGGCCACAGCGGCTACTACTGCTTTGGGACGGGGAGTCCCTTTGCAGGACATCTGTCAGGCAGCGACGTGGGCTTCGCTGCACACATTTGCCAGGCATTATTGCCTAGACAGCCAAGTCCGGAGGGATGGCTTCTTTGGCCATTCTGTCCTCCAGGACTTTCTGGTGTGATCTTGGTTCGCAGACCCACCACCGGGGTTGGTATTGCTTGGGTATCTATTCTAAGGTGAGGAATCTAACTAACGTGTTTCTTTCAGATGAACAAGTTACTTACCTTCGGTAACGATGTATCTGTAAGAAACATTAGTTAGTTAGATTCCTCACCGACCCACCCATCCTCCACGTTCTGCGAACTGACATCTAGGGTTAAGGCTATCCTTTTCAGGGCCCTAGATTTTTTGGCACCAGTGTCGGTCTCTTGCATGGCTCTGCGTTCCTGGCGCGGAAAGCTATGTACAAGAACTGACGTCAGCGCGCGAGGGCGGCGTCTAAGTACTCCGGCGCACAACGCCAACGACGGACGCGGAGCCGCAGACGACGCCTAGCGACGCGCAAGGGGTATTGCTACAAAAATCTTCCGGATCCAGTCTGACGCCTGGGGATATTCTAAGGTGAGTAATCGAACTAACTAATGTTTCTTACATCGTTACCGAAGGTAAGTAACTTGTTCTTTAAGCGCCAAGGGGCAGTTCAGTTTGTAGTGGGCGCTTCTTAGAGCTTCTTAAATTGCACAAGCCAGGAAAGAGGTGAGGCTAGGCTGATGCGTGAAGGGGTTCTTCGCGTAGGACATGTGAGTGGGGGTGACGGGGGAGGAACAACAGGCACCCCATGGAGATTTTTATTGAGAGGGGTTTGCAGGAAGGACTGAGGGGGGGCTCTGTGAGGAAGCCCTGCCTCTGGACACCGAAGTGTGAAATTCGAATGGAATGTGGTAAACGAGCAGGAGGTAAAGAGGGCAGCAGCAAAGCAGGTTTGTGCCCACGAATAACTGCCCTAGACCACTGAAACCAGGTAATTTCCTACCTAAAAATGTTGCGCGGTTCAAAGTTTTACAGCTCGGAAAGAGTGATGTCTAGATGTTTCAATCCTCCCGCTCATTAAGAGACTTGATCAAGAGAAAACTTCCTTTTATGTGGATGAGAAGTACATGGAATTACCTTCATAAAGATAGCAAACAAAACATAAATAACTCTGGGCCATTCATCCTGGATTCATAACCTGTCTCACCAGCAGACTTCAGCATTGCTTCAGTTCCACTCCACTTTTCTTCATATAATTTGTATTGTGTTATGTGCATAGCACTTTCTTAATCCTGTGCCTTACAAAAGCCCCAAAGCGATATGCATCCTATGGATTTTGCGAATTGTTTTTATATTATATTGGACTTCTAACGTATATTTTATATTGTAGCTCTACCTCCCTTCTCTGAACAAATGAATCAACATATTTCAGCTGCTGCGACCTCGGCTGCTTGCAGACCTGTTTGCCCTGGTTGCCATTCCTCTCTGAGCAAGTCCAGATGGGGATCAGGACAAAGAGAGCGTTGATAGTCCCCCCTCCCCACACCCCCCCACCCACCCTCCAGCGTATCCCCAGCACTTCTGGCCTCAGGCAAGTCCAGTAATGTTACCCCGTAGCCCACGGTCCCTTCGTGTACCTTCTTGCCGGCGTGTAAAATTCCCCTCTCCCGGGAGCCAGTGGAATGCCCCAAAAGCAATGTACAGTCTCTGGGTGGACGTGCACACCCTGTGGCTCACAAGCGCCGACCTGGCGCGAGCCGGGCGGGCTCCTGAGGCCTCTCCTTGAATCGCTAAATGCCCGAATCTATCTCTCTGTCCCGGAGTTTAGTTAATGTGAGTATGTGCTCAAAAGGTCATTTTTTCGGCTTTATGCAGCGCGAATTCGACCCAAAGGTGTGTGAGCGCTTTACAGGAGCACCAGTTACATTACCTAAGGTCGTATTATGTTTTTTAGGCAGAGAGGTTTTAAGAATAGAGGATGTAAAAGCTAGGGCTGGTGACTTTGAAGCTGCTGCTTAACGACGTTCGAGTCTTGGCGTTGGCTCAATATCCTGTGATTCTGGGCAAATAAAATCAATGTGTAATGTTATTCGTGCTCATGTAAAGCGCACCAATACTCTTGGGTCGAGTTTGCGCTGTATAAAACTACAAAAACAAGCATCTGCAATGCAATAGGTTTCGCATTTACGTGACTTTAAGCTATTGGCATTGTAATTGACAATGCCTTTTTTTTATGTTGAGCAGATACAGATTCTGAAGTGACTTAAAGTCACGCTCTTATTTTCAATTGGCGCGCGTCATCGTTTATGTTAAACGCTGGCGCGTGATTGTAAAACGGGTTTGGGGTTACCGCCTTGTCCACTACGTACCCACTAAAGATTTTAAGAAATGGTTTAGGGTCCCGTCCCCATCAGAGAAATATAGTGCAGTGGGTCAATGCATCTGTGATAGAAATATGCAC
The DNA here is from genome assembly GCF_964204655.1 of Triturus cristatus. NCBI lineage: Eukaryota > Metazoa > Chordata > Amphibia > Caudata > Salamandridae > Triturus > Triturus cristatus. The sequence continues at coordinate 244,781,887 of NC_140595.1, forward strand.
TGGTGCACAGATTTCATTGGGGGGCGGAGAGGAGACGGAGGGCAAATGGAAGATTCATCTAATAAGTACCAAAAAGCTGGACATTAAGAGCAATTTTTATTGCAGCGCCACAAAGTGGCAAAATTGCGCACCAAACACTACTTAACGCACGTAATTGGCACATTCCAATTTCTGCCTTTTTCACAAGTTTTTTTATTTTTATTTACCTTATTTCTGTAGTTCATTTTATTTTAGAAGCAAACTGATGAAATTCAAACATCAACCAAAAGCAATTAACAAATTTGTATACCCCAATATCGGAGAAAGACGTCTGGGACAGCTGGAGGTTCTCTTAGCAGATAACATAAAATATACCTCTGTGATACGGCACGTAAATAAAATAAAGCATTGGACGGGAATTCAAAAGTAAACGTTGACAATGAACTGTCTTGTTACTAAGGACCAGTAAAAACAAGAGGAAGGGGTAAACCTGCTGCGAGAGTTAGGAAAGAAAAGAATATGTAGAAAAGAGAGAGAAAACCAAATAGACTCAATAATACACTCAATAATACATAGCTAAAATACAATACCATTAGCAAAGCAAATGGCTTTAACTTAACAAAGGCGAGACCTTTTGTATTTCCAATGCTTGTCTATATTTCAATAGTTTTTCTTGAGCAGCTGGAGCTTTGTGAGTTAGTGCGATTTAGAGTAGCCCAGCTACGTACTAAGTACCAACCCTCTAGTCAAGCACATATCTGCCAACCTTTCTGAAAACCTTTTGAATGCACATTGCCAACTTTGGTGGTGAACGTATTCAAATTTAGTCACCACTGATTTTGTAGGCTTCATCTTCATGAAGCGTTCAGTAACTGTCGAAGGAGCTGCAGCAATAAAGGAAAACCGATTCCCTTAGGAGAGAAGAATTTGATAGGAAAATTACATGACTTACTCCAGTATTGGAACTTTCATAGATGCACATACTTGAATTATTCCCTGTTGGTGAGATGGGAGTCCCACAGTATATTATAATAGCAATGCAAAGTTAAACATTGTGGTACTTCAGAATTTGGGACCGCGTAGGAGGCAGGGCCCTACCCCTGTCTATTCCGGTATTAGCGAACCGCGAATGGTCAATGCGGTATGTACAAGTGCTTTGCATAACATTTCATCGATAAATGCACTATGTATACGATATTACATATTGACTTCGTGGGTTCCATCTTGGAGCGGTGGCCATCTTATGGTTGCCCTCACATAGGCTATACATTACAAACAAGTACGGGCCTTTAGAACACATGTGCCTTCTGTTTGACTTCTCTGTGACCTGTGCAGTTTGGCTCCACCGCCCCGGGTCAGTCCGGTCCCACGAGCTGCCCGTCCTACGGCCACCTGTGATTAGCATCAGGGTTTGACACACCATAAAGCCTTTTCTTCCCACACAAGCCTCCGGCTAATCTCTTTCACACCTGACTCTTCCTGCTTTATGGCTTGTTTTACAAACAGGAGATGCCCGTGTTTATTGGGGTCTGTTGATATCTGATGTGGGATCTGAGCCTCGCTGGGTAAATAATTGTGGGCTGGCTTAGCTGGAATGTGGGATGGTCATCATGACTGCCTTTTCGTTTGTAATGAATACATGTAAATGACCATATCGTAAAACAAGGAATGTGTGCCTGAAGCATGATATTTTGTATTTAAGGAGAAGCCAGTTTCTGTAACTTTAAGCAGTCTCCTGAGAACATACATTGTGTTGTACTTCTCGGATACCTGTAATTGGTCTGCAGCCAATAAATCGATCTTTGACTTCACCCAGAAGACTCTGTGTTTCTGTAGGTCTGAAACAGGAAGAACCCGAAGTCTTAGGGTGTGTTCCCCTGCACCGCTGGGCTTTAAATTCCCAGTACTTCAGCATAGGCTATAAAGGCCCTAGGCCCCTTAATTTTGCAGCATAACATAGTCATTGTTTAAAAAAAGACCAAACATAGGTTTGAACCAATCTGATTGCCCTACCCTCTGGAACACTCTGTTGAGAAGCTCTAGTGCCTCAGATTTTCTACGGCACGTCATACAAGGGTGTCTCCACTGAGGTCTGCTCAGTTAACTTGTTCTACAAGTGTTCCAAGGCTCCAAAACCCTTTTATTACTTCATGATATCTACAGATTACTTCTTTTTCTTCAGATTTGGTCTGTATTTTTTTCCCTATATTCTGACTTTGCCATGTCAGATAAAGAGAAGAAGAGTCTGTTCAGGCCCTGTGCTGCCTATTCTAAGAAGAGGCTCCATACAGATGACCCTCATAAGAACTGCATATATTGCCTTTATCCAGATCATGAGACTAAAGAATGTAAGTTATGTCTTCCCTTCTCTAATAAGACAGTGGGGGCAGCTGCTTATATGGTTTCAGAAACGTATGGCAAGGATGGAGCCAGTGTCTAGTGATAACTGGGAAGTGGACTCTTCATCATCCTCCACGACATCATATAAGATGAAGAGGACACCCCATTCTCACTTCATCATAAGCGGCTAACAAAAAAGCCTAAAAAAAAGACCACCCAATGGGTCTTACAGGCGCAGCCCTTCTAAATTGCCTCAAAAACAGTTAAAGGAGAAGAAGAAAACGCATACTTCCTCTAAAAGGTCAGAAAAACAAGGTCTGTGCCACCTACGCGACTCCCTCAGGGACGCTGTTCCTTCAAGAAACCTTCAGTTCCACCTGCTGACAAACTGCTGATGAGAGACACATCGTCTACAAGACCATCATCAACGAAGAAATCCATACCTTCGATGCCAGCTGCTGCTGACCCTATATCCATGTTGTCTCTTCCTTTGGCTGCTTCCTTAACGACATCCTCGTCGATGACCCATCTACCTGACCTGCCGACGCCTAAACTCACTGTTCCTCCATTGACAGTGGCACTTCCTCCAACGTCCTCGTCTTCCACCATGATGACTACAACTTCGACATCTCGTCCGTCGACGGACACCAGAGTTTCGCTGTTGTTAATTGCATCCCGATTGGCAATACCGTCAATGACAGATAACTCCAAAAACAGGAGAAAAAGAGGCATTTGACCCCTGAGCACACTTCTCGCAGCAAGGTGTCACCACTGCTTCTATCACAGCTGTTGGAGGAGGAAGATTGTGTGGACAAAAGTCCTTTTGGGTATCCTCACAGTCCTTCAAAATTACACATCAAGTGCCAAGAGGAAGATTATGATGAGTAGAAACATGAGGGTCTAGGTTATTATGCCCCTCAGGAGCAATATCATCCTCAATATCAGGAGGGAATGGTATGCCTGCCTTTCTCACTTGTTACAGATTTACAATTTTTATTCTTTCTGATTATAGGAAGCATTTAACTCCCAACTCCTGCAATCACAACACCAGTCTCCCCACCAACAAAATCTCTACCTATTCCTCCATCCACTCCGCAACAAATATCATTCCCTACTTTAGTCTGCCATACACCACAACCTACTCTTCTTCACGACCCTGCAACTTCTGATAACAACAGAAGAGAGTGAGCTCCGTGACCCCCACCAAGAATGGGATGATTATCTCATACCTACGCCATCCTCTCCTTCTCCAACTCCAGTAGATTCCCTACCGGAAGACATTGGGGGTTCCACAGTCTAGTTTAAAGAGCAGTAAAGAGGTTTGACTTGCCTATGCCCACTACACAGACAGACCGCTTCCTTTGATTTTAAAGAACCTTTTTGGCAGAGCGTAAGAGCCATACCCATTATAAGCTACATCTGGGATGAGGGATTAAAAGTCATGAAGACTTCAGCCACACTTTAGTTCCTCCCCGCTTGGGTAAAAAGTACAAAGATCCAGAGTACGCTCCTGCTTGCTGTACTGATCACCCAAAGCCTCATTATGTTATCTCACAGGCAGCACAGCGCAGATCAAACAACCCATTGTCACCTATCACAGCGCCTGCGTACAAGGAAGGTAGGCACCTTGACAACATAGAAAAAGATTTTCATCTATGTTAACGCTTACAGTTATAGCTGCAAATTCGCTAACTGTCTTGGTCGGTATGACCGCCAAATATGGTTGAATATTGAACCGTATCTGGGTCAGCTTCCAGAGGACAGTAAAGCAGAGCCTAAGATTCTTTTCCAGCCATCAAAACAAATACAGACAGCTAAGTAGCTGAGGATGCTTCAGTACAGGAAAGTGCCCTTTCGGGGTGCCTGAGGAAGATGCGTTCCATCCTACAGGGCAGGCTACCATCAATATTGCTACCCCACTTACACATCTTCCTCACAACAATTTCGTCCACAGTACACCCAATGCCATCCACCACCAGCAGCTTACAATCGAACTGCACCAAGAGGTAGAGCAGGGCGTCAAGGCAAGGATATGGCCTGTTGCCAATGATCACCTTCATGTTCCGGCTATTCACCTCTTGTCATCAACAAAATTAGGAGGCAAAATATCTGATCACCTCCATCGCTGGCAGCATATAACTACAGACCAATGGATCCTGAACCTTATTCAATATGGCCATACTCTAGAATTTCTTCAAACCCTACTCCCTATTTCACCTCAACCCTCTGTTCCAAAGAATCTTCATCGTCTCAAATTAGAGGTCATGACAATGCTCCAAATACGAGCAATAGAACCAGTTCCTCCATCACAATGAGGAAGGGGATTCTATTCCTGTTTCTTTTTGGTTTCCAAAATGTTCAATCAATGGTGAGCAATTTTACACGTCAGGCATTTCAACACCTATCTCAAGAAACTGTCCTTCCGCATGGTGACTTTACAAGACATTCTCTTGCTCTTAAATCAAGGAGATTACAAATCAAGCCTCAACCTTCAAGATGCATATTTCCACATACCCATCCACCAATCTCACAAGACGTTCCTACGGTTTGCAATAGCCAGGAGCCATTACCAGTTAAGAGATTTTCCTTTTGGCCTAAAATCTGTCCCCCCCCCCCCCCCCCCCCCCCCCCCCCAGATATTTACATAGCACTCGGTAGCAGCTTTTCTTGGAAAAAAAAAGATACCAAGTATTCCCGTGTTTGGACATTTGGTTGATCAAGGCGCCATCCATTTACGCAGCAGAAGCATCTACTGCGGCCTGCACAACACGGTTCAATGAGCTAGGCCTTACCTTGTATCCAGAGAAGGCAGTCTTACATCCTTCAAAAACTATCACGTTCCTAGGGGCAGCACTCAACACAATGCTGAACAAAACATTTCTGTCTCTGGAGAGACAATTGAAACGAATGTCCTTAGCAGAACTGATATGAAAAAAAGGAACTCTTTCAGTTCGCCTTTACAAATCCCTTTTGGGGATGAGGTCATCCTGCCTCTCCCTGGTTCCATTTCGCTGTGTAAAGATGCGTCCCCTCTAGGAAGAACTTGACAAGCAGTGGCTATAGGCAATGGGAACCTTTGATCTCCTCAATGTCACACCAACCTTGTTAATGCCCTATCGTGGTGGACACATCAAAAGAATCTGTCAGTCAGTCTCGCCTTCCTGAGCATTCTTTCTGCATTGGTCATTACTACTGACACGTCCCTCGAAGGTTTTGGAGTGCATATCTTCAGGACTTGCAAGTCCATGGCAGGTGGTAATAACCTCCTCTCCGTCTGCATATCAACTTGTTGGAGCTCAAGGCACTCCATCTTGCCTTAATGGCTTTCCTTCCAAGAATAAGGAACTCTGCTGTACTCATCTGGATGGACAATAAAACAGCGAGGCACTACATCAACAAACACAAGATAACTCCTCCTCTCAAGAGGCACAGTGCATCTGGGAGTTGGCTAATCGCATCGGAGTGTCCCTTTGAGCGGAACATGTACCCGGAATCCAAAACACAATAGCAGACACTTTAAGCGGGCTAAAGTAATTCTGGCACAAATGGGAACTGGATCATGAAACTCAACAGCAAATTGTCACCTCACAACACAAAGCAACAAAATCTCTTTCAAGGTTGGGATGGAGCGGGATGAGACTGAACCTCTAGACCACTACAGCAGAGGATCACTCGCTCCTCACTTTGCAAGAGCAACTGCATATTGAAGAAGCAATACTCCTTGTCAACCTATATATCTGAAAGAACACGTTAGTTATAGATTCCTTACCTTCGAATTACCCCCAGGCGTCAGACTGGATCCGGAAAGTTTTTTCGGCAGCAATATCTCTGCGCGTCGGAAGGTGGCGTGTTTTGGCTCCGCGTCCGTTGCCGGCATCGTGGTCGTCAGGATGTCGTCGCGGAAGCTACTTAGATGCCGCCCTTGCGCGCTGTCAGTTCTTTCTTTTTCCGCGCCAGCCCGCGCAGGTCCGGGAAGAGCGGTACCTCAGTCATTTTTTGACTAACGTTTTCTCGACTTTTGTCGACTTCTTTTTTCGAGTCATCAACTCCGAAAGGTGCACGAGGGTTGCCCAGTTTCAAGGCCTGCAGTTCCTGTCATCGCATGATGTTGGTGACGGATCCTTACCGCGTGTGGCTTTTTTGCCTGGAGCGCGGCCACGACCCCAAGTCGTGCACCGACTGCCGGTTGATGGCGCCGAAGCTGCTTGAACACCGGCAGTCGGCTCCGTGTCGTTTGAGGTCCCGGTCGAGAGGGAGGTCGAGGGACTGGTTGCGGAGCCACCACCAATCCGGGTCCAAGTCTTCAAAGTCTTCGCACTCTGGGTCGGGTAAGTCGAAGCATAAAAAGAAGTCGAAGAAGCATTGTCGCTCTTCGACTTCTCCTCGTCGGTCGGCTGTTCCGACGAGGCACGCGGGTGGTGCCCCTCCTGTGGCTCCGTGTGCTGAGCCCGAAGAGTCGACTCCGAGTTTCTCTCCTTTTCCGGGACCCGGAGCGACTCCCGCCCAGCTTCGTAGGTTCTACGAGGCGATGCTAACCATCTTTGGGTGAACCGACCCTGTTGGTTCGCCTTCGGGCCCTGCGGACTCGATTGGGGGGCCTAGGTCTTCGCTGCCGGCGGCTCCGGTCCCGGCACCGCAGGCCCCCCTTGGATCCAGGCCTGGATCCGAATTGGCTCCAGTTGACCTCGTTATGCCTCCACCAGTGCCGGTTCTGACGGCACCACTACTGCGCTTGACACCTGTTGGCTCACCAGCCAGCGTCGACCCCGGCCTCCATCCCGGCGTGGACACGGAGCCTGACCGGCGTCATTCAACTCTGGATCCAGCGCCAAGAGGGTTTTTTGTGCCCCTGTTAACTCCTGGGGTCCCTTTTCAACCACAATGGCACCCAGAGGATGAGGAGGAGGACTGGGAGGGGTCTAATGACCCTTTGACTGACCAGTTAGACAGTGAACAGGACTGGAGAGAGGAACTGGGGGATGCCAGTGGTTGGACACCTCCCCTGACCTTGGCATGTTGCCTCCTCTTACTGTGGGTACAGAGGAGGGAGCGTCCTACGCATTGGTGTTGCATAGGGCGGCCGAAGCTCTCGAGCTTCCTACGGAGGCGGTCAGGACTAACCTCCTGACAGAGGTGCTTCAACCGGCTGCAAGCTCTTCGGAGCCCCTGATGCCGTTTCATGAGTCCCTCACCGACATCCTTTTGGGCACATGGTCCAGGTCCAACACGGGGGCACCCATGGGCAGGATTATTGCCCGGCTCCGAGCGACCCCACTTTCCTCTCCCAACACCCCACCCCGGAGAGCTTGGTGGTCCAAGCCTCCACTTCTAAAAGCGCCTTCCCTACCGCTCCACCGGAAAGGGAATCCAAGAAGCTGACCCAACTTGGTAAGAAAATGTTCTCTTCTGTCAGTTTAGGACTGAGGTCCATAAACACCACATGTCTCTTAGGCCGTTATTCCCACTCGGTGTGGGATAGAGTGACACAGGTGCTGCCTCAGTGTCCAGAGGAGGCCCGGGCAGTGCTCTCCCAGGCTGTTGCCGCTGGGAGGGATGCAGCGAAGTTTACAATACGTTGTGGGCTGGACACCGCCGACTCTCTGGGCAGAACCATTTCAATGTCGGTAGCACTTCGTCTCTACGCCTGGATGAGGTCCACTGGCTTTTCAGGGGATGTCCAGAACACCCTGATGGACATGCCCTTTGATGGCCGTCGCCTTTTTGGCGACAGAGCAGACAACGCTCTAGAGCGCTTCAAGGACTCCCGGGCTACGGCCAAGTCCTTGGGCCTCTCCTTACTCCCTGTGCAGTGTTTTTTGCCCCTTTCGTGGCCACGGAAGGGGTGCCCCGCTACATCTTGCTCAGAGCCACAGGCCGCAGCAAGTTACCCAACTTTCGTGCGGCCGAGGACGTGGGAACAACCGTCATGGTTATGGGGGCCAGCGGGCGGACCAGTCCACCAACCCCCGCCCCCTGCAGCAGCCTCCAAACCCTCCTAGTCCGACCTTTCAGGCCCATCTAATGCCAGTGGGTGGCAGGATTCGCCATCACCTCCTCCACTGGCGAACCATCACGTCAAACAGGTGGGTTTTGCAAATAGTCCGAAGGGGCTACTCCCTCCCCTTCAAGACTACCCCTCCAGACATGCCACCACGATACCACCGCATGTCGGAGGATCATATGGTCCTTCTCCAGCAGGAAGGTACAGCTCTCTTGGCCAAGGGAGCCATTGAGCGCGTTCCTGTCCCAGAAGCAGGTCGTGGTTGTTACTCCCACTACTTTCTGGTCCCCAAAAAGGAAAAGGGCTTGTGTCCTATCTTGGACCTCAGGGACGTCAATCGCTTCCTCCAGAAGGAGAAGTTCAAGATGTTGACGCTTGCTCAGGTCTTGTTTGCCCTTGACCCGGAAGACTGGATGGTAGCATTGGACTTGCAGGACGCTTATTTACACATTCCCCTCCTGCCGGTCTACTGGCGTTACCTACGGTAGGCCACAAGCATTTTCAATTTACCGTGCTCCCCTTTGGCCTTACCAGCACCCCTCGGGTGTTCACGAAAGTGATGGCGGTGGTCCCAGCTCATCTGTGCATGTCAGGGGTTTCAGTCTTCCCCTATCTCGACGACTGGCTGTTAAAGGCGGACTCGCCCCAGGAAGTAGTCTCCCACCTCCAGATTACGGCTGACCTGCTGCATTTGCTGGGGTTCTCCATCAATGTGCCGAAGATGCACTTGATTCCCTCCCAGAAGCTCCTCTTCATCGGAGCGGTTCTGGACACGACGCGTTTTCGGGTCTATCCTCCCGAACAGCGAGCCTGGGATATTCGGGCTATGATTCTGATCTTTCAGCCTCTGTCCCGGGATTCGGTCAGAATGACCCTGAGGCTGCTGGGCCTCATGGCCTCCTGTATCCTGCTGGACGATCATGCCAGGTGGTATATGCAGGCTCTGCAGTGGGACCTGAAGTTCCAGTGGGCGCAGCATCAGGGGAATCTGTCCAATTGCAGTTGTGGCTCACGAACCAGGATTGGGTCAATGGCAGATCCCTCTCCCTACCCCAATCAGATCACACAGTGGTGACAGACACATCCCTTCTGGGATGGGGCAGCCACATGGGAGAGGCGGAGATCAGAGACCTATGGTCTCCGGCGGAGTGCAAGCTCCACATCAACCTTCTGGAGCTTCGGGCGATCCGTCTTGCACTGAAGGCATTTCTTCCCTCTGTCCGGGGAAGAGCAGTGCAGGTGTTCACGGACATCATCACCTCCATGTGGTACTGCAATAAACAGGGCAGGGTGGAGTCGTGGATCCTATGTCAGGAGGCTCGGCGCCTCGGGACATGGCTGGAACATCAGGGCATTTCCCTGGTGGTTCAACACATGGCAGGTTCCCTGAAAGCCAGGGCAGACGAACTCAGCCGCAGGTTCATGATGGATCACGAATGCAATTTTCACTTGGAGGTGGTACAAGATCTCTTTCGACAGTGGGGAGAGCCTTGGTTAGATCTATTCGCCACCGAAGAGAACGCGCAATGTCAGCAATTCTGCGCGTTGGAATTTTCAAGGCGGCACTCACTAGGCAACGCTTTTCGTCGTGAGTGGAGTTGCGGTCTGTTATATACCACTTCTGCCCAGAGTGCTGAAGATGATCAGGCACCACCGGGCACAAGTCATTCTTGTGGCTCCGGATTGGGCACGTAGAGTCTGGTGTCCCGAGCTGCTCAGCATGGCCACCGATCCTCTGATCAGACTGCCTCTTCGGGAGGATCTCCTGTCGCAGCAGCGGGGGACGGTCTTCCACCCGAACCTGTCCAGTCTCCACCTCCTTGCGTGGATATTAAGCAGTGGCAGTTGACGTCTTTCGACCTGCTGCCCGAAGTCTGTGACGTAATATTGGCATCCAGGCGTCCCTCCACTAAGACGGTATACGCCTGGCGGTGGAACAAGTTTGTGGCATGGTGCACAGCAAAGCCTGTGGATCCCCTTTATGCCCCTCTTTCTGAAGTTCTCTTGTTCCTTTTCTCTTTAGCCCAGCAGGGCTCTGCTCTGGGCACTATCAAGGGCTATCTTTCAGCCATCTATGCCTTCCTTCAGCTGCCAGATCAATCTTCTCTTTTCATGTCTCCGGTAGTTAACTATTTGAAAAAAAAAATTCCTCCAATTCCCTTCGTTATGCCTCAGTGGGACTTGAATCTTGTTCTTACCTATTCAGTGTGCGCTCCCTTTGAGCCACTTCATAACTGTCCTTTAAGACTGCTTTCCTGGTGGCCTTCACTTCTGCTAGAAGGGTGAGTGAGCTCCAGGCCCTTTCTTCCAAACCTCCTTTCCTGTCTGTCCATCCGGACAAGGTGGTTCTCAGGACCTGTCCATCCTTCCTTCCTAAGGTGGTCACTGCCTTCCACATCGGGCAGACCATTACTTTTCCCACCTTCTTTCCGCCTCCGCATCCTTCAAAGGGAGAAGAGATGCTCCACTGTCTGGACTCAAAACGTGGGCTCTCTTTCTATCTGGATCGTACAAAACCGTTCCGGGTGGATGATCAACTCTTTGTTGGCTACGTGGGCGCCAAGGAAGGTTAAGCCGTACACAAATGAACCATTTCTCGATGGGTCGTTCTGTGTATTAAGTCATCTTATTCTCAGGCTAAAAAAGAGCCTCCAGTCGGGCTCCGCGCCCATTCCACCAGTGCGACGGCAGCCACTACTGCCTTGGGGAGAGGAGTTCCTCTAAATGACATCTGTCAGGCGACCACGTGGGCATCGCTGTGCACGTTCACGAAACACTACTGCCTGGACAGCCAAGTCCGGAGAGACAGATTCTTTGGCCGTTCTGTTCTCCAGGACTTTCTGGTGAGATCTTGGTTTGCAGACCCACCACCAGGGTTGGTATTGGTGAGGTATCTATTCTAAGGTAAGGAATCTATAACCAACGTGTTTCTTTCAGATGAACAAGTTACTTACCTTCGGTAATGATATATCTGTAAGAAACATTAGTTAGTTATAGATTCCTTACCGCCATGCCAATACACCCCATTCTGCGTACTGATTTCTAGGGTTAAGGACATCCTTTCAGGGCCCTAGTTTTGTGCACCAATTGTCAGTGTCTTGCATGGCTCTGCGTTTCTGGCGCGGAAAGTCGTGTACAGAACTGGCGTCCGTGTGCGAGGGCAGCATCTAAGTAGCTGCCGTGACGTCATTCCGGTGACGCCGACAACCGACGCAGAGCTGACCGGCGCCACCTTCCGACGAGCTGAAGTACTGCTGATGAAAAAACTTTTCGGATCTAGTCTGACGCCTGGGGGTAATTCTAAGGTAAGGAATCTATAACTAACTAATGTTTCTTACAGATATTGTTACCGAAGGTAAGTAACTTGTTCAATATTGCTTGTTGAGCTACTCGGAGGAATGCATTAAAGGAAAGAATACAATCAGATTCCTATAAGGGATGTGCCTGTTAGACCTCAAGCTTCTTAGCCCTCATAAAATTACACTGCTGTAATACAAAGGCATCTAGCCTTTTCTAGGAATTACATATGTGCCAACCAGAATGAGAGCGGAATCTGGAAATGCCAATCCACCAAAAAACTGGGCCTGGGCCTGGGCCTCAGGTCTTCGTATAGGGCTTCAAATGTAAGCTGAACCTGACCCATGTAACCCAGTCCTCTCCATGGTTAATAGCTTGATCGCCAAAACAGTGCAGCGGCCACACCAGGGCCAGCAGCATGTGCCTAGTGAACCTTTGCTTGTTCATTTGGCAATTCTCACCTTCTGCTTCTCTGCGGATTTAAAATACAGTATTAAATTCAGTGAGATTTGTGCTGCTATTAACACATCAGTTTTTTAGATGCTTAAAACAATCTGAGTTAACAATTTTCACCATTTTCCTATTTGTGTTCTGAAAAATGTTCTTGATCAGCGTTGGATCCTCCTTGAAGATGGCACCATATATGCTTGAAAAAGATGGCATTTCACATCGGAATGGTTGCTGCGTCTAATGATATCCTTAACTGAAAGGGATATCGGCAATTAAGGACCTTTCACCGTGTTGATGTCTCGATCTTCCCCAGCGAACCAAAATAGCGGACGGAGTGTTTCTTTTTTCTCCTGAAGGCAACGGCGGACAAATGAGGTCACTCTGCATCCTGCTTAGGTCGATTCTTCATGTCCACATCGTCATCTGAGTTCCGGTGAGGACATTTTTTATATTCAGATTTGCGCCGGAATGAGTGTCGCAGCACTACGAGATATCTCGCCTTGCTCTAAGATGGCGGCATAGCGCACACGAAGGAAGATTTCTTTGTCTCCTGGGGCGATTCATCGTGTCTCTACTTTGTACGCCGACCGCAGTCACCAAACCGGAGAGGCAGTTCAGCGAGTACTGGACCGGAGGAGCGCAGTTGGTATCTGATGAGGTTGGGGCTCTGAATTATCTCTCCTCCATTAGCGCTTCGTTTGGGGGGAAAGCCGACAAAGGTATGTTTGGCGCTTCTGCATTGGCTTCCACTTTGCACCCTGCTTCCTGGTGGCTGTGGCCTTACTGGAATCAGCATCGTGCCACGTCATGTTCCACTCGCACTTACCACGTCTTGTGCCACATTAACTTCATCCTGAACGTCCTGGAGAACATATGCCTGCTCCCTCTGACAAACGTGTCCTCTACAGAGAACCCTGCGGTCCACGAGTTGGCATTCATTGGGTTCATGATCATCTCCCTCAGCATCATGATTCTGAACTATCTCCCCTCAATGATGACTGGGTTAAACACCGTTTGTTCTGAGCATCATCCTCTGCACCCAAGAACTTAATATGAAAACATCTGGATTGCTGATGTGCAGCGTACTATAAACTTTGTGAATTGAGAAAAAGAATTCGAATTACAAACTGTGTGCTTCATGTCCTGGATGGCAAAGCTTCTGGAATGGTCTGTGCTACGCTTTTACCTTAGAGATGGGGCAAATGCATGGCCAAAGAGAGAAAACAGTCTGTTCCTCAAACTGATGCTGTTTGTTCCCATTTAGTACTCTTTCTTTCTTTGTCTACTTCCTTTGCTCCTATCCCCTGAATCTCTCCCCTTGCCTGCTACCCCGCCTAACCCCCTGTCCTTTGTGCCATTTGACTAAGCACTCCTTCTCCCCTTGTTGGGGAAAGATCCAATATTTATACTCTGTAGTCTCAGTGAACCCGCTGAGAGAGTCCACAGCGCCAAGGGAGCCACTCACAGCTGAGGTATGGTATGGCACCCCTTGCCAAAGCACTCCCTCTCCCCTTTTTTGGGAAGGATCCAGTATGTATTCCTTGAAGTCTCAGAGACCCCTCGAGTCCACTGCGTATAGGGAGCCTCTCGCAACAGAGATGGGGAAATGATACCACTTCCCCTAGGATCACAGCTTACTGGACTTTGGACGCAGCTTTGACTCATCTACCAGTTTGTGTCCCCATCGCCCTCCCCCTCCTCTTTCCATGCTGTCTCTCACCCTCCCCTCCTCTTTCCCTCCTTCATTCTCTGTCTACTTCCCCTGCTCCTACCCCCCTCCTCTGAGTCTCTCCCCTTGCCTGTTTTTTCCGTTACGTATATGTCCTTATTGTTTGTCTCGCACTTACATGTAACTATGTTACCATGCTCTAATAACTGTGTAACCTTTGTAATTATGTAACCTGCAACTATGATCTGATACTCATGTAAAGCGCTCTGATACCTCCGGGTCTAGCCAGCGCTATATAAAGCCTTTAAAATAAAATAAAAATAACTAAAGTCCTGTAATTTGTTTACTTTTTTAAATGCCATTTGCAACTGTGATTACAAGTCTTACTATCCTGTGCTGTGTACAAGTGCTCTTAACATACTAACCAGAGCCCACCATAAATGTGACAAATTATGATTTATATGAATCCTATTTAGAATTTTAAACTGGGCATTTTGGAGATTGCTTTGGTCCTACTGTTTTGACAAATTGCGAAGGTGTGCAGAAGGGCTAATCACCTGAGCGTAAACCTGCTTTGCATAGTTGTCCCTCACACCTGTTTGAAAACTATTTCAAACCTGTAGACCAGTGTTTCCCAAACTGGGGTCCGAGGACCCCCAGGGGTCCGTGGCACATTCTCAGGGGGTCCGCAGGCAGCAGTTTTAAAAACACTGCAAAGTTCATTGTAAAATTAACAGTTTTCCAGCAACTATAAAAGTGTCAAGAAAATACCAGTGATTAATGTACCTGCTGGAGAGAGATGAGAGTTTTGTCCAGTGGCAGCTTTGACTTATCTAATGTGACACAGAGGGTTAATATACCTACTGCAAAGAACGTGTACAATGCATTTTAAAAAACAGATTTTATGTGCAAAGGTCAGTGGGTTACTGATTTTGTCAGAGAGATTCTTTTGTTACTATGAAGTTCATAAGTGACAATCGTAATCTAGCACAGTGACCTATAAACTGTCAAAGAGCTGCTTGCAAACTGCATGGTAAAAGTTAGTAACATATGTTTATTCCCAGTCTATCATTATCCTGATGCTGCTAAAAAGGTTTATTAGGGTGGAAATACATTTTTCTTGTTAAAGTCAATGCTAACCACTGTGTTATGTTCTGAATCCTGAGTTTGTGCTTCTCCAGACCAAGCACTCTTTAAAAATGCCTACCAGTATGAATGACATGTGAATCCTACACCTTGTAGTCCCCTTTGCCTTATGTAACATTTTCTATACACTGATTTACACGTATGATTCTTTATCTCTATATGTGTGTGATGTAAAGTACTCTGACATCCTACAATGGTATGAGAGATGCTAAAATAAATTAAATACATGTGACAGCGGGGATATGGAGAGATGAGGCACTATTGGAGGGTGATAATAAGAGAATCATTGAAGAACCCCAACAAAGATTGTCCTATCGTGGGGCATAGTAAGGTCTTTATTTACAATTCTTTAAAAGCTAATACAATTCATTATATTATGATAAATGTGTTGTAGACAGCACCATTGTTTCCTAAATTGTTTTGGGGGGAGAGCCTCCCAAAGCCCCCTTTGTAGTGGTGAGGCTCATTCACTGCACTTTGTGTGCACCGTATAGGGACTGGTCTGAAAACATTTGCCAGGGCTGCTTTGGGTTTCCAGTCAGGCCCTGGCAGGAGCAGGAGCCTCGTACTGCAAAATAAAACCAACCATTCAAAAGTTAGTCACGGATATGCAGCACCAACCGTCCCATTGAAAGTTTCAGTTTCTTTGCAAATTCTTTCAATACAAAATACGAAGGGGGATATTTACAACAGAATTGGCGGAGCGTGTCATTAGTCTCCTTGGCTTAACAACACACTTCAGAAATGCAGGGCTGCACCATATTTACAAGAATATGGTGCAGCCTTGCGTTTCCCCCTGCGCTGGCACTACACTTAGCAGTGTAGAGCCAACGCAGGCACCCTTGCACCATAGTGCAAGAGTGTCTGCATGCAGGGGAAGATTGTTTATGTGTAGGAAGTTCCCACTTCCTGCACATGAACAGTTTTGAAATGCCGTTTTGTCACCTCTATGTGTGCTGCCTAATGCAGCACACATGGAATTTACAAAACGTAATTTTTATTAAAGATAGTTTATGTGCAGGAAGGGTCACCTTCCTGAACATAAACAATCCAAGGTGTTTTGCTTTTTCCATGGGAAAAAGCAAAAACGAGGAGAAATAAGACCTTTCCCCTCGTTTCGCCAAGTTAAGACCAGGTTTTTCATGGTCTTAAGTTAGGTGCTGTCTCCTATTTAAGCTGTCCTTGTAAATATAGGGCAGCGTCAAAATCAATGGGTGTTGGGGTGCCCACTGCAACTCCCACTGCCCACCTCTTTCACGCTAAGCATTTCGTGAAAGAGGGCCTTATTTACAAGGCAGCGTTAAGCCACAATAAGTGGCTTAACGCTGCCTTGTAAATAAGGCGAAGCCCCTATCGCCACAGGAACATCGCAAAAAGTAACATTCCCATGGCGATAGGGACTTGTAAATATGCCCCTAAAATCCTTAGTAATTCGAGTATTTGTTTTGTGTGCACACATGTGTTTATTTTTTTCGAATTACTGTTTTAATGTTTGAAATTTAAATTCGACAAATTGCTTGGGGGTTCCCGGCTTCCAGTGGTGACTCAATTGGGGTCCTCAGGAGTCAAAAGTTTGGGAACCACTGCTGTAGACCAAGAGCTGAATATTATCCCTATCTGATGAAAATCCAAAACAACCACACATATTAGACATCTCAACCTAGTCAATATAATATTTAAAAACACTGAAAAAAACATGGACACTGTACCAAATCGAGGTGCAGTGAGAAAATTAGACTAAGAGTAACTTGGAACATGTAACTTAAATCCTACAATTTAAGAAGTGAAACTTTTAAATAAACTAAAAACTTGATGACTGCAATAAGAATGGAAAAGTAAACCCAACAGGATGGTGGTAGGCTTTTTATGTTATGGCAATTTGTATGGTGCTCCTATCGCCTGTGCGAGTATCCAGGTTCTTGAGCATGTGTGTAGGCGTGTAGTCGCTGTGGAGTTATTCGAAGAGCCAGTCTTCAGCCTCTTGCTTAACTCATGAAGTGAGGAGGAGACTCTGATGTGTTGAGGGATGTTGTTTCCATGCTTTGGGTGCAATGTAGGAGAATTGAGTGACCTGCTCTGCTTTTGTGAGTGTGGGTGGTGTGTGGGAGTGAGGGTGAGACAGAGCTTAGGTGTCTGGCAGGCTGATGAGGATATGAAGCTGTTTAGATATGCTGATACCATGTTGTGTAAGGCTTTGTATGTGAGAAGTTTGAATTGGCTGTGTTTGTGCATAGGGAGCTAGTGATGCTCCTTGAGGTGTGCTGTGATGCAGGTGCAGAGTGAGAGGTCGAGTATGAGTTTTTCGGCTGCATTCTGAATGGTCTGAAGTCTGTTTAGGAGTTGCTTAGAAATTCTGGCGTTGAGTGTGTTTCTGTAGTAGAGCCTGCTTATGAGGAGTACTTGCGTGATGGTCCATCTGATGTTCTGTGGCAGCCACTTGAAGATCTTTTGTAGGATGTGTAAGCAGGAGGTGCTTAGTGTGTTGACTTGTGCTGTCATGTTTAGTTTGTTGTCTAGGATGATCCCTCAGATTTCTTGCATGGTTGGTGGTTGTTGGGCCCATCTCCGATGGACACAAGGTGGATTCACATGAGAAGGTCTTATTTCCGAAGGCCAGCACTTCCATCTTGTCAGAATTGGGTTTCAAATAGTTGGTCCTCCTCCACTCTGCTACAATGGTCATGCAGTTGGTGAAGTTGGTTTTGGTGGTGGTTGTCTTGTCTGTCAGGGAGAGGATGAGTTAAGTGTTGCCAGCGTAGGAGGTAAAACTGATGTCTTAAGATCCGATGATGTTAGCAAGCGGTGTCATGTAGACGTTGAACAGGGTGGGGCTAAGAAATGATACCTGGAGGACTCTGCAGATCAGGTTCTTAGTCTCTGACATGAAAGGTGCCAATCTGGTCTTTTAGGTTCTTCCTGTGAGGAAGGTTTAGATCCAATTGAGCGCGAATCCTTGGATGACAGACTCGTGGAATCTTCTGATGCGAGTGCCGCAGGAGACCTTCTCAAAAGCATCAGACAGGTCAAGCATGATGAGGGTCGCAGTTTCTCATTGGTCCAAGATGGTCCCGATGTCGTGGCATTGATGACTGCTGTTTCAGTGCTGTGGTTCCTTCTGAATCCTAATTGGGTGTCAATCACTTTGGCTGGGTGGGGGAGCACGGAGATGGGCTGGAAGTTAATCAGTTGGTTCGGGCCAGCTGATGGATTCTTGAGGAAGGTGTTGACTTATGCGTGTTTCCAGTCATCTGCCACTATTGCGGATGTGATGTAGGTGTTCATGATATGGGTGAGGGCAATAATGATTGGTGGTAGTCCTAGGTTGCAGATGTGAAGGTGGGCATGGATCCTTTGGTGCCCCTGAGTGGATGGTCCGCATGATTGTCCCCGTGTCTTTTCTGGCGTGGTTTGTCCATTCAGTCAGGTGGCCGTCTTTGTTAGTGATGGGGAGGTTGGATGAGTTTGCTAGGGTCAGGTTGGTTTTTGACGTTGCTGGAGATGTTTGCAGTTTTGCTGTTGAAGTTTGATAGGTTGTTGAAGAGTTCTTGGGAAGGGGGGATGAAGTTGACAGAGACTCAGTCTGTTGAAGTCATTGACAATCGAGAAGATTTCCATTCTAGAATCCAGTTCAGGCGACGGTTAGTGACTTCTCCTAATATCATACCTAAAAGAGGAGTCCCACTCTTATCCTCCCTTGATAAAAATGATTGACTCCCTACGCTCCATCTAGACGAGAACACAATTAGTCCAAGTTCTACTGTCCAGGGCTCCTTCTCCTTACCTAATTTTAATCTTCCATCTTCCCAGACATTATCTGCCCAACCACCCATTCCACCCAATCCTGTTAGCTTATCCGCGACGAATGAACTAAAAATACTGTCCTGGAATATAGCAGGCCTTAAGAAGAATATGAATATTCCGGCTTGGGTTGAGTTTGTGAGTACGCATGGCGTCTGTGTCTTCCAGGAGACATGGAGCATGGAAGTGCTCTCGATCCCAGGGTTTGCCACCTATTCCATCCCTGCAATTTCTAGTGGCAAGGGTAGACCCTCAGGTGGACTCCTAATATGGATTAACCTCGATCTGGGATGGTCTATTACTTCTAATGATAGTAATAATCATGATATCTTGTGGCTTCCTATCAAGGCCCAAAAAAAAGGTGAATTACTCAACCTCTTTAATGTATACATCAGGGGAACAGTGAGTGGCAGGCCCTCGACCATCTTGAGTGAATTAGAACTCCTCTTAGCACACTGCCCTCCTTCCTCAAAAACCATCATAGCGGGGGACTTCAATTGTACATTTGAGCCCTTGGGTACTGAGGACCCCCTGAATTTAGATGAAGAAGACATAAGATGGGGAGTGCCTCCTCTTTCCTTGGCTCCAATCAAAAAATGGACTGGGATTGTCATGCAGGTTAACGCCCTCATACTGGAATATGGCTTAAGAACCGTAAACGGAAGAACCTTGTCAGACCTCAAGGGGGCGAACACTTTTAATAAACTGTCATGTCCTTCCCGTATTGATTATATCCTGCTGGATCTATGTCTCTGGGAAAGCCTAGTCGATATGGAGGTTAGCTTTACAGTAGACAGCGATCACAATCCTTTGTCTCTAACCTTGCAGAACCGATGGGCCGCTTCGATAACTTCTGCATGTGACGCTGACCACCTTTTTTCCAAAAAGGTAGTACCCTCCAATTGTGGCAGGCGGCTAAGGTGGCCTAGAGTACTAGCTGACGAAAAGAAGATCTCCTCTATATCTTTAATATTGACCGAAAAAAACAGAGATCTTGAGGAAGCCATGGCCTCGATACAGACGAGAGACAAGATCCCTATAATTCACCAGAAAACTATTTCCATGGTTGCGGAACAATTTCTTGGCAGCACTAGCTCAGGAAAAAGGAGACCTGGGAAAAATACCGTTAACCCTTGGTTCACAGATCTCTGTAAAGAGAAAAGAAAAGCGCTAATAGATGCGGTCAAGGATAAAAACAATAGCAGGGTCAAATTAGCAAGGAAGGATTATAACTTGTCCCTGACATTAGCTAAGCGTGCTTGGGAAGAGGATCATTGGGATGAGCTGAAAATAGCGGCTTTTAAGAGAAATTCTGCCTCCTTCTGGTCACTAATCAGCATTAAAAGTAGAGCAGGCACTGTCCCAATTCCAAACCATATTGACAGCCAGATTTGGTGGGACCACTTTGCAAACTTATATGCCATTGACGCAGAGGGAGAGCGAGTGTCTAGTAGGGTTGTCCAATATTTACTCAATCCGGACCATATAACTCCTTTTAGTAGGGAGGAGGTTTTAAGTGCTATCAATAGCATTGTCCCAGCTAAAGCCGCAGGACCTGATGGCATACCAGGTGATCTGTTCCGTTTGGAACCAGTTGGTTGGGCCAAATATATCCAACACCTGATTAATAGCTTGTTAGAAGGCGGCGAAGTTCCGCCATCCTGGAAACAAGCCGAAGTTATTCCCATTTTTAAGAAAGGTGACCGCCAAGTTCCTGCCAACTACAGGCCTATCAGCCTTGTAGATTGTATGCAAAAAGTGGTAGGATGTACTCTTCTTAACAGAATTCACCTTTGGATGGAGGAAGGGGAAATTTTATCCAAATGTCAAGCGGGTTTCAGGAAAGCTACTAGTACTATAGACCAAGTTTTCCGACTATTACTACTATATTGGAAAGTGATTGTTATTGCAAAGGGGAGTTTATATCTCGCTTTTATCGACCTCAAGACGGCATTTGACCTAGTTCCACGCGCCAAGCTGTGGGCCGTCTTACAGGAATTGGGTTTACCCCCCTATATTTTATCCCTTTTAGTTCGCCTCCATGACGGTACCTCTGCAAGAATTAGATGGGGAGACCAAGGTCAGACTACTGAGAGTATCCCAGTGAAGAGAGGGGTTCGCCAGGGCTGTGTTCTGGCTCCCACACTTTTCTCGCTCTATGTGAATGGTGTGGTGGACTTTTTGATCCACTTTCCAGCTGACGCACCAGCCCTGGCGGGGGAAAAAATAGCTACACTTCGGTTTGCTGACGATACTCTCTTGATCTCCAAATCCCCCATGGGTCTCCAATTACTACTTACTCGTTTCCAGGAGTTTTGTACTCAAAGGGGCCTTATTATTAACATTACTAAAACAAAATTTATGGCCTTTAACCTTGGAAAACAGTTTAGACCGAAACTCATCCTTAATGGTTCTTATCTTGAGCAAGTTCATTGCTTTGATTACTTTGGGATGAGGCTATCGGACCAATTGTCATGGAGGCCACACTTGAATAAAATGCTACTAAGTCATAAAAGGGAAGCAGGGGCAATTGTAAGAGAACAACGTCTGTCTATTTCTAGACTAGTCTCCCCTGCACTGGTAGTTTACGAGGGCAAGGCAGTTAGCGCGGCAACTTATGGAGCAGAACTTTGGGGGTTCGAAAAATAGATGAAATACAAAAGTCAGAGAATAAGTTTTTAAGAGATATCCTCTCTGTCCCCCAATGTATGCCATTAACTCCCTTATTCCTCGATACAGGGAGGTGCAGGGTGAGCGATACTATTAGACTACGCCCCTTTTATACTGGGCAAGATTAAGATCCACCCCAGAATTATCGCATTATGCGGCAGGTCTCAGTGAACTGATTTCTCTGGATATGGGTAAAAGGGTAAAATGGCTCACTGATCTGAAGGAACTCCTGGTCTCGTTGGGTTTAGCTGACACATGGAGGAACCAAGCCCAGCCCCCCAAGGCCGAGTTAAAAAAGATCTACTGGAATTGGATACTCCAGCGTCACCTATCCTATCCGAGGCACGGGAAACTCACAGAAGAATTTTTATTGTTTAAACATGTTGGCCATCTGGAACCCTATCTTGATTTCATACGAGTCCCTATGGATAGAAAGCTGTATATACTTTTCCGGATTGGGTCACTGTATCTTAATGTTTCAGTTGCTCAGAGGGATCCAGCCAAAAATCTCTCCCCTAGTTGCCCGTGTTGCGAAGCTCCCCACGAAACAATAGCTCATTGCCTATTTGCATGCCCGGCCTATCAGCAGGCCAGGAATAAATGGCTAAAACCTATTTGTGTTCAGCTAGGAACAAGGAATCGTCTAGCTGCACTTCGCATCTTGAGATCAGATGCGTCTAGGCCAGTAATTGTGTGCGGAGTTGCAAAATTCCTGGGTCGGGCTTGGATCATTCGCACGAAAGCCATTTCCAAAGCCACTAAATTAGCCAATGTTGCTATTGATTAAATTCTGAACCCACTTTTTAGTGTAAAGAGGTCTAAAGGAATGAATTGTGATTTTGAGACCCCTTGTTGATTGTAGTAAGTTGTTTTTAAAGGGAATTTGTATGAATTGCCATTTACTTTTATTGTTGTCATACCATGTGTAGGAAGGTGGATATCTGACTATGGTTACCCCCAACTTTTTGCCTAGTGTCTAGCTGGTTTTTCGACTTAGTTGGCCTGAGATCCTGCCATTCAGGGTCTCAGGCTGTCTGCCCTCTCTTTAAAATGGACTCCATGTACCCTAGGTACATTCCCAATTGGTAAGGATCACCTTATTGGACCCTGTACAGTGTACCCTAGGTACCCAGGGCATAGGTGTACCCTAGGCCTCCCAGGGGCTGCAGCATGTATTATGCCACCCCTGGTCTGGCCTTCCAATCAGACACAACTGGCTGATCACTCAGCTGGGGCAAGGTCGTGTAATCACCCCTTGCTTAGATATAGTATGCCTATATCTACCCTTATATATAGACACAAGTGTACCTATCAGTCACTCCTATGGCAGGCCTTAACAATCCTGGAGGCAGAGTGCTTGGTAACATGTGAGATGGTGCTCTAGCATGAGCTGAGCCTGTCTGCAGCTTTCGGAATCATGTCCTTATAGCTGTTCTATGATATAGCCTACCATATACTCTTAAAGTGCCTTATAATCTTAAACGGTTATGGTAACTATGGTTTGGCTTTATCAAAACATGTCGTGTAAGGTGTCTAACACTTTGGAATAATACCCCCATACCATTTCTGGTGATGAGGATATTATTCCTCCCTTCTAGAGGGAGAGACATGTTAAAATCCTACTTTGCTGTTTAACTCTAACCAAAGCCTCAGCATCACAAAATGGATGCTGCTGCCACAGACACAAGTCTGACCTCCTGCTGCTGGGAGTGATCCCGGCAAGGGAGGCTTGGACAATAGGTTTCCTGCTTGGGGAGGTGCTAGCACCTCCCCAGACAGACTTTAGTGTATTGGGGCAGGGAGGGCTGAAAGGAATGAGACATGCCTGGGGCACACAAGGTTTCCCGTGCATAGTCCAGTTCAAACCGGTGCTGGGGCACTCCAGCCCCAGTCCTGGCAAGAAACTGGACAAAGGGAAGGGGGTGTAACCACCCCCCTCCCAGGTCCCACCCATAAGGCGTGACCTAGCAGGTAACCCAGCCCCCCCAGATTAGTATAAGAGCGGGAGGGCTATGCCCAGTTGAAAAATAAAATATCGCATTGGTTAAGTCTACACAGACCTATTGCAAATAATATCAATGGAGAAATTATCCATGTCCGCCGCCTTCCTTGGCTGGGAGGAAGATCTAAAGACATTGAGGGAGACATAGTGGTCATTAATTTTAGAGATCAGAATGCCGTCCATTTTATACTTAACTGGCCGTCTGACCACGGTAGTAAACCTATTACCCCCGTCCCTTAACATATTTTTATCCTCGCTCAGTGGTGTTCCCACCTAATCATCAATCACAGCGAGCCCCCCCGCCCCCGTTATTGAGGCAAATGCTCTCAAACCCATATCGTCCACCTGTCTACAATAACGGCCCTATATTTAACGACAAGCAACCACCTATAGCTGTAGATCTGTATGGGTGGAATACTATAGGCCCAAGGTATAACTCCCTAACACACAGGAGAATGGATCATCTCAAACCTTTTACACCCCTAGATACCACCAACAGGTTTGACGTGCTTAGTGGCCTGGAAGACTGTGACTGATGCCATCGAGCCACAGGGGAGGGGGAGAAGGAATTCAGAGGAGACACAGGGGGAGACACGGGTGTAGGCACGGGGGAAAAAGGCTCAACTGATATTAACCCACCCAATGGGTACAATGCTACTTGTAGCTCTGGGGGTAATACACGTAATTCTGGGCAGCTTTACTGTAACTCAGATACTCCTACCCCGGCCAATGGAAGTACAAGTCCGACCTTACTATCTGTAGACCCCGTGCCAGGGGAAGCAACCCATGTCCACACCTTACCCCCACCATCCATTAAGGCTGTTAGTCTAACAGAACGGGGATATAAGATGGCGAGTTGGAATATTGCTGGGTGGAATAACAAGATAGATTGTCTAGGATGGTTAGAATTTATAACCCAATTTGATATCTTGTGTCTCCAGGAGACTTGGGCGGCCGAAGATGTCTATCTTGATGGGTATGTTGCCTATAATTGCCATGCTCAGCCATCCAACATGGGGAGAGCCAGTGGTGGAATGGTGATATTGCTTTCTGTGAGGCTACCGGTTCGAGTAAAAATCCACCGGACCGTCGGTCTGCACTCTCAGTTGTTGTGGTTACAAAACAGGAATGGGCGAAATGTTTTAGTTATAAACCACTACAACAATGCCTTTAACCACTCCAAAACAGATATGGTTGATGAACTTGAAGCGGAGGTGGAAAGGTTATATGGGCGCAGTGATGTGTCTTTTGATATTTTGTGGGGCGGAGATTTCAACATTCACATGTGCCCATTTGTTGGCAAAAGGGTGTGTGGGTATGGGGATGAGGTGGGTGAAGATCAGACCCACTTTATACATTCGGTTTATGGGGAATCCCTAAACACTCTTATGCTTAAAATGGATTTATGCATTATGTTACCTGGCGTAGACAGTGAGGGCAATTCGGTACCAACCTTTATTGGTAGGAATTGTGCCACGGTTATCGACTACCTCATCGTCTCCTCCAGTATTACAGCTTTGTGTTCTTTACCCGTAATAGTAGACCCAGCCCTAAGCGATCATAACTGTCTAACAATGTATCTCTCCTTGTGGGGGGATAAAGTAAAGGCGTTACATGGTGCAGTGACAGATATAGTTCCACATAGACCCAATGGCCCTAGAATTAAATGGGGTAGGCAAAATGAGGAACATTTACTATGTACCATTGTGTCTGCCTGTATAGATGAGGTGGAATGCTGTCTCGAACCCGAAAAGGATAATGCTGATATTCTAGCTAGTTTCGACATCATTAATAAAAACATTGCAGAAATCTTAACTGGAAGAAAACCAAAGGGCCCTAGGATTAACGGGGGATGGTTTAACAGGGAATGTACTAAATCCTTACAAAGACTCAAAGTTGCTCTTAAGGGTAAACCCAGAGATAAGGAAGCAGTTAAAACCCTCAGAAGGGAATACTCAATTCATCTGAGGGATAGGAAACAGGAACTAAGTGAAGAGGCCTGGAACAACCTGACTAAGGCAGTGGATCTTAAGGATACCAAGCTTTTCTGGTCCACTGTCAATAGTCCCTTCCTCCAAAATGAAGAAGTCCTGGTAATGTCTGCCAAGGTATCTGAGGAACAATGGGTGACTCATTTTACTAGTATTTTTAACCCCGAAGGACTAGCTGTAGGGGGGGATAGGGAAACCCTGGCTTTTATCCCCATACCTCTTAATATCACAGTCTCTGAGGTGGATGCTGCCATCCGGGTCAGTAAGGGGGGAAAGGCGCCGGGCCCTGATGGGGTACCCGTTGACCTTTATAAAGCCGAGATTTCCATATGGAGCCCATTGTTAACAAAGGTTTTTAATGCTGCTGCAATGATTGCGGCCCCACAGACTTGGGGGGAATCAATCATTATCCCGGTGTATAAAAAAGGGGAGAGGGGTGAGGCAAAAGACTACCGCCCGATTTCTCTCCTCACTGCTTCCCTAAAAATTATGAGTAGGGTATTACTGAGTCGCCTAGAGGAATGGGTAGAAGATAAAGGGATCCTTGCAGATTCTCAGTACGGATTCCGCAAGGGGTTAGGCACTATAGAACAGTGCATTAATTTAGACCTTATTATATGCAAATATACACGGGCCAAACAAGGCTCGTTGTTTCTTTGCTTTGCCGACCTGTCCAGTGCCTTTGACTTGGTTGACCATGGTCTTCTGTGGTCAACCTTGTTGGACATGGGTGCTCCACAGGATATTATCTATTTCTTGGCCCAACTTTATAGGAATCTGACAGCTAAGATACGATACGGGCAATCGGGGGAGTGTACACCCAGTGTTAAAATAGGTTCCGGAATTAGGCAGGGATGCGTCCTTGCACCTCTTCTTTTCTCCCTTTTTATTAATGCAATCGAGTCGGAACTACGGTCCACCAGTGCAGATGCACCGACTGCTGGCGGCCTGTCCATCCCAATATTGCTTTATGCGGATGACGCGGTTCTGCTCTCACAAACCCCTCTAGGGTTGCAAAAACTTATGAATAAATTTGCAGATTTTATTAATGGGAGAAAATTAAAAATTAATAATTCGAAAACTTTTATAATGCCCTGTGGGAAGAAATTTAAAAACCTAAGGCCCTTCACAGTTATGGACCAAACTATAAAAGTGGTGGACAAATTCTGTTATCTGGGTATCACTTTTAATAGTGGGGGGATGTGGACACCTGAAATGATTAATGTAAGAGCCAAAATGGCCAAGTGTTCTTTTGGCATATTTAGGTTTGCATCCAAGCTAGGCTCAAGACGGATACCAGACATGTTGTACCTATATCGCCATAAATGTGTTGCTCTGGCCCTATATGGCTCAGGAGTGTGGGGCCATTGTAATAACAACATGCTCCAGGTCGAGGAAAACAAATTTGTCAAAAAACTCCTGTGTTTACCATCTTCTGCCTCAACAAAGCTGATCCATCAGGAGGCTGGTCTAGAACATCTATCTGACTTGATCAGATTAAGACCCCTGTTAGTATGGAGATCTATATGGGCTAAGGAACAGACTGGTTTTACAAGAAAGATTATTTTAGATTGTCTTTACATGGACAAATGTTCCCGCATCCCCTGGCTTAACTATATTATCCGAACATTTAATGATGTTTTTAATCTCACGGTGCGTGATAACCCTTCCTGTGTTTTAGATATCCCGAAGAGTGAGATTAAACATGAATTTCTGAGGGTTAGCATGGTGAAGCGTAACGCAGCTACTGCTCAGTTCTCCTCACATGTTTTTTTACGACAGATACACTAAGGAAGAAATGGGGCTCTCAGGATACCTTAAATTGGTTTCTATTCGATCCCACCAATATGTATTGACAAGATTACGGATGGGGATTGTTCATTTGCTTGTTGCGTACCCTGTAATGAAGACTTATTCTACTGCCCCCTGTCCGTGTGATGGGACCACAAAGCAAAGTACGGAGCATTTTTTATTGTTATGCCCTCTTTATCTCCACCTTCGAAAAGTATATCTGAAACCGCTTTTCAAAAAATATAATGTATTTAATATTGTTTCGGCCATGGGGCTTTTATTTGGACTTAATTCACAGGATATCTGTTTTTTTACTGCTGTATATATTTTAAAATCGATACGTCTGAGGAAAAGCACCCTTTTTTTGATATGTGATTAACTTAAAACCTGCTGTATCCTCATGTTTTAATACCTATGTATGTATGTACTTTTATGATTATTAATCAATGATCGAATAAAGTTTTTGAATTGAATTGAATTGTATAAGAGTGGTAACTGGGCCCCAGGAGATTAGATTATCCTGAACCTGCAACTTGAACAGAAACTCTGGACCTTCGACATTCGACGAAAGAAGAAGACTGAAGAATCTCCCTTGTGGCCAAGGAGTGGCTACCCTGTGCAAACAGGCACCATCAAGAGACTACCCTTTGCTTTGCTGAAGTTCTACGAGGGACCGACTGCAGAGCCCGACCAGAGCCTTGACTTCCAGACTTCTCCGACCCTGATCCACATCCACAGCCGAGCTGAGATCCGTGGAGGCGACGAGAGACGTGGGACCGGCTACCTGGGAAAAGTGGCTAGTATCTTCAAGCGCAGCTTCTGAGGCACCCTCGAAGTTGTGCACCGGGGATTGAGAAGCCCCAACCCCAAGCACCATCTGCACCGAAGATCAGCCCCCCCCACACTCCACGAGTCGTGCGTGGGGCCCTTCTGCATTGTCCTGCTTGCCGCGTATGTCTGGTTGCTTGCCCGCTGGCTAGTAGCCTTTGTGACGACGCATCCTGAAATCTTCACCGCTGGTTTGGCTCCTCCAGACTGGCTCCGGCTTCTTTGAAAAAGAGAAGCACCCCAGACCTTCCTGGTCTGCACCAGAAGCAAGTCCTCCGTTCTTCGTGGGTTCCGCTTGCCAAGGCTTGGTGAGTCCTAGTCCAACTTCGACGCCGCCGACAGCAAGAGCCTTCGTGGGACAGCTCGCCTCCTGGTCCTGGTTGTCCTCGACGTTCCCTGGTCCTCGTGGCTGCAGCGACAAGCTTCACCTTCACCTGCAATATTCACAACATCGCCTGGTTCCTTCCTGGTTCCACGTGGTCACTGGCTAGTGACCTTGACTCTGTCCCTTCTGCTTGCAGGTCTCCTCTCTTCTTGATCCCAGCCTTGGGACCCACCGGACACTCTTCACTGACTGCCTGTCAGCATCTTTCCTTCAGGCATCCATAGAAGTCCACGACGAAACCCGACGCAAGTTCACACCTATGCACCCGCAGCCTGTGGGCTAGGTAACTTGGGTACTTTGGTGCTCACAAGGGTAGTGACTACCCTAGGGTCTAGTTTCCGAGTCTCGACCCTCTAGCTGCTTCAGAAGTGTCCTTAAACTGTTAATTGCTAACAACTACTATTTCTATCGACTTTTACGCATTACGCATGAGTGTTTCCACTCTGCACCTGAATCCCGTGGGCCTCCCACTTCCTAACTGTTGCTAGTGTAGTGTAGCCCCAGCGATTCACTAGGCCTAGGCCTATCCTATTTCCGTGACAGTGGTCCTTATACCACTTACTTAGTATATGGTTTGCGTGGCCCCTAGGGCCTAACTGTATTACTTACCTGTGTGACTTAATGTATGCTTAAATAAGACTGTGTTGTACTTACCTCTAATCTCATAAAGAGTGCTGAGGGTTTGACTAGAATAAATACACTTTATTTTATATATATATCTGTTGTGGTGTCCTTTCATTTGGTATTCAAGGGATTATATATGGTATCACAGCTGGCTGCACATGCCATTCAGAGTTTAGCCTAAGACTGCTCTTGTCCATGCTACCACTAGGATAGCTGGTCTATAAGGTTGACTTTACAACCAATCACCATAAGGGTATTTGGACTGATATAAGGTGTACACTAGAACTAGTGACATCATACATCAGGCCAACTTCTCACACCATGTACTCTTAAACATTTTATCTTTTTTAACCATTACAAAATTTGATGTATATAGTATTGACTGTACTGTATGAAAGCTTTTATGATATGAATTATCGAATAAAGCGAACAAGAAAGATTTCCTTGCAGCTGTTGTAGCTTCCTTCGATGTGATCAGCTAGTTCTTTTCTACTTGCTGCTGATGGTAGCATCTACATGCAGCCTTGCAGATGGTTCTCTTGGTGGTTTTGTGGCTGGCTCGCCACTTACTCTCTAGCTGTTTACACAGCCGTTTGGTGCCTCATAGGTCCTCTATGTACCAGCTGGCCTGCTTTTGGATCTTCTTTGTCCGGTTTGATGGGTGCAAGAGTGTCAGCACAGTTCTTAATCTAGTTGTTGAAGTTGGTGATGTCCTTGGTGAGTTTGCCTGTGGGGTTGGGGTGATCTGCGCTGAGGACGCTAAGCCAATATTCTTCTGAGATTTTTTTCCCTAGCTGTGATTTGGTTGGCTGGTCCTGTTGGGTGTTTTGACTGGCAGTGTGTTGATTTGTGAGTGGATGATAGTGGTTGGTCCATGAGACTGAGGTGAATTTGTATTTGATGCTGTCGTTGGTAGTGAACAAGAAATCTAGTGTGTATGTTGCTTGAACATGACCTACCTTGAAAAAACCAAGAGTTGTTTGACAAAACAGAAACAGTTCATTTAATTAACAGTGCGTCTTGGAGCAAAGTTACAGGCATAGGGTCTAGGGACTGTCTTAACTTACAATTATTGAAACGGATTTTTCTACAATTTGTTGAATGTAATAAAAACAGTTTTGGTAAGGAATGTGAACTCCTGTCATTGGATCCATAAATGAATGTATTTGATGAGGAATCCAGGTGGGCCTTGACCTTGCGTGGACACAATGCAGCCAGTGGGTATTGTGTCCAGATGTCTGGCATGGGGAGCGCGTGATCACTGTGTCCTGATTGGCTTTGTTTTTCTAACTTCATGTTACATCTGACTTTATTATGTTTAGAAACTTGCGTACGCCTTCAGCCATGTGTGCTTTATTGGGACAAATCTCCCTGGAGAATTTGTGGTGTCGCTGCACCTATCTGTGGGATTTATCTGGGGTTTCCTTTTCATGCATTTGTCTGCTGGGTATGTGCCACCCCACCTGTGACCTGTCAGTCAGTGATCTCAGGCCAGGGCTTCAGAGCCACCCTTACTCTGTATTTCTGAGTAAGGCTTGATGTGGAGTTCATAACGGGCAAATTCGTCGAGAGATGTGATTTCGTTTTTATACATGAACCTATCGTTCTTCATATTGGCATTGACTTTCTCAGTACTAACATTCTCTCCTCTAGTTGATTTTTCAACTACACTATCTAACCCATATTTCATAACAGTTACTTTATTGGAGACCGGTTGTTCTTAGGTTTTGACAATTGCTGCTTTCCTAGTTACTTGCATTCTACCCAAATTGATGACTGCATTTTTACAACAGGAAATCCCCAATTGCATGGAACAACACAAAAATAAGAACACAATGAAAACTGGTAGTAACTATGAGCACAGACTGCAAAGCCACCGGGGGAGCCAGGAGAACCAATTGAAGAACCACTCCTGATTAGGAGCACCTCCCTCTTCACGCATGTCCCCTTGTAAATGGTGCAGTGCTTGGACGGCATGAGTTAATGTCCCATTATCCATGTTGTTTCCTGGGATAAATGTGCAGTAGGACGCACCGATCTTGGCACACACCCCTCCCTCCATCGCGGCCATTAAGTCTAACACATATGATGCTGAATCACAATGAGGTGGATTGCTCTGTTATTCCGTGATTGAATTAAGGCCAAACTCAGTTCAATTCATCATTTTAAGCCTTTCCCATCTGGTTATTTGGAGCCAGTGGGCATTAGTTTTTGTCTGCATGGTGAAGAATGATATTGACCCTCCTGTTGGATACGTGTGTGCCCAAGAAAAGACTGCATTCTCCTTGAATGTCCTTGTACTGAGCCCAACCAAAATAATCAGCAGTTCCTTTTTCATGAGCCTCATGCAGCAAGGTTGTCTTTTTCCTTAGCTGGTGCTGGTTCAAACCCTATAGTTCTTCTCTGGGAATGACTAGGGTCAGTGTGTGTATGGTTAGAAGGGTACAAAGGCCGCACCATCTGGGGACAAGCTGAGTGTAGGCAAACGCTGCACTGCCAGTATATGTTCATCAGCTTGGAGGTGCCCCATTGCATATCTCGAATGTGCACTATCGTTCCGTAATCTTCATTTGTGCCCAGTCGAAGTGTTCCTTTACCTCCGAAACAAGGAATACAGTGTACATTTTCGTACAATTATGGGTTGCCCCTTCCCTTCTATCCACGTATATCCACCCAATGCAGTATCCCACATTTCCTGATATGGGGTGTCTATGCTTTTGTTCAACCCTCCCTTAAGAAATTAATTTCCCTTTGTATCATTGAGCTGGACGCCCTACACTGGAACTCCATGTCTGGGGTCCACGTGTTGTTGAAGGATATGCTAAGGGCCACCCTTGGACCAGAAATGGAAGCAGGTGTGAATGTGTTTGTGCATTGAGTTGGGGATTTTGCTACCTCCAAGAATCTCTTTTCTAGGAAGTCCCAGGGCCAAACAGTATCCTCCAGTATGGTGCCCTTCCTGTGCATCTTGTCTAGCTCAGTTTGAATATCGTTGGGCTTGTCGAAAAGTTAAAGAGCCGTTGGGTTGGTCTCATATCTGGTCAGATTCACTACTACTCTGTGGGATCTACATTGTTGCCCTGGATTTTAGCTTGGATTCTGCATAGGTATAAGTGGAGAAGGTAGTTTGCTTTTTTGGGGGCTACCTCTTAGGACAAGAACAGTCTGTCTGCGCCTACTGCATGCAATATCAGTGAACAGAAATAAAACCTGGCTTATGTCCTAGACCCCATGGCAGTGCCGTGCTGATACCATGTGTTGTGTAAAAGGGCGCTGTGTAGTGCATGTGGAATGCTAGTGTTTAGGTTGGTTTAATTGTAGGGTGACATGAGAGAGATCCCTACGCAAGTGATGTGATAGTTTTTGAATGGACTCTATTTGACCAGACAGTTCGTTAACAGTGAATAAGTGGTTACATAGAAGTGCAATAATACACAACTTGTTATTGAACATTGTAGATCTTGGATATGGATCAGGGGGAGTTGTCTGTGGTACTCAGTTGCTTGAGTTTTCTCGTTTAACAGTTCACTCAAAAAAAGTTCACGGTGCAGTTTGTGATTTTGATTCACACTCTTTAGATCCATGTTGAGGTGTTGATGTGGCAGCTGAAAAGCTGGTGCACTTGGAGTTTCAATTGTAGACGTGTTGATTAAGAGCTTGGTTCATTTTGGTTAGTTCAGGAAACCTTACTTGTGCACTGTTGTAAATGATTTATTTTTCAAGGGGGGGGGGGGTTCTCCACACTCCATTTATTTACGCAAGTTTTAGTGAGGCACCAGAAGGTGGTTGTGGTACCTTTTTGATAGTTAAAACTTAAAGGTGGCTTATTGGTAATCAAGTGAATTAATCAATTTTATGACCTAACTGGGTGCTTAGATTAGTATGAAATGTTATTGAGTGGTCTGGTGATCATAGGGATGGATCGTATCAGTTTTCATCTAGGGTTTTTTGGGCACCTCCAGTTTTCCCAAGACCCTGTCTCTTCTGGTGTGTGCACAGGGGCGCCAAAAGTGCGTGCTGTTTTCAACCAACGTGCATGGGACTGTGCGGGGAGGCAAGGAGGGCTATGTTGCTGCTGAGTCTTGTTGGTGGCTGCAACTTACCTCAAGATCAAGTGTATTTATTATTCTTTGTTCTCAGCATGCGGAGTGCAGCATGCCCCTCACCTGTGGCACCATTTCTCTAGAGACTTTTTTTGGGCTATCTTTGGGCTCCTTCTGTTGAGTTTTGGGCACTTGCCTAAATCTTTTGTGATCTGCTTATCTCACTTATGATGCGGAAGGGGTTAAAACGTTGTTCCTTGGCCACCATGTACTCCTGATCAGGGCATCATGTGTTGTCCAAGGTCGGGGCTTTCTGCTTTTTCCGGATGGTGTATGTAAGGCCTGGTGGGTTGGTTTATGCTGGGCTTGATACAGAGGGAAGTGCATTCTGAGTTCTTCTCTCGCCTGGAGCTGAGATGGACTTTGTGAACTCCCTTCTCCCAGGCACCCTCCTCTCCCTCGGACCACATCTTCTCAGTAAATTTGGATCTGTGACTTGTGGCTAGGGACTTCTATCTAGTGGACATGCTCCTGTCATTATTTTTGGAGGGGTATACCACGGCGACCAGGCTTTGGGAATGTTAAAAACCTGAAGGAAAGAAATGGAAACACCACCGGGATCATAAGAATCTGGGGAACCCGGGGCCAAGGCCAAGAGCCCTAGCCAAATTTGGCCTTGGGATGATGGCTGGACCGGGACTGCCTCGCAATTCTGAGACGTCTGGCGAACCTCCTGACTAACTCAACGCCGTGTGGGTGCCTCTCAGCTTATTAGTTCTTGTACGTGTGCTGTGGAGGTTATGGGATCTTCACTATCCCGGGTGTACAGGAATCCTGGTTCTCGACACTTAATGACAGCTTCGGTTTAGAACTGAAAGGGAGACTCCAATTGCCGAGAGCATTCTCGTTTTTGGGGGTGCAGTTGGAACTTCACGCCATGAATGAAACATGGGGTCGAGGCACAATGCCAGAGAATGAGGGCCTTTTGACCTGTCTATTGGAACCCATCCCTATTGGCTTTGGACGCGGGGACCTTGGTGCCTGTTTTTAAGTACTTTGGCAAGGAGCTGCAGGGATGTGGAATTCCTATAGCCCGACGCCCAGGACATATTGTTTGGGGTCAAGGGCAACAAGTTTTCATGTGTATTTTGTCCTTGGGACAAGTAGACCCAAATCCCTACAGCACAAACCCTTTGGCTGCCAGT
Source organism: Triturus cristatus (assembly GCF_964204655.1). Taxonomy (NCBI): domain Eukaryota; kingdom Metazoa; phylum Chordata; class Amphibia; order Caudata; family Salamandridae; genus Triturus; species Triturus cristatus. Next base: position 244,816,106 of record NC_140595.1, read on the forward strand.
TTGCAGTACCACATTATGGTAAATATTTGGTCCATATGTTAATTCTGTTCAAACTTGTATTTATGGTTCATTAATTGAAAGCCTTTAATATTAGGGTGAGCGCTCTAAGTATATTTTGTGAGCTCTGACTGCACTACTGACAATGGTTCCAGTATAAAAATGTGTACACACGTTTTCAAAGTTTAGCAATATGAGACTATATATAATGCTCTCAGAATGCTCTCTGATTTGATGCAAATTTTTGCAGAAGCTTAAAAGCAAGATTGATGATTCTTTGCTTTCAAAATAAAATGTTCATAAAAAATGAAAGCAGGAATAAAACATTTAGCTAAACTACTGTAAAATTGCAAGTACCATTTCTTTACAGCATCATTTAGTGACATGTGTTGATGCATGCTAGTATTTCCCGACAGTATTCATAAAGGAAAATCAGTGTAACCAGTTTCAATAAGATAATGGAAAACAAAAATAAGCCAGTAGGTCTGAAATTGGTGGTCAGCTTTTTAGTTTTTTCAATGTGTGAATTGCTTTGGCATGGTTTTTGTAAAACCTTATTGGTGTGGGAGCTGCCAGGCCCTCACCATTATAACAAACATTGGCAAAAGCAAAAATAGTTCTTGGTCTCAAAAAACACACACTGCCACAGTAGTTACTGGCACTGAACAAAACTACTTTGTGTGCCGATATGCTCCTTGTGAAAGAGCGGAATGCTGTCACTCACAGTGAAGCCAGCTGATAGAGAGACACACACACAATTTTAATATACGCAAAAGGTCATGGTTAACGCCAGTCCAAATTAGGGGCCCAGTTATTAAAGAAAATCCCAAAAATGCACCCATGGTAAATGTCCTTGCATTAAGTGCAGCTATACGGCTTTTGTGAATTCCCAAGGATTTACAGAAGTAGTACAAGAAATAGCACTCCAAGAAAATATTTGTGAACTGCATTTTAGCATGAGCAAATATGCATGTGTAGATTAGCTCATGCATGAGCGTTTGCAAGTTCACTTTCCCTCCAATCACTTTTCTCCCACATCTTGCCATTGTCAGGAGTACATTTCCAACATTTCTCAGTATGGGAAAATATTAGAGAAGAGTTGTGGAAGCCCTTAAAACATGCAAGTTAGTAGGTTTGCAGAGACTCAAATGGGCACTCTAACCCTGGAACTATTGTTTACCACTACCTATAGACCCAGTATGTATATCGGTGGAAACTTGGCAATATAAGGGGACTGCAAGTATTCAAACACTACTATGGTATGAGCCCTGGCATAATCAGAGAGGCTATATCAGAGTTCTTATACAATGAGATTGCTACCATAATTTGTCGTCGAACTACATGGCACCTAATGGACAAGTGGATTTTGTTACAAGACAAGTAGATTTATGAAGCAACCTGCCCCATGGACAAGTAGAGATTTTATTAAATTCCACACCCCTGAGCTGTTAGCCCCCTTGTCAGACTGCCCTATTCCTGGGGTGTGGCCAGCTAACCCCGCCCTGGGGGATCAGCAGCTGAGTGGGGCCTTGGCTCCTGCAGGCATCCTAGATGGTGAACTTTGACGATACCCAGTTGACAGAGCACATACAGCAGCACTGAATCCCCAAATGCAAGTAAAAGTTTGTATTCCCAACATTGTCTCATTGGTCTGTCTTTCGGTTTAGGTACAGTTAATTTTTTATGGGTGGTATATACTCTGGGGGTTTATCTTAGTGTACGTTTGGAATCTGTTTGTGTAAAGGCATTCCCTCCCCAAGCAGTCACCCCTCCCTGCTGAGGCTACCACCCCGGTTGCTGTGGGGCTGAGTTCCCTGTCTATACTTGCTGTTGCCATGTGTTTGTCCAACTAACTGACCTCTGTTGTGTTGGTATGGCGGCTGACTGACCTTCCTGCAGCTGAGTGTAAGATACTTTTGGGTTTCCCTGGACTTGGTTTTGTGGATGAGGGTTTGGTGGTGACAGGCCCTGGCCAATCGATCTCTATTTGTGGTATACTTTTAACAGGCATCTGTCTGCCAGGTGGCCCAACCTGTGGCAATCATAAAATTCCCCAGGGTCTGGTTGTTGCCAACCTTCCTGGCCTCTGCCGTTCTAAGTAGGTTTAAACCCTCTGGGGCATTGCAGTGGAGCTCCCTTTAAGACTGATGCCATTTGCATGCTCGCAGCCAACGCGGCTCCCTCCAGCGTGTTTTTTAAAATTTGTATTGAACCAATTTGGCAGTGTCTCTCTGGGCTTGCTCCTGTTGGGGGATCGTCCAAATGGGTCACAGAGTGGTGTGGGTGGGTAGGGGTGGGTGTGTGTGTGTGTGTGTGTGTGTGTGTGTGTGTGTGTGTGTGCCTGCCTGCCTGCCTGCCTGCCCGCCTGCCCGCCTGCCCGCCCGCCCCATGCTCAGCCTTTCTTTCCTTCCGGTCATTGGGAACATTTCCTCACTGTGGGTTTCTGTCTCCCTTACATGCAGCATTCTTTGATAGCAACGCGTTCAGCTATCGTATTTGACAGCAGAAAGGAGTCCTTAGGCAGGGCAAATGCACCCCATCGCACCAGGCAGCCTCGTCTTTACCACTCCCAGGTGCGCAGTGGCGCTGTGTCAGTGGCATTGCCTGAGCTCAGTGTTTCAAAAGGTGCATGGGATCTAGCAGTTAAGGCCATTGCCCCTACATGACTTGCCCTCATTTCTTGCTTTGTCCCAGCGGATCCATTGGACGTGTGTGTAGAGTAATCGCGACTCACTTCCTCCTTAACTACCAAATTAGCTTTAAAGGTTTTGCCATTTTAGCCGTCTCCACTGGGAGGTGGTCTGTGCGATGTGCCTACTGCTGAACAAGTTCAGTGATACCCCTGAGTCCTCCCATGTATGCCAAGACATCCTCAGTGACGGTGGTCTGTTTAGTAGGTGGTGTCTTTTCTGGTATACTTGGGATGAGAGGGTGTTTCAATGACACGGATCCTAGAGTGGGAGCCCCTGGGGAAGAGCAGCCCATGGTCCCATTGTCGATGAATTGGATGGTTATTTTTAGTTTGGCTAGCAGATCTAAATTAGTTGAGGATGAGGGGGACTATAATAGCCCTCTCATGCGATTCCCTCCTATATGTAGTTCGAGGGGTTTTGTGAACGGGATCCTTGTACCCGAGAACCCTTGTATTAAATTTAAATAAATTCCACGGTGGTAAAGCGCAATCTTAACATCCCTGGGGGTATCCAGGCGCTGGGGGCTGTCTGGGAGATTAAGTGAGCTATTGCCCAGAGTAACATGATGCTGAGCTGCTGCTGGCACTGGGGATCGATTCATGAGCCCTGCACTTTGAAGTCAGCCTCTCTGCCCGCTGCGCCACACCTCTCCCATGAATGTAGTGTCTTTCGATAAAGGGACCATCCCTTTCCTTAGGCATGATCTTGCAGCCCCTGTATCTATTACTTTGTTGTATGGCGTATTGTTCTTGAATACCAGGACTACTCTTTCTTCCTCTGGTCGGCTCGTGGGTGACAGTACGAGACGTGTGTGATTGTATGCCTCTTCTGCATCGAGCATCAGCTCCCATATTTTTCTCTTGGTTGACTGGGCAAGTCCTGTAGTCTCACCCTTGTCACCACTTCCCTGGGGACCCCTTCCTCGCTCCAGCTAGCTGTAACACTGTCTAGAACTGCCGCAAATCTCCCTGTCACTCTTTTGTGTTTGAGAAAACCAGTGGGAGTGCGTTTTCTTAGCGCCAATGGGGTTCTGTGTGTAGCCTGCGACCGACGGGGTGTCGAACTTCTGGGTGCCCTCGCACCAGACTGGGATTGCTCTGGGACTGCCTGGCCTGCTGGCCTGTTAGTTTCTCATGCCTGGGCCTAACCGCTTGTTGTTCAGTGGGGGATCGTCCGACATCTTCAACTGGCGGATTGGAGTATTTTAATGTGGGGAGAGTGGGCAAGAGCACCTCCATGCCTGCATATGGTGTGGGAGGTGCTGATGCCTTGTTTGCTATCTGTGAGGCAGGACTGTCGATCAGGGCTTCCTCAAAGATGGCTCATAGTTCTAATGATCCCTTTCTTCTGTTTTTCTTTTGACCTGTGTATTTGGTTTTTATGTATTTTCTCAGATATTCAATTTCATCAGGGTCAAATATTCCCTCCTTTGGCCAGGGAAATGTGCGTGCCTTTGTTGTGCATGCCATTCTTGGCAAACCGTATTAATTTGTTTAGCTTGTGTGGGGATCCTGGGTTAAATGTGCTCTAATAGTGGCGCCATGATAAGGTTTGTAGTTTTAGAGGATAAGATACACTTTAGTTTCTTAGTTTTAGAGGATCTTTGGTTTATCTAATCATGGGAAAAATATACACTGGGTTACTTTTTATACTACGCTACTATGAGCTCAGCTCTATGTACAGATGCATCAGCAATTCAACATAAACATTACATAAACACAAATAATGCATATGAAGGGTTGTAACATGGAAAAGTGCAATTGTAAATAAACAGTATCTGAACGCTACTGACCCTTGGCTTCAAATACAGTTTGTGAGAATTATCAGCACCCTCATATGAAACATAGACTTTGTCAAAAATCCTTTAGTCTGCTCCTAGCGCATGCTATCCAGTGACCAGGGGAAGCTCTGCGATGTACACGGGACTAAGTGAGCCTAATAGTCATTCAATATCGGCTCCGGGACAAAGATAATAACAATAGGTCACGGAAAAAGGGAACAATTCGAGAACCACAGGCACCAGGGTGTGAAATCTCAACAGAGTGGTTGTGGTAAAATAAGGTCAAGAAGGAGAGAAGGCTGGAGAGAAAGTAAAACCAGATCTAAAAAAGAGTCAAAGAAAGGTGAAGACTCCTAAGTACTTGGAGGATTATGAGAGATGGGTCAAGTTGTGTTGTGTGTAGGGGATGTAAGGTGAATTTAGACACATGAAACTGTTGTTGTTAAGGTTACTAGTAGAAAAGTTATGTTATTGCATTTATATTTTGTCAATGTAAGGTCGACATTTTTGTGTATAGGGTGGAATGTATTGTTTATATGAGAGGGAGGTGTGTGGTAACTTGGTGCTGTGGTAGAATAAAGTGGAACTTTATGGTGTGGGGTGTTCTTAAGGGAATGTGATCGTTTTTTTTTTTTGTTTGTTTTTTTTTTAAACCGTTTATTACAGAATCCAAAAGGTATACAAAGATGGGCCTACAACCTTCAGGCCGGCCGCTAGCAAACAGGAAGAGCATATAATACAAGCAGTAGATCACACGCTGCGGCAGAAGAGAGATCACAGGAGTTGAAAGAGCGTCGGCAGCCACATCATCCGGACCCTGGGAATGTGATCGTTTGACTTACAACTGGAGCCTTGTCTTGAGAGGATGGCTAGGATTGTTCTCCTGTAACCTGTAATTTCTTAAACCTTATTTCAACAACTTTTTGTGCCTGCGACTCATATCTTAAGGGAGCATTCCACTTTGCAACAGGCTTTAAGCCAGTTTTCACAAGCTGGTGTACATCCTCTGCCCTAGCATTGCGCTATTTGTCTCTTTGACATTTGGAGCACTAATGAGGTTACTTTCCACTTCCCAGGAACGATATACTTAACTAGACAAAGTGTGTATATTTTTGGCCCTGGCGCTACATTTTCCTCAATCATACCGGCAATTGCAGAGGTGACCTCTTCCTAATATTCATTATTAGGAGAGCATGATCAAGCAAGATGCACTAAGTCCCCTCCATCTGCAGCTTAGGGGGTGCAGCTTGAAAAAGTGTAGAGCTCTCTTTGCATTGAACTGTAAGGTGTGTGGTAAATTCAATGAAGAAATGTATAATGAATGATACACAGACTGCTACTGGGTTACAGCATTTTGGTTGGCAAATAACAGAACCTCCATCCCTTTGTTACCTGTTGTTGCAGATCAGTATTCCATTAGTCTCCTGCCTTGGCTATAATGATTGGGAACGTTAACAGCAAGAGGGTTTATAATATTGGTGTTACAGTCAGATATGTTGGCAATGCTACTTTGCATGCCTCTTGGAGCCAATAATAGGTGAATATCTCTAGCACCAAAGGGATGTTGCTGTCCGATAGGTCCTCAAACGACACAAAAACGCCATTTGGAAAGATGTCTTCAAAAGCTCGAAACCCTTAATTGTGTAAAACATCCAGCATCATTCTCGCACTTGTGGCAGACACATTGGGATGGTGCTTTTTTTCTTTGATAAACAAATTTTTATTCATTTTACAAAAGGAATGCACCAGCCATATCACACTATAATTCAACGATCAAGAATTACAGTCACAGAATCCCCCCCCCCCGCATACAGATAATAATGAGACAAAGAAATGACGGAACCAACCAAGCCCCTCATGGTTAGACCACCCCCCCCCCCAACCACTTCCCCCAAATTCTACGGTATCTCCTGGGGCAGCCACGTGCTGCGTACATAACTTTCTCCTGTGTGACACACCAGTCCACCCCACTCCGCCAACGTCCCATGGTGGGGGGATCAGGACACTTCCACAAGGCAGCAATGTCTCTCTTAGCAACTACCATGGCCGTATTAAAGAACAGTTTGTCATTTCGTGACCCATCCAATCCGTCCGTGATGCCCAGGATCGTGTGCTTAGGGTCATGTGGGACCCCCCCACCCCAGAACCTCTGAAAGCTCGACCTCGATGCCCTCCCAAAATCCCGCTAGGAGGGGACAGGCCCACACCATGTTCAGGAAGTCTGCGGGATCATGGCCACACCTGGTACAGGCTGAGGACGGACTAAGCCCCGTGCAGTGAAGACGTACAGGGGTGAGATATGTGGCGTGTAGATAGTAGAGTTGCACCAAGCGCAGCCGAGCGGAGGCGGTGACCATTCTAGGGGCCATAAGGGCATCCCGCCAGTCCTCTTCCTCTAAAGGGCCTACCCAGACCTCCCATTGCGCCCGTAGTCTGTCCAAGGAAGTCGGGGTGTTATTAATCAGTGTGCGATAAATACGGGAAATGCCACCCCTCCCCAGGTCCCCGAACATAATCTGTGCTTCAGGTTGGCTATGGTCAGGCAATCGTGTGCCCGTCGATAGGTGTGAGTGGAGGGCATGCCGCAGCTGGAGGTAACAAAAGAATTGTGAGGGATGCAGCGAGTACCGGGCCTGGAGATCCTCAAAGGAGCGCATGTAATTCCCCCCCCAAACAGCCCCCAGCTGTGAAATGCCTATGCGGTCCCAGGCCTCGAAGCCCAGACACCTCCCTGAGCCAGGTCCCGCGCCACAAGGGCGTAGACTGGGTCTGTGTGTGTGTCCAGCCGGTGTGCCGCAGTGCGGCTCGACAGGCCAACAGCACCGAACGTGTCACCTCCGGAAGACGGGATGGAATCGGGGTCCCGTAGAGGAAGGAGTGTAGTCTGTCAAGGCCCAGTTCCCCCAGCTCAAGCCTGTAGGCCGGGTCGGACGACCCCCCATTAAACCAATCATGTATGGAAAGGAGGCGGTGGCCAAATAGTAGAGGTAGAGGTGAGTCATCCCCAAACCCCCGTGGGATGGTGCTTAGGGGCATGTTTGGCAAGTAAAGTGTTGTCAACTCAGCTCGGTTGGCTAATTTCAACCATGCTGCCAGGGTGCACACCACTGGGTTCATCTCTGTTCGTGAACATGCTACTGTGTGATACAACATAGCCTGTATAGGCACAGGGCTTGCATTGTCTTTTTCAACAGTGAGGTTGGGGGCAATGTTGTTTAGTGGTACCATTGACAAGCATACTGCGTCTGTACACAAATAATGCTCTAGATCTCTTGCTGCGAACCACTCGTGCTTGTATGGTAGTGTCTCACGTGGTACTGCTCATGTGATACTAGGACTCTTTCCCACCCATGCTAGTTTTATCATTAGTGAGTGCAGTGTGTGGAAAGTTGGTCAAGGAATCACTGGCCTAACCATGTCACTCTTGACCCACCCAAGTCAAGCTGCATGAGCAAGCCAACAAGTCTTTATGGCTCCAGTCAAATCTATCACATAATTATCATATCTACTGCAGGGCCAAACCAACTTCAGCAGCATTCCGAACAATAAAAATGGATAGCGACCCTGCCCAATCACAGGGCTCTGCTACAAATTGAAGTCGACTCCGAAAAAAAGACCTACTAAAGCTTGAAATGATCCCACACTACAGGTCCATAGGACGGCACAACACTCTAAACAGAAGGGCCATTTTAAAATTGGTAAGTCCCTTAGACAATCCTAAACACCTTCAAACACACCACATCTAAGGAATAGAGTTAAAATCTAACCCAGCAATGGTGGGTGGGGAAATAACTGTTGTTACCTGAACTAAGGATAGCCACAGAAGTATGGCAACACCGGGACTGCTTTTTCAAATGGGGCATTAAACTAGGAAGAGCAGTTTTAGAGCTCTACCCCAGCCCTCTTTGTCCCCAACTGAAACATCTCCAGAAGGGCAGCACCCCTACCAGCGTTGTACTGAGGGTAGCAATTGGTCCAACAGATCAATCTTTTTATTGGCTACAGAACCTAAGCGTTTACCAAACTGCCGTCCCAGGAGCTCCCAGCTACATGAGGCAGGTCTCCCTGCAAACATTGCAGGGCCTCGCCCAAGGCGGCAAGAGGGAAGCACGAATGCAAAAACATATGAAAAGAGCCAACGTCCACAATCCCCTAACATTGTGCTCTTGGAATGTGAATGGCCTCAGCAGTAATGATTTCACCACTACCTTCAAAACTTCAACATTTTTCTTTTACAGAAAACCTGGGATGAACAGCCATCTCCAATTAAAGGTTTTAAGGAATTCCATCAAGAAGCATAAAACAGAATTAAGGCAGGCAATGCCGCAGGGGCCTCTCCACATACATAGCAACTCATCTACATTGGCACCAAGAACCAATAGATCTGGGATTAACATCGGCACAATGCATTAAACGTTCAGCCGGACACTAGCGATCTCACAAAGCATTGCCAGTAATTTTAGTCTTCTGCTTTGCAACATATACATTCACCCCAGTCAGAAGAGCAAAGCGGGGAAGCTAGAATCATCAACAGCAATACTACAATCACTACAATATCCTTTCCCTCAAGATCGCATTATTTTGTCAGGATATTTTAACATGTACTTACTGCAAACCAACACTCATCGGTGCCAACAACATTCAATAGGTGCCACTCAAACCATACCGCCAGTAATTGTAACACATTCCAGATTTTAAAACCATAGGAAAGAGTGTACCACAGCTCTTGAGAACATCAGCCTGTTAACCCTCACCGGCCGCCTTTCCCAAGACCAGCCAGCAGCTTTTACCAGGACATCAAATAAAACCAACTCCATCCCGGATTACACATTTGTAGATACAGAGCTGCTCTTCAAGATCACTTGTTACCGTATATAACAACCAGAGTGGAGAGTGACCACTTCCCCGAGCACTTTGAGTTTTTATTATGTCCACCCAGTGCCCCTCGAGCTAAAGACCTGTTGGCGGCACCCAGCGCCTATAACCTGAAGCGCCTCGCTTAGAACGGAATAGTGGCAGCCACAATTATGGACTATAACCACGTTTCTATCCCAACCGAACTGTACACATAGGCTAGGCTGTCATTGTGTCAATCTTGGGAGACCTTGGTAGTGGCGCTCACCACTACCTTTTCATATAATTCCACACAACATTCTAACACTCTTAGAAAAGGCGTAGCCTGGTTCCCCACGTCTCTCTTACAGGCAAAAAGAGAATGAAATAGGTTAACACCGGAAGTGGGACCCAAAGTTCAGCTACGCCACTTGGAACCAAATTGCATCTTTAAGGCAAACCTACAAAAAAGCCATCTGGACAGCAACAAAAAAATGCACCAGACAAACGTATAGCTAAAGCTCTTGCACACAAGGAAAATGAAAAACAGTAAATAATTCTAGGCTGAAATCAACACTTTTGCAAACAACCGATTCTGTCATCACAGGAGTCGACTGGATCGCTTACATAACAGCAGCATTCCCTGCACAGGATGCAGATAACGCAAAGCAGATTGCCACACCAACATCAACAACCAATTTTCCAGAAAAATCATTGATAAAACTCCCGGCAGTCAATTGGCTGAAAGATTTGCAAGTTCGGATCACCCTTAAGGAATTCAGACCAGAAGGGGCCCCTGAACCAAATGGGCTCCCCAATGCCTTGTTTAAGTACGATCAATCTTTTTGGGCCTCGTACCTCACTCTGCTGTTTAACCTGGCTTTAATTGCCAACTCATTCCGGCATCTTGAAGAAGTAGTACACCCTATCTTCAAATCTGGCTCTTGGTCCAACCTAGCGAATTACAGATTAATTTAACTTATTGATATCGAAGCTAAACTTTTCGCCACCAATATACTATCAAATCTGTGTTTCGTCAGCAAATATGATCCCGAAAACTCAGACGGGATTTAGAGCCGGCATGAGCACAACAACCAACCTCCTCCCAAGTTTGCCTCCATGACAAAGGAGCTAAATGCAAACGTTCAAACATTTGACAGGGTTCCAAAAGATCATCTTTAGGCAAAGATGGGCAGCTGGGGCATACCATTGAACGTATTGGAGGCCATGATCAATCTGTACCTGGATTTGAGTAAAAAAAGATGAAGGTAATAAAACAACCAGCAAGATAGTCGAACACACAGATTTAAAACAAGAGTGCGTCCTTGCCCTCTGCCTATTCAATATCTTCATGGCAGACCTCAACGTGCGATTTTCGGAAGTAATAGGCGGCCCACCCAAACTAGCAAACAAAGCAGTTCGGTGTCTACAATATGTGGATGATATTGAATGAATGAAATAAGCTTTATTTCGATAAAAAAAATATCTTAAAAAGCACAGACAGATATAAGTTATACAAACAAGTGAAACCAAAAAACCAATCATATGAGTATAATATTGACATAATCCCAAGATATACAAAGAATTGTAAAATACATATAAACATTATAAATAGGACAATATAAACTAGATATGCAGACAAACAGTAAGAAACAGTCTGATTACTTAGTCGAGGGCTGCAAGGCCTTTAGATCTCAAAAGCCAGGACCACCTCAGATATTTCGATAAAGCGCAAACGAACAGAGATCGTGTGTCTGATTTAAGAATGCGCAGCGCTATGAGGTGGTCGCGTGTGCCCAAGGTTCTGCATAAAGGTTTAAGCCAATATGATCTTGGGATTTTATATTCTGGGCATGCAAAAAGCACGTGTGCAATAGATTCAGGTTTGGTTACACAGAAAGGACAGGAGGGCGAAGTTTGGAAGGGAGGTTTCCAGCGGGCAGTCAGCTCGCGTACCGGAAGAGTGCCAATCCTGAATTTAAAGTAGAGGGCTCGATCGTGTGGCTTCTGGATAATATCAAGTTAAGGCTCAAAGTGGACGTCATCTTTGAGCAGAAGAAATTCGGTAGTGCATCTACTGGAATGGGAGCTGGAATTCCTTTTTCCTATAACCCAACTCCAATAAAGTTTCTTCAGCTCAGCTTTCGGAGGCGAAGTTCTATTTACCCAAGCATCTTGTAGGCCGAGATCAAAGAGCAGGGACTTTACCTCTTTCAGCCATTTGATTTTGTTCCAAGAAGGCATAGAGAGTATTTCGGATAAGCCCTCCGCATACTTGGCTAACTCGGGGGTCCGCCAGAGCCGGGCCCAGAGAAGTAAAGGGCGTACTTTTGCCAAATCTTTCAGCGCATGGCACCCTAGATCCGATAGCAGAGGCACTATAGGTGTGCTCTGCGGAAGTGCCATCAGTTCCTTATAGAAACTGGAATCAGATTTGGCAAGTTCCTCGATATTATTTAAACCCCATAATTCAGCACCGTAAAGTGCCGAGCTCACGCCCTTAGCTTTGTATATGTCCAGTGCTGGGGCTATTGGTCTAGATGAAGAGGAACGATGTTCTCTGAGGAGGGCGCCAGTGACCCTTTTGTGAGTTAGAAGCATTTTTTGCAAATGAGATGTCCATCGCATAGTGTCTGTAATGCGAATGCCTAAATAGTCAAACTCTTTAACCCTTTCGAGAGAGACTGCATTCAGGACTGGAGGCTGACCTAATTTTTTGGGGGGATTTAAAATTAAGTATTTTGTTTTGGCAGTGTTGATGATGAGACCTCTATCATTACAGAAGGTTTGGAAACTGTCAAGAAGGGTTTGCAGGCCCATGGGTGTTTTGGAGAGGAGGAGAGTATCATCAGCAAACAGGAGAGTTGGAACACGTTCGCCCGCCAGGGATGGTGCATCAGCAGGAACTTTCAGCAAATGGTCCACTACCCCATTCACATAAAGTGAAAAAAGGGTGGGAGCAAGAACACACCCCTGACGGACGCCCCTGTTTACTGGAATTCTCTCAGTTTTCTGGCCCTGTGGACCCCAACGTACTTGGGCATAATTGCCATCATGGAGTTTTATTAACAGGGCCAACAGGTAGGGAGGAATGTTCATGTTGGTCAGAACACGCCAAAGGGTGTCGCGGGGGACAAGATCGAACGCTGTTTTTAGGTCTATAAAGGCTAAATAGAGAGTGCCTTTTCCAAGGAGGACAACCTTCCAATAGATAAGGATCAATCTAAAGACCTGTTCTATAGTACCTGTCCCGACCCTAAAACCTGCTTGATAGTCTGAGAGGACATTGTTGTCATTTGCCCAAGTTAGTATCCTCTCCAGAATCACTTTCCCGATAACCTTCTGAGATGAGTCGATCAGGCTTATTGGGCGGTAATTAGCCAGATCTTCTCGGGCACCCTTTTTAAGTCTCTGCGAAGATTCCATGTCAGTAATGCTCATAGCGGCTATAAGTGTCATAATATTTACTTGGGGCGAATGTAGAAAAAGCCTTATCGCTGGTGTTCCAGAATCCCTTAAAATACCCATCGCAAGGTGGTTGAAAAACAGAATGTTGGTAGTGGGAGTAAGCAGTGTCAAAGTAAAATTGGCTTAAGTCTAAACATCCTATGGCACTCATAGTGGGTTGTTGGTAGTTACAGATTAGCCTTGCAACCCGGGGATCTCTAAAGTTTATGATAACACAGTCACCAGGCATATTTTTTGGTTTGTTGCCCACCCAAGATACCCTTTTGACATGAAGAACATGACCGTCCAGACAGGGAGGTACACAGTGCTATCCAGTCTATTGTCCCGCAGAAAGCAGCTGGTCCGGACGGTATCCCCGGTGATGTGCTTAAACTTGACCCATCTAGCTGGGGGAAGCTCCTCTCCACCCTTATTAATGCTATTGCTAATGGCGCCCCGGTCCCTGAATCATGGAAGGGGGCCGAGGTCGTCCCCATTTTTAAAAAGGGTGCCCGAGAAGATCCGGCTAATTACCGCCCAATAAGCCTGATCGACTCATCTCAGAAGGTTATCGGGAAAGTGATTCTGGAGAGGATACTAACTTGGGCAAATGACAACAATGTCCTCTCAGACTATCAAGCAGGTTTTAGGGTCGGGACAGGTACTATAGAACAGGTCTTTAGATTGATCCTTATCTATTGGAAGGTTGTCCTCCTTGGAAAAGGCACTCTCTATTTAGCCTTTATAGACCTAAAAACAGCATTCGATCTTGTCCCCCGCGACACCCTTTGGCGTGTTCTGACCAACATGAACATTCCTCCCTACCTGTTGGCCCTGTTAATAAAACTCCATGATGGCAATTATGCCCAAGTACGTTGGGGTCCACAGGGCCAGAAAACTGAGAGAATTCCAGTAAACAGGGGCGTCCGTCAGGGGTGTGTTCTTGCTCCCACCCTTTTTTCACTTTATGTGAATGGGGTAGTGGACCATTTGCTGAAAGTTCCTGCTGATGCACCATCCCTGGCGGGCGAACGTGTTCCAACTCTCCTGTTTGCTGATGATACTCTCCTCCTCTCCAAAACACCCATGGGCCTGCAAACCCTTCTTGACAGTTTCCAAACCTTCTGTAATGATAGAGGTCTCATCATCAACACTGCCAAAACAAAATACTTAATTTTAAATCCCCCCCAAAAATTAGGTCAGCCTCCAGTCCTGAATGCAGTCTCTCTCGAAAGGGTTAAAGAGTTTGACTATTTAGGCATTCGCATTACAGACACTATGCGATGGACATCTCATTTGCAAAAAATGCTTCTAACTCACAAGAGGGTCACTGGCGCCCTCCTCAGAGAACATCGTTCCTCTTCATCTAGACCAATAGCCCCAGCACTGGACATATACAAAGCTAAGGGCGTGAGCTCGGCACTTTACGGTGCTGAATTATGGGGTTTAAATAATATCGAGGAACTTGCCAAATCTGATTCCAGTTTCTATAAGGAACTGATGGCACTTCCGCAGAGCACACCTATAGTGCCTCTGCTATCGGATCTAGGGTGCCATGCGCTGAAAGATTTGGCAAAAGTACGCCCTTTACTTCTCTGGGCCCGGCTCTGGCGGACCCCCGAGTTAGCCAAGTATGCGGAGGGCTTATCCGAAATACTCTCTATGCCTTCTTGGAACAAAATCAAATGGCTGAAAGAGGTAAAGTCCCTGCTCTTTGATCTCGGCCTACAAGATGCTTGGGTAAATAGAACTTCGCCTCCGAAAGCTGAGCTGAAGAAACTTTATTGGAGTTGGGTTATAGGAAAAAGGAATTCCAGCTCCCATTCCAGTAGATGCACTACCGAATTTCTTCTGCTCAAAGATGACGTCCACTTTGAGCCTTATCTTGATATTATCCAGAAGCCACACGATCGAGCCCTCTACTTTAAATTCAGGATTGGCACTCTTCCGGTACGCGAGCTGACTGCCCGCTGGAAACCTCCCTTCCAAACTTCGCCCTCCTGTCCTTTCTGTGTAACCAAACCTGAATCTATTGCACACGTGCTTTTTGCATGCCCAGAATATAAAATCCCAAGATCATATTGGCTTAAACCTTTATGCAGAACCTTGGGCACACGCGACCACCTCATAGCGCTGCGCATTCTTAAATCAGACACACGATCTCTGTTCGTTTGCGCTTTATCGAAATATCTGAGGTGGTCCTGGCTTTTGAGATCTAAAGGCCTTGCAGCCTTCGACTAAGTAATCAGACTGTTTCTTACTGTTTGTCTGCATATCTATTTTATATTGTCCTATTTATAATGTTTATATGTATTTTACAATTCTTTGTATATCTTGGGATTATGTCAATATTATACTCATATGATTGGTTTTTTGGTTTCACTTGTTTGTATAACTTATATCTGTCTGTGCTTTTTAAGATATTTTTTTTATCGAAATAAAGCTTATTTCATTCATTCATTCATACTGGTGTGGGGGCATGATTCCAAAGTGTTTGACACCAAACACGACATGTTTCCATGCAGCCAGTCCAAAGTTAGCATTTACCGTTTGGTTATAATGCACTTAAGAGTATATGGTCAGGCTGCATCACAGACAACCCCGGAGAAGAGATTCCGAAGGTTGCAGAGGGGCTCTGCTCATGCATGGGCACCCTCTTACATAAAACCCTGCCTTCAGGATTGATAAGGCCTGCCATAGGGGTGACTGATAGGTTTATATGTGCAGTGTTAGGGTGAGATATAGTGAACCTATAACTCAGTAAGGGGTGCATGCACCACTTTACCCAGGCTGCAGTAGCAGACCTGTGGTGTCATTTTGGAGGGCTTCCCAGGGGTGGCATAATACATGCTGCAGCCCCTGGTAGGCCTCTGGGGTACCTATGCCCTGGGTACATAGTATACTATATGGTAGGGACTTATAAGGGCACCCCAGAATCCAATCTGTGGTGTACCTAAGGTACTTGGAATCAATTTATAAGAGAAAGCAGATAGGCTGGGGACCTGAATATCAGGTTCCCAGTCAAACTAAGTCAAAAATCATCAAAACACCAGGAAAAAAGTGGGGGCAACCATGTAGTCAGATTCCACTTTCCTACAGAGTGGTTGAAATGTTCCAGCACTCCTCCCATCATCCTGTTTTTGCTATGTTCGCCTTAAGTGGCCACGGGTATGACCAGACAGTGGTTACTTACTTGCTGTGCCACTGAATTCAAGTAGCCTAGTTGATGAGGGGTTAAACCCCAAAACCGGTCCCAGGATGCTTGTATCCAGTACAGGGAGGATCTGGTCTGACAGTCCGAGCTGAAGTATTCCCATGAGGACCAGGGTCGAGACTGATTTCACATGGCTGAGTTCAAACTGGGGTGGCATAGTGAGCAAAAGAAGAACGTATTAAACCGAGATCTGTGACTGGGGGTGAGTGGTTGAAATGTTACAGCACTCCGTCCACCATCTTGTTCTGTTTGCTATTTTCGCCATAAGTGGCCAATGGAATCCCCAGATGTGGGTCTCATCCTGGCTGATAAGGGTGATGGCCTGAAACCAGTCCCAGGATCCTTGTTTCCGGTCCAGGGAGGACCTGGCTTGGTAGTTTGGGTTGGACTGTTCCCATAAGGAGCAGGGTCAAGACTGATTTGCATATGGCTGGGTCCAAACTGGGGTGGTGTGGTGAACAAAAGAACAATGGATTAAACTCAGATCTTTGTGACTGACTGTGAATGTTTACATTGTTCAGTATTCCGTCCATAATCTTTTCCAGTAGTAACTGGAACAGTTATTGTGTCTGTGGCAGAATCAGAATAGTGAACAGGGGCACGAATCCCAGAATTTTCTCCCATACAGTTGACTTGTATTCACTGGGGCGGTGGCTCTTTCAGAGATTCCACCAGTAACAGAAGTACTCATCCCTTCAGATTGATTCTTGTTATAAGGCAGTGGATCAGTTGACAATAACACATTCAGAAAGTCCTTACTGGAATCACTCACTCTTTTCACCTGAGCCCTCTGTATTCCCAATTTTATCCTTTTATTTCTTTTTCTTCTTCTTCTGCTGAGGTTCTTCACTCGTCTATACAGGGTATAGCCTAGTTCCCTCAATCATTTCAGCACGCCATTTATGTTGTTCTACATCTCACCTGGCCTCAGCACAGTTGTGCACTACCTTCCTGACTTTACCCTGATACCTCCCCTTTTCATTCACATGAGCTGCATGCTCCCATTCATTAAGTGCATATTACTGCGCGGGCCTAGGGGCTGGCTTCATCTCATATAATACCCATGAGATGGTTAGACTCCTGAAAAGGAGATCTTGACCTTCTAGGCACACTCCCAACTCTTCCAGGTGGAGTAAAGAGAGGGCCATTGTGGACATCTTCCTCATCTTCTGAAGGAGTTGCATTATCCAGGTTAAGATCATTGTCATCTTCCTGGCCAGCTTCAGAGGTTATGTCATGGGTATCTTCACCCCTTGGCCCGTCCTCATCTGCTGCCCCACCCACTCTGCCTACCCCTTCAGACCCTGAGTTCTTTCTGAGATCATCCAACAGAAGTACCTCTATGAGGCGTTGGGTGTTTGCACTTTTCCCTGTCTTCAATCTCCTAGTACTACAGAATGCTCTCAATTCCAAGAATGAATCTAAGACTTTCAGTAATTCTCAAATGAAATGTGCCATGGCGTGAAAGCCTTAAAGCACCTTCATTTTCAATCATCCTATGCCATTGACTCAGCCAAATGCACGTGTGGAGCCCCACTTTTATGGCCATATAATGAATGAACTGCCGTCCCTTCTGGCGGTGTCTCTTCCCCTTCGTAACAGGAACTCTCAGATCACCCCTAATCAAATCTCAGATAGTCCTAAAACATTTAATTCTGTTCAACAACAATATCAACAATCATAAATAGAATTTCTTTTCAAAACAGGAAATAATCTCTTAAATAAAACTCTAGTTGGGCAGCAACAATATGCCTCAGCATGGCAACTCTCATTCCGATCTATCACAGCGTGGCTCTCTATGACGTAACCAACCAATAATAGCGCATCACTAACGCTAACTGTCAAATCCCAGCTTGGCACTCAATGACGTACTTCTCACTTCTTTCAGCAGTTCACCCTCCTTTACAAATTTTGCAAGTGCACTCTTTTCTCAACACTAAGCAAACATAATAAACAAACACTAAGCGATTTCAACAAATAACTTTTCTCCCTAATCCACTAAAGAATTCACAGTATTCAATTACACAAGAAATGGTCTGGAGTGTCACTTTCTGACCTACCCAGACACACTCAAATGAAACCTTGATCAGAGGGGAATCACCCCAATTAATGCAGTTTCTCCCTTGCGCTACAGGATCTACTGCACCAATCACAATTCACTCCCATGCAAAGTTATATGTCCCTATCTCAATTGTGCAGCTAATGGCAGCTCACAATAAACCAAAAAAGCTAGCAGACAAATTACAACACAATGTCTCCTTATGTATCGTAGGATCTTGCGCTACGTCCAGCCTAATAACTTCAACTGCTCAGCATTAAGAGCATTCATATCTACACAAACACTAAAACATTACCACATCACACCATACAGTCTTAATAAAAATAAAGCACACTTGAAATGCACAATAACAATGCATGATCCAATGAATACTCACTCCCGGCCATTACAACTCCTTTCCTGAACCGCTAGAACTCCAGTGATCCTCCGAACCAAGACATGGGCTTTAAGGGCTAGGATTGGGTTTGGGCAACTCTAGGGTTCCTACAGGGGCATTCTAGTTCCCTTTGTTTCAGTAACTAACCATTCGACATTTTACCATATGACACTGCACTGGTACTTATACCTCAGTCTTTTAGTAAAGTCATCAAATATTTTTCTCCATTGGTTGTATGGACCTCTGTTGGTTGAATTGAAGGTCTGTAAGGGAGAAGACATTAGCAATACATTTTTGACTTGTGAAGCCAATGTGACTCCACAATAAGGACTAGGAATCACTTATTTTGGCTAAATGGATTTATATTTGGATACTAATCAATCCAGTATATAAGCAGAATAAAAATAAGTTCAGAAGATACAACAATGCGACTGGAAAGCTGAAATATCTCAGTAGGTTCAGTCATAATAAGATGAGATACAGAATAGTAACAGCCACAACAATACAGAAAAATGTATAGTAAATAGGTGTTCCATTAAAAAAAAACCTCCCTTCTCTCTTCTAAACATAAATTGACTATATAATCATCTAACCAGGGATTTTATTTAGGGATCATAGAAGGTGTCAGCATGATAAAGACTTCAGTAGAAGTCTAGGGAAAAGGAATAAATGTTTAGTATACGCTTCACACTTGCAGGAAAATTAGAGAGGTCTGTAACCCTCTAGGTTGAGAAAGAATCTGAATCTAAACAATTGTGCGAACATCAATTAAAACAAAAGGGTTTACAGAAACATTCTTATTGTTTCTCACATCACCAGAAACCAACCAAATGTTAGGAGAGAGGAGTTTCCACACCCTCCCTTAAGTTTCCCGTCACATTTCGCTAATGAGAAATATGATAACACACCTGCAAAAATAAGAAAGAACATACTGGCAATGCAAGCAGTTTTCAATTAAGGCCTATAGTCAGGCTAAGTTAATTCAGCAGTCAGCATAAGCTTCAAATACATGATTATACATATGCACATATAGCTTTGAGAAAAAATGAAAAACATGAACAAAAGAAGACATGATTACATGATTTACTGAAAATTAGTGCACCCGTATATAAATCTCTAGTCTCTACTGTGATTACATTTCATTAGTGAATTTAAATGCTTCACATGTTAAGGAAATCAATGAGTACAATGTTATATATGAGTAAATAATTGTGTAGTTGTGACAAAGAAAGGGTGAAACGTAAATTGCGCTGCTCCAATTTATTTCTCAGGAAGCAAGGCATCAGAGCAGTTCTTCTTGCAGGCAGAGCAGTATGACAGCAGAGCAGTCCTTCTTCTGAGTCTTCCACAGGTCTAGAAATTAGAGTTGGGTCTGAAGGTTCCATTTGTATACCCAGTGCCTCCTTTGTTTTGGGACAAGCTTTTGGTGTTTTCCTCATGCAGAGGTGCCTGAAATGTCCAGCTTCCCTGTCCTGGTGCCTGTCTGTCTGGAGGCACAATAGCTCATGTGAAGTACTTTGTGAGTGGGCTGAGCCAGTGTGTTTGAACTGCAAGTGTGATAGGTGACAGTCCCATCCCCTCATTAAGCGAGGATGGCCTATCCTGCCAACACCCAGACCCTACATTGTAACACCATCTGTGAGGAATGCATAAAGGCCAACATTACTATTAAAGAGGTTTTTAAATTACAATTCTTTAGAGACTAAACTCAACATTCCTACCTACTCCCAATCAAAAGATCAAAGGTTAGCACTTATTAAATGTAATAATGTAACCCAATGCTATCCTACAACAGAGGTAGGCCTAGCAATAGTGAAAAACGAATTTGAGAGTTCTCACTACCTGGGCATCTAAAACGTATAAGTCACAATTTTTAAATATAACACACTCTGCTCTGTGAGCTGTTTAGGGCCTACCCTAGGGGTGACTATTTTGTATTAAAAAGGAAGGTTTAGGCCGGGCAATAGGTATATTTTGCCAGGTCGAAATGGCAATTTACAACTTCACAAACAGGCTAGGGGTGGCCCTGAAGAGAGAGCCAGGTCAATATGTGGCCTTTGACAGTGTTAACCATTTCAACTGAGTTAATTGCCTCCGATGCTGACATTCATGAACTTACATTGTTGAAAGCCTCTTTGATATGCAGGTGGAAATGGGACATTTGCTCGTCCTCTCTCCACTCGACCCCTCCTTTAGACTTCAGCGGAAGAACTATTATAATAATAACCCGGTATTTGTAAAGCGCAAACTAATCACCCGGAAGGGTCTCCAGGTGCTGGGGCCTGTTGTGGAGATTAAGTGAGCTATTGCCCAGAGTCACAAGAAGCTGAGCTGATCTGCCTCCGGTGCTTGGGATCTAACCATGAGCCCCCCCAATCCGGAGTCAGCTGCCTTGGCTGCCACACCACACCTCTCCCTTCCATTGGTTAAGCCATCATTGGCTTTAGGTCCAATGTAAGTGAGTTCCAAGACGGAGTCAGAAACCTTTTACTCATTGTTGGCTGCACTCACTCTCCAGCTCCCAAAACACAGCTAGAATGACCTTGGTAGTGGCAGCCTCTGCTTCAAGGCATTTTAAATATAGGGATTTAGTATATCTGGCCCCGCCCATCTACTCATTAACATACTTACCACTGGCACAGAATACAACGGCTCAATTATTTGAAGTTTCTCAACATCAACTGTCATCTTTTCTCACACTGTCCAATCTTTAGGAACATTTATTTTGCTTTGATTACAGTCCGTTGACAACTGCTTTGCTTTTAGGTGTGGTAAAAAAACATTTGGGTTTCTTTAGAGCTTGACAGATGCAAGATAAATTTGACAACTTGCCAGATGTCCTATCTGCTCTATATAGAGTACATACCTATTTACACACTCTTTACAGAGCACACGAGCATCCAACAATTTTTCTAGAACCACGTGTATACTTAAATTGGGCACACGGAACATCCACCAAGTTTTGGTGGATGCCCTGTTCCCGCCAAATTCGAAATAACCCTTGTTATGATTTCCCTTACCTCAAACAAAAGAGATGAAGGGAATTCTTGATATTGGTGTAACCACTGCCAATCACTCAGGGTAGAATTCCAACCCATCGTTCTTTTGCCTGTCTTGCCACCTCAGATTAGCCCCAGTCATATGCAAAGAAGGCTTTTGTGTGTATGTGATTTTTTTCTTACCACCATGATTGCCTTGCAGTAGTCTTTGGCTTGCTTACTAGCTCTCTAGACACTTCCGATTCACACATACATACATGCCTTCCTAAGGGATCTATGCTGCAACATTTAATACTTTATACAACAGAAGTGTTAACTAACATTGAGTACAACAAAACAATCCCTTTTGCTGGATCTTTCTTTTTTTCTAAATGTAACTTACCATTTGCCAGTTTGAAAATCATACCTTTTGTTATCACATTGATGCCTTTTGCAAACAAATGGCTGTTAATAATACCCAGCACATCTGTTTACATTTGGGATTAGAGAGCATGTGTCAGGCTTTAACGAATGGAACAGAAGCTATTGTTTTTTTGCATCCAACACCAGGGCATTATAGTGGATCACACGCCCTCGGGGATGAGCATAAGATGTTTGTCACAATATAATGCTAAATGGGGTCATCTCTCACAGGACACTGCATTTTCCAGTTTGTTAGTGCCTAGCTTGGGTTTGCATGTCATGTGCCCAATGAGATCAATTAAAATCACAGTTTACATTAATGAATTCATAATTTATATCCACAGTCAATTAAAATCATTGTACTACAAAAACGGAGTACGTAAATACATTTATCATGCCTAGATTATTTTCCAAAGCCTATGTAAAACAAGATAAGAAAAACATGCAAATTGAGCATCTATTAAATACGACAGCAGCCCTATTTCATTACAGAAAATAGTGGTAATCATAGAGCAATTGATCTAATGTATCTAGGTTAAAAGAACTGAAAATAAATGTAAACACTTTTTAAAGGAACATTATCTATGTGGTGAGGTTCTATAATTTTCAGACAATGATATCTCAGCAGCACCTATATATTTGACAAAACTTGTGTTCATCTGTGAGTGCTCTCATTTGCAACACAGAGCCTTATTTATGAGCCATTTACGCCATTGTTGCGTCACTTTTTGTGACGCTGCGGTGGCGTAAAAAATGCGCCACACTACAACATATTTACAAAGTGGCGCAACTAGGCAAATGCAGCACTTAAACAGCTCTCACAGATCTTTCACTTGAGGACACCCAATGTACATCTAGCACCTTTCCAATTGCCAAAAGTCTTACTTCTATCTAAAACACATTCACCAAGCTCTCTGATTTTTGACGAAGACAATGTCGGTGGTATATAGTTTATCAAAAAAAAGTTTGAGCTGATTAATGCCTGTGACTTCTTTACAATCATCACCCACTGCAGGCTCCAGCTTGTGGTTAGCACAGGGCCATACACTCAACCGTGGCCATTAAAGTTTAAGTAGAGTTGCCACACCGGACTTTCTCCCTATCATCTTGGAAGCACCATCTGTTGTAAACCAAGCCAAATGCATTTTTAAATATTCATCTGTAAAACCATGCCTCTGTAAATATGTCAGTAAAGTATCTAAGATTATATCTGCTGCTATATCTGCTGCTGTGCTTGGCAGCTCAACAAGGTCTAAGAAAAAGGTCAGTGTCTCATCGTGTTTATCAATACATGCTCTTAAACAAATAATTAGTGCGGTTAATTTACTAACTATGGTAGGTTCATCTATCATGAGGCTTATTTTTTATTCATTCTGCAGGATACAGTGAATCAGCCTTGACCTCATTGTAGGAGCACTATGGTCTATTACGTCAGCGCAGCTGTGATCGGAATGGAAGACTCTGCCAAAGTCTGCAGCATTCATCTTTTTAACATCTATATCCAACGGAATATCAGAACAAGCATTTGTAAATGCATTAGGTTTCACCTATGTGATTAATAATAAGCATTTTTTTTGCTGTATGTTGTAGCTTGCTGAGTAGTTGTACAATAATACGTTACAGAAATTCTGTTAAAGTATTATGACTTGTTTATTTACAAAAAGGCAATATACTTTTGCTAGTGGTAACATTTAGAAAAATTGAATGAAAGAGGGAAGTAATATAATTAATTGATGTAATAGCAATATTATGTGTTTAGAGGAGATCGACAAACTGGGCCTGGTGCCACTGCACCTGCTGCACCATTCAAATCATGCCCCTAGCGTCTGCAAGAAAAATTTATTTGTGACTGCTTGTTTTGTAGTAAAATATAGCAATATTTGGAGTTTAGAGGAGTTATGACAACTTTTGGCCCCAGTGCCACTGCACCTGCTGCACAATTAAAACCATGGCCCTATTGCCGGTAAGGTAACAGCACTTGTGACTGCCTGTTTAGTAGCAAAAGATTGCAATATTTGGTGTTTAGAGGGGTTCCTGGAGCTGTGGGCCCGGTGTCACTGCACCTGCTGCACCACTCAAATCATGACCCTAGTGCCTGCACAGTAACTGCGCTGCACTGCCTGTATAGAAATACAATTTTGCAATATTCTATGTTTAGTGGGCTCCCTAGAGCTTTTGGCCCCAGTGCCACTGTTCCTTCTGCACCAATCAAATAAAGTCCCTTTGAACTACTAGACGACAGCAACTATGCCTACCTATATAGTAGTAAAATATATTAATATTTTGTGTTTAGAGGAGTTCTGACACCTTTTGGGTTCGGTGCCACTGCACCTGCTGCACATTCAAATCATGACCCTGTTGTCAGCAAGGTAAGTGCATTTATGACAGCCTGTATAGAAGTAAAATATAGCAATGTTAGGTGTTTAGAGGGGTCCCTAGAGCCTTTGGTCCTGGTGCTACTTCATCTGCTGCACCATTCAAATCATGACCCTACTGCCTGCTAGATAAATGCACTTGTGACTGTCTGTTTTGTATTCAAATATAGCAATGATATATGTTTAGAGGAGTTCTGACAACTTCCCGCTGCACTATGAAATCATGACATGGCTAGAGGCCTGCATTTTTGACTGCCTGTTTAGTTGTAAAATATAGCAATATTAGGTGTTTAGAGGAGTTCTGACAACTTTTACGCCCAATGCCACTGCACCTGCTGCACCATTCACATATTGACCCTTTTGCCTGCAAGATAACTGAATTTCTGACTGCCTTTTTAGTAGTAAAATATAGCAATATTTGGTGGTTAATGAAGTTATGACAACTTTTGGCCCCAGTGCCACTGCACCTGTTGCACCATTTAAATCAAGCCTCTTTCAACTGCAAGGTAACTGCAATTGTGACTGCCTGTATAGTAGTAACACATAGCAATATTAGGTGTTGAGATGAGTTCTGACACCGTTTTGGCCCAGTGCCACTGCACCTGCTGCACCATTCAAATCATGACCCTAGTGCCTGAAAGATAACTGCACTTGTGACTGCCCTTTTAGTTATAAAATATAGCAATAATCCGAGTTTAGCGGAATGCCTGGAGCTTTTGGGGCCTGTGCCACCACACCTGCCACACTTTTGAAATCATGACTCTCGCGCTTGCTAAATAGCAGCACTTGTGACTGCCTGTTTAGTAGTGAAATATAGCAATATTTGGGGGCTTTTTTACAATCCCATTGCGCTGCCGGTGCATCACTTTTAGTGACGCACAATAGCTCAATGGGCGCCCCCATATTTACAAGGCCATGTAAAGTCACCTTGCGTGACTTTAAATGACCTTATAAATATGTTTTCCTTTCAGGCATAACGCTGCGTGAAAGGGGCATTCAATGGGTGTTGCTGTGGATGTTCCCAAGCAACATCCATGGAACCTGACACATTCCCAGATTCATTCGCATTCTGCAGCTCACATAGAAAGAGGAAAATGCCTTTGATGATTGTTTCTTTGCATGAAGGCGTCCCTTCTGCTGTTTGTACCCTGGCACAGGAGAGGACAGGACTGCGCTGTATCTTGTAGATACGGTGCATTCCTGCCCTTTCATTTTGACACACAGCAGCGCAGCAGGACAGCTTGCTGCGCTGCTGTGCATCAAAATATTGTATGTAAATGAGGCCCTTGGTGTTTATTGGAGTTATGACATCTTTTGGCCCCGGTGCCACTGCACCTGTTGTACCATTTAAATCAGGCTCCTTTTGTAGGAGAGTAGGATCTGCACTTGTGTTGCCTCCACTTTTTTTCTGATGTATACACTGGTTTCTGGCTATAGTCTGGCTGGGTCCCTGCTAATCAGGGCCCCAGTCTCACTGATCTCTCTAAACAACTTGGTGTGCATATTAGATGCACTAGTGATTGGATACTGTGATACCTTATGAGCCCCTAGTATATGGTACCTTAGGTACCTAGGGCATTGGTACTTCACAGGCCTACCAGGGGCTGCAGCATGTATTATGCCGCCCCTGGGAAGCACTCACAATCTGACACCACAGGCCCGCTACTGCAGCCTGTGTGAGGTAGTGTTAGCACTCCTCACTGAGGTATAGGTTCCTATATCTCACCATACACACACATATAAACCTATCAGTCACCCCTATGGGAGGCCCTATCAATCCCAAGGGCAGGGTGCTTGGTTTACTATGTGAGGGGGTGCTTCTGCCTGAGCAGGACCCCTCTGCAGCTGGCAGAGTCTATTCTCTGCTGCTTTTTGTGGATGCGGTTAAACCATATACTCTTAAGTGCATTATAACCTCGCGGTAAATGCTAACTTTGGAATGACTGCATCAAAACATGTCGTGTTTGGTGTCAAACAACTTGGAATCCTACCCCCACACCAGTAACTGGTGTGGGAGTAGGATCCCACCCTTCTAGAGGGGACGACATGTATACACTGTACTACCCGGTAGAAATCTTTCAGAGCCCTGGCATCACAAAATGGATGCCACCAGCACAGACACCGGGCTGCCCTCCTGCTGCTGACCGAAACTCGCAGTGGAGGGAGCCCAACAAAGGGTTTCCTGTCACAGGGAGGTGTCACCACCTCCCAGACAGGATTTAGTGTATTGGAGCTGGGTGGGTGCACTCTTAGAGTGCTTTGAAGTCCTGCACTGGGGGAGCAGTAGGCTCCTCTGTGCATATGCCAGCTCAAACCGGTTCAGGGGCTACCTGCCCCTGCTCTGGCGCGAAACTGGACAAAGGGAAGTGGGTGTAACCACCCACTACCCTGACCCTCCTAGAAGAGTGGTCATAGAGCTAGTCCCTCCCATCTTTTCACTATAAGATACCAAACCTTGCCAATGCAATTTAGATTACACCTGGACGACGCTCTACAAAGAAGAATCCTGGCCCTTCAACGTTCTACTATCTCTAGAAGACCGAAGGATCTCCCTTGGAGTCAAGGAGTGACTCCCCTGCTTGGCAGGCACCAAAACTACTGAACAACAGTTGCAAACTTTACTGCTCCCGCCGGAGCCCGAAGTCCCTGCATCCCCTGAAGCAGATTTCCTGACCTCTCGTTGACCATTTTGAGTCCCCAGCGAAGCTGTGGCATCTGGACCCCACGAGTGACTAGGAACAGCAATACCAGGGAACCGTGCACTGATTTCGAGTGCAAGCCCTAAACTACGTCCAACGAAGTTGTGCTTTAGACCACTTGTTGTCCAAGTCCTGAGCAGGTACAGTACCGAATTTCAGCAGCCTACCCCGTCCCGAGTGACCATGGGCTGTTGTTAAACTTTTCCTGCAAAGGCGTCTTTGCGGTTGCTTGCCCGTTGGCTAGTAATTCACCTGAAGACCTCCACATCAATTTCAAGGGCTCGCCTGGTTGCTCTGGGCCTGCCCTCACTTACCCTCACTGGGTAAGTCCATCAGACCTTTCTGGTCTGCACCATTGCCAATCTTTTATCTACACAAGACTTGCAGTTGCCAAGGCTTGTTGGCTCCAATCCTGATGCCGACACCGTCATCAGCTGCAGATGTTGTGGGAACCTCCAAAGCCAGCTGCTGGTCATCTTTGATCCCTCCTGGTCCTCATGAGCGAAGAGACAAAACACCATCATCGACCTGAAGAGACGCAACAGCTGTGGTCATCCATCTTGCTGGCCACCGGTCACTGGCAAGTGACTCTGAACTCTGTCCCCTCAATTTCTAGGTCTTCTGCAACTCCAATCCATCGTCGGATTCGAACGGACACCTCTCCAGTCGTCACAAGCAGCCAGTCTTCAAGGATCTCCATTGAAAACAGCATCGCGACCCGACACCAAAGGATACCTATGCACCCGGCTTCCCTGGGTGAGGTAACTCGTGCACTCCGGTGCCCAAGTGTGTGTTGGCTCTCGAAATACTTACCCTGTAAGTTTCTTGCTTGTTGACTTTTGCGAAGTGCCCTAGAACTGTAAAATACAAACCGCGACATT
The DNA here is from genome assembly GCF_964204655.1 of Triturus cristatus. NCBI lineage: Eukaryota > Metazoa > Chordata > Amphibia > Caudata > Salamandridae > Triturus > Triturus cristatus. The sequence goes on from NC_140595.1 coordinate 244,843,861, forward strand.
TGCCATTGAAACGCATTGAAAACCTGCGTGTGTGTTTAGACACTGCACGCGTCTCCTGTGGGCTGATTACTTGCCTGCTAACACTGCAGCAATTCCCAAGGCCCTAGGCCTCTTACTTTTGCAAGTCGAGTTTGTTAACCCACTATTTTAGTATATGGTCTGGTACGCCCCTAGGACTACAGTCACATTTGAGGTTAATTTATTGAGAACTGTTGATCTTTTGAATGTTTACCTGGCTCTAATCTCATAAAGAGATTAGTAGAGTATATTTAGAAATAAATACATATATATTTGATATATATACCTGTGTGGTGTCTTTTCATTTGGTAATTCAAGAGATTATAAGGTAAAACAAGCTGCTTCACATTCCTCAGAGACTTAGCCTGAAGGCTGCTCTCCACAGCTACCACTAGGATAGCTTTCTTTAAAAGGTTGTCTTTCAACCTATCTACCAAGAGTCGAATTGGACTGGTGCAAGGTGGCCACTATAACTAGTGACCAGCATATGTCAGGCCAACTTCTCACACCTTTTAACTGCAAGGTAACAGCAAATGTGACTGCCTGTATAATAGTAATAGATAGCAATATTAGGTATTTAGATGAGCTCCGACAACTTTTGGGATCAGTGCCTCTGCACCTGCTGCACTTATGACTGCCTGTTTAGTAGGAAATTATAGTAATTTCAGGTGTTTAGTGGGATGCCTAGAGCTTTGGTCCTGGTGTCACTAAACCTGCTGCACCATTGAAATCATGACCTTGTTGTCTGCAAGGTAAAGTCACTTGTGACTGCCTGTTTATATTTAAATGTTAGCATTAATCTGGGTTTAGTGGGGTCCCCAGAGCTTTTGGCCCCTGTGCCACTGCACCTGCTGCACCATTCAAATCAAGTCCATTTTAACTGAAAGGTAACTGTAATTATGACTGCCTTTTTAGTAGTCAAATATAGCAATATTATGTATTTAGAGGAGCTATGACAAGTTTTGGGCCCGGTGCTACTGCACCTGCTGCACTATTCAAATCATGACCCTGTTGACTGCAAGGTAACTGCACGTGTGGCTTCCTGTTTAGTCGTAAAATATAGCATAGCTCTTGTATATAAACTTTATTTTTAATATGCAGTGTTTATTGCAATGTTTAGAATTTGATCATAATTACCAAATATATTAACTCCTTGAGTGCACATGACGGCTCCCGGCCGTCATGAGTCACAGTAGGCGTGTGCTCAGGACGGTCGGGAGCCGTCCGAACGTTGCCGCTCCGCCCACGCAGTATTAACTCCACGCTTGTGCAAGAGAAATAATCAGTGGGCGGAGTTCGGGCGGCTCCCGGCCGTCATGACCACACGCCCACCGTGATTTATAATGGCTGGGGCCGTCCTGAGTACGGGAGCGCCACGCCCAACCCTGCCCCATCTCACACCGTGGTGTAATTTGCCCCGCGGCGAAGGGGTTAAGTTAAAAAAATCAATCCAATAATGCCTACAAAGTGCAAAGAAAGGCACTGAGGCATGAATAGGTAACCTCACAAACGTTCTAAGGTTAAAGTATCTGCTTTACACAACTAAGTAATAAAAAGCAAACATTTCAGCATACTGTTAGAAGCTGTCTGTCTTTTCTGTGGGAAGAGAGCTTATCTTGACAGTGAATGCGGCTTAGTGTGAACAGCTTTAGTAGAAGTATCGTAAGTGCAGACAGGGGAAGGTAACAAAAGAAAAGTTCCACACAAAAGCCAATTAACACAATAATTGGACAATCAGAACTGGTAAGAGCTCCCTTTTAAGATATATTAAATACGAGAGATTTCACACTTTGCATGCGAAATGATGGAGCAGGTAAAGCAAACTTTTGCATACCTTCTCTATTTTTCATGAAATTTAAATACGTAATCGTGCTAAATATTAATTTGTACTAATTAGTTTGGAGTGGAAATACTAATCAACCATTTACACCTTAATAAACACAAAATACACGTGGGACTAAAATGCTAATTGCATGGCTAATAATTAAATGATTAACTATGGTACGCAAACTAACTGTAGGATGTGTTGAAATAGAAAATTGCATGATTTATGTTGCTTTTGTAATGGTTTGTGCTTCCAGTGTTGCAGAATGGTGGGTATTATTGCTTTAAATGTTGCTACGAGCTAGGGAAATACTAATATATATTGGGATTAGTGTGGGTTTAACATTAGAATCTTCATTTCCATATATTAATTACTGTTATGTTTGTTTTTGCTTAAGTTGGCATTCGGGCATACTAGGCCGCAATACTTAAAATGGAGTTCAGAAGTGGCCACCGTCATGTGAGCGCGATGCCTACTGCGCAGACTCGGATGGCTCTGAAGATCTCCAGGCGACCTCCGAAGAGAGACAAAATGTTCCTTGTCAAGGATAGGAACGTGGAGGACTGCCAAGACCCGAACTAGTGTGAATGACAGAGGACAATAGCGACCTGTACAAGAAGGCTTACATGTTGTTACTTTGGAACTTTCGCCTGTGAAACTACGAAAAAGAATACAATTGGGGAGAATGTCATGTCCGGTCGCATGGGAAACAGGCAAACCTGGGAATATTGAAAAGTCTTACAAAATTCAGAGGATTTAGCCAAGCACCGCACTTTCTACTCCTAAATTGTTGCACATTGTCCTAAAAGTAAGGTGAAAAAAGGTATAAAAGGAGGGAATTTAGACGAGAGAAAAAAGGTCCGTACCATTATCCCGTTGGTGGCTGCTGGTGTGGAGGAGAGATTTGTGGGTTCGTTGGCGCAATTGTCTGGTCCCTTGGCTAAATTGTGGGGACTGTGTTGTGCTGAGGGAGATTCTGGACTTACCTGGGTTTCTCTTTGATTATAAAAGGACGATTCCATCTGAAGGGATTTTGATTTATGCTGTGGGTTGACGAGTTCTTATGGAAATGGTCGCCAATATTCAAATTTAGGTAAATATAAATGTTCTGTAAATTTGTGTTCAAGATCAAAGGTGGGAAATCACTTAATAGAAATCTGATTTGAACTGTAATCCTGAATATGCCAACAGAGTGAATTAATTAGATAAACTAAACATTGATTAATAAGATGAGTTTGTGATTCTTTTAATAAAGGTATTGAAGTTAACCGAAAGGTTCCGAAACTTTAAATGTGTTTTAGCTGGTTCTAAATCACCATCAACCAGTCCAGCTAATTGGTCCATTGACCAAGTGGTGGAGTGCCTTGATGTTAAAGTTAGGATTCTATAGGTACTGATCGGAGAATTTCAGGAGTGACGTAGACGCACAGGATTGGTGCGTTAGTGTGAGACGCCCTGGGATTGGAGAGCATAGGGAATAGTCGCTAGAGAAGTGATTTGAAAAGTCTAGTGATTCAGAACTAAGGATAAATAAAAATGATGTATTACGATCCACCTGAGAAAGAGAAAAAGTCATGGTTTGGGAAAATTAAAAGTCTATTTAAAAAGGATAAGCCGATTGGGACTAGGGAGGGACAGATACTTCCTCCACCAAAATCGCCTGCATCTTTTATGGTAGCGAAATATGGGCCCCATACATGTATTTGGCTAGAGAATTGGGCAAAGTATACAAAAGAAGATGGAGTCCTAGCATTTCCAGAAAGTGGTTCGTTTAGTTTAGCTGTATTAAGGAACTTAAGAGAAAGAATGATGAGGTTAGAACCAAGACCTAGACCTACTCAGTTTGAGGCTTTGAAGGAATGGGAAGAAGAGATGTTTGAAAGGGAACGTCATCGGAGTGGAAGAAGGTATAATTACATGTTTGGTAGACATTGTGGTCAGGAAAGTCATGATGACAGAATGAGAAGATGGCGGAATGCAAACTGATGGTATGTTTCCATTGAGAAATGCTGAAGAGACAAGTGGTAGAAAGTGTACAGAAAAGAGGAACAATACAGGGTCAGAAGGTTATAAGTATGGTGTGAATGAATCGGAGGATGAAGTGCTAGAGGACACGTTTTATAAAAGTCCTCCCCTGTATCAACCAAATTCTACGTTGCTGACGCAGAGTGCGCCGGTATAAGAAACCATGCTAAATAAAAATTTTGAGCAAACGCCACCTGATTTAGGGAAAAATAATCCATTTAGAGACTCTGAAATGTCACAACCTGTTAGGATTGGAAATGAAAATTCGGCTGAACTAGCTAGAACTACTCTGGAATAAACTGAGAAAATTAGAGAATTAACTAAAAATATGTAAGCAGTAACTGTACCTCTAACTATAGGGCCAGTGATGCCTGTCTTTAATAAACAGAAAGATAGTGAGCATTGTTTAACAGTTCCCTACAATAGTAATAAACAAATCGAGACAGAAAGAAGTGGATCTGGAGGAAATGCATGGGGAAAAATGGCAGGAACATCAGGTTTAAGTACTCCTAAAAATCTGACTATAAATCAAAGTCCAGCAAGTAAGACACTGATGACAACAGAATCTGCACCAGAAACCCCAGAGAGAAATGCAGAGAGAATAAGAAGTGAAACAATCCCTGTAGGTCCCACTACTGAAGAATTAAGCGATTGGTTACGGAGTTTACAGCGAAAAGATACAGACCCTTAACCTTTAGATGTGGCAAAATTAAAAGTAACCTTGGAAGAATTAATAGTAGGGACTATTCCAACTGAAAAACTAAAAGCATATCAGGACGAAGAGCTGATGTTTCTATGCAAAAGTATAACTTGGAGAGCGAGGAGTTTGCATGAGAAACTTGAAGGGACAGCGAGTGAAATGGGTATTGACTTTGAGAAAATAAGATCATTACAGAAGCCATATAGAGTGGATTTTTCTGAAAAGGATATTGAAAATCTGAATACTGCAGGGAGATTGACTCAAATTAAAGAGCTGATTGCCTTGTTAAGGAAATGGGGCGATGGAGATAGATGGAAAAGTAGGTGGTTTCGAAAGAGAGAGGATACGACAGATAAGACCTTTTCGGCATTTCTGGTATGAGAAAAGGAGACAGTAGTAACTGAATGTCCCATGAGGAAGATCCCAGGAGGAGGTTATATCATGTTCACTGGACTAGACAGGACATTTTGTCATTTATCAATGATTTCCCAAGGTTAAGAGAAAAACCCGTTGAGTGGTATCGACAGGTGGAAAGGTTTGTTAAACTATCAAAAGTGTTGTGGATAGATTTGAATGGTCTTTGATATAATTGTACCTGAAGACTTATGGGCAGAATGTAAAATTACAGTAGGTTGGCCAACTCAAGAGTACCCTTGGGATCCTAAGACGGGAGCCCCTGATCCGGAGGTAATGAGAAAATATGAACAGGTAATTACTTTTTTGAAAAATAAAGTGCCACCAAAAGAAACCAATTGGGTAAAAATTGATAGAACTCACCAGGAGGTTAAGGAATCTGTCCACACCTATTATGAAAGGTTGCTGTTAGCTTTTAAGCAATACAGTGGTGATGAGCAATTGAGTGAGAAGGAATTAAGTCATTTTGTATATCGATTTGTTTACGGTTTAAGACCTGAGGTAAGCGATATGATCAAACAGCATACAGTGGATTGGCAAAATAAAAAGATAACTGAAGTGTTACGACATGCAAAATATTTTAGTGATGAAATCGAAGCAAAACAACGCAAGCTGAAAGAGAAGGCAATGTGGGCACAAGTTAAGTTAGCGGAGAGACAAGAAGCCCAGTTGATTGAGCAGGCCAATAACATGGGTCAAGTCAGACAAAAGCCAAATATTGGAAAAGGAAAGGGACAAATCAGCTTAGAGGAAGCAAAAAAGAAATGGCCATGTCATAATTGCGGAAAATTAGGGCATTGGAAATCAGAGTGTAAATTGCCCCCGAGTGCTAATGGTGATAATGCATCATTGAATCCACAGGTGCAGAATGAGGCGAGTTGTCAACCGCCGCGACAGCAGCAGGTTGTTACCCAACAGTGTCAGGGGCCAAAGCCACCTTTTCCACAAAGCGTAAATCCTCAGAGATACAGTAATGAGACAGGATTCCACACCGAGGAATAGGTTACGAAGCTACCGTGCGCTAGTGCTGTTTCGCAGTTTTGGCTGCAGCGCGATGAGTTATTGACGGTGCCTAGGAGAGGAAGAGGATTACTTGGCGCAACTCTAGAGGTAGACCAGACAGGATCCTTTGTGGATGGAAAGGTAAATGATGAAAATATTACTTTCCTAGTAGATACTGGTGCTACTCGTTCAACTGTTAGATCAGCTGACGTTAAAAATCTTTCTCTCTCGGGTGACACAATCCAAGTAGTCGGAGTCTCAAATAGACAGATAAAAACTTATCTTACTGATCTTGTTAAAGTTAAAATAGGGAAATTCACTGACATGCATCAATTTGTCATGTGTGATACTAGCCCTGTGAATTTGTTAGGGAGAGATTTGTTGTTTAAAATGAACTGTACGATCTTCTGTACCCCTGATGGCATAGCCTTTGAAACTCCGGATGAGGATGTACTGTATAGAATGACAATGGCAAATTTGGAACCCAAAATTACTGAGGCATTTGTTGTATTTGATCCAGAGGAATTGCCTCAGGAATTGAAGAAAACAGTGAAACCTGAGGTATGGGATTTCACGGGAGAAGATAAGGGATTCATGAAAAAAGTAGATCCTGTGAAAATAACTGTAAAGGAAGGAGTAAGCTACCCAAATATTCCCCAGTATAAATTGACACCAGAAATAATTGCAGGAGTGACCCCTGTAATAGACAAGATGATTAAACAGGGAATTTTGAAAGAAATAATGAGTAGTCCATGTAATTCACCAATCATGGGTTTAAAGAAGCCCAACGCAACTTTCAGGATAGTTCAAGATTTGAAAAAGGTGAATAAAATTGTTGTACCCTGCTGTCCCATTGTACCGAACCCTTCGGTAATCCTATATCAGATTCCCCATGATGCGGAATTTTACATAGTCATTGACCTGTGTCATGCTTTCTTTTCTATTGCATTGCACCCTGATAGCCAACAAATGTTTGCGTTCCGGTTCAGAGAACGTACTTTGGCATGGTGCCGTATTCCACAGGGGTATACAGAAAGTCCATCGATATTTAATCAGATTCTAAAGAAGTCCTTAGAAGATTTGAAAATGCCCGAAACTTCAGTACTAGTGCAATATATCGATGACCTATTGGTGGCATCGAGGACTCGAGAGGCATGTGTGGTGGACACAGTTGCATTGTTAAATCATTTGGCGGATGGAGGACTTAAGGTATCCCCATCGAAATTACAATTTGTAAAAATGAAGTACAATATTTAGGTCATAAGATTGAGAAAGGCCTGAGGAAATTGACTGCAGACAGGGTTAGGATGATAAAAGGAATGAGAGCACCAATGACTCAGAGAGAAGTGAGAACGTTTCTTGGAATGGTGGAATATTGTCACCAGTGATCAGCAACTTTTCGCTGATTGTAAAACCTTTGGTACCCTGGACAAAAAGTGATGTGAAAGACCCCCTTGAACTGAATAAAAAAGAAATGAGGGCTTTTAGACAATTGAGAGACAGCTTGTGTGAAGCACCAGCTCTTGGAATGCCTGATTACGAAAAGGAATTTGAGCTCTATTGCAGTGAAAGACGGATGTGCACTCTCTGTGTTAGTACAGAGGCATGGAAAATTAAAACGACCGGTAGCATACTTTTCAGCTGTACTAGATCCTGTAGCGTAGCTTTGCCTGGTTGTTTGAAAGCAGTAGCTGCTACCTGTAAGAGGTTGGAGCAGAGTGAAGGAATTGTGATGGGATATTCTGTGAGTGTTTGTACCCCATGATATTGCAATCCTTTTGACAAGAAGCCGCAGACAGTTTATGACACATAGTCGTCTAACTAAATATGAGAAAGTCATTCTGGGTGCTACAAATGTGAACCTTGTGAGGTGCCTTAATGTAAATCCTTCAACATTGCTACCGGATGCTGTGAATGTGGAAGTGAAGGCTGACGTGGATCATGATTGTTTGGAGGTGCTTGATTTTTGCACTAAGCTGCGTCCGGACATAAAAGATGTGCCTCTGAAAGAAAGTGACTATGTGATGTTTGTGGATGAGTCATGTTTGAGAACTGAAGAAGGAATTCTGAGTGCTGCGTATGCACTATGTACTGTAGCGGCTGTGTTGGAAGCGTCTTGCCTGAAAGGAGTAAAATCAGCTCAGGTTGCGGAGTTGTTTCGGTTGACCAGAGCATGTAAGTTGGGAAAGAATCTGCGAGTCACTGTGGTTACTGATAGTCAGTATGGCTTTGGAGTGGTGCATGATTTTGGGCAGATTTGGTCTCAAAGAGGGTTCTTGACTTCGAGTGGAACTCCGATCAGGAATGCAGAAGTGGTTGGCAAGTTGCTTGAGGCGATACAGCTGCCTAGCAAATTGCAGTTGTAAAATACGCAGCCCACTCGAAGGGTACAGACTATGTGTCTGCGGGCAACGAATTTGCAAATGACATAGCGCAGTATTGTGCACGAAACCATAACTCTTTAAATCGGAATCGGGAAAAGGAAATGAACTCATGTCCCTTAGTTTTTACTAACACTGTGAGTACTTGGGAGGAGGTGAGGCAGTTACAGGAAGAGGCAGGAGAAGAGGAAAAGAAATAGTGGATAAAATCAGGATGTGCACCACGCGAGGTAGGCAAGGTTTGGGTTTATCGTGATGGAAGACCAGTAATGCCTCTCTGGCAATGGAACAAATGGCTGCACATGCCAGGTCGGGCAGTTATTACGCTGGGCTTTTAGTGGCGGGACAGGAACAGCGTATTGCGCTATATGCGGATGACTTACTCATGTTCCTACCTGACCTTCGAAATGCGCTTCAAGGGGTGAAGCAGTTAGTGGAGACTTTGGGGAGAGTGTCGGGGCTTCGTGTGAATTGGGCCAAATCGTGCCTGTTTCCTACCAAAGCAGGTGGGCGAAATCGGCAGACTGTGGGGGCGATACCATGGGAACCTTGTTGCCTCCCTTACCTGGGAACCCAGATTTATCATGACAGTAATGACCTGATGGAGGGTAATGTGGGACAAGCGTTGCGTAGTGCCAAATCGAATTTTGAGTTCTGGGGGTCCCTCCCGCTCTCTGTTGCGGGTAGGGTCGCCTTGGTGAATATGGTCACCTTGCCACGGTTCCTTTATTACTTTGGGACGCTCCCCTTTTGGATACCCACTAGGTTCTTTGAACAGCTCAATTCTTTAATCACAGGGTTCCTGTGGGGAGCTGGGTGACGGAGAGTTGCGCTGCTTACTATGAAACGACCCGGGGTGGAGGGGGCCTTGCGCTGCCAGATCTGGAGGCCTATTATCACGCTGCGCAATTCCAATGGTTTACGCAGTGAGTGGCGGGCCGCATTCGACATCCGGAGACTATGGGGGGAGTGGATCCTAGCTGGCGCCTGCTGTCCTGTGTTCTGTTGCAGGTGAGCACGGGAGGCGACGCAATACCGTCTGACTTGGCCGTGGTGCAGCGGTGCTGGATACGTGTGGCCAGGAAGCAGTGTGTCAGGGCCCTGTATGCGCCTGAAGTTCCGCTGACAATGTGCGAGGTATTGCCTCATGGGGGTGACTGGAGCAAGCTGCAGTCCTGGGCAGACATGGGCATACTCACCTTGGGGGATCTGTACGAGGAGGGCAACCTCTTACCGTTTAATGACCTCATGGAGAGTCATGATCTCTCGCCAGGGGATTTCCTTTTTCATGCTGCCCTGTCTGCGGCAATAAGGAAGCATTGGCGAGGGGGTCTGTTGGAACCGGCTACGTCCCTTGCGTGTCAGTACGTGGTGATGGCTGCGGGTACTTTTAAAGCGGTGACTTGTCTTTATCACCGGATTACTCAGGACCTGCGTCAGCCCCTGACAGCGTTGTGACTTAAGTGGGAGACGGACCCGGGGAAACCCATCTCAGACAAGACATGGGGGGAGGTAGTTGAGAGGCCATGGAAGAGTTCCCTAAATTCGCGCTTCCAGCTCATTCAATTTTATGTCTTACACAGGGCTTACTTAATGCCCAGCAAACTGAACGACTGCTTTGGGGGAACATCTGCCTGCCCTCGTTGTAATCTAGAAGGGGCGGGGTTCCTGAATATGTTCTGGAGCTGCCCGCAGTTGGAGGACTACTGGCGGGAGACAATATCTGTCTTAACGACTGTGACGGAGAGGGAGATAGCACTGACACCAGGGGTGTTTGCTACATGAGTTTCCCCACACAGCAGCAAGTTCATTGACCTGGGATTAGTGCTGGCGAAAAGAGAGCTTACTAGCTGGTGGAAGGCGAGGCAGGGACCTTCCCTTGAGCGGTGGAGATGGGAGCTTGTAAAGTGGGCGGAGAGTGAAGGCAACTGCAGGATGGGCATGGCTAGACATACGGGGAACGAGAAATCAATGGAGCTGGCCAGGGCATGGGTGGCGCTTGTGGAACTGACTAAGAATCCGCCTGGTGATGAGGAGAGTGTGTTGGCTGAGACGGAGGGCGCTCAAGACATCTGATATTGCGGCTCTAACTGACGGAGAAGTGCATTGCAGCCGATGGCAGAGTGGCAGGGGGTCGCCTCCAGTGTTTCTGCCCTATCAAGAATGCAGATTTGAGTGCTGGGGAGTCAGGCGGTCCATGGAGCAGAACTAGGAGTAACTGGAACCTTTTAGTTAGTAGCCAGCGGCATGCTTGGGGGGTCGGGGGGGTCTACAGAGGACTTGAGGGTTAGTAGGGAAGTGTTGGGGCTGGGTGTTTTATTGTTTTTGTTTTTCCCTCATGCCTATGATGACCCTGCACTCTGAACGATAATATACATGGAGCTGCTAGGGATTGTATAATTGCATAAAGCGGGGGCTGAGGGGGGATTCAGTATTGGGGCATGAGGGCCCTGGGGAGTCACTGAGCGGCACCCTATGGGAGGCTGCAGCTATGACACTAATTGCACTTGTAACGTATTGCTCCCCGAATCATTAATGTATGCTGTCTATGAAGCTATTTATTTGACCTCAGAAAATCAATAAAAATCTGTTTTAAAAAATGGAAGACCAGTAATACCTCATAGCATGATCTCTACCATGGCACGGATGTACCATGGACAGGCACACGTAGGTAGGGATGCCATGATTAGAATTTTTAAACAGACCTGGTATAACACTAAGTTCCGGCTTGTAGCCTTTGTCAAAGGTGCCTTATATGTCAGCAATATAATCCAGGAAGGAAAACAGTGGTGAGTTTGGGGACGATAGGACAGGAGGGAGGTCCCTTCACTAGAATGCAGATTGATTTCATTGAAATGCCCCCGTGTAATCGACTAAGATATGTCCTGGTAGTTGTTTGTCTGTTTTCACGTTGGGTGGAAGCGTACCCGACTGGAAGGAGTGATGGAGTTACAGTAGCGAAACTTCTATTGAGAGAGTTCATTTCTAGATTTGGTTTTCCAGTAACGATTGAATCAGATAGAGGAAAGCATTTTCAGAATGAAATTATAAAATTGATTTGTAAAGCATTGAATGTACAACAGAAACTACATTGTGCCTATCGCCCAGAGGCTTCTGGAGTAGTGGAATGGCACCATTAAAAACAGATTGGGGAAAAATGTGTTTGGGCACAGGTCTAAAATGGCCAGATGTCTTGCCTCTGGTGCTCATGACTATTAGGTTGATTCCTGATAGGAACACTGGCCTGAGCCCCCATGAAATTGTTATGGGTAGAGCAATGAGACATGTTTTCATTCCTGCCAACAAACTACTGCCTATATCTGATGACTTCGTTTTGGATTATTGCACGGGGTTGGCTGATTCCGTTCATTCTGTGTTTCATCAGGTTGGACCGGATGCAACCACCCTTGAAAAGAAGCCAGCTCATGATTTGAGTCCTAGAGACTGGGTGCGGGTCAAAGTGCATAGAAGTAGAAATTGTCTGGTCCCACGCTGGGGGAAACCACGTCAAGTGATTCTGACCACGACGACTGCTGTGAAGTGTGCCAGGGTAAAAAATTGGATTCATGCTAGTCATACTCTTTGAATCCCTAGTCCCATAAATAGACCTGAGGAAGAGTATTTGGAAGAGTCCGATACCAGTTCTGAGTCAGAATCAGAAGAAACAAGAACAAGACAAAACTCAAGAGCGGGAGAAGTGGAGTTGTGCCAAGTTGCGGAGCTAGAGAACATACTACTGAGGAGACGACTGGAAATTTCCGACACCAGCTCCGAATCAGAGACTCAACAGGTGGGAATACGAGAAAGGATAAAGGAGAATATTGACGAAACTGAATAAGAAATTCTTGATAAAGAAGCACCAAGTGCAAGCACAAGAGAAATTCTGCCTGAAATCATAGAATTAGAAGGTGAGGAATTAGATACAGAGAGTGAGGGTAAGATTGTTGCGGAAGACGGGACAGTTAGTCAGCAGGAAGACTGCATGGAAGAAACACGAGGAGGGAAAACTCTAGATAGTGAACCTGAGGTCTTGAGGGTAAAATCCAAAGAAAGGAAAAGTCAAACCGATACAGAATCTGAAGAAAGTGAAGGAGAAGGCCAAGGAGGATGAATCTTGAGGAAAAGAGCTTGGAAAACAGAGCAAGGTGAGAAGGGGTACAGGTTGAAAAGACCGTTGAAAGAGGAAATTTGGCCAAATAAAATTAAGAGATTAAGCTACCGACTTACGAGAGTAAGATCTTCCAACGCTGAACAAGTGAATGAAGTATCTAGTCAAGAGAAATCAGAAGACACTGATCAGGCACACTTGAAGAGAGAGAAGAGAATCATGAAATCCAACCAGAAGTACAAGTCACCAGAGTGGACGTATGTGGCACTTCCTGATATACAAGAGGAAGCAGACAGCCAAGAAAGTCTAGGAGTGACTGTACCGGAAGTGGTTGAAGAAGAAGATTCGGAAATCCTGAGAGTTATCTTATCTGATATCAGAGAAGAGACGGATGATCAGGAAGTTCTGAACCAAGATTGTGAACTGCGAGACAAAGACGAGCAAATGCTGGATTGAAGTGACAAAGAAAGATGCAGAGAATTTAAAATATTTTTTTTTTTTTATTTTTTTTTTGTCCTCATCTGCCAAGCAAGTTTCAATATGCAATCTTGTAGGTTTACACACATTGTGCTGCCTCAGTAGCCAAGACTGGTTGGGGCAGTAATAGAACGGAAGGCTCACCCCTCAGCAACATGTTTCAACCTTCAATGATCACTAATTTGCTACCAGACAAGCAATTGCTAAAGTCCAGCCAAGGTACTAAACTTAGCACCATGAAACAAGTGACCCCCGGAATGAGGATGATGGCATAATCATTGGACCTGGGGAAAAAAAAAAAACAAAAAAAAAAACCCAGATGTTCAATGATCCCAATTCAGGAGGTGCCAGAAAGATCTTGTATCTGGATTACCAGATCTAGCCAGGTCCAGCTTGGAGACCAGCAAAGTAGAAGCATACCAGTCATTAATGGAAGGAGGTGAAGAATCCTTCCATTTTCTGCATATCTCCCTCCTGGCTAGCAGGATAGCATAAAAAATAAGCTTTTTTGCCGAGGAGGGGACCCCTTGGTAGCAACCAAAAATTACTGATGTTAAATCTAGGGTAATGTTAACTCCAACAGAAAGTGAAAGAGTCTTACTAATGGCATCCCAAAATGAGGACAAATGTGGGCAATCAAAGAACATATGAATGTCAGAAGCAGCCACCAAACCACATCTCGCACAGGCCACACTACTCCCCTCAGAGAATTTAGAAAGACGAAGGGGTGAGTAGTATGCTCGATGAATGGTGAAAAGATGGTTCCTGCGTAACCATGCAGGCTTGACAATATCCCACAACATCTTACAAGACGAATTCCAAAGATGTTGCAAATCGGAATTGATGACGTGTTGAGACCAAAGATCCTCCGGCAGTGAAAAAGTTCCGTCCATTTCCTCCAAGATTAAATTATACCACAGTGAAATTTCCTTTTTGGCAGGTGGCTTATCTGCCAAAAGCGTTATAAGATAGCTATATGCGCCCAAGGAATATTTAACACCATGTGGAGGTTGAGCAGAGTATGCACGAGACCAGCTCAACATCTGAAGATATTTAAGCCTGGAGAAGTGTGGACCAATTTTTGTACAAAGATAATCCCAGGGTAACAAGTCCCCGTCAACAAATAGGTTACCCCACTCCTCCAACCCTGCCTCTCTCATAGGTGTAGCTAGTGCATCCCTTAACCATGCTGGACCATCAGGAAGGCCCCACAAAGGTGTCCTACTTCCATAGTAACCAACTTTAATTGCTTTAGACACCTGGGCCCACATTCTTGCCATACCCCTTAAACTTTTCAATTTAATTTTTTTTAAAAAGAAAGGAAAAGTCAAACCGATACAGAATCTGAAGAAAGTGAAGGAGAAGGCCAAGGAGGATGAATCTTGATGAAAAGAGCTTGGAAAACAGAGCAAGGTGAGAAGGGGTACAGGTTGAAAAGACCGTTGAAAGAGGAAATTTGGCCAAATAAAATTAAGAGATTAAGCTACCGACTTACGAGAGTAAGATCTTCCAACGCTGAACAAGTGAATGAAGTATCTAGTCAAGAGAAATCAGAAGACACTGATCAGGCACACTTGAAGAGAGAGAAGAGAATCATGAAATCCAACCAGAAGTACAAGTCACCAGAGTGGACGTATGTGGCACTTCCTGATATACAAGAGGAAGCAGACAGCCAAGAAAGTCTAGGAGTGACTGTACCGGAAGTGGTTGAAGAAGAAGATTCGGAAATCCTGAGAGTTATCTTATCTGATATCAGAGAAGAGACGGATGATCAGGAAGTTCTGAACCAAGATTGTGAAATGCGAGACAAAGACGAGCAAATGCTGGATTGAAGTGACAAAGAAAGATGCAGAGAATTTAAAATATTGGACAAGATACGTAACCGAAAGAACCAAGTAGGCACTTAAAGCCTTGGGTTTAGACAAAATTAAGTTGTGAATAAAAGAGGCTAAGTCAAAAGACACTGATCATTTCCAAAATGGCAAACACAGAAGGTAGAAAACCCACATGTGGGTTTCTCCGAAGATGGTGCAAAGTGTATTGTTGTTGTACAGGTTTACTAATGCTTCTATGGATCATATTAGCAATAACAATTTTGTTTAAAGTGACATCCGAAAGGGTAGAAAGCCACACTGAGAACAGGACTAATAGAGAAGAAGTTTATGATACTCATGCGACTAAACTGGTAGATAGAACAGATTTCCATAAGGATAGGTCTATACCTGATTTTTCTAATAATGTTTTTTCAAAGTTACTGTATGAATATGTGAAGACTATTGGACGTTCGAGATTGCGATGTTTGTATGCAATTACCTGCATCGGTGTCAGAGGGTGTCACCTATCATCACCTTCCTTTGACATATGGAATAACATGTAGTGAATTAGCAAGCTTGTTCTATAAAACAGGGAAATTAGAATATTATTATACTGATGTAGATAATGTCTTCTCGCAGGTGCCTGTAGTTCCTGAACTAAATAAGGTGATTCCTGGTAGAACTTTAGGTGAATTTTTCTTAGAAACTAGAGAATTAACCTTAGAAGAAGTGTTTAAGAACAACCTTACTTGTAGTCTGAGAAAAGAAGAGAAGACCTTATTGGACATGGTAGAAGAGAGGAGAATTAAGATGCAAAGAAAGGTATCTGGGGAAAAGATGGAAGCAACATTTTGGGATGCTGAAAGGGAAAACCATTTAAAGGGAGAAACAAATCCTGCAATGGGAAATTGGAAATTGTGCATCAGTAGAGATCACACTGCGTATGATAATTATTTTGTAGATGCAAGTGAATGTCATGATGTATATAAGATCATGGGAGGATGAGCATTTAAAGGAGGAAATGATCTGGTATTCCCTGGAACATATTACATCTGTGGGAACAGGGCTTACCGGACCATTGGTATGGTACATGCTACCTAGGCCTGGTCTTCCCAAAAATATTTCATGTGGGAAGTGGAGGGGATGGTTTGCACGAGATAGGTAGACAACTAACACGCAGGAGAAGAGAAAGTTGGTCAGAAATTGTAGGGAATATCTTTGGAGCACTGATACCAGCCGTTGGAATATCTCTGAATGCACATAAAATTAGAAAATGGTCTACAGTTGTGGATCGCTTATCAACAAGCACAGTTGGAGGGTTCTTAATGGTAAATACCGAAATGGTTGCCATGAGAGCCATGGTTATGCAAAATCGACTAGCTATTATTTTTGCAAAAGAGGGAGGAATCTGTGGAATGCTGAAGGTGCAACATCGCTGTACTTACATTCCTGACGAGAGCCAAAATTTAAAGAAATATATTAAGAATATAACTGATTTGCATGAGGAAATTGTTCCATTGGAGGTTGAAAGTAAGTGTTTGGGAGAAGCTTGGTAAAGGCTTTTCTACTATAAAGGGTTTATTAACAAAATTAGGTAGTTCATTTGTAGGTAAAATACTAATGCCAGTGACTTCTGTGGTAATAGTAATACTGATCTTGAGATTAGGATGTGTATGTATAAAAAGAAGAAAATTACAAAATAGAATAAAAAGAGAAGTTGCGAAAAGAAAGGAGAAGGAAATAAGAGAAAGAGAAGTAGGAGATATAGAACTAGAAGAATGGAAAGAAAACATGTACAAGAAAACAAGAGAGGATGAGATGGGAGATACTATGATGTAACGTAACCAAGTGTAAGTAATCATTTCCGCAAAAATTTATGACATTTAGTGGGATTTGTGGTGATGTTAAAAATCACCAAAGGGGGGGATTGATGGAGCAGGTAAAGCAAACTTTTGCATACCTTCTCTATTTTGCATGAAATTTAAATACGTAATCGTTCTGAATATTAATTTGTACTAATTAGTTTGGAGTGGAAATACTAATCAACCATTTACACCTTAATAAACACAAAATACACGTGGGAATAAAATGCTAATTGCATGGCTAATAATTAAATGATTAACTATGGTACACAAACTAACTGTAGGATGTGTTGAAATAGAGAATTGCATGATTTATGTTGCTTTTGTAATGGTTTGTGCTTCCAGTGTTGCAGAATGGTGGGTATTATTGCTTTAAATGTTGCTATGAGCTAGGAAAATACTAATATATATTGGGATTAGTGTGGGTTTAACATTATAATCTTCATTTCCATATATTATTTACTGTTATGTTTGTTTTTGCTTAAGTTGGCATTCGGGCCAACTAGGCCGCAGTACTTAAAATGGAGTTCGGAAGTGGCCACCATCATGTGAGCGCGATGCCTACTGCGCAGACTTGGATGGCTCTGAAGATCTCCAGGCGACCTTCGTAGAGAGACGAAATGTTCCTTGTCAAGGATAGGAACGTGGAGGACTGCCAAGACCCGAACTAGTGTGAATGACAGAGCACAATAGCGATCTGTACAAGAAGGCTTACATGTTGTTACTTTAGGGGGGAATGTCATGCCCGGTCTCATGGGAAACAGGCAAACCTGGGAATATTGAAAAGTCTTACAAAATTCAGAGGATTTAGCCAATCACAACACTTTCTACTCCTTAATTGTTGCACATTGTCCTAAAAGTAAGGCGAAAAAGGGTATATAAGGGGGGAATTTAGATGAGAGAAAAAAAGGTCCGTACCATTATCCCGTTGGTGGCTGCTGGTGTGGAGGATCGATTTGTGGGTTCGTTGGCGCAATCGCCTGGTCCCTTGGCTAAATTGTGGGGACTGTGTTGTGCTGAGGGAGATTTCCTGGACTTACCTGGGTTTCTCTTTGATTATAAAAGGACGATTCCATCTGAAGGGATTTTGATTTATGCTGTGGGTTGACGGGTTCTTATGGAAATGGTCGCCAATATTCAAATTTAGGTAAATATAAATGTTCTGTAAATTTGTGTTCAAGATCAAAGGTTGGAAATCACTTAATAGAAATTTGATTTGAACTGTAATCCTGAATATGCTAACAGAGTGAATTAATTAGATAAACTAAACATTGATTAATAAGACGAGTTTGTGATTCTTTTAATAAGGTATTGAAGTTAACCGAAAGGCTCAGAAACTTTAAATGTGTTTTAGTTGGTTCTAAATCCCCATCAACCAGTCCAACTAATTGGTCCATCGACCAAGTGGTGGAGTGCCTTGATGTTAAAGGTGGGATTCTATAGGTACTGACATATATAATGTAAAGGAATTACTCCCGATAGATAACGAGGTACCCCCCCCACATGTCCAGCGCTTCTTTCCCTCCCGTGCGCAGACTCGAGTGAGACATATGAGTGTTGGTGTTATGGGCCCCACCAATGAATGAATGTATGAATGAGTAGTATGGTGACGAGTCTGGGACATAGGGAGGATATGCAAATTTGCCCTTTTCCGCTGGAGCAGAAACATAAAAAGGCGGATCATGCTTGCCTATTTTGTATGCAGTTCTGAATACACAGCATGTCTCCTTCTGTACTTTCATTTGCATTTTCACGTTGTATCGTGGAATACTTTCACAACCTGTCTGTTCTAAAACAGCTTGTGCCTTCAGGTGACAGGAGCTATTCTTATGACGAAGTTCTTTTTTTCTGCAGATACCTTTGTTGCTTGTCCTTAGAAGGGCTATATGGAATGACCAAGCAATCGGGTAATCCCATGGAAAAATGCACAGCTGTTTCAGTTTTAAGATTTACCCTTCTGCACACTTTACATTCGAGTTTGCCATAGGAAAATAAGAGCCATGGATACTCATTACGTTTGATTTACAATTGTTCCCAAGACCAGCAGGCTGGGTGATCAATTTGATCCACGCTATCTACCACATTTCCATGGAGGAGTATGTGACTGTCTTTGATGCCACAGCCATGTAACAACACTTCGTCTTCAGCACTGACTCTATTCCTCTTCTTGGGAAGCCTGCCACAGTCACTTGTTTGCCTTACGACAGACACCCTGATTTGCGTTTGCCATTGGGCCTTCTGATCTGGAGCCAGGGGACTTGTGTGTTTCGGGACATGTGGCTGGAGCATTTTTTTTCTGCAGCATCTACATAAATAATTGTGGAAATACATACATTTGAAAAAAAGCACTACACTAAAACTCACAATTTATTTTAAAGCTCAGCTGTGGATTTTCAACAACACAATTTACATGTCACTTTTAATACCACAGTTTACACTGTATTGAATTTTAGCTGTTTGATCATGACAATTTAGGTGTGGATTAAAATGTGGCAGCCCTACACTTAAGGTATTTACTTGAAAAATATTATTTCTAAATGCATTTATGCAATGTGATAATGGGGGAATGATAAGCTACATTGTTTGTATCAACAAGCAGGTCCCAATATATTTGAGGCAATACAGTGGAGAGTCTAAGAACTTGGCTGTGACTTTTTATACCTCTGAGAAACTTGATGTTAAAGTGAAGAAAGGCGAAGACTGCGAAGCTTCTGGATTGGACTGGCAGCAAATTATGCAGGAGGCTAAAGGGTAGCTGGAGATTTGGGCAGCGACCCTACTTTCGGAGATTCTGTGACAACTGTGCTCTACGCCCTATGCAGTGCCACTGCTTTGTCTCCGATCTAGCAGCGAACCTGATCCCTCTCTCGCTTTGCAATACTGTGGCCTGATGATGGCCCATCTTTCTGGTCTGAGAACAGAAACACCCTCCTCTATTTTCTGGTGATTGTCTACAATAGCACAATCTGAGAATTCTTTCAATTGACGGGAATGTTAAATAAAAGTTAACATGAATTCACTAGACAATGCTGATCGTTCTTCACTGGTATCTACAGAATGTAGAACTGAACAATTTTACATTATTCTGTAAGTAAGTTTAAAGATCACGGTTCAATAATTGAGCTACGAAGCCCATTCCTGCACCTTCTAATAAAGTAGGCACTACTTGAATGGCTAGGTAACCCCCTAGATATCTTGCAGCAGTACACATCTTGCAGCAGATGGTAAACCAGGCATGGATCATAATAAGTTAATCAGCTCTGGCATAAAGCATAGTTAGCACTGGTGATGCTATACATAATATTTACATTTAATTTAACCTTGTGCCTCGCTGTCTATATTTTCTGTGTTGGGGAGCACTCTTGATTATGTCGTTCTGTGCCCCTCGGTCAATGCAAAATTGTGGTCCTCTATTTTGTATGTACTTTCCTGTTATTGCATCTAGACCTAGCACTCATAGGTGAATATATACACCTAAAACAACCCAAACCTGTTGGTTCTGCAAATGTTTTTTAGCAGTATCAGATAAATAAGGTACAGCTATGATATTAGAAGTTTGTGGAATTACTACTCAAGTTAGTTAGTAATTGGAATTGCAAATGTATCAATTTTGAAACAATGAGATTAAATTAAACATTGGTAGGGTTAGAAATAGGTAGTGGTCTTTGGATTATCTCAATCCGTTCTTTTCTCCCACTCATGCTACTATCCTGTGCAATCACTATTAGACTCTTTCATTTTTTTTCTCCCCACATTTCTCTGAAATCCCCCATCTTTTTTCTCCGTACATTGCTTTTAAATCCCCCATCTGCTTCTCTCATATGCCATCTCCACCCTCTTCATCACTTTTTTAATGCTTTCCTTCTGCATGCACTTCTTTACATCAGCTCTCTCTTTCCATTGGTGCTGTCAGTGGCACTTATTTTTGAGGACTGGCACTTATTTCCCATATCAGATATTTACAGAGTGCAAGAGAGGGAAAACACACAAATTGGAAAGACGGAGGAAGACCAAGACAGCAAAACCATCACAAAGGAGGAGAAGCAAGAACGAGAAAAAGAGGCAGGGAGTGTATGGTAGTCGATTAAAGATTAGTGGCTTTGGTATCGGACTTGCCAACTTTTAATTGCACCTGCAGCTGCCTTCCTAACAGAGCTTCAGGCACTGGCACTCTTTCTTTTACAAATTAAACACTGGGTGTTGGTAATATTTCACCACTTGGGTATCCCAACATCACACTTTCAAGTGAAATGTAAAGTGCAATTACCATATGTGAGAGTTGCTTGATGTACTCTGCAGAGAGGCCAAAAATTGCATGAGTATGCAGTCTGAATACATTCATGTATGACTAATGAGCACTGTAGGTGTCTAGTTATACCACCCAAAAGCGACTGCACAATTAAAACATGAATCGCTAAATATCCTGGTTTGCAAATGTATTCCTCATAATTATGGCTCTGCCGTAAAAGTACAAATCTCACTCGAAAGAGAAGTGCTACAATAGGTCAACTACTTTACCCAAAGGAGAGAATAGGAGTTGCTCAAATTAACACAGCACCCAAAATGTGAATAGTGTACCTAAACTCAACAAGGACAACAAAAAAGAAGAAAGGGGAAAGACAATAAATGTCTTACTACTGCCCTCACACACTTTGCAGTGTCATGCTTCATCATAGGGCCGCATCAGACATCCAGGTGCAGACCAACACACTGGATGGAGCACAAAATCTTTTGATATGTATGAAGATTAGTGGTGAGGGTAGAGTAGACGTAGCGGAACAAAAACCACATAAAGAGACACAAAACTTAAAGGAGATAATATTCCCTCAAAAAGGGACCAAATAGTGCAGACACATACAGTTAAAACTACCTAAAGGGCAACTCTCGTCTTTTATTCCTGTTACCCCTTGGTAGGATTAAAACATGAAAATTGGGATATTCAGGGGAGGTAAAAGCCCCTATATCCCTGCTGCAAATACCAACATGTTTCTGACAATTTTTACGCGCCCAACCGGGTCACTCTGGCATTCGTCTGGGTGTTGGTCCTTAGTTTCCTGGTCTTCACCCCTATTTGGGTGTTTACCTTGTTTTAGCACGGTGGACAATATCCAATTATCATACTCTCTGGGGATTTCCGAGAGGGATCCTGTTTTTGTTAAAAAAAGGGGGTAGAGCACATGATTGTAGTACTGCCCAGCCATTAAATATTCCTCTCATAAAACTTTAAATTATTGCCCTCTAACTTTCTGCCACCAAGTTATGTGCAGTGTCTCCATACAACCAAGCCACTCTCTGTGTTTCACTAGAAGTGTCCACACCATGTGCTGTACCCACACGCACCATAATACACCAGTGGGGATATATACACGAGATTCTGTCATGTTTGTATACATAACACTTAGGTCCGAACTAATTGTGGAATTTTAAAATGCCACTTGACAGTGCCCCAATCAAATCATGCCTGCGGGATCTAAACTAAATCTATATACACTTGATAAATATATTCAATCAACTTACAAGAGTTCACAGGTAGTTCTCTGAACCCGGGACCTTTGTGGGAACGTGGTCTTGTAGTCACACTCTGTTGTGAAAATGGGAGGGGGAAGGAAGAAAAAATCGTATGTGTTGGGTTTTGCTTCTATTCCTATTATGTCATCAATAGCTCCCAATCATTATATATTCCTGTTCCATTGTTAACAAATTATACTTCATTAGGTAGCTGCGCTTAACGCCAACAGTTGCAGGAACGTAAACAATGCTTAGCTTAACGAAATATTATCAGTAGTGGAAAATGCCTTCTGACTAGATTTCTAATGCTCCCATTACTCAATCGCTGTTTATGTCGTATAAAATCAACAATCCCAATGCAGACCTAGACCACCGTTTGCAGCTAAATTACAAGAAAAATCAATTCGATAGTTCCAGCAGGATATGGGACCTAATTTCAAGTAGGGCAAGAATGCAGTCAAGTATCGTTAATCTGTTCCCGCTGTAAACCACTTACAGACAAAGACAGCGGCGATTTTGGAGATGCATTTATCATCCATTGGGTGCACCCAGCAGTGTACTAAATGTAAACTACGAGAAAAAAAAGGTGACCGCCTGAGTAATATAAAACGCTCAAAGTACTAATCCGTACGACAAATAAATCATCAGCAATACCAAATTGATTATGCTTCCAGAAAATACACGTAGAGCCAAAACAAATCCATCGGTTGTTCAGACCAATCATCCGCTCCCAACCTAGGGCCAGAATGCCTCATAAACAAATGTTAAACCTTCATTTTTCATGTCTTCTATTATTTGTTTATGACACCATGTAGTTGGAACCAGGGTATGCAGTCATTAAGTCCCGTTATACTGCTCTTCAGCCAGTCCACCCAGCGTTGTTCCCTTATTAAGAGGAGGTTTGAAATGTCGCTGGTGTTGGGTTGGAATAAAGGGTTTGTCTTATACTGTCCACCTCAATTCATGTTCAGTATGTCTTTTCTCACTGAAGTTGGCAGTCAGCTTGGAATTCGTTTTCCCACAACGTATAGTGCTCATATGTTCCAATATGCGGGTTTTTACTCTGCGAGTCGTCATACCAACATATTGCATGGGCATTTGATCAAATAGATGACGTTCTCTGTGTTACATGTTGTGTGTTTTCTCTGTTCCCAAGGGCGGTTAAGCCCAATGTCTACACTCTGCCCAGTCATTGATAGTGGACAGGCCCTGCAATAACCACATGCATAGTGGCCCAAAACTGGTGGTAAAAACTGATTCGGATTATGTTCATTAGTGGGGTTAGTCTGAGTCCTGGGGCGTGTATTCACAATCATATCTTTGATACTTGTGCGTTTCTTGAATGAAAACAGGGGGATAGGTTGATCTAATCCATTTGAGTTGAGAATACGCCAATTGTTTTGTAATATTTTTTTAAAATGGTTCGATGCTGTGTTGAATGTTGTCACACAGATACTCCTTTCAATTGTTTCCTTCTCATTTGTTTCCAATAGGGCATCTCTATCCCAATTTCTCGCTCGTTTCTGGGCTCTCTTGATAACATATTCTGAATAGTCTCTGTTTCTGAGCTTCTCGCTCAGGTTATCCGCTTCCTTTTTGTAATCTGCTACCATGGAACAGTTCCTGCGGAGCCGCAGGAACTGACCATAGGGAAGATTCTCCCTAGGGGAACGAGGATGAAAGCTATGGAAGGACAGAAGATTATTTCTATCGGTCAGTTTGTGATAAACACTGCTAATCAAAACTCCATTCTCTGCTCTTATATTCATATGCAAAAAAGGCAATGATTCATTAGTCATGGTACCCGTGAAGTACAAAAAAGGTTTTCTTTGACTTTGCCAAGTGAGGAAGGTCTCGGCCGAGCGTCTGCTTCCTCTCCAGATGATAAAAACATCATCTATATACCTTCGCCAAACCCTAATCTGGTCCAGAAAAGGGTTGGCAGGTGAGAAGATGGTTTCCTCTTCGAACTGTGAGACATAGAGGCAGGCTAGACTAGGGGCACAAGAACTACCCATGGAGGTACCATGGGTTTGTAAGTAAAATTGTTCTTCAAATTTAAAAAAAGATTCTCGTAAGTGCTCGCTCCAGGAGACAGAGAATAAAGGCCCAAGGGGTCAGATAATCCAATTCTTCTGCAAAAAGAATATTTTCAATCACCCTCAGGGTTTCTCGTTGGGGAATATTTGTATACAGTGACTCTATGTCAAGTCAGATCATAAGGTCACTGTTTGGATCAAATTCCAAGTCCTTGATAAGGTTCAATACTTCACGTGTATCTTTAAGATATGTCCGCATCTTGTGAACAAGGGGGCGCAAGTAACTATCACAAAATTTGGATAGGGGTTCCAGGATAGAGTTAGTCCCAGAACCAATCGGGCGCCCTGGTGGAGGACGAGTGGGTTTGTGCACTTTAGGCAAAGTGTAAAAATACGGCACAGTAGGAAGTCACATAATACATTGTCTGCTGCATAATTTAATGATTTTACTGAAAAATCGTTTGTATCTTAAAAAGATCAAAAGATACTAAAAATGTGATTTGTGTGGCTGCGAAGTGGAAGGCCCTTTGCAAGGGTTGAGTGGTCACCTTTCTCACTGCTGCATTTGCATGCTACACTTGTACTGATGAGGCGAAAGCTTTGCTAAGACTGTTAGTATGCGTAAAAATGTCAAAATAATAAAGTATCAAAAAATGTACCGCATTACGCTGCAGTCTGTTTTTGCTGCATAATTTAGTTCAGCACTGCGACATCATTTTGTCCTCCCTTACTGCATAATTCAAGTGCTTCCAAAGCAGAGAGCACATGTTAAAAGCACTTGTGCATGAAGCAGAGAGACAGTGAAGTTTGCAAACTTAGTTTGGTGTGCACGCAATTCCTCCATTGCCGATCCCTGGTGAGTTGCACTAATACTGCTGCAACAAGGCCAACTTTAGCACGGGTTGTGGTGGAGACAGGCCTTCAAGGTTAACCTGGCCACCGCTAGGGTCAAGCAGATGTTGCTAAGTGATTAGGGCTTCTAAGGTCTAGCGGGACCTTCTATCGTCTAACAGGGGAATTCGCTCCATCAGGAGAGTGGTCTGGTCATCAAGGCTGAACCTGGTTCCCCAGTTCCAAATTCGGCAGCTCTGGCCATATTGCCACATCCTCTCCCCCACTGAACACCCTTCTGCCCCACTGAGAGAAACTCGCGCTGCATTCAGCTACAACCCAATTGTGCCCCGTTATACACACCTGGATGGGACTCACTTCAAAGTATGCACTAGACAAGAGTAATATGCTGCCCGAAAAAAAGTGACAACATGCGAGAAAAAGCAAACATTCATAGGGAATACAAGAGTAAGTAAAGCATGTGAAATGTAAGCAGAAACAACATGACTGCAGTTGTTTAATTAATAACAGTGTCAATGTCCTGCCAGTGAGAATCAATATGGTCTAATAAAACATATTCTTTTTGGACAAATTAGTAATAAAGTTCATTCACTCCTTTTTACTGCAGTAAAAAGGTCATGTCATGTTGTTGTCATGCTACAGTCTCTTTATTTATGACTAAACAAATCACATAATAAATAAATTACATTGTCAACACTCGAAGGGTCAATTTTTGTCTTTGTTTGCCTCAAAATAGACCTAATGTACTAGTTCTGGTACCTTTGCTTGAGACGCATGAATAAACAGCACTGAAGGATACATGCACAAAGCTCTACAGATTGTAATAATCTATATATTAGAGGAGGGAGGTGTATTGTAGAACCAAGAAAAGCCCACCTCAAGGAGGAGTAGAGGCTTGGCGGTGCAGGAATCACCCGAGTCTACTCTTACCCTACTTATATAATAAAGTGGACCCGGAAACCTTCGTCTGCAGAGAGAACCACCTTTATTACAATAGCCCGGGCTATGGAACAGAGTCCCAAGCTAGTCAGAGACAAAACCCAGGAGGCTGCTGCTTACTCCACAGCGAACAAGCCTTATATACATTTTTACTCCACTCTTTTGGCATTCAGTCCATTGTTCAATCAGGGCGGTGTTTGTAGTTGATAACCTGATCAAGGCGATGTTTGTAGTTGATGACCTGATCAAGGCGGTGTTTGTAGTTGATGACCTGATCAAGGCGGTGTTTGTAGTTGATGACCTGATCAAGGCTCGGCCTTCAGACCATTGTTCAATCAGCTTGATCAAGGCTCGGCATTCAGATCATTGTTCAATCAGCTTGATCAAGGCTCGGTCAGTCAGACCATTGTCCTGATCAAGGTGTCAAGGATGTTTACCAAGCAGGAAGCAGAAGATGAAAAACAAGCTTGTTTACACAGGGCGTAGGTGTCTCATGGCTTTCTGTTGATGAATTGGCTAACTGCAAAGAACAGGGGGACTTGGGTATGCGATAGTTTTGAGCGTCAGCAGAAATTAAGGCTGTAGGCAGGGTTTTGTCACGAGATGGCAAGGAATGGAGGAATGTAAGAAAATTAATAGAACCTACTAAAAACTCATTTTCTTCAGACCCTCCTTTTGCCATTGAGTGGCAAAATTGTTTCTTAGGCAATGTCTATCTGCATTAGGTCGCCAATCTCTTGTTGAAGCATTATCCTTACGTTGGTGTCACGTGTACTGACCGGGGAACTTTTAAGGGCCTGTGTACACATAGCACAAAGCATAGGCAAGCACTGGATACACAGGCAGCATGAGATGATGACTGCTATTCCCAAGGCAAGAAAAATGAGGAACCCCCATCCGGAAAGGAGGCCCCAAATCCAGCCCATGAGGGACCAGTCGTCCTGTTGTTGATGAATCTCAGAGGAAAGTTTATGCAGACGTTGGATAGCTTGATAGACTGATGGAGCATTATCAGGTATGTAAATGCAGCAGCTGGAGCCGATCAGTTTGAATACACCACCACGGTCAGCAAGGATGATGTCAAGTACCATTCGATGTTGTAGTGTCATCAGGCGGTCCGCCTGAAGCTCCGCAGTGATGCTGCCCAATGCCCCTGCTGTTTCATTAATGGTGGCCTCCACCACTCGGGTAAGGTTTCGTATGTTGCGGCTGTTGACCATAGGACCCAAGAACGGCAGGAAACCTTTGAAGAAGTCCCCCGCCTCCTGTCCTGCAGTGTCATCGGCTTCAATTACTCCCCTAGGCATACGATGGTGGAGGTGGGGATTGGTCAAGTGATGTGTCCCAACAGCAGTAAAGGTAGGGGGGAGTAGAAAGGACAAATAACACACACCTGACCAATTTCCGGGAAGCCAGGTATAAGCAGACTGTCCACAAACAAAATATGTATTTGGAGAAGCGATTAGGAGTGGTGGTGAGGTAATATTCAGTGTACTGACTATTGCGCAGTCACTGACTCCTACCTCCCGGGTCCCCAATATTTCCAGGCACACCTAGCCATGCGTGCTGATCACATTGAAAGCCTGCAATTTGGTGGAAACTTTGCGTCTGGACCGGAAGCGAGAAAAGATGATTCTACTCGAGGTGTTGAACACAACCATCTCATTGCGTTCAGCACGAGAAATGTTCAAGATGTTAGATGTCGTAGTAGGGCAGAAAGGATTACTGACAGTGTGTGTCATAGAGTGTGGCATGAGTCCACATACCCAACAGTTCAAAGTATTAATCACAAGCTGATGCTGGTGTAATAATTGTACAAAAGTATTGTTTATGAATTCCAGGCGTCGTGGTAGTTCATGGGGTGACAAGGTGGCGTGGAGATGTTCCGCAGGTGTCGGTGTCGTAACCAGAGGAGCTGGGGGAGAGGTCAGTAACAGAAGCCATCCCACAACCGGCAGGATGAGGAGAGCAAAAAGTATAACTATCGTGGAAAGGAAACATTTATTGTTCAGAAGTTTGACATATTTCTTGTGTGCTTCAGATTCTCGGACTGCTGCCATTGTGCTCCGCCTGTTGTCACTAGCGGCTGTCTGTGATTCGTGGTTGCTTCACTGGATGTGGATACCAAGAGTCCTATGGACATACCAGGTCCAGCATACCAGCACCGGTCTCAGCCGGGATATCACAGCTCTACAGCCTATAGACACCAAACAGAGTCAAGGGCCAGCCCCTTTTCTTGGTCTAAAGTTGTAGCGAAAGAGAGCTTCTTGTTCCTTCCCCTGATCCTGCAGAGGAGGGATGACTGGACCCCCCAAGATTCGATCAGTTTCGGCTTCCGTAGTGGTGTAATGAAGTCGAGCATCACTGAAAGGGACAAAGGTCGGTACTACTTCTGTGTTGCAATCCGGCAGTCCTTCTTTCACCCATTGGTCGTACGGAAGGGGGAGAGGCACCCTCTTGCAGTGGGTAGCATGAATCCAGTTCTTTCTTCCTTCGACTTTTACAGCAGTGCGCGTTGGCCAGAAGAACGTGTCGGGGGTGCGACCAGCGGGGCTCCAGACACTTGGTACGCTGGAAATTTCGGATTACCACCCAGTCACCTGGCTGGATGGTGTGACCCGGGCCTTCGCTCTTGTCGGGGATAGCAGCGTGTACCTGATGATAAAGAGTACGAAAGGAATCAGATAACTGGTATAGGTAATCAGTCAATACTGGGAACTCAACATCAGACAATTTCTTTGGCCTTGGTACGCCCCATACATTAGCTGGTCTACCGAATACCAATTCGTAGGGAGATAATCCTATCCTTGAGTGGGCAGTCGTCTTTACTGACAAGAGAGCAAGGGGTAGGGCATCTACCCAGGTAACACCTGTTTCCCCCACTATTTTGGACAATTTTAATTTAAGTACCCCATTGTATTTCTCCACCAACCCGTCTGACTCGGGGTGATTAGCAGCATGAAACTTTTGTCTGACACCAAGCCCGGAACACACAAACTGGACCACATTGGCTGTAAAATGTTGGCCATTGTCACTCCAAATCAAACGGGGCAACCCAAATCGGGGAAAGTATTCTTTCAACAAAACTTTAGCCGTTGTAATAGCTGTGCAATCCTTGGTGGGGTAGGCCTCCACCCATCTGCTGAAGGCACAGACCACTACAAGGACCTATTTCAAATTTGCACACCTGTCCATGTGGATATAATCCATCTGGATGGCCTCAAAAGGAAACGTAGGAGGGGAGAAGCCAACAGCGGGGGTAACTGTACCTTTTCCTGGATTGTGCATAAGGCACATCATACATGACTTAACCACTCGGTCAGCATATAGGGGTATTTTTTCATTATACCATGTTGGCTCCAGTAACTTGCATATTCCCTTCGCACTGATATGGGCAGGGCCATGGGCCATAGTGACAACCGGGGGGACATGACTGTCTGGTAACATCTATTGCCTCCCTTCGGATATACGCACCCAACATCCCTCTATCTCTTTCTCTGCCAGATGTTCCTCCCATGTGTGCAGTTCTTTTGCAGTGGCATGAGATTGAATCTCGACCACACTCTGACTAGCATTTTCCAACATTTCTCCTTCCACCACCCATCTGGCTGGTCCTGTCACAAACATTCCATCTGATTTACTTAGAGCAGTCTGTCTTGCTGTTTGGTCTGTAAGGGCATTGCCTTCCCCTACATCATCAGTCACTTTCTGGTGGGCTTTACATTTAATCACTGCAACTTTTCTAGGTAATGTCAAGGCGTCCAGAAGTCTGTTTATCAGGGGACCATGTTGTATTCTAGTCCCATGTGAGGTGAGAAAATTTCTTTCTTTCCAGAGTCTGCCAAAATTGTGAGGCACCCCAAAGGCGTATTGACTGTCCGTATAGATATTAACAGTCATGTTTTTACTGATTTCACAAGCTCGTGTCAAGGCCATTAATTCAGCCGCTTGGGCCGATGCCTGTGGAATTTGTGCTGTCTCAACTACTGTAACAAGAGTGGTGAGGGCATATGCAGCAGATGTAGTTCCATCCGATCTTTTAAGACATGAACCATCTATATATAGTGTTCCCTCAGCGTCTGTTAGGGGGGTGCCTTGTAGATCCACACAACCCTTTGTCTCTTCTTCAGTCCGTAATATGCAGTCATGAGGGTCAGAATTTTTCCCTTGTGTCTCAGTAGGGAGTAGTGTAACTGGGTTTAGAATATTACATCACCTAATGTCAATTTGACTGGTAAAAAGAGTGAGCTCATAACCTGTAAGTTGTGCACTGGTAAGGTGTTGTGTCTTGTTGTAGTTGAGCAAGGTATCTACTGCATGTGGGACCATTAAGGTCAAGGGTGAAGACAAAACAATACCTGCGCTCTGGCGGACCATAAGTGCAGCAGCAGTAGTTGCGCATAAACATCCAGGGAGGGCTCGGGCTACTGGGTCAAGTGTAGTCGAGAAATAAGCACAAGGGCGATGTTTGTCTCCAAAAATCTGAGTTAAGACCGTGCAAGCGCAGCCATGTGTCTCATGCACAAAAAGAATAAATTGTTTGCCATAGTCTGGGGTGCCTAATACTGGAGCTGTACATAAGGCATCTTTGAGTGTCTGAAAGGCAGCCACATGTTCAGTTGTCCATGGAAAACCTCTTTCTGGCATATCTTTAGTAGTGAGAGCTAAAAGAGGTTTGACAATGGCCGAGAAGTTAGGGATCCATTGTCTGCAATAGGAAGTGAGGCCTATAAAGGCACGTACTTGTTTCTGTGTCAAAGGGGGAGGCATAGAGGTAATAAGGGACACTCGGTCAGCGGTAAGTTGTCTTTCCTCCTTCGAGAGGAGGTGGCCGAGGTAGGTCACTTTCTCTCCACAAAATTGCAATTTGTTCAAGGAAACCTTATGATTGTGGAAGGCAAGGTGGTGAAGCAGACGTACTGTAGCTTGTTCACAAAGTGAAGCAGAAGTGGCTGCAATTAAGAGGTCATCTACATATTGCAACAGAGTGGCTCCTGCTGGGAGCGTCAGGGAGTCAAACTGATTCTTGAGAGCCTGACTATAGATGCTGGGGCTTTCAGTAAAACCTTGGGGGGCGCGGCAGAACCAGAAACTCCGCACTCCAAGGGAGAAACCAAAAAGATGTCTACTGTCCGGATGTATGGGAATGCTGAAAAACGCATTCTTTAGGTCAATAACAGAAAAATGAGTGGCGGTCGCTGGGACCATGGTCAAGAGGGCTGTGATATCAGGGACAACGGGATACTGTGAGACCGTAATTTTGTTGAGAGCCCGCAGATCGATGACAAACAATAAATTTTGGGGGCAATTGGGCAGTTACACTCATTACCACGTGTCTCTTCAACTACTCCCGTCTTCACGAGATCTGATATTATAGATAATAGGGCAGCCTCACCTTCCTGGGGAAGGCAATACTGGTGAAGCCGGGGCAGTTGGGCACCTTGCTGGATACGGACAGTATGCGGAGAAATGTCGAGAAGTCCTACATCAGTGTCAGAAGTGGCCCAAAGTGATGAAGGTAAGGCCTGCAGAATGGGAGGGAGGGGTCCAGAGAGGAACATAGTGGCAGAGGAATCTGGTGATATGGCAAGGGACACGCCATCAGGACTACAAGAAATGGTAGCATGTAAAGCCTTTAACAAATCCATACCCAGCAAATTTTCACTACATCCAGTCATGTGAATCAAAGAAGCATCCATATGAGCTGGACCGAGATCCAGCTGGAGAGGCTTAGAGACTGGGTTGGTGACAGGGACCCCAGAAAAACCCACGGAGCCATTGAGAGAGCCAGAAAGGGGTGCCTCCTGTATCAAGGTGTGCGCAGCAGAGGATCTAGTAGCCCCGGTGTCTAGGAAAAACTTCTTTTTATCCCCTGCAACTGTCATCCGGACATAAGGACCTCGCTGATCCACAGGAATCGGCACTCTTACATTACCCCTTTCCTGGCTTTCCTATGGCTGGTAGAAACCTGTCTTATCGGTCTCATCATAATCATCGTTAAAGTAGGTCCTAGTGGCCTCATACCCGTTGTCAAATCTGTTATCTGTACCCTGGGGCGGACTCATACGGGGTCGAACATTAGGATCTGGTGCACGCCTCTGCCTAGGAGGTCCCATATTTCCTTCCCTTTGGGTTTGGGGCCTAGTTTTTCCTGACTGATTATTCTGGGCTAATACCGGGCATTCACTAACCCAGTGGCCATAAGCCTTACAGTAGGCACACTGGTCTTTATCAAAGGGACCTGCCGAACTGATGGACTTCTGTAAAGGAGACTGAAGGGGGCGCTGGGGCAGCCTCTGGAACTGGTCCGAAGGCGGACCTTGGCCTCTAGCATTTTGTCCCCGGGGTGGATAAGCTTGTTGTAACAAAACTTTTGTTTTAAGGTCCTTGTTCTTCCTAACCTCTTGCCTTTATCTTCATTCTCTCTAGTCTCATGATATTGGGCCATGGCAAGGATGACTCATCCTTATGTTGTTTACATGCATTTATCTTATCCCAATTAACAGCTATTTCAGGCAAAAGGGTCTTCATGAGTTGCAACAGATGGCCTGGGAGAGCCAGAATAGCCGGATCAGGCTTAGTCCCTCCCTCTCTGTCATTCTCCATCCTCTCAAAGTCGGTCCAGTCACCATGCAAAGCGGCATTATGGTTGGCACTGCGTATTTTGTCCCATATGTCGGGTGGTACTACTGACCCAAACAATAAGTCAATATCCTCTAAGGTAAGGACACCAGAGGAAACAATCTGACCTAATTCCTGATAGTAAAGAGCTGGATTCTTACGGGGGTCTGGTAACTGGGATTTCAATTGAAGAACATCCGCTCTTTTCCATGGGACATGCACCCACATCCTACGCCAGTGGGCTGGGGCTGCTCCAACACCCTGGTTATTGGCGAGCACTGCAGGGATTAAGATGGGAGCTGTCTCTCTCATAGGCATGGCTTTGTCATTCGGAGGTGTCGGAAAAGCCGTTGTGTCTCTGAACGCAATCATGGTAACAAGGGCGTCATGCATATCATCTCCCTGAACATGACCCTTGACAATAGTTAGTTTTAAATCAATCAATCCCCGGGGAGTATCTATGAACAATGCTTCGTATCTTTTCATTATAAGTGTGCACATTTACTCGGCCATGTCTGTTTGTTGTATGGCCGTCCATTGTCTAAACGTCGGCCAGATATCTTTAAAGCCATAAATATTACCATTAATTTATCCAAAGTGCACATTGTTTTCGCATAGCGTCCCTTTCACTACCCCCAGCGAGTTCAGCAGACCTCAAAGACTCCTTTCTAGAGGTACCGAAGAATCCAAACAGGGTATTGGGCATAAGAGAGGACCATCTCGTTCGGTCTGGAGTGGCATAAGGGTCACCAACAGGGGTACCAATAGACTGATTATCAAGCAGACGGGAATGTATGGTCGGGGTTGGGTCACTAGGTGGGGCGGTATGAACTGTTGGAGGGAGGGGTGCTGGCAGGATGATGGGAGTCAAAGGATCAGGCAGTGGTACAATGGGTGAGGCAGCCTGAACCACCACTGGTGGGGGTGGAGCGTTAGGAAAATTTTGAGGAAGAGCGGGATACATAGGAGCCGGAGCATAGGCAGGAGGTGGACCTTCAAGAATAGCATTCAACAATGAGTCCCCCTCTTCTCCTTCAACCTCTTACCCTCCTTTTATAATAAAGTGGACCCGGAAACCTTCGTCTGCAGAGAGAACCACCTTTATTACAATAGCCCGGGCTATGAAACAGAGTCCCAAGCTAGTCAGAGACAAAACCCAGGAGGCTGCTGCTTACTCCACAGCGAACAAGCCTTATATACATTTTTACTCCACTCTTTTGGCATTCAGTCTATTGTTCAATCAGGGCGGTGTTTGCAGTTGATAACCTGATCAAGGCGGTGTTTATAGTTGAAGACCTGATCAAGGCGGTGTTTGTAGTTGATGACCTGATCAAGGCGGTGTTTGTAGTTGATTACCTGATCAAGGCTCGGCATTCAGATCATTGTTCAATCAGCTTGATCAAGGCTCGGCATTCAGATCATTGTTCAATCAGCTTGATCAAGGCTCGGTCAGTCAGACCATTGTCCAGATAACCTTATCAAGGTGTCAAGGATGTTTACCAAGCAGGAAGCAGAAGATGAAAAACAAGTTTGTTTACACAGGGCGTAGGTGTCTCATGGCTTTCTGTTGATGAATTGGCTAACTACAAAGAACAGGGGGACTTGGGTATGCGATAGTTTTGAGGGTCAGCAGAAATGGAGGCTGTAGGCAGGGTTTTGTCACGAGATGGCAAGGAATGGAGGAATGTAAGGAAGTTAATAGAACCTAGTAAAAACTCATTTTCTTCAGAATTATGACCCCCAAGGTGCTTCACGTTTCCTTGGTCTTGGCTCCTCCCTGCTCTCAAAATGGTTTCAAAATAATATATTGTACTCTGTGCATCTACATATATACTAATTATTATTTAGGGCGATCAAATAAAAAATAATGCTTTTTGTCCTTCATATTGCTTAGTAACACAGATGTTACTGTTTCATAGCACTTTAAAATGTAGGTATGAGTCATACTCGCTTGTCCTTAGTTTATAGAGTTTGGAATGATGACCTGCTAAGCCATCTTTAATATGAAAAGTACATCTGGGCCGGTGCTTACTCATTTCTCTTTTGAAAGGGTGTATATAATTAGGGAGCTCTCCTCTTGCCAGGACCATAGCACTAAGTTCTAAGTTTCAGTGAATGCTGCATGCCTATGCCATGCATAACATAATGTGCATTTGTGAAATGCTCTTTCGCCCCTAGAGATCTGTTGGCAGAGACTTATTGCTGCTGTACTCAATGGTATTACTTTTATTGATCTCTGAAGGCTTTTTACCTATGACCGTGGTTTGAAACATATTCCCACGCATTGCATGCTAAAGGACAAGATGTATCACTCTATATGAATCAACTTCAGCATTGTCCCTATTTCCTCTATGACTGTGCTGGCTCTGAGAATTAAATGTCTTGTGATCTGCTGAATGAGTGGTTAGATGCAGGGGACCCTTAGAGGCCCCCATTCTGCCCAAGGCAAATGAATATCTATGAGATATGGAAGACTGAGGGGCCCTCATCACATTCTGCAGGGGGTCACAATCTTTCCTAAATGCCACTGGTTAGACTTCGTGTTAGATGGCTGACTGGTTGATTCACTGATCTGTGCACTTAAGTGTGGACAAAGAAAGTTGTGAACTCACTTTCTTTATTGTAAACCGTTTTTTGTCAATAAATCTTTCAATTGTTGGTAAAAAGAACTGTTTCCTTAGGTCTTTCTAATCCACAAGACTTTGGATCCTTTCTCTTAAGGGGTCATTATTATAACCTACCCTAGAAACATTGGCTTGGCTGAGCCCTGACCCTGCCAAGTCAAACTTACTATGACTACTAGTTTGCATATACAATTAAAATGCTACATGCCCATTCGATGGTGTCTATGCTGTTATTGGTAGAGTTTCCCAGGTTCACTCATAGTCTTTTATGTCATTGATCGTGACACCTTTGACGTAAATGAAAGCTGTGTGAGTGCTAACGGTCTGTGGCTGTCTGCAATCTCCTCTTGGCATAGGTGAGACTGAGTTCTGATTGTAAAAAGTCTAGGGCCAGTTGTAGAAAGCATAAAGCCACAAACTCACGCTGCCCTGGGGGCAGTGCTTTCTAGTGAGAAACGGAGCGGCTTTGAAGCAGGCAATCCGCCTGCACTTTTAAGGGGGATTAGAGATCCTCTTGCAGGCGGATGCAGTGATTGACTGCACCCACCTGCAAGGGGGTGCCTTTTACTCCTCAAGAGGGCTGCTATCAGGGGGCGGAATGACAGTGGCGCACTGTCAGTGTGTCTCCTGACAGCTTCTTTGTGCCCGCGTCTATGACATTATACTGGCGTAGAGGCAAAGGGATTCCCTTACTCACCTGGTGCCATACCCCCACGCAAATGAGGGAACACCCTCTTGAGAAAGCACTGGCGCTGTATGTGCACCAGCGCTTTCAGTATTACAGTAGGGTCCGTCGGCAGCCCTTTCTATAATACCAAAGTGCCCCGGGGGACATGAAAAGTAGGCACGTGCTCCTGTTGCGCCCCTGGTGCACTTTTGTAATATGGCCCATGCAGGCACACTTTTTATTGAGGTGTTAGGGCTTAAGATCTGGACTACATTATGATACAAATCATGAGTTGGGCTGTTGTCCAGATAATATCAGCAAAAGAAAAATTTAAGAGCAATCCTGGCCCAGGTTCTGCACAAATCTGACTATATAAGAAAGATCCTGCCCCAAAAATAGATCAAGGTTATTCAAGAAAATTACTATTTGACCAAGATTATAAATAACAGGGCCCACCTGAGATGGGATCAAAAGTTAGCATTTGAGATTAATCAACTTCTAATAAGCAATATGTGATAATAAAGAAAACATATTGCCTAGTGGAATGTGACGCCGACATTTCCATACATTTTTTGAGTCATTGTCTGAAGTGGTGGGATAAGAATTACCAATTCTATTGACAGACCCCCATATACAACAAAAACGGATGGTGTGATGAAGAATGCTGAAAATACAAAGAACCTTGTTTGTTAGCACGTATATACAGAATTACATTGTAAAATGACCTGCTTTTTCTGCTAAAAAGAATATAAAAAATGTTTTTTTTACATCTTTAATTAAAAATGTTTAGCCGTCTAGCAAGTTAGTAACAACAAGATAACATGAGTATACTCCTTTACAATCATAGAAATTTAACTCAGCTTTGAGCAACATTATACAACTATGATTGCTTATCAGTTTATGATGTCATACACGCACTCCTCCGTACAGAGTGCTGTACCCTTGGCAGCTATACTAGATTAACTATAACTCGACCCTCTCCCATGCACACTGTTCTCATAAATGATGCATTTCAGATGGCATAAGTGTTGTTATAAAAGCTATGATTTAACATGCTATAAGTGGTGTAATATAAAAGGGTATCGTATAGTGCAGGGGGAGGGCATGAGTTATAGTTAATTTAGTCTGGCTAGCATGGTGACAGCACTCTGCATGGAAGAGGGTGAGTTATAGTAAGTTGTGGTCAGGGCAAAAATGATGACTTTAAGATAAAACTATACCTTTTGAATTTTTAAAGGTTAGTGTAGTTTAAGTTAGCTTTGTATAGAAATACTAAACTATATTCTCCTAACTATAACTTATCTTAAAATATTGATACAGAGCAGCGGCTCATGATTGGTTGGTGGAAGTGTAGATGGTGTGTGAGCTAGGTGGGTATAAGGTAGTGTAGTGCCTTGTAGGTGTGGCTGGGCATCTTGTAGTAGCAGTGTGTCTGAATGGGTAGGCACTGTATTTTTCTGAGGTGAGGTGTGATGTGCAAGCTCCAAGGTAGGCTGAGTAATTGTCTGCTTGTGGTGTATTGGATAGATTGCCTCTTGTGTAGCAGGTGTGCAGAAATTCTGTAGTGGATAGCATTGGAGTAGTACAGTCTGCATGTGATGAGGGCCTGGATTATTGTCTTACAGGTGTCGGGAGGGAGCCATATGAAGAAATGTCTGACTGTACAAAATATGTGAAAGCACTTGGAGGTGAAAGTGGCAATTTGAAGTTTCCTGGTGAGGTTGGTGTCCTGGATGATAGACCGGTTTCTGGGGTGATTGGAGGGTGAGGAGTTCAGGCTTAGTTATGTGGACAACCAAGTTGAGGTCATGTTGCAGAATATCATCTCTTCTATTTTGTCAGGCTGCCGATGAGCAGCTAATCTCACATAGAGTTAGCCATGTTGGTCAATAGCATAATGTAACAACTGGTGGCGGTGCTGGTATCTCCTGAGAGCTAATGTATGATATGGGTGTCATCAGTGTAAGAGATGATGTGGAGTCCCTGTGTCTGAATTATGCCTGCTAGAGGAGTCATATGCAAGTTTAAGAAAGTGGGGCTGAGTGAAAAGATTCTTGGGACTCTGCAAATGAGGTCCTTGAGTTCAGAAGGAATGGAGCGAGCTTGTGCTGTTGCATACTTTCAATTATGAAGGAGGCTATCCGCTTCAGATATGGTCTTTAGTTTCTTGTGTTGTAGAGTCTGGAGATGACTGTGTGTGCGCCTGGAAACTACAGGATTCCCCTGAAAAAATAGAATTATGACATATACATGCACTTCTCCTTTCATGCAGTGCAGCAAGGTGGCTTGCTGTTTAGTGTTTTGTGCATGTTTGTGAAATATGACCCATAGGGGACAATAATGCACAAATATCATGCATGACAGGGAAGCTTTGTATATTGTGCTGCATGAAAGGTAGAGTGCAGTAAGGTGGCTAGTGCTGGGGCGCAAACTGAGGGCTAGTTGCGTTGTGTGAAATGTTTACAAAGAGCCCCCCTAGTGAATAATGAGATTGTGTGAGCAATGTACATATATTGCCATGAGAAAGACAACAATAATACAAATGGATATATTCACTTGTGGAAACACAGGTTCTACATATCCCTGTGTACTTGAAAGTTAAGTTAAATACTGTCCGAATGTAACAAAAATCACTTATGTTATTTTCAATCATGAAATCTTACTAACAAATTTCTATTTCTTTCCAGAGGGACAAACAACATCTACTGGAGATCAGCCGGTCCATGATGCCCAACCTGTTGATGACACCATCCTGCCTCCCCATGGATGAAGACACTTTCAACATCTCCTGGACACTTTTTAAACTTCTTCTCTAGTACTGGCAAGATAAGATGACATTGTTGGGTCTCAAGATAAACAAACACAGACTGGACAACTTTTACAATAACAGCTGAGGACTCTGAGGAACCCAAAGTTACTTTTTAACAGCGAGTGGTAAGAGTCCATCAGTGAGTGGCTGATTAAGTTCACTTAGGGATGGATAGCATAGCAGATGCTCTTGAAGTAGTCTGTAGCTGTCTTAGCCCTGATAAGGGGTGGACAAAGGCAAACACAGACACCTACACTTGGCTCCATGGGACTGATGACTCCTTAGCTGACATCGCAGGTGTCATGATGCAGAAGGAAAACCAAACCAGCCTTCTACATCAGTGTAGGTGTCAGGCAGCTGGGAGCCATCAATGAATCCATCCTGTCCCTGGAGGCCAAGATTGACTCCTTCATAGCATCAACAAGTGCCCTTAATAGCAATGTTGCTACTTTGATGGCAAACCAGCAAACCTTTGAGGCATGGCCTAACAAGATGGCTGAGGTCACTACTAATGGAGCTCCCGCTGGCAAAAATAAATCCTGGTGGAATCCTATGGCATTGGGGTTCTGCTATTCCACAAAAACATCTGGGAGCAGACAGGTCAGACAGAGCAGAGTAGAATTTGGCAGCTGGGGCAGTGAGAAGAGAACGGCATTGAACAACAGTTGTGCCCCAGCCAGATTGAGCCTTGGCGGCTGGAGCAGCTGAGAGATGGAAGTAACCCTAGGAACACTGTTCCTGGAGGGACGCCCAAAGACGAGAGATGAGATCAGGGGCTTGTCGCTGAAATCGGCACCAGAGTGGAGCGCAGTGACTGTATGAATAGGATAGGAATAGGCATTGCGACAGCGAGATCACGCGTGAAACAGCGGCTGAGGCTGCGGTCCCCGTGCCCTATGGGAGCACACTAAGGGGGTGCTTAGGATGGTGGGCGGAGGATCGACAGCGGTGCTGGCGGGCGCGGAAAATGTATTTTTCCGCACTCCATCGACGGTCTTGGCAACTGCCGTATTATGATGGGTATTGATAGCCCATTTCCCGTCTGCTGTGTTGTTTTTGTTGTTCCGCCAGAAATCTCCATCCGCACCGGTAGCGGACGGAGCCAATAGAGAGTTACCGCCGTGCGGAATGCGGTGAAGACCACCGGTCATATCATGATGCCTCAAACAGCCCATCACACCGCTGCAGAGAATCCGGCTATACAGAGATGGTGGTAGCAATACTGCAGATAGCTGCATGTGTTTGCGTCCGCTGGATAAACAGCGGCCTTTGGCCTTTCCGCAGCAAATCCGCCCACCGGATTTTCCGGCGGTGAATCCTGGAAGCCGCGGTAGGGTGTTTCAGGCAGGGAATCCTAATCTGACCGCCGGTTTTGCCACGGTACCTGCAGACGGTCCTCTCGCGACCGCGGCGGTCAGGATGCTTTTCCGCCCGCCAACCTAATGAGCCCCTTAGTGTGGTGGAAGAAAACGGAGATAGGCCTGTTGGAAGAACAACATGGCCGGCAAGTAGTAAGGAAACATTCTTGTCCCCCTGCTGGACCGCGATGGCCTAGAGGACTGCATTGGGTGGGGCTGAAGC
Organism: Triturus cristatus; assembly: GCF_964204655.1. Lineage (NCBI taxonomy): Eukaryota > Metazoa > Chordata > Amphibia > Caudata > Salamandridae > Triturus > Triturus cristatus. Next base: position 244,884,127 of record NC_140595.1, read on the forward strand.
GGAGCCTGCCATGTAGAGTGAGGTGAGGCACTGAGGCTCTCAGAGAGACCTTGCACACCATGAGCCTGAAGCGGGAGAGTGAAGTGGAGTATGGCGAGGCTCAGGGAATACGGTGTGAGCGGGGCTGGTGAGTGGTGGGGCCAAGAGGTAAAGGTACACGGCGAGAGAATTGCTAAATTAAGCTGGGTAGAGACAGAAAGCAAAGAGGATAAATGCTGGCCCGATTCGACTGTGGAACCCTGAGTCTGCCTATATACTGCTGCGCTGAAGGACTCGAACCCTGGCACTTTGGGCTGTTTAGCAAAGAGTGTGTCACTTTCTGGGACTTTGGTAAACATTTTACAACTGCAAATATGGAAAATGTGCGCTTGCCAATTGGACCCATGTCTTGTGATATCTTAAGCCAACCCAGAATTTGTAACCACCAGCACATTGCATGTTGCACATTACCCAAACCTAAATAGTAAAAACAAAAGTGCACGTTGTGAATGCAAAGCGCAGTTTCCTAGAAAAACCTTTATTAATTGAAAGTCTAGAAGATTAAAACACTGGCCAGCTCGGCCTCTCCAAAGTTATAACTGTTAATCTTTCACACGTAGATTACCAGTAAAGATGGTTTACTCTGAGCACAGCAACGATTCAGGTACATTCTTTGGGGCATAGACTTCATGGCGGTCTGGAAACCTCAGACTGCACCTTGACTGTATCACCACTATGTCCTTTTCTGCAGCCCCAAGTCCAACTGCCAATCAATAGCCCTCCTTCCCTTGTTGACCACAGCACTTACAGTCTTACTGTCAGTAATGCACGCCTTTGAACCTGAGGTACTCACTTACTAATAGATCAAGCTGTTGCATGTTAAATGGGAGTGGTGCATTCAGTACCTGTAGGAAAGTGTTTTTTTTTTGCAGTAACCCCCCCACTTTTTGCCAGACTACTGATGCACTTTTTCTTATTGTGCCCTGGGTCCCTGCCAATCAGGTTCCCAGGGACTGTGTTCTTTCCCCAAAACGAACCCAATTGGCATCCCTGGCCACAGCTGGGCCCCTGGTAAATGGTACCACAGGTACCCAGGGCACTGTGACCCGGGAAGGCCCCAAAGGGCTGCAGCACTTATTGTTCCACCCTTAGAGGCCCTGCACCTTTTCACACACACACTGCCTTTACAGGCTGCGTGTCTTGGTGCAGAACAAAGTGAACAGTCAACATGGCACACATCCCTGTGTGCTATGCCCACAAAGCACTGCCCTGGCCTAGATCAGCCACCCCTCCAGCTGGGTGCACTATGCCAGTGGTGAGGGCACAAGGGCATGAGCCCTGTGCACCTACAGTGCCCAAGTCCATTCTTGGACATTGTAAGTGCAGTGTTGCCATTGAGAGTATATGGTGCTGGGTGTTTGCCATTACGAACTCCACAGCACGTTAATGGCTACACTAAAAACATGGAAGTTTGGTATCAAACATCTCAGCACGTTAAACCCACACCGATGCCAGTGTGGGATTTAATGTAAAATGCACACAGAGGGCATCTCAGAGATGTCCCCTGAAAACGAACCCACCTCTAGTGTCCCGACTAAGTGGTTGCTTAGGCTGCCATCCACAGACATGTTTCTGGACCCCTGGGTTGAGAGCTTGCTGCTATTGGGGGCCTGAAACAATGCACATCCTGGGATGAGGTGTGAAGTCTCCTCCCCCAAGATGGGCAGGGTTCATGAAGGGGAAGCTTTAAAGGCATGCCAACTTTGTGAGCTTCCCCAGGCTACTTTCTGCTTTCAGCAACTGGTCCCCACTGGTTCTACCCCCCCTCACTTTGGGTGGGAGAACCGGTGGGAAAAAAAAGTGAGGGAGAGAGGTGTGCCCACCTATGCCAACTCCACCCCTCAGGTGGGGGAGGCGAGGTGTAAGCACAACTCAGAGTCCCCACCATCTTGACGATGGGGGGATCCAACCAACCAGGGACATGCTCCTGCCCCCCTCCCACTGGAGGATGGCACAATAGGGGATGTACCCACCCCATGAAAGGGACCCATCGGTAGCTGCCCTTTACCTACCTGTAACGCCCCTAAATCTAGTATTTAGGGGGCACCCTGAACCTTGCTTCCTCAGATCCAGAAACGTCAAGAAGAAAAGAAGAAAAGGACCGAACAGCCGTTCAGCCAGCTAACAAGAGGAAGACGCCCACTGACTTGGCCCCAGCCCTACAGGCCTGTCTCCCCTTTAACCTGCTCCTGCGAAATCCTGGTGTGTCCTGCAGCCAGCAACCTTAAAAACCCTGGAGGACCTGCCTGCCTTCACTTCCAAAGACTGCTTCTCCCGTGAACACCGGATTTGTTCAACTGCAACCTCTTGCAGCAGCCGGAGACTGCAAATCCAGCCCACTATGCACCCCCCGAACCCGGCCCGAGCTCGAGTGGAAAAACACCATGAGGAGGTCACCCCGGTGATCCTGACTCGAGATCCGGCAACCCCTGACCTGCCTCAAGCCTCCAGCCGACGCCTGCAGCCTAAATCCAGAAGGCCCCCCTGACCGTGACCCGGAGCTGGTAAGAAGATCCGACCCCAAAAGGCACCCCTGCACCCGACGCCCCATGGCCTTGTGTGCCCAAACCAACAGTGCACCCAGAAGTCCTTTGTCTCCCTGCCTGCCGTGCTTTTGCAAACCAGAGGTTCTCCATTGAAAACAACAGGGCACCCGACCTCGAAACAGCACTCTGCACCAGGCCGCCCCAGTGCTGCTGAGGATGCAACCTTTGTGCTACTTTGTTTCCCCATTTGCTCTGACCTAAACCCTAGGAGCTTTGCTCCCACATCACAGTGGCCTGCTTGCCAGCAGCCACCAACCGGAGACCCCCTATCCTCCATAGGATAACATTGGGCCTCCACACTCTGCACCTGGCCGCCCTAGTGCTGCTGAGGGTGCAACAACAGTGCATCACTGACTCTGAGAGACCCCTGAGTCTTACCCCAGAACCTTAACTCCCACAGTCGATTACTTACCTGCAAACCGATAACTTGTTTTTCCTCCATAGGATAACATTGACAATTTTCTTCCAAAAAGTTTTTAAGTGTGGAGTTTTGAAATCTAAAAATATTCTTGAAAAATTGCAGCAATAACCTAAATGTATTTACTTACCTGTTTCCAGGAAATGTCTGAGTGCTGAATCCAGGTATCCAGCACTGAGTTAGAAAAGTAACGTAAAAAGTAACTTACCTGTAATTTACTGAAAAAGCCTATTCATTTCAATCTACTGTATTTGCTAAGTGTTGCAACCTACTGCAATCCCTGTAAATCAAAGAAAGTACAGTTTCTATTGCATTTTCAAACTGTTCTACAATCAGCAACTTATTACTGCAAAGTATTTTATGCTCACCTGTGCCATGCTTGCTTGGTTCTAAAATAAAACAACTGTATATTTTTGTTTTACAAAAACAATTGGCCTAGAGTACAGTTCTTGAATGTGTGAATTCCTTTGCTGACTGAGTGTGAACATCAAATGCTTAACACTGTCCTCTGATACTGCCTTATTGCTTGACCACTCTACCATAAATAGAGAGTACGGTTCTATCTAACTTTAACCTCTGAGGTCACCTGGACTCTATACACACTATACCTCCTTTCGGTGTAGTATATATAGAGCCAACTTTCCTACAGTACTGTTTTGTCCTTTGCATTTTGAGACTTTCAGTTTTGGTTAATTCATCATAAATTCAAGACAACAAATTTGATAGTGCACAGAAAAAATTATTGGCAAAGCCTATAGTTTGCACCTTTGAAAGGCATTAGCCAACCTTTTGTCTTTGCCAGTGCCTGTTGCTGATGTAGCGCAAAACTCATTTTTTATTGTAGGGGTGCATCATAATCACATGTGTAGACTGTATCAGCATATAATCTTATGTTGTGTTAACCTAATTGTTAAGATCTTGTAGTGTGGTAACATGAATGTGACATATTTAGGCCACTATATAGAATACATGAAGAATTTATGTGAAGTAATTAAATGTAACCAGCAGAAGTACTCGCTTTGCGCAGCTGACAACCATTTATTATTGAATGTGTTTATTAATTGTGTCATTTTATAGGTAGGTAGGAATGTTCATTGGATGCGCCTTATTTCTATACAAATTTGTAAAGCCATGTTCCATTTCTCTTATTTTAGCTGAATTCTGTAGGCCTGAAATGCAGTTTCCCTGGGAGCTCTCGCATTACAATTAACAGTTGATTTTCATGTGCATGTTGGATTCTGTTCTTTCTCACGTTTATGTTGCAGGTGGATGAATCATCCTTGTTAGCTAGAATAATGGAATATATGACGTTACTTCGCATGCGTTTACTACGCATGCCATTACTACACGGTTGTTAGTACGACCGCGTTTTTAGTTTGCATACCTTTCCTACGCAATTCGGAACAACGAATTGCAGTAAGGGGTGCTGGATGTTGGAATAGTATAATTTACTATTCCAACTCCAGTCTATGCGGACACTAGGGAAGGTGTTGGATTTTAAATCCAACACCTTCCCCCCCCTAACGCAAGTCGCTGTTCTGACTTGCTTAGGAAAGGTATGCGAACTAAAAATGCGTGCGTACTAACGTCCGCGTAGTAATGGCATGCGAAGTAACGCATGCTAAGTAAACGCCGTTTACCAGAATAATGTCTTTGTTTTAGGAGTTAGGCGAGTGTTGAGATTGATAGTGGAGAACTGTTGTACTTGCTCATCGGAGATAGCCTGGGAATCAAGGTCATCCCACTGATGCACGGGAGCATCGCTGCCCAATGGAGAAGTACCGTTGAGGATGTGAACAACACTTACGCGGTAGTAATGTATAAGGGAACGCACCTCAAAAAAGTCTATAATCAGATTGGGTAGTCAAATAGTATTTTCAATTTGATAATTTACAAAGAACAACAATTTATTGTGGTGCCACTCAGGATAAAAGTGCACCTTACTACCTAGATGCCAAACTACACAGATCATGCACTGCATTCACCGTGATAAACAATATTATATACAAATATCCCGGCACTCAAAAGTAACGACTCTTATTCATATTTGTGTGTGAGGAGCAAAATCCATTGTGTATTATCAGAATATCACTGGCAACAAACGATTTGGATTCATACAAAATGTGTGAGATTTTAATTTAGAAAAACATTGTATGGAAACATCACAATTTTAAAGCAAGACCAAAGAAGGACCAATGTCCCCTAAATAAGTGTGACTTTGAGTGACAGTTCATAAAAAGATGGTTGTAGTCTTATGGTCTTGATCCAAATGAGCAACAGCCAACACGTGTTTCGTTACGTCAAGTGACTTCCTCAGGGCTGCGAAGATGACGACAGTCTCATTTACATTGAATTCATATATATATAGACATGTCCCAATTATTTGGGATACCTTTTCCCCATGCCAAAAAAGGGAAGATAAGGTTAGTAAAGATGAATAAGACCAGAAAAAGAAGGTACTGCCGGATAAATATAAAAAGAAAAGGACATTTTTTGTTTTCCAAAACAACACCCTGAAGTGATGGTCACCTCAAAGGATAGGAGCATAGTTTAAAGTGCCAGATAGACCCATTGCCACACCGTGCACCAAGTTGATATTAACCAAAAGTTGTAACCAACAGTGGTCATAATTCTCTGACCGTAGAAGTTTCACTAATCTCTTTTGAATTTTAAAGATTTCAATGTCTATTCATATATTTAATTCCCGATAGCTTCTCCAACAGTAAGCGAGAATTTCCCAAAAATCTGTGAGAGAGATATATATAAAAACACATTGTCTTATTGTCAGAATTCTATAATGGTACTAGTCTGGGCATGAGAATTTTTATTTTTTGTTAATAATTAGAAATACCGGCACTCGCTTCCAGGTTTTTATATATACGTAGTCCCCCTATTTCTTAAATTCAAATTATGGGAGAGCGGCCAGCCCAGGTAGTTCAAAAGGTGTATCTCAAAATTTTCTAGTAGGACAAAACAAGATGGAGGAAAAAATGTCCATTAGATTGCTCATCCCATCACTCCAATAAATGATGGCAATATTTTCATTGGTCTACTATACCTATATCGTATCTCAAATTAAATGTGTTCCCACCGCATGTTCGGCCCAAAAGGTATATGGTATGTTGTATTAGTTCCCGTTGTAAGAATCTTCATTCCATCAAGTGAGTACTTATTTATAAGAAGTAAACGATAATTCTGTGAAAAAATCATCTATCAGATATTCATTTAAGGCAAATTATCAATAAATATATCTATTCGGGCAGTTTCTGTCCTCTTTAGTTCCAAGCTATACTTACTCATTGTAAACTCTAATATCACCATCATCGAAATCCCGACGGGCTATGATAGGCCCTAACATTTTTTACAAATTTTGAAAACATTTTCATTTTTCGTTTATTGGGAAATATACAGTTTTATGTCGGATGTATGACGTTACAACGCATACATTTACATCGCGGTACACTACATCGCGGTTTTAACAACGCAAGTCGTTACAACGACTTGCGCTAGATGGCGTTCTAGGACAAGGAATAGGACTTAGGAGTAGCATAATTTACTATTCCAACTCCAGTCTACGTACAGTAGGGAAGGTGTTGGATAGTAAATTATACTATTCCTTGTCCTAGAGCGCCATCTAGCGCAAGTCGTTGTAACGACTTGCGTTGGAAAAACCGCGATGTAATGGCATCGCGATGTAATCCCCGCGTTGTAAACGATGTTTCCCTTTATGTCTATAGACCTTTATAAGTGAAAAATCCAAACAGGATATAATAGCATTATTCAGCCAGTTAGTGCCACTATCGTAAAGCATTGTTATCCCAAGATCTTTCCTAGTGTCAGTACAGATGGTGAAAACTAGATTAAGAAGTGCTTTGTTGTTAGTTACAATTTACCGCTCATGAAGTTCGGTACTTAATCTCTGTTCCTGATCTCACGTATATATTACTATGACTGCCCGTACTAGAAAATAGCACGTGAGTCGACAAGACCTGTTATGGACTTTTTGCTTATATATCCTCTCTTTCTTATGTAAAAAAGAAAAAAGGGGTAACGCTACGACACTCACCAAATAACGTTTCTTATCTAACGGGCAAAGTTATATGTTGAACAATATTAAATCAGCCTGACCGAATGTACGAACAAAGAGGCACTGGTAAACTGATCGTAGCGCTTACCGTATATTACTATTTGAAGTTCCAACAGCGTGGGCCCGGCAGGACACGTCCAGCGAGAGACTGTGATAGCATTGACGGTCTCCATTTAAAACGATCAAAAGACTGCGAAACCGGAAATGACCCCATATGTCGGAAGATAGTCACCTTTTCAGTTTCTCTCAACCCATATCCAGTTACTGGTGTTACTAAACCACCAAACACGGCGGCCATATTTGAATAGTATTTAAAGAGTATTAGTACATGAAAATCAACCAAGTAAACATAGATCAGTATTCGATCCTATCAATTAATAAAGATAGTTCTCCTTATGGTTTTAATAATATTCAGATTCCATTTGGAATTTAGATAAGAGAAAAACTTTTAAAAAAGTGAGTATTATTTATGTAGAGTATTTTTATAAAAATATCGATATCGTACAAAACGCATCTGAGTATTTTTAGCTTGTGCATCAGAAACCATTCCCTCCACCTATGTTATTACTAGGAAATAGAGAGAGAGTCAGAAAAAGAAAACATATTTGAAATGTACAAATAGAGAAAAAAGGAAAAGATTTTTATCCATCACTTTACAATTGCATCAATTCTCTTACAATTAAAATACATTTATTGTAACCACAATTATGTCATTGGTGGTTTTGTAATAAAGATACATTTTTTGTAACCTCAATCATATCTAAGATATCCTCAAAGATTTTTTTCCCAAACATTGGAATCTTTGTGTCCCCCACAGGAACACAGAGTTGATACCTATAGAATCATCATTAGCACTAAACCCCTCGTTTTTATAAGCGACAGGTAGACAGAAATCCTAAGTTCTCATTGTGCTAGAAACACATGCAGTTCTTTATCAAAATTGAGCCCTATTTCTACTGCTCGCAATTTGATAATCCACTGTGTCTCTGTCCTTCTCAGAGCTAGTGTTCTGTCACCACCCCTGGGCCCACTCATGGTATGTAAAATCCCATGAAATCTGATTTTTCCTATTTCCTCCAATGTGTGGTTTTGATTGAAGTGTACCGCCAGTGGATAACTACAATTGTTGTTTCGTACTGCCCTGACATGTTCCTGTATTCTTTCCCTTAGGGGTCGTATGGTGCTCCCCGCGTAAATTAGTCCGCAGCAACAAATAATATAGTATACCACATAATTGGTATTGCAATTAATAAATTGTTTAATACCATGTCTCACTGCTGTATTATATTGGAATTGAAGAGTCTTATTTGCTGCGAACTGGCAGATACTGCAGTTAGTACATTTAAAAAAAACAACTGGTTTAGGTGGTAGCCAAGTGGCCGCTTTCTTTTTGGGAGGCAAATAGCTTGGACAGAGAAGTTCTCTTAGGGTAGTGCCCCTTCTGTGTGACACAGTAGGATTATTGGCAATATATTTCTCTATTGATTTATCTAATCCCAGGATGTGCCAATGTTTCCGAAAGATATTGTAAATTTGGTGACTATGTGTATTGAAATCCGTCACCAGTGCAATCTTACGTTCCCTGTTCTTACTTTTGTCATTCTTTCCTGCTTTTAATAAGCAGGACCTTGATTTTTTCTGTATCTTACTCTTGGCACAATCCAATACTACCTTCGAGTATCCTCTGTTTTGAAATCTTGACTCCAATTTGTGTAACTCCATTAAGAACACGGAGTCTTCGCTACAGTTCCTTTTAAGTCTTGTCATTTCCCCCAAGGGGATCGAATTTATTTGGGACTTAGGATGAGTGCTACTAGCATGCAGCACTGCGTTGCAAGCTGTGGGCTTCCTGAATAGTCTGGAAATGATCTTATTGTCTTTCGTTTATAGAATTACATCTAAAAATTATATTTCCCGTTTGCTAATCTTGTGGGTAAATCTGAGGTTGTAAGTGTTGTCATTCAAATGTGTCAACAGCTCTCGGACGCATTGGTCGCTACCCGACCAAAGAATAAAAATGTCATTGATGTAGCGACCCCAATATACTATATGTTCTGTGAATTTAGTGTTCGACATTTTCCACAAATGTTGTTGTTCAAAATAGCCCATGTACAGGTTACCATAGGACGGAGAAAATTTCGAACCCATGGCTACCCCTATCACTTGTCTGTACCAAATATCCTGATGTAAAAAGACATTATTTTCCAGAGTCAGACGTGTTAGGTCTAATAACATCTGAGTATGTTAAAAAAAAAGTCGCATCTCTGTGTGATAGCATTCTGCTAGAGCTTGTAAACCGTTATCCAGGGGTATACAAGTATATAGAGAGCAGACGTCCATTGTAACAAATGAGAGATCATTGGTCCATTCTACATCATCTAATTTACTCAGGTCCCCCGTGTCCCTTATATAAGAGGGGAGATTGTGTACTAGGGGTTGAAGAAATACATCTATATATTCTGAGATGTGTTCCGTCGGGGAGCCGATGATAATTCGCCTTAAATGAATATCTGATAGATGATTTTTTCACAGAATTATCATTTACTTCTTATAAATAAGTACTCACATGTTGGAATGAAGATTCTTACAATGGGAACTAATACAACATACCATATACCTTTTGGGCCAAACGTGCAGTGGGAACATGTATAATTTGCGATACGATAGAGGTATAGTAGACCAATGAAAATAATGCCATCATTTATTGGAGTGATGGGATGAGCAATCTAATGGACATTTTTTCCTCCATCTTGTTTTGACCTACTAGAACATTTTTGAGATACACCTTTTGAACTACCTGGGCTGGCAGCTCTCCCATAATTTGAATTTAAGAAATAGGGGGACTACGGATATAAAAACCTGAAAGTGAGTGCCGGTATTTCTAATTATTAACAAAAAATAAAAATTCTCATGCCCAGACTAGTAACATTATAGAATTCTGACAATAAGACATTGTGTTTTTATATATATATATCTCTCACAGATTTTTGGGAAATTCTCGCTTACTGTTGGAGAAGCTATCGGGAATTAAATATATGAATAGACATTGAAACCTTTAAAATTCGAAAGAGGTTAGTGAAACGACTACGGTCAGGGAATTATGACCACTGTTGGTCACAATTTTTGGTTAATATCAACTTGGTGCACAGTGTGGCAATGGGTCTATCTGGCACTTTAAACTATGTTCCTATCCTTTGAGGTGACCATCACTTCAGGGTGTTGTTTTGGAAAACAAAAAATGTCCTTTTCTTTTTCTTTTTATATTTATCCTGCAGTACCTTCTTTTTCTGGTCTTATTCATCTTTACTAACCTTATCTTCCCTTTTTTGACATGGGGAAAAGGTATCCCAAATAATTGGGACATGTTTATATATATATATGTATTCAATGTAAATGAGACTATGTCATTATCTTCGCAGCCCTGAGGAAGTCACTTGACGTGACGAAACACGTGTTGGCTGTTGCTCATTTGGATCAAGACGATAAGACTACAACCATCTTTTTATGAACTGTCTCTCAATGTCACACTTATTTAGGGGACATTGGTCCTTCTTCGTTCTTGTTTTAAAATGTTGATGTTTCCATACAATGTTTTTCTAAATTAAAATCTCACGCATTTTGTATGAATCCAAATCTGTTTTGTTGCCAGTGATATTCTGATAATACACAATGGATTTTGCTTCTCACACACAAATATGAATAAGAGTCGTTACTTTTGAGTGCCTGGATATTTGTATATAATTCCGTTGAGGATGTGGCCTGACGGCGGCGGGGATGGCTACGGAGAACCACGCCTCCGAGTAGCCACAGGTGACCTACTGCTCCACCCCCAGTAATGGCGGTGTGAACCTGGCGGCGTTCTGGCGATCCCGGTGATTTTTGCCTGGTGGAATCTTTCGTAACACTGCGAGGGGAAGAAAGTCCTGGTGCCGGTGAAACGAGTTGAGGCGCAGGGATTAGACTGCCTCTCTTCTATGCTCCTGCTCCAGCGCCTGTGTTAAGGAGGTTTGGCATCCACGGAAGCCGGACGCCGGTGGAGGAGCCGGCCGGCGGCATCTGTTTCCTTTCGTTGATTTGCTCGACTGCTCTGCTCGAGGAGGCGAGGTGGAAGCGGAGGCGGGTGACTGCTTCCCGGACGGTGAGGCAATTTCTTACACGGCCGCTCTATCGACTCTGCGGTTAAAGAGATCTTGTTTGTGTACTCCTGCTCCTGAGCCCGTCGGACCCTTGACGGACATTTCTATACTGGAGGAGTGCACAGGAGGAGAAGAGCGGATGCGGTGTCGATCTGAGGGAGACACAGTTGGAGGAGACGTCCTTGGCAGAGTGCTTGTTACACATCGGGCCTCTTGCCTAATCCCTTGGGCTACGTGGGAACAATAAAGTTTAAAACAAGATGGCATGCTCTTTGTAGACGCTCCCTGCTCGAGGACTATGGAGGTGGACTTTGTATACACTCCCTCCTTTAAATACTGGGCGTTGTCAAGAAGCCAGTGCTTGGCTTTCAGTTCCTCGGATCCTGTTCCCTTGCTGGTTTACTCCCTCTCTGTTCCAGATTACTCTTGAATCTTATTGTTGGTGTTTCCCTGTAGAAAGTCTGGTGGTGTTTGTGCGTGTCGCCTAGCGAGAGGATTGCTCCGCTTTCGGCCGCACTACTGTGTTCCTCGCAACCACGCGGTAAGCCGAGTTAATGCCGCGTATGCTTTAGGTTGCTTCTCCCCAGTATCCGCTACCTTTACCGGTTTACCTGACCTCCTCTCCCTCCTATGTGTGCCATAGAGCATTAGTAGAGTCTGATACAGTCTTGGTGGTCCCTCCCCGCCTCCCGCATAAATTCCAGTGGAATTTAGGTTACCTGAAAGATATCGACCTTGGTACCGTTTGTTTGTTTAGAACGCGGTACAGTTCGTAGTAGGGAACGGGTTTGTCACGCGCGGTGCGCATGATAGTTCCTGCAAGTATTTTGCCTTAATATGGTTTTGGAAATCGCATTGACACGCGCGGTGCGCGTTGGGGATAGCGACAATTACTTTCTATACATTTGTTTATTCAACAGGCCTTTTGACACGCGCGGTGTGCGCTGGAGGTTTGGGACCGCATATTTATCCCTTCTGGCATGCGGTTCAAGCTGACCTTATAGAGGTATTGTACCGAGAATATTGTTACTACACTGTAGGCAATTGGCTACATTGTTCATAGTGTTGCTGGTCCTCTTTGTAGAAGGGTTCTCCTATTTCCATTCACCCCCCTGTTTGTTTAGCCTTACCCCTAATAAGGAGTAAAGTCACCTTCTATTCCTCGAGGAGGGTTATGGTGTTGTACCCGATATATGCCAACTCTTGTGTGGAACCACTGCCCTGCTGCATCAGAGTCATTCATTTGAAAGCCCCTTGAGATGTCCAGCTGGTAAGATAAAAAGCGATTTACCATAACATAACAGCGGAGAATAGTGTGAGAGTAGTAGACGGAGTGGGAGGAAGGTGGGTCTTTAATGATATCCTCTTTGTCTCCTCTATAGGTCCTTCCTCTACGCTATCACTTCGATGGAAGCCAGCTGGGGGACTTGAAACTTATCCTTCCCCGTTTTGGGTCCCCACATCTCCCTTCGTCTTTCTGCATAGAGGGTGTTGTTAATTCACTCTTCTGTGGATAGGTGTAGGTAGTGTGGGGGCATTCTCGTCGCTCCTGTGAATCAGAAGTTCACATCCTACAGAGGTGGGTGTGTTCGGCAACAGTGCTCTTGGTGTAGAGTGCAAAAGAAGGTACGGAGGATTGAAGGAGCGACACTGGGCGACATTGGGTATCAAAGAGGTTATTAGAAGTCGAGAGGGGATACGGGGGAAAAAAGGACATGGAAGAGCTACGAATAAAGTAAAAAAATAAATATAAAAAAGGGCCACAGAGAGAAAAAAAGAGAAGTAAAGAAATGGGTAAACCTTTGAAACATCCTAACGCAGTCGCCCAATCCGTCTCTGCTGCCCGTCTTAAAGCCAAAACGCACCTAGCTCAGGCAAAAGAAGCTGCACAACTGGCTAATAAGGAGAACAAGGAGAATACCACCAATTCCTATGGCCTTGATAGTACTCTCTAGAGCTCAGAGGAAGAAATGCCCTCCACCACTCCTCCGGAACAGGCGGAATTGGTGACAGACCAGGACAAGTCTGTATTAGATGGCCTAAAGGAAAAATTAAATGGGACTAAGCAGTTTCCATTGTTCTTTAAAAAAGCTACCCTACAACCCCCCTCCCTAAGCCCAACTTCAAAAACATCTAAAGGCCCATCCGTGGAACCAGTGTCGCCTGTGGTTTTAATGAACTCAGCTTCTACGGACCTGGAGAGACTCCAATACAATCTGGAATCCGAACATCTGGTAGTCCCGGAGCTAGATCAAGGTCAAGGCCAGAGTCAAAGTCAAGAACCAGGGACCCTATTAGCACCATTAAGCTTAACAGAAATGACCGCTTCTAGCACAAATCACTCTCAGCTACTAGAAATAAAAGATAAAGGCAGTAAGACAGCTATAAAGATATCTGCAAATCCGATGGTATCTCAATCCAAACCACAGCTACAATTTCAACTGTTGCTTCAGAGTCTAATATTGCCAGAGGGCTTGCCGGCCCTTGAGGACAATATGCTCGGAAAAACGTCTCTTGATACCGCTGTAGTCAACCCTAATCAAAGTACATAAATATCGGGTGCTTATCAATTAGATATTAGAGACATGCTCAACTTAATACTGGATAAGGTTCGCGAGATGAAAAAGACTCAGAAATTGGAAATTGCTGCTCTGCACCTACGGCTAGGGAAAATCGAAAAAGTAATGACATGCTTCCCTATCAAACTTCAGGAGACAGAAGCCAGAATTTCAGCATTGAAAGACTAAATTAATACGGTTATGGGGGAAGTGAAAGAGGCTGTATAAAATAAGAACTATCTGGAGAACAAACTGGAAGATCTTGAGAACCATTCTCGGAGGTCAAACCTCAGGATAGTTGGAGTTCCCGAAGGCATTGAAGGTTCGAAAACTCTGCAATGGGTTAACTCTTTCATCAAGTAGAAAGTTCTCCCGGAGTTCGAAGGAGATCTTACAATTACTAGGGCACACCGTGTCCCAGCCCATCCTTTCCCAAATTCCATGATGCCGCGAACAATCTTGTTGAACTTTGCAGACTTTTGAATAAAGGAAAGAATCTTGACAAAGGCAATCCAGCAGAGGCAGTTCCTAGTAAATGAAACTACTAAATGTCATATATTTTCAGATATGACTGCCGCTGCTGCGCGCAGAAGAAAAGAATTTGTCAAGCTTCTCCATTTGTTTAAAGCCCAAGCTTCAATTGCCCAACAGTCGAAATTGAGAGTTTTAGTTAAGGTATAGTTTTTTATGTTTTCAGATTTGGAAGAAGCTCAGGCACTATTAAAAGAGATCTTGCATGGATCTTGAGTCTAAAGGAATGGCTTTAATATCAGGATCTGCTATATCTTAACAAAAATAAGGGCCTCCTCTGTCCTTGGGTGCTAAGGCACACTCCTCAACACGTTAATTTCTGATTATTTTCTTTTTTCTGGGACCAGTGGGGTCACCAGGGGTGTAACTACATGACACCCAGAAGATTAGAAGGGGGGGCGAAATGTGGCCAGCGTGGCCAATGGGGGTTCTCTCACATTTTGATGGGTGGGTAATTTTTTGGGGTGGAAAGAGGGGGTTAGGGAAAGGGTCTATTACAGGAAAAAGAGCAGGAGCAGAAGGTACAGATAGAAAACAATTCAGAAATTCGGTATTGAGTAAACCTGGAGTTTACTCTAGAGCTAGAAACTTTAATAGAAACCAGTAAATGCAAGACCCTATCAGTCAACGCTAGCGGAATCTTAAATAAACAAAAGTATGACGCTCTCATAAAATGGTTGGTATCTTTCAACTCCCAAGTTTTGTTTCTTCAGGAGACACCTTTAAAAACTAATTTTCTTAAATTATTTTTACCCAGGATTTTTTCTAATGTTTTTTTTGCGTCTGCTGGTCTTGCCATGAAAGGAGTAGCCATCTATTTTTCTAGAAAACTGCCCTGGGAATATTTCCAAGTTCATAGGGATCCACAGGGGAGATGGATATATGGGTGGCAACAAGGTTATATGGGAGGATTTTGAATTTTATTAAATTACTATGGCCCTGTTTTGGATGACCCCTCCAGTCTGGCCAAAATTAATGAGTTTATGAGGGGAGCCCCTGGACAGTTTATTGTAGGAGGTGATTTTAATTTTATACAGGATTTAACAAAGGACACTTCAAATAAAAATAAAAAACAATTGAAACCAAACACCCAAAAAATGGTGGAGGCCATCAAGCTAGAATATCAACTAGTAGATCCTTGGCGAAATAGAAATCCTGATAAAAAATGTTTTACCTGCTATTCACATCGTTTTAAAACTGCATCTCAAATTGATTTTTTTTTTTTACATCTAGATCCCTTCAGATTTTTGATGCAGATATTGGGTGCAACACTTTCTCTGATCATGCATATATTGGGCTCGAACTTAGGCTTGGAGGTGAGAGCAGAGAATGGCCCAGGTGGCAGCTGGACCGTCTTCTCCTCCAAGATCAGGATTGGGTGAAAAGCTTTAGAGAAAGGATCTCTGAATTTTTTAAGATTAATGAAAATACTGCGGAGCCGTTTTCTGTGTGGGGCGGGTTTAAGGCGGCAGCTCGCGGGCAAATAATCGCCTACACGACTGCTCAGTTAAATGCTCGGAGGCTCAAAATAGCTGAATTACAAACTGAAGTTGAAAAAGAATATGCTCTTCAGCTCCAGCAACACCCCAATCAAGTCGAACCAGCAAGATCAGCTCTGAGGGATTTTTTTATATTGGAAGAGATTTGCAGTTCTAGAATGTAGCATGAAGGGGAAGCTTTAAAGGCATGCCACCTTTGTGAGCTTCCTCAGGCCACTTTCTGCTTTCAGCAACTGGTCCCCACTGGTTCTACCCCCCCCCCACTTTGGGTGGGAGAACCAGCGGGAAAAACAAGTGAGGAAGAGAGGTGTGCCCATCTAAGGTGCTGGACCCCCAGACTGGTCTTGAAGTTTACAATGGCGAATTAATCCCACAGATTTTTTTTTAGAACATTTCCACCAACTTTACTCAACAGAATATTCGGAGGGGGAAGAGCTGATCCAGGATTATTTTTCTAATGTGAATTTTCCCAAACTCTCAGATAACCGGATCAGTCAATTAGGATCTGATGTAGAATCCGTTGAGATATTGGCATCTATTAAAGCAACAGCCGGGGCAAAAGCATGTGGACAGGATGGTTTCCCCATCGAATTTTATAAGACTTTTTCAAAGGAATTAATTACACTTTTGAAAAAACTATTCAATTATATTAAAAATGGTGGTTTGGTTCCCGCACTTTTTAAAGAAGCGATAATAGTGCCCTTTGTGAAAAAAGATAATAATCCTGCGGATGTTAATTCTTATAGGCCCATTAGTCTTTTGAATTCGGATTACAAAATTTTAATGAAAGTATGGGCCGAGCGTTTTTTATTTGCCGCCCAAGAAACAATTCACAGAGACCAGACTGGTTTTGTAGCAGGTAGATCTATGGCAGCTAATACTGAGTATTTAATACATGCCTTGGACTATTTTAATACCAATTTTATTCCAGCATGTATTATAATGGTTGATGCGGAGAAAGCATTTGACCTGGTAAATTGGAGAACTCTGTTTTTTGCCCTCGGTCAATTTGGCTTTCCCCCTCAGGTTATTAACTTGCTACGTTATATCTACCAGGGGGCTTCGGCCCTGGTATCAATAAATTCGAAAAGAGCAGGAACTATACAAATAAACCGGGGGATTAGACAGGGCTGTCCGCTTTCACCATTGCTTTTTCCTTTTTTTATAGAGCCATCGGTAATTAAAATTAGAAATAATGCTGCTATCCAATCCCACATCCCCGACATGGCAAAGTTGAAACTTTTTGCAGACGATATAATTTTATATTTAATGCCCGACAAAGATAATATGGAAACAGTATTGAGGGAATTTAGGGATTTCGAATTAATCGGTGGTTATAAAATAAATTCTAATAAAACTGAGGTCCTTGCCCTCAATACAGATTTGAATCTTTTTCCACTATGCATGAGGGCTCAAGCCACTAAACAAGATCCAATTAGATATCTTGGGATATATGTATCTAGTCAATACCAACAGTTGTGTAAATTGAATTATATAAGAATGAAAGATAAAATTAAGAGACTTTTGGACCAGTGACTCCCTCTATCATTGGTTGGTAGAGTTTCATTAATTAAAATGTCTATACTTCTGTTGCTAATATTTTTTTTTAGCAATGTCCCTATAAAAGTAAACCTGTCTTTTTTTAAAGAAATGGAAACACTGCTTAGAGGATTTGTTTGGGGAAAGAAAGTATCTAGGATGAAGCTGACTGTGGTGCAATTACCTACGGCACAAGGGGGTTTAGCTTTGCCTCATTTAAGAACGTATTATGAGGCGGCATTTACGGATATAGTAGCGGGCTTGATGGGATCTAAATGTACTCGAGATAGCTTCTTTCTGGATAAAATGTTACAAGAAATTAATTCTCAAATTTGAGTGTTTTTAAATCCTCCAAACTTCCAAAAAAACTAGATACAAGACCTTAAAGGAATATTCTTCTAGACTTCAGTCTGTTTTTTAAAAACGGGCTCCTCGGGTCTGCAATATTTGCGATTAAGAGAATTTACCAGCCTTGGCCTCCAATTCCTAGAAAGTCATCTAACCAATTGGGAAGATTGTGGGTTACGGGAGCTAAGACATTTTGTTATTCAAAATAGGGTGATCACCTGGGAAGAGGTAATGGCAAGGGCTGAGAGCCCTAGAAGACCTGTCTTTTTTTAATATTTGCAAGTTGTTCATTTACAAAAAAATATTAATGGTATTTTTGACGTTCTAAATGAACTTGTGGTAGCACTCTATGGGGCTAAAGTTAAGGGCGTAGGGAACTGGTACCGATTGTTACATCGTCAGGGACAAGTACCCCTGATAGAGACCCATTTGGCTAAAATAGGTTGTGAGACACAATGTATTTTTTCTTGTAAAGATTGGGAATATCCCATCTAGGAAGTAAATCCCTGCGCGCGGCCAATTTTAAAAAGATGGCCTTTTTATCACAATGGCTTTCCTACATGACCCCAGCAGCTTTGGAAAAAACATATCCGGAGGTCGAAAACAAGTGTTTTCGCTGTCAGGCCAACGGAGAGGGGGGGTGGTACCATATTTTCTTTACCTGCCCACGGTTAGTGCCCTTTTGGGAGGCAATTTTTGCTGGCATAGAGTTGGCAATAGGGAAGTGAATTCAGCCCGAGGCCGAGGCTGCTCTGTTCTGATTATGTAGGGATAGAATTATGCTAACTAAGGCTGAAGAAGTTTTCTTATTTATCTCTTGTACTGTAGCCTGTTCTTTAATTCTTGAGAATTGGAAATCTAGTGATGTTCCCGCTCATTTGAAGTGGGTTTGTAAAATGAAAAAGACACGGAATTTTGAAGAAGCATATGCAAAACGGGTGGGAGCCACTAAAAATTTTGAAAAGAATTGGGAGTTTTTTTAGTCATTTAGAAAAATGAAAGGAGGGAAATTAACACTCGATATTGATGATAAAGCCGTAGCAGTTATTGTGTTTAAGAGCACCAGCGCTTTTTTGCTGTTGCACTTTAGAAGCACTAGCACTTTTTTCTACCATGGCACTTTAGAAGCATTAGCACTTTTTCATTACTGTTGCACTTTATTTCATCTTTTTGCACATTGTCATTTTTATGAAATCATTGTTGATGCTATTAGCTGCTACAGTCATATTTTTTTAAAAATCTTGTCATGAAATGAAGAAGTTATTGTATTAATGGTTTCAATAATTATTATTATTTTTTAAATGTATATTATGTACTCAATGCTCTGCTCAATAAAATAAAAAATAAAAAAAGGATGTGGCCTGAGCAGATGATGTGTGATCCATGAGGGACTCTGGGTGGTCATCTTCTCTATTGATATATCATAACTAGTGAAAGAGCCCTGTGTACTTCTTCTTTGTCTCAAGAGAGAGATCATCTCAGAACTTGCTTTGTGGCGTCATGCTACCTGAGCCAAAGGATGTGGGGTGACATCTAAGGAAGAGTTCACAGGCTGACACCTTAACTTGTCCTGCCCCGGAAAATGCTTATGTAGGCATGTCACGTGGTGTTAGTGTAGGGACAGATTAATTTTCAATTCCCACAAACTTTCGATCCAGGGGAACTTGGACGTTTGGGCCTTTTGCATCATGATTGTTGAACTAATTATTCTGTGCGTGTTGCACCACCTTAATTTCATTTGAAGATTTGGTTTTGTATTAGTCCCAATGTACTTCTACATCCTCATTCTGATATGTCTATATTTTCAGTTATTTTTGGCTTTGTAATATATCAACTTTCTCTATTTGGCTGTCTGTAAATCTTAAGCATCATGGGAATTGGAATTGCACTGATTGACCCGCTGACGATTTCTCTCCCCCCCACGCTTTCATGCTGAGAAAAATATCATCGACTCAAGGTTATAGAGCAGATCTAGAATGTGACACCATGCTCCTTTATTGCTACCTCTGAACATCATTGGCTAAAAAGATAAAACAACACTTGTTTCTGATGCTGAACCGCATTAACAAAAATAAAAGACCCGACATGGCAATGCCTAATTTGATGACGTATGCTTGCAAATGCATCATGTTACTGCCATTTTTTCTTTTAATTTATCTTCCATGATATTGCAGGATAATCTTGGAGCAGTACATGCTATGTAAAACTCTAAATAAAAAATCTGTCTAGAAAACCTGTGGGGAGTGACATGGAGAGAGTGGGAGTGGGGAAGTGCTGAGGAGGCAGCACACTGGAGTGAGAGCAAGCAAAAAATTTGTAGTGTGGAAAGAAACACAAAATAAAAAGATAGTTCTCTAATGAAAGCAGTTAAGGAATATGTACAGTGATATTTCTACAATGATGCAGGTACAGATTTTATTAACGTAAAGTAAAATCTTACTTCCTTACATATAACTCCACTTTAACGTTTTTTCAGTGAGTTACTATAGTTTATCTAACTTATAGTAATATCTGATTATGAACATCTACGGCCAACCCCCCGCCACGCATGAACTTTGGCCATGGCCTTTGCAGTCACGTCCTGCATCCAACCCCTGCAAGATGGTCAACCTCCAACACACACAGCCAAAGGTCACGTGCAGCATGAGGCTGGCAGCAGAAATTGCATCCAATCACCATAAGCAGTCAAGCACCCGTGAGCAGCAAACCACCCACACTCCACTGTCTTCCTTTTTAAAAAAAATTCAGTCCATGGGACTCCTGTGGGCGCACAGGGTCTTCACTGGGTCCGCTCGATGGATCATCCCGAAACTTAAGATTAACTATTTTTTTTAAAGTTGCATTACTATTCGTCAACTGGCAGCAAAGTTAAAAGCAAAACAAACTTCCTATGAAAACTCTGATTTAAATAGAACTACACTGTGCTGACCGCCACTGTGCAATAAAACACATATAAAGTTTGTCTTTTGTAAAATATGTGTTCACTTCGAGAGGTTTATTGTTACATGATTTTATCATCCTCAAGAGAATAAATGACTGGGTGGGCCTGCTGGGAATTGTACGTGTGAGCCCGGGATGCGACATCAGTCATGGGTGTGAATGGATTCGTTCAATTAGACCCCAGCACCCAACAAAAAATTGGTTTCAGGGCCGTAAGGGCATTTTGCAACAGAAGACTCAGGGGGATATGTACAATAGAAATGTAGCGTGTCGTTAGCCTCCTGGGCTTAACAACACGCTCCGCCACTTCGGAAACGCAAGGTTGCACCATATTTACAAGAATGTGGTGCAGCCTTGCCTTTCCCCCTGCAATGGCACTAAGTTTAACGCAGGAACCCTCGCACCAGAGTGCAAGGGTGTCTGTGTGCAGGGGAGGATTGGTTATGTGTAGGAAGGTTTCCCTCCCTGCACATAAACAATCCTAAAATGCCATTTTGTAACTTTCATTTGTGCTGCTTTATACAGCACACATGAAAGTTACAAAATGCCATTTTTTAAAAAGGTTTGTTTATGTACAGGAAGGGACACCTTCCTGTACATAAACAAACCATGGCATTTTGCTTTTTCCATGTGTGCTGCACAAGGCAGCACACATGGAAAAAGCAAAAACGAGGAGAAATAATGCATTTCTCCTCGTTTCGCCAGTTTAAGACCAGGGTTTTCCTGGTCTTAATTTTGGCGCTGCCTCCTATGTACACCACCCTTATATATAGGGGGCAGTGTCAAATACAATAGGTGTTGCGGAGGAACGCCCACCACAACACCCACTGAACGCCCTTTCACGCTAAACATAGCGTGAAAGGGTGCCTTATGACCAAGGCCCCTATCCCCACAGGAACGTCACAAAAAGTGGCATTCCCGTGGCGACAGGGGCTTGTACATATGCCCCTCAGTATGCCAACTCGTGAACTACCCTCTCCTCCATAAAGGTCTCAACTGTATTGTAAAATGTATTTAAGATTGGGTTTGTTAATTTAAAAGGTCTTAAACAATGTTTATATCTTTTTAAATAGTTGAGATTTGTTTTAGAAAAATATAAATAACTTTGTTAGCTTTCCATAAAAACCCACCCTTCTAGTAACTAGTCATAAATACATTTAAAAGAAATTCTGTTAGGGCTGATTCCTTCACACAGTTTTCTTATCTGCCTCCCTGGCACTATTTTTTAGTCCAAACATTATAATCTTTCGAGTTAAAATAGATTTTTTATTGAATGGAAATAGAGGGGTAATTGTATGTTTCGTCCAATAACAATTTCACAAACCTCAAAAATATATTAAGCTCTTCTGTCTGAGCCTGTTGCATCAATTAAACCATGTTTTGTTTGCCACAACTAAAGAACAATCCTTAGGTTGTCTGATTTGCCTTAAATCAGCACTTATACAATACTGCTTGTATTATGTTGCAGTAAATGAAATTATGGAAGTTCCCAAATTTTAAAAATACTTAACTTGAATCATATTTTATTATATATTTTATTATTCATTTTTTTCAACGTGCAAAAAGGTATCCCCAAGTGATGTATGCACACAGTCTCAATTAGTTATTTATTCTTCTGGGAGTATTGTGAAACTGAAGGGAAGAACCCATACAGGGATATAAATTCTGTGTCAGTATATCTAGCCCCTTCAGGAGTGGCAGGACATAAACTATTTTTGTCTGATGTTCTGTATGTTTTTATTTGAGAAATCTGCTGTCTAAAATATACAGTAGGTTGGCAGGCACGGGCAATACCGTATTTACCGTCTTTCGCAATCAGAGGTAAGCATAAGTAATATCTAATTCCTTTAATGTTTTATTTAAAAGTTTTTTTAAAGACAAATCAGCACAAGTTAAATAATGCAATACTCCATAATACTACTGCTCAAAATTGGGAACAATAGAGTACTTATTAGACACGCCTTTGTGTTTGGTCTGTATATGATATTTGTAGAGCACCAATCTAGATGAAAGGCAGCAGATATGACAGATACTCGCTTTTGAGGTTGTTCCTGCTTGGCATAAGGTTTACATTGTAAAACTTGTCTTTTTCTAAATCCCTGTATAAAGTATGTTTTTAATCTGTCATCTTGTTTTATACTTTGTGTGCTACTCCACATACAAATCTGCCCTGTGTCGATCATCTAGCCAGGAAGGCAAACAATTTGTTCCCCTTTGAAGTGGCCTCTAAGCAGCATTTACAGTTCTATAAGTACTGAAAAATCAATAAATAAACGGAGCTGCATTTTAAGACATTGAATTCTATGTGGCTTAACACTGCCTTGTAAATAAGGCCCCTTTTCATGCTTCACTTAGCGTGAAAGGGGTGTGCAATGGGTGTTGCAGTGGTCGGACCTTCTGCCGCAACACCAATTACCTTTTAACGCTGCCTCATATTTACAAGGCTGGGGTAGCTCCAAAATCGAAGACACTGGAAAGCATGGTCTTAGACTGGCGAAACGAGGAGAAATTATTAATTTCTCCTCGTTTTTTGCTCTTTCCATATGAGTTGTATTCTGCAGAACACGTAGAAAGAGCAAATCACCTTTAAGGATTGTCTATCTGAAGGAAGGTGCCCAAACATAGTGCAAGGGTGCCTGTGCTGGCACTAGGCAGCGTTATTAGGGCCAGAGCTAGGGGAAACCCAGGGGTGGCGTAACCAATTTTGATATAACACCATGCTCCGGCATTTGGTTGTTAGTATGAGCTTTAAAACATTAAAATACAGCTCGTGGACTATCTAATTACTCTCAGGAAAGTTTAAGGTAATTTTTGACAGTTTGCCCCGCTGTCATCTCCAACATGATATTACGTTAAAATAAAACAAGACAAAGATGTATGCTTCTCCTGCATGTGTCATATGGTTCTAGCTCCATGACACACGCATACAACATTGTTCTAAATTATTTACATTCCATAAGGATCACAGCTTGCTTATTTTTAAAGAAGCTTTTGATTGATAGTTACATTAAAATTGTCGATTATAGATTTTTAGAAGGTAATGACAGTGGTGTGTAGATTTACAGTTTTAGAATCATTCTTGGATCTTTCGCAGCCATTCCACAAATATACATTCAAGAAATGAGCGTTTCCTTTCATGAGAAAATCCCTTTTCACTTTATTATGAAGACCTGCTGGTCCAATTCTAATATCACATATGTCTAGCAGCAAGCAAGCCGTAACTTCTTAAATAAGAGTTGTCCATTCCTAATGGCATTCATGAAGACCGGATATAGGAAGTCTAGAGGGCAGTGTATATTAAATGTCATTGAGCATACAAAATGCCAAGAATAGCTAACATTCAAGTAAATACCTTGCTACTTGCCCGCAATGAAGGCTAGAACAGGAGTGTTTCAAAAGTTTTTTAAAAACATATAAATATTACTTAGCAATCTTATCCGTCTTTTAATAAGCCTCACCCCAGTTAAAAAGACACAGCAACCATATCCTACATTCTCCTACCTACATGGAAATTATCTGCCTAAGCATTATCTGAATTTTGATAGTTTCTTGAAGAACTCCTAGGGAATGTAGGCCTGTTTTAATTGGGACTATTGGTGTTTGCATTCTATACAGGTTCTAAAGGAAAGGAGGACTCAATTGCTGTCTTTAGTTTCATCAGCAAAGTTCTAGTTTGCCTTCCAAAAATCAAAGGTTGCTCCCTCCACGCTGAGCCGAGAGCACAACAATATATCCATTTGTGTAGATTTTTTTTACATAAAATGTGTATTTAAAATATAAATACCCACGGTTTAGAAAGTATACTTTCCAAGGTTTTGCATTTTTATATACCTTATTTCGCGGGTGCAACTACTCAATGCAGGGCTGCAGCTGTGTGGTCTTTGCGTGAACATGTTAAACATGTTTGCGAACATGTTAAATATTTGACATCGACTATTTTTTTAAAAAATGTACCCAACCATATCTTTTTGAAGCTTTGGTAAAACCAAACATTCTTAGGAGTGCTAGATTTTGTTAGGCAAGTATACTGTTAGGGAGATGTGGACAGTAGATCAGTACTGGGCCCCACAGGTAAGATTTCATCCACTTTAAGGCATTCTGCCGCCTAGCAAAATACCTCCATGAAAATGGGCATGAAACACGTTTGGGTTGAAATGTTCAGCAAATTGTTAGTGGATTGCCTTTATTGAATGAATGAAATAAGCTTTATTTCGATAAAAATATATCTTAAAAGCGTGTACATTTATGACATAAACAAATATATAAAAACACAGGACTAGTCATAAAACTGTGATATCACCAGATTTCCAGAGCATACAGAAGATAAAAAATACATATAAACCGAATAAATAAGACAGTTTCATAAAAAAGGAATACAAACAAACGATATGACAAAAGGACTGCTTATGTGTGGGCTACTAGGGCTTTTGATCTTATGAGCCAAGACCACCTCAGGAACTTGGATAATGCGCAGACATACAGGGGTCGTGTATCTGATTTAAAAATGCGCAGAGCTATGAGATGGTCTCTTGTGCCCAAGTCTCTACACAAAGGTTTGAGCCAATAGGTCCTTGGGATTTTGTATTCAGGACATGCAAATAAAACATGTGCAATTGACTCAACTCGAGTCTCACAGTGAGGACAATATGGTGATGTCTGGAAAGGTGGCTTCCAGCGTGCGGTTAGTTCGCGCACTGGAAGTGTACCAACCCTAAATTTAAAATAGAGGGCTCGATCGAAAGGCTTCTGAATAATATCAAGATAGGGCTCATAGCGCACTTCATCTTTAAGCCTTAAAAACTCAGTGGTGCTTCTACCACCATAGGAACTAGAATTCCTCTTTCCAGTACAATTTCTTCAATTCAGCTTTCGGGGGTGAGGTTCTATTCACCCATGCGTCTTTGAGACCTAGGTCACAAAGCAAGGTCTTGACATCTTTCAGCCATTTAATTTTATTCGAACAAGGCATAGACAATATTTCAGTCAGTCCCTCTGCATACTTGGCTAGCTCAGGGGTTCGCCAAAGCCGGGCCCATAGGAGAAGGGGGCGGACTTTTGCCAAGTCTTTCATCATGTGGCACCCCAAGTCCATTAACAGAGGCACTACTGGAGTGCTCTTGGGTAATGCCATCAATTCCTTATAAAAACTGCAATCAGACTTAGCAAGCTCGTCAATGTTATTCAGGCCCCATAGTTCGGCACCATAGAGTGCCGAGCTCACACCTTTTGCTTTGTATATCTCTAGGGCTGGGGCTATTGGCCTAGACATGGAAGAGCGATGTTCCCTGAGGAGGGCACCAGTAACCCTCTTGTGGTTTAAAAGCATCTTTTGTATGTGAGGTGACCATCGCATAGTGTCTGAAAAGCGGATACCCAGGTAGTCGAATTCTTTTACCCTTTCAAGGTTAGCCGCATTCAGAACTGGGGGCCGCCCTAATTTTTTGGGTGGATTCAATATTATGTATTTCGTTTTGGCGGAATTTATTATAAGGCCTCTGCCATTACAAAAGGTTTGGAAGCTGTCGAGAAGAGTTTGAAGACCCATAGGTGATTTAGATAACAAAAGAGTGTCATCAGCGAACAGGAGAGTTGGAATACGTTCGCCCGCCAGGGATTGCGCATCAGAAGGAACTTTCGACAGGTGCTCCACTACACCATTCACATAGAGTGAAAAAAGGGTAGGAGCAAGAACACATCCCTGGCGGACACCCCTGTTCACTGGGATTCTCTCTGTTTTCTGGCCCTGTGAGCCCCACCGCACTTGTGCGTAGTTTCCCTCATGGAGATTTATTAGTAGAGCCAATAGGTTGGGGGGAATCTTCATGTTGGCCAAGACGCCCCACAGAGTAGCTCGGGGAACTAGATCAAAAGCTGTTTTAAGATCTATAAAGGCGAGATAAAGGCTGCCCTTTCCGAGAAGGACAACCTTCCAGTAGATGAGGAGCAGTCTGAAGACTTGTTCTATGGTGCCTGTCCCGACCCTGAAGCCTGCCTGATAGTCTGAAAGGATGTTATTTTCTTTCGCCCAGGATAGGATCCTCTCCAGAATCACCTTCCCGACAACCTTCTGGGTTGAGTCAATCAGACTAATTGGGCGATAGTTGGCTGGGTCGTCCCTGCCAACCTTCTTAAAAATCGGGACAACCTCAGCCCCCTTCCAGGATTCAGGGACCGGAGCACCATTAGCAATGGCATTAATTAGGGTGGAGAGGGGCTTCCCCCATCTGGATGGATCTAATCTGAGGACGTCACCAGGGATACCATCCGGACCAGCTGCTTTCTGGGGGACGATGGACTTGATAGCGTTGACCACTTCCCTTTCAGTAAAAGGGTCAGTGTTCAATGTACCCATGGAGGCAAAAGCCTCTTTGGGAAAAAGGTCCCCCTCACTCTCGGGCGGGGAGGAGTAAAGTTTGGAAAAATGCTCAAACCAGACCCCACTAGTGATGTTACATGTCATAAGTTCGTGGGCTGGTCTGTTCTTGGTCCTAATAATGCTCCAGAAAGGACCTGAGTCACGCTTTGAGGAAGCCTCCCTTAATGTCTGCCAATACTGTTCCTCCCAATCCTTTTTAGCATTAGTCACACAGATCCTACACTCCTACCTGTCTAGCTGGATCTTTGACGTAAACCTACTTTTGAGGGCCATGATTAAGGCGGATTTCTTCCGCCTACAGTTTTGTGTGTACCAGCCATCCATGAGTTTGTGCTTGTCCCCCCCCCCCCCTCGATGGCCCGCCTTTGCCATATACTCGAAATAAATTCCCCAGCTCTTTAATAATACCTTGAAAAACGGCTGGAGCCTTGCCATAAGCTGCCTCATGGATATTAGACGAGGCCAGCTCGACTTGTGCTGCACACAGTATTGCCCCAATCGACTGAACTTTCTCTTCGTCAAGCATCACTTTACGCCATTTTAGGCGCCTCTCACAATTTGCAGGGCCCACCTCGAGGGTTGGCATAAAGCTAACTATTGGTGGAATCAAAGACCCATTTACTCCCTCCCATAATGGTTTCATACTTCAGGATAACTGGTTGTGGTTGCTGTCGTCAGAGGGAATTATTTCCATGTCCACCACATATAACCAAAGTTTAAAATCAAGGAGTATATAGTCTATCCTCGAGGTATGGTTTATCCTGTTATAAGTGTGAGCGCCTTGCAGATCTGAAGCTGTTCTGCCGTTTGCCGCCCTTAGTCCGAACTCTAGGGTCATGGTGTTCATATGCATAACTGATTTTGTCCATCTCCTAATGGGGGGCAATGATAATATCGGAATGCCTCTTTTAGCATCATCCTCCATTAAATCAGGAAGATCTAATGACGCAAGAGGCTCAAAAGAACAATTAAAGTCTCCTGCTACCAGGACGTGGGATGCATGATGGCACTTTCGCAGTTCGCCCTCAAGAAGTGTAAGTACAGGTGACAAGGCTCCTCCACTTAAACCCCTGGCATAGACATTAAATATATCTAGAGACTTCCTTCCCTGAGCTCCCTTGAGAGTAAGCCTTAGAATATCGAGAGAGATATTTTGGGTCTGCCTAATGATGCACCCAAGAGAGATGCTGACCCAGATAAGAAGACCGCCCGAGGGGCGTCCTCTCCCAGACGAAGATAGAATGGCCGGCACAAAAAAGGTGGTGTAGCCAACCATATGGTGGGGCACTGTGCTCCAAGTCTCCTGGAAGATACAGATGCTATAGGGCTCTATCAAAGAATTCCAGTTTGGGAGATCTAATTTGCTAGCAATGCCAGCTACATTCCAACTTAGAACCCTTAGGGGAGGGACGTCTGTAACTAAATCCCGTGTTGTAAGAGGAATGGTAGAACTAGGGATAACCTGAGACAAGTTAGGTGTGGGGGGCGAAAACAAATAATTTATATCCTGGAGATTTAAAGTAAACTGTGGTCTTTGCTGCTGGGCGTGGAGACTCAGAGTGTTAGGTAAGGGATCCCCAGCTGATTCAGTAAGAGTTTCTATATCTTCTTTGTATTGATCGCCAGCGGAGGTATAAATTCCAACCGCGACAGGGTTTCCATGTCAATAGGAATCATAATGGCCATGAAGTTCTCGATTTCTACTAAAGGCAGAAGTGGAATAATCATTGCCACTGATAGTCCGGACCCCCTTATGGAGCCCATCATGAGCCGAATGGAAAAAAGACTGTGAATGATGGAAATACACAGAATCTGAATAGAATTGACTTAAGTCAAGACATCCTATACCATTGGCAACAAGGCCTGATTGTTGGTTATAAATTAACCTTGTAACACGAGGATCCCTGAAATTTACAAGAATACAGTCACCAGACATATTCTTAGGTCTATTACCCACCCAGGAAACCCTTCTAACATAGAGGACATGGCCATCCAGATGCCTAGGAAGTGGCTTGTTGGTGTTAAGCCAATGTGTTGTTTTGTTTTTTAATTCGGTAAAAGATTCAGGCTTGCCAGCTTTGAGCCGAGGGACTCCGGTTAAAACAACAACAAAGGGTAGGCCCTCCGGTGGCAAATTAATATGAGGTAGATTTTGCTGAGTGCAGATAGCATTATCGTTCGGTTGATCTTGTACAGGTTCCTTACTAGGTGATTTAGAGAGACTCTGGGTGGATTCTATCTCATGTCCTAGTGCGTCAGGGTTTCCATTACTTTTAGTTGGACCAGAAACTAACTTTTATAGTAGAGAGTAACACTTACATTTGGGGGGGCCAGCCCTGCTGTCCTCAGTCTTCCCAGGTTTCTGTACCACTCCCAGATCGCAGGTGTGGCTCAATGAGTTTGAAAGACCAATAACTCAACAAAGCCAATCAAAAAACGTGGGAGGGAGCACACTGCCGAGCATATCACCACGTAATTCACCCAGATGCATTGTGGTAAATACAGTGCACAGCAACAGTAACTTTAATTGAAAGCATTTATTATTAACCATTGCTGTTGCAGCCAGTGCTGTGTTTCTCTAGACGAGTCTCAGGACATATGTCCGTCTTCAGTAGAGAGTAACACTTACATTTGAGGATGCTGGCAATGCTGCTCACAGTCTTCTCAGGTTTCTGTACCACGCCAAGCATATATAGGTATCTATTGTTTGCATCTGTAATCTCTTTCACTATAAGGTTGTCCAATACTCTTTCTATGCAAATATATACTTGTTTTACCCTTTAGTCATTAATGCAATCGTAAAACAACCTCTATGTGGTTCTGCCAACAGAGAAACATTGATACCACTGAATTGCAGGTACTTAGATTTGAACGTCTTAACCCTACATCCATTTATGCATGCTGCTTTCTGTTTACATCAATTTACAATGTATGCATGTAGTAAACAAGGTTCCTACAGACGCACGCCACAAGCACGGGCAGACTCTGAACAGCAACCAGCCCTGGCAATCTGCTTCACCGGCCCCAGGAGCTGGGGCTGCTAGTGAGAAGCACTCCCGCTTTTGGTATAGAGGACTGATATTGCAGCAGTGCTGCAAAACAGGCCCCCAACATTCCGGCCCACTGGGAAAACGCCCGGTCCCACTACAGCCAGTCTGGCCCTGGCCACAAGTCCCTCTGCCATTCCTTGTTTATTGGAGATATAGGATGAAAACCACCAATCTATAAACGGCAAGGATATGCACTAACTGTTTCCCGTGGTGTTCTACCCATTAAAAACATATATTCCAGAAAATGACTTCGTAAGCAGCGGGGTAACGCAGGTCCCTGCAGTCCTAGAACCCCCCACCCTTCAGGACGTCCCCATTCAGCATCAGCACTATGAATATCCGTGATGTTCAGGGGCAACTTCATACATTCTACAGAGGGACCCATCAGGTTGCTTTACGTCACTCACCATAAGATTCAAACATGTTACCTGCCCAAAGTTCCTGTCCATGACAGTACAATTTGTATATTATGGTTAGGTATTGTAATAACGAACTAGCATGTAGGATAACCATGGTAAATTATGAAGATTAATTTATTCTGTTTCTGAGCTTCAATGTAAAAAGCTTACTGTAAAAAACATCGAACAATTGGCTTCAAGATTGTTGTTTGAAGCCAGAGTGAAATTGACAGCACAACACCTAGGAGTCCTCATGTAATTACTTTGACAATACGCATTCACATTTTAAGGGTGAGAGTAAACAGCTTTTGTGTCAACCAGAAAAGGCTGAAACCGCGTACTTTTTTTTTTTTAAGTTTAAAAGCTTTATTTCAAATAAAGGTAGTACAGAGAACAAGAAACCAATGATCCAAATTATTTCATTATAAGAGAAAAAACATATCAAATGAGGGGTTTATGTACAGAAGAAAAGAAAGCTATTTTAAATTTTTAAGGGAATAAGGGAGAGGAAAGAAAGGGGGGGAAAGAGGGAAGGTAGGAAGGTAAACATTCTAAAACTAATAAATTAAGAAATTGCATCTTACATCGGAATAAGAAAGATAAAAACTAATCAAGCTAATATATATAGTAATCAAACAGAACAGTAAAAGGTAAGGAATGAGGAAAATAAAGGTTGAAGGATGTTTGAAATTTTCAGCATTTAAACGAGTGTTATCAGTTAACCCCTTGTGTGCCACGCCCTTTCCCCGCCCTGTGCCGGCCGTTACATTAGCGGGCGGGGTTCATGACGAGCTGGACTCGTCATGGGCACAGCGCCACCGCGGCCCATGACGAGTCCAGCTCGTCATGGGCACACAAGGGGTTAATACTAAATGATCTAAATAAGTGGTAAGGGGTAACCAAAAGAGATCTCTATTAAGCAAAGGTTTACAAGAGGAGGCAAAAGCAATATCATGTTGATGCATATGACAGAGGCTATTCCACCAGTGTTGAATGGAGAGTTTTGTTAGTGTTTTCCAATTTAGAGTGATGTGTTGGTAAGCCAAAGCGAGCAGGAGGTCAAAAAGACCCTTTTTATCAGGGAGAAGGTCTATGGAATCAGAGAAAAGCAGGGGGATAGAATAGGGAATAAAAATATTAAATAGGCGAGACACATAGGACCAAACTTTCTCCCAAAAAGAAGAGACTGAAGGGCAGAGGAAAAGAAGGTGAAGAAGACCGGTATTAGGGGAACCACAGGTCCAACAGTTTGTAGTAGTAGAGTGAGAGAATTTAGCAATAGAGGTGGGAGTGAGATAAAGAACATAGATTGAGTAAGAGAAGCGGAACGAGAGATTTTTAGAGAACGGGACCAAAGTTTGTCCCAAAAGGTAATAGACCATTCACATCCCAGGTCAGATTCCCATGCGAGTTCCAACTTGGTTTTCATACGCTCTGGATTGTGAGCTGAGAAATATTTATAAATAGGAGATGCTTTAGGAACTAAGAGAAGAAGTTTAAGAAGAGGATGAGAGACAGGGGGAAGAGATGAGGATGGAAGAGAATAGAAAATATCAAGAATGACCGTCATTAGAACAGTAAATTTCTGTAGGAAGGAGCGGGGACATTGAAAAGCGGTCTGAAACTGGGGAAATAAACACGGAGTTAGACCATCAAAAGGGTCTTTGACCCAGGTTATACCTCTTGATCTCCAAGAGTTCCAAAACATAGTTCTACCATTCATAGTAATGAGGGAGTTATGCCAAATAGGGGAATCTAAAAAGGATCCTTTAGAGATAGGATTGGGATGTAGCAAAGGTTTCAGTAGAGAACAAGTGTGTTTAAACAAAGGGAGAGGCGTTTTGGCAGAAAAGGCCAGGACTTCCTTTAAAGAGAACGGTAATGATAAGGCTCGCTCAATGGAGAGCCACAAGGGAGTGAAAGGGGAGAAGTCAGTGTAGGAGAGTGGCATCGACTGCATAGTTGCCCCCAACTTTTTGCTGATGTTTTGACTGTTTTATGACTCTAGCCAGGCTCTGGCCCTGCTATCCAGGACCCCAGCCTATCTGCTTCCTCTCTTAAACGATGTGAGTACCCTAGGTACAACTCAATTGGATACTGAGGATACCCTGGCAGTCCCTTGTAGATGGTACCCTAGGGCATGGGTCCCTCAGTAGGCCTACCAGGGCTGCAGCACTTATTGTGCCACCCTGGGACAGCCATACAAACTGACACCACCAGACCACTACTGTAGTCTGGGTAAGGTGGTGCTAGCACCCCTTACAGGGATATAGGTACCCTATATCCCACCCCATTACAACACATATACTCTCATAGGTCACCCCTATAGCAGGCCTTGCTAATCCTACAAGGCACGGTGCTGAGGTATATGTGAGGGGGGACCCCTACCTGAGTAGGGCCTCTCTGCAATCCTCATAAAATCATTGCTGGGTTGTTTGTAGTGTAGCCATATCATATACTTTTAACCGCATTATAAGTCTATCGCGATAGCGTGATAACTTGAGAATGGCTACACAGAACCATATCATGTTTGGTGTCAAACATGTAGGAATCCTACCCCCAGTCCAGCCATGGGCATGAGGGCACAATTCCCCCCTGCTAGAGGGGCGATATGGGAAAAGCAGCAGAATTTAGACACCAATTTAAAAGTACACACGTAGTACAAAATGGCTACTACCCGCCACCCACATGACTCTGGCTGGCTGTTGCTGGGGAAAATCCCAGCCTCGCCAGCTGGACAATAGGGCTCCTGTGGCAGGGAGGTGCTAGCACCTCCCCAGACAGGGTATGTGGATTGGAACTGGGTGGGTGCACCATATGTTGCCTTTCAGAGTTGCACGTAGGCTGCTGCAGCGCCAACATTCTGCATACACTGCCTGGAACCGGTTCAGGGGCATCCTGCCCATCGCCCAGGCGGGAAACACACAAAGGGGAGTGGGTGTACCCACCCTTTCCCGCCTCAACTCTCATTGGTAGGCTCTGATCTGGACCCTCCCCTAATCTTAGGGATAAAGGTGAATACTGTGTCCCCAGAGCCTCAGATTAATCTTGGACTTCACAGACTTGACCTTCGATGAGCTGCTGCCCAGCTGACTGAAGAAATCTCCCTTGGGGTAAAGGAGTTACCCCCCTGCTTGGCAGGCACCTGAAACACTGCAAGTGACCCGGTTGAAACTTCGCTGCTCCTATGGACTTCGTCGACTCCCAGCAACCTAAGCATCCCAGAGGCCAGTGAGTGTGCACAGCAAGTCTAAGCACCATGGACCGCGTGGGTGCCGAGATTCCCAATACCCCAGGACACCAGCCACCTCTTGCATAGCACACGACCCTGACCAGTGGGGAAGTTGTGCTTTGGCCCATTTTTGAGCCAACCACCAAGCAACAATTGTGCCAAAGATCAGCACCCTAGCCCCCTCCGGTGGCCAGTGGGCTCCCTTTTACGCACTCCATTTTGCTGCCTTTCGCGGTCTCTCGACTTGTGGGCCCTAGCGGAGAACAATCTCGACTTACAAGAGTTCCGCTGGTTGCTCCAGGCCTGCTCTACAGTCTCTCCAAAGGAGACCTCTCACAGACCTCAAGGGGTCTGGAGCAGTAGCTGATTTGTTCATCTTGTGTGGGTTGCGGTTGCCAAGGCTTAGTGGATCCAATCCGGACACTAACACCGCAGCGACCCTCATCCGACGTGGGACAGTCGCCCTCCCGAAGCTGGCCTTCCTTGAAACCTCCCGGAGCCCTTGGCTGCAGATCCAAGCTACACCTCTTTCCACTTGAAGCACCCGGCATTGAAGGGCTCTTTCCTTTGAGCTCCCTGGTCACTGTGCCGTGACCCAGATTCTGTCCCCTCTGCTTTCAGGTTCTTCTCTGCAAGATCTACAACTTCAATCTTCACGGCATCATCGACGCTTTTGGCTAGCAGCATTTTTGTACATTTTCTCATTGAAAATCAGCCCGCGACCCGACATCGAAATCGACCTATGCACCCTGCTTCCCTGGGGCAGGTAACAGTGGTACCTCGGTACTCCCGTGGAAGTGGGCTCCTCAAAAGCTTAACTCTAAGTTTTTAACTTTGAACTCCTGCTAGAAGTGTCTTTAATCTGTTTAAATCAAACCGCGACATTCTCCATAGGCTTTAATAGAGATCCCGATAGCAGCTATTTCCACTGCACGTGCCTCCCGTGGGTCCCCTTCCTCATAACCTAGGGTGGATTCTTAAGGGGCCAGCGATCCTAAATGCCTAAATGCCCTAGGCATTGTCTGTAGAATTGTCGTGGTTCTTATATCACTTTTTTAATATATGGTTTGGTCCCCCCCTGGGGCCCTATGATTCCAGTGCTATTTATTGTATCTATCAATGCTTGTTTGAATTGTAACCTTGCCTCAGCCTCATAAAGAGACTTGTGGGATTCTGTCTAGAATAAATACATATATTTTATATATATACCTGTGTGGACTACTCTTTCATTTGGTCATTCAAGAGGTTATCAATGGTAAAACATTAAGCTTAACACTCCTTCAAAACTTAGCCTGAAGGCTGCTCTCCACAGCTACCACTAGGATAGCTTTCTTTAAAGGTTGTCTTAAACCTATCATCAATAAGAGTCGAATTGAACTGGTGCAAGGTGTCCCCTATAACTAGGAGACAACATATCCCAGGCCAACTTCTCACATTGGTGGCAGCAGTGGGATTCAAGCTTGCCATTGTTTTACCAGATAACAAATTGAATTTCTAAAGTGAAAGCCACTTGGTACCAAAGGTACATATAAATTCAAGCTTAGAATATAATAAGTTCTACTGAACTTAGGAGTTGTGTGTAGAGGGTTTAGCACACCTTGACTACAACTCAAGAAAGGGTTCAGTAGGCCACACCTAGTGTAGGTAGATACACCAGTACCACTACACTAGAAAATGTCTTTAAATGGAGGTGCCCATAAGGCTTTGGAAGGATCCCCAAAGATCCCAGTCAACAAATATGATGATCTCTCCTTTGCTGAACTTAGGGAGATGTGCACCACTAGGAAACTAAAGACAACCAAAGGTGCCAACACCCAACGCCTCAGGGAAATCCTGCTCATAGCAGACTTTAAGCAGACTCTAGTGTGTGATGGGGTAGGCAGGTCGGGTGGGCATCCCTCAGAAGAGGACACTCCCAGAGTGGACTCTGATGAGGACCAGGAAGAGGAAAATGATCCTGACCTGGAAGAAACAGACCACTCACAACATGGAGGTGATGGCCCAAGAGGCGCACTCTCCATCCCTAATGGGAGGGTGGTGGATCCAAATAGAAGGAACAGATCCCCATCAGAGGGGTCCAACCATTCTAGGAGATCCAAAAGGACCTCTGCCTCTCCTCAGAGGAGAGAATCCTCCCAAGAGAGGAAATGCAGATTGCTCCACTTTGAGCAGGCAAAGCTTCAGCTCAGGAGAGAACAGTTAGCATTAGACAGGGAGTCCCTGGAGCTTCAGAAAGCTTCAAGAAAGTGGGGTCTAGAGACCCCTGGTGGCAGTAATGAAACCCCTAGAGTTAGAGAGAAAGTCCCTGACAATAGGAACCTCCACAAGATTGTGCCCCCCTATCATGCAGGGGATGACATCCACAAATGGATCTCTGCTCTTGAGAGGGCCTGTAAAGTACAAAGGGTCCCAGTAGGGCAGTGGGCAGCAATCCTGTGGCTCTCCTTTGCAGACAAAGGAAGAGACAAGCTCCTCTCTGTAAGAGAAGAGGATGCAGATGATTACTATATCTTGAGAGATGCTTTAATAGATGGGTTTGGCTTAACCACTGATCAGTACAGACTTAAGTTCAGAGACACCCAGAAAGCACAGAATCACGATTGGGTAGACTTTGTTGATTGTGCTACCAAGGCACTGGAAGGTTGGTTAACTGGCAGTAAAGTAAATGATTACCAAGGATTGTATAATCTCATCATGAGGGAGCAGATCCTTAATAATTGTCAGAATCAGCTCTTACATCAGCACCTGGTAGACTCAGATCTGACCTCTCCCCAATAATTGGGAAAGAAGGCAGACAAATGGGTCAGAACCAGGATTAAGCAGAAGGTCCAGCCCTTGGGGGTACAAATAAAAAGGAAGATGCCAAGAACTCTGAAAAAGGTGGGGAAAAGGGAAATGACTAGCAGTCTTCAACAGGCCCCCAAAAAGCAGCATCTGAGAATACCCAGTCCAACAAGGCTAAGCAGCCAAGGAAGCCATGGTGTAAATTCTGTAAACAGAAAACCCATTGGACTTCACATTGTAATAAGGCCAAAGACTCCACCAGAACTACACCTGCCCCTAAGGCACCTGTTCCCCCTAGTCCAGCTATAAGTGGTGGTACACAGAACAAGGGCATAGTAGGGTTGACCCTGGGATCTGGAGAGGACTCTGGCCTAGTCAGAACTCCTACTCAGGCTGTACTAGTTTGTGATGGGGACCTGTCCCTGTTTGTGAGCCCCAGTGGTCTGGGCAAATACAAACAACAGCCTAAAATAAATGGAAGGGAGTCATTAGCTTACAGGACACAGGAGCCAGTGTCACAATGGTGACTAAGGACCTTGTAGACCCTAACCAGATCATACTTGGGGAAACTTACCAAGTGACCAATGCAAACAATGTTAGTACTAACCATGCTCTAGCCGTTGTGAACTTCTCCTGGGGAGGGGTAACTGGCCTCAAGAAAGTTGTGGTGAGTTCCGGCCCACCTGTTGAATGTTTACTAGGGAATGATTTGGAGACCTCAGCATGGGCTGAGGTGGAGCTAAGTACCCATGCAGCAATGTTGGGTATACCAGCAGAAGTGTTTGCCCTGACAAGGTCAAAAGCAAAGTTAACAGGAACTGAACAGGCCTTGGATCCTGGAAAAATGGACCAAGGACCTTCCAAGAGGAGGAGTAGCAGGGGTAAGGCAGAGCCTTCCCCCCAGGATCAGTCTGTAGAGACTCTTTTAGCAGAAGAGGATCTAGCTCCTGAAGAAGGAACTGCCCCAGATGAACTGGAACCTGATCAGGTTGAGTTCTTTGGGGCAGGGGGACCTTCTAGGGCAGACTTGAGCCTGGAGCAGCAGAGCTGCCCCACTCTTGAACCCCTCAGACAGCAAGCTTCTGCTGAGGCTGCAGGGAATGCCAGTGGGACCCATAAGATATATTGGGATGATGGGCTCCTTTACTCTGAGGGTCGAGACCCCAAGCCTGGTGCAGCCAGGAGGTTGGTCATACCTCAAACGTTTAGAGGCTTCCTGCTCACACTGGCCCATGGTATTCCCTTAGCAGGACACCTGGGCCAAAACAAGACTTGGGACAGAATTGTCCCTCACTTTCATTGGCCTCAAATGAGTGAGGACTGTAAGAGCTTTTGCAGCTCTTGCACTACCTGTCAAGCCAGTGGCAAGGCAGGTAAATCCACAAAGGCCCTCCTGATACCATTGCCTGTGGTGGGGGTGCCCTTTGAACGGGTGGGGATTGACATTGTTGGTCCCCTAGACCCACCAACAGCATCTGGGCACAGGTTCATTCTAGTGGTAGTGGATCACGCCACTAGATACCCAGAGGCTATTCCACTTAGGACCATCACAGCACCTGTGGTGGCAAGGGCCCTCCTGGGAGTCTTTTCCAGGGTGGGTTTTCCTAAGGAGGTATTGTCTGACAGAGGTACAAACTTCATGAGTATCTACCTCAAGGCAATGTGGAAGGAGTGTGGGGTTTACTATAAGTTCACCACCCCTTACCATCCTCAATGCAATGGCCTTGTTGAGAGATTAAACAAGACATTAAAGGGTATGATCAAAGGGCTCCCAGAAAAGCTTAGGCGAAAATGGGATGTTCTTCTACCCTGCCTTCTCTTTGCATACAGAGAGGTGCCACAGAAGGGGGTTAGCTACAGCCCTTTTGAACTTTTGTTTGGCCATCCTGTTAGAGGGCCACTCTGTCTAGTGAAGGAGGGATGGGAGTTACCTCTCAAACCTCCTAAACAGGATATTGTGGACTATGTACTTGGTCTCCGCTCCCGGATGGCTGAGAATATGAAAAAGGCAAAACTAAAAACCTGGAGGCAAGTCAGGAATTACAGAAAGCCTGGCATGACCAAAAGGCTGTACTGGCGGTGTACCAGCCAGGACAGAAGGTGTGGGTGTAGGAGCCAGTGGCCGCAGCAGCTCTCCAAGATAAGTGGAGTGGACCCCATACCATTTTGGAGAAAAAGGGAGAGGTCACCTATTTGGTGGACCTTGGCACTCCCAGAAGTCCCCACAGGGTACTTCATGTTAATAGACTGAAAGCATATGTGGACAGGGCTGACATGGGCTTGCTCATGGCAACAGATGAGGGACAGGAGGAAGAGAGTGACCCTCTCCCAGACCTGCTCTCTCACAACCCTGACGATGGGTCAGCTGATGGAGTAGCCTTGGCAGGCAGCCTCACTGACCAGCAGCAAGCAGACTGTAGACAAGTTCTGCAGTCTTACAGACATATGTTTTCTCTGACTCCAAGTCAGACCCCCTGGTGCACTCATGAAGTGGACACTGGGGACAGTCTGCCTGTCAAGAATAAAATCTACAGGCAACCTGACCATGTCAGGGACTGCATAAGGACTGAAGTCCAAAAGATGTTAGAATTAGGAGTGATTGGACCCTCAGAGAGCCCCTGGGCTAGCTCAGTAGTCCTTGTACCAAAACCTCACACCCAGGATGGTAAGAGAGAGATGAGGTTCTGTGTTGACTACAGGGGACCCAATGCAGTCACTAAGACTGATGCTCACCCAATTCCCAGAGCAGATGAGCTCATAGATAGATTGGCCTCAGCCAAGTATCTGAGCATATTTGATCTGACAGCTGGCTACTGGCAGATAAGTTTAGCTGAGTCTGCAAAAGGCAAAACTGCATTTTCTACCCCTGGTGGGCATTATCAATTTATTGTGATGCCCTTTGGTTTGAAAAATGCACCTGCCACTTTTCAAAGGTTGGTGAAGCAAGTCCTCTCAGGCCTGGAAGACTTTAGTGCAGCATATCTAGATGATATTGCTGTCTTCAGCTCCACCTGGGAAGATCACCTGATCCACCTGAGGATAGTTTTGGAAGCCCTGCAAAAGGCTGGGCTCACTATCAAGGCTACTAAGTGCCAGATAGGGCAGAGTCAGGTTGTGTACCTGGGTCACCTTGTAGGTGGAGGCCAGGTTCAACCACTTCAGAGCAAAATCCAGACCATCATGGACTGGGTTGCTCCAACCACCCAGACTCAGGTCCGAGCTTTCTTGGGCCTGACTGGTTATTATAGGAGGTTTGTAAAGGGATACGGATCCATTGTGACCCCCCTTGAATGACCTCACCTCTAAGAGGATGCCCAAAAAGGTTCAGTGGACTGTCAGCAAGCTTTTGATGACCTAAAACAGGCAATGTGCTCTGCTCCAGTGCTCCAATGCCCCAACTACTCCAAAGAATTCATAGTTCAAACTGATGCTTCAGAGGTGGGGGTAGGTGCTGTGTTATCACAACTGAATGAGGAGGGCCAGGATCAACCAGTAGCTTTTATTAGCAGAAGGTTGACCCCCAGAGAGAAACGTTGGTCAGCTATAGAGAGGGAGGCCTTTGCTGTGGTCTGGGCCTTGAAGAAGCTGAGGCCATACTTGTTTGGGACTCACTTCCTTGTTCAAACAGACCATATGCCCCTCCTATGGCTAAAACAGATGAAGGGTGAAAACCCCAAACTACTCAGGTGGTCCATTTCCCTACAGGGGATGGACTATACAGTGGAGCATAGACCTGGGAGCAACCATGCCAATGCAGATGGCCTCTCCAGATATTTCCACTTAGAACATGAAGACTCAACTGGTCAAGGTTAGTTTAATGTCCCTGCGTTGGGGGGGGGGGTTATGTAGGAGAGTGGCATCGACTGCATAGTTGCCCCCAACTTTTTGCTGATGTTTTGACTGTTTTATGACTCCAGCCAGACTGTGGCCCTGCTATCCAGGACCCTAGCCTATCTGCTTCCTCTCTTAAACGATGTGAGTACCCTAGTTACAACTCAATTGGATACTGAGGATACCCTGGCAGTCCCTTGTAGATGGTACCCTAGGTACCCATGGCATGGGTCCCTCAGTAGGCCTACCAGGGCTGCAGCACTTATTGTGCCACCCTGGGACAGCCATACAAACTGACACCACCAGACCACTACTGTAGTCTGGGTAAGGTGGTGCTAGCACCCCTTACAGGGATATAGGTACCCTATATCCCACCCCATTACAACACATATACTCTCATAGGTCACCCCTATAGCAGGCCTTGCTAATCCTACAAGGCAGGATGCTGAGGTATGTGTGAGGGGGGACCCCTACCTGAGTAGGGCCTCTCTGCAACCTTCGTAAAATCATTGCTGGGTTGTTTGTAGTGTAGCCATACCATATACTCTTAACCGCATTATAAGTCTATCACGATAGCGTGATAACTTGAGAATGGCCACACAGAACCATATCGTGTTTGGTGTCAATCATGTAGGAATCCTACCCCCAGTCCAGCCATGGGCATGAGGGCACAATTTCCCCCTGCTAGAGGGGCGATATGGGAAAAGCGGCAGAATTCAGACACCAATTTAAAAGTGCACACGTAGTACAAAATGGCTACTACCTGCCACCCACACAACTCTGGCTGGCTGTTGCTGGGGAAAATCCCAGCCTCGCCAGCTGGACAATAGGGCTCCTGTGGCAGGGAGGTGCTAGCACCTCCCCAAACAGGGTATGTGGATTGGAACTGGGTGGGTGCACCATATGTTGCCTTTCAGAGTTGCACGTAGGCTGCTACAGCGCCTACATTCTGCATACACCGCCTGGAACCGCTTCAGGGGCATCCTGCCCATCGCCCAGGCGGGAAACACACAAAGGGGAGTGGGTGTAGCCACCCTTTCCCGCCTCAACTCTCATTGGTAGGCTCTGATCTGGACCCTCCCCTAATCTTGGGGATAAAGGTGAATACTGTGTCCCCAGAGCCTCAGATTAATCTTGGACTTCACAGACTTGACCTTCGACGAGCTGCTGCCCAGCTGACTGAAGAAATCTCCCTTGGGGTAAAGGAGTTACCCCCCTGCTTGGCAGGCACCTGAAACACTGCAAGTGACCCAGTTGGAACTTCGCTGCTCCTATGGACTTCGTCGACTCCCAGCAACCTTGAGGTGGGTTTCCTAAGCATCCCAGAGGCCAGTGAGTGTGCACAGCAAGTCTGAGCACCGTGGATCGCGTGGGTGCTGAGATTCCCAATACCCCAGGACACCGGCCACCTCTTGCATAGCACACGACCCTGACCAGTGGGGAAGTTGTGCTTTGGCCCATTTTTGAGCCAACTACCAAGCTGCAAATGTGCCAAAGATCAGCGCCCTAGCCCCCTCCGGTGGCCTGTGGGCTCCCTTTTATGCACTCCATTTTTCTGCCTTTTGGGGTCCCTTGTCTCTCGACTTGTGGGCCCTAGCAGAGGACAATCTCGACTTCCCAGAGTTCCCCTGGTTGCTCCAGACCTGCTCTACAGTCTCTCCAAAGGAGACCTCTCACAGACCTCGTGGGTCTGCACCAGTAGCTGATTTGTTTGTCTTGCGTGGGTTGCGGTTACCAAGGCTTAGTAGATCCAATCCGGACACTAACACCGCAGCAACCCTCATCCAATGTGGGACAGTCGCCCTCCCGAAGCTGGCCTTCCTTGAAGCCTCCCGGAGCCCGTGGCTGCAGATCCAAGCTACACCTCTTTCCACTTGAAGCACCCGACATTGAAGGACTCTTTCCTTTGAGCTCCCTGGTCACTGTGCCGTGACCCAGACTCTGTCCCCTCTGCTTTCAGGTTCTTCTCTACAAGATCTACAACTTCAATCCTCACGGCATCATCGACCCTTTTGGCTAGAAGCAGTTTTGTACATTTTCCCATTGAAAATCAGCCCGTGACCCGACATCGAAAACTACCTATGCACCCGGCTTCCCTGGGGCAGGTAACAGTGGTACCTCAGTACTCCCGTGGTAGTGGGCTCCTCAAAAGCTTAACTCTAAGTTTTTAACTTTGAACTCCTGCTAGAAGTGTCTTTAATCTGTTTAAATCAAACCGCGACATTCTCCATAGGCTTTAATAGAGATCCCGATAGCAGCTATTTCCACTGCACGCGCCTTCCATGGGTCCCCTTCCTCATAACCTGGGGTGGATTCTTAAGGGGCCAGCGATCCTAAATGCCCTAGGCATTGTCTGTAGAATTGTCGTGGTTCTTATACCACTTTTTTAATATATGGTTTGGTCCCCCCCTAGGGCCCTATGATTCCAGTGCTATTTATTGTATCTATCAATGCTTGTTTGAATTGTAACTTTGCCTCAGCCTCATAAAGAGACTTGTGGGATTCTGTCTAGAATAACTACATATATTTTATATATACACCTGTGTGGACTACTCTTTCATTTGATCATTCAAGAGGTTATCTATGGTAAAACAATAAGCGTAACACTCCTTCAAAACTTAGCCTGAAGGCTGCTCTCCACAGCTACCACTAGGATAGCTTTCTTTAAAGGTTGTCTTAAACCTATCATCAATAAGAGTCGAATTGGACTGGTGCAAGGTGTCCCCTATAACTAGGAGACAGCATATGCCAGGCCACCTTCTCACAGTCAGAAAGGAGCCATTTGGAGGCTTGTCGAAGACAGAAAGATTTATGGTATAAGCGAAAATTAGGGAAATTTACACCACCATTATATTTGGTCCTACGAAGAGAAGAAAGAGAGATCCTTGATTTTTTATTTTGCCTAAGAAATTTAGATAGACGGGAATCGATTTGTTTAAAATAGCAGGCAGGAATGTGAACAGGGAGCATGGAAAGAGTATAAATCAAAATAGGAGTAATCATCGTCTTGATTGAATCCAACCGACCCCACCATGAAAGAAAGAGGATTCCAAGAGGAAAGTGATTTCTCAATCCGAGACAGGATCGCAGACATATTTAATTTAATAGAAGAGGCGATAGAATTGGAGAACCATATACCTAGATATTTGATTTTGGAACTATTCCATGCAAACCCAGTGGAAGAAAAGGAATGAGGAAGACAAAATTTAGTGAGGGGAAGAATTTCTGTTTTGTCAGAATTAATTCTATAACCAGAAACAAGGGAAAAAGAAGCACATTCTTGTAATAAGGGAGGAATGGATTTGTCAGGATCGGAAATAAAGAGTAGGATGTCATCTGCGTAAGCAGAGAGTTTTAAATGTTGCTCATCGTACGAAAAACCAGAGATGGAAGCATTGTTGCGGATTGAGGAAAGGAAAGGTTCAAGAGCAAGAACAAAAAGGAGAGGGGATAGAGGACATCCCTGACGGACCCCACGTTGGAGGTGAAAATAAGACAAGATACGACCGTTAACTAATACTGAAGCTCTGGGGGCTGAGTATAACAAAGATATAAGAGAAATAAATTTAGGACCAAAGCCATGCCATTTCAAGGATGCAAATAAAAATGACCAATCTACTCTATCAAATGCTTTTTCAGCGTCAACAGATATGGCCGCTAAAGATGTGGAGAGAGAGGGGACTTTGTTTAAAACATTAAGAAAAAGACGAGAATTATCAGAGGTCAACCTGCTTTTGACAAAACCACATTGCTCTTTACCAACTAAATGAGGTAAAAGAGGATCTAAACGTAAAGCAAGTGTCTTGGCAAAAAGTTTGTAATCAACATTAAGCAGAGAAATCGGTCTATAATTTTTGCAAAACATAGGATCTCGTCCTTCTTTATGAATCAGGCAAATTGTGGCTTCTTGAAAAGTACCTTCTGTTTTACCAGAGAGAAAAAAGGAATGAAAAAGGTTTAAAAGCTTAGGAAGGAGTAAGTTAGAAAAATGTAGGTAAAATTCAACTGAAAAGCCATCAGGGCCAGGTGTTTTACCTTTCTTTAGAACAGACAAAGCAGAGGAGAGTTTATTAAGGGTGAGGTCAACCTCAAGACCAGAAAGATTAAGATGAGACTTGGATAAGGATGGTAATTTATCAAGATAAGATTGAATGAGTGAACTAGAGGGAGGGGACTCCGGGGTGTACAAATCTTCGTAGAACAGTTTAAATTCATTAAGGATGTCTTGATCCTTATGAAGAAGACTGCCATCCTCAGAATAAACAGAGTCAATGAATGTACGATCTTTACGGGATTTAAGGTAATTTGCTAGAAGTTTTCCAACTTTATTATGACCATCATAATAGCGAGTGCTACTACGGAGAAGTATGGAAGACACATTGTCAGTCGAAGTTTTGTTGA
Source organism: Triturus cristatus (assembly GCF_964204655.1). Taxonomy (NCBI): domain Eukaryota; kingdom Metazoa; phylum Chordata; class Amphibia; order Caudata; family Salamandridae; genus Triturus; species Triturus cristatus. Next base: position 244,928,840 of record NC_140595.1, read on the forward strand.
ATGCCAATTTAGTGCGAATCAGGGCTGGAAGAACTGCGTTATCCGATTAGGTATAAAATGTATGCTCTAAAGCTTTGATGTGGGCCAGGTTAGCTTTATGTTGCTGGAGAAAACGTTTCTTCTTTCTTGAGACAAAGTCTATAATGAAACCTCTTGAAGTAGCTTTAAAGGAGTCCCAAATTATGTAAGGGGTGGAAGTAGAAACGTTATTATTGTCAAAAAATTCGTTAGCAAAGGTGGTGAAAGAAGAGGAGAAAAGAGGGTCAAGAAGAAGAGAGTTGTTGAAACGCCAACGGGAGGACCTGGGATGTGGTGGAAGTAGATCAAGGTCAGTTATGATTGGGGAATGGTCAGAAATAACGATAGGTTCAATAGAAGAGGATAATAAGTTTTGAGATAAAGATTGAGAAAGAAAGATATAGTCTAAATGAGAGAGAGAATTGTGAGGGGGAGAGAAGTCAAGGGAATCAGGGTGAGTGAGCCTCTAAGAGTCAATAAGATGTGTTTGGGAGATAGTATCTAAAAATTGTTTATGAGATCTAAAGGGTGTAAAGCTTGTTTGTGATTGGCGATCAAGAAAGGGGTCAACAACTTGGTTACAGTCACCTCCTAAAATGAAATTTTCATCTCTAAATTGAATACATTTTTGTGTGATCATAGGCCAAAAGGAGCAATCAGGATGAGTGGGACCATAAACATTAAAAACAGTCAAAGAGATATTATTCATTAACAGCTTAGCTAACAGCCATCTACCTTCTGTATCATTTTCTTGCGATATAATTTTACAAATTAGTTTCTTATGACATAGAATTATTACACCATTTTTCTTATTAGAAGTGGGAGAGACTAAAACTGATCCTACCCAGCTTCTCTTCAATTTCAAAGCCTCAGTTTCTGTTAGATGGGTCTCTTGCAGAAAAACCAGGTCAGGGTTATAAGAGGCAAGATGTGATAGAATTCTCTGTCGCTTAATAGGGTTAATGAAACCTTTCACATTCCAAGAAATAACTCTGAATGTAAAACCATCAAAAATACATAAAAAAATGACAACAATAAAAACAAAACGTACAATATTAACAGTGATGCAATAAATACTGTAATCAAACTTACAATCCAAATACAAGTACACCATTAGAGAAAAGGAGGGAAAGGGAAGGAAGAAGGTAAAGAAGGACCAAAAAAGGAGAGGATTGAAAAAAGAGACAATAAGAGAAGACAGTACATGACAACCACCAATGTAATAAAGGAATGTAGATTGAGAAAAATAGAGAGGACGACGACTGTGATACGTACCTTTCAGGGGAAGACAAAAGAAGACGTGTGGGGAGTGGCGACACGAGGAAGACGGCACAACTAACCGGGGAGGTAGCGTCACAGCAGGGAACCTATTCGATAAACAGGAAACAGAGAGAAATGCGTTAGAGGATATGAACTTTTTTTTTTTAAAGTACCTATAGCAAATAGAAGAATATAAAAGAAGTACGGAAAACAATATAACACAAACATAGTGCTATGATACAATTATTAACAATAACCTGAAAAGATAAAAAACAAGAAGTAAAAACCAAGCAAGAGTAAATTCAAAATAGAGGAGAAAAAAGTCAAGGTCTGGCGGTTGAAGAAGAGAGAGGGCCAGAGACATCCATCGACGATGTGGAATGCGACTGGATGAATTTTCTCAGCTCTGCCGGTTCCTCAAAAGTGGAGGTTTTATTTTGGTAAGTAACCTTGAATAAACATGGGTGAAAAAGTCCATAACGAGCTCCAAGTGTGCGTAAGGGAGATCGAAGATCCAAAAATTCTTTCCGCCGTTTAGCAGTCGCAGAGGAAACATCCTGAGATAAAAATAACTTAGAACCTGACCAGGCAAGCTGTTTTTTCTGTTTAGCTGCATTTAAAACCAGTAGCAAGTCTGTAGATTTCAAAAACAGAAAAATAACACCTCGTGGCTTGGAAGGAGCAGCTGAAGAAGACAAACGAGGACCCAACCTGTGTGCTCTCTGTATATTCAGAATTGTAGATGCATGTAGGTCCAGAAGCTTTATGAGAAAATTGTTGAAGAAGGGAACTGGATCATCACCTTCTAAATTTTCTGGAAGACCATATAAGCGTAGATTGTTGCGCCTATTTCTCTTTTCCAAGTCCTCTGCTGATTTCTTTAGCCAAAGGACCTCCTTCTCAAGGACAATTAATTTTGAAGTAACAGTTTGAAGTTCATCAACTTGCTGTTCCACTGTGGAAATACGAGAGTCCATAGAAGCCCACTTAGTGTCCATAGTCTGTAAGCGTGAATTAGTCTCCTCGATAAAGGGGCGCAAAGCGCGAATTTCCTCAAAGATAGTGTCAAGAGAGATCGGAGAAGCAGGCTTTGGTGGAGAAGGAGGGTCCTGTTTGAGGCGTTTATTAGCGGCAGATGAAATTTGCGTTTTAATTGATGCTGGTGACAAAGTTGACTTTGAAGAATTGGATTGTGCCATAGTGATAGTTTTCCTAAATACAGGAGCAGAGGGAAAAGATACTGACACTGGAGACTGAGGTGTGGATCTCTTCTGTGTAAGTCATAGTTTCTTGCTCCTGCCCATAGGGTAGAGAAGGAAAAACTACGTGCGAGAAAAAAAAAAAAATAACACCAGTGAAGAAGTGGAATGACTCACGTGCGTGAGGTAAGCTTCACAAGTGGATGTGCAAACAGTTCAAAAATACAGCTGTATTGTTATTAAAGTTAAAAATATGACTGGTCAGGCATAGAATGGCAGAAAAAATTAGAAATATCGTCAAAAATCAGGAAAGCAGCATAGTAATTGAGGTGTAATGCCAGGAAATCCTCACAGGGAAAAACAAAATGGCGGCCGCAGAGGAGATAGAACAATAAAGAGAGGTTTTTACCTCCTAATACAAAGAAGTCACCCATTTCAGGCATATGAGGGTGATCAGGAGTTTTTTGCCGCGAATTTTACCGCGACATTTCCGCCGCGACACGGAGCTCTGGAGCTAGGCGGCCATCTTGTTTGGCGCGCGCGCACTCCCCCTATCATTACTCGCTTTAATATCAGCAGATTGGGGGTGTTTTTAATCAAAAAAATCTATGTTTTCAATTGGAGAATAAAGCGGAATTTGTTTTTCTAACTGCTTGCTGAACCGGGTCTGCCTTTGACACTGCGACTTGCTTTCCATCAGAACGAGAAGGATGAAATTGTAGCCGCCGTGGTGTTTGTTCAAATTTCAAAACCATAGAAATCCGGTTCCATCCACCGATCGGAGCTGGTGCGACACGACAGGTGCAAGTCCCGTTCATACCCCAAAGAGAAAGATCTTGGCAGTATTGAAATCCCAAAACAAAAATGCTCGCTCTCCTTGATATGTTTCAGGAATTTATTTCATGGCAACCCGTTTTGATCACAGTTTCTTATAGTCCTGACATGTTTGAGTTTTCTCATCTTCGTTGGGAAAATCGTGCTGCCCACACATTGTAGACCACATTCGTCAACGCTCCAATGTAGGTAGTGATCAATCTGACATTGTTTGTTGTTCTGTTTCTCTTCACCAGGAGGCTGTCTCTTGAACACTTACTGACCTTCTCACTGGCAGAGCTAAGCACCTTATTAGGGTACCCCTAGCTTCAAATCTGTGAAACATCCTCCTTTCCTCATTTTCAAATGCCTGTTGGGTACTAAAGTTACACTTCCCCTTCAGGAGTTCACAAAAAGGTATGCTCCATTCAAATTCTTATGGTGATGGCTACAGCATGCAAAATGCTGTTTCCAGCTGTACTTTTCGATGCAGGCTGGTCCTTATGGTGTTATTATTTATCCTGAGGGAAACATCTAAGAAACCCATTTGTTTTTTGTGCATTGCTAGATTTGAGGGTCTCTAGTTGGCTGAGGTAGGTACCTTTAACCAAATAGGGGCCCTTGCGTCTAGTCAGGGTAAGGGGGTACACTCCTAAAATAACCCCTGCTCACCCCCTTGGTAACTTGGCACAAGCAGGCAGGCTTATCTCAGAGGCAGTGTGTAAAGCATTTGTAAACACATACAGTAATACAGGGACAACACTATAGATGGACACCACACAGGTTGTATTATAAAACACATAAGAATCTTTATATAGACTTAACACAAGACGACAAACAACAAAAATCCACAATACTGTACTTTAGAATGGTAGAAATAGCTTAGTTCTCTTTAGATAGTAAATGCAACACTTTACGTTCAATGTCCCTTTGGATGCATAACGCTATACAAACAAAAGAGTTGCAGGGAAGGTGATGCGTCGGTTCTTTACACGCAAGAACGGTGATGCGTCGGTTCCTTGCTTCGGGGGAGGTGATGCGTCGGTTCCCTACTGCTGCGCAGGGGATGGTGATGCGTCGGTTCCTTACCGGAGAGGTGGTGATGCGTCGGTTCTTCACTGTGTGGGCAGGTGATGTGTCGGTTACTTACTGCGCTTCTGTGGCAACGCGACTAGCAACGCCGCGATGCGATAACCACCCACTGCAATGCACAAAAATGGAGTCTTCTTGATGTTGCGACAACAAAGGGGTGATGTGTGCACGACCGACGGCCGTGCGGCGACTCAGTAAATCTTCTTGAGCCACAACAGGCCCTGCGACAGCCTTCTCTGGTGACGCGATGGCATCTGCTGCGACGGCGACACTCTTCTCCAGTGATGCAGGGCGCTTCGGAGATGCGATGGCGGCAGTGGCAGCGGCGGCACGATTCCTCAGCGATGTGATGACAGCTGCTGTGACAGCGACATGCTTTTCCGGTGATGCGACAGTGTCTGCTGCGATGGCGACACGCTTCATCTTGAGTCACGCTTCCAGCTCCCAGTGACACAGTCTCCCAGAAGGCCCAGCTCAACAGCAGGCACTTCAGATTCCCAGCAAGGGAACTCAGGGGGGCTGGTTGGTGATGTCTTGTATCCCTGAGACTTCAGGCAGGAGGCAAGCTCTAGTTGAAGCCCTTGGATAGCACAACGTCCTTTCTCCTTTCTTTGGCAATCAGGTCACCACTGCAGGACAATCCTCACACACCATAGGGATAGTCTCCTCCTGCAGTCTCTCTCTCTGGCTCCTCTCCTCAGCAAAGGTTCTTCTTGTTTCCCAGAAGTGATCTAAAGTCTTGTGGTCTGGGCCCCAGTATTTATACTCATATTCTCTTTGTTCTCTGAAGGCAGAGAGGCCTGGGCCTAGTCCAAACCAGTTCTGGTCAGTCTTGGAGCACTTGTTTACAGGGCTCCTCCTTTCCTTTGACAGTGTGGGCCAGGGACATCAGATGCACCACAGGAGGTGGAGCCAGCATTGTGGAAGGCAGGCACAGCCCTATTTAGGTCCCAGGTGCAACTCCTCCCACCACTCTACATGCAGATCTCTCTATTCAGCCTTGTGCTGACTCACCCTGTCTCCTGGAATCCCCCAGCCCCTGTCACTCAAACTCCAGACAAGGAATGCACAACCTATCAGAGGTAGGCTTGGATAGTTAGGCAAGAAAATATCAACTTTCTAAAAGTGGTATTCTCAAACACAGAAGGTTAAAACCAACTTCACTAAAAGATGTATTTTATCATTCTGAGTTCAGGCAGACTAAACTCGAATTTCTACCATGTTCCCTGGGTCAGTTAGGATTATGAGGTGTTATAATCAAACTGCCCATTCTGGCCTATGGGGAACAGGTAGCCTTGCAATAGTGAAAAGCGAAAATGGCTGTAATTCACTATTAGGACATGCCACACACACCAGGGCATGTCCTACCTTTTACTTACAATGCACCCTGCCCTTGGGCCTACCTGGGGGGTGTCTGATATGAAGAGAAGGGAAGGTTTAGGGACTGGCAAGTGGGTGCACTTGCCCAGTCAACATGGCAGTACCAGACTGCACACAGGCTCTGCAATGGCAGGCCTGAGACACACTTTACAGGCTGCTTTGGTGGGTGGCACAATCAGTGCTGCAAGCCCACTAGCAGCATTTGATTTACAAGCCCTGGGCACCAATGGTGCACTGTACTAGAGTCTGACCAGTAAACCAAATATTCCAATCATGGAGTCACTAATCCATACATCAATTTACAATAGAGAGCATATGCACTTTAGCACTGATCAGCAGTGGTAAAGTGCCCAGAGTCATAAAACAGCCAACAACAGGTCAGAAAAAATACAGGAGTAAGGCAAAAAGTTCAGGGATGACCCTGCAAAAAGGGCCAAGTCCAACATGCATCTTATGTCTAAATTTAAGATTGAGATCATTACTGATGATGAATTTCAAAATTCTTTGCAATTTCTCATAAGACCCCTGATAAAAAAAAAGGTCGTCTATGTAGAGAATCCACGGTACTATGTGTTTTGTCCACATCAAATTGCTCTCTGTTCACACATGTTGTTCCTCCCACCACCCCATAAAGATTCCTGCATAACTCAGCGCAAAGCAACTTCTCATAGCAGTAACAGTAAGTTGTCTATACCACTGAAGATGAAGAAGTTATTTTCTAGGCAAAGTGCAACATCTTCAACAGCATCATGAAAAGATCATACATATGAATTGGTTTATCCCTAAAGAAGAGCTAGCATGCCTGTATCCCCAGCTCATGTTTAATGCAGATGTGAAAGAAGGCACAACTATTGTTGCTATGATATAGCTTGACTTCCATGGAATCAACCCTACTTTAGTGATCAAGTCAGTGCTATCTCGACAGTAGGAGAGAAGCTTCAGTACATATGGCAAGAGAAAATATTCCAAAAATATGGATGGGTTCTCCAATAGGATGCAATTTGAGGAAACAATCTGCCTCCCTGATAGATATTACATGTTTATGTATTTTAGGCAACATGTAAAAACTTGGAGCCACAGATTTATTGACATGCAAAAATGGATACCCATCCACACTAAGAAGTCCTTTCTCTTTCCATTATGTAGTAAGGTTCAGAAATCCATGATGACTGTCTGACTGCATGCTATGTAAGTGTTTAGGTCTCGGCTAGCGAAGCCTGCGCTTGCGCAGTCTCGCTCGCGAGATTTAATGACTGGAGAAGAGGGGCTTGAACCCGCCCCTCTTCTCCCCTCTTCTCCATTGGCTGGCCTCTTGAATGCTGGCCAGCCATTGGAGAAGAGGTTTGTCTCTCCGAACAGGCCCCGTCCTTTCGGATTCGGGGGCGTGTTTTTTGCTACTTTTCTAATTATCTCCTCCAGCCAATGGCAAGAGGAGAACACGCCCCCGAATCCGAAACCGCCCCTGCCTTTCTCCGAGGCATTTCTGCTTCGCCTCGGAGAAAGGCAGTGGTGTGCTTGTTTTAATGTTCGGCTCGTATACGGTCTCACAGCCAAGCCAGACCCCTGGCTCGATTCTTCCTTTCAGTTCGAGCACCTCTAATTAGAATTACTACAGTTACATAATTGATGCCTATCGGCAGACAGGCATTTACTAATTGGTGGCCAAATTCGTTCGTCCAGAAAGAGGCTCGCGTCGAAGGTGAAAGCAATGGACAGGATTATCAAAGAGCGGCAGGGTTTTACTTTCTTACACCTTATTGATATTATCGAGTTTTATGAGTGGCCAACACGGCCTCCCAAAAAACAAAACGCAGCGGTCTAGTGTTTCTGATATCCACAGTGACGTTATTCCGGAGCGCGAAAGAATAAACTACATTTTCAGGGGCAACGTCACGTCCTACGCGACACGAGCCGCAACAAACCCATGCCCGATCGCCGGAAGTGCCTCGCGGCCAGTTAACAGATGGTGGTCGCCCCGTAACGGCCCCTGGGCTCACTCCGTTCCTTGGGCAGTTCTGACCCCATGGATCTTCAAGGCGCCGCCGCAGTCCTGGAAGCACTGAAGCGGGCTTCCAGCCAGGACTCGGCGGTGCTGAAGCCAGCAGAGGAGCAGCTTAAAGGCTGGGAGACCCAGTCCGGCTTCTACCCGACGCTATTGGCTCTGTGCGCGGAGCGCGGAGCGCGGCTTGCCTCTCAACGTGCGCTGGCTGGCTGCGCTATACCTCAAGCATGGTGTCGATCTGTACTGGCGCGTCACTGCCCCTAACGCCCTGCCTGAGGATGAGAAAGCAGTGCTTCGTGCTGGCCTTTTTGCTCGCATCCTGGACGAGCCGGTGCCTCAGATCGCTACTCAGATGGCTGTGCTTATTGCTAAGGTGAGAATGATTGGGGTACAGAGACGGGTATTGCTTGGGGCTCTGGGCAGAAGGGTGATGACGCATGTCCTCTCCCTGTCGCTCGATCATTTGCACACTCTTAAGTCCACGCTTCTATGTGAAAAGCGTGCCCGCTGCACTCCCTGCCTTTGGGAATGGTGTAAATATGCCAAAGAGACATACACCTAAACGTAAACTTGTAGTAGAGAGCGCGCTGCGAAGCTTCAATCTATGGGCCCCTCTCTTCTCACCTTCAGCAGCCCCTCGAAGCATTACAGGCATTATCGTTCACTATTGAAGACAAGTGTGCAGGTGAGAAGGGCCTCGCCTCTCCTGAGCCCTAATCCCGGCCTCCCGCCCACAGCTCTTAGGGGCCGTGCCTTTGAGGCGCTACTGGAGGTCTGGTTTACACTGGGATCCCCTAATGAAAACAGGGTGTTCCTTAAAACCACCGTCTGGCTTCACCGAGGCCTGGGAATCCTGCCCTCTCGTGCACACAAAAAGTGCTGATGGATGTCTGTCTGTCAGTGCCTCGAGCCTTTGTCTGACAAAGTGCCCGTCTTTCTGATGCCAGCCGCTCGCAGCTTTGCCTTTCCCCATCACAAATGCGGGGCTTCGTGTTCTGACACACAGAAGTGATTCACACGATTTTGCGTACTTATGTTGTCTCCATGGGCTCACTTTTTTATTTCGTGCATAGAAATTCCCACTCCTCCGTCAAAGAATGAGGATTTGCAGTTCCAGAGTTAGGGCCAGACATACTAAAAGATTTTGCCATTGTAAACCCTTCATTTGCTAAGTCATTGGGTTTACGTTCGCAAAATTGCTTTTTGTAATGTATGAAATCCATTTTACGAGTCGGAAAATATTTTCCAACTCATGAAATAGGTTTTGAGACCCACAGGAAACTGCAATTTGGAAGGGGCGTAAAATAGGTGTTTCTTCCAAATTGTGCTTCGGTGTGCAATCTACCAATGCTTTACGACTACAGTGTGGTGGCAAATCATTATACAGTTACCAGTTACTCAAAGGAGGTGGTGACAGATTCATAAAAAGAGAGTGCCCACTTGGTGGCAATGTTTGCCCTCTATGGTGTTTTTCCAGCTGTAAAACGTGTATGTTTTTTAAAGCAGCACAGAGTCCAATGCCCACTTTGCTCATACCTAGAAATGTCTCTGCCAACCTGGTAAAACACACGCACATGTAACGTATTTCCATGGTGATGCTCGGAAGGGTCCATCTGCAGATTAATGGGTGAAGTGGGATCTCCAAGTAGAAATGTATTTTAGTCATTGAGAAATATAACAAGCATTTACAATGCAATGGTCTCGGCATTGTTAAAGTTAGAGCTATTGGCATTGCTCATGATATTATTTTTGTTTTTGTTTTTAAAACATCTCTCTCTCGCTCTCTCTCACAAAAATAAGTCTTATTTTTGTGAGAGAGAGAGAGAGATGTTTTAAAAACAAAAACAAAAATAATGTCATGAGCAATGCCAACAGCTCTAACTTTAACAATGCCGAGACCATTGCATTGTAAATGCTTGTTTTTCATAGCTCCTAGATAAGTTAGTTGTAGATTAGCTTCCTGAATATACTTATTTACATACCATAGAACTTCATTAACCTTTATCAGAGGGTTTGATAAAAATGGTGGCGTCCCTACTTAGGCACCTTGGTTCCATTGACAAAGTAATCAGGACTTTATTGAGGTTTGATATATAACCTTTCATGCAGAAAAGGTGCCTTAGTAAAGTATTACTGGAGGATGAGGGAGGCAGAAGATAACACTCTAGCCCACCGCTGTTGGGTTGAGATCGAAAATCAAGCAAGACAAGCTAACTTGACTACGACAATCCTGAAGGAATCTTTGTCGGCATTACAGCTAGAGGAGTTCTGGTCAATACCAGTAACGTATTCTGGACTCAAACGCGTGGTGAACACAGCAATCAAGCGGATCTCCTTGTTAACTGACAAAATGATTTTTGCAAAAAAACATCATGCCTGGGCCGTGATACAGGCCTATCAGAGGCTAAAGCCCTAACAGTATTTGATTGAACACATTTCCTACCATAAAAAGAATTACCTGATGTTGCTACGATTGGGTTCATTCTCCTCAAAGGATTTGACCCCCAAGTGGAAATTTACATGGCCATCGAAGGAATGCCGCCTCTGTTGTCAAGGGGAGGAGTCACTACTACATTTACTATGTACATGCCCTTTTCTACTGAAAACACACAAATTCATTCTTCGGGAGATTTTAAGGAACGAACAGATAAGAACATGTAGAGCTGCAGTCATCAGGTGTCTTGGAGGGCTTTCGATTCCTCTATCCTGTAGCGCCATAAAATTCTGGAAAGTAGCAGCAAAGAAAATGGAAAAAATTGATTTAAGCCAAGCAGCTAACAAATAACCTGCTGGCTGACTTTTTTTAAATGTATTGTTCTACTTACCAGCTTTTTAACTGTGGTCATGACCCTAAGGCCTTTTTTCTTCTCTCTTATGCTTTAAAAAAATGCTCATTTAATGTTTTACGTTTTATGATGGTTTGCCATCCTTTTATGATTTTTAAAAAATCAATAAAAGTATTTTTGACTTGACTTTCATGCTTGTTGGGTGTTATTGCTCAGTCAAAATACTTTATTCGATTGGAAATAACATAAAAGTACACAAGACAAACATAACAATACAATATAAAGACAATAGAATAAAATATTCAATCAGGTTACAAACATTATTAAAAAATATCACAATTACTTAGGGAGCGCTAGAGAAACCATGGCAAGGTGGCTGCACTTTAGTGTAGCTCTGCAGACTGGGAACTCCAATTCGCCAAATATCAGCCCATTTGACTGTCATCCGTCCTCTAAAGAGGCATACTATCTACAATGCTTTTGGCACTGGATACAATCTAAAATAAGGCTGAGATACTGCATGAGGTCTGTGACAATGTGTGGGCCTTACAGGCAAGAAAATGGTGGTGGCCAGATGGCTATAGTGAGATTTGAAGGGCTGGTTGTTCTGGTAAAGGCGGCTCCTGGTGCTGAGGGGCACCATGGTGGAGGTGTCCAGCTATTACCGTAAGGAGACAATGTTGCTGTCCCAGTGCTGAGGAGGCAAACGAGATGGAGGAATGGCATATAATTCTTGAGCGCAGTGATGGTGGCTGGCAGCGGAAAGTACCCTAGCACTGAATATCTGCCTGGACCTTTGGCAGGCTGCGGCAGGTAGCTGGGCACAAACTCCATAGGCCATTACTACTGTGTGGTGCGGCTGTGAGGCACTGAGGGACCCTCCCATGTGGCACTGAGTCGCACAAGCTGCCGTGATCCGTCTTGAACAGCGGGTGGCCCTCCAGTGCTGAGGACCAGGTCAAGTCAAAAATAAAGTTTATTTAGACCATTGGTCTTTAACCATATAAAAACATGACATTTTGTATAATTATTCTAAAATAATTACAAATTCATCATCCCGCGCCATTCTGAGAGCCTGATTTTCATATATTTCCTCTCATTTTTGTCAAAAAGCTCCATTCATAAATTGTATACACACCCATATAACACATATATAGGCCAAATAGTACTAAAATCCTATATTAAAATATTTTAAAAGGATAACAATTTCACTAAAATCCCTATACATCATTGCTTCAACCTAACTTACAGCCAGGCATTTCCTATTCCATAAGAAACCTTTTTACAGCCTGCATATACTTCACAACGGCTATTGCAATTTCAAGATTTATCAGATCAGTGAGAAGTTTTTTCGCTGAGCTAACAATTTTTGACAGTCCATTAGGATGTGTACAGTATTACATTTCATACCCATCCTACATGTGCATTTACCATCAGGTCGCATCAATTCTGTTATTCTGTTTTTATTTTCCCATTTAACATAACAGGATTGATACCAATTCTTAGCCGTAGTACTTCCATTCTAAGCCATTGATTAGGTAGTATGTCTAGATAAGGGTACCAGATTTCTTTCACCCAGCTGCTTCTCATAAACTTCACAGATTCTTTCTTTCTCAGGTACTCCATATCTATCAATCTAGAGGTTTTCTTCCCTAAAGATCTAAGTACACTCTTTGTTTCATCTATATGCAGAGTCTGCGGATCGATTTTCACCTTCAAATTTTCACAAATGGTATAGAGTTTCTTGTTGCTTTGGCCCATTTTAATTCACTATTCTGAATCTCCTTCACACACCATTGTGTCACTTTATTATCTTCCCCTAGCCCCATTCGTTTCCAAAATGTAAGTAGACCCACTCGCACCTGTACATTCCATGAGGTCATCCCTAACTCCAATCTAATTGCCTGAATCATCGATGAGCTAGGAAGCGACAATAATGATTTTATGCATTTACCTTCCTCACTATCCCAGGTACTTTTACTGCCTATGCAGAGAATTTCTGCTCCATACTGAAGGTGCGAGGGAATCATTGCATTGTAGGCCTGCAACAATGGTCTATTGGACATATCACCATAACTGCGATTGAATTTTTCCAGCCCACATACAGATGCTTGGGCTTTTACTTTCTGTGTCTCCAAGTGCATATCCCACTTTAGTGAATTGTCAAACCATATCCAAGATATTTGTACTCATTGACAATATCTAATTTAGTTTGCCCCAAAAACCAATTAAACTTCTGGTCTCTCTTCCCAAAACACAGGATTTTCGTTTTATCCATGTTTACGGTTAGTCGTTTTGTCGCACAATATCTGCTAAAAGCATTTAGCTTCCTTTCTAGACCCATCTCAGTCTGATCTAGAATTACTAGATCGTCGGCATACAGTAGACAGGATAATTGCTTCCCATTCAGTCAGTCAGTCAGTCAAGAAGGCTTTATTTCGATATAAATATATCTTAAAAGCATACATACACAAGGTACACATTAAAATATTAAAAGACATCAGTGCATTAAAAGATAGCCAAACATTTCAGAACAGCTACTGGTGTCAATAATTTAAGTAAAAGCCAAAATATTTGGATAAAAAACAAATTAAACAAGATAGGAAAGCCTAGTTGATCTAATGCGCCAAGCCCAACCTAGGAACTTGGCTAACCCACAGGCAAAAAAGGGGCCGTGGGTCATTTTTTAATATTCTCAAGGCCTCTGTGTGGAGCCTGGTTCCAAGTTCTCTACAAAGAGGCTTGAGCCATCTACTCCGGGGGGCTGCATAAGCCGGGCATTCAAACAATAGGTGGGGTACAGACTCAAGCCTATTTTCACAGAAGGGGCAGGAGGAAGTTGTCTGCGTTGGAACCTTCCACCTAGATGTCAGATCACCAACGGGGAGTAAACCTACTCTGAATTGGAAGTACAAAGCCCTATCTTTGCGGTTTGAAATAATGTCCAGGTAGGGTTCACAGAAATACACTTCCTTGATCAGGAGAAAGTCCATAGATGTCCTACACAATTTGGCATCACTATTTCTAGTACCAGCTACCCAGGCCCAATAGATCTTTTTCAACTCTAACTTAGGAGGAGCAGTTCTATTGGTCCAGTTTTCGCCGAGGCCAAGGTTGAAGAGAAGACGCTTGACTTCCCTCAGCCAAGGAATCTTGGCCCAGGCTAATGAACCCAGCACGTCGGTTAGGCCGTCTGCGTAGCTGGATAATTCTGGTGTTCTCCATATTCTTGCCCATAGGAGGAGAGGGCGAAGCTTTGCTTGATCGCTCAGTGGGCGAATTCCCGTATCTAGAAACAAGGGGAGGGTTGGGGTGCTATAGGGAAGCCCCATTAGATCTTTAAGGAATTTATTTTCCGAACGGGAAAGAAGATCTACCTTTTGAACCCCCCAAAGTTCGGCCCCATATAGAGCAGCGCAAACAGCCCTTGCCCTGTAAATGTCCAGAACAGCAGCGATGGGTTTTATGGATGAAGCGTGGTGTTCCTTGAGCAAGGCACCCACCACCCTCTTATGGGTCAACAACATCTTTTGAAGGTGGCAATTCCAGCTCATAGAGTCACAGAGTCGGACACCCAGGTAATCGAACTCTGAGACTCTCTCCAGAGCGACAGAATCTAAGGTCGGTGGTTTAGCCAGTTTTTTAGGGGGATTGAGGACCAAATACTTGGTCTTTGCAGTGTTAATAACTAACCCTCTCGCATCACAGAAAGACTTAAAGTTAGTTAATAAACTCTGCAAACCTGCCGGGGATTTTGAGATCAGGAGGGTGTCATCTGCAAATAGAAGGGTAGGTATTCTTCTGCCAGCCAGGGATGGTGCATCTGCTGGGTGTTGGAGCAGGTGCTCCACCACTCCATTAACATATAAGGAGAACAAGGTAGGAGCAAGAACGCATCCCTGGCGTACCCCTCTATTTACAGGGATGCATGCTGTTTTTTGCCTCTGGCTACCCCACCTGATCTGTGCAAAGTTGTCCGCGTGAAGATTTATTAACAGGTTTAACAGATAGGGTGGGATACCCAGTTCGTCTAGCACTCTCCAGAGTTGGCTACGGGGAACTAGGTCGAAGGCAGTCCGCAAGTCTATAAAGGCAAGGTATAGACTGCCCTTGGCCAAAAGAACAACCTTCCAGTAAAGCATCATAAGTCGAAAGGATTGCTCTATTGTCCCCGTGCCTGATCTAAACCCTGCCTGAAAGTCAGAGAGAATGCCCTTATCCTCCACCCACTGCAATATCCTGGTTAGAACTACCTTTCCAGCCACCTTTTGTGAGGTATCTAAAAGACTTATTGGACGGTAATTAGCTGGGTCGTTCCGACAGCCTTTCTTAAAAATAGGGACGACCTCAGCACCCTTCCATGAAGTCGGAAAAGTTGCCCCTTCAAAATTAGAATTTAATAGGGCAGAGATGAGTTTTCCCCAATGTTCTGGATTGGCGCGTAACAGGTCTCCGGGAATGCCGTCCAGACCTGCTGCTTTGTTGGGGACCAGATTATTTATTGCCCCCTCCACTTCCTTGGGTGTAAACCGAAGCTCATCCTTAAATTGGGCAGAGTCGTAAGGGTGTCGAACACTCAAGCTAACCCCCGCTTCCTGAGCCATTGAGTAAAGTTTAGTGAAGTGGTCAACCCATGCACTCTCTGGTACATTACACGTAATCATTGTGTCCGCAGGTTTCTCCCTGGATCTCAAAAGGTCCCAAAAACCCTTTGCATCCTTCCTTGTGCTTGCGGCTTTGAGGTCGCGCCAAAACTGGTCTTCCCAATTTGCCTTTGCTTTTATTAGTGCCCTCTTGTAGTTGCCCCTGGCTGCACATACTAGGGTTCTGTTCTTAGCTTTTACTGCTTTTAATAGTTCCCTTTTGGCCGCTCGACAAGAATCTGAGAACCACCCGGGTGGGCCCTTCCTTGAATCTCTCTTAGCCCCCTTGCCCGCATTCTTGGCTATAAATAACTCACCTATAGCCTTCGTGGTTTGTACAAAAACTGCAGATACCTCTGGTGCACTGATGGAGGGGGAGTCTAGGCGCGGTGAGATATGAGCCATTATGGATTGTGCCTCCCGCATCTTGGCCTCATTGCCAATAAAGGTCTTCCATTTCAGGCGCCTGCCGCAGTTAGAAGGACATACTTCGTGTGATAATTTCCACACATGAGGAATTGGGGTAGGAGGGCTGCCCTTCCACAAGGGGGACAAAGACAAGAGTAAGGGGTCGGGCGGACCTCCATATCCACCAAGAAAGACCACAGGCAAAAGTTCAACATAATGTAGTCGATCCTGGAGGAATGGCCTATTCTGTTGAATGTATGTGCCCCCTTTTGGTCAGACTTTGATCTGCCATTGGTAGCTCTCAGTCCGTATTCCAGACAGAGCGCATTGAGGTCTATAGCATTTTGAGACCATCTTTTGATTGGAGCAATTGACAGGGGCGGAATGCCTCTTCTTGCATCATCATCTCTATAACCCAGCACATCCTCCGCTGCAAGAGGTTCGAAAGTGCAGTTAAAATCCCCCGCTAATAGGACAAGGGAGTTTGAGCCACAGTTTTTAAGTTCCTCATCAATGCCGGTTGGAGAGAGAATAGATCCTCCACCCCTAGAGCCTCTAACATAAATATTAAGTATTTCAAGTTCCGGCCCTCCACACGGGCCTCGAAGTGAGAGTCTCTGTAAATCCGGGGAAATAGTGGCAATGCATTTAATAGAACACCGCAGGGAAATGCTTACCCAAATTAAAAGCCCACCGGAAGGGCGCCCCTTGCCTTCCTTGGGTCGAACAGCTGGAACAAAATAAGTAGTAAAGCCAAGCCTATGCTGTGGTTCCAGGCACCAAGTTTCCTGGAACAGGCAAATCCCAAAGGTTTCAATAAATGCATTCCAATCAGGGATGGCTAAGTTTCTCGCTAAACCGGCAATATTCCAGCTGGCTACCTTCAAAGGCGCAGTTGGGTCCTTTCCCTGACTTAGGGCTAATGCACTTGTAGTGAGAATAGAGTTAGTAATATTGTTTACATCACCAACAAGTGGAGCCGCGTCATAAGTAGTCAAGAGGCTCTTAGTGGGCGAATCCCTACTAGAATCATGTGTAGCCTGAGAGTGTCCGCACGGGATCGGTAGAGACGGGAGAATACAAGTGGAAGGACTCCCCAATTGATCTCCTATGGGAGAGTTACCGATGGCTAATTCACCAGGTGCTTCAATGTGGCACTCATGTCTAGGGCAAGTTGTGTGTCAATAGCCTTGCCAAGGACAAACCTGTGGCTGGCTGAAGTTTATGTTGAATAAGCTGAATTTAGAAGTGTTACCACGGGAAGGGTAGCTGTCCCAGCTCTCCCTCGTGTGGAGTCCACTTTGTCTCACGAGCGGGTTAGGAGGATTAAAATAACTAAGATCACGGGTATGGATTGAGCCCACGCTGCTTACTGAGCTATTTCCCTTCCTAGAGCCCCTACATATGTAGCTGGCAACCTTTGGATCTTCAAAGTTCACTATAATGCAATCCCCTTTGGTGGATTTTTTCCTACTTCCAATCCAACCCACTCTGCGTACATGGATTATCCGGCCCTCCCATGACTCGGGCAGGGGTCTATTCTCTTTGAGCCAGAATAGAGTCTTGTTAAACAAGTCAGTATAGGGCTCACTCTTGCCCTGGCTGAGGACCGGTACACCAGTCAGCACAACCACATAGGGCTGGCAATCAGGAGGCAGATTTATATTGGGGACCCGCATTAAGGAAGGGGCCTCATCAGGCTCCACTGTGTTTGCCTTTGCAATTCCAGTTGAACTAGCGGTTGGGGTCTCATTTATACTACGAGCTGCTGGCGGGGTAGACATGCTAAATAAATTTTCGTCGCCTGAGCCAACCGGGACTAAGGGGCGTGTCATCTTGTTGCCTGAGATATGGCTTGGAACCTTGGGAGTCTTAGATTTAGCCACGTGCTTGTGGGGGGTGTGAACTGGATGACTGACAGTATCCTCCACTAACACAGTAGGGTACAGGTTACAGTTAGGTGTTTCCAACCCAACTGGTATCCTGTCGGTGGAGGTTGCTGAGCTATATAGAGCTGTTGACAGCGTATTGCCGTCATGCCCCCCCCCCCAAGTCCTTCTTCCCTCGTCTTTAACTGCATTTTTATGAAAGATTTTAGGGAAAAAAAGTTGTCTAAAGTTGTCTGTTCCAACTTATCCACACGCTCAGTTAGCCCTTTAATTCTGTCAAGTACTGGAAGGAGTAAGGATTTTATTATATCCTCAATTTTTTTAGTGGGGAGGGAGTCTAGGGGGAAAGTCGCTGCACTATCCGCAGCAGAATTTTTGGACACAATAGCAGCAGGCCCCTCAAGATTATTTTCTTCCTGAAGCGATCTAAGTGCTCCTTCCACTACTTTATTGAGATCACCCCTCCTAACGCCTACCCGCCTCTTGTTCTTACGATTCTTTAACAGTCTGGTTATCCGGGGGGTAGCGGATCTTGCACTCTTAGTAGTGGCCGGATGGATTTCAGCCTGAACCCCAGTGTCCGCTATAGAAGGCAAAGTTAGGGAAATGGTGGAATCAACCAAATGTGGGGAGGAGGAAAGAGTGCCTAACTTAGTTACTGCTGGGATGGGAGCCACTTGATTTTGGGTGTTGAGTGTCGTGGCCGTCAGGCTTTCGAGGCCCTCGATGTTGGCCCTCAAGGCCGCAACTCGAGGGTGATCTAAGGAGTGGGGGGCGTTGGGCAACGAAGTTCGGTCCGGGGAGGATATTTGGGCTAGCTGGCCAATCGATGAGCGCCTATCAGTAAACGGACTTTGGGATAGCCGGCGTTCAGCCATAACGATTTCCTTGTCAATGACATTGGCCACACGCGTAATAAATTGATCCATGGTGCCCACCATACCCCCCTCGTTCCCCCTCAGACTTTTCCCGGAGCGAGTTGGCATAACTATTACTGGACAGGGCTATACCTAGAATCACAAGAAAGCCCTGAGACAAGTTCAACAGTCCAAATAGCGCAGAATAACCCGCACTCTATCGTGCTTACATTCAGAGAAAGTTGCCGTGGAGATTAGTCCGCTAGTGACGATCCCAGTCCACAACCTCTATAATATGCAGGAAATCACAAGGATCAACAACAGTACCTGTATGGGGCCGGTTATGGAGATACCAACAATTTAGGGGGTGAGCCCAGCCCGGCCTCTTCCAGCCCCGGACGGCCACAGACGGTCCCGCCCTTGTCCCGGGCTTCTCTCGGCGCCGCCCGCGCGCGTCCCGCGATGCGGGAGGAGCGACCGGCTTTTATGCCTCCGGGCGCGTGTATGCCGTCAATGCCCGCAAAGGACTCTGGGGGCTGTAGTCTCCCCCCGCTCTCGGCCGCGGAAGGTAATGGCGGCGGCGGGGGAGACACACAGCAGGGAGGCACCCAGGGACGGTAGGAACAGCGCTGGCAGCAGGGCAGCAAGAAGAGGTCTCCCAGCAGGTAGGTGCAGTTCACGATGTCTGGTTTCCCGCTCTCAGGAAGGAGCGACCGGCTTTTATGCCTCCGGGCGCGTGTATGCCGTCAATGCCCGCAAAGGACTCTGGGGGCTGTAGTCTCCCCCCGCTCTCGGCCGCGGAAGGTAATGGCGGCGGCAGGGGAGACACACAGCAGGGAGGCACCCAGGGACGGTAGGAACAGCGCTGGCAGCAGGGCAGCAAGAAGAGGTCTCCCAGCAAGTAGGTGCAGTTCAAGATGTCTGGTTTCCCGCTCTCAGGAAGGAGCGACCGGCTTTTATGCCTCCGGGCGCGTGTATGCCGTCAATGCCCGCAAAGGACTCTGGGGGCTGTAGTCTCCCCCCGCTCTCGGCCGCGAAAGGTAATGGCGGCGGCGGGGGAGACACACAGCAGGGAGGCACCCAGGGACGGTAGGAACAGCGCTGGCAGCAGGGCAGCAAGAAGAGGTCTCCCAGCAGGTAGGTGCAGTTCACGATGTCTGGTTTCCCGCTCTCAGGAAGGAGCGACCGGCTTTTATGCCTCCGGGCGCGTGTATGCCGTCAATGCCCGCAAAGGACTCTGGGGGCTGTAGTCTCCCCCCGCTCTCGGCCGCGGAAGGTAATGGCGGCGGCGGGGGAGACACACAGCAGGGAGGCACCCAGGGACGGTAGGAACAGCGCTGGCAGCAGGGCAGCAAGAAGAGGTCTCCCAGCAGGTAGGTGCAGTTCACGATGTCTGGTTTCCCGCTCTCAGGAAGAAGCGACCGGCTTTTATGCCTCCGGGCGCGTGTATGCCGTCAATGCCCGCAAAGGACTCTGGGGGCTGTAGTCTCCCCCCGCTCTCGGCCGCGGAAGGTAATGGCGGCGGCGGGGGAGACAAATGTAAATGTTGTAAATGTAAATGTTGTAGACTTGTAAAGCGCACAGCTGCCCCAGCACACAGCAGGGAGGCACCCAGGGACGGTAGGAACAGCGCTGGCAGCAGGGCAGCAAGAAGAGGTCTCCCAGCAGGTAGGTGCAGTTCACGATGTCTGGTTTCCCGCTCTCAGGAAGGAGCGACCGGCTTTTATGCCTCCGGGCGCGTGTATGCCGTCAATGCCCGCAAAGGACTCTGGGGGCTGTAGTCTCCCCCCACTCTCGGCCGCGGAAGGTAATGGCGGCGGCGGAGGAGACACACAGCAGGGAGGCACCCAGGGACGTAGGAACAGCGCTGGCAGCAGGGCAGCAAGAAGAGGTCTCCCAGCAGGTAGGTGCAGTTCACGATGTCTGGTTTCCCGCTCTCAGGAAGGAGCGGCCGGCTTTTATGCCTCCGGGCGCGTGTATGCCGTCAATGCCCGCAAAGGACTCTGGGGGCTGTAGTCTCCCCCCGCTCTCGGCCGCGGAAGGTAATTGCGGCGGCGGGGGAGACACACAGCAGGGAGGCACCCAGGGACGGTAGGAACAGCGCTGGCAGCAGGGCAGCAAGAAGAGGTCTCCCAGCAGGTAGGTGCAGTTCACGATGTCTGGTTTCCCGCTCTCAGGAAGGAGCAACCGGCTTTTATGCCTCCGGGCGCGTGTATGCCGTCAATGCCCGCAAAGGACTCTGGGGGCTGTAGTCTCCCCCCGCTCTCGGCCGCGGAAGGTAATGGTGGCGGCGGGGGAGACACACAGCAGGGAGGCACCCAGGGACGGTAGGAACAGCGCTGGCAGCAGGGCAGCAAGAAGAGGTCTCCCAGCAGGTAGGTGCAGTTCACGATGTCTGGTTTCCCGCTCTCAGGAAGGAGCGACCGGCTTTTATGCCTCCGGGCGCGAGTATGCCGTCAATGCCCGCAAAGGACTTTGGGGGCTGTAGTCTCCCCCCGCTCTCGGCCGCGGAAGGTAATGGCGGCGGCGGGGGAGGCACACAGCAGGGAGGCACCCAGGGACGGTAGGAACAGCGCTGGCAGCAGGGCAGCTTGAAGAGGTCTCCCAGCAGGTAGGTGCAGTTCACGATGTCTGGTTTCCCTTTTGGGCTAGCACTTCTGTCCGTCACCAGAGTAGATAGCAGATCTGCTAAACATATGTCAAAAAGAAGCAGGGACAGTACACAGCCCTGTCCTTGGCCATTATTAATCGCTATTTCAGGAGTCATGCCCCCCATCGTGTCTTTGATAACCTGGGCCCAATTCTGGCTATGCAACTCCTGAATTACTATTAGAGGATCTTCAGGGACATCATAACTTCTCAGGGTCTCCCATAGACATTCCCTATCCCCCAGATCAAAGGCCGCACGGAAGTCAAGGAAGCAGCAATTCAACCTACTTTGCTGCTCCATGGGCTTCCGTGCCACTGCCCATAGGGTAAAGCAGTGGTCAATCGTCCCTCCTTAAATCCTCCTTGTTCCGCTGGCACAATCTGCTCCACAAAAACCGCCACGGATTATTTTGGAAAAAACCTTCAATCCAATATCCAACAGATTAATCAATCTGTAATTCTTAGGGTCCTTCCTATCACCTTTCTTATGTAATGGTCTGATAACTGCCCCCCTCCAGTATTTAGGCATATGGCCTGAGTCTAATATGGCTGAGAACATATGGGATAGGAATTCTGCCCACCAGTTTAGCTGTGTTTTAATTATGATGGCAGGTAAATTGTCTGGGCCTGCTGCGCAAGTTACATTTTGCTTCATAATAGTTTCCTTTACATTTTCTGCTGAAAAGGATATTTTTTACTCTTCTACGGCCCCTCCCCAATGAGTTTTTACCTTACTTGTTACGGGCACTTTACTTGCCACATATAGTTCTCCTAAATACTCCTCCCAGGCTGCCTCATCAACTATGCAGCTCATGGTTCCCAGGGTCCGACCCAAAGCATCTTGTATCAGCGTCCAAAAACCTTTAACATTTTTAGCTTCTATTGTTTCCAGCAGGTTTTCCCAACATTTATCTTTAAAAATCCTCTTCTGATTCCTCACTAACGTTTTATATTCCTTCCTTAGTTTAATCAGTTTAACTAGACTATCCTGGTCTTACCTTATTCTCAGACGTCTCTCTATTCTCCGTATTGTCCTTTTTTGTGTTCTTGCACACTAGGTCAAACCACCTTAATTGCCTTCTTGTCTAGATTGCGTGTCTGCGGTGTTATATTTCTTACTTTTTAAGTCAACTCTAAGGCATTGCGCAACCTGTTCTACTTTTTCCACAAACCATGCTACTTTCTGATCTTTGGCACATTCCATATTTATTTTGCTGAGTATTCATCTGTTAGTTTTGTGGTTAGGTGTTTAGGGTATACCAATTTTTGAGGAAGGACTCTTTTGCGGTAACTTAATGGCCCCCCTAATAATTCACAGTACAGGTTAGTATGTTCACTGTCTTTACTCCAGATTACCCGGAACCTTTTTACTGTAGCATAGTTCCAGGCATGAATGAATACATAGTCTATAGGGCAATATTGATTACCTATTCTAAAGGTCTGTTTAGCTGGACGGTCGGGTTCCATCCTGTCATTCAAGCTAAATAACCCCTTTGATCCTAAACATTTACCAAGTGCTTCATCTTGTCTGGTGGAAGTACACATGGGGAAGTCAGCTGGCATTATATCGTAAGAGCTCAGAATTTCATCAAACCAGGGGTCTAGCTTTTTGGAATTTAGTTTATGGTTAAAATCTCCCATTATGACCATCAGATCATTTTCATACTTTTCACTGTAAGTATTCATATCATAAAAAGCACTCTCTCGGATCAGCCGGGGGCCATTGGACTCTTCGCAGTAAGCAACTCTATCTATAGTTGCCCATGCCTCGAGTGGCATACGAGGTGCTGCTCAAATTAGCCCATTAGAAATAAAGCACTAGACAATAAACCAGGGACTGCAGGGACCGTGCCAGTTGTGTAGGTGCCCTCCTGGTCACTAACGGTCAAATGGAGTGTGTACAAAGACCCCGGGGGGCTGCATTAGAACTGCATGGGTTAGAAGAGCTGGGGCCCACAGATGACTGCAATGAACACTGGCATAATAAATAGCAGAAGTCTAGAAGCCTCATTACAAGCCACAGCATTGGAGGTGAGCTGTAGAATACTGTATAGCTGACACAGTTACGTTCATGGTGTGCGGTCAGCGATTTTTGCTGGCCCCCAAAGGCCCCAATGTGGATTGAGACTGTTTACTGTGCTAAGTGCCTGCAGCATATCAGAAGAATGAGAGACTACTGATCTTTGCATTGCATTGTAGCCTAGCGCCGTTGGTGACTGAGAACGACCCTCCTGGATACTGGGTGCCTCCCCTGGTGGATGCGCTCTCTGAAGTAGGGTGGTTCTGCAGACCCTTGCAGGCTATTGACCTGTACCTACCTGGGCCTCCTCACACTTTTGCATGTTGGTGATGCTGCATTAGCCAACATGGGAAAAGCAGACAAGCAGCAATCCCGGCTTACCTTTAAAACCAGGTGCACATCTAGACCACAATAACATGCTCTGTCAGACTCCGAACAGGAGCTACAAACTCAGGGCCAAACTTCATTATAGACCACACTACTGACTACAAAGTAAAGCCTACAATCAATAGATGGAAACATTGAATCTGAGGATGGATCATATGATGGTGAATATGCCAAACAAGCATCACAAATCTCAACCGCAGATCAGCGAATATCAGCTGCTGAAAATGACATACAGTCAGTCACATCTAAATGCTTGAACATGGAAAAGGTGCTGGCAGTGATCCAAGCTAAAAATGAAGATTTAGAGGCATGCTCCTGTCGCAATAATTTGCAAATCACTGGTATCAATGAGTCCACCAACATTGGCCAACTGGACACCTATGTGGAAACTATGCTGCAAACGATTTTTGGAAACGAGCAGCTATCCGCTGTGTTAATTGTGGAAAGAGCTCGATCACCTCCTGGGACTACTCTGTGACAAATCATCGCCAAACTGCTGAATTACTGTGACACAGTCTTCGACCTATCAAGGGAGAAACTAACCATAAAATGCCAAGGGAATGACATCACCTTCTTCCCAGATTTCACAGTGGTGGTGTAGGCAGCTCAGAGGGAATTTTTCCAGGTAAAAAAAGAGATTGCAATCAGCAGAGATTCCATGCGCCATGCTTTATCCAGCCCGCCTTCGCACTGAACTCAGTGGTATGCAGAAAATATTCACCATGCCAAAAGCGGCCCTGGACTTTGTTAAGTCAATGACCCAAACACACCTGAACATGGAGGCAGTAAAAGCTGCTGGTTGTACATAAGTTGTGCCCTATGAAGCCTAACTGGGGACATCTGATAAATTGACTGTCAATCCCACCGAGGGTAATGAGCCCTCATTGAAATACTAATGAACTGGGACACAACAATGGACTAGGTTTAGTAAAACCCACTCAAATAATTGGCTAACTCCCCATGTATTTGACCCACAGGTTACCTGGTTGCTGTCTGGCTTGCCGGGTCCCATTCCCCCATTGCTAGATATTATACTATTGCCCCTCTTAAGATACTGATCCACTTAAATGTCCACAGACTGATTCCCCACCACCTCCGTCCACCTGGTGGGTACCCTGGCCTCGAACAGCCCCACAAGGGTACACACTACATGACTTTACAATATGGTGATACAATTGTAATTGTGCCCTGTGATATTTTGCTTGTATGTTTGTTCATTCCCCTTTTCAGTTGCAGGGATGGCTGTAGCATGGTTGGGATGCTAAAGTGGGTGGGGAAGAGGGCATTAAGTTTGCTGTTTACCACTCCATCAATGTACCACTCCCTCTCTATACTTGATGCCATGCCATGTAATGCTTATATTGCTGTGCAGAATGATACAGGACTGCACCCAACTACAATGACCCCTATCACAGGTAGCATTAACTTCCTTACATGGAATGTGCGAGGACTCAACAACCCCAAAAAAACAAGACAGGTACTCGCCTATCTGGACCACCACCATGTGCAATTTGCACTCTTACAAGAAACACATCTCTCACACATCACATGGAACAGGCTATAGGCTCGAGATGTGCTGGATTCACATAGCTTTATCCTACTCGTCATATTCAAGGGGAGTCCTCCTGTTGATTAAAAGGGAGTTGCATTCATGAACACACACTCTGAGATTAATGATCAGGAACGTTATGTAATTGTGCAGGAAAGTCTATATGGCACTGCAGTGACTATCATAAACTCGTATGGCCTCAATATACAATATCTTTTGTTTTTTTACTCAGATCTGGTGCCGACTGCTCGCTCTGAAATCTTCTACTGTCATATGGGGGGGGGGGGGAACTCAATACATATATAGATTCAGCACTGGAACAATCTGCTACGGCTGACTGGCAGGGCGAACAGTCCAGCTAGATATTATATGAAGGTATGGAAGATTATGGGCTTATTGATATATGGAGAATACAACACCAGGGGGGCAGACTAGGCACTTTCACATCTTCGGTACATAGAACGTGGTCCAGACAAGACAGATGGTTGGTGACGAGGGAGGTGAACACATGAATAACAGAAGTACAAAACCTGCTGAGAATATTCGCAGATCATGTCCCAGTGTTATTGGAGATTCAAAACCCCACCCAAATGCCCATGGGTGTAGGCTTCAGGCTACGGCCCTAGTAGATCTAGTCTTTGGAGTACGCAAGGCCATCACTCTATATTTTTAAGAAAATAAGGGCTCTGTAAAAGGGGCAGATACACTGTGGGAAGCATTCAAAATCACTATCAGGGGAGCATGTATTGGGTTATAGGTAGGAGTTTCAAAGTCCATTCGATCTCACTTACAGTCCATAGAGAATACTCTGAGGAACTTGGAACGAGAATATGATATGCACCTGAGCCCCACCACCTTGGCAGAAATAACAGTAAAGATCACTGACTACAATGACACTGCCGCACAGGAAGTGAAGCACTTCTCCCAACAATGGGTCGTTGAATCCTAAGGGGTGGGAGGTTGATCTGGCAGTAGCCTGATTGCAAAAATAAAAGACCCATGGGTGCATACATATATTGTAGCATCAGAATCCCAAGACGGAGACATCTGCCATGATACAGCAACTATCCTGGCACAATTAGTAAACTTCTATGCAAGACTGTATGGGGCCCACGATTATACAACAGAAGTAGAGACAGCAACCTCTTTAGATGATGTGGTCCTTAACATGGTTCTCAGCAGGGCAAAGAGAATTTTTAGTACAGCCTGTCACTGTAGACGAGACAAGGGAAGCTATAAGTTTGCTCCCTAATGGGAAAGCCTCAGGCAGCGATGGGCTCCAAAGTTAATTTTACAAAGAATATGCAGTCATACTAGTTCACTACCTACATGAAATGTACACAGGGGCCTGTGATTAACAAATACTGTCACTGTCTCTAAGGTAAGCACTAATAATAGCGTTGTTAAAGCCCGACAAACCACACAAATGCTGCAAATCGGCTATCATCTTTAATTATACAGATGCTATGATTCCTGCCAAAATACTAGCTGCTAGCCTCCAGCCTTTTACTCACCACGGTGGTCTTACCTGACCAATCAGGTTTTATCCCCACCCTCTCCACTGCGCAAAACCTATGCACAGTTTTTGCAGTCCTTAACCAACTAGACCCTACAGTCCGGGTGGCAGCAGTTCTATTGGATGCCGCAAAAGGGTTCAACTCTATACAATGGGCTCACATGCTCACGGTATTCCACCATAATGGAATGCCGCAGGCTCTTCTGTGATGGATCGAATAGATGTACACAGACCCGGCAGCTAGGGTGCGTATCAATGGTAACAAATTGAACAAGCTAAAAATATACAGAGGAATACGACAAGGATGCCCACTTTCACCGTTTTAATTGCTTTAGCACTGGAGCCCTTTGCGTGTGTGATGCGACAGAGACAAGTGGACTCAGCCCTAAGATTCGGCCAACAACTTCTTGCATTGACATGGTACTATATGTACACAACCCAGCAACGCATCTAGCGCCAGTTATCCATGAGTACGTTAGATATGAATGGTATTCTGAATTGAGCATCAATTGGTCCAAGTTGACCATTTTTCCCTTGACTCTGAGCCCCATTTACAGGACTTCCCTTTGAACTGGTGTAAGGAACCTATTAAATATTTAGATATATAGGTGCATAGAGACCCAGAAATAGTCATTAGGCAGAACTATGGCAGTGCAGTCTCAAAATTAGAAGATCAGATGGCCCGGTGGTCACAACTGTCCTTGTCACTTGCTGACAGAGTGGTGGTCATGAAAATGAGTGTGTTGCCAAGTTTTTATGCATGTTTATCAAAATTCCCCTCACTTTGACACAGACCTTCATTAAAACACTCAGATCCTATAAGATAACCTTAGCCTGGGCGAGTAAACAACCTAGAATTAGCTGGGGTACACTCTCTTGCCCATATGAACGAGGTGGGTTTGTTGACTCAAATTTGTACCTCTATAACTTATGCATGCAGGCGCAATTTGCCCACTACAGGTATTACCCCCCCAAAATACACACTACATCTAACTATAGAAAGTGATGATGCACACCCCAACCCTCTCAATGTCATTCCTCCACATGTGCACACGGACATTACACAGGCAGAAATCAATACTATCCATAGCACCACGAGGGCCTGGCTTATACTTACCATGGCCTCCTACCACTACGCCTCCACGAAATAGGCATTGACGGCACCGCCCTACTATTGTTTAACTCCTTTCTTTCTAACCGGGAACAATTTGTGGAGATGGATGGCCTTTGCTCTCAGAGTTTTAATCTTACATGTGGGGTCCCACAGGGCTCATCCCTCAGCCCGACTCTTTTTAATCTGTATGTGGTTCCCCTGGCTAGGCTTATCAAATTTTTGACATTTGACATGGTGTCATACGCCGATGACACCCAGATTATAGTATCCATCTCAGCGGACTCCCGCAACACTATTCACAACTTTCACTCCTGAATGGGACAGGTGAGTAGATAGATGTCAGAGAACTGTCCCAAACTGAACTCCAATAAGATGGAGGATCTTATTTTTGGCAGAGATGTCTCCCACTGGTCCTCGGACTGGTGGCCTATCAAAATTGGCCCTCTCCCTACTCCAGTCCCCAAGGCAAGGAATCTGGGATTCATTTTTGACACCACCCTTTCATTCCCCCACCATGTTAATGCAATCAACTCAGCTATCTGCACCCTAAAGATCCTGAGGAAAAGCTTACCCTTTATACCTCCTGACCTACAGAAAATAGTGGTCTCGCTATTAGTTCTGTCAAGGCTGGACTATTGCAACAGCCTTCTGATCGGAATTAATAAAGCCCTCCACGTCAATTTGCAGGTCTTACAGAATTCAGCCGCCCGCTTGCGATTTAAACTACCAAAAGATGCTTCTGCAAAGGCGGCCCTGAACTCTCTTCAGTGGCGCCCAGTGGAGAAAAGGATCAAGTTTAAAGAACTAGATAACATATTGCAAACGCAGCTGCCGATTGTTACATATAATCGACTTCATGCAGCCATGAAGGCACTTTACCCACAATTCCCAGATGAAATGCCAACACTGGGGGCACTGCAGACAGTACTTACATGTAGCACACATAAAAGTCTTATCACCAGATTATACAATGCCTCATTCATCGGTGCTGGGTGCTGGTGACACATTTTGGATATGGTGATGGAGCAGGTAGCATGCAATCCCCACATGTGTCTCCTTGGCCTTGATAAGTCTCTGAAGACGGCCAATCATAAGCTGGTGGCAGTAGCTTTGTTACTTGCGAAAAGGAGGGTAGCTGTTCACTGGGGGGTTCCTAAACTGGATCAGTGGATAAAAGACGTGGTGTACTACAGAGATCAGCTGATTATGATATAAAAAACGTATTTGGAACATGATGACACTGAATTTGCATTTTTTATGTATAGTTGAACAATCTAAAAAATATTATAATACAATTACTTAAACTTCTACTATACATCTAGATAAAGCAATACAATCCATCAAGTTAGCAACAAAACATGGTACTTGTTTTTTCCTTCTTTTTTTTAAACATCTTGCAAACTTTAGGAGGGTGAATAGAGCCATAGTAGCAGTTTATGAAATTAATATGTCCATGACTCACAGTAAGTGGGTTATTTAAGGTTGACATATAAAATCCTAATACCACGGGTCAATCCACAAAATGGTTATTTACTCTAACAAACTAAAACTCCCATAGCCAGGCAAGAGAGGTTTCTATGCAGACACCAAAAGTTTGGCTCGCTGGAAATAAAATGCACAGGAAGTTTTGGCAGATGATCCCAGTGTCGATGGACATTGTCTGCTAGTAGAATACCACAAGTCAAGAGAGAAAAGAAAGAAAAAAAGTCAAACCTGACTCAAAACACCCCAACACCTTAGCTCTAATGCTCCAACTCCGGTGAAGATATTTGGCAACAGCACATGCAATGGGGTTTTCAGTCTCTGCAGGTAGCAGCATGCGTGTCACTAAGCACTGTCTAGCCCCAAGCTGAATAGACAATGCTTGTGTCTTCTTTTGATTTCCAACTAGAGCAAAAGAACTGGAGTGGTAAAAGTGCCATGGCAAAACTTGACATATCGAAGTCTAGCAGCAGGGGTTAAAATATAATCATGGAAACTTTCAAACTCATTGTGTGGTTTAAGATTCAAAAATTCTGCTCTTCGGAGGAGCCAAGATGGCGACCGGGACGGCAGCGTAGGCTCCCGGCTCCGTGAATCTCCGCATCCCGCACAGATATCCTGCATGAGATCCTCAGCCTGCACTACATGCCCGTGTTGGTGATTGAGAGCGACAACCGATCGTGTGATCCTGAAGCTTCTAGCGGCGGTACCGCCCGAGAAATGTTCGTTTGAAGTTTGCGGCCTGTGCAGCCCTGGAGCCGGGACCTTG
This sequence comes from Triturus cristatus, assembly GCF_964204655.1. NCBI lineage: Eukaryota > Metazoa > Chordata > Amphibia > Caudata > Salamandridae > Triturus > Triturus cristatus. The sequence continues at coordinate 244,958,673 of NC_140595.1, forward strand.
GGTGGACAACATGGCCGGGCGGCAGTTCAACAACAGCGGCCATTGGTGACCGGGTGGAGTTGGAATACCGAAGCGGCGCGAATATCGGCCCGAATCTTGCTGTGGTCACTCCTATCACCGAGAATAGCGTGACGGGTGCATACCCGGGGTGACGATTCCAGGGGTTATCGGCGATCGCCTGGACCCTCGCCAATGATCTGATCGGTCGCGGCCTGTGGCTCGTCCCGATCTGCGCGGGCTGCTCCCGGTCTTCGCAGACGCTGGCCCAGCTGGAGAACGACTGTCACCGGTGACCACACACTGGATACACATCTTGCCTGTCTCCGGACCCTTGTTTGCAGCGAAATGGAACTTGATGTGCTTGTACCTGAGACCCGGTCCCCATCTGGGGTGGCCCTGCCCTGCGGCCATCTTGGAAGGATGGACTCTATCAGCCTGTACGCTGGGTCGCAGCAAGATTGGGAGTGTGTGGCGCAGAGGAGTGTGGCGGAGCGAGCGCGGGGGGCCGTGCTGGGGTACGGTGACCTTCTAGATGCTCTCGGAGCCCTTCATTCCACCCTGGTTCACGGCGCCCGGGTATTGGGGAGGAAGCTTGATGGTATTGTGTCAGCGTCGGAACAATTGCGGTCTTCCAGTCCCCAGGTACATGGGGCACTGTCTCACCTTCCACAGGAGGAAAGTACCGTGACCGCCTCTGTGAATAAGGGACGGATGGAAACTTTGGACACTGTGGCGGCGTGTGGTCGGCTGGCTGTGGGGTCGGTCTGTTCTGGAGATTTTGGACTTGAGCGGAGGGTGGTGACTTTGTCCCATGCGCGGCATCCGGCGACCCAGGCAATCTTCACGCAACGGTCGCCTGCTCTGGCTGATTCCTCCTTCCTGGACCTCGTGTGTGGTGCAGGCCCTGGGGCAGTTCTGGGAAAGGTGATCTCCCATGACGATGACTGTGTTGGTGTTCCGAAACGTCCTCCCCACATGTGTGTGTCCCTTCCTGGTCATCTTTGGACGCTCCTCTTCCTTGTAACCTCGGACAATATAATGGATCGCTGGGTATGCATTGGTGGTTTCGCAAAGAGTGGTCAAGGATGAGGATGTTCCTTTAGAGGTTGTCATTTCATAGGCGGGCGGGCTTGGGGGTTGTGTGCTTTCACGATGTAACTAATAGTGTAGTCGGTGAATACTGCTCCCCATTTCCCTCAGACATGGCCGAACTTTTGCTGTTTAATGTTCGTTGGGGAGGAAGATATTGTGCGGGAGGGAGAAGCCGGGGGCATGGTTGATGGCCCTCCTCCAGTTTATTATTACTCTCTCCCCTTTTCTGTTAAGGGGGGTTTCCTCTCTTTTCCCTTTTTTCTCTGTTTCTACTATATTTCGGGTCTGGTTCTGGGGCGACAGGCACGCTGCGGGGGGGGGGCCGTAGTCATCTGCAGAGGTGCAGGGTGGGGGGTTGGGGGAGGGGCTTCTATAGTCCTTTACTTTGTTTCTATGGCCTTCTTTTTCTTCTCTTATTCTTCTTTGTCTTTCTTTTCTGGGGTCAGTGCGGTAGGTCTCCTTCGTGGCCAATCATTGTTTTTCATTTGTGCCTCATTTCCGTGGGGTTTTCTGGGTCCTAGGGCAGGAGACTGCAGGCGCAAACGGCTCGTGATATCCCTCCACATCCTGAACTTTCTGTTTCAGCGCCATTGATTTGATAGATTGCTTTTATTGTTTGACGTTCACTATTCTGCCTGCCAATTTTCGCTGCTGAGAACTTGATTGGCACCTGATCCTTCTATCCTTTATTGTAAAATGAAAACCTTTTATATCCTGGTTTCCCTATTGGGCTGTTCAGTGGATAAGAGAATACCAACATGGAGAATCTGCTTCCCGAGGTGCTGCATGTGATTATAATCTGCTTGCTGTTACTTTCACTGTTTAGCGGCCGGCCCCGAGGGTTGTAGGCCCATACTTGTCTTTATTTGCAATGTCAATAAAGGTTTTTAAAAAAAATAAATAAAAAAATAAAAAAATTCTGCTCTTAACGATCCATAGTTCTCATTGCTCACCTCAAGGCCCCACACATGAGCCCAGAAAGTATATTTGAGACATTCTTTGGAAAGATGTAGTAAACTTTCCTTATCTCTCCCATGAGCCTCTCAGTTGAGACAGTGTGTCCTTAATATGGCATACCCACTTTATTTTAGTACTATGAAAGCAACGATGAGGGTTACAGCTATGTGTGCACCAGAGAGTAATATCTAGTGTAATAATGTCATTACCTACAATTAATGGTCTCCTGCTCACTCCTTGTGGCCCACCGTTAAAGCCACTTAAATACAAAACATTAGAAGTATAATAGAAAGGAGCGGAGTGATGTTACATGCTATCCACAAATAAATGTTGTACTACAAAATAAATTTGAGTTATTTGTTTTTATTTTTTATTCTTTGTAATTCTTTGAGTATTTCCCTCCCAATTATTTCAAATAATCACTTGTTCGATAGTATTCCAATAAACTGTAACATTGGTTTCTATCTCAACCATCACATGTAAAACTGTTGCATTATTTCATATACTTTGTTCAAACAATATTCAAAATTACAAACATTATAATAAATCCATTCAGTAAATAATGCTCAGTGTATATAGTCGTACAGCCAATTCATATACATTGTTCAAACAGTATTCAAAATTATAAACATTATAATAAGTCCATTCAGTAAATAATGCTCAGTGTATATAATCGTACAGCCAACGCGTTTCGTCCTATCTAGGACATCATCAGGGCTGTAATGAAAGAAAAAGAACATCGTATCACTATAAATTGTTCAGTATATGAATCCTGCCACAATACCTGTACAAGGAAGGAAAATATCCACAGTATACAGAATATACCTATTTGACAATACAATCTTGTTGATCATGATCAGAAATATCCCTTTATGATAGAACAGTGTTAACAGTTGCTTGCAGATCTAGTGATAATCTAATTGTTACTCTATCCCTTGATTATCAAGAATGTGCCCATGACCCCACCCATGGTCTGTCATCCATTTTATATATTTTATTATTTAGGAGGATAGCCTCCATGTTTATATTCCTTTAAAGATCTCCCAATTTATTATTTATTTGTTTAAATAATTCAGGATGATGTATCTCCTCCAACTGCGCACCTTTTATTCTCCAAAGCATAAAAGTATAATCTAAAAATGAAATAATGTTTCCTAAACGTTGACCCTTACATCATAAATTCACTAGACCTCTTCCCTCTCACCAATAATATCCTCTAGCTTCCATATCCCTGCTAGTTATTTCTCACCTCAATATTACTTGGAACAATCCTTGCACATCTATGCTTTCATTTACTTCCGTACTCTTTCCAATTCTTCGTTTCCTAGCACTTGTCAATGATTTTTTATCCAATTCGATCCTTCCGTATGTCAGTTAATTAATCTAAAAAATATATAACAAAAGACACATCAATAATAACCCTCCTTCTGTCTCTACTGTTAATAAGCTAACGCGCCCAACTACCATAACGTACCTTGCAATAATATATCCTCATATATTCCACATCCGGTCAGATGATCCAGCTCAGTAGCTTGAAACCACCATCTTTATTTAAGACATTCCATCATCCATCTGTATTTCCGCAATTTCCACTTATTAATTATCCTCCCGTTTGCTAATAATTCATCTGAAAATATAACCAAATAGCATCCAATTAGTATCCCTACTACTGGTCCTCCAAAAGTAAAGTGAATCGCCCTATTCTTCTTCTAAACACATACCTTGCACCAGTATATCTTCGTGTCTTGCAGCCGGTCCGATAGCCCTGCTCTGTAGCCTGAGACCGCTAAAGCTCCTTTTAAAAGATTCAAACACCAATCATTTACTCCGATTTCAAACACCAATCATTTCCTCCGATTTCAAGGCCTTATTACCATATCACTAAGCCTGTTCCCTATCTGGTCCATCAGTTCGAACCTCCAATCAAATCCCGTTTTACTCTAACGAATTCTAAACTAGGTCTGGATATTGTTTCATATGATCCCGAACCAATCCATGTTCCTCATTTCAAAGCCTCATTTACATAGGTGCTCAAGCAGCTCCCTATCTGGTCCGCCAAGTTTCTCCTAACATCCGTAAAGAACGAAAATAAGGGAACGGCTATTCCTATTCGTTAGTTACTCCACCAATGTGATCGCCTTTTACTCTGTGTGATGTAACAAGCGTAGTCAGATAATTATTACATCCCCCGACCGTCATTTACCAACGAAAAAAAAGCCAATCCTTAATCAACCTGATTTGTGGTGTAATCATTGCGCAACGCTAATAACTCTACCATACCTCTTAAATTTCACTCCGTTCACAATATCACAAGAAAAATATTCACTGATAATTCTGTATAGCCAATTAATAACTCGTCGAATAGCCTTTTTAAAAAAAAAAAAATTCTATCCCTTACTCGTTACCGATTCCAAATGTAGAGTGTACTCCTTCTGTGACGTTCATTCACACAAATCGTGTAAGGATTATCTTATTCTTTACCTTATACTTGAACTATACAAAGGCCTCAATACAATAGAAGACCAGTTCAAATAAATTTTGCTACCTCAATGATAGGTGGTATATTCACAGGGACCGTTCCCTACCTTGGCACCTTCTGTTAACACTGCAGAATCACTTATGACAACCACCCCCAATCACCAATACCGCCATCCATCTATTACAGTTCCTGTTGGAAATTCCATTTGATAATCCAATCTAATCCCATCTCCATTTGCAACACATCAGACAACACTGCAGAGGATACCAATAATTTCATATTATTCCAAGAAATAGTGGAGCTCAGAGTCACTGTTCAATCCTAGCTCCACTGTTCTACATCTACAAATCCAACGTGCCTCCTCCTGTCTAATCTTTAATTTCCAGTTTCCTCCTCTACGTCCGAGTTCTATTCTCTGTATCCCATGAAATCTTACATCTCTCCTCAAAGGATGTACTTCCTTAATGTGCTGAAAAAGTGGTGATCTGATGTCCTCATTATTGATGGACCGTTTGTGTTCTTGTATTCGCAATTTCAAATTACGCTTAGTGCTGCCTATATAGACTGTTTGACATGTGCACACTATAACATAAATGACCCCAGTACTGTTACAATTTATAAATTCCCTGATGGGGTATTTTTTGTTTGTGTTATATGAAAACTCCTTAATCTTATTGATACCCATATTACATACATTACAAGTACCACACGTGTAGAAACCATTCGGAGGTGGTGGTAACCACATCCTATCCACACCCACAATTGGTTCTATACAGTTTTTGGTCACCATTTCCTTAATAGTAGGACCGCGTTTAAACACAATCCCATGTTTGTCTCCAATTATGTTCATCAAACCGGTCACTCCTTTCAAAAGACCCCAATTCTTTCCTAGAGCCTTATAAATTTGATTTTCTTGGGAACAATACGTGGTCACAAATGCAATTCGCTCAGTAGTCTGAGTTTTCTCTTTTTGTTTCAAAGTATTAATTCTATCCACCCTCAAAATTCTCTGCCTAGCCTTAATCAAACTCTTTTGCTGATATCCCCTGTTTGTTAAACGTTTCTGAAGATTATCCAACTCCTTGGTAAAATTTACTTCAGTGCTACAATTCCTACGAATTCTAACCATTTCCCCATAAGGAATTCCCCGGATTACTGAGCCAGCATGAGCACTTTCTGCTCTTAGTATCGAGTTCGTAGCTGTATTCTTCCTGAATAGTCTACTGTTAATGGTATCACCTTCAACAAATAATTCCACATCCAAAAACTCCAATTTTTCAAAATCATGTTTCATGGTAAAAGTAATATTGAAATTATTAGAATTCAAATAGTCCAAATATTAATTCAGTCAGTCAGTCAAAAAACTTTATTTCGGCCACAAGGGCCATAAAAGCAGAATACAATACAACAATTTATATGTCGAAAACAAAAGCAGATCACATTTTAACCACCAAAACAGAGTAAAATGATCAGATTAAAATTTTCACATTATTAAAAATTGGTGGAAAGTTTCCTACGCTGAAACCATACAGCATTAAGAAAGCGTGAAACTGCGAACACAATTGGGGGATGGGTGTCGTATTTTAAAACTCGCAGGGCATTAACACAATCTCTAAAACCAAGGTTCCTACAAATCGATTTTACCCAGCGTTTCCTAGGGGTAATGTACGCTGGACAAACAAAGAACACATGAATTTCATCCTCCAGTTTGTAGCCACATGCAGGGCATGAAATACTATTATTAGTGTCCCATCTAGAAGTGAAGGACCTGAGTGGTAGGGTACCCATTCTGAATTGAACGTATAATTTCCTGGCTACAGGAGGGAAAATCAGATCCAGAAATAACTCCCTCCCATAGTTCGGTTTAATCTGGAGAAACTGTTCAGTCAGCCTGCCAATGTTAGGATCCATATGCAGGCGTGTTAGATGAAAATATCTTAGTTCTTCATCAAGATTGGTTTTAGAAACAGATGGGCAGGAAACTTCTGGGGTATCCCAGAGTTCCCTGCGACCAATCTTGAGGCATGTTTCCCTAACATGAGTTAACCAAGGGATCTTCATGTGTTTGAGTGTAGGCCAGAGATCCAGAAATTCTTCTCTGAAAATTTCCAGGTCTGGATTGGACCATAGTCTCTTCCAATATTGGATAGGCCGGGCCACCACCACTTCTTCAATGGGTAGCAGTCCTAGATCTAATCTAATTGGGACCAGCGGAGTACTAAGGGGTAAACTTAATAATTTCCTGATAAAGGAGTTTTCGACCCTCGTTAGGCTATCTATTTGGGAATGCCCCCATAGTTCTGCTCCATAGGTAGCGGCAGATCGGGCTTGAGTTTTAAAAATTTCTACCACTGGGGCCGCTGGTTTAAAAACCGTGCCACTAAACAATCTAGCCATGCCTCCTGTAGTTTGGGTCAGCTTAAGTGTAGAATTGACCACCTGGCCTCCCCAGCCAAGGTCTTCTTGGAGTGTAATCCCCAAGTAAGTGAACGTTTTCACCCTTTCAAGGGGGATACCGTTCAGAACTGGGCTCGGGCGGGTACTTTTAGGGGGGTTCAGAATCATGAATTTCGTTTTGGCTAGGTTGATCTCAAGGCCCCTGTCACCACAGAAGTCAACGAAGCCATCTAAAACTCGCTGAATTCCCATGGGAGTGCGTGACAACAACAGGGTGTCGTCAGCAAACATTAGGGCAGGAACCTTGCCCGATACAAGCCTAGGAACGTCAATGTCTTTGAGGGCTAGAAGGTGTTTTATGAGTCCGTTAATGTATAGACAAAACAGCGTGGGAGCTAGCACACATCCTTGTCGAACTCCTCGACTAACAGGAAAACGGTCAGAGAGTTCGCCAAACTTCCCACATCTAACCTGGGCGAAATTGGCCTTGTGTAGGTTCTTCAAAACATCCAAGAGATAGGGGGGAATGTTAAGCCCTTGCAGAACGGCCCAGAGCTTTTCTCTCGGGACCAGATCAAAAGCTGACCTTAGATCAACAAAAATGAGGTAGAGGCTGCCACCCTCTACTCTCACAGTCTTCCAGAATATAACCTGAAGACGAAATATCTGGTCGAGGGTTGAAGTACCCTTCCTGAAGCCGGCCTGCAAAGTGCTTAAAACATTATTTTCTTCTTCCCAGGCCTGTAATCTGTTCAAAATTATGCGCCCGAAAAGTTTTTGGGTCGTATCAATTAGGCTTATCGGGCGATAATTTGAGGGCTGTAAAGGGCAGCCTTTTTTGTGAATAGGCACTATCTCTGCGCCACGCCAAGTTACTGGTGGCTCTGCACCATACAGAATAGAGTTAAAAAGGACACTTAAGTAGGGGGCCCACACCGTAGGTTCAGACCTAAAAAGATCGCCAGGGATTTTGTCCAGGCCCGGCGCTTTGTTAGGTATGAGCATAGAGATGGCATTTTCAACCTCCTTAATTTTGATTCGTGGGATAACTGCAGCACTACAAGCTGTGGTAGGGGGAGAATCAACTGGGGGAAGTGCATTAGAATCCGCTATTGAGTATAGGCCACCGAAATGCCCTTCCCAGAGTGCTGGGGCAATATTAGAGCCAGTAATGGGGTCAGAGTCTTTCTTACCATTGCTAACAATGGCCCAAAAGGTCTTAAAGTCCTTATTCTGTAAAGATACTCTTAGCTCCTCCCACATATCGTCTTCCCAAGACTTCCTTGCCCTGTTGATCTGTTGTTTATAAAGGGCACGGAGTGATTTAGTTCTAAGTTTATCCTTTGCTTTTATTGCCACAATCAGCTCAGTTTTTAATTTCCTGCATTCACCTGGGAACCAAGATTGCTTGTTGGGCGCTGGTGCCTTAGGAGCCTCTGAACGAGAAAAAACGTCCAGGATTTTCGTTGATAACTGAGTGTGGATAATAACGGGGCTGGATAAACTTTCCGCGGAAGAGCAGTCTAGCACTACACCGGCCATTTCATTAAGGCCGGGAAGTGCCAATCTATACGTTTCTGCCAGTTTCTCAGGATGCATGAGGATGCTAGACCATTTAACTCTTCGTTTGTTGTTATGGAGAGTTAAAGATTGCAATGGAGGGGACACCCCGCTGACATACGTTGAAAATCCCCAATGATCTGGTTTTAATTTCAGAGTAAGGGCATTGTGGTCACTATCATCACGAACGACCACTCTAAAATCTAAGACCTTGTTCCATGATTTTGTGTCGATCAGGATATAATCCAAGATCGACAAATGCCCAGCTCTATTAAAAGTAGTATGTCCAGGCTGGTCGGATTTAAATCGGCCATTACAAGCCCTCAATGAGAAAGAAAGGGTAAGAGAAAGAATTTGAAGTACTAATGGGGTCCAAGCTCTGACCGTAGGGATCATAGGGTCAGGGATATTTAAATGTGTGTCTTCCGCCACAGGGTCATTTTGGGCTGAGAGACTGAGCGGCTCAAACTGGCAATTAAAATCGCCGCCTACTATGATGGAATAGTCTGGATCTAAAGTCAGAATAAAGTCATTCAGAGCTGTGATGACCTTAGATTCACGTCCTCCAGGAGATGGTCTAGAATAGACATTTAGGAGAACCAAATGCCTGTTCTCAGGCAAGTCCAGTATAACACATAAAATGTCATCAGATCCTGTTTGGAGTTGCCTGGCTTTAGCTCCCAGATGAATTGCAACCCAGGTGCTAAGACCTCCAGAGGGTCTCCCCCTGCCACTAGATAAAGCCAGAATGCCAAAAGAGGCGAACCCCTCTCGTTGGTAGTTGTCCACGGCCCATGTCTCTTGTAACAAACAAATATCAAAAGTGTCCATAAAATTACCCCACTCATTACATATCTGTTTGTTTTTTAGGCCCGCTACATTCCAAGAGATAAGGTTGACATCAGTTTTGGGCTCTCCTATAGTAGGGGCATCTATGCTTAGGTTTGGGGAATCAGCTATAGAAGGAGAACTAGAGCATAAAACAAGGACATTATCCCTGGTGCAGGGGCCGATAGGGGAGCTCACAGTAGACACAATCTGTGGTAAAATTTTAAAATCCTCATCCGGATTTGAGTGTGAAGTCGGGCTTGGTGGTATGGTTTTAGTAGCTCCCATGTCTAATTCTCCTTGGGTAGATGGTTCAACGCAGAACAACCCACTGATTGAACATGTATTTGGGACCAGTCAATCAACCTCACTGAGACATCTAAATCGATTGTGGTCCCCCATATATAAGGAAGAGCCCTGTAGTTCATATCTAGTGCTATACCCATTACGGAATCCATTACGACCCACACGTGTCCACCCTTGGTCATAATCATGTTCCTGTTGTCTTCTCGATGGGGGATAGAAAAAAGCTAGTGGGAAGGGCTTTATTAGAGATTCAGACCCCACATGAGGGGAATTAAGGATGAAAGAAACAGCACCCTTATCCCTCAGGGTTATAATCACACAATCCCCGATAAGATCTTTCTTAGTGTTACCCACCCAGTGGGCCCTACGAACCATCAAAATCTCACCTGAAAAATTTGGGGGGAGAGGTCTATGGTTTGTAAGCCAACTCACCACTTTATTCTTAAGCGATGAGAATGACTCGATGGTTCCTTCAGTAAGTTTAGGGACTCCCGTTAGAACTGCAACAAACGGGACAGCCTCTGGGGGGAGGTTTGGGGTGAGATGTACTCCAACAATGGGAGGGTTGGTAGTAGTGGTCTGATGCAAAACTGACTCTACCCTTCCTAGAGAATTTGTGTTTGTCACCGTAGAAGAGGGAGGGATGAAACTGCTGATAGGGAGTGTGGGAGCCTGGGCGGGCAATGTCGAGAATGCAGGAGTATGTGTGGGTGGTTGTAAAATTGAGGCGCTTGCACTCTGTAGTGCAGCGGCATTACCCCGCTCCCTTTCAGAAGAGGATGGAACTATGGGGGGATTGGGGTAAGACTCAATTACCCTTGTCATTTTGGCTATTCTATCCTCCAATTGGTCCAGCTTGAGACAGAGAGGATCAAGCAAAGATTTTAATAAGGCCTTTACATCTTTGTAAAGCGGTTCAATATTTGTGCCCAAATTAGTATTAGAAGTAGGGGTCACTAAAGAACGGAGGGAAGCCACCTGATCTGGACAAATAGTCATGGTAGATACAGATCTGCTTGTAGCGACGGGAGACGCGCTAGAGTTTAAAGTGCTCTCAAGAACTGTATCAGTACAAGAGGGAAGAACTAATGGCTTGTGCAACTTGTTCCTCTTTATTGGGGGGCCTTTATTCTTCTTAGGGATGGCTCCCTCCCTAACAGCTCTAGAGCGCTTCCTACCAACCATACTATTTTTTATAGTGGGATTAGGATTGGGGCTTGTCACGGGCGATGTCCTAGCATTAATCATTCTCTGGGGAAACTCATTATCGATAAGGGAGTTAGAAACAGGAGTAGCAGGGCTAACAATAGATAGTGTCTGTTTGCCGGTCAGGAAGACATTGTCAGGCGTTCTTGCCTGGGCAATATGACCCAAGGAGGATCTTTTCGCATTTTCAATGCCTATAGAAAGGCGCTTTTCAAGGACCGTTATCTCATTATTTAATACAGAGTTGGCTCGAATTAAAAAAGCATCTAAAGTCCCTGATACAGACCCACTACTTACAAGACATTTACTACGGGTTTCCCTTGCTGCCATTTTGAGCTGTAGTCACTGAAATGAAAGAGAAATGGCCCGGTCCGGTCTTACCCGGTCTGTAACGGGCTAGAACGGGCCCGCCCTTGGCCCGGGCTTCGCCCCGGACTACGCCCCGCACGCGTCCCGCTAGCGCGAGAGCAGGCAAGGATTAAATGGGCCGGAGTAAGGGGCGGGAAGAGGAGCCAGGTGCGAGTAATCAGCAGGAAGGAAAGCACTCTGGTCCTCGCAGTCCCGCGATTCACACAAAGTAAAAATTAAAAGCCCCGCAGAGTTCTGCCAAGATCCGTGCTGTCCTGCGCCAAGGTCCACTGCGGGAGACAGTTCCAGGTAAGCCTGAGTCGGAGCAAGGTCCTGCGCCTGCGAGCGGCACCCGCGAAGCGGGGGCCGCGAGGCGTGAAGTACTGGCCGGAACGAGGGGCGGGAAGAGGAGCCAGGTGCGAGTAATCAGCAGGAAGGAAAGCACTCTGGTCCTCGCAGTCCCGCGATTCACACAAAGTAAAAATTAAAAGCCCCGCAGAGTTCTGCCAAGATCCGTGCTGTCCTGCGCCAAGGTCCACTGCGGGAGACAGTTCCAGGTAAGCCTGAGTCGGAGCAAGGTCCTGCGCCTGCGAGCGGCACCCGCGAAGCGGGGGCCGCGAGGCGTGAAGTACTGGCCGGAATGAGGGGCGGGAAGAGGAGCCAGGTGCGAGTAATCAGCAGGAAGGAAAGCACTCTGGTCCTCGCAATATTAATTCAAATCACCTGAGTTCCCTCTCCAAATCATTAAAACGTCGTCAATAAAACAAACCCAGAATAGAATCTGATCTGTCCATTGTGCGGCACCCCTGCCCCAGGCATGCTCCCTCTCGTACCATCCCTTGAAGAGATTGGCATAAGAGGGAGCAAACCTGGAGCCCATCGCGGTCCCCCTGATTTGATGGTACCACGTATCCTCAAAAAGAAAAAAAAATTTAGTCAAAATCAGCTGGCTCATTTCTACTAACATCTTAGAATGGTCTCTCAAACTTGCACTTCGGCTACTCAAAAAATGATTCAATGCCTGCACACCTTTATCATATTCAATACATGTATATAAGCCTACCACATCAAGTGTTACTAGACTCATATCTGATTCCCATTTCAAGTCCTGTAATTTGTTGAGTACATCCATAGTATCTCTAATGTAGGATGGCAAATTGGTGACTAATGGTTTTAAAAATAAATCAACAAATTCCGACAAATGTTCTGTCATACTACCTATACCAGAGACTATTGGTCTCCCCGGTGGGTTGAGTCTGGACTTATGCACTTTAGGTAAAGTATAAATGAATGGGTAGGTTGGGCTTTCTACATGCAAATATCTATCTGACTACGCTTGTTACATCACACAGAGTAAAAGGCGATCACATTGGTGGAGTAACTAACGAATAGGAATAGCCGTTCCCTTATTTTCGTTCTTTACGGATGTTAGGAGAAACTTGGCGGACCAGATAGGGAGCTGCTTGAGCACCTATGTAAATGAAGCTTTGAAATGAGGAACATGGATTGGTTCGGGATCATATGAAACGGTATCCAGACCTAGTTTAGAATTCGTTAGAGTAAAACGGGATTTGATTGGAGGTTCGAACTGATGGACCAGATAGGGAACAGGCTTAGTGATATGGTAATAAGGCCTTGAAATCGGAGGAAATGATTGGTGTTTGAAATCGGAGTAAATGATTGGTGTTTGAATCTATTAAAAGGAGCTTTAGCGGTCTCAGGCTACAGAGCAGGGCTATCGGACCGGCTGCAAGACACGAGGATATACTGGTACAAGGTATGTGTTTAGAAGAAGAATAGGGCGATTCACTTTACTTTTGGAGGACCAGTAGTAGGGATACTAATTGGATGCTATTTGGTTATATTTTCAGATGAATTATTAGCAAACGGGAGGATAATTAATAAGTGGAAATTGCGGAAATACAGATGGATGATGGAATGTCTTAAATAAAGATGGTGGTTTCAAGCTACTGAGCTGGATCATCTGACCGGATGTGGAATATATGAGGATATATTATTGCAAGGTACGTTATGGTAGTTGGGCGCGTTAGCTTATTAACAGTAGAGACAGAAGGAGGGTTATTATTGATGTGTCTTTTGTTATATATTTTTTAGATTAATTAACTGACATACGGAAGGATCGAATGGGATAAAAAAATCATTGACAAGTGCTAGGAAACGAAGAATTTGAAAGAGTACGGAAGTAAATGAATGCATAGATGTGCAAGGATTGTTCCAAGTAATATTGAGGTGAGAAATAACTAGCAGGGATATGGAAGCTAGAGGATATTATTGGTGAGAGGGAAGAGGTCTAGTGAATTTATGATGTAAGGGTCAACGTTTAGGAAACATTATTTCATTTTTAGATTATACTTTTATGCTTTGGAGAATAAAAGGTGCGCAGTTGGAGAAGATACATCATCCTGAATTATTTAAACAAATAAATAATAAATTGGGAGATCTTTAAAGGAATATAAACATGGAAGCTATCCTCCTAAATAATAAAATATATAAAATGGATGACAGACCATGGGTGGGGTCATGGGCACATTCTTGATAATCAAGGGATAGAGTAACAATTAGATTATCACTAGATCTGCAAGCAACTGTTAACACTGTTCTATCATAAAGGGATATTTCTGATCATGATCAACAAGATTGTATTGTCAAATAGGTATATTCTGTATACTGTGGATATTTTCCTTCCTTGTACAGGTATTGTGGCAGGATTCATATACTGAACAATTTATAGTGATACGATGTTCTTTTTCTTTCATTACAGCCCTGATGATGTCCTAGATAGGACGAAACGCGTTGGCTGTACGATTATATACACTGAGCATTATTTACTGAATGGACTTATTATAATGTTTATAATTTTGAATACTGTTTGAACAATGTATATGAATTGGCTGTACGACTATATACACTGAGCATTATTTACTGAATGGGTTTATTATAATGTTTGTAATTTTGAATATTGTTTGAACAAAGTATATGAAATAATTCAACAGTTTTACATGTGATGGTTGAGATAGAAACCAATGTTACAGTTTATTGGAATACTATCGAACAAGTGATTATTTGAAATAATTGGGAGGGAAATACTCAAAGAATTACAAAGAATAAAAAACAAAAACAAATAACTCAAATTTATTTTGTATTACAACATTTATTTGTGGATAGCATGTAACATCACTCCGCTCCTTTCTATTATACTTCTAACACTTTATTTTAGTGTTCTTATCTGTTTCAACTATTTCCTTAAAGGTATGGTAGTACTCTACCAGGGCTGGGGTGTGCTTTAGCCTACGCCAATACAGAACAGGTCTTAGTTGTACCTTGCTGATACTGGGTTTAATACCCATATCCCACTGCAGAGGTAGTAAATGTGTACGTTTGGGGAGGCTCAACAGAGATATTAAGAAGTTGTTCTAGGCTACCGCCAGCCAGCCCATCCTGAGGAACCCCATAGCTCGGTACGATATAAGGCACTGCCCTCTGCCTTGTTGCTGTAAACCTTTAAAGCTGGTAAAATCTGCCTTTCTTTTGAGGTCTGATGCAGCCTCAAAATTCCAGAAGCGTGTTGGTATAAATTCAGACTGCTTTCTAAACTTGGGGAGACCATAGCATGTTCTTAGTTAACCTTATTCAAAGGTAGTTAAAAGAGGTTACTCCATCTAGACTACTTCCCTCAAGAGTGATAGGGCCTCCGAATGATCTGTGGGGGTTAATGCGTGTAGTTAAAATGATTTCTAAAGCCCATGGCTGCCCAAGAAGTGGCCCCCTGGCGCTAGAGACAAAGCAGCAACAGGGCAGTGAGATCGTCAGTCTAGCTAGAGAGCAGCGAGGTTTTTATCTGTCTCTGGAATTGTAAATGGTCTTGAATTTTACTGAGGTTGGGTGGCATGGAGTTCCATAGGGTCGCCGCTAAGACACAAAAGGAGCAGCCTCCCATTTTGGCTCTGGTGTGACGGGGATGTGGGACAGGTTTAGATGCACAGAGTGAAGTGCTCTGGAGTGTAGTGTAGCTCCTATATCCCTGATAGGCTCTGCGCATTGGAATAATATACACTATAGTTTTGACATAGGACTGAGGTCGGTATGTCTCTATCGAGTACATTAAACTTAATTACTTTTGTGTGCCAGCTAACTTAGAGGTCACTAGAAACTTCTCGAATATACAAGAAGGGATAAGTTTCTGACAACCGCATAAACATGACAACTTTGTTTCCCTTAGAGTCGGAACAATCTCAGAACCGTGGAAACAATAGATAACAGTTTCACTCAGTCAATTGTGAATGCTTCGTTTCTACAGAGTTGCACAGAAATAGAGAGACGGGCGTTTCAATAAAAAGGGTTTATTGAACAGTCTTATTTCTCATGCAAGAGATATGAACTGCTACAATTGTAAGACAGAATGCAAAGTACAATACGTACAGGGTTAGCAGTAAGATGAAATAATACTGCAATAGCATGGTTTGTAGCTATGACATATCCTCATAAAATACATACATAAATAACACAGGCTAAAATGTGGATACTCATCTGATGCTTCCAAATAGTTCTACCCCAGTGTACCTAACCTAAGTGAAGTATGAGGTAAGAAGTAGGTGCTGTTTTCTAAAGTATAGCTAGCTATAGTTTTAGTTTTGCCAAGAGTTGCCAAAAGTTTCTCTAAGTTCTAGTCTGCTCCATACCTTACAATGTGTGAGGTTGGAATCTCTTTCCGGGACTCAATATCTAACACCCCGCAAGAGGAGTCAGAAACACTGGAGCAGGATTCTCTGTGAGGAGGATGACAGCGTCTGGTCAGTGCATCAGGCGAGAACTCGATCTCCTTACGAACTTGCTGTGGCGAACCGCAATTAGGCAGTCGAACTGGACCGTACTGGAACCGTGGTTTGCCAAGGAAAGTGCAGGTATATTTATACCTTGAAGGTGTTTAGGAATGCCTGTATTGACGTAAAAGTCGGGCATCGGAACGTCATGAATGAACCCCTAAGCAATAGATGTTCATGCATACTAAATGAGTTCTTGGAGAAATCAATGTCCAAGCAAGGCAAGGGAAATTCCTTAAGGCTTAAGAGTCTGGTTTTCCAAGAACTCGTCGTGACGTGGATTGAGGCTGTAGGAGACCATACCTGTATTTGGTTAGCATGGACAATGCCTAAATAAGGGCTGGATTTTCTATGCCTAAATAAGGGCAATATGAATTGTACCTATATAAGGGCATAAATCGGGAATCCTATATACGGAACCTAAATCTACACACAACAGGAGGGTCTGTAGAATTGCATCAAGGTAGCTTGGCTAGGTGCTCCTTGCTTATACAGGATTTTGTGGGAGATTAATAGGAACCTCGAACTTTGTGCATTTATCAATGGGTAGCCAGGGGAGCTTGACCAGAAGTTGGGAGGCGGAGCTGAATTTAGAGAGGTAAAATAAAAACTCTAAGCGGCAGCATTTTGGACACTGCATTTGGTTCAGAACACCTTTTTGAGCCCAGATGGAGGATGTTGCACCAGTCAAGACACAAGATGACACAGGAATATACAGTCAGTTGGCATACTTGCCAGGAAAAGAGTCCCAAAATGGGCTTGAGATGCCTTAGGATGCCAAAACAGTGACCTGCTAGCGTCTTGAGTTTTGAATAAGCCTGGGCAAAGCACAACGCTACGCTCGCGTAGTTTGCGCTACTTCGCACTACGCAAATTGCACGTAGCACAGTGCAAACACGCGCAGTGTAGCGTAGTGCAGCGGTCATTTTTTGCTTACTCGCTGTCCTCAACGTCAAGTTGTCGCCCGCGAGCAAGCAAAATGACATCCCTGCAAGGCTTTTTCCTCGTTCGCGATCAGCAACATCAAGTTGCCGATTGCGAGCGTGGAAAATAAACCTCCCGGCGAGCTTCTCAACGCGGGGAGGTCAGGTTTCTCATTGCGAGTGGTCGCGTATGCTCGCGATGAGAAACTACCAGTCCGCGTTGAGAAAGCTGCCGCTCGAGTAGAAATCTACTCGAGCGGCAGAAAACGACCGCTTGCACTGTGCAAGATGCAGTTTGCACTGATTGCACAGTGCGGACAAGCATCCGGCACTGTGCAATCAGTGCGAACAGCATTTTGCACAGTGCCCTACGCAGTTTGCGAAGCTACGCGTAGCTCGTGTAGTGCGAAGTGCACTTCGCGTAGCTATGCTACTTCTCAAACTACGCCCAGGGTTAGATTTGAAGGATAAAGAATTAACCATCTAAACCCCAGGATTTTTCACCACTGATTTAGGGTCCAAGGGGGGGTCCTAATATTTTCGTCCAACATTGATCACCCAAAAGGAGAATCTCCATTTTATTGGCATTAAGATTTAAGCAGTTGTCGTGCATCCATTCCACAACTGCTGTTAAGCAGTTTTTAAAGTTGACCTAGCCGCTAGTCGACTCTGCTTACAAGGAGGAGCAGATGAGTGTCATCAGCATACAATACTAGTGAAATTCCAAAAGATTTCACTATTTCAGCCAGGGGTCTGACGTAAATGTTAAAAAGCCTCATCAGCATACAATACTAGTGAAATTCCAAAAGATTTCACTATCTCAGCCACGGGTCTGACGTAAGTGTTAAAAAGGGTGAGGCTAACCTCGGGGATGCCATGTACCAGCGCTCTCTGGGATGAAGTGAAAATGGGGATACAACTTGAAAAGAACGCTCTTTTAAAAAGCATTTGCATTGCAATCGGTCTTGCATTGGTGAAAGTTAGAGCTATGTGCGTTGTAAATGAGAAATGGATCACAAGTGAGCCTATAATAAACAATGACTGTACATGGGTCAAAAAAAAAAAAAAGCATAAAGGAGGGAGCCGACTCAGAAAACAATCGCTCAGTGAAGAGAGTCTACCCTGAGACAATCAACCGGTACATTAACGGGTATCGATCAATCACTAGCCATGAAGAAAAAGTCAAAACTTGCATGAGGAAAAACCTACAAGTAGTAGATGTAATGGAGGCACCAGGTAAAATAAAATGCTATGGCACCCGCACCTCAGGAACTCGCAACAACGTGCGGGCAGCTCTCTTCTGAATGAGTGATATAGGGGCATGTGGGGGCCGACCTGATAATTAAAGGGCACGCAAAGCTAGACATAACACGCACCAATAATAGAACCAGTTTACTGGCTAAAAACAGCCGCCATATTAAAAGCAAGGGTGCCCAGAAATCATCAATTACAATGCACCTAGTTACTCCTGGCTCATCATAAGAGTAAAAATATGCAAACAAGAATTATCACGGAGTAACTAAATCTCCTTATATGCAAGGGGATAACCAAAACTAATAAAGTGAAGTGCCATATTAATCAAATATACTCACTGTATAAGGAGAGTAGCCATAGGATGGTATTATCACACCAGGGTACATGATCTCCGTGCAAAGGATGGCAAAGGCCCGTGATGCTAGGCGTATCATCCTTGAATAATCAATAACACAATAGAGGCAGCCCACAACGACCAAAGGCCAAATATTGCTAAACGGAATGCATCAAGCCACTCCTAATTCATTTTAAGAAGGGTAAAAAATAAAAAATAAAGATTAAAAAGTGCATAAAAACACATCCTATAAAGTAACAGTAGCACCTTTGAGGTGAACACAGGGAGACTACAACATAGATCCCCAGAGTGACACGATATGGTGCAGGAGTCATAGCTGCTGACTTGGGAGCTGGGGATCCACGTTTCAGCCTCGGCACTGGCTGAACATCCTGTGAATCTAGGCAAATTACAAAATCGTCCCACTGGCCACGCTAAAATATTCTATTAATTTTTTGGTTTTTTTAAACCAGCGATGTCAGAGGGATGGTAGGGATGGACAAGCAGTGTTGTGGGGGTGGGCGGCTGACGGCACAGGGATAATAAGTGGGCAGACAAATGAAGCTGCTCAAGCAAAGTAAACAGAGCATGACCTGCCTGCAGCAGGAGAAAGTCATTTAAGAAAATAGTGTTCACAGACTGTAGTTAAAACATCCTGAGTACCAACACATGTAACGGGGGCAGTCCTCATGTAAAGCTAAAACAAGAGAAAATTAGGTACTAAGGAGGGACTTCTATGCCTATTCAAAAATCAAAAGCCACCATTTACAAAGGACAGTAACAAGAGTCAATTGAAAAGATGGGTGGAAAATGGACGGAGCTTAATCCCTTCCATGCGTTGGACGGCCCCAGGCCGTCCAACGTCATAGTGGGTGTGTGCAGAGGACGGCCGGGGGCCATCAGAACCCCGCCCACTCATTAATTCACCAGCACCGCGGCAGAATTGGCGCCGCGGTCAAGGTGTTCAAGTCAATACCTGAATTCAGCATGTCTTGCCTAGGCGAGACCTAAAAAAGGAGGTAAACCAGGTTAGATGAAGTGTATATCCCACTATATGTGTGTAGCCCTTAAAAAGTTGAATGAATCAAGTGTATTCATGTTTTGATTACTTATAATGGAGCTTTCTTGTATTGAAAATGTATCCATATGTTAAACTTAATAATTGCAGCCTTCCTCTACTTTATTGGTGTTTCTGTGGATTATTCTGAATTTTGAAAGGATGGGATTGTTAAAAATGATGGATGATCTGTCACAGAATCATGTATTATTGAATCCAGGTAAGCGAAAATAGTTGTAGGAATTGAGAAAATATATATCAATAGCATGTTTCCAAGCAGAGTAAGTTGCTACTAGCCTCTCGTTTGAAGAAGATTCGGTTAAAGTTAAGGTGACTTGTGCAGCTGTATTCTGTGATTCTGGAAGGTCTGGTGATGCTTTTGTGCTTTCCATAATGTTTGGTTGCACATCTGATGTTCTGCGAGTTAGTTGCTTTTGCCATTTTTAGGTTTTGCCTGAGAAATCTACTGTTTTAAATATAAACTTAAAAGGGACTTACATCCTGCCTCCTATTTTCCCTGGCTTCTCATTGGTTCCTGTGCGTGCCACTTACCTTTCCCCCATTTCTATTGACTGTAGCATATTTTCCTGAATTTACCAGTGCTTGTTCCTCGCCTGCTTCTCTTATTAGTTTCCCATCGATGGAATACTGTTAACATCCACTTTGGAGGAACTATATTTTCATAAAGTTTTGCCGTTTATTCTTGTGGCATATTTATATAACAATTTAGATTAAGATGGACTTAATCTTCCACACTGAGAGACCAGAAGACTGGAACACCACTCTCAGAGCACAACTCTACATCTCCACAACCACACCACACAGCTGCAAACGAACATCCTCGCTCCCTAATCGTTCGTCAAGAAGAGGGATCACGTCCGTGACCATCTGCATTAACGCCACTGTCCTCATTCAGGAAAATAACGAGAACCTAGAGGCTTTTGACTCCCTCTTCCCCACACTACAATCCGCTCTCTCCCACCTGCCTCAACCCGCCCTATCCCAGCTCCCACCTACAGCTAACCGGCCCCAACAGGAAACACAAACTATCGCCACACCTCCCCACGCCCCCGCCGCCCACCTCCCCCGAGTCACCTCCCACTATAGCGCCTCCACAAAGCGTGCTCTCCAACTCTCTAAGGAAAATAGAAATCCACTTCCTAATTGGACCCACCCACCACAACCCCACGAACCAGCACTGCCGACAGTGACCTTTAATCACACTAGTTCCTGCACAGATCTCACAAATCCGAATTCATATCATGACCCAACACACACTCCTACCAGGATCCCAAAAAGTGACAACATGTCCTACACAGTAAGTAATAGACAACATTCCATAAACCCCACCTGCACCACACAGGGCGAATCCCCCCAAGATGCCCTCACCCCCTCCCACGACTCCATGGCGCAGCGCCACGCGTCACTAGAAAGCCAGATAGACTCGATTTCCCAGGGCTTGTCCGAAATCCTCACCAACCTAGACAAGGCACGCAGGCCCCACCAATCCCCCCCTGGGTACCCTCTACATCCAACACCAAACACCACAAGTACCCTACCTGGCCAACAGCAACCCCCGGGACACGGTTACAGAAACGCTCAAGTTCGGACGGAGAAGCCTGGCCACAAAAATCCCTAAGAAACTCAGCCCTCCCCACTAGGGCTCAGAGACGCTCAAATACCGATATCGAGCCTCTGACCTCAAGACCCACTAGGACAGAAGCAGCAATATCTGACAAAGAAGCAGCCGATCTAGCCTCCTCATATGACTCACCTCCCATTGACTCCCCAAAATCCAAAATCCAAATGATCACTGGTTTCCGAAAAGACCTTCCTTGCACATAACCCCTTAGACCGCCCTTCCTCACCACCCTACCTAGGGCGCCCAAAGGAAAGATCCCCAGCAACAAAGAGCTTTCCACCAACTGCTTGCTCATCAACTGCAGGTTGGCATCTATGCATGTAACTGAACTAGCAGAAGCCATCTTCTCGCAAGACATCGACATCGCGTTCATCACGGAGACCTGGCTCAACGAGCTCTCCTCACCATGCTTAGACATGCTTGTGCCCCCAGGTTTTTCCATTATTAACAAAGACAGAAAAGACCAGCGAGGGGGAGGGGTAGCTATCATTCATAAAGACAACATGGTCATCACGGAAATAGAATCATGCAATTACAACACATTTGAATGTCTTTCAACCAACATAAAGACCAAAGATAATGGAACTTTGCTCTGCCACCTTCTCGATCATCCACCAGGCAACATCTCCGCATTCGGGCAACACTTATCTGACCTGATCGCTCAATGTGCACTCGGAGATGCCAACAATCTAATTCTTGGCGACCTTAACCTGCGGTGGAATGAAACTAACAACCCGCTAATTCAAACGCTATCCAATCTCCTCTGTGACAGCAATTTAACCCAATACTGCACGGAGGAGACGCACTACAAAGGAGCCACCTTGGATGCCATCATCGCTCAACGAAACGCAATTACAATCAACCACATACTCCCCGTGGACTGGCCGGACAACCACATGATCTTATTTCATATAAACCAACAAACTCTCTCTCAAACACCTATGCAAGACCCCCCCCAAATGGATCAGAAACTTCTCCCAGATTCCCATGGTAGTCCTTGAAGAAAGGATAAGCTCGCTTCTTCCCTACACCAACGACCATCTCTACACAACCAAACTCACCAAGCGTTACAGAGCAAAGCTAGTGACCATGCTTGACCAGCTAGCTCCCCTAAAGCTGAAAAAAAGCTGAGCCATTCCATCCAGATCATGGTTCAACTCCGGCCTCAATTCTGAAAGGAGAAAACTGAGAGCCAAAGAAAGAAGCTGGAGGAATAACCCTACCTCCATCCTCCGCGAACAACTCAAAACAGCCCGTAGGAAGTACAACCATCACATCAAAAACAAGAAATCCAGCTTTTTCCGCTCTGTGCTGGACAGCGCAAAAAATAGACCCAAGGAGCTCTATAGCATCATCAGGCAACAAACCGCCAAGCCCGTGACCTCCTCTATACAGGCGTCCAAAGAACTCTGCGACAACTTCGCCAACTTATTCAATGATAAGATCACTAAGATCGAACTCTCACTGGACGTCATCAATACGCACCCCACTAAGAGCATCACGTCCAGGATGCTTGATTTCTCTCCCTGTACCTCCTCCAATTCCTGGCTAAGCTTCCGCCCCATTCAAGAATCTGAGATTGTCACGCTGATCTCCACCGCCAAACCCTCAGCTTATGTCCTAGACCCCATTCCTCCCCTACTGACCAAAAAACTGAAGCGCACCCTAGCTCCGCTGTGGTGCACGATCATAAATAGCTCCTTGAACAATGGAGTCATTCCAGACTGCCTTAAAATGGGACAAGTCACACCCTTGCTGAAAAAACCCGGCCTCGACATTACGGAGCTGAATAACTTTAGATCTGTTTCGAACCTCCCCATTCTGTCCAAAACCCTAGAAAGATGCGTACTCCAACAACTAACCCAACACCTGGACAACATCAACCTCCTGGACCCCCACCAATCTGGCTTCAGAAAAGGCTTTAGCACAGAAACCGCGATCCTCAACATCATTGACGATATCCACAGATCACTAGACTCTGACCAATGCTGCCTCCTCATTCTCCTTGACCTCTCGGCAGCATTTGACACGGTAGATCACAAACTTCTCCTTAGGGCTTTCCAAGAAAGAGCCGGTCTTGGCGAGGTGGTCCTCCAATGATTCTCCTCCTTCCTGCACAATCGCACGCAAAAAATAAAAATCAAAAACTTCACTTCCGACCTCCACCAAGTCAACAAGGGTATCCCTCAAGGCTCAGTGCTATCCCCGCAACTTTTTAACATCTACATGGAACCTCTCTCCAAACTACTAAAAAAAAGCCAACATCCGTTTCCATCTATACACTGATGATACTCAGATTTATTTGGAAACTACCTCCCTCAAAGACATTCAAAGACTCAATGACGTACTGAGAGATGTTCAACACTGGCTGTCATGCAACCACCTTAAACTAAACCCTGACAAGACTGAGACACTCCTCATCTCGAATAAGGAAGAGAACCCCCAAATTGCCGAATGGTTAAAGGCCGTTGATGCGCTCAACGGAAATCTCACTCTAGCAGACTCTGTCAAATCACTAGGCATCACTCTAGACCCAAAACAAAACATGACCAGACACATCAAGAATTCAGCCAAGAGCGCTTTACTTAACCTCAGACTACTGAACAAAATAAAACCCTTCATTCCGCCTAGTGATCTCAAACAGGCCACCCAAACTCTGGTACTGTCTAGACTGGACTATGGGAACGCAGTCCTCTCAGGAATTCCAAAATCACATCTGGCGCCCAACAAAACAACGCTACATGCGGCAGCCAGAATGATCACCGGTATCAAGAAATTCGACCACATTTCTCCTGCACTCAGGGAACTTAAGTGGCTTCCAGTCGAAATGCGGATTAGCTTCAGAACAGCCTGCCTCACGCATAAAGCCCTACACACCGGCAAACCCGAATATCTGGCGAAAAAAATCAAAAAAGCCGGTCAGGCCAGGAACCTCAGAAGCTCAAACTCTCTCCTACTCATCCCACCAAAAACTCTAAAACAAAAAAAAATCGATCCTTCGCCGGAAGCGCTCCTAAAATCTGGAACTCTCTTCCCCCTCACATCAGAACCATTCCCTTCTTTGTAAAATTCTAAAGCCAACTCAAAATCCTGCTCCTCAACCGCTCCCTAGGGAGTGGATAGGAGTGGCTAGCTGACACCGTGCACTGCTCCAACTCTAAGACTTCGAAGGACTCCGAAGACTAAGACTGTCCTGCAGTTAATGCGTCGCTCTTCTGTTTTTGTGTTGTGTGAATCTCTGCAATGTTTCTGCTGTAAAGCGCTCCGATACCCTAGGGTCAGGCCAGCGCTATATAAAACTTCTTAAATAAATAAATAAATCTCCTAGAGAGATTAAGGGGCCTATTGTGATGGCGGGTGGACAAAGTCCGCCCGCCACCGCAACAGTTAAAGGGAACGCCCGCCATAGGTGCAGCGGTCCCGCAGTTGGCATTGGGATGCGCCCGCCACACTGCGGGCGCATCCCGCATTTTTTACATTGCTGCGGGCGGTGCTGCAAGCAGCACTCGCCGCAAGGTAAAAAATGCATGTTGTACCATAGGTACCCCCTCATGTGCACCCCCAAAACCCTGGGGGCCCGCTACGGGCCCCCAACAGCAAAGTGCGCGAGCCTTTCCATGGCGGCAATGCCCTCATGGAAAGGCGAGTGACTGCCTGCATCGTAATATGGATGGCAGTGTCTTGCAGACACCACCACCATATTAAACACTTTTTCCGCCAGGTCGACGAGTCGACCGGCGGAAAACCGGCGGACGGTCTTTCCGTCCGCCGGGATCCCCCCCCCGCCATCGTAATGTGGCGTGGAGGAAATGGGAGGCGGGCGGTGAATGTTGGTGGGCGGATCGCCACCGCCATGCGGGCGGTGGCGATCCGCCCGCAAACATAATTGGCCCCTAAGTGATTTGCAAGGAATCGAAGGATGTTGCGTGTCACTGCAAAGACTACATTCTTTCCACTCCTATGTTATATGTCAGGGAGCACTTTCCTTCTCCCGGAAGATGATTGATGAAAACAGCTCCTTATTTATTACATAAGGGAAAACGATGCGTTACCTATGCTTGTTAAACAAGCTGTCATAAAGGCTTTTACTGACGTGTGTTGAGTAAACAGACTTTGTAACATCTAACAAGGCTTGTGGGGGCTCCTTAAGTATATGGTAATTTATCTGCATTATTATGTGAAATTACATATTCTACATAACATTAGTTTGCACTTCGCCTGGTTCCGAAATATGTGTCTTTTTAGCCATCTTGTTTGGCCTGCTTCTTATTTAAAGTGTGCGGCATAGGTATTTAGGTAATGGTTGATGGTGCTTAGAGGGCTTTAGTGAACTATGCGACCTACTATTCATTTGTCTCTTAAAGTTGTTGTGAAGAAGTTCTTAAGGAAATGTGCCTTTGTGACTATATTTATGGTACATATATTTGGTTTCTGTTGTGCGTGTGGCAAGGATAGCCTTTCAACTCCAAAGTGTTTTTCAATGCTAATCTTACAGTATTAATGTAATGCGAATTTGCGCTTTTTGATGCAAGTCATTTTGTGACTCCTTGGCTATAGGAAGCATCTAAATGGTACCTCCAAGTGTCAGTGAAATATCTCTTAGGCAGTACTTGTTACAGTCCTTTTGTGAATGTCCATATTCTCAGTAAAAAATAAGCACTTCCCGACTTGTCTTGTGCTTCTGATTTCTACTTGCTAAATTCCATCAACTTTATTTGTTTTCGGGTACGTTCTTGATGAAAAACGTACTTAGTCATGAAAGTTTGGTGTCTGAGATGCAGATTGAGGACACGCGCAGAGATCCAACACTGCTTACACAACTATCAGGCAGATATATAGTAAACCCATTACGAATGTTCCCTTTACGTCCGCGTGCTCTGGTTGTCCCCATTATTGAGGCTATATTTGCTTCTGCGATTATCACTAAATGACTTGAGGCAGATTTGTTCCACAACCGAAGTATGTATTTATCACATGTGCTGTTTTGTTCAATAATTATTAGTGGCGCAGGCTGCTGAGACCTATCCAGCCGACAGACCCTTTCTCTTCGGGTATGTGACACAGTGCTCATATGGAGGCGCACAATGAGGAAACTAAAAAGTACAGTATAAGGGGACCTAATTCTAAGCCAAGCCTCCTTTGCCAAAATTGTCTGTTTCTCTGCACATTCTGGCTCACTCTGTAACTTTTGTCTGTCTTCCAGTTACCTCGGAGCGCCCTGGATAAGATTGTGTGATTGCGCATCTCTCTACTCTGCATTCAATCTGCTCTTCTTTTACTCGGGCTCACACTTGATTACTTTGTGTGATCATGTGTATATCTATCTCATTCTGCCACTTCTCTCTGTATCTCAGTTCCCTTGTTACCTTTGACCAGATTGTGTGATCTTGTGCACCTCTCTTTCACTGTACCTTTATTATCCTGACAAACCAGTGTCTACAGTTTAAGATCTTGTGCACTCAATGTGCCACTTCTCTGTGCCTAACCCTTGATTACATTGTGTCATACTGCACACATCTCTTTCTCACTCTCCTGCTTCACTTTAGCCTCTATTCCCCAATATGAGAAGTACAAGAGCACTTAGAGGATGATGCCCATTATTAGGCTACCTTGTAGTAGCCTGACACTATCAGGATTTCTTCATAAGCTAAGCGAAAATAAAACTAATAACTATGACTGTCCCCTTGCTGGGGGCCAAAAACACATGCCTGGGTCGGGGGTCTTGTGGCACCTAGGTAAGCCTACCAACTCCTGACATTTATAAACAGTAGGGGGCATATTTACTAGAAAATGACAGTGCGGCGTTACAAGCCATTTTGCTCCCTGAGCTGTGTCATTAGGAAAGTGCAGGGATGCATCCATCGTATTCACAGCAAGATATGCATCCCTTTGCCTACCTCTGCGCTGGAGAACAATTGGTTATCTACGCTAATGCAGGCACCTGTGCATCGTGGTGCAAGGGTGCCTGCATTGCAGGGATGATTGTTTTAGTGAAGGAATGGACACCTTCCTGCACATAAACAATAATTGATGGTGTTTTCCTCAATCTACTGCAGTACACATAGAAAGAGCAAAAATTGAGGAGAAATAAAGGTACTTTTCCTCGCTGCGCCACTTTAACGCCTCCCCGGGGAGGCATTAGAATCTGACGCATTCCCAGGTTTACAAAACCTTGTAAATCTGGGAATGTGTCAGAATCCATAGATGTGGCGTGGAAACACCCACAGCAACACCCATGGAATGCTTCTTTCACGCAGAGTAATGTGTGAAAGGGGGACATATTTACAAGGCCCTGAAAAGCCATGATGGCTTTACGTGGCTTTGTAAATACAGCTAAGCAAAGTCTGCCACTGAAGCATCAAAATAGTGACAACTCTGGTGGCAAAGGGGCCTTATAAATATGCCCCCTTGTAAATCTGGGAATGCGTCAGAATCCATGGGTGTAAAACGGGAACTCCCACGGCAACACCCATGGAACGCCCCTTTCATGCAGAGCAATGCGTTAACGGGGGCCATATTTACAAGGCCGTGACAAGCCACGCAGGGTGGCTTTGCATGGCCTTGTAAATTTGGCTCAGTATTGTGCGCCACTGGAGCATCAAAAAAAGTGATGCTCCAGTGATGCAGGGGTCTTGTAAATATGCCCTTAAACACCTTGAATAATCCTGGATTACTGGCTTGTTTAAATGCCACCACTTCTTTTAAGCAGCATTTCCTGCTCAGGTGAAACATTTGAGAAGCAAGCAGGATTAACGGCGGACTCCAATGACTGCACCTCCTTACTGAGTTCCCAGTGTGTATAGAATAGTATTGGTTGATGACGGTGTGCATACTAACACCCCTGCATCCGCCGTTAATGGATGCCAACTGCCAAGCAGATCAATGAGAATTCGAAAGGGGTTTGGGGTGGTGCACCACCAAGAAAGTTTGTCAGTATATTACACCAAGTGGTCAGTAGTTGGTATACAAAAAAGTCTTTATTTTAATTCAGTTGTTGAAACAAAGCCTCAGCCAACGCGTTTCGTTCAGAATGAACTTCGTCAGGGCATAAGCGGCAATGCGAGTGCAATCCAATAAAACCGGGGTTCATGTAGACCAGAAGTCGTCTCTCGATAGGTTACGAAACCGTTGTAATTTATGTTGAGTAAACAACACGTACGGGGACACTCATAGGGGAGAACACGGACTACCGTCACGTCACAGATACGTGCACAGTGCCCTTATCAAGGTGGTACTGGATGACTGAACAGGATTGTTTACTCAACATAAATTACAACGGTTTCGTAACCTATCGAGAGACGACTTCTGGTCTACATGAACCCCGGTTTTATTGGATTGCACTCGCATTGCCGCTTATGCCCTGACGAAGTTCATTCTGAACGAAACGCGTTGGCTGAGGCTTTGTTTCAACAACTGAATTAAAATAAAGACTTTTTTGTATACCAACTACTGACCACTTGGTGTAATATACTGACAAACTTTCTTGGTGGTGCACCACCCCAAACCCCTTTCGAATTCTCAGGTGAAACATTGGTTAACTAGTTAAGAGAACTTCCACCACCCAGTGTTCCCATGCTTCTAATAATAAAAATAGTACCTCACATATGTGGGGGAGCCTACCATAACTGAAAGGAACAGGCCAAATCTGAGACAGTGCAAAGTTAACATAGTGTCAATGCGGTCTTCGCATTGTCACAATTTTACCCCATTCCTGTCTGTTTAATAGGACCCCACACACATGTGGAGTACTGTTTATCGTGTGGGAATAATGGATGTAGGAGGTTTGCCATTTGTCTGAAGTGCTGGAGTTTCTGTTACTAAAATGTGAATAATGTGTGATTTTTTTTTTCCACCTATACTTCAACATTTGTAGTGTATTCTCGGTAATAAATGTTTTGGAATTCATGCAAACCACACAGCCATGGATTCGTTTTTGTCTTTAGATATCAGAAATGGTGGAAGTTGATAGATTCCAACTTGGTGCCTGTTGATCCCAGACCAAACACTGCAGACATTCCCCAAGGACTCTACCCCCCATTAGAAAGCATTCCACTTGTCTAGTGTGTGGATCCCTGGATCAGACATGTGGAAAACCCCTAATGTCTGATAGCCCCATACCAGGATGATCAAGCTAATGCAACGCAAGTAAGTAAGTTTATTTTCAGATTAATTAAAATCATTGCAATATTGAGCCATACAGGATGTTGAATAAAAAAAATTATTGCTAAGATAAAATATTATTAATTTAAAAAGAAATTCATAGTTAAAAACATCTTACAGTGCGTGAACAATAATCTAAAACATTATGACTTGGTGGTTGGGGAATGTACTCGGTGCCCGCGTTTTTACAAGTGATTTTATACCAACTTCTGTTTGAGAAGCAGTTAAGAAACACCATATGAATTAAAGGGAGTTCATTTTTGGGGCATCATGCTGTACCAAAGAGGTATCCTTGTGCATTACAACAAATAGTCCATAAAGTGCTCAGATGTTCCCATAAGGTTTTTCTGATTTCTACTTGGGGGACATCAAGTAATTTGCAGCCTTGACGAAGAAGAGTTTGACCGGATTAGATTGGGCACTAGGGCCTTCTGGTTAATGACTAAATTATTAAGTAGTAATGGAATATAGGTACACAGTTCAGCTAAAGTGTCTCTGCCCCACAACAGCCATTATTTGTCTGAAATGACCGAGTTGGTTGTTAATAGTTTGTTCACTTGTAGTACGAACTTGGCGGTCCTGCAACAGAGTTGAATTGATTTGCTGTTCAATGATGTCAGCACTCTGATACGGCGTAATCGAAACTTAAGGACCCAAAAGGCAGGGCAGAGTAATTTCTGTCTTAGATGATTTACGGCGGGGCAAATACACAGTAAATGTAGTAAGCTTTCATCAAATCGACCACATAGATGGCAGAAAGAGTTCGGCCATCGTTGTTTCCAGGATGGGACCTGGTCTTTTGAAGGAAAGGCTCCCATTTGTGTTATTAAAAAGAAATGCTGGATAGTTTGAGAAATGTGGCACGTGAGGTCAGGTTGGGGCCCCCAAATGTTGTATGACTAAGACTGCCTGCCATTTCCACTTTATGGAGGGACCATGATTTTAGCTTCGCAGCTTTGTTGGTAATTTTATTAAATGCTGTAATGCTGATATTTAGCTTCCAGGCCTCATTTAGGTTGAGGGATGCAATGCATTCATTTCTCAAAACATCCTCTCGACCTTTGGGATTACTAGCCTAAATGGTCATATCTCCTCAGAGACCCGTGCAGCTTAAACATTTTGCTATACCAATCAGGGGCATCCTATAGATGATGTTTTTATTCAAGCATTGTTCTTTGGGGTGGATGCTATTTTTAAAGTCCCATGACATGAGTATAATGATCTATGGCCAGTCCAATCTTTCTTTTGAATGAAATCTGTAAAAAGCAATGTGAAAAACTCTTCCCCGCTTAGTACGCAGCTCCCAAAGCATTTAATTAGTCGGCTGGATGAAGTACATTTGGCCAACGAATCTCAAGACAGCGTTCGTTCTGAAGAACCGGGCCTTTAAGGGCCTGGCGGCGCAGGGCACGCCTGAAATCTCCAAGTTCACCTGCCTTGTTGTACAGGGACACGGAATACTCTGTTACCGTAGAAAACCACATTTATTGGCTGCAGCTACGCACAGTTATCCTAGAAGTACATCAGTGGTAGTTTCTCAGGAGACTGCCACTTTACTCCGTGACTCACAGTCTTTTATAACCTTATACACCCAAAGAAAAACAATCCCCATGCACCAAATATTAGCCAATAGGAAAACATTCAAAACAAGGCACCATGTAACCAGAACATCCCCCTTAAGTCGTGTTCTTGCCCAACCCCATAAGTCAATCAATGACAGCACCTATAGGTCAATCAGTAATGGCAGGACGTGTTTGTGTGCTTCAAAGGACGACTTGCAAAATAAGATAATGCAGAGAAAGAATACCGATGGCCAACAGATAGTTGGGACAAGGATTAGTCAGTCTAGACAAGGATTAGTCAGTCTGGCTAGTTCCTGGAATTGGCTTCACAACAAGGAAGGGGGGTTATTTGACCCGTAGCAGTACAAAGGGCAGAAACACTTCGTTCGCCGAGCTGCCTGAGTGAGGGCAACACAAAATGGCAACAGAATACAAAATGGAGTTGAAACTAAATTACCTCAGACCCTCCTTTTGCCATTACGCAGGCAAAACACATAGACTCATGTTAATCTGAGTCAATGTCAATAGCCATGAGGTCGTCAAGCTGTTGCTGTAACATAATTTTCATATTTTCTGCTTTCGGTGAGACAGGCCTTGGAACACACATCGTGGCACAAAGGCCGCAGATAGCAGGACCACATTGTAGACAGGCAACACGAGAAGATAATGACCAAAATCATTCCAATGAAAGTCAATAATTTCCATCCCCATGTGGACAGTAATCCCCAAAACCATTCTGTCAAAGACCAATCTCCTTCGTCCTGGTGAATGGACTCAGCGATCAGATGCAATTTAAAGATGGCCTGGTATACTGTAGGGGCGCTGTCAGGTATGTAAATGCAACAGCTGGATCCAATCAATTTACATACTCCACCACGGTCCGCAAGAATGATATCTAAAACCATCCTGTTCTGTAATGTCATAAGGCGGTCCGCCTGAAGCTCAGCTGTGAGGTTACTCAGTGCCCCTACAGTTTCATCTATCGTTGCCTCAACAACTCGAGTGAGGTGCCTTATGTTTCTGCTATTGGCCATACGGCCCCAAAATGGGAGGAATCCTTTGAAAAAGTCGCCTCCCTCTTGTCCTGCTGTATCTTCTGAATTAATGACGCCCCTACTGTACCTATTTCTGTGATGTCCCGAAGGGGCGGTATATGTCGGAGGAAGGAGAAAAGCCACGTAACATGATCCTGAGAATTTAGTTGGTAACCATGTATAGGCCCTGTCATGGCAAACGAAATACGTTCCCTGAGATGGCACTAACGGTGGAGAAGTCTTAGATGCATAGGTATATGTATGTGCACAAGAGCTCATTCCCAATTGGGCCTTAGCATTCTGACCATTTCCTTGGAGACACAGGTGGCCTCAGTGGGGTACAGTCCATATGGACGGGGATCTCTTTCGTGCTGGCCCTATCTGTAAGGCTAGTAACGTAACGGGTCACGTTCCAGC
Organism: Triturus cristatus; assembly: GCF_964204655.1. Lineage (NCBI taxonomy): Eukaryota > Metazoa > Chordata > Amphibia > Caudata > Salamandridae > Triturus > Triturus cristatus. The sequence goes on from NC_140595.1 coordinate 244,991,070, forward strand.
CAATGTATGCCCGTCGTTAGTCGGCGGGTATCTTATTAATTTTACTGTAATATTTGGTCATAGCCAATATTCCCTTTACCAGAGGGTCATGACTAACGTCAACCCCACCCCCATATTGACCAACAGGGTGCCGGGGTTGGTTCTCGTAAGCATTAGAAAATATAGACACATAAGCCCAAGCAGACCCCTCCAGGGAAAAAGGTAAAACTAAATATGGCATCCCTTTATCCGTAGTATGGGGCAAGAGTCCACAAACCCAACAATCGGTGGTATTAACCACCAATTGATGCTGGTGCAACAATTGAATGAATGAATTATTGAAATATTCCATTCTCCTACTTTGCTCATGTTCTGGTAGTGTATGTAACTGGTGCGGGGAGGCAGTGTGAGGAAAATAAAAATTATGAGGCCTATGTGTCCCCATGTGCCCCCCAACGCTTATGTGCACATGCATGTAACCTATGCATTTCCCCTCCATGGCCTTTCTATCATGATGCTTATGCTATAACGTGGCCTGCCATCATCCAGTCTCCCATGAGAGAAACGACAAATCTGTATTGAGGCGTATACGTTTTGCATCATGTTTTCCTGCACCACATGAAAACCCGTGTTTTGTGGCTCAGCCAGACCCGAAAAGAGGTTTCAGGCCTCAGACGTTCAGAAAGCTGCAGCTGCGTATCCTTGGCCTTGCACACTTGGGCCTCAGCCAAAGGGGCCCTGTCAAAGGTGCCGAGACAGTATTGAGCACGGTTATCTGCTTACTCCTACAGAGACGCATTCCTGCCTGGAGAAGGAGGAATAAACATAACCCATCTGCAAAGGAGAAAGCCTAGCCTTTCTGTCTCTTTCTGTGAGATTGCAGAGCTCACGTCAGTAAAAAGCCCATAGCCCCCATGTAAGGCCTCTGCAGTAAATGAAGTAAATGAAGAAAAAGATGCCACATCGGCTCTTGGTGATGGGCAACCTATGTCACAAATCAGTCCCTGCTCCAGACATCGGATATCAGATTAAACGAGATGTGCTGGTCGTCCTGACACTGAAGGCCCCACTGAAGGCCTCACTTCCAGACTCCCCGGTTGCACAGCAACCCCTCCCCACGTCAGCTACACGTCATGCTCGAATCGAGCACAAGTAAGGCAAAGTTCCAGTACAATTCCAGCAGATCACGCAACCCCCTCCAGGTATCCACCCACCTATGACAATTACCTATTATCATCAAGTGGACGCCCACATGGACGCCCACCTCGCGCCTACCTACACACCCACATGCTCTTATCTCATTTTCTATTGCTCTTTTGCTTACGTATATTATAGAAATGTATATATACTGTACTCTGTGAATAATGCTTTTGAGAATACTTTTGAGACTCTTCCAGATCCCTTGTGGTGATGGTACTATTCTCCCTATGACTCGAGTTATTGGAATAAAGCCCTTTTGAACCTGATACCACAGACTCAGCCTCTTGCTTTATGCATGATCATATTGATATCATAGAAATTCCGAGTGCGTAATATTTTATTTACGACATAAATGGCGCCCGAATAGGGACAAATCTCCTTCCCCATGCGCCGGAGATGAAGGTCCAGTTTTGCCCCCTTCCACAGCAGTGACGGACTTCCAGTGTACACGCCGCGGGTTTTCCCCGCCAACTCCCTCAGGCCAACGAAGGAGACGGACTGCGACCAGGCATCCATACGAGGCGATGAGGATTGCGGATTGTCCCGACCCAGAGCCCACCCTGCGAGAGAGCTGTGTCCGAGGTTTCTAGAGATCCACCTAAGATACGCCATTCCCTGCGCAGCGTCAAGTGTCCGAGGCCTTCAAGTTCAAGTTCAAGTTCTGCTTCCCGGTGAGTTTTTCATGGGGGTTGCAATCAAGACGGGTTCATTTAATGAACACGGTAAAGACGTGTCTCACTTGTGAGACCGGTATGTTCAAGAGCATGCATTCAAGAATTAAAGTCCAAGTTTTCAGGTGCACCGATTTAACTGTATGAATGTTAATTGTCTTAGTCAGGTTCAGTTAGGTTTGAATGTGTTAGGTTTTTTATGTAAGTTGGTTTCATTGTGATTATTGTTTTTGGTTCATTGTGATTTTTGTTTTCGGTTACATTCCATCATGCCGTTGTTTTCAAAACTGCGTAAGATATGTACCAGGAAAGGTGTACTAGAGGAACCAGTTAACATTCCGCCTAGGGACACACCTGGACATTTCATGTACTGTAAGCATGGTTTAGACGCCGTGTTGTTTTTAGAACTATGGGTGGATTACACGAAGGATTTAGAGACAAAGTATAGATGGCCTATCACGGGAACGTGGGATGCGGAAAGCATTATGAAAGTAGAGGAAGAAATATGGAAGAGAAAATCTAGACCTGCTCAGAAGGACGCCATTGAGTTGTGGCGCAAGGAGTCACATAGAAGAACAGAAAAAGAGTTCCACAAAATAGAGAGAAGTAAAAATGAGTCTGAAAAAGTCAAAGAAAGGAAATTACAGGAGGAAGGGGAACGGGTAAAAAGAGAGCAGATCGAAAGAAAAAAGAATACTGTCGTTGCTGGTATTTACCCGGTCCTTTCAGAGGAACTAGCAAAAGTGACCCCAGTAGAAAGTTCCATTAGAGAGCCACCGCCAGTACCCCGAAAAATAAAACAGACAGCATCCGAAAGGTTTATTAACACCTACCTAGAGGAATCCCCACCAGCATACGTGGACGGATCTTTCCCTGCACCCCCAACGCAAGAACAGCTCCAGGAGCTCAAGGACGGCGGGGAGGGAGGATCCGGAATAGCGTCAGGAGGGGGGCCGACAGTAAAAGTAGACATCCCCGAATGTATATACGATCCAGATCCAGGAAAGGACAGAATGCTCGTGTTTTCACTACGGCTTAGACGAGCAGTCACAGATTTGGAAAAGTTACTGGATATGGATAAACATCTAAAGAAAATGTACACATTCATAAGAACAGGGGAAGGCTCGGAGAGCATAGCAGATGCTGTACAAAATAGAAAAGTGATTATTAAGAACCATATCCTTCGATTCCTAGTTAACTGTCTGATCAGGGAAAAAGATGAAGGTAACGGGGATGTAGACCGTCGTTATATTGGTTGGAGTGACCGCATAGATGCCGGTCAGCATGATAAATCAGGACAGACAGACAACATGTTGGCCAAAATCCGAAAGGCAATAATAGCGTCACACGAAGCAGGACCGAACGAAAAAGCTGCGTTATCATCTGATGATGATGAAGTAGGGGACCAAGATAAAATACAATATGTGGGCCATGCCCGACGATTCGAAAGGCCCAAGGGCCTAAATCACCGTAAACAGGGAACGGCTATAAAAAAAAGATATTCCCTTGAAAGTCTGTTCCAAATCACCGACAAAGCGGTGAATGAATGGTTAGGTAACGAACAGCCCTTCACCCCGACCGAAAAGGAACTAGCACGGTCAGCCACTCTGTGGGTATCCCAATATGATTTATATAATAATGATATCGTAGCACAGACGTTCTTGAGCCTTCCACCAAACGAACAGCGCATAGCTGGTGTTTACATGGTCCAACATTTAATAACATTGTATGAGAGCCAATATTCTGGTCCGGGTCTATTGTATAGGTTGCTGGACGACATAATACTAGACAGATGGATGAACTTGGGTACAGAATTGATTAATGTCATCTTGGATCAGCGACACAAATATATAGTATACGTAACTAGGTCCCTCCTTCCCGCTCCGCCCCAGGTTAAAGGGCAGGTGTACGACAAGTTGAACCCCCTACGGGAGGTTCATCCTGTAAAGGGTACAAATAACGAACTGCAACGGGTGTATGTCTACACCCCTCTGTCAAAATTAGAGCTACTAGAAATGAAAAAAATGTTACCGTCCCATGATAAAGATCCAGGGGGTTTTCACAGGGAACTAAAAGACATTCTCCGCTTAGGGGAATATACATATGCAGACATTCTAAAGCTATTAAAAGTACTATTGCCTGCTGGTATTTACGAGAAGCTTAAAGAAAAGGACTGGGAGGTGGGAGAGAAAAAGATCAGCTGGGATGTTTTGCAAGGAGAAGAAGAGGCAAGAGGCCCAGGGGTTGGTCTGGGTCCCCGAGCTAAGGAATTACCTGAACTCCTTGTGCAAGTTTTGCCGAGATTATTAACTACCAAGAAAGAAGACTGGGATGCTATTTCAGCTTGTAAACAGAAACCAGACGAGGACACTAGCGATTTTTACTCTAGGTTTGAGAAATGTTTTACTATCAATAGTGGCCTTAAGCCCGGTAGCGATTCATATCCCCATCTTTTCGTGAGCAAATTAGTAGAAAATTCCATACCTGAGGTAAAGTATAGGGTACTGAAGGTTGAGAGCACTTGGCAAGCAAGCAGCCCTTCCCAAATGTTACAGATGTTACAGTATCACCAGAACAGAATTAGAGAGGAACATGACCAAGAAAAGAGACGCAGGAGGAGGAGCCTAGCGTGCAACCAAGATGGCCGCGTAGGTGCGAGGCTCCCGAGGACCTCCGCGACCTCCTGCATAAATCCTGATCATATCCTGTCCTAGATGAGGGGACTGTGTTTGTGAGCCCGAGCTGAGGTGACACCCGTTTTCCGCTTCCAAATTGGACCTCGGACACCGGCGGGAGCACCGATTGAGGTTTGCGGCCTTCTCCACACCGCCCCCCCGGATTGGAGTTGTGGGGCGATCCGGAGACAAAGTGAACAACAGCGGCGGGCAAGGCTGGGCGACTCGCGTACCCCGCACTTTCACTTTCGCTTTTGCGCCCTCCTTGCTGCCAGGCGAGATAGGGTTGCAGGGCGGTGTGCGGTGGTGTGGCCTCGTTGGGGTGCCCTGCCGGCCCGCCGGCTGTGACCCATCCTGCGGAACTGTGGTCGCCCCCCCCCCGGAGCCCGTGAACTGGTTTATCGGCCCCTTTCGAGGAGATTGGCACGATTTGGGGACTGCAACCATGTCCACGAAGCAAGATGGCGACCGGGCGAAGGTGAAGTCGACCCGCCGTGGCGCAGCCCATCAGTCCAACAACATGGACCGCTACACCCTCCAGAAGGGATCTCCAGAGGCGCCGCGCTGGGTCCCCTGCGGGCCCGACTGATGCTCCTGCTCTGCCCGCGGATCTGACCCTCCGAGACGTTATGGGCGCCATCGCCGAGATGAAGGCCTCGGTGGACCAGCGCTTTGACACACTGGCGCAGAAGATTGACTCGGTCCTCGTGGATGTGGGCCTGGTGAGGGCCGATTTGTCCAAAACGAATGACCGGGTCGATTCTTTGGCCCACACTACCTCGGGCCTCACAACGGACGTGGCGGCCCTCCAACAGGAGGTGCGCCGGCTTGGCCAGGCGAGCGCCCTGATGGACCGTCGACTGGAGGATTCCGAGGGTCGGGCCCGGAGGAATAATGTCCGCATTATCGGGGTGCCGGAGGGACGTGAGGCGGAGGCGGCGGATCTGTTTGTGGAGGACCTGATTCTCACCCATCTCCAGCCCCGGGGGCTGAGTAAATTCTTTGCGGTGGAACGTGCCCACAGGGTCCCCGGAGGAAGACCCAAGGCTGGAGCCCCTCCGAGGCCTCTCATTGCCCGGATTTTCAACTTTCGGGACAGAGACGCTATCCTGCAGACTTCTAGGCTACAAGGACCGGTCAGACTCGACAATATGGACGTAAACTTCTATCCTGATTTTACTCCGGCGGTCCAAAAGCAGAGACTGAGTTTTCTCGGAGTCAAACGTCGCCTACGGGACCTGAACCTCAAGTACGCGATGCTTTTTCCAGCTAAGCTGAGGGTAGAGGTGGACGGCCGCACGCACTTTTTTGATCGTCCCGAGGCGGCCGGGGACTGGTTGGACACTTTGCCCGGGGATCGGGGCCGGGGGGGTGGGGGGGGCGCGGTTAGCGGGGAGGGCCCGCCGGATCAGGACTGAGGGACTAATAGTAGGCCTTGCTCTGGACAACATTATTGTCACCATTGACTGTTCATGTAAGTTCCCCTCCTGTGGAGGTCGTACGGGGTCTCTTGGGGGCTTTCCCTCCTCCTCTGGGGGACTAGTTAGTTTTCGTATCTATGGGGCGACAGGCACACTGCACTTTGGGGGGGCTGTTTGGGCTCATGCAGGGGTGCAGGGAGGGGGGAGTTCTGTTGGGACGGGTGAGTTGGGGTGGGGTGTTGTTCGTTTTTACCGCAAGGCAAACCCTTTACTGTATTGGTGTTTTTAAGGTGCTCTCGGGGGGACAATTGATGGCTTCTGTATGTGATGGGGGTAGGGACTTGACTTTGTTGTCTTGGAACGTTAACGGACTGGGGGATAGGATTAAGCGAGGTGTGGTCCTGCAGTATCTGAAACGGATCTCGCCAGATGTGGTCTTTCTGCAGGAGACACACCTCATTGGTAATTCCTTCTGTGCCATGAATCGGCGTGGTTATCGTTTGGTGGCCCACTCGGGCTTCACGTCGGGCTCGCGGGGGGTGGGCATTATGGTTAAGAACTCGCTCCCGCTGGAAATAGACGAGGTGCGCTATGATGAGAGGGGACGCTACACTGTCTTGGTGGGGAGAATGGAGGGCAAAGTAGTTGTCTTTGTCTCAGTGTACGTCCCACCGGGGTTACAGTCTACCACTTTTGCGGACCTGGGGCGCCTCCTTCTTGACCTTCCGGGGGGGCTTCTGGTGGTTGGGGGGGACTTCAATGCGGTGGCTTCTGGGACCATGGATCGTTACCCCCCTAGGGACCTCCCCCGGGCACAGGCGTGGCTGTCCGGCCTCTTAGATACACTGGGATTGGTGGACTGCTGGCGTTTAAAACATCCTACGCAGCTGCAGTACACCTTCCATTCGGGTGCCCATGGTAGCCTCTCGCGGCTTGATCATGTCCTTGTCCCTGCGGCCTATGCTGGGAGAGTGGGGGAGGTGCGCCATCTGGCGCGGGGTATTTCAGATCACTCCCCGCTCCTGTTGCACTTTGATGTCTTCCCGAGGGGGGAGGGCAGGGTAGCTCCAATCAATGCCTGGTACCTGCGCGACCCCACTATTCGTGCTGACTTGATTAAATCCTTGCAGCGGTATTTTGAGGAGAATGTGGGGTCTGTCCCTTCGGCTATCTCCCTGTGGGAAGCCTTCAAGACAGTTCTTAGAGGGGAGGCCCTCTCCTTTATCTCCCATGCCCGGAGGCGCGAGCAGGAGGAGGTGACCCGGGTGGAGGCCGAAATTACTGAATTAGAGGGTGATCTGGGGAGTGGGGTGACGGATGCTGCGCTACACGTTCTACACCTTAAGCAGGCGGCCTATAGGGCCCTCGTCACGGAGGCGGCCAGGGGCCTCAGTAGAGAGCAACAGGGGCGACTGTATGATGTGGGTGATAAGGCTGGTAAATTGATTGCGTGGTTGGATAAAAAGGAGAGAGCGAGTCGTGTGGTCCCGCTGATTGAGAGGATGGATGGTGTACGTGTCACCGAGCCGGAAGACATTGTCTCTTGCTTCGCGGATTATTTCCGCGAGGTATATTCCCCGGTTTCTCCCAGCTCGGAGGAGGATTCCCATGCCCTGCTTCGAGATATCGCGCTGCCCTCCCTTTCGGTGGAGGACAGGGAGTCGTTGGACGCCGCTCCCACCTCGGACGAAATTGCCCTCGCCATACGCTCGGTCGCATCTGGCAAGGCCATGGGCCCGAACGGCATCCCGATCGAGTTGTATAAGCTGCGACCGGATGTACTGGCACCCCACCTCCGCGCGATGTTCCTGGCGGCCCACTCGCGGGGCTCCCTCCCGCCGGACCAGCGTCTGGCTACAATCGTGGTGATCCACAAGGAGGGGAGACCCCGAGACCGGGTTACATCCTATCGGCCTATCTCGCTCTTGAATGCGGAGCCCAAAATCCTCGCCAAGGTGCTCGCCAACCGGCTGGTCGGCGTGGTGGGCGATCTGGTCCACCAAGACCAGTCCGGCTTTATTCCCCATCGCAACACGGCCCTTAATCTGAGGCGCTTGCACGGGGTGCTCGCGCGTGTCCCGTTTGTGCGGGAACCGGCCATCTTGGCGTCCTTAGACGCCACCATGGCGTTTGACACGCTCGAATGGCCATACATTTGGGCGATGCTGGCGAAATTTGGATTTGGACCGGGATTCATCAGCTGGGTCAAATTGTTGTATTCGGGCCCATTGGCGCAGGTGGTGGTGAATGGACGAGTCTCGGCCCCATTCGCGCTGGGACGGGGCACGCGACAGGGTTGCCCCTTGTCGCCGCTCCTGTTTGCACTGGCCTTGGAACCCCTGGCGGAGTGGCTGCGGTGGCACCCTTCCATCCGTGGTCTTCGTTGGACCCCCGAGCATGAGGACCGCGTGTCCCTCTACGCTGACGATATCCTTTGGTACCTAGCCTCCCCGCGCAAATCACTGATTGTCCTGGTTGATGTTCTGCGCTCCTTCGGCCGTAACTCAGGCCTTGTTATCAACTGGGCTAAATCATGTGTCTATGTGCTTTCCGGGGAGGCTCCCGTCCTCCCGCGGGGCTGTCCGATCCAGATTGCCTCGCAGGGGTTTCGGTACCTGGGTGTCTATATTACGCTGGACCCGGCGGCCCGCTACGAGCGTAATTTGCTTCCCCCCCTTCAGCGCCTGAAGGAGGACGTCGCGCGCTGGCGGCGCCTGCCGCTTTCGCCGCTCGGCCGGGCGGCATTGTTTAAGATGATGTCGTTGCCGCGCTTCCTGTACGCTCTCCAGAACACTATGGACTTAGTCCCGGCGCGCTACTTCCGTGAGGTGGAGAGTCTACAGCGCCGCCTGTTCTGGGACGGGAGGCCGCGTATAGCCCTGGCGAAGTTGACGCTCCCGTGGTACGACGGGGGGATTGCCCTCCCGGATATTAAGCGGTATTACTGGGCCTCCCAGCTAGCTGCAATTAATCACGGCCTCTATGGGCCCGCCTTAAACCCGGCATTTGAAATGGACAAGATGCTCCTGCCCGGTGGCGACTACAATCGATCGCTCTACTCTGGCGCGCCCGATCCCCGCTTGACGGGACCCACGCGTGTCATGGTGCGAGTATGGCACGCGGCTAATGCAGCTATGGGATGGAAGGACCGTTTGACCCGGGCGTCACCGTTGTATGCGTCTGAGAGGTTGGGCTCCCTGTGGACCTCGAAGGGCTTCGAGAAGTGGGACACGATAGGCATCAGTAAGTGGGGGATCTCTGGACGAGGGGGGGATTCAAAACATTCGAGACGCTGCAGACGGAGTATCAGCTGCAGGGCAGTGAATACTTTCGGTACTTGCAGGTCCGTCACGCACTGGGCTCCGTCTTCCCAGACGTCGCCTCCATCCCGGAGTCTTCCCCCCTGGAGGACAGAGTGCTAGATGGCCTCGTTCCGGACAGCACGATCTCCCTCATTTACAAGAAATTGATTAATGACCGCTCGGGCTTGTTGACTGGCCTCCGCGAGGCTTGGGTTGCCGATGGGCTGGAGTTGGACGACGAGGACTGGATTTCCGCGGTGGCCTCTCCGAAGGAGGTGGCCATACCGGCTCGCCTTCGCTTCGTCCAGCTTAAGATACTCCACCGGGTTTACATGACGGGGCCAAGACTTCTGCGTATGGGCTATGCCGAGGATGGGTTGTGTAGGCGTGGGTGTGGTGCTTTGGCGACTTTTTTGCATATTCTGTGGGAATGCCCGAAGGTGGAGCGATTCTGGCGTGGTGTGCATGAGGTCCTGCGAGTGATTACGCATGTCGCGCTGTTGCCTGAAGCGAGGAGATGCTTGCTGAATGTGTGGGAACCAACTGACTACTCGGTTCCGCAGACGCGATGGGTGACTCTGGGATATATGATAGCTAAGCGTGACATCGCTCAACTGTGGGGATCCCAGAGGCCCCCGGCGGTGTCGGCCTGGAAAGAACACATGGATTGGTGCATGTTCAGAGAAAAGGTGGTGTATGTGGCGAGGGGTAAGCCTGGGGCGTGGGTGAAAGTATGGGGCCCCTGGAACGCCTACCGCGGGGGTATCTGCGAGCCACCACTGCTGCCTGCTGCCTCACCAGCTCCGTCCCCCTAGTTGACCCCCTCCCCCAGCCCCGGGCACAGGGTTCTCCCAGTCCTTGATCTGTTCCCCTTCCCCTCTCTAGATTCCTGTGGATGGTTGGGGTCCCCCATTTGAGGAGCACGTGTTGTTATTTTCGATTGCGGGTTGCCTTGCGGGTGTGGTTTTTTTGTGTTGTTGTGTTTGTATAAAACGAAACCGTATTGTGGGTTCAGAGTCATGTGGCCCACGTTGTTGATACCTCCTGATTTAGCTTCTCTGCAACGCCAAGTGCCTTATTGTATGTATGTCATATGCTCCTGTCATTTTAGCGGCCGGCCGGAAGGTTGTAGGCCCATACTTGTATATATTTGAGATTGCAATAAACGGTTTCAAAAAAAAAAAAAATAAGAAAAGAGACGCATGAAAGACACAAAGATGAAGATGCTGGTGGCCCAATCAACACCGGCAAACACAAACACGAACAAGAATAGCACGAAAGAAACTAATGGGACTTGTAATTATTGCAAGAAACCAGGCCACTTCGTAAATGAATGTGCAGTGCTTAAACACAATATAGCCATAGGTAAAACAAAGCCTCGTCAGTATCCTCCCAAGGGCAGTAACATACATCAGACATCAGATACGTTTCCACCGCCGCCACCGCCTGTCCATGCACCTGCACCAGCCCGAGCCACAACACAAATGTATGAGCACGCCCAAACTACCTATCCAGAATACCAAGCATATTCATGAAGCAGCCCAGAGAGGGAATTCGACTTGCCCCTTATTCCAGTTCCTGTGGACCAAGCGGGTCCCTATGTACATGCACGTTTACTAGGACAAAATAAAACGTTTTTGATTGACACAGGGGCGAGTAGAACAACTATCAGTCATTCCGAGGTGCCAGGGGCACCCCTCTCGGGCTCAAAGAGTGTATCCCTGGGATTTTCGGGTAGACCGATTATTAATGAGGTTTCGGAACCAATCTCCTTAGGAGTTGGTCCACTAATACATACTACAGACTTACTGCTCACTAAATCATGTCCAGAAAACTTACTTGGTATAAAAACATTAAAGGAACTGGGAGCGATTATCTGTTGCTCGCCAGAAGGAGTGTGACTGTATTTACGTGATTTCAAGGGACATTTTATAATGAAAGATATTGACACCAGGCTCCAAAACGTACCACAGCACCTATGGGCTCAAGGCCCGACTGATGTGGGTTACATGAACATTACACCGCACCAGGTCACACTCAAGGAAGGTGTAGTGCTGCCACGGATTAGACAATACAGAATACCACCTGAGGCTGAAGTAGGGTTACTGAAAATAATAGATGACCTAATTGCACAAGGGGTGGTGATTGAGACTGATTCAAACGTATGCAATTCACCAGTTCTCCCTATTCTTAAAAGAACTGACCCCAATACACCACCTGTATATAGATTAGTTGTGGACCTGCGAGAATTAAACAAATGTGTGGTGCCACAGTACCCTGTGGTCCCGGACATCTCTTCATTATTGACTGCCATTGATGCACATGCTACGTTCTTTACAGTTATCGATCTGAAGAACGCTTTCTTCAGTATCCCAATACATCCAGACAGCCAATATCTTTTCGGTTTCAGTTTAAAAGGCCGCAGCTTCAGATTCACAAGAGCACCACAGGGCTTCACGGAAAGTCCTAGCATCTATAGTCAGGCAATCAAAAGACAACTAGACAGTATTCATATGCCTAGCTCTACAGCACTGATACAGTATGTTGATGACATTCTCATCACTGCAAGATCGGCGCATGATTGTGAAGATGCTTCACTGATGGTTCTACACTTTCTGGCTGACAAGGGGCACAAAGTGTCCCCTTCGAAGTTACAATTCTGTGAACAGCAAGTGGCGTACCTTGGGCACTTGCTATCCAAGGAGGGTAGGAGGCTAACACCAGAACGTATTCAATTGATTTCTGGCCTTTCACAGCCCAAGACGCAAAAGGAGGTACGTGCATTCATAGGCCTCACTTCATATTGCAGGCAGTGGATCCCCCAGTATGCTTATATAGCCAAGCCCCTCATACAGTTGACGACACAGGAGGCAGCTTCCACTAATGTCCTACCTTGGACACAGGAACACACTATAGCATTTGAAGAATTAAAAAGAGCTTTATGTCAAGCACCAGTTTTAGCGACCCCTGATTACAACAAATCTTTTATGCTTTTCGTGACAGAGCGGGATGGAACAGCACTATCTGTCCTCACACAAGATCATGCAGGAAAACACAAGCCCTGTGCTTATTTTTCTAGTACATTGGACCCAGTAGCCCAGGCCTTGCCTGCGTGCCTAAAATCTGTTGCAGCAACGGCCTTAGCCATAAGACAAAGTGACTCGATAGTGCTGGGCCACCCCCTGACAGTACAAGTACCACACGCAGTAGAGGTTCTCTTGAACCGAACACAAACACAACACCTGACTGTAGCGAGACTGACAGGTTATGAGCTGACGTTATTTCAACCACACATAGAGATCAGACGATGCAACATACTGAATCCTGCTACACTTTTGCCCTCTAGTGCAGAAAACTTTCCACCACATGACTGTGTTGAAATAATACATACCGTGACTAAGCCAAGACAAGACTTGACAGACGTTGCACTCCCAGACCCCGACCTAACACTCTATGTTGACGGCTCATGCATGAGGACGGGGGCGGGAGAATTAGTGGCAGCGTATGCAGTGACCACTGCTACTGAAATCATAGAGACTAAAAGAATAGACATACTGTCAGCGCAAGCAGCAGAGCTCATCGCCCTGACACAAGTGTGCATAAGAGCTAAGCACCTGAGAGTAAACATTTACACCGACTCACAATACGCATATGGGGTAGTTCATGACTTCGGAGTACTGTGGAGAGAAAGAGGTTTCCTGACCTCTCACGGGGCCAAGATACAGCATGGCCCCCTTATTCAAGCCCTTCTGGAAGCAATACATTTACCAACAACTATAGCTATCCTGAAATGCAAAGCACATACTAAAGCCACAGATACCATTTCTCAAGGCAATGATCTGGCAGACCGAACTGCTAAACAGACAGCTCAGACCCCACTAGACATGACAAAGTCACAGGTACCATCAGTGTCCAAAGCCATGACAGTTAGGGATCCTTCCAGGGATGTACAAGACATACAGACACATGCTACTCTAGAGGAATTAAAGAATTGGTCGGAACAAGGAGGGGTACTGACTGATCAGGGTTGGATGACTAAGGGCAAAACAACATGGTTTCTTCCTGATTCGATGGTACAAGTGATCATAAATACCGCACATAGTCCTGCACACTTAGGAGAGAAAGCAATGCTAGACAGCTTACAGAATATATGGTTCATTATTATGTGGAGAAGTGTAGCTCACTGGTTAGAGGAGGCATACCCTGAAGCAGAGATCAGGCCCGGGACCTGGGTTCAATTCCCGACGCGGCAGGGTCCAGAACCCAATTGTCCACGGACTCGATAATTCTCGTTTCGGTGCCCACTCTAAGCATGAGTTCACACTATGCAGCTCTGGGCAACAAGCCTGCTTAATCTCCACAACGGCCCCCCGCGGCGGGATGCCTGGCTTTCACCTTGGGGATGCCCAGTACGGGTTATCTTACAGGGAAAAACCAGGATGGGTTCCCAATGCAAGCGCCAAGATGCCCGTAGGGTGATAGTTGCGCTCTATAAGTACTCCAATCAATCAATCAATCAACAAGCACCTGCGTGCTGCAGCGAAACAAAAGGTCAGAACATGTATGATCTGTTGCCAATTCAATCCAGGTAAAGGCATACCCTGACCATCCTTTTGAAGTCCTCCAAATGGATTATATCCAAATGGACAGATGTAGAGGTTACAAATATGTCCTGGTAGTAGTGTGTTCACTGTCAAGGTGGACCAAAGCTTATCCAGTCCCTGATTATACTGCTGTAACTACCGCCAGACAATTGGTACGAGAGTTTTTCCCATGTTATGGATTACCGCGTGTCGTATATTCCGACAACGGTCAGCCTTTCTCCTCTGAACTCATGAAACAAGTGTCCCTTCTGTTAGGGTATACCTGGAAGTTCCATTGTGTACGACATCCTGAGGCAGCAGGCCTTGTAGAAAGACATAATCAGACCTTAAAGATAAAACTAGCAAAGATTTGCGCAGACAAAGGTGTAGATTGGATGGTAGCCCTGCCGGTTGCCCTCTTTTACATGCGAATGGTAGCCCATTCAAGAACAGGCTTATCTCCTTATGAAGTGGTCTTTGGTAGACCACCGAATATGTGGGGCACTCCAATGCCTAAAAAAATTACTGATATTGATAGTAACATGCTGACAGATTACCTGGCTTCCTTGATGTCTGCACTACTCTCTTGTCGTTCGCAGGTTGCTGCCGCCTTCCCTGACAACACCCAGGTCAAAGAATACTCGATCGCTCCTGGGGACTATGTACTGATAAGGAACTTTGATAGATCAAGTCCTCTTGAGCCGAGGTGGAAGACGCCAAAGTTGGTGTTGTTGACCACAAGGACCGCCGTTAAAGTCGAAGGACGGAAAGGATGGGTTCATCTTCATCATTGTAAACGCTACTTCGGGAATAACGATTCGTTCAAAAAGGACACTACCTTTTCGGACTTTGAGCCCCCTTTACTAGAGGAGACTCCGCAGCAGGAGTACAAAGCTAAACTTAGATCTCATAAGTCAGAACCCGTTTGATCAATTAAGTCCACTAGGTGGTGAAGCGGTTGAACATGTATTCTGGCTTGCATAAGATCTCGAATGATACTAAAGATAAAAAGAGCATGATGAAATGCAAATACTGTAAAATATTACGTGGTAGATGTATAGTGACTTTGATTTTTCTATCTCTTCTGTGTATCATGATAATATGTATCAGCCTAATACTACATGCTGTTTTTCCTCCTATTGCTTCACTCTTACACTCCTCCACTAATGATACCATAATACACACATTTAGTGATCTGCCATCCCATGAGCTAACATATCGACTTGCCTTACGCAACAATACGTTTATTCAGATGCTGCACCATTCACATCAGACTAGCAATGCTACAGACTGCTGGGTCTGTGGCCGACTTCCCCCGTATTAGAAGGTGAAGGGAGTGTTGCCTCTTTTCCCTTTTCCATTCACCCATAATGGTTCTTGCGGAGCATGGTTTGCCTTAATGACATCCATCAACGGTGATGCCAAAGAATGTCAAGACAAGGAGTGTAGGGGCGAGTGGGTATGGGGTAACTTAAATAAAGTCATGAATGAAGCATGTTTCCCAGCTGAAGAAGGTCTTCCCCAAAGAAAAGGTACAGATCTAGAAAATGAAGAGTATCTGCAAGGAAATGCGACCCTCGATGTTATAGTGTTGAATGTAAAGCCCATACACATGTCAGGTCCATCCTCAATTACAGTTCTGCCAGTAAAAGGGAACTTGTGTGTCAGAAAAGAAGGCTCGGTACATTTGGGACACAGCGAGTGTAATACTATAATAGTGTTTAAAGACAAAGGAAAGTCCTATTTCAGAGCATCACGACACACCTATTTTATTTGTGGCCAGACAGCCTATGTGCAATTGCCCTTAGACTGGGGTGGGACGTGTTACATATCATTTCTTTAACCACCCGTTTTCTTGGCCCCATCGAACTATCATCAAGATCTTCGACTCACACTTGTCAGACACAGACGAGGGCTCGGTGCCTCTGGCATTGACCAGACTGAGACAGCTTGGGAGCAATACACGGATTTCAACAAAGGATTCTTTTTCTTCATAGGTCCCGTCCAGAATAGTAAACTTATCTGCAGGCTAACAAGGATTCTAGAAACAGTTGCTAATGAGACTGCATTAGCCCTGGGGAATCTGACCCAGGAACAGTCCGCTATGAGACTGGTCGTTCTTCAGAATCGTCTTGTTCTTGACGTCATCCTGGCGGATAGGGGCGGGGCTTCTAGGGTCATCGGTTCTAGCTGTTGCGTTTTCATACCAAATAACGCACCGTCTGTATACAAAGCAATAACAAGGCTCCACAAGATTGCCCAAAGCATACATCAAGACCCAGGCACGTGGACTTGGTCCAGTTGGCTCTGGGGATTAATATCGGCATGGGGATGGAAAGTGTTGACCATCTGTGGATTAATGCTACTAATGATATTTAGTTGTTGTCTATGTCTGCAGTGTGGTCCGGCCATTTGCGGCCTGTGTGCTACCGCATGTGTTCCACATCCCCATTTACAAAGAATTGAAAACGGAAAAATAATGCTGCAAGAACAGATCGACTGTCTCATGAGAATAGATGTGACATGAAGGGTCCACTAGGGGACAAGGAGGGAATGAGGAAAATAAAAATTATGAGGCCTATGTGTCCCCATGTGCCCCCCAACGCTTATGTGCACATGCATGTAACCTATGCATTTCCCCTCCATGGCCTTTCTATCATGATGCTTATGCTATAACGTGGCCTGCCATCATCCAGTCTCCCATGAGAGAAACGACAAATCTGTATTGAGGCCTATACGTTTTGCATCATGTTTTCCTGCACCACATGAAAACCCGTGTTTTGTGGCTCAGCCAGACCCGAAAAGAGGTTTCAGGCCTCAGACGTTCAGAAAGCTGCAGCTGCGTATCCTTGGCCTTGCACACTTGGGCCTCAGCCAAAGGGGCCCTGTCAAAGGTGCCGAGACAGTATTGAGCACGGTTATCTGCTTACTCCTACAGAGCCGCATTCCTGCCTGGAGAAGGAGGAATAAACATAACCCATCTGCAAAGGAGAAAGCCTAGCCTTTCTGTCTCTTTCTGTGAGATTGCAGAGCTCACGTCAGTAAAAAGCCCATAGCCCCCATGTAAGGCCTCTGCAGTAAATGAAGTAAATGAAGAAATAGATGCCACATCGGCTCTTGGTGATGGGCAACCTATTTCACAAATCAGTCCCTGCTCCAGACATCGGATATCAGATTAAACGAGATGTGCTGGTCGTCCTGACACTGAAGGCCCCACTGAAGGCCTCACTTCCAGACTCCCCGGTTGCACAGCAACCCCTCCCCACGTCAGCTACACGTCATGCTCGAATCGAGCACAAGTAAGGCAAAGTTCCAGTACAATTCCAGCAGATCACGCAACCCCCTCCAGGTATCCACCCACCTATGACAATTACCTATTATCATCAAGTGGACGCCCACATGGACGCCCACCTCGCGCCTACCTACACACCCACATGCTCTTATCTCATTTTCTATTGCTCTTTTGCTTACGTATATTATAGAAATGTATATATACTGTACTCTGTGAATAATGCTTTTGAGAATACTTTTGAGACCCTTCCAGATCCCTTGTGGTGATGGTACTATTCTCCCTATGACTCGAGTTATTGGAATAAAGCCCTTTTGAACCTGATACCACAGACTCAGCTTCTTGCTTTATGCATGATCATATTGATATCATAGAAATTCCGAGTGCGTAATATTTTATTTACGACAAGTGGTGTGAAAAGACACGGGATGGGAGGTAGGTGTAGGTGTCTGCTGCATAATATAAGTAACCCAACCCACACAAGTTAATATAATACATAAAAAGATTAAAATACACAACGTTATACTACATCTATTATACAATAATTTGCAATATTTCTTCTTCGTTTTATCCTTCTTATCATTTTTCCTTAATATAATAGAATCCATCCTCTAAATGTTGCTCGTGGCAGTCTTCCTTCTTCACTCAGCTGTGATTATCAGCCGTCCTATGACACTGCAAGTCCTGCAGGCCTATTGCCACTACTTAGGTCACAAACTAAGACTCTTACCACGACCCTGCAAACTAATTGGATGGTCAATATCACTGAAAAGTGTAATCAAAAGAAAAATTCTCAATTGTCTCTAGCCACTCTAGGCCTCAAATTGTATCTCGTTTTATTCGGCACAGTCTGGTCCTGAAAAAGTGTCTCCGGATTAGTCGTGTTCAACCTGAGATGTGGTGGTACAGCGTCCTGCAGAACGTCATCATCCTCTTTCTCAGATCGAGTCCAATCTAGGTGTGCATTGCTAAAAGGTACGAACCGGGGGACCCTTTCACCTTCAAAATCGCCAATACCTTCACGGACCCACTGGTCATAAGGCAAAGGCAAGGGTACCTTCTTACAATGCACACCATGGATCCAATTTTTCTTTCTGACCACCTTCACAGCTGTGCGTGTTGTCAATAATACTTGACGAGGCTCTTTCCAGCGAGGTTCCAAGTTCTTCGATCTTTGAAAATTCTTCACACACACCCAATCGCCGGGTTGTATGGTATGACCAGGATCAGTAGAAGCCTGAGGCAAAGCGTCTTGTACCTGTTGATGAAGGACACGCAATTTAGTGGTGAGGTCATGCAAATAATCAATCAATATTGGATGCTCTATCTCGGAATACTTCTTTGGCCTTGGGACTCCCCAGACATTTGCTGAGCGTCCAAACACAACCTCGTAGGGACTGAGTCCCATACGGGAATGAACAGTTGTTCGAGTAGACAAAAGAGCCAAGGGTAAAGCATCGGGCCAGGCAAGACCCGTGCTGGCCTGTATCTTCGCGAGCTTGAGCTTAAGAGTACCATTATAGCATTCCACCAAACCTGCTGACTGAGGGTGGTTTGCCGCATGGAATTTTTGTTTAATACCTGCACACACTTTCTGCATTATCTGACCCACTAATTCACTTCCATTGTCACTCCAGACAATTCGAGGCAAGCCGAACCTCGGGAAAAACTCCTTCAAAAGGACTTTAGCCGTAGACAGGGCAGTATTATCCTTTAGGGGGTAGGCCTATATCCATCTAGAAAAGGCACACACAACCACAAGGACATACTTCAGATTATTACATCTTTCCATGTGAATGTAATCTATTTGCAACCCCTCAAAAGGGTACGTTGGAGGGGCAAAATGGCCTGCTGGGGTTGGTGTTCCCTTTCCTGGATTGTGCATCAAGCAAACAATACAGTGCTTAACCAGATTATCTGCGCATTTAGGGATCCCCACATTCTGCCATACAGGGGCCAGAAGTTTGCATATCCCTTTAGCACTAATGTAGGCTGGTCCATGTGCCATGGTAACTACTGGAAGTACATAGGCGTCTGGCGCTGATGTTTCGAAAATTCTGTCCAACACCCTGTCGCGTCCAACATTCCTACACCCTCTCTCCACTTACTCAGTTCTTTCTCTGTAGCCTCTACCTGGATCATTTTTACACTTTCTATTGTGTCCTCACACATCCCTCCTTGTCTGACCCATCTAGCAGGGCTCGCAACATACATGCAGCTTGTGACGTCTCTGGCTGTCTCTTTCGCTGTCTGGTATGCAAAAGCATTTCCTCGACCCACATCATCAGTGATTTTCTTATGCGCACTACATTTGACAATTGCCATCTGAGTGGGCAAGGTGAGTGAGTCGGGAAGGTCATTTATCAACTGACCATGCTGTATCTTAGTGCCGTGGGAGGTGAGAAATCCTCTTTCCCTCCACAGGCGACCAAAACTGTGGGCCACTCCAAACGCATACTGGCGATCAGTGAACACATTCACTCTCTTTCCTTCAGCCAACACACAAGCTCTAGTCAGAGCTATCAATTCAGCTGCCTGGGCTGAATTGTGCCTAATGCGTGCTGTTTCCACAATTGTGTACAAAGTAGTGACTGCATAGGCCGAAGTCGTCTCACCATTGGGGAGCTTGAAACAAGAACCATCCACCCATAGGATCCCATCCGGGTCCAGGAGTGGAGTGTCCTTTAGATCCACTCTACCTTTTGTCTCCTCCTCTGTGCGGAAGAAACAATCATGCTGCTCCTGAGTACCTGTTTCTACTGGGATCGGTAACAGTGTGGCTGGGTTTAGGGTATTGCATCGTTTAATATGTACATGACTGGCCAAGAGCATCAGCTCGTACCCTGACAAGCGGGCGCTCGTAAGGTGCTGAGTCTTTGTTCTATTTAGGAGAGTATCTACTGCATGCGGCACCATGACAATAAGAGTATTATCCAGTACCAATCCAGCAGACTGGCGAATGGAAACTGCTGCTGCTGCTGTGGCTTTCAGACAACTGGGTAACGCCTTGGCCACTGGGTCTAGTGTGGCCGAAAAATAGGCCCATGGGCGCTACTTGTCTCCAAATGGTTGCGTTAAAACTGACAATGCGCAACCTTCTCTCTCATGAACGTAGAGTGTGAAAGGCTTACTGTAATCAGGAGTACCTAACACAGGAGCAGAGCACAAGGAAGTACGTAAATCAGGAAAACGTTTCTGACATTCCGCAGTCCAAGGGAGAGGTTGGGGTGTATCTTTGAGAGTCAGTGCCAACAGAGGTTTCGTTAGCAAAGAAAAATTTGGAATCCATTGTCTACAATAAGAGGTAATGCCCAAAAATGCACGCACCTCCCTTTGTGTACCTGGTACAGACATTTGAGTAATTGCTTGGATACGTTCTGGGGTCAATCGCCGTCCCTCGTTCGACAAGAGATGACCTAGATAGGTAACCTTTTGGCGACAATATTGCAATTTAGAGGGTGAAACCTTGTGATGAAGGTCAGACAAGTGACGTAACAGTGAAATAGTAACCTGTTTACAACTGTCCTCAGAATCAGCAGCAACCAACAGGTCATCTACGTATTGAATAAGGGTGGCACCTGGGGGCAAAGAGAAAGCATCAAGCTGTGTTTTCAAAGCTTGGCTGTAAATGGAGGGACTCTCGCAATAGCCTTGAGGAGCACGCTTGAACCGGAAACTTCGGCCTCCTAAAGAGAAGCCAAAAATATCCCTACTTTCCTCAGCAATAGGAATGCTGAAGAAAGCATTCTTAAGGTCGATAACAGAAAACCAAGCAGCCGAAGCAGGTATCATTGTCAATAGGGCAGTGATATCTGGGACGACAGGAAATTGGGGTACAACAATCTTGTTGACCTCCCGGAGGTCAATCACAAAACGATAAACGGGTGGCTGGGAAGAGTCAGTGCGTTTAAGAACAGGTAAAACAGGACTATTGCATACATTTCCCCTTGTCTCTTCAATCACGCCTTTCTGAACCAAATCATAAGTAATAGCCAATAGAGCTTTTTCACCATCACTGGAAATCTTGTACTGTGGAATGCGGGGTAACTTAACATTGGATTGGAGGGTGACGATGTAGGGCGGAATCCGCAGAAGACCAACATCGTTGGGACCTGTAGCCCAGAGGGTTGCAGGAAGGGAGCGCAATTCAGGGGGGAGTTGGTCTTTAGACAAATACGCCGGGGAAATACATTTCTTACCTAAAGTGAGGTGTACACTAGAAGGGGAACAATGCAAGGTCGTGTACAGTCTTTTTAACAAGTCCAAACCTAACACATTTTCACCACAACCAGTTGTCAAAATAAGCGGAGCCTCCAAATCATAAGGACCTATTGAGATGAGCAGAGGACAAGAAACTGGGTTATGAACTGGGGCGCCACAAAATCCTACAGAAATATTTGTTAAGCCAGACAAAGGTGCCCCAGGGAGTTTAGAGTGGATGATAGAACTCTTCGTTGCACCAGTGTCCAATAGAAATGGCTCTGAAACACCTAGTGCAACGACTTTAACATAAGGCCCATTTTGGTCCACTGGAACTGATATGACTCCCTTACTTTGTCTATGGCTGTCCTAGCTAGTATGAAAACCCTGACTCTCATCCTCGGTATAATAATCATCATTGTAATAATGGGCAGACTTAGCATTATGCTGATCAAAATAATTCATGGAGTTTTGTGGGGAAAAGGAACGCTGGTCTTGAGATGATGTGCCTCGCCCTCTACCCCTGGGTGTTGACTGGTAGCCACCTCGGCCTCGCGGCCCAGGCATGCCACCAGCACGCTGCAACAAAACCGGGCAACTATTTTTGAAGTGACCTTCCTCCTTACAATAAGCGCATTGATTTGGACCCAGTGGGGGCCGGGGAACAAAGGGCTCAGGTTTTTGCAACAGCTTCTGGAATTGGGGAAGCGGCTGGAACTGACGCTGAGCAGGGCGAGGGGGATAAGCCTGTTGCAAAAGAACTTTCGTTTTTAATTCCTTAGTCTTTTTATCAAGTTTGTCCTTTTCCTCTTTATCCCTATTTTCATAATACTGAGCAGTAGCCAATATCTGTGCAGAAGAGGAAACGGCCCACGCACTTTTGGAATCCTTCAGTTTATTGGAAAGTTCAGGGAGCAAATTAAACACAAATTTATCTACAAATAATCGTTGGCCACCTTCCGTGCTCATATCCTGACCACTGTGATCAAGAAACATCTCCTCAAATCGAGTAAAAAAGTCAGAAACGCTTTCATCTTGCTTTTGCTTACAGGCAGCTAACTTATCCCAATTAACTCGCAGAGCTGGCATCATAGTTTTCATCAAGGTAATAATCCTAGCGGGAAGGTCTGCAATTAAGACATCAGGTTTAGCACCACCCACTTGGAGTCTATCTGCTGCAAGTATAGCAGCCCAATCACCCCCCAATTCTTGGGCATGGTCCTCTTTCCGAATCCTAGCCCACAACGGTTGTGGGACCACATTTCCCATCAGCATGTCTATATCGGCTAAATTCATAATGCATGCATCAACAGTCTGGGACAGTTCTTTGTAATAACCAGCAGGATTTTTACGGGGGTCTGGTAAGGATTGTTTAAGGGTCAGAACCTCAGATCTTTTCCAAGGAACATGTACCCATACACGTTGAAAGTGAGCGGGTATACCAGGATTAGCGCCATGGGGTGCAACCGCTTCTCTCCACACCGGAGGAACTTCTCTCATTGGATAGTGTTTTAGTTTTCTTTTAACAGAAGGATCTAGTTCAGGCAGAGACCGGTAAGTGAACATTGTTCTAAAGGTGACAAGTGTCCTTACAGCATCCTCAACCTCAGCACCCACAATTATCCCTTTGTTAAAGTCAGCCTGAACATCTAGCAGACCCTGGGGGGCTGATCCTAAATCCATATCCTCCCACTCTTGACCAAGAATGACACACATGGTATCAAAAACATGTCTTTGTGTGGGCGCATCCCACTGCTGAAAAGTGTTCATGATATCTTGTATGCCATACTGGGGGTCATTCATGATCCACTTACGGGCTTGGAGGTCTAACGCATCACGTTCTTGGGGACCTGGGAGCTGACTACGGGTCTGCCTACGAGGAAGAACAGGAGTCATGTTTAATGACCCAAAGAAAGGGGACAAAAGGCCAGAAACAGTGTCAACCAGCCGCTTACGAACTGAAGGGGAATTCGACATAAGGACAGGGGACAAGGTATTAGGCGGGGCAGAAGAGGGGGTGACAGGTATAAAGGGGGTCGAAGGCAAAGGAGTCTGAGGCAAAGGAGGTGGCGGGATTGGCATTACCAGAAGGGGCTGTGGTTGAGGTGCAAGGACCTGTTGGGGAACAACAGGTAGTTGAGCGGGTGGCAATAGTAGGGGTGCATTGGCACCCTGTGCATAGGGCGGGGGTAATTTCAACAGGTGGGATATTAAAGGATCCTTTTCGGGGTCAACATCCTTGTCTGGGGGGGAAGTGGGCAACACCGGATAACACTTATCTACTGCCATACGATGTTGTCTATCTAAAACCTCAATTGTATAATCATTCTCATTATCTTTAAACTGCTGGGCAGCCTGTATAACAGTCATGCCCTTTTCCGTCCTATCTCTTTTTGCTTGTTTTATTTCTTTCTGTTTGGCTTCCTTGCGCCAAAGGCGAAAAGAGTCAAACATAGCCGGCCGGGCTTTTCTTTTAAACAATGTAGCTTCCAAATTATCTAATGTGGGCTCAGTGGGCTCAAAACTACCATTTTTTGCCCACTGCAAAACGCCATCTTTTCTCGTATAGCGGACCCACACTTCATTAAAGGTGATGGGGCCCACACCATGTTTAGAATAGAGCTCATAGCTGGGAGTTCCAGCCGGAGGAATTGGACAAAAGTCCCCCAGTCGGGAATCCCTATTACAACAACAACACCACCAGCTTCTAAACTTACTGAAACCAGGCATCGTTATTTCACTGGCCTCTTTACAAACATCAAGGGGTTAATCAACCAACACAGCACAAATGTACTCACCCCTCGGCTTCGGCTTTTGCAAGAGCCGAAACAAAAAATCAAAAACAAAAAAGTGGGAGCTACCCACTATTACTTCACCAAATGTTCTCTCACGCCAACAGAGGTCCGTCTAACGTCTCGCAAAACCAGTCATCACCAAAGGGGGGCCAAGGCAGGGCAGCAGTCAGGGCAGCGGTCACAAGCAGCCGTTGGAAAGGAGAAGCCGCGCTGCAAAGACCTTCGGTCCACTTGCGACATGCAGGGGTCGATCACGTGGTGCGCTTCCTCTAGAATTTCCTTGCGGGGCTCCTCATGACCCTCGGGCTTGACCGCTACCTCTGAAGCCGCCTAACAGAGGGCACCAATTGAAGAACCGGGCCTTTAAATGCTTGGCGGCGCAGGGCAAGCCTGAAATCTCCGAGTTCACCTGCCTTGTTGTACAGAGACACGGAATACTCTGTTAGCGTTGAAAACCACATTTATTAGCTGCAGCTACGCACAGTTATCCTAGAAGTACATCAGTGGTAGGTTCTCAGGAGACTGCCACTTTACTCCGTGGCTCACAGTCTTTTATAACCTTATACACCCAAAGAAAAATACTCCCCATGCACCAAATATTAGCCAAAAGGAAAACATTCAAAACAAGGCACCATGTAACCAGAACATCCCCCTTGAGTCGTGTTCTTGCCCAACCCTATAAGTCAATCAATGACAGCACCTATAGGTCAATCAGTAATGGCAGGTCATGTTTGTGTGCTTCAAAGGACGACTTGCAAAATAAGATAATGCAGAGAAAGAATACCGATGGCCAACAGATAGTTGGGACAAGGATTAGTCAGTCTAGACAAGGATTAGTCAGTCTGGCTAGTTCCTGGAATTGGCTTCACAACAAAGAAGGGGGGTTATTTGACACGTAGCAGTACAAAGGGCAGAAACACTTTGTTCGCCGAGCTGCCTGAGTGAGGGCAACACAAAATGGCGACGGAATACAAAATGGAGTTGAAACTAAATTCCCTCAGTTCCTCCATAGCCAAAGGCGGTCACCAAGAGTTGGCCCCTATGGCTGATAGTCCTGTCGTAGGAAGACATGAAAGTCTGATCTTGGTTTCCCGTTAGGGTGTCATGCTTCATCATTGGCCGCTCCTCGTCAGGCCGGTGTTGCAATGCCTGACGGGCCTGGGGGTTCTTTATCAGAGATCTTTTAGATCTGAAGTCGCCGTCAAGATGGGTGCAAGTGAGGGGGCTACCTAACTGTGTAACTAATGAAGTGCGTGAGTAGTAATTAAAATAGGCTCTGGTATCCAAAAGACAAAATGTTATAGGAGATTTATACCAGATCTAGCTAAAAACAGTGGTGCTATCATGTGGTCTTGAGGTGCCAGGATAGCTTTTAATGTGGATTGGTTAACATGTTTCATGCCACACATGCCCTAAGATTGGGCGGCACTTCGTCAGGACCAATGATATAGCTGATGTGCCCCTGTCTGAGGCTACTGGTCTCCCTCTGATAGGGGATGACCCAACAACGTGGACTGGCTAACCCCTAAGTGGATGCCGGCCTGTAGTTCCACCTAAAAGAAAGGGAGACATAGGGTGGAAAGATACATACGACAGATGATTAAAAAGATAAAATCTCAGTTGCCCTCATTGTACTATGGTGAATTCATCCGAGTGTATAGAAAGTGTGACGTGTTCTGATCAGCCATACAGTGAGGTGACCACAGCTCGCTGGTCGAAGACCGGTGATCCAGGCTCAGCTAGCATGCTGTAAAAAAAACATCTATATCGAAGTGAAAGACAACTATAGCTAAGTAAAAACACGTAGAAGAACTGTGTGGGTAATGGTATGAATATACCTAATCTGCCCACGTGATCAGGCGGAAAAAGGATTTCAAACATATAGTGAAAGTATCCGCTTTAGGGTATTGGAAGTAACTTATCTCCAGAGAGGCAGGATCATTCTCCTTAGGAAAGGTGGAGGGTCCAGGTCAGAATGAGGGACACCGTCAATGCGAAAGGAGATCGTAGCAAAAAGACATCAAGTGTTGTGTATTCAGATAACTATGTACTCGACTGCAAGGATAGCGTGTGGTTACATTAGTAACATTTGGCGAGACATATGTGTTATGAAACAATACAAACTCAACTTGGCCCAATCAGAGTGGATATCATTAAGCACTATTATAAATGCTGAGGCCATTACGCAGTTCTCGCTTTTCTGATTATGACTGTAATTGCGGGTATCCGGTTGGGAAAAATAGATGTGTGACAGATTGGTCAAAAGACGTTAAATCTAAGGAAATAAGCCCGCTTTTATAAAGCCCCAATATGTCCTATTGTGATTGGTGATGGCAGGAACCAAGAAAGAACTAGGAGAGAACAGCACCGGGACAGAGACCATGCTGCTCTCCCAGTGTTCACAGAGAACTCTCTAGATGTATCTTTTTGGCTCATGGGCAGTGAGCGGCAGCATTGTGTACCGGGTGTGACGGAAAACAGACCCGAAGCTACGTACAGGTGATAGAAGAGCCTTGATCCCCGCGCACATACTTGATGGGGGTCGGGACACAGTGGTCTCACCTACCCTCCTCCGTCGTCGTGGAACACTGCAGCTGCAATTTAGTGCCTCTCACACAGAGATGCCGATCACGTGGTTGCGTGTTCCTGTCTCCCAACTGTGCCGCTTGCCAAACGCTGTATGGCCAATTCAGCGGCCATATTGGGAGTAGGAAAGTCGTAAATTATCTAGTGTTTACATAGTTGGGTAATTTGAGTAATCATTCCACCCCCAAGTAGAGATGTGGGTACACATGTGACAATAGATGGTTATTTTGGGGCCAGAGAAAAGCCTGAGTTCTATGCGAATATCTCGCAATGATGTAACGTGATAGGGGAGTTAGTGACCTAATATGGTGGCCAATCTAAAATTGATCTGCAGTGTGACGGTGTCCATAGGGAGTGACCTGGAGAGATGGTGTCTAAGTGAAAGGCCATAGATGATGGACTCCCTGCAGGAATATCTTCGAACAGGAGCACGGGTGTATTTATTGCGTGCTGTTCCTTGTACAGACGTAGATGTCACTTTCGTATAAAGTCGAGAGCGGGAGCCCCAACATCAGGTGGCAATATCAGAGTTGATCTTGAGAGTGTGCCAGCTTGTGGGGCCGGAGGTAGGAAAGTGTATCCTATGTCAAAACCCTGTGAGACCACCCCCTCTGGGCCCGGGTGCTTAGTGCGACCCTGAGAAGGTACATCTGAAGTTCAACCTAGGGAAAAGAGGCTGGATATGTGGTAGCAAGGAGGTATGTCACAGACAATTGTCATGTATTGAGCTCTTGCCATGGTATGTCATCATTCAGGCCTGTAGTGTGGGTGGACAAGTGGAAAATCCAACGTTGCTCCAGCTCAAAGAGTTTCCTCTTATCCCAGGATATGTTGGTTTCGAAAACCGTCCAGTACAGTTCCTCCGCTGATTGATGATGGTCAATGAAGTGTGTACTCATTTTGGCAGTGTTCCTTTAACAACGGATGTTGCTCCAGTGTTCGATGATCGTGTTTTTTACTGTTCTGGTGGTCATACCTCTATATCTCAGTGGACATGGACATTCGATCAAGCAAATTCAATTTCTTGTATTGCAATTGGTGTGTCTACGTTGGGTCCAGATCTGGTTGTGGTTAAGGACCACTTTCGAATGTTTGGTCAAATGGCACATGCCACATTGGCCACAGGGGTAGTGTCCCTTGACCGGAGGTACATTTGGCCAAACCATTGCAATTCCACAGTTTTAATAACTTTACAGAATGTTGCAGCCAATGCTTCTGAAAGTTAGTAGAATTATGTGCTAATGGAGCTTTTAAACATGTGAAATTAGAATTGAACATTAGGATAAGACAGAATGATATACAAAGAGGGAAAACAGTAAAAGCCTGAGTTTGTTTGATAGAGATTTACTAGACTCCAAGAAACAATCTCAGTAGGACAAAGATGCAGATTAAGAAATGTAAATATCTGCTGGTTAAATAGACCTATAGATTTCAATATTTGCCATTTAGGGAAATATTAAGGAGAAAAAAATCTCAGATTTATAAAACATGCTGGGACCAAAAAAATTTTTGCAATTAGCGCCAACAATTCTATAGAGCTTTGGATCCTTGTGCGCACAGCAGTTCTAAGAAATCCGGTATTTTTGCATTTGCAATACCAGAGGAGACAATGATAGATTTCATCAGCCAAAGCTATAGAACTATAGATGGATCCATGTCCACCCCTAGAAGAAAACAACAAACCATTGGTTGCCTGACTTTATCTAGGGCAGCCGGACCAGATAATTTATCAAAGGTAACAGTAAAACGAATCTAGAATGGTGGGTGAATACGTTTTTTCTTATTTTTCGCGGACTTACTTAGATGGTCCAATTTACAGACGCTGGAATGGAGCCGTAAACAAACCAATCTATAAATAAGGTGATCCTTCGTCACCCAAAACTATTGTTTGATAAGGCTAATTGATGTATGTGAAAAAGGTATACCAAATTAGTACTATAGGCTTAAAAGACTGGATTAATTAACACAACCTAATCCCGATGGAACAGAGGTGGCTTTAAGGAGGGCACTAAACTATGAACCACTGGTTTTGTACGTGGACTACAGCATGGTAATTGACAGAGGAGAGGGGCAATTTATTTTGCTTCTTTGTTATCTTCTGAGCAATATTCGACCTTGTAAATAGAGTAATACTCTTGAGGAAGCTGAGGGACGTGGCCACCAAAAAAGGAAATTCTTTCAGGTTAAAGAGTCTTCTTTATAGATAATTGGGCTACGGTAGCACAAGACTGGGATGGCTCCATGTCAGAGAAAAAACCCAATTACTAATGGTCTGAGGCAAGGTTGTGTACTAGGCTTTACTTTTTTTTTAAGTTGTACTTGGAAGATTTACCTTTACACCTACTAATGACCACATTCTCTGTTTACTATATGAAGATGATTTAGGCTTAATGGACTACACTCAGATAGGATTACAATCAATCAATCCATCAGGGGATTTGTAAAGCGTGCTACATACCCGTGAGGGTCTCAAGGCGCTGAGGAGGGTGGGGGGGGGCGCCGCTACTGCTCGAAGAGCCAGGTCTTGAGGCGTTTTCTGAAGGCGAATAGGTCTTCAGTCTGATGTAGGTGGGTAGGTAGGGTGTTCCAGGTCTTGGCGGCGAGGTAGGAGAAGGATCTGCCACCGGAGGTGGTACGTTGGATGCGGGGGACGGTGGCGAGTGCGAGGCTGGCAGAGCGGAGCTGGCGGTGGGGGTGTGGAAGCTGAGTCTGTTGTTCAGGTAGGCTGGTCCGGCGTTGTGGAGTGCTTTGTGTGCGTGGGTGATCCTCTTTTCGACGGGGAGCCAGTGTAGGTCTTGCAGGTGGGGGGTTATGTGGCAGTGGCGGGGTACGTTGACGATCAGTCAGGCGGAGGCATTTTGGATGCGCTGGAGTCGTCGTAGGTGTTTGGCTGGGATTCCGGCGTAGAGTGCGTTGCCGTAGTCTAATCTGCTGCTGACGAGGGCTTGTGTTACCGTTCTTCTTGTTTCGGCTGGGATCCATTTGTAGAACCTGCGAAGTGTGCGGAGGGTGTTGTAGCAGGAGGAGGAGACGGCGTTTACCTGTTTGGACATGGAGAGGGTGGAGTCGAGGATGAATCCTAGGTTGCGTATGTGGTCGGTCGGTGACGGTGCTGTCCCCAGAGTGGTCGGCCACCAGGAGCTATCCCAGGCTGAGGGGGTGGGTCCGAGGATGAGGACCTCCGTCTTGTCCGAGTTCAGTTTCAGGCGGCTTACAGAGGAAATCAAATGCATTCTTTACATATTGCAGGATAATAGACTGAAAATTAAATATTGAAAAGACAAAATTGGCTCACTTCTTCAAGTATAAGCACTACACATGGTTCATAGAGGATTCTAGAGTGGAGGAAACAGAAATATGTAAGTATGCATGATTTTTCATAAAAATCTAGAGCGAAGCCCACAGCTAAAAGAATCTGCAAGTAAATTGCAGGCCTCAAGAAATGCAAAAGAAACTTCATCACTCTGTCGAATATCCCTCTACTAAGGGCTTATAAAGTCATGGTGCAGCCCCAGATCGTAGACAGAGCTGAAATGATGTGCCTTGCGGTGTAGAACTCCTGGGATCAATTGGAAATCTGCTGTCTAAAGTGTTTGCTGTCATTGCCATCTTCCACTGCAGCGCAATCTACTCGAGAGAGCTGAAACTAATCTCTTAGGCTACTATGCCCACCTTTCAAACCCTAAGACATTTAATCAGCCCATGTTAAAATACCAAATTTCTGCTTAACAGAAGTTTTAAATAGTGAACTAAGATGGGTGCAGTTTGTAAGGCAACAGTTAGCGACAATGAGAAGTCGCCACTTCTAGGATATACCTAAATTAGCAGCACCTTTAAATCTTTCTAAAAGTGAAGACAAGATCTCAGTCAAACAGGTTTCACAACAACAAGAGATGAAACATATAGATTTAAAGCTTACAATGGTGTTTTAAAAAGACCCTAGTGGGATGAAGACGATGTATTCCTGTGTGTTTCAGAGCTGCCAGATTATAGTTTGAGGCGGGAATTTTTTTTTACATTTGGAATAAGATGATATTCTTTCTATGTAATTCCCAATGTAGCGAACAGATTAAACAAAATAAAGGCTATTGTTGGGGTGACATGTGAGTTAAATGTTTGATTGCACATACTTTACTTAATTGCTCACATTTATTGAACTTAAAGCACCTTTCTTAAAACGAGTGTTCATAAAATATTGCATTCAATCCAACGCGATAGCAAAACATGTTTAAGTGACATGAGCTTTCCAGAGTGTGCATGGGCTGTAGGTCGTTTTTTAAATTCCTTAAATAATTTATAATTCTACTGCATTGCATTGCACCTTTCGGTTAATCATGGTGATGATGTTTATTGTTCAAATTATTGCATTGTAGTGTTACTACACACAAATTAAATACACGCATTTTATTGTTTGACAGGCCAAGGTTTAAATGAATATATTTTCAATTTGAAACAATTGAATTAGCCATCCTTTGTTCTAAAGCTGAGAACTTGTCCAGAGATTAAATTATTGCTAACCCCTCTAACCATGCTGCCTATTGTTTTTAAATGCCTGCCTAGGAATCACTGACTATGGAAGGAAATAATGGGAGCACTGTGACTGACTTTGTTCTCCTGGGATTTTCTGACCTGCCACAGCTTCGGCTCGTGCTTCTGGTGGCATTTTCAATCACCTATCTCATCTCTGCAGCAGGGAACTTGCTTATGATTTCATTGATCATCGTTGATCGTCACCTTCACACACCCATGTATTTTTTCCTCTGTCACCTGTCCTTTGTGGACTTGTCTTTAACGACAACAACTGTTCCACGCCTGATCAGAGACACTCTGGAGAGCAGGAAAATCATTTCTTTCAATGAGTGCTTGACGCAAGTGTTTTGCTTTGTGTCTTTCGTCTGCGTTGAGTGCTTCCTCCTGGCAGTAATGGCCTTTGATCGCTTTGTAGCTGTCTGTAACCCACTGCGTTACACAACAGTGATGAACCAGAAAGTCTGCATTGTCCTGGTGACTACGTTGTGGACCTTGGCACTCTCCTACTCCCTCATGCATGTTGTTCTGATTTTGCGCCTTTCATTCTGTAGTTCGAACAAAATTAACCACTTTGTATGTGACACTGTTCCACTCTTCAAGTTGTCCTGCTCGGACACATCCATGAACCAGCTGGTGATTTTCACTGTTGGGTCACTGATTGTCATGGTTCCCTTCCTCATTGTAGTGTTCTCTTATGCACGCATTGTATTCGCCATCTTTAAGATCAGCTCAGCTGATGGGCGCCGCAAGACCTTCTCCACCTGCTCTTCCCACCTCACCGTAGTGACGCTCTACTTTGGCACCATCATGTTTATGTATTTTCGACCCTCCTCCACCTATTCCCGTACTAAGGATAGGGTGGCCAGCGTGGTGTACACAGTCTTAGCTCCAACCGTAAACCCCTTCATATACAGTCTTCGAAACAATGATGTGATAAGAAGTTTAAAAAACATTATCGGTCATAATTTACCTTCTCGAAATGTATAAAACCTGCTTTCTCTCGTATAATGTGTGGACGGCGATCTGTGAATTACAGTGAAGAAACAGCATGTACTCAAAACAACCAGAAGTTGTGTAGTGCACAAAATGAATGTTCTATTGATCTACTATAAGGAGTTATTCAATAAATGCAGTGAACGAGGGGCCCTTCCTCATGTCCATGTCTCACAGGCATGCCAATGCTATTAAATTGTCTTCCGCCGTGCATCCACTACGGAAGGCCGTCTCGGTAAGAAGCCCATTGTTCTAACCCTTGAAGTAGGATCTTGGCATATGTCTTACCATCTATGTCCAACGCTGCTCTGCGAAGAGCTGTAGTAGTTCAGTATGGAGAGAAGCTTTGCCAACTCCCCCGCCCTATTTTTCATTGGCTTGTGTGTTTGTAATTTGTAAATGCTGTCTTCTGAATCATTATGCAGCTTGTTAGTCCCTCCTGAGTACAGCCATGTCGTCATTGTATCCTCCCGTGGCTACTGGCCCCTTTACTTGGTTGTTACACGGGGCGTGTACTATTTCCTTTACTAAGCAGCTGGAGCCGGAGCCCGCTACAGGACACGGACCAGGTAAATGTGGAATGTGTAGTGGGGTACACATAGCGTCACAAGCTTTTCAAACATGGGTGGATGTGGGATCTAGATAACGCAACACAATATTTTTTGGTGCCTTCTACCCCCCCTCCCGTTGTCATGCCTTCTTCCCCCTCCACCCTCCCTCCCGTTGTCCATGCCTTCTTCCCCTTCCCACCCATTGTCTGTGACTTCTCCTCTCCTCCCCATCATCCCCCGCCCGCCTTCCCATTGTCTGTGCCTTCTCCGAGCCCCCGCCCTCCTTTCCTACAGATGTCCCTGCTTTCTCACCCTCCACCCACCCTCCTGTTGTCCATGATGCCAAGTTGCCATCCATTTGCAATGCAATAGGTCTTGCGTAAATTAGAGACCTATTGCATTGCAAATGCTTGTTAAAATAGTGTGCACTCCAAATGTACTGTACGTATTGTGAATACAAAGCACACGGGCACGTCACTGCAAGGTCTGAGCACTACATATATAAAGTGCCACGGGAAGTTGCATAATTTGCCTTTCCATGCCTCATGATTTAGATATCCCTGCCGTATAATTCAGTCCTCCCTTTTCACACAATCCCAGTGGCCCTGACAAAGAAATAGCTCTATATAGTGGCCTAGACACAGGCGTTTTTATGATGAAGCACATATTTCAAGGGGACCTATGACATTTTTTCCATATTTCACGATCCCCTGTGAATTATTTATTTTCAACCACTGCGTTTTGTGCAATGAAAGTGATGGAGCAGAGTTTTGGGAAAATAAAACCTGCTCCGATTGAACCCTTAGTAACATTTTATTAACAGTGCGCTGTGAGAAATATTAATAAAACGCTAAAATAAGGGGAAATGTTTTGCGCCTTCGCGAACTAATGTGTGAACCAATTCGTATACTAATGCATGAAAACGGGTCCGCAGACGCTTAAGGCTAAAATAAAAATAAAAGACTAATGCTGCTTTAATGCATGTTAATAATAATTGCTAGGAATAACACTGGTTGTGTGTGGGTTAGTGCAATGCTGGGATGGAGCTCATTGAAAATTACATTTCATGAAAATAATAAATGTTTGTGTTTTGTTCTTTGTAGAAAAGCAAACATGGGCCTACTTTCCTGCATGCCAGTTTGGGGTTAGTATTTAATGGAGAATAAAATGTCCAAAGATGATTTTGTAAAAAGAAGATAGATGTAGAAGCTGTGCATGCCTTTGTGTCCTTATATGACTGCCGAATCTTGGAAAAACAAACTTGATAAGCAAGTGGAAACGATGCAACTTGCTCACGAGAAGGAAGAAGCAAACAAAGCATGAAAGACTGGATACATTTGATACATGAAATACACTCTAGGAAATACGTGATGTGATTGTGTTCAAAATTATTTCCTGGGTAGAATTAGTTGTAATGCTGAATGTTCAAGACAATGGGACATTTAATAAAGGATCACAGTGAAGAATGGTGTGACAGAACACCCCTGTCCTTAGCCAATGAAAGATGGAGTTTTTCATATATCGAAACAAATGTGGGTTGGACATTTAGGTTTTAGTGTATAATTTAGGTACCCCGGGGGTGTGGCTTGTAGTAGGTTCGGCTGGTGTTTAGCTAGTGGGACATCGTCGCTGTCGTCGGTTTGCTGTTTCCAGATAGAGGCCTACTTGGTTCCTGATACCTGACTTAATCTTTGCCACTTGACTCTTCTCGAGGGCCTTGCTGCCCTTTTTGGCCAGAGGGTAGATTTCTCTAAATCTTATTTGGGTTACTATAGATGATTTCCTAAATTTGCATAATCATTTGCAAATGTATTTTGTCTCTGAAACTTTTCTCCCTTTGCCTATCCACTCCTTCAATGCATTATCAGTTATGAGTTTTTTTCCATTGCAAATATATGTTCTCTGTGACAAATCATGACCTGCATTGTGTGACACTACTTAAGCATTCCTTTCATATTATTTACATTATACATTATACATTCTGAGTCTGTTATCATTTTGTAGAATAGAATGAGTACATAATTATTACTATCAACTTCTCAACTTTATAAAATTCATTGCCACAATTATAATTATTGTAAGGAGAAATGCAGGTTCAACAGTGTTTGTGGTAAGTTAGGTATAAACTTGCATCACACTGAACCTCAGTGTGAAGGGATTAGTTGGGTAGTGTAAATGGGCCTATGTTTATGAAAAATTATCGATCCCTGATCGCTGGATCAGTTTTGGTAGCAGAGGATGGTTAATTATTGATTAGTTTGGT
Source organism: Triturus cristatus (assembly GCF_964204655.1). Taxonomy (NCBI): domain Eukaryota; kingdom Metazoa; phylum Chordata; class Amphibia; order Caudata; family Salamandridae; genus Triturus; species Triturus cristatus. Next base: position 245,026,108 of record NC_140595.1, read on the forward strand.
AATAATGATTGATTATTGATTTATTGGTTATTAACATGAAAAGTTAGTATCTTTGTTTTTATGTTGTCTGGAAGTACGGGTACGGAGTTACCTAAAATCCCGGCATGATGTTATTTTAGCCTATGTGGCAGAAGAATAGTGTGAAAAGGTATCACACAGCAGAAGTACTTTGTCTGTTTTCGTAATATCACACGGCGAAAGGCTGTTGATGTTATTTTAGGGGTTTTATTTGTTCGAAAGAAGATTGCATGAAATAGTGAAGGGTCCACTTCTGAAACTCTGGTCTTACACCCTCAAAGGAGTACCAAGACCTCTTTCTGAAAGGAAAGTCCTCTTCCGACACTTTGGCTAGTATCCCTAGAGCAATACCAAGTTTTCCTTTAACTTGATTGAGAGCAGAGTAGCGCTGGTCGGTGTTTCTACTAGAAGTGTAAGAATCTATTTTTAAGAGGTGAAACTATCTCTGTTACTAGTGGAGCAGACAAAGTAGCATTGTTTTGTGTTGTTGCCAACAAGAATTTAGTTAAGAAAACCTAGAAATATATTGCCATATTATTTTGTGAAGGGAGGGTCAGTAGCAGGATTAATACTGACGTCACAAAGCGCTGCGCTGGCATTGGTCAGTCAGTGGGCGTATAGTGAGCTGTGATTGGTTGGCAGCTGTGCTGCTATTGGTCAGAATAGAAGATACGTAGAGAGCTGTGATTGGTTGGTGGTGTGAGTCGCGCTGGCATTGGTCAAGCGCTAGCACATAGAATAAGTAGACTTACAGAAGAATTTTGTTCTTGTTTGATGAGATATTTAGCATAAAAGAGTTGTAAAATGAAGATGGTAAACAGAATAAAGGATTTCTTTAAAAAGGATAAGCCGATAGTTATTAGAGAGGGTCTTCCTATATCTCCTTCGAGAACTCCTGCTTCTTTCATGATGTTGGAACGTGGGTATCATACGTGTTCATGTTCAGAAAATTGGATGAGTTATACAGAAGATGATGGAGTCTTAACTTTTCTGGAGCATGGTACATTTAATGTAAGGATTTTGGAGAACTTAAGAGGACAAATTAATTCATTGAAACCAAATCCTAGACCTATGCAGTACGAAGCGCTTGAGGAATGGGAACATGAGGCTTATAAAAAGGAGAGAGACAGGAATGGAATAAAATACAGGAATATTATATTGAGGTATTCTGAGGCTAGATGGGATGATCAAATTAAAAGATGGAGGACAGATGTGTGTGCAGATGGATTATATCCAGTAATAGTTGCTGAAGATCAAACTGGAGGCAAATGTAAAGAGAAAAAGAATAACTTAGCGACTTCAGAACTAGATATAGACCCGAATGAAATAGATGATGAGTTAATGGATGAAATACTGTTAAAGAGACCTCCACCATATCAGGAAAGTTCAGGGGAAACAATTACGAATGCACCAGTAATGGAATACAGGATTCTCAGGTTCCACAAACTCCCCAAGCTCCACAAACTTCACCAGTTACACAAGTTCCAGTAGCTATACAAGTTTCTTCAGGTACTCGAGTGTTGCAGGAGAATGAGGTTGATATGTTGAATGAGGCGAGAGGAGTTAACTCAGAGAATTAGTCAGATGAGTTTGAATGCAGAAGCATTATCGATACCAGTAACGATCAGTCCTATAGTTCCATTGTATGGTGAGAATCAGAATATAGCGAGAGTACATGCATTGACAATTCCAGTGAATAATGCCAGGAATGTTAGTAGATCGGAGCCAGTTGAGATGAATACTTCATTAATCAATCTTCCAATTAGTGAATGACTGAAACACCAAAGAGAAGTGTACAAATGGACCCTCCAAAAATAGTACAAAATGTCAGAGGAACAACTTCAGTGTCAGGGAGTTCACTGGGTCCTTCGTCAGAGGAGTTTAATGACTGCATAAGAGGAATGGAAAATAATAAGTCTCAATCAAGCATAGATGTAGGTAGACAGAGTGGATCTGGAAGAGATGATTATTGGTACTATAAGTCCAGAGGGATTGAGTAAGTATCGTGATGAAGAGTTGTTGTTTTTGTGTAAGAATAATACATGGAAAGCAAAGAATGTACATGAGAAATTGGCAGATGCTGCACAGGAATATGGAGTTGACATAGAGAAATCTAAGGTTTTGTAGAAAACATATAGACTGGATTTTACTGATAAAGATTTAGAGAGTTTGAATACGTCTGGTAAACGATTGCAAATTAAAGAATTAATGAATCCTTTGAAGAAATGGGGTGATTTAGAACGGTGGAAAGGCAGATGGGCGAAAAAGAAGAAATGCTTGCAAGTACAAATGTGTATTTATTTCTATTGAGAGAAACAGGACAAGCTGAAATGTTATGTACAATAAGAGAAGTTCCAGGTGCTGGATATGTTCATGTACTTTGGTCAAGACAGGATATATTATCCTTTAAGAATGAATTTCCCAGGTTGAGGGAAAAACCTGATGAGTGGTACAAACAGGTAGAGAGGTTTGTGAAAGTTTCAAACGTTTTGTTGAAAGATTTAGATGGTTTGTTTGAGATTGTAGTTCCAGCTGATTTATGGACTGAGTGTAAATTACTGTTGATTGGCCTAAGGAAGAATATCCTAGAGATGTGAAAACAGGAGCACCTTGAGAAGAGGTGATGACAAAAATATAATCAAGTAATAATTTTTCTGAAAAGTAAGATTTCTCCAAAAGAAACTGATTGGGTTAAAATTTACAGGACAACACAGGAATCAAAGAATTGGTACATGCTTATTATGAAAGGTTGTTACAGGTGTTTAAACAGTATAGAGGTTTTGAGAGTATTGGTGACAAAGATATGGGACATTTTGTATATAGGTTTGTTTTTGGATTAAAACCTGAAATCAGTAACATGATTCAGCAACATTTGATTTGTTGGCAGAGTAAAACAGTCGATGAGATTCTGAGATATGCCAAATATTGTAGTGATGATATTGAATCAAGGCATAAAAAGTTGAAAGAGAAAATGATGTGGGCGCAGGTGAAAGTGGCAGAACAGAAAGATGGAAACAATGGTTCTCAAACAGATTTTCAAATGAAAGGACAAAATCAAATTGGACAGGTACCAAACGGAGGTAGAGGTAAAATGAATAGAGAAGAAATTAAAAAGAAATATCCTTGTCATGCGTGCAGAAAGTTTGGACATTGGAGGAATGAGTGTAGATCTCAACTGAAAAATAATGGAATGAATCAAAATTTAAATTTGTAGATGCAGAATGAGGTGGTTGCGAATCAACAACTGCAGCAGGTAGTTACACCACAGACACAACAAGTACAGGTGCCTCAAGCTCCTATGCCAAATAATGTGAATGCTCAAGTACAGAGATACAGTGTGAATACTGGATTTCACGCAGGTGAACAAATTGGTAAGAACCAAAATGTGCAAATGGTTTTCCAATATTTGTTACAATGTTCAGAGAGTGAGTCAGACTCATCTCAATGACGGTGCCTGAGGGGGGGAGGAAGAGTGCGTGCTTAGCGCATCTCTAGAGGGAGATCAGTCAGGTCCATTTGTTTATGGAAAAGTGGAAGGTAATGATGTTACATTCCTTGTGGACACTGGTGCTACCCGTTCTACTGTGAGAGCAGCAGAAATGCCAAACCTACCCCTCTCAGGAGAAACTATCCAAGTTATGGGAGTCTCAAATAAATATATTAGGACTCCAATAACAAGACCAATAGAAGTTCATATTTGAAAATTCAGTGACATGCATCGGTTTGTGGTATGTGATACAAGTCCAGTGAACCTTTTAGGAAGGGACTTATTGTGTAAAATGAACTGCACCACCTATTGTACCCCAGATGGTATTGCTTTCCAAACACCAGATGAGGATGTTGCTTTTAAAATGATTTTAGCGAAGCAAGGCACAGAAGTAAATGATTTGTATTCACTTCTTACAGAAAAAGATTTACCTGCAGAGTTCAGAAGTACAGTAAGACCTGATGCGTGGGATTTTACAGGAAAGGACATTGGTTTGATGAAGGGTGTGGATCCTGTTCAGGTTACAGTTAAACCAGGTGCAATATATCCAAACACACCTCAGTACAGAATGAGTCCTGAGATCACAGCAGGAGTGATTCCTGTAATTGATCAAATGATTGAGCAAGGTATTCTAAAGGAAATACTAAGTAGTCCTTGTAATTCACCTATTATGGGGATTAAGAAACCAAGCGGAAAATAGAGTAGTACAGGATCTGCGCAAAATTAATAAGATCGTAGTACCCTGTTGTCCAATAGTGCCAAACCCAGCAGTGATTCTTTATCAAAATTCTTGTGATGCAGAATAGTACAGTCATTGATCTGTTTCAAGCATTTTTCTCAATACCTTTACATCCGGATAGCCAATATTTATTTGCTTTCCGGTTCGGAGACCGTGTTTTGGCATGGTGCCAAGTTCCTCAAGGATATACAGAGAGCCCTTCGATTTAATCAGATTTTGAAAAAGTGTTTGGAGTCATTGATCAAACCAGAAAAATCAGTGTTAGTGCAGTATATTGATGACCTGCTTGTGGCATCAAAAACACGAGAGGCCTGTGTGACAGATACTATTGCCTTACTGAATCATTTGGCAGAAGGTGGGCATAAAGTGTCACAAGCAAAATTACAGTTTTATCAAAAAGAGGTACAATATTTGGGACACAAAATTGAGACAGGACTTAGAAAAGCGACGCAAGACCCAATCAATGTGATTTTGCTAAGGAGTCCTCCGAGAACTCAAAAATAAGTTAGAATGTTTTTGGGAATGGTTGGATACTGCAAGACAAGGGATCAGTGGGTTTTCACTGATTGCAAAACCTTTACAGAGGTTGACACAAAGATGCTGTTGATCCGATTGAGTTGGATGAAGAGAGTATGAAAGCTTTTATGAATTACGAGATAGTCTTTGTCGAGCACCTGCATCGCGAATGCCAGATTATACAAAAGATTTTGCATTATTCTGCTGTGAGAGAGACGGATGTGCACTTTCAGTCTTAACACAGAAACATGGAATGGCACGTCATCCAGTATCATATTTTTCTGCTATTTTGGATTCAGTGGCGGCAGCATTACCAGGTTGTTTGAAAGCAGTGGCTCGAACTCAACATATGATGTACTGTCGGCTGACTAGATATGAGAGAGTGATTTTGGGTGCTGAAAATGTGACAGTGACGAGGTGTACAACATTAAATCCAGTAACTCTGTTGCCGAGTTCAAGTTGTGAAGAAGTGAGGGATGAAGCAGATCATGATTGTTTGGATGTGACAGAATTGTGCACAAAACCAAGGCCTGACATAAGGGAAACACCACTAGAAGAGATAGATAGATAGATAGATAGATAGATAGATAGATAGATAGATAGATAGATAGATAGATAGATAGATAGATAGAATAAAAGCAACCAAGCATTTAATGTGCCTCGTGTATATATTTTTATAGCCACATGGTTTATATTTTAATGTATTTGTGTCTAATTATTATTCACTGCTATAGTTAGTGAAATAGAATAATCCAGCTTTCTTCCACCCTTGGTTCCCAAGTTATCCAAAAAGTAGTAAAACAACACAGCCACTGCTTTCTCTTGTAAAAACATGGGAAATTAAGAAAAGTGATTCAAACCGTTAACAAGGTACAAAGTATAGAGCTGGATCACAGATACAACGTGCCTCCGGTTTTGGACAATACACAGTATATTTTGCTGTGGGATGAAACAGGTTTCCTGTCGTTTGTAGTGCCACTCCGCCTGATGGTGCTTTTTAATTCCAGTCACGTGAAACACCGACGCGTAGCTCTGTGAGTAAGTACGTTTAAGACTTGCAATCGTGTACGAAAAGCAATCCTGCGGTGGAAAAATGCAATAAAGAAACTGTATTACAATGTACACTCCATAATCGGACTGGTGTTTTATATGTGTAGAACATTTGCTTACCTGCAAGCAAAGAGTACTATAAAAGACACACACGATCAAATATCTGTGGTGGTCCACCACACCCGTCACTACATGGCCACAGCAATCTGCAGAGGTGCCATACAAAATATAACCACATAATATAGATTATAAATAAGTAGAAATGCAAATTACCAAATTTACTCTGCATATTGTTTGTATAGGTATTATATAAATATATTGAGAGTTACTCTATAAGGGGTTAATGGGCAACTGTGTAATAAGGTCCTATATTGCCATTGAAGATTTCTCATGACATCATAAACCACGAGGAGTGATTTGTAAATGTCACTACCACCCCACAGAGAGAATTTTGGACCATGCTACCTGTGCCTATGTTTCTTATATTGCATGTTTATTTTGGTGCTTCAAACTTGAAAACTTGTGTTCTTTTTTTCAAACAGGGAAATGTTTATTCTAATTTGTAAGTTAAACCCCAGACTATACCGTTTGGTTTACTGTAGAAAACAAGTATTTGCAATGCAACAGGTCTCACATTTACTATAGTTTAAGCTATTGGTATTGTAAATGACAATGCCTTTTATTTATGTTTTAAAAACCAAAACATAAATAAAAGGCATTGTCATTCACAATGCCAATAGCTCAAACCCGCGTAAATGCATCACCTATTGCATTGCAAATGCTTGTTATGTATAGGCACCAGCACCAAACTCTGCTAGCTCTCTGGAATAGCACTATGCATCCTGTATTGAATGAATGAGTGCATCATCCTTGCCCATTCAATACTTGCTGGTTTGAAGATGCTGGTCGGAAGGCCATTTGGTTCCGGTGCACCTGCCAATCGTATGGACCTGATGCTCTTGTGTAGTCCTTCCTGAGTTGGCAACTGAAAATCAGGCACAAAGGCACTTGAGTTCTTATCTAGGTTGAGAAGACTTAATGGTTTCACTTGTTGGTTGGCCCCATACAATTTAGCAACGTAGATAGACCAAGATGCTGCCGTAATGTTACCAACCTTTTGTTGGTTCTTAGGTTTCATTATCCAACGTACCAGCACCCAGAAAGTACGATGGATCGGTAGATTTCGTTGTCATATGCAGCTTTATCCATTATTTTCCTTCTTGGAGTTGATCTAATTCCCATCTCTTCTTTCTGTACAGACCTTAGTGCAAGCTGCACCAACTCATTTTGTCTGTTTCTAGTCAGAAACTTGGCACTACAATTTACTCTACTTTTTAATTGAATAGCTCCCTGATGTAATTGTGGTGATATTCAGCTTTGGCTTGGTTTTGTCAGTGGGGACTCCAGTGCTTTAAAACCTTCCTCATGTGCTGTTTATGATAATGGGCCAAGTTGCTGTCGAGACTCCGTTTTCCTTGCTCAGACTGGCTAGGGAATTTGTCAGTTTGGCAATGTCCTCTTCCCGGAGCTTTAGTCACCACCTGATTTTCTTAATGGCAGCATTTTCCATTTGATTATCTAGTTGCTGAATGTGATCCTTCAAGCACAAGCTCACCAGTAGTTGGAACAGAAGCATCAAGTGGTCACTGTTGCCAGTGCACACAACTTGAAAATGTTTTGTTCTCAGGAAAAAGCGCAGCTGTGACACAAATGTAGTCTAATGTTGAATATTTCCCTAGACACGTGTATATGAAGTGATCTGATCAGTTTCAAATCTGCCATTCATTGCATTCCTAAGTTGTGCAAAGTTCTGGCCAGCAGGAAATCATCCCATGCTTCCCTGGAATTTTTCTTTACTATAGGGAGGATTCCCAAATTAGAGTCCTCTACTTGTTGCCATGGGGTTTGGAATGATTGCACCAGCAGGTTTGAATTAAAGTCACCTGTAAGGAGCCACAGTGCATTGGGGTAGTTCAGTAAGTTGTTTTGTACTACCTCCGCTAAAGTATTTTTTTTGTCAAACTTCCTTTATTAAGTTTTATAGAGTGCATTAACATACATTCATAGAGCAATATAAAGATATTGCACATCCATCCTGGGAAGTTGCTTGTTGTGGTTACAGATGCTCAAGAGAAGATCAAATCAAATCAAATTAAACTTTATTCGGTTACACAAGGGCAACCATAAAAGTTACAAATCAACATATACATAAAATCAGGCATGTTAAAACACGACATAAAAAACAAACCCGCTCCGGGATATTTCACGTTAATGAAAGAAAAGGGCCAGGAAGATCGGAGTGTGCAAAACTACTAATTCATGAGAAACAAACGTTCCATAAAACATTGTAGAAAGAATAAAATAGGGCTGCTTTTCATTTTACATCCTAAAGGGGACTTGGGCCAACATGCTATTATCTACCCAAAGAAATAACTCCCACGTTATACATCCATGCAAGCCCTTGATTTCATAATCGATTTTAAATAGCCCATGACAAAAAATATACAATCCTCGTTCAGTAGTTGTAAATACAAGAGGGCTGAGCAAGCTTGTCTAAAATTCTGTTTCTTTAGAATAGGGACCAAGAAATGTTTCCGTGGAACTGAATAAAATTTACAGAAGAACATAAAGTGCAGTAAATCCTGTGGAGACTGGCCGTCGCAACCACAGGATGCTAACACTTGTCCTCTGTGACAGCCCTTGGGTCTAGCCACCAGAAGATGAGAGGTTTGTCCGGAACCTAGTTAAAAGAAACTTCTCATGTGTGGACAGGGACCCTAGGAGGTAAGGCTCGGTGAGTGGAGTTGTTTTGAGCATTAAAAACCTGCGGACACTTACTTTCTTGAGCTCCTGCTTGTCCCTATCCAGTTTCTTTAATGATAGATAGGCTACCCTAACTAGTTCCACATCCTTCTTGGTGATAGTTTCAGGCTTATAGAATAGCTCTACGCGACCTACCTCTTCCAGGCTTCTTTTAATATAATTAAGCCATGGAATTTGGAGTGCTTTATCAAGTGTCAAGCACTCTCTCATTATCGTGTGGGTGAGGTTTAACTCCTGATTGAACCAGCATTTTAACAAGAATACAAGAGGGCGCGAGGCCAGGGTGTCACTCCGGTACAGGACCCCCAATTCTTTGTGGGCCGCCAAGTTAGAGAGGCTTTCGGGGGCACACAACAGGCGCTTAAGAAATTTGTTCTCTGCCACCTGTAACGAGTTCACTATAGTGTGACCCCAAATTTCACTCCCATAACTGGCTATAGCCAGGCTTTTAGCCTGATATACCTTTAACATGGCACCTATTGGTCTCCTCCCTATCTTTGTAGCGAAATTAAAAATTGCTGCATTTGCCCTGGCAATAGCCCCTCTTTTCTTAGTCAATTGGGGCCCCCATTGTAACTGATAATCCAGGAGAACCCCTAAATATGAGAAAACATTTGTACGGGGGATGCGGGAAGAGCCAACCCTAAAATGGAAGGTTTTTTTGGGGCGCAATCCCACTTGCATGACATAAGATTTCGTATTGTTAATAGCCAGATCCCGATCTGACAAAGCTGGAGAAAGCCTCAAGCAGAGATTGAAGGCCTAATGCCGTACTCGCAAGGAGGACGGCATCGTCCGCGTACAGTAGGACAGGGAGTCCACGCCGCCCTACTTATGGGCAATCTACCTCCAAACTGCTTAATACCTTTTCTAGATCATTTATATAAAAATTAAATAAAAATGGAGCCATTATGCACCCCTGTCTTATTCCCCTTTTGATATCCAAATCCCTGGTGACCCTGAGGTCCTGGGAGAACCTTACATTGCCCTTGGATGACCTATGCAGGTCTTCCAAGAAGTCCACTAAACTGTTCTCTACCCCCATTGCCCTCATGGCCTGCCACAGCTTGACCCTATTGACACAGTCAAAAGCTGAGGACAGGTCCATGAAGGCACGGTATACAGTACCTGTGCGCGCAACTGTGTATTTACTCAATATCGAAGAAGGATTGAGGCATTGAGCCACAGTAGAATGCCCGGGGCGAAAGCCAAACTTGACAGCTGATAAGATTTTATGCTTCTCCGCCCAGCTAGACAATCTGTCCAAGAGTACACGTCCCACGACCTTGACCACTGAATCAAGAAGGGCGATTGTCCTATAGCAATAAGTGCTATTCCTGTCCCCCTTCTTGAAAACAGGGACAATGGTCGAGGTCGCCCAGGACTCAGGGCACCCATTTTTATCGGCTGCGTTAAACGCTGCCAGGAGTATTTGACGCCCAGAAAGAAGGGTCAGACCCGGATGGTGACCCCCGGAAATAAGTCCGGGGGTCACCATCCGGGCCTGGGGCTTTATTACTTGTTAAGCCTAAAAAGCCTTCCACCACCTCACCCAATTTAAAATTCACTACAGGGGCATTCATATCACGACCAACCTGTGGGAGGAGCTCCGTAGGACTCTCAAACATGGATTTAAAATGAAGCACCCATTCCTCCTCCGTTATATGGGAGTCAAGGGCCGTCACCCTTTCCTGAGCAAAAAGAGGCCCATTCACAATGCTCCAGAACCTGGAGCTACTCCGTAGGGTACTGGAGTTAATCAACTCCTTCCAGACCTCTTCCTTCATGTCACCTTTCCTTTTTGCCAGGCAATCCTTGTATTCCTTCCGGCAGACTTGCACCAATACAGGATCTCGAGGATTTGCTGACAAAGATTCCCTTAGTTTTTTAGCGGCTTTAGAGCAAGGGGAATCAAACCACCTCGGTCCATGGTGTACCCGTCTGCCACCCGGGACACTTAAGATCTTTCCAACTTTTTTTACAATAGATGCATAAATAACCTCGCCTGGCGGAGAGCCTTCATCCAGACACAGCCCTACCTCAACGGTGCACAATTCTCTTATCTTCCGGTAAAAATTATCTGGGGTAATCTGGGACCATTTCAGTCGGCGTAAGCCGTCCGTTGCTTTAAGCACTCCCATTGATACAGCTCCACTAATCTGGACTGACAATGGTCCCTGCAGATACACACATAGAGGGTTGTGATCACTAAATACGCTATCCTCAATATGAAACCCACTAAATAATGCATGTAAAGAGGAGGAAATTAAAATCTAATCGATGAAAGACCCCCTCCCTCTTCCGTGAAAGGTGGGTACAGGGAAAGTGCGAAGTGGGTCCGAAATGGTCATGGTACACATCATGTCCAGGTCACACATCAATTTATTTAATGCCTCCCCTTGTATAGGGTGTTCAAAATGGAAACCCTTGAGTCGTGGACAACCCAGCTCGGAAACTCCAGTGAGCATGGGGTTTCCGCACGGGTGAATATTAAAATCCCCAGAAACCCTTAAGTTATGAAGAGTGGAACCGTAAGATTGATGAATAAGAGTGCCCAAGGTAGCTATATTGCGCACGCCAGTTGGGCAAGTCGCGGAGTTATAGAAATTAATTATTCCCCAACTTTCGTCTCCCTTATTTAAAATCAATAGCAATATACCTGGGCTAGGGGATAAGATGACCTGGATCTGACAATCGACTCTCAGGGAGATATAGGTTACTAATCCTCCCATGGGTCTACCCGCAGCTGAGGGGATAGCTGGCACAAAAAAAGCCCTGTAGCCCTCCAGGAATAAGTTACATTCCACTGACCAAGTTTCCTGGAGGTTAATAACAAAGAATTGCCGCACAAATTTTAGCCAAAGCGGGTCCTTGAATTTGTTCGCTAAGCCTGCAATATTCCAGGATAAAAGGTTTTTGTTTTTTACTACAGGTGCACCGGGGGTATCAATCTCTGCCTCTTGTGAATGCTGGATATTTATAATAAGGTCGGGGCCTTCTCTCAAATCATTTCTCGTGTCGATTCCTAGTCAGTCACAGACCTCCATCCCTATTAGTGGTGAAAATCTATTACACAGATGTATCATAGGACCTACGCCTTGCTGTCCAACAAATAGAGCTGGAGACTGGACCGCAGATGTCAACTGTTGCAGGTACGCAGGGATCGAACCATGTAACCACCCACCTTGGGCAACTGGCGTTATAACATTACGGGGTCTTGCTTTAAATTGATCGAGTTTATAGAAGTAACCTAGCGGGAGTGCCCTGATTGCTGAACCTGGCTTACTGGAGGTTCGATGTGCGACCCGAACAATATCCTACCCGCTATATGAGGATTGTCAAAATTAATAATAATGCAATCACCCGTGCCTGTTTTACTAAGGCTCCCAATCCAGCTAACCCTGCGGACCATGATGATATTTTTAGCCACTCTAGCCCCCAGGACGGTATTATTTGAGAGCCAGTGAGTTGTTTTATTTTTAAGCTGACCATAGTCCTCACTACCCCCCCCCCGGGGGAGAGATGGAATATTCCCCAAAACCACTACGTAGGGGGTAGATTCAGGTGGCAGATCTATTACTGGTAGGTTCTTTAACTGTACTTCACTATTCACAGGTTTCCCGTCCCTGGCTTGATGGCGTTTTCCATAGGCACTACCAGTGCCACTACCGCTGCTACAGACAGGTATGTCCCTACTAAAACCAGCTGCGGCAGTCCTATCATCATACCCCACAGAGGCTTCAGATGGCTTCAACTGATGAATTGGAGGGGGAACCACAGGGATTGGCTGGCTAATCGATTGGGAGCACCGGAGGCCAGATACCCTTGCGTTATTCTGCCCAGGGTCAACACTTAAATCCCCTGAGAGGGATGGTGTAACCTTACTAGTAAGCAGAGATATGGAATCCTCAATCCTGGACAGCCTCTCCATGATAGGGCCTAATTTTGCATCCAGTATATTTAACAGAGAAGCCTCCAGTGACGCTAGCGCCCCGGAACGCTCCAGGGTCGGGGGGTTAGTAGGGGGAGCTATAATAAGTCTGGGAGATTTAACGCCCAGGGCAGATTTCATTTTTTTTTATTGACCCCCTATAGATTGAATTTTTCTTTTGGTGCCACCCCCCGACTGCAAAGACCTTTTCGTTATCTGGGCTGCTTTTTCTCTCGGTAGAGCAAAGGGTAATTTCTCTGTAATACTGGATAAACTGGCATCAGCTCCCAAAGGGTCTCTTCCCCCACCTCGCTCATTACTTATTACAATGACAGGTGATAAAGGAGCCACCAAAATGGGCTCACCAGTGTCAATAGGCGACATTTTGGAAGTTCCAACGTCATACTCAGAGTCCATGCTTGTGTCTTCGTGAGTGGCAGAGTCAATGGTCGCCTCCAACAGTTCAGACTCTGGAACACAAAGGCGCTGGATGTAATTTGGGGACCTCGAAAGGTACCTATTTACCAGCTCGATTTCCTTGTCCAACACGGAGGCGGCCCTTTGCAAAAACGCGTCCATAGTAGAAACAGGTACGGACGCAACCGGATTCCCCTTTGCCGACTTAGTGGGAACAGTCGCAACCTTGCGCTCGCCCATAATTATTTAAAATTGAAAAATCCGTTAAGGAGTGGAAAGTTGAAACAGCAAATTGTCAATTAGCATAGAAAACGCCACCACAACGGGGTAGACGGGGTAGTCAGAAAAAAAGGGTGGTCTGTGTAAACAGTAGGCACGTTTAATGGGTGACCCAGGACAATACTTGAAAATCTTTAAAACTTTAAATCTTTAAATTTTAACTTAAAAATTTGGCTTGGAAAACACCCACGCCCATGTTCAATGCTGGCAAATAAAAGCTGGTTACCAGGTATTTAAGAGCTCCAGTCCCGCAAGACAGAGAGGGGGCCCGGCGCCGCGGGGGTTGAAACAGCACTATATGGCGCGATCACCATGCTCCCCCACGGCCCCTGTAACCAATGCGAGCGTTGTGGCACAATGTACTCAGCGTCCCCCGGCGCTTGCTGCCTTCACTCCCCCCGCTATGAAAATGGAGACGGGGGTCTGCAACGGGCTGAGAGAGGCTCGTCTCCTTGCCTCGCAGTCTATTCACACTGCCGAGAAACGCTACCGCCGGCAGAGCGGAAAGCCAGAATTGGATCCTGGAGGGGAGAGGTCACGATCAGAGTCAGGGAGAGTACTCACAGCTCCAGCCGCGTTGGGAAGTGTCCTGCAGCTCCTGCCGCCCCAGGAAACGTCTCGCGGCCTCTGCCGCCCCAGGAAACACCTCCGCCACACAAGGGAAATGCCTTGCGGCTCTTGCCGCGTTGAGAATCGCACTCGCGGCCTCTGCCGTGGTAGGAAACGACTCGCGGCCTCTGCCGCACCAGGAAAATGCTTTTGCGGCTCCTGCCGCCCACGGGAGGTTCTTGCGACTCCCGCCGCGGTAGGGAAGGGTCCTGCCACCCACGGGAGTTTCGTGCAGCTCCCGCCGCCCACGGGAGGTTCTCGCGGTTCCCGCCGCCCACTAGGGTGACCAACCGTCCGTAAATTTCACGGACAGTCCGTAATTTCGGCCGTCTGTCCGTTGTCCGTGAAGGATTCTTTAACGGACGCTATTTGTCTGTAATTTTAACCGGGCACCGGTCGCTCCACCCTAAAGCCGGCACAGCTTCCACCCACCTCCCTGCTTGAATCCGATGCAGCACCAAAGCTCAGATCCTCAGCAGCATTGGAAAGGCACAGTGGGATGGCCACCCTCACACCTTCCGCCCTTCATGAGCTGTTAAGAGGTGTTTGAAGGTGACTGAGAGGGAGGGGCTGCAGCTTCAGGAGCAGGGGCATCTATTCAGATGCAAACAGCCCTGAATGTGTCATGTCTCTGCAATTTAGCAGGACTTCACACATTCCATTTCTGCCCAGGGCCCCAAACACCCTAGAACCGGCCCTGATTACACCAGGCAGCACCTGGTTCTCTTCACGGAGCTTAATTACTGTCACTAAATTGTAAGCAAACCTCGGTTCTTCAAACGTGCAGTCTATAATGTAATAAAATAAAGAAACGGCACAATCTCACCCACGCTGATTAACAAAGTATGGAGGACAATCAGTTAAATCAGTTCTCTTGGAGTATCTCCTTTAAGTACTGTACATCACAGTGGGGGATGGCAAAACTAACATTTTAGAAAGAGAGCCTGTCGTCTCCTGGTCTTGTCCAGGAGGGGGTGCGGAGCCCTACCCCACCCTGGAAGAGACCAAGAAAATGACCTAGAATACTGCATGCCCACCCCTGTGCCCACCCTGGTGGATCCTGTTCCCCCTCCTGTGATGGCTCCTGCCCCCCCCAGTGATGGCTCCTGTCCCCCCATGTGGTGGCTCCTGTCCCCCCCCCCTGTGATGGCTCCTGTCTCCCTCTCCCCCCCCCCCCCCTGGTGGATTCTGTCTCCGCCCTGGGTGGCTTCTGTCCCAGTCCTGGAATGGCTCCTGCAGTGAGGGTGAAGTTCTTGATGGGCCTCTTCTCAAAAAGGCTCAACTCAAGATGAATATGAAAAGGTGGGCGAGTGAGTAAGTGAAGGGATGGCTGGATGAATTAGTGAAAGGGTGAATGGATGAATGAACGATTGAATAGATGGATAATGAGAGAGGATGGATGGATTGATGAGTGAGTGGAAGGATGGATGAAAGAAAAGGTAAATAGCTGGATGTATGGGTGGAAGGGTAGCTGGATGGGTAAAAGGTTGGATGGATGAGTGAAAGGATGGATGAGTGAAAAGGTGGATGATTGAGTGAGTGGGTGGATGGATGAGTGAAATGATGGATGGATTGAAGATTTGAAGGGTGAATGGATGGACGGATGAGAAAAAGGGTGGATGTAAGGATGGATGAGTGAGTGAAAGGGAGGGTAGATCGACAAAAGGATGAATAGATGAGTGAAGGGGTGAAAGGATAGATGGATGAGAGAAAGGATGGATGAGTGATAGGGTCAATGGATGGATTCATGAGTGGATGAGTAGATGGATGGGTGGGTGGATGGAACGAAGGATGGCTAAGTGAAAGGATGGCTGGATGGGTGAAAGGGTAAATGGCTGGATGGATGAGTGAATGGATGTATGGGTGGAAGAGTGGATGGATGAGTGTACAGATGGATAGGGTGAAAGGATGGATGGATGTGTGAAGGGATGGATGAGTGAAATGATAGAT
Source organism: Triturus cristatus (assembly GCF_964204655.1). NCBI lineage: Eukaryota > Metazoa > Chordata > Amphibia > Caudata > Salamandridae > Triturus > Triturus cristatus. The sequence continues at coordinate 245,041,927 of NC_140595.1, forward strand.
GGAAGGATACATGATGGATAGGTTTGCAAATGGTTATATATGTTTGGATATGGCTGGGCCTACTTATATACTATTGCGCGGCCTCCTCTGATGTGTCTGTAAAACTTACCTATTGTCCTGAAGTTTTGTCCTGAATTTTGACCTCCTGTCCTGAATTTGTGTCCTGAATTTTGACCCTTTGTCCTGAATTTTTACACTCACCGTCCTGAATTTGCAGCAATGCCAGTTGGTCACCCTACCGCCCACGGGAAATGTCCCGCAGCTCCTGCCGCGATAGAGGGACTCACCGCACCCGGGTCAAAAAACTCAAGCCCAAAGTAGGCAGTTCAAAAGCCGGTTCAGTGCAAAAGACCACAGTCTTCAATGTTATTGCAGGAGTTCACGGCCCAGGCACTCAATTCCCGAGGTGCGGAGTCATTTCGCTAGCCATGCCCAGAAGATCAAAGTATATCCAGTAGATAAATCAAATTCAGTTACATCCATGTCAACAGTATAATGTAACATTAGAACAGTTTTGCACTCAATTTGATCCTTCACCCCCTCCCCCATACAAAAATCCCAAACTGTGAACCATGTGGGGGGGATGTGAATCTATATCTCAAATGAGTGATGCATGTGAGCAGAGCAGGTAGGTTGAGAGCACCAGGTTAGTGATGTCTTGGCCTTGAAACTAACAAAAGGGGTAGGATTTTTGGATCTATCAGAATGTTTAGTATCGAGCAAAACATATAGCGCCCTCATGCGAGTAGAGCAGGCAGTGAGTGAGTGGGAGACCTTCCAAAAGAAAGGAAAGAGGCAGGCTCCACCTGTATTTGAAGTTTTTAAAGTTATTTGTTAAAATGTCTGAAATTCGCTCCATCGTTAGTGTCTGCCATAACCTTGCGGTAATTGTGTGAGTGATGTGCAGGATTTTTTTCCATGCTCCTGCTATAGCCTTCTTAGCTGCTCCAAGACAGAGCCACAAAATGAAGCAACCTCTAGCGGTCTGATGTTTCAATGTCTCATCTTGTAAACACAGCACTGTAAATCCCATTGTGATCAGGAGAGGGTAGACCAATATAATTTTAATTTGTGCAAACATTTCCCCCCAGAACTGTGTTATGATTAGGGAGTCCCACCATGTGTGTCAAAAGTCGCACTGCAAACCAAAACCTCTACAGCCAAGGTCTGTTATGTCAGGGTAATATATTTTTTACGTTTGGTAGGGTACAGGTACCAGTCATACAGCACTTTATGAGGAGCCTCCCTCAACCCCATGGAACGATTGAATCTGGGAATGTCTTGCCATAGTCGTCGACATTGTTTATCTGAAATGGGGCCCCATAACATTTCTGCGCAAAAATCTATATGACGAGATGTAGCCTTGGGGAAGGTGTTTAGTATGTGAGCATAACGAAAGAAAATATAGCCCTTCATCCCTCCTGCATGAAGCACACATCTTTCTATATGGGAGAGAGCTCTGGTTGCCACAAGACATATCTCTGGTTGGAGAATCCAATGTTTTACTTGGGTAAAGTGATATTGTTTGTCAGCTGTAAACCCAAAGTTCTGCTGGCAATTTGCAAAAGTGAAAATATCCCACTGTAGGAAGGTGGAATCTGACAAATGGTTGCCCCCAACTTTTTGCCTGGTATTTGAGTGGTTTTTGACTCCTGCTATCCAGGACCCCAGCCTATCTGCTTTCTCCCTAAAACTAATGTGAAGTACCCTAGGTACAAACCAATTGGATGCTGAGGATGCCCTGACAGTCCCTTGTAGATGGTACCCTAGGTACCCAGACCATGGGTCCCTCAGTAGGCCTACCAGGGCTGCAGCACTTATTGTGCCACCCTGGGACAGCCATACAAACTGACACCACCAGACCTCTACTGTAGTCTGGGTAAGGTGGTGCTAGCACCCCTTACAGGGATATAGGTACCCTATATCCCACCCCATTACAACACATATACTCTCATAGGTCACCCCTATAGCAGGCCTTGGTAATCCTACAAGGCAGGGTGCTGAGGTATGTGTGAGGGGGGACCCCTACATGAGTAGGGCCTCTCTGCAACCTTCGTAAAATCATTGCTGGGTTGTTTGTAGTGTAGCCATACCATATACCCTTAACCGCATTATAAGTCTATAGCGATAACGCGATAACTTGAGAATGGCTACACAGAACCATATTGTGTTTGGTGTCAAACATGTAGGAATCATACCCCCAGTCCAGCCATGGGCATGAGGGTACGATTCCCCCCTGCTAGAGGGGCGATATGGGAAAAGCGGTAGAATTCGGACACCAATTTAAAAGTGCACAAGTAACACAAAATGGCTACTGCCCGCCACCTACACGACCCTGGCTGGCTGTTGCTGGGGAAAACCCCAGCCTCGCCAGCTGGACAATAGGGCTCCTGTGGCAGGGAGGTGCTAGCATCTCCCCAGACAGGATAATGTGGATTGGAACAGGGTGGGTGCACCAAATGTCCTTTCAGAGTTGCACGTAGGCAGCTGCAGAAGCCTCATTCTGCATACACCGCTTGGAACCGGTTCAGGGGCATCCTGCCCCTCGCCCAGGCGGGAAACACACAAAGGGGAGAGGGTGTAGCCACCCTTTCCCACCTCACCTCTCATTGGTGGACACTACTCTGGACACTCCCCTAATATTGGGGATAAAGGTGAATAACGTGGCCCCAGAGCCTCAGATTAATCTTGAACTTTACAGTCTTGACCTTCAATTTGCTGCTGCCCAGCTGACGGAAGAAATCTCCCTTGGGATAAAGGAGTTATCCCCCTGCTTGGCAGGCACCTGAAACACTGCAAGTGACCCAGTTGGAACTTCGCTGCTCTCACGAACTTTGACGGCTTCCAGAAACCTTGAGGTGGGTTTCCAGCGCATCCCAGAGGCCAGTGAGTGTGCTCAACGAGTTTGGGCACCGTGGACCGCGTGGGTGCCGAGATCCCCAATACCCCAGGACACCGGCCACCTCTTGCGTAGCACACGACCCTGACCAGTGGGGAAGTTGTGCTTTGGCCCGTTTTTGAGCCAACCACTCTACAGCAATTGTGCCAAAGACCAGCGCCCTAGCCCCCTCCGGTGGCCCGTGGGTGCCCTTTTACGCACTCCAAATTGCCGCCTCCCGCGGTCCCTTGTCTCTCAACTTGTGGGCCCTAGTGGAGGTCTATTTCAACGACCAAGAGTTCCCCTGGTTGCTCCAGGCCAGCTCTACAGTCTCCTTGAAGGAGACCTCTCCCAGACCTCGTGGGTCTGCACTGTAGCCGATTGGTTCATTCTTTGTGGGTTGCGGTTGCCAAGGCTTAGTGGATCCAATCCGGACACTAACACCGCAGCGACCCTCATCCGACGCGGGACAGTCGCCCTCCTGAAGCTGGCCTTCCCTGAAGCCTCCCGGAGCCCGTGGCTGCAGATCCAAGCTACACCACTTTCCACCTGAAGCACCCGACATCGAAGGGCTCTTTGCTTTGAGCCTCCTGGTCACTTTGCCGTGACCCAGACTCTGTCCCCTCTGCTTTCAGGTTCTTCTCTACAATCTTCACATCTTTGATCTTCACGGAATCATCGACGCTTTTGGCTAGCAGAACTTTTGACTATTTTCCCATTGAAAATTATCCCGCGACCCGACAGCTGAAACGACCTATGCACCCGGCATCCCTGGGGCAGGTAACAGTGGTACCTCGGTACTCTCGTGGTAGTGGGCTCTTCAAAAGCTTAAGTCTAAAGTTTTAACTTTGTACTCCTGCTAGAAGTATTTTTAAACTGTTTAATTCCAACCGCGACATTCTCCATAGGCTGTAATAGAGATCCCGATAGCAGCTACTTCCACTGCACGCGCCTCCCGTGGGTCCCCTTCCTCATAACCTGGGGTGGATTCTTAAGGGGCCAGCGATCCTGAATGCCCTAGGCATTGCCTGTAGAATTGTCGTGGTTCTTATACCACTTTTTTTAGTATATGGTTTGGTCCCCCCCCCCGGGGCCCAATGTTAATAGTGCTATTTATTGTGTCTATCAATGCTTGTTTGATATTGTAACTTTGCCACAGCTTCATAAAGAGACTGTGGGATTCTGTCTAGAATAAATACATATATTTTATATATATACCTGTGTGGGCTACTCTTTCATTTGGTTATTCAAGAGGTTATTATGGTAAAACGATAAGCTTAACACTCCTTCAAGACTTAGCCTGAAGGCTGCCCTCCACAGCTACCACTAGGATAGCTTTCTTTAAAGGTTTTCTTAAACCTATCATCAATAAGGGTCGAATTGGACTGGTGCAAGGTGTCCCTATAACTGGGAGACAGCATATGCCAGGCCAACTTCTCACACCCACCCATGGAACAAATGTGAAATAGTCAGGCAGCCCCCTTATTTATTTTTTTATTACTTTTGTTAGGCGCACAAATCATCCCAGAAGGGATCTCTTGGCGCTATTACAGTGTGGAAGCAAACTGGGATTAAACTACTGAGAGATGAGCCAAGTTTTCAAAAGTTTTTTTAATGTGGTGAAGTCTGAACATGCTTGGATAGATAAGGGTAGCCTATTCCAGTGATAGCGGGCCACAAATGAGAAGGAGCAGCCTCCGAACCTCGTCGTTCTGATGCGTTTTGGGCATAGGAGCAATAGATCACTCGATCTGAGCTGCCGTGCCGTAATATATATATTTTTTTTGTTGAAATTCTGTTTATTATTTTCAACCATTTAACAACAGACAGTCAATCAAATTAACATTGCAAGCAGTACTCAGTACTTCAGCCCTCCGTGTGGAGCTACAGTCCGAACAATGGCACATCAGTTACTGGAACAGTGCATAAATGGACATTACAGCAGTGTTACACATGACGTGAGGAACAGCGTTGCACACCCCACCTATTCGCCGTCCTCCTCTTTCGACTGTGCCTTACTTTGTGACCCTTCAACCATGCGGTACGTGTGCGCGGACCTGGCAGTACCATAAGGGACCCAACTATTGCTAATGGCCAAAGACCACTCATTCCACCATGGTAGGATATCAGTCCCCTTCTTCTCCCGAGGGTAGCCATTCCCACCTCACCGCACACTAGGATGGCCTCCCCTCTCCCCAAATAAATCTATACCACCAACCCCCCCTGGACACCCGAATATCTTCTGCCCAACTGTGTAATGTAGAGATCCCTAGAGGGTCGTCCCAGACACTAACAGAACCGGAGGAATCTTCAGTGCGAAGCCTCAGCTGTGTCAGAGAAGCCAGGTCCATGGGGCCCAGATATCTCTAGGCCTAGAGGAAACAGGGAGCATTTCGGCATATGTGGCAAGTCGTTCTTGGCAAATCACTAAATCGTCAATCCAGTCCTTAAACTTGGGCGCCCGCCCTCTTCCCCAGCGACACGCCACCCATCTCTTTGCCATGAGAAGGGCAAGAGCAACAAACTTGCGAATCGCAGCAGGGACAAGCTTAACATACCCCAGTTGCGCCATCATCGGTGTGGGCTCCATCTCTGTATTCCTCATCAGAGTTAATGCTTCAAAGACGTTCCCCCAAAATTTGCGCACCCTCGGGCAGTCCCACGCTAGGTGCAGGAAATCCGCCCCAGGAGCCCGACACCTTTCACAGCTGTCCGAGTCACGCAAGTTAAATCTGTGCATCTAAGCTGGCGTATAATACAGTCTGTGTAAAAACTTATAATGGAGTATACGGAGCCTGCTGCTAGCCGACACCCTCTCAGTTTGCAAACTACAATATTCCCATTGTTCATCTGATAGGGCGAAGCCCAGTTCATCACCCCAGCGGCCACGGGAAGGTGCGGCCGGAAGCAAATTCTGCGCATACACCGTCCGATATAGTAGGGAGACCAGTCGCTTGCACGTCGTGCTTTTGAGCATAATCTGAAGCGGAGCTAGGGTCTGCGGCTCCGCAGGAAAGTCCGGAGTTAATGACCAAATTCCATGCCTGAGGCGAATATAGATAAAGACATCCATTGGAGTCTGCTGTAGGCCTTGGAAGATATGTTCAAGAGTACGGAAGCTACCATTATGGTATAAGTCCCCACAAGTGCTGATGCGAGCACGTTCTTTAAAGTGATGAAAATCTCTCCTGAAACAGGGGTATGCTCGGATGATAACTAAGAGGCAGCAAAGGGGAATAAAGCAGAGTTACATTCAGCATGCGCCCAATACGCTGCCAGGCCGAAGCAGTGCAGGTGAGTGTGGTCTGATTATGATCTCTAGCTGTGCTCAAGTCATATAGTACCCCCTCTAAGGTGATGGGATGCACGAGCCAATGCTCAGCCGCTACTTGTGGCATATACCGCGGCTGCTTCACCCAAAACCACACATAGTGAGCTTGCGCACTAAGATAGTAGAGCTCAAAATTTGGTATTCCGAACCCTCCCTGTGCGTACGGCCGGGTGAGCACCTCCCATTGCAGCTTCGGCTGTTTCCCTCCCCAGGCGTGTCAATTCAGAACGAAGTGTCTTGGAAAAAAAAAAACAGGGTGATACGGGATGTTTAAAAATAAATAAAGTAGTTGAGGGAGGATCACCATTTTAATAAGGGAAGCCGCCCCGCCAGAGAGAGGGGGAGGGCTATCCAGCGACTAATATTTTCGGTTATACGAGTCATTGTGGTGCCATAATTCAAACGCATGAGTTCCTCACTATCTTTCGTGACCCTAATACCTAGATATCGCAGCTCTTCCACGCACCACTCTAATGGGTAATCTAACGGGAACTGCCCCATAACCGCCGTCAGAGGGTAGATATAGGATTTCCCCAATTGATTCGAATCCCCGACAGCACCCCGAAAGGTATATATTCTCGTAATATCGGGTTCAAATTCTGTTGTGGGTCCCGGATATAGAGCGTGATATCGTTGGCATATAATGATATCAGGATCTGCCGCATATTGCACCGCAGAGCCTTGTCATTATGTCGCTGTCTAAATCGTGCCGCCAGCGGCTCTGTTGCCAGGGCAAAAAGCAGTGGGGACAACGGGCACCCCTGCCTTGTGCCTCTAGTGATATAGAAGGCCTGCGACGTTTGCCCATTAATGAGTACTTTAGCCACCGGCGAGTTATATAACAGCCGGATCCAAGATAAGAAGAGTGGTGGGAATCCCATCCGCAACATAACCCCGAAAATAGAATCCCATTCTATGGAATCGAACGCCTTGGTGGCATCTAAAAAAAACGCGGCCATCGGTAACTCCGGTGAGACATTGTTTAGCACAATAAAAATCATTTGCAAGTTATGAGAGGTGGCTCTTCCGGGCACGTAGCCCGATTGATCCGGGAGAATCAGATTCTCCACCAGTAGACTCAGTCGGGTGGCAATTAGTTTGGCTAAGATTTTAGCATCGCAGTTGAGGAGAGATAGCGGTCTGTAGAAGTCGCTCTTCCGGGGCGACTTCCCTGGCTTCAAAAGGGAGACAATGATGGCCTCCCTCATAGACGCCGGCAGGCAGCCAACCTCTAGAGATTCCTCACACACCTCCCGTAGGATGGGGGCCATGAGATCAATGTATATTTTGTAGAACTCTATGAGGATGCCATCTGTCCCTGCCGCTTTCCCAGACTGCATACTCATGATGACATCCCTGAACTCATCCAGCTCAAATGGTGCACATAAGAACTCCCGCTGCCTATCGCTCAGCCAGCCCAGCGCCACAGCGTCCAAAAATCTGTCCAAGTCCAAGACGCCGTCCCTCTGAGTGGTGTACAGCTGGGCGTAATGATGTGTGAAAGCACACACACACCCAGAATGCCTGTCCTCTCTTATTACTTGCGCTAGGGCCTTACCGGGTCTGCCTCCCTCTCCGTAACAGCGCGCCACCCAGAACCTCCCCCGGAACCGAGTCTCCCTCTGCGCAGCATCCATGTATGTATGCCGATAGCGTTTCTCTGAATTTGAGTTGGGCAGCACTACTTGGGCTCACCGCCAATTGTGCTTCCAGCGATCTAAGCTCCCCATCCAACTTATTCAGTGTATGAACTATGTCTTTAAGCACCCCTGCCCCCTTAGCGTTGCAGAACTCCCGGAGAGTGGCCTTAAACGCCTCCCAGATAGTCTCCACACTGTCCACCGAGCACTTGTTACGAATAAAGAAATCCTGTATCCCTTCCCGTAGCTCCGCCTGAAAAACTGTATCCAATAAAATAGGAGCGTGCAAACGCCAAGCTCTGCGCAGGGCGTAAAAATCTGCAGACGCCAACGTGATCTTAACTGGGACAGGATCTGAATACGTTCTAGCCAGATGCTGCACTGAAACTATCGCAGGCCCCAACCCCCAGGACAACAACTAATAATCCAGGCGGGCCCATGTCACCGCCTGTGGAGTATAATGCGTTCCCTCTCTAGCGTGTGGGTGTGCATGCCGCCAAGCGTCCAGCAAGTGGTAGGCCACCACAATATCCTGAAAAGCCGCGCCCGCCTTGGTGTAGTGATGAGGGGCAGGGTGAGACCTGTCCTGACCGGGGTCACATGTTACATTGAAGTCTCCCCCCCAAATAATATGGCTAGAGCCTATATCAAATATCCTGGCCCATAGGGATGTAAAAATCTCTGGGGTATCTACATTAGGCCCATAGCAACAGGCTGGTGTGACTGTTTCCGATCCCAATCTTCCCCATATCAGACAGTAGCGGCCCTGCGGATCACAGGCGGTACCCACGAGCCGAAATGGGATCTGTTTCTTTACCAGGATAGCAGTACCCCTCGCATAGGAGGAGTAGGAAGAGAAGATTCTATAGCCTGCCCATTTGCATGCAAAGGTGTTCAGTCGGTGGGGATCGAAGTGCGTCTCCTGCAGCATAGCTATATATATCCTGTGCCTGTCCAGATATGCTATTATGTGCCGCTTCTTCCTCGGGTCCCCCATGCCTCTTACATTCCAGGTAAGAATATTCAACGCTCCGGCTGCACTATCCGCCATCTATTGCAACCTGTCCCATCAACCTACAAGAGGCCCACTCGAATGTGCCTTGGCGCCCCACACTCATTGTGAAATCCAGTCTTGACTATGCATGATGTATGCGCACCTTGAAGCACCTGATACTGTCTCCAAGACACCAGCAAAAAACCCATGTGATATGACTGTCAAACTTAAAACATAACATCCCCCCCCCTCCTCCCCCCTCCCACTGCAGCAACCCCAACTTGCCAGAATTATGCGCCCACCTGCCCTCCCCAAAGTATAACATAAACAAGAACCCCATTACCGCCCGCGCATCAGTTGCCCAGGTGGCTGTCCCAGGGGGATACCCGTCGGGGGACATTGGTAGGTTGCAACACATAGACCTCTCGCCTCACGGGCACATCACTATCATGCGTCCTGGGCCCGTCCAGGCAAAGAGTGCCCGATGTTAGTTCACTATGGCTCATAGTTGGACCACTCCTGCAAGCATTGTTCCATTCACACCGTAAGTCCAGGGGTGGAGCGAGCAGATCAGCACATCCCCCACCGCGCCCAGCAAGGTACAGGGATTCAGAACATTACGAGTCTTCCTCCGTTGCCAGCGATGTGGACCTCTGCGATGCCTCCATGTTGCTATCCATGCGATTCGCACGCTTGACTCGCTTTAGGAACTCCTCCACCTGCTGCGGCTTTGTAAAGAAATGCTGCTTGCCCTGGTGAGTCACCCTAAGCCTCGCAGGGTACAGTAATGCATAGTTAATTTGAGCTTTTCGCAACTTGGCCTTGACTTCAAAGAACTTACGCCGCTCATCATGGACCGTCGGTGTGAAGTCCAGATAGATGGAAAACGTGTTCCCATCGAAATTCAGTGTTTGTTTTCCTTGCGCCACACTCAGCGCCACGTCGCGGTCCCTATAATTCAAGAGTCTCGCTATGATGGGTCTCGGGGCACTGCCGGGAGGGGGACGCGGCCCAAGGGACCTGTGAGCCCACTCGACAATAAACTGACTGGAGAAGGGGTCGGCTCCAATCGTGGACAGCAGCATCTTTTCGATATATTCTCCATTCTCCCTGTGTTTCTGGACTCCGGGATACCTATTACGCGAATATTGTTGCGCCGACTGCGCGCCTCCAAATCCTCGGTCTTGGAGGCAATAATCTTTAGAAGCTTATGTGCTAGCTGCGTCGCATGCCTGGAGGTCACGTCTTCGGTATCCGATACGCGTCGCTCTGCCTCCTTCAGTCGATCATCATGCCCCTCTAGCTTGTGGGCAATGGCGTCCATTCTCGTCGACATTCTGTCGACCGTGTCCACAATGGTGGCGAATCCCAAGCGGATCTCCTGCAGGATACTTTGCACATCAGTGTCTTGCGCTGTCACCCCTCCAGACGCCTCCGCTCCACTGTCCTCCGCCCGATCCGTTGGCAAGCTGCAGGGACCTTTTTTCATAGACTCAAAGTTCAGTTTTGGCTGCTTTGCATCCGTCTTGCCCATGGCTACTGATGGCAGAGAATCTGGAGTGTTGACTCCACTTAGCTTAGCACCTCTGTTCCCCTTGCCGATCAGTGCAACAGTGGTACAGTCAATGTCCTCTTCGTGGGGTATCCACTGCTAGGATGCTCTCCCATGCACAGCAAGAGGGGTGCCCCCACTACCAGCACTCAACGACAATCCTACCTGCGCAGTAATCCGCTCTTGCCACCCGTGCCAGAGGGCGCCAAAGCCACATCCGCGCCGTCGGAGGTCAAGCCCTGGCAGGAAGTCGCCACCTCCAGTCCAGCCCTGACCGATGATGTTCAATGCACCGTGGGGAGAGTGCCGCCCGTCTCGTCCAGCGCTGCATTACCCGCTCCTCAGGCCACGTCGCTCAGCACCCTCCGACCCCCAAGACGAGGCCCCCACCAGCCGCAGTAGCCCATGTCCCAAGTAATCAGAGGCTCAGTCTGCATTGGTAGTCTAAAAACATGTATGGTGTACCTCGTGGTGGCAGCCGATAGCCGATACTGAGCTGTCAATGTTTGTCCTGCACGGTCGCCCCCAGTGATGCGACTGGATGATGGCTGGGTCCCCGAGGCAATGATCCACGTTCCGCCCGGCAACGAAGTGTGGCACGTGGCACCCCGGCCAGCACGGATGGGACAGGTCAGGGAGTATGCCACAGTGCGCCAAGCGCTGGGCGGAGAGGATCCCAACCGCAGTCAGCCCCCAGTCTCCAGGGCAGGCGAAGCGTCCCTTCGGTGCGCACCGATCTAGTCCTCCTCCCTCAGTGTCTCGTCTGCTCCAAGCAACCCTCTCCCTCTGCCAGAGTGGAAAGGGCTGCAGGCAGACTCCGCAGGCGCCCAGATCCCCAGCCGCACTTATAGCAGCGCCGAGTGTACCGCCGGCGCTGCCTCAGTCCCATGCACTGCCCCCGGGGAGCCGCTTGTGTCCCGCTCCGGTCTCACACTGCGCCCTCTCACGCGCGGGTCGAGGTTTCTCCCGCCGATGCCGCATCAGCCAGGAGCCGCTGTTGTCAGGGGAGTGATCGTGGTGAACGCCGCCACCAGTTGCGGTGCCCCGCACACCTCCGCCGCCGCCCGAGTGCACCTCCGGGCCTAGCGACCTCGTGGGCAGCCACGGGCTGTCGTGCCGGCCGATGCCGCACCAGCGCACCACTCCGCTCCGCCGGCCCTCCCGGTCGAGCCCTCCAGAGGCCACGGCAGAAAGCAGAGTGATCCAAGGCGACCGCAACGCTCAGCTAGCCCTCCTCCAGTGTTCGTGCGGCCGGCATCACCATTTTCCGGTAGCAGAGAGGCCAACGAGCAGGATAAATACATCGGGCTGCCGGAGCCTCACACTAATTCGGCCATCATGCCCGTGCGCCACTTAGCGCCCCCCCCTGCCGTGCTGTAATATATGGTTGTAATTACTGCCTCAGGGTCTTACACACCAGGCAGAGAAGTTTGAAAAGGGCCCGCTTTTTGATCGGGAGCCAGTGAAGGGAATGGAGAGAGGGCTCAGAGGGGTAACGGGGTGGAAGAGTCCGTATTAATCTAGCAGCTGAGTTCTGCACCACCTGGAGCCTGGCCAGGAGGCCTTTATTACTACCCACCAAAAGGGCATTGCCGTTGTCCAGGCGGCTCATTGTTAGTGCTTATACCAGTGCTTATACCAGTGTATTCCTGGCATACAAAGGAGTCCACTGAAAGACCTTTTTAAGGGTTCGCAGTAGGCCAAAACAGGTTACTGTCACTGTTTTGACATGCTCCTTCAGAGAGAGCTTGTAATTTATCATTATTCCCAGATTCCTTGCGTATTTGTTGGGAGTAGGTGGAGGGCCTAGCTCTGAAGGCCACCAATCTTCTGACAAAGCAGTAAGTGCCTTCCCGTAACATTAAAGTTGAGTGAGGCTTTAGGCCTATAGGTAGCCTTCTCTCCATGAGTCAAAAAGTCCTGGTTTGAGAGCTGGTGGAAAGGCAGGATTAAAGGGTTCTGATGTATATGGGAAAGGAAATGTAGCCCACATGTCTATTCGCAACACTGAGTCCCACACCTGAAGTGTTGTTCGAAAGGGTGTACAAAGATATGCGTCTGTCCGATTTTGGCATCCATTCCAGGACCCATATATATCGCCCAACCACTGCTCTGTCCATATGAAGCCAGTGTTTATCTGACTTCCTCATGGCCCATTCCAACATCACTCGCACCTGTGCTGCTTTATAGTATGGAGAAAAGTAAGGGAGCGCCAGGCCTCCAGCTGCTTTGGGTAGTTGTAGCTGTATAAAGTGAAGATGGGCTCTACAACCCTGCCGTATGAATTGTTCTGTCAGGGATTTTATCTCTAGGAAAAACTCTCTAGGCGAGACCTTGAAGATATAAAATCCACAGCAGGACCATTATTTTAATTTCATTGATGCATCCTAGCCATGAAAGGTACAAATGAGCCCATTGTTTATGGCCATCTGTCTAAGCAGTGCAGGATAGTTGGCGCGATATAGATCTGAAACACGAGGGTGTTTTTAAACCCTAGAGATATTATGTCTTTTTTAGAAAACTGGAAGGGACTCCATCTCTCGTATGGGCAGGGTTAAGTTTAAAATTAAGGATTTATGAAGATTTATTTGGTATCCTGCAACTGTTTCATAGTGTGTCAGTTTGCATTGTTAGGTCATTATTGATGTGGAGGGCTCGATGAGGGAGAGCAACAAGTCATCTGCCTAAAGTGAAATCTTATGCTCTACCATCCTCAAGGGAATTCCCATAATGTCTGTAGTGGTTCTGATTTTAGCAGCCAGGGGTTTTAAACTAAGGGGCGAATAGAAGCAGGGACAATGGGCATCCTTGGTGTGTCCCTCTTTCTTAGTTAAAAAAAAATTAGAACCAACTCCGTTAACCACTACTCGTGGGAGCGGATGTGTGTAGTTTGCCTGTATCATCCGTATCATGTTAATAAATCATTCACTTAACCCAAATTTGTGAAGAGTATGGAAGAGAAAGGACCACTTCACCTGGTCAAAGTCTTTCTCAGCATATAAAGACAACAGAATGGCTGGGATTTCTTTCTCAGTGACCTTTTCAAAGAGGGGGATGATCCTCAACAAGTTTTCATGTGTCTGTCTTCCCTGATTAAAAACCTGATTGATCTGGGTGGATCAGATCTGGCAGTATTTTTTCCAATGTAGTGGCCAAGATTTTCACGTAGAGTTTAACATTAAAGTTGAGCAAGGCTATAGGCCTATAGGTAGCCTTTGATCAAGGTAATCGCATGCAGGTTGGTGGCGATAATTTAATTTGAGCTACTTATAGTTCTTGTGTTAAGGCTTATCATACAGTTACCAAACCGCTACTAGGTAGTCTAAGAAGTCCTTCTCTAGTTAAGGATTTAAAATCTCCTATCTGGGTCTTCTCCGTTACGCGTTCAAGAGTCCGCAGGACCTCTGCTGCCTGGAGTCTTTTGCTTCCCCTGCCTTTGCGAGAGCCATTGCTGTGTGCTTGAGCCATCCAGATTAGTGATAGATGGCCTTTCCGGTAAGGCTTTGAGTTTTCAGGTTCTGAAATCGCAGCGCTACCACCTCTTGAAAATCTGTAAAGTGGACCGGCTTATTTTAGAAATTAAAGGCAATACCAAAGGGTAAGTCCATCTATATTTGATAATGTGTTTGCGCAGTTTGTCACTAAGTGGTTTAAATTGTAGACTACGAGTAAGAGTAGCTGGGGCAATATCTTGATACTCAGACCATGATACTCCTTGAAAGGAAATCTCCTCTACCTTCCACGCTGCTAGAAGTATTGCGTCCTTTACTTTAACCCCTTCAGTGCCCGCCCTGTGCCGGCGCTTTCATTAGCGGGCGGGGTCTATGACGAGCTGGACTCGTCATGGGCACAGCGCAACCGCGGCCCATGACGAGTCCAGCTTGTCATGGGCACTGAAGGGGTTAAAAGAATAGAGCTTCACCAGGACATCTCATGGGAGTTTCCCCTCGCCATGGATCAAAGGACCAACTCTATGCACGCGTTCAAGCTTGTGTTTGGGGCCGTTTTTCGCCAGAAGCTCTGAAAATAGGCCGACTACAAAAGATTTGAAGTCCAGATCTTCTGCACCTTCCTCCAGGTGTTGTAATCTGATGTTATCTCATTGTGAGCATTTTTCCAGGTCTTCACATTTTAGTAGTGTAGCCTTAAAATGCGTATGAAGATGTGCAGCAGTGTTTTCGAGTCTACATATTCCCTGCTCTAGAGTTTGGCAGGTATTGTCCAGTTCGAGTGTATGTGCCCCGATGGAATCTGAATCTTGTTAGAGTAGTGAACCTTTAAGGTGAGTTTGGATCGAAGAGCTTCTAGAAAGGTTGCGAGATCAGCTTTGAGCTCTTCCATAAGTTCTTTTTTTTTAAATTCTGGAGAGAGGATAACAGGTCCTTTTTAGTTTGAGCCATGTCTCTGTTCAGGGGGGGTCAGACGTGCACAGGTTCTTTGATTCGGCAGGGTAGTAGTAGCTACTCTATTTGTCTGTGATTTCCTCAGAGGCATGTAGATTGTGAGTAGGCCCAAGAGAGAAGGATTAGTATGTAAGTCTCATCCGTATTGTCGAGTGGGTGCCCAGATGTTCTTTTCAATACGTTTCTGTGTGTTATTACTGTTTTGGGCTATCTTCAAGACCATCATGAAGGGCTTGTTCGTTGCCAGTGCACTGCAATTCCTTGCTGTCGATAGGTTATTATGTACCTCATGGGGAGTGCGGTCCTACTCATTTGGTGATACGGGCACACATCCAGCTAGGTTCAAGTCACTAGTTACCACAGTAGTAGCTGTGGATACTGGCTTCATTTTAAGGAGTACCAAGAAAAAGGGGGTACTTGTTTAATGATATTTGTAGCACGATCACGTCTATTGGATCTTCCATTTGCTACAAGTATACACTCTTGAGCTCCAGCGTCTGTTTCCTGATCTTTACCCCCCACTTCTAATTTCGCCTCTTGGGTCTCACGCCTGAAGGTCAACTATGGGGTCTCGAAGTATTTTATTGACAATTGAGTCACACAGCATAGGGGACATAGGCCCAATTATGTAGGCCTCATAGAGTGTAATAGTCCCAGGGCTTCCATACCTCTTATCTTTGCTTCAGGATTCTGTGTTTTCCATCACCAGCTCTAGGGGAGCAACAGAGCAGCCACAGGATTCCAGAGCAGTCGCCCCTATTCCTTAATGCTTCAGGGTCTGAGGGTGATAGGATCCGGTGCTGCACAGCGCGGGCCGCCATCTCAGGGTCAGGTGGGGGGGCCTTGTCAGGATGTTGTTGCTTTCAGTTAGAGTACCTTGGACCCCTCCACGATTGGTATCTGTGTCTCCACTGCTCTAATGCCCTGTAGGGAGCAATCCACTGCAATGTGGTCCCTTCCGGGGAGGGGGGGGGGGGGGAATCTCCTGGCCTCCATACCTGACACTAGAGCCACTCCGCTGATCCCCCTCTCCATTCCATTTTGGTGTCAGTTCGACTTTTCCACTCTGTCTTTGTGTTGGGGGCCTCCTAGGAGGCTAAGCAATGCCCCTAGGTTGACCCTTTCTGAAGCTCAACGTAGCACCTCCCGAGCGATTCCGTCTTGCCAGGCCGTACTTTCTCTTTTCCGTTGGGCCATGCTGCTCACGTACCCGGTCTCTGGAACCTGCGCCAGCCCTCATTTCCACATTGTAGGGGGGGGTCAATTATTATTATTCTTGTCATCTCCCCCTAGAATCCACTGCAGCTGGATTCTGGTGTGGATGGGTGTCGAAGGACAGCGAAAATCCTTGATTTATTGTGTGAATGAAGCAGAGCTTGCACGGATCACATCCGAGCAGCCATGATGGTTGGCCACGCCCCGCTAAAGTTTTTTGATAGACTTTTTTCATTGGTGGGGTGCAGATTTATATAAATATGTCCAATGATTATTGTTGGAGGTAACAGCGGAATAGTGGTGGAGGAATGTAATTTAATGATAACAAGATCGCCTTTTCCTCTATGTAATACAGTGACTTCTACTCCCGGCTCTTTTATATGTATATTGTCACTCCACCTGATATGTGACCACCTTTTCCGATGGTTCGGCTGGGGCATAATATTCATTATGATTTTCCTCTGGACACTCTGATCGCCGTCTTGAAGACATACTATCTCATTTTGCTACAATTCTTTTAATAAATCAGGTCCCTTGATCCAGCTGTTCAAACCTCTGACATTCCAGGATGTAATATTGAGTTTGAGTTTTGATTTTAATCACCAGTACATGGAAGGCTTTCTATGTTAGGGGCATTGATCTTAGTTGGGTTGTAAAAAAATGTGGTTACTGATGGACTCTGTGTTCACAAGATATCTTGAAATCAATATCCCTTTAGTATTCTGAAGAATAGTTCTAACTTGAGTTTTACAATCCGAGAGGTTCCTTTGATCCTTTTGCACTGATGGCGGTTTTTTCTGGGCCAATCGAGAGAATACTTCTCGGGTATCGAATAACCAGAGGAGGAGGAGCTTAGCGCGTGATCAAGATGGCCGCGTGAGCCTAGAGCTCCCGAGACCCTCGCTCCCTCCGGCAGCTAGCCTGTCTATTATCCTGCATTTGATGCCCGGAATACTGGAGGGGGAGCCGTTGCTGAGGCGAGAGCCGCTGTCCGGATCGAAATCGCCCACCGGAGACCGAAGTTGTACTGCCTGGAAGTTTGTGGCCTACTCCCCTAAAGGTGCCCGGGACTTGAGTTGGCACAGTGCCCGTGCACTAATTGAACAACAGCGGCCGTGCTGGGTAAGAGTCGTCGGAGGGAAGGTGTTTTCACTTTCACTTTCGTCTTCCAGTCTCCAACGCGCCCGGGATGGGGCGTGCGTAGTGCCAGCCACTGGTTGCATGGTTCTTTACCCTGTCTGGGCAAGGAGATTGTCTACACGGCAGATTGCGATGTCGAGCAAATCGGACGCCGAAAAACAGAAGCCCAAGAGTACCAGGCGGGGCGGCTACACCCAGACTAACAACATGGACCGTTATGCCCATCAGAAGGGGTCTCCGGGCGGATCGGGCCCGATACTGGAGGCCTCGAAGGACACGACACCTCCCTCCGCAGAACTAACCCTGCAAGATATTATGGGCGCCATCGAAGGGATGAAGTCCTCGATTGGGCAACAATTTGAGACCCTGGCACATAAAGTGGATGCCATAGCGATTGACGTCAATCTGGTTCGGGCAGACCTGGGGAAAACTAATGAGCGGGTTCAGTCCTTGGACCTCAAGACTGCCGGCCTCCTGGGCGATGTCTCCGGCCTTCAACAAGAAGTCCGTACCCTGCGGACGGCAAATGACCACTTTGCCCGACGGTTGGAAGAGTTCGAAGGCCGCGCAAGGCGCAATAACGTGCGCATCATTGGGGTCCCGGAAAATTCGGAGGAGCAGTCGGTGGACCTGTTCGTGGAGGACCTGGTGGTGAAGCATCTGGCGCCCAAGGGCCTCAATAAGTTTTTTACTGTTGAACGGGCCCATAGAGTCCCTGGCGGGAGGCCCAAGGTGGGGGCCCCTCCGAGGCCGATTGTCGCCAGGATTTTTAACTTCAGGGACCGAGATGCCATTCTGCAAGCATCACGGGTGGCCGGCCCGCTGCCCTTCCAGAACACTACCGTAAGTTTCTATCCGGACTTTACCCAGATGGTGCAGAAGCAACGGCAAGGCTTCCTGGCGGTCAAGAGAAGATTACGTGAGATGGGACTGAAATATGCTATGCTCTTCCCGGCCAGGTTGCGGGTGGTGTTCGAAGAGCGGACTTTCCTTTTTGAGTCACCTGACATGGTCGGAGACTGGCTGGACACGTTGCCCCAAGGACGGACTGGCGTGGAACGCTCCGGTGGCGCAGATGGTGGTGGGGATGAACACTGAGCCAGGACTTAAGTACTAGGACTTCGGTTCCCCCGGGAGGTTGATAATCCGGGGGGTAGCGGGGGCAGTATGGGAGCTTTTTCCTCCTCTGGGGTTCTTTTTGTAGATTAGTCATTATAAGGGGCGACAGGCACACTGCAAGTTGGGGGGCACTTTAGAGCTTACGCAGGGGTGCAGGGTGGGGGGTGGATGGGGGTTGTTGTTGGGGTTGTTGTTGTTATTGGTTATGCAAGGCGTAAAGATGCAAGCTTCTGTGACTCAGGTCTGGTTCCACGCGGGGGGTGGTGGTCTCCTTACATGTTGGGATGGGGGGTAGGGGCCTAAAAATACTCAGTTGGAATGTAAATGGCTTGGGGGATCGTATTAAGCTTGGGATTGTTCTGCAATTTCTGAAGCGATGTACCCCTGATATTGTCTTATTGCAAGAGACGCACTTGATTGGTAACACGTGCTATGCACTCAATCGGAAAGGCTATAAATTTGTCACACATTCCGGGTTTTCCTCGGGGTCTAGAGGGGCGGGAATACTTGTCAGGTCCTCTCTGCCATTCGAGGTTGACTCCACTACTGTTGACGATAGGGGACGCTTTGCAGCAGTGGCGGGGCGGTGGGAGGGCAGGACGCTGGTCCTGGTGTCGGTTTATGTCCCCCCTGCACTGCAGCCCTCTACACTTGCGGACTTAGAGAGGACATTGCTGGATCTCCCAGAGGGACTGCTGGTGGTGGGCGGCGACTTCAATGCGGTTGGCTCCGGCTTGCTCGACAGACACCCGCAGAGGAGTTCGGGGGGGGCTCAGAAGTGGCTTCCTGATTTTGTAGATACCCTTGGGCTGGTTGATTGTTGGAGACTGTTGCATCCCACACAACGACAATACACTTTCCATTCAGGGGCGCATGGCAGTCTCTCCAGAATTGATTATGTCCTTACCCTAGCTGCGCACGCCTCCTTTGTCTCTGAGGCCAGGCATATGGCGCGGGGTATTGCCGACCATTCTCCGGTGTGGATCTGTATGGATGTTGGTAGAGGGGTGGGTGGTAGGGTGGCCCCAATTAACCCGTGGTACTTCAGGGACCCCACGACTCGTAGTGCGGTACTGAAGGCGGTCGACCGTTATTTCCAAGAAAACCTTGGCTCGGTCACGTCGGCGGTGTCCTTGTGGGAAGCGTTCAAAACAGTGATTAGGGGTGAGGCCCTCTCCTTGATAACAGCGGCCAAGCGTCGGAGAGACGCGGAGGTCGCCCAGATTGAGGCGGAGATCGCGGATCTAGAGCTGGCTCTGGAGGGGGAGGTCACGGCGGAGGCGCTGCACAATTTGAGTCTTAAACAATCGGAGTACAGGGCCCTCGTGACGGATGCGGCCAAAGTCCTGAGTAGGGAACAGCGGGGCCGTCTGTACGACGTCGGGGACAAGGCCGGGAAGTTGATCGCGTGGCTGGATAAAAAGGAGCGGGTCAATCGTGTTGTGCCGGACCTCGTGACGGAGGATGGCGCCATGGTCACGGAGCCGGATGGCATAGTCCAGTGTTTTGCGGATTACTTCCACACGGTCTATACCTCCGTGTCGGACAGGCCAGTGGAGGATTCATGTGAGCTCCTGCGCGATCTTGCCCTGCCTTGCCTCTCCGACGTGGACAGAGACGATCTTGATGGCGACATCACAGTCGACGAAATTGCGGGGGCTATCCGTTCTTTGCGTCCGGGCAAGGCCTCGGGCCCGAATGGCCTGCCAATTGAGCTTTACAAACTTCGACCGGATAAGATCGCTCCGCATTTGCAAGCTATGTTTGTGGAGGCGCGGGAGATGGGCTGCCTCCCGCTCGACCAGCGCCTGGCAACGATCGTGGTCATCCATAAAGATGGCAAGCCTAGGAACAGGTGCAGCTCATACAGGCCGATCTCGCTCCTTAATGCTGAGCCGAAGATCCTCGCCAAAATCCTCGCTAACCGGCTGGTCAGGGTGGTCGGTGATCTGATCCACCCTGACCAATCTGGCTTTATCCCGCATCGTAATACCGCGTTGAATCTTAGGCGCATCCACGGAGTGATCGCAAGGGTGGGGACGATGCGGGAGCCGGCCATGGTGGCTGCGCTCGACGCGACGATGGCCTTCGACGCGGTGGAGTGGGCATACCTGTGGGCTGCGCTTGCGAAATTCGGCTTCGGGCCCGGATTTGTGGGCTGGGTGAGGTTACTATACGAAGGACCTCTCGCTAAAGTCGCAGTCAACGGTAGGGCGTCCCGTCCCTTCGACCTGGGGAGGGGTACCAGGCAGGGTTGTCCTCTGTCGCTGCTGTTGTTCGCTCTCGCCCTTGAGCCGCTGGCGGCCTGGATACGATGGCACCCAGATGTGAGGGGGATTCGATGGTCCCCTGACCACGAGGACCGCATTTCCCTCTATGCCGACGATATTCTGCTCTATCTCACTTCACCCCGGAAGTCCCTTATAGTTGTCTGCGACATCTTGACTTCCTTCGGGAGGAATTCGGGACTAACCATTAACTGGGGTAAGTCCTATCTGTATGCCCTGTGTGGCGACGTCCCGGTTCCCCCGCGGAATTGCCCGATCCAGATCGCCCGGGAGGGTTTCATGTATCTTGGGATTTATATCTCTGCCGACCCAACGGTACGGTATGAGAGGAACCTGCTCCCTCCGTTGGCGCGCCTGCGGCGGGACGTGGCGGGCTGGCGACGGCTGCCGCTTTCCCTCCTTGGCCGTGCGGTGCTGTTCAAAATGATGTCTCTTCCCCGTTTTCTCTATGCCCTGCAGAACACCCAGGAGCTGGTCCCGGCCAGCTACTTTCGGGAGGTTGAGAGTCTACAGCGCTCGCTGCTGTGGGACGGCCGCCCGCGTATAGCGATAGCAAAATTAACTCTCCCTTGGTACGATGGGGGTATCGCGCTTCCTGACATCCGGAGATACTATTGGGCCTCCCAACTGAGCGCGATCAATCATGGAGTCTACGGTCCGGCGCTTAGCCCTGGCTTTGCTATGGACCGGTGGTTGCTGCGGGGTGGTGGCTACTATAGAGCTCTTTATTCGAGGCCCTCGGCTGAGTCCCTCACGGGGCCGACCGGGGTGGCGGTGCACGTGTGGAAGACAGTCACGAACTCATTGGGATGGAAGGATAGGCTCACCCTCGCCACTCCGTTGTATGACTCAGACATGCTGGGGAAACTCTGGCACTCTAAGGGATTCGACAAATGGGATCTGATTGGCATCTCCAGGGTGGGGGATATGCTGACCAAGGGGCGGATCAAGTCGTTTGGCGAGCTGCGGACGGCATACGCGCTGGAGGGCACGGAATACTTCCGGTATGCGCAGGTGCGCCACGCGCTGCGGTCGGTCCTCGTTGAGGGGGAAAAGGTGCCTGAGTCCTCTCCATTGGAGGACCGGATCCTGGACGGCCATATGCCGGAGAGCACAATCTCCCTAATTTACAAAAAGCTAGTTAACGTTCGGACCGATCTCCTCCTGGGGGTGCGGGATCAGTGGACTAGGGACGGCCTTGAGCTGGACGATGAGGATTGGCAGTACGCCGTCTCCTCCCCTAAGGAGGTTGCAATCCCCGCCAGGTTGCGGCTGGTCCAGCTGAAGATACTCCACAGAGTCTATGTCACGGGGCCCCGGTTGGTCCGTATGGGTTTCTCCGAGGATGGGCTGTGTAAGAGGGGCTGCGGGATGGTGGGCACTTTTCTGCACATTATATGGGAGTGCGGTGTGATTGCAGAATTATGGAAGCGGATTCACGTTGTGATGCAGGAGGTCACGGGTATTGTACTGCACCCAGAGGCGCGGCGCTGTCTTTTGAATGTGTGGGGCCCTACAGACTACGACGCTGCGCAGACTCAATGGGTGACCCTAGGCAATATGGTGGCTAAGCGAGACATTGCAAGATTGTGGGGATCCCCTAGCCCGCCCACCCTGGATGCGTGGAAGGACAACATGGACTGGTGCATGTTTCGGGAGAAAACGGTGTATAGTGCGCGGGGGAGGCCCAAGAAATGGCATAAGGTATGGGGAGGTTGGAACCAGTATAGGGGGTACATATGTTTGCCTCCTGCCACTGAACCACCAGAGGAGCAACTTTCCCCCTAGCCTCACTTCCGACATGGGTCTTTCTGATGCACCTCCGTTAGAATGTTAGCGCCTCTACTTCTCCCTCATCCTCTTGATCGGTAGCTTTGATCTGATCTTGGAAATGGGGCCGCCCCCTCGTTGGGAACTGACGCGAAATTATGGTGTATATTGCCTTGCTTGTTGTGTTCATTTTTAAAATTGAAACCTTTGCTTTTATCCTGTATGAGAGCTATAGATGACTGCATGTGTCGATTGATGAGCTGCTGAACCTCCGGGATGTCGGCTGAATAGCTGTGTATCTGCACTATACGAATAAAGGTTTAAAAAAAAAAAAAAAAAAAGAATAACCAGAAGGTTATTCTTACGAGAATGCGTAGAAATTGGCCAAATGGGAGCCCATCCCGTAAGGCACGGAGATGCTGGCTTTTGTAGGAAAGGAGGGTATTCCTTTCCGTGGGTTTTCTATGTAGAGAGGTGTAAGAGACCCATCTGTTGGATGTTAAGATCCAAGAAGGATATACATGACTTAAGGACTGTGGACGTAAAGGTCCGATGGGTCTGAATGTCGCCCAGACACTTATCTTATCTTGACTGGACTATGGCAACATTCTGTACCTGTGGGACGACAAAGCCTTCATGCAGTGATTAATTTGAGACGGTGGTGTCCGGTGCTCGGCACCAGCACTTAATTGCCTGAACCTGCACTTATGACAGCTGCCACATGGTGGCGCTGTTTGTGTAATTTAAAGGTGAGCAGAAAATCAGTTGTTTGTTAATTCAATATACATTAACAACAACTAATACCTGTCACCCAAGCCATTCCTAACGCGTTTGTGGCCTCAAACAGTCTGAATTGTCACACTTCAATGTGATGGTTAGTAGGTATTATTTTTGTGCCAGATTTATGCTACCCCACCATTTCCTAGTCACCTATACTGCCGGATTTCAGTTGGACCAGTGTGCATTGAGAAGCCTCGACAATTCCTTCATCACTTTGGAGACAATGCCTGCCCCCCTTGCATGGCTATCCTTTATTCCTTTTTTGCATCACTTAGCATGCTCTAGAAGATCGTTGATTTACAAGAGTGTTGGTACCAAATTCCAATCGGCTGCCTGTGTCAAAGAGGAATTGTGTACCTACTACCTAACCTACCCATGTTTGGATTGAATTTTTGAAGAGGTAACTACAACTATTGTAACGGTGACGACTGATGATTCATGTGGTGGTGAAGTACCGGGTTTTTAGAACCCAGCGGTGCAGGGGAACACACCCTAAGACTTCGGATTCTTCCTGTCTCAGACCCACAGAAACACAGAGTCTTCTAGGTGAATTCAAAGAACGTCTTTATTGGCTGCAGACCAATCACAGATATCCGAGAAGTACAACACGATGTATGTTCTCAGGAGACTGCTCCTGTTACAAAACCAGTCTTCTCCTTATATACAAAATATCATGCTTCAGGCACACATTCCTCGTTTTACGATATGGTCATTCATATGTATTCATTACAAACGAAAAGGCAGAGTCATGATGACCATCCCACATTTCAGTTCAGCCAGCCCACAATTATTTACCCAGCGAGGCTCAGATCCCTCATCAGATATCAGCAGACCCCAATAAACACGGGCACCTCTTGCTCGTAAAACAAGCCATAAAGTAGGAAACAGAGTCAGGTGTGAAAACAGCTTAGTCAGGGATCATGTGCGAACAGGGGCTTTATGATGGGTCGAGCCCTGATGCAAATCACATTAGGCCGCGAGAAAGGAACCGGCCGGACAAGATTGACCTCGGGCAGCGGAGACGGCTTGCACAGGAGAGAAGTCACCGAAGGTGTACGTGTCCTTTAGGCCTAGGCATGGCCTTGGTGCGCAGCCTATGTGAGGGCAACCACAAAAATGGCTACTAGTGTAAAATGGAACCCATGGATAGTATCGTATACACGGTGAATGCATCAGTGGAACACGATGAAAACACTCATACATACCGCGTTGCTCATTTGCGGTTCGCTGATACCAAACTTGGCATGGTGGGACCATGCCACCTACATGGTTCCGATTTTTACAGTACCACAGACCCTCCTTTTGCCCTTACATAGGCAAGAACTATACTAATCTGAGTCCAAGTCTACATTCATGAAGTCATGGAGATGTTGCTGTAGCATCATCCTATTGCTTAGCTCGTCCTTCGATATAGGTTTCCTTACACATGATGTAACACAGAGGCTACACATTACAGGAGCACACTGTATACATAAACAGAACAGGAAAAGAATGGCTAAGATCATTCCAATGACTATTAGAATCTTCCATCCCCAAGCTGATATCAGTCCCCAGAACCACCCCATCAGTGACCAATCTCCTTTGTCTACGTGAATGAATTCGGAAATCTTATGTAGTTTGGAAATGGCCTGGTAGACTGTCGGAGCGTTATCCGGTATGAAAATACAACAGCTTGATTGGATGACCTTGCATACCCCACCACGGTCTGCAAGTATGACGTCTAGAACCATACGGTTCTGTAACGTCATGAGGCGATCCGCTTGAAGCTCAGCTGTCAAGTTACCAAGGGCACCAGCCGTCACATTAACAGTGGATTCAACTACACGGGTCAGTTGTCTCAGGTTCCGGCTATTGACCATTGGTCCCCAAAACGGCAGGAAAACCAGGAAAAAATCTCCCGCTTCCTGACCGGCAGTATCTTCCTTACTAACAACGCCTCTCACAACTCTTGTCTTGTGATAATCAGAGGCGGCAGTAAATGTTGGCGGTAGCAAATTCGCAACATAGCATGTGCCCGAGAAATCAGGGGGCAACCATGTATATGCTCGATCATTCCAGACAAAGTATGTACCCGTGGCAGCCAAAAACGCAGGGGAAAACTGTGATGGAAAAGTGTATGTTTCAGTACAGTTACTCTTCCCTAGTTGAGCTCTTGGATTCTGACCATTACCTTGTAGACAGAAGCGACCTATGTGGGGTACGACTCAAATCGGAGATGAACTTTTGCGCTGTTTTTCACCCAAACTGATGCTATACCCAGTCGCGTTCCAACCTACATAAGCTCGCAACTCGTCCTTGGGAATAGATGTATATGCATCGATATCTCTAATCATATCTGCAACTCCTTTCATCAAGGCTTTATTATTCGAGTTAGGTCTAATGGAACGCGGTGGTCGCTGGGAGTAGGTTTCAAGTGCAAAAAGAAACATGGTCTGGAATGCCCATGATGAACCATTATAGCTGAATGGCAGTACCAGATATGGGATGCCCTTATTAATGGTGTGCGGCATCAAACCACACACCCAGCAGATCATTGTATTCATAACTAGTTGGTGCTGGTGCAGGAGTTGAATTAACTAATTGTTTACAAATTCAGCACGTCTAGCTTGTTCGTGTTCTGGCAGAGGGTGGAAAGAGTGTTGGGAAACAGTAGGAAGAGGTGTGGGCTGTACAGTGGGTGCAAGTGGCACTTGGAAAGATAATAATACGCAACCTACAGAAAACATCATTATGCTAGAGAGTACAAACAGACATAATACTACAAAACATTTGTTATTCATTATTTTACACATTCTGCTCTTGAAATTAATTTCCTCGGTGGGCTTCTTCATCCTGAAAAACTCCATCCTCTAATCGTGCTGCTCGCGGCGGATAAGTACCTTCTGCTAAGGAGTACACCTGTCAGTTCAGGGAACACCCTAGACCAACCAGAACCGTTGACCTAACGTCTTTGGCTTGTACCCCAAAGTCTTGGCACCGCGACCCTGCAGCTGAACCCGGATGGTGGTTCGAAAAACAAAAAGTCAAAAAGTTTCTCAGATGAGAGCTGCACTTTTGAAAATATCAAAGGGAAAAAAAAGTTTTTATTTGTCCATAGTTCTTGGCCTCAAATTATACCTATTTCTGCCAGACACTGTCTGGTCTTGAAACAAGAGTTCAGGCTCTGTGGTATCCAATGTCGTCACTTTCTCGCTCTGTACTTGTCCCCTTTACACGTGCATCGCTAAATGGCACAAAACGAGGCACAGTCTCAGCCTCGGAGTCAGCGATCCCCTCCTGGACCCACCGATCATACGGTAGGGGCAAAGGGGTCCTTTTACAGTGTATGCCGTGTATCCAATTATTTTTCCCTTTCACTTGAACTGCCGATCTTGTTGATAGCAGTACTAGGTAGGGGCCGATCCAACGGGGCTCATCATTCTTTACACGTTGAAAATTTTTAACCAGGACCCACGTTCCAGGATTAATAGGGTGTCCTGGAGCTTCAGAGGCCTGGGGCAGAGTATCGTGAACCTGTTGGTGTAAGACACGCAATTTAGCCGTCAATTCATACAGATAATCAAGCAGTACTGGATATTCAATTTCACTGAACTTTGTCGGCCTTGGCACTCCCCATACATTGGCCGGACGGTCAAACACTATCTCATAGGGACTAAGTCCCACTCACGAATGTACAGTCATCCTTGTTGACAGGAGTGCTAAGGGCAGAGCATCAGGCCATTTAAGGCCGGAGCTCGCCTGAATTTTGGCCAATTTAAGCTTCAAGGTGCCATTGTAGCACTCTACTAATCCAGCTGATTGGGGGTGATTTGCAGCGTGAAACTTCTGCTTAATGCCTAGTCCCTCACACACATTCTTCATCACTCGGCCTACAAATTCACTCCCGTTATCACTCCATACCATCCTTGGCATTCCGAACCTAGGAAAAAATTCTTTAACTAGGGCTTTAGCTGTGGATAAGGCAGTATTGTCTTTTAGGGGATATGCTTCTATCCATTTTGAAAAGGCACAAACAACAACCAGTACATATTTCAAATTGTTGCACCTTTCCATGTGGATGAAGTCTAGTTGCAGAACTTCAAAAGGATATGATGGAGGCGCAAAATGCCCAGGTGGAGTTGGGGTTCCCCTACCAGGATTGTATTTCAGACATACCATGCAATTTTTGACTACATTCTCTGCACATTTAGGGATTCCAGCATTCTGCCATACTGGAGCCAACAACTTACAAATCCCTTTCACACTGATATGTGCCATTCCATGCGCCATCGTAACCACTGGAAGCACATACGCATCAGGTAACAACCAACGCCGGTGTTCTGACAAATCAATCCAACAACCGTTTTCATCTAATTTACCCTTACTCTCTTTCCACACACTTAATTCTTTTTCTGTGGAGCTTGAAGGGACTTCACACACTCTATCGTGTCTTCACACATTCCAACATCACCAACCCATCTTGCGGGGCCTGCAACATACATTCGGGTTGTCACATCTTTTGCTGTTTCTTTCGAGATCTCGTCAGCAAATGCATTACCACGCCCAACATCATCGGTAACCTTCTTGTGTGCGCTGCATTTCACAATCGCAACTTGTAATGGCAAGGTCAGCGACTCAAGGAGATCATTCACTAACTTACCATTCTGAATCTTAGCTTCATGCGAAGTCAGGAACCCACGTTCTTTCCACAAGCTCCCAAAACTATGGGCCACGCCAAACGCGTACTGACTGTCAGTATATATGTTCACTTTCATTCCTTTCGACAACACGTATGCTCTTGTGAGTGCAATTAATTCTGCTGCTTGAGCCGAATTATGTGGTATGCGCGCAGTTTCAACAATCGTGTGCAGAGTCGTGACAGCATAGGCAGCAGTCGTATCACCATTCGGAAGCTTGAAGCATGAACCATCCACCCACAAGGTACCATCACATTCAACCAGGGGAGTATCTTTAAGATCCACTCTCCCTTTTGTTTCTTCTTCTGTTCTGAACAGACAATCATGCTGTTCAACCTCATCTGTGTCTGCTGAAATTGGGAGTAATGTGGCTGGATTCAACGTATTGCACCTCTTTATGTGTACATGACTCGCTAGCAGTGTCAACTCGTAACTTGACAATCGAGCATTAGTTAAATGCTGTGTCTTGGTCCTATTTAACAATGTGTCCACTACATGAGGAACCATTACAATCAATGTGTTATTCATCACTAGTCCAGCAGACTGTCGAATAGACGCAGCTGCTGCCGCTGTAGCTCTTAAACAACTTGGCAATGCCCACGCTACAGGGTCCAAAGTCGATGAAAAATACGCGCATGGGCGCGGTCTGTCCCCAAAAGGCTGTGTCAGTACTGACAATGCACAACCATCTCTTTCATAAACATACAGGGTAAAAGGCTTACTATAGTCGGGGGTACCCAACACAGGAGCTGAACATAATGCCTCTCGTAATTCCACAAAACTTTTCTGACACTCTTCAGACCATGGGACAGGATTTGGTATATCTTTATATGTTAATGCTAGCAATGGTTTTGCCAATAAAGAAAAACTCGGGATCCAGTGCCTGCAATATGAAGTGATGCCCAGGAAAGCACGCACTTCTCTCTTTGTCTTTGGCACGCTTAATTGTGCAATGGCCTGGATTCTTTCTGGGGTCAGCTTCCTTCCCTCCTTCGAGAAGAGATGACCTAAATAGGTCACCTCTTGTCGACAATATTGCAGCTTAGAGAGAGACACTTTGTGATGGAAGGTAGACAAATGACGCAACAATGATGATGTAGCTTGCTTACAAATCTCCTCAGTATCTGCGGCGATTAGTAAATCGTCAACATACTGGATAAGGGTAGCACCTTTAGGTAAAACAAGGGCATCAAGCTGTGCTTTTAAAGCCTGACTGTATATTGATGGGCTTTCACAGTAGCCCTGTGGAGCACGTTTAAAACGGAAGCTTCGACCTCCTAAACAAAAGCCAAAAATATCTCTGCTCTCCTCTGAAATCGAGATACTAAAGAAAGCATTCTTCAAATCAATTACTGAGAACCAAGCAGCGGAAGCTGGGATCATAGTCAACAAGGCGGTTATATCAGGGACCACTGGAAACTGTGGCACAACAACCTTATTGACCTCTCTAAGATCGATCACAAATCTGTAAACAGGTGGCTGCGAAGGGTCAGTACGTTTCAAAACAGGCAGAACCGGACTATTGCAAACGTTGCCTCTTGTCTCTTCAATGACATCCTTCTCAATTAAATCATAGATAATTGCTAACAACGCTTTTTCACCTTCCTTAGAGATCTTATACTGGGGAATGCGGGGCAATTTAACATTGGCTTTTAGAGTGACAACGTAAGGCGGTATTTCCAAAAGGCCCACATCGTTAGGGCCAGTGGCCCAAAGGGCATCAGGAAGAGACGTCAATTCGGCTGGCAATTCATTCTTTGACAAATACATGGGAGAAATTACTTCCTTACCCAGCGTAAGTTGTACTCCTGAGGGAGAACAATATAATGTCGCATGTAATCTCTTCAACAGGTCTAATCCTAACAAGTTTTCATTACATCCTGTCGTTAGGATGAGGGGTGCTTTAAGCTCACAAGGTCCAACAGAAAGGGCCATAGGACATTAGATCAGGTTCCTAACCGGGGTGCCAGAAAAACCTACGGAAACATTCATTTCGCCAGACAAAGGCGCGCCAGGGAGTTTGGAGCGCATAATAGAACTCTTTGCAGTACCAGTGTCCAGCAGAAAGGGCTCTGTTATACCCGCTGTAGTCACCTTAACATACGGTCCGCTCTGGTCCACTGGCACTGCAACAACTTCCTCTCTCTGTCTACGGCTGTCCTAGTAATTATCCCCTTCCGTATTATCATCTTCTGCATAGTAGTCATTATTATAGTACTGCGCTGTCTTGCCGGTCGCATTGGCTTGCTGATCAAAACTATTCATCGTATTTTGAGGCGGAAGAGGACGCGCGTTCTGGGGAACATTTCCACGCCCTCTACCTCTTGGGGCTTGCTGGCCACCTCTACCTCTTGTGCCATAAGCATTATTCGTGCGATGTAACAATCTGAGACAATTATTTTTAAAGTGACCCTCCTCCTTGCAATACAAACATTGATTGGGACCGATAGGGACACGTGGTTGATAATACCCATACATTTGCTGATTATTCTGAAACTGTTGGGGTTGCTGATAGATACCCTGTGTTTGCCTATAATTATTCTGACCTGCACGTGGCGGATAAGCCTGCTGCAAAAAAACCTTCGTTTTCAACTCTTTCGTTTTCTTATCTGTTCTATCCTTCTCATCTTTATCCCTATTTTCATAATACTGTGCAGTAGCCAGTATTTGTGCTGAAGAGGAAACTGCCCAAGAACTCTCCGAATCTTTTAATTTCTTACACAACTCTGGAAGCAAATTATGCACAAATTTATCAACAAATAACCGTTGGCCACCTTCTGTACTCATGTCCTGACCACTGTGGTCGACAAATGTTTCTTCAAACCTAGTGAAGAAATCGGACACTGTTTCATCTTTCTTCTGTTTGCACGCGGATAATTTATCCCAATTTACACGTATTGCGGGCATTAAAGTTTTCATATAATTAATTATTCTACCAGGGAGTTCTGCTACCACGGGATCAGGCTTGGCACCACCGACCTGTCCATTGTCCACATTAATGATATTAGCCCATGTGTCACCTAATTCTGCAGCATGATCTGCATTGCGAATCAATCCCCACAAAGGCTGCGGAACAACATTTCCGAACAACATATCTATGTCTGCCAGGTTCATGACACACGATTCTGCAGTCTGTGATAACTCCTTATAATATCCTGCAGGGTTCTTACGGGGGTCAGGTAATGTCTGTTTAAGGGCTAAAACTTTAGATAGTTTCCGGGGAACATGTACCCAAACACGCTGAAAATGTGCCAGAACAGGTGGATTAGCATTCGCATCACCAGGTCTCCAAACTGGAGGAACCTCACGCATCGGATATTGTCGCGCTTTTACTTGTTTCCCTTCAGGGAATTCCTGTCCAAACAACGATTGCTGACCATCCCCATTCCTGAAAGACAGCAGTGTCGCAACTGCTTTCTCAACATCAGAACCCACAATCGTACCTTTTCCAAATTCAAATCGCACTTGACACAACTCTTGCGGACTGGAGTCTACATCATTATTTTCCAATTCCTCACATAGAATTTCACACATTTTCTCAAAAACGTACCGCTGTTGTGGCGCTTCCCACTGATGAAAAACATTAACAACAGACTCTACATCATATCTAGAAGGATAAACAATCCATCTACGTGCCATGCGGTCCAGTTCTTCTTTCTCCCTAGGACCAGGTATTTGACTACGTAACTGCTTACGATGTGGACCAGGGGTCGTAGTAGACGACCCGAAGAGGGGTGATATAAGGCTAGTGACTGCACTAGCTATTCGCTGTCGTGCAGAAGGAGAAGTTGAGGCAAGGAAAACGGGTGCAGATACAGATACAGGGGTAGCAGTAGGTAGGGCACCAAGAGAGGCAGCTGATGTGCTCGGAAAAGTCGCAAGGGGCGCAGAAGTGGTAGGTAGCAAAATCGGCGGCCCTTGGGAAGGTTGTGCTACCGGGATAGGAGCTGGCTGGGGAGGAGCTGGTGGCAGCGGGAAAGCTTGCTGCACATTAGCTGGAGGCTGCACATTGACGGGCTGTGGAGGCGCTGTAGCATTTTGTGCATAAGGGGGTGGCAAACTTAGCAAATGGGACATTAGGGAATCTTTCTCTTTCTCTTTTGACTCATCTTGTTGAAGGTGTGGCAACACTGGGTAACATTTATCAATGACTAGTTTGCGTTGCCTATGCAACTGCTCATCCATTCGGTCCTCTTCATTATCCTTAAACTGCAAAGCTGCTTGCATGATCGACATACCTCTCTCTCTTTTATGTTTCTTTGCTAATTTAATTTCTTTTTGTTTGGCTTCCTTTGGCCATAGGCGGAAGGAATCAAACATTGCCGGCCGGGCTTTCTTCTTGAACAATTTAACTTCTAAATTATCTAGAATCTCTGTGTCGAAACTACCATTTTGGGGCCATTTTAAAACACCATCCTTTCTGGTGTATCGGACCCATACTTCATTATACGTAATGGGGCCCACGCCATGTTTCACATAAAGCTCATAAGTTGGAGTTCCAATTGGAGGAACCGGACACGAATCCTCCAATCGGTAGTCCCTTTTACAACCAAAATAAAACAAATTTCCAAATATACTAGAACCAGGCATCTTTGCTCACTAGTCTAGTTTCAAACTTCAAAGGATTATCGAATACGATAGTCTCGTGAACACACGAGTCCTCTGGCTTTGGCACTTGCAAGACCCAAATCAAAGCGATCCCAAAGGATACCAAAATCCCGAAGGATACCAAACAAACTGGGAGACGCTCCACTTATACTTAACTGAGGTATCGATGACTTCACCAGAAGACTCTCTCGATTGTTTCGCTCTACCAAATCGTCAAGGGTCCAAAACAGGGCGATTAATCAGGGCAGCAGTCCTTAGTAGCCGTCGGGACGTGGGGAACCTCGCAGAAAAGACTTGCGGATCACGTCGACATGCAGGGGTCGATGAAGTGGCGGCCTTCCTCCAGAATTTCCACACGAAGCTCCTCACGAACCTCTGGCTTGGACCGGTACCACTGAAATCGTCCCGAGTTGGGCGCCAACTGAAGTACCGGGTTTTTAGAACCCAGCGGTGCAGGGGAACACACCCTAAGACTTCGGATTCTTCCTGTCTCAGACCCACAGAAACACAGAGTCTTCTAGGTGAATTCAAAGAACGTCTTTATTGGCTGCAGACCAATCACAGATATCCGAGAAGTACAAGACGATGTATGTTCTTAGGAGACTGCTCCTGTTACAAAACCAGTCTTCTCCTTATATACAAAATATCATGCTTCAGGCACACATTCCTCGTTTTATGATATGGTCATTCATCTGTATTCATTACAAACGAAAAGGCAGAGTCATGATGACCATCCCACATTTCAGTTCAGCCAGCCCACAATTATTTACCCAGCGAGGCTCAGATCCCTCATCAGATATCAGCAGACCCCAATAAACACGGGCACCTCCTGCTCGTAAAACAAGCCATAAAGTAGGAAACAGTCAGGTGTGAAAACAGCTTAGTCAGGGATCGTGTGCGAACAGGGGCTTTATGATGGGTCGAGCCCTGATGCAAATCACATTAGGCCGCGAGAAAGGAACCGGCCGGACAAGATTGACCTCGGGCAGCGGAGTCGGCTTGCACAGGTCAGAGAGAAGTCGCCGAAGGTGTACGTGTCCTTTAGGCCTAGGCATGGCCTTGGTGCGCAGCCTATGTGAGGGCAACCACAAAAATGGCTACTACTGTAAAATGGAACCCATGGATAGTATCGTATACACGGTGAATGCATCAGTGGAACACGATGAAAACACTCATACATACCGCGTTGCTCATTTGCGGTTCGCTGATACCAAACTTGGCATGGTGGGACCATGCCACCTACATGGTTCCGATTTTTACAGTACCACAGTGGCAGACAATGAGGAAGGGTGTTGAATTGTGATTTGGGAACTTGCTTGAGGCGATTTGTAATTTTTGGGGCCTGAATGATGGACTATCATTTTGTCCCTGTAGGTGAATGGCATTTACAGACTTACTTTGCGAAAATTAATTAACCTGTACGGTCCAAGATCTTTCTGTTTTTTCTTCACCTAGGAGGGCTGCCCCATGAGATCATTTGATTTACAAGAGTACCAAATTCCAATCTGTTGCTTGCATCAAAGGGGAGATAGTGTACCTACCACAGTGCTTGAATTGGAACAGGTAACCAGTGCACCAATGAGTGATCTGATTATCGAGTGATTGGGAGTGATGATTGCTGATTCATGTGGTGGCAGACAGCGAGGGAGGGTGTTGAACTGTAATTTGGGAACTTGCTTGAGTTGATATGCAATGTTTGGGGCCTGAATGATGGGCAATCATTTTTTCCCTGGAGGTTATTGGACTTTTCACACTTAGCCAGATTTACTTGCAGGGTCCTCTCCTTTTTTCTGGCTCTGACAAAACCCTATGCAAAATACTGCAATTCTGTTTCTCTACCTGTTCTTCAACAGCAGTGTACTACACATCTATCTTGCTTGGGTCATGACTGGTCTGGGATGGATTTACTCAGAGTCAGGTGGAGGATGGAAGAACTCACCGGGAGCCACTGGACTACCTCATTGACCGCTAGAAGCAAGAAATTATCGACTTCAAAGATGAGCCTGCAGCCTAGTACTCAGCTACGTGCAATGGAAAGAGGTGTGTTGATTAGTGAAATGCTGCTCCATGTGTGTGTGTGTGTATGTGTGTGTTGCACTGGTAGCAAAAGTGAAAGTAAGTCCCCCTCTTGTTTTTTATGCTCTGCCTCTAAGGTTTCCATATATACTCCTCAAGATGCTTGCCTTCCTTTGTCCTTCTCCCTGGCTTTGAAATACAGTTTCTGTTTTACAATCTGCATGCTTTCTAGTCTCCTGCATGAACAAAAGGAGTAAGCTAAGATTCTCTTTTAACAACCATATTTGGAGAACTGGGTGGGTGGGTGGGTTTACTCCTAACCTAGAAGGCAGAACATTTAGATAACTTGGGTATTGGGGGCAGAAGGACTGTTTGCAATGCATTTATCTGTACTGTTTCATACTCATTCCTTTGTTTCCTTTCACAATAGATTGATTACGAATTATGTGCTGCGCATTGCCCAGATGAATGTTGTCCTTGTGTAGTATTCGTCTTTGTGAAACCTTTCCCCAAATCCCCTTTCTCATCCAGTCATCAAACCCCTTACCCTCTTCCCCTGAGCTGTGTGAATTATTGAGGTGTCGCTTAGTTTACACCATCAATAGATCACACACTTGGTGGGGCTGATATGGTGAAAGCAACCCCAACTCACGGCAGGATCTTCTAAGAAATAGCCCACATTGGTCCCATTTACCCATCCCTGCATAAACAGTGATTCATATTTCAGATGTAGAACGAAGTACATCAGTCGTCAGCATCATCGTTCAGGCCTTGTGTTGTGTAACCGTGAAATGCCTAACCTAAGCTTGTCCACTCCAGACTTTGAGTCCATTTGTTTATGACTCGAGGATTTTGTAAGTTGCTAAAAGCTTTCCATTGCTCAAGTTACTACTACTACTGCTACTGGGGAGACGCAGCGCATCCAAGCCGGGGAGAGTACAGTTGTTCCCTACAGCCTACGAGTCCCAGGAGCCTGAGGGACAGTCCCGCTCTGGAGATCCCGCCCACTGGCTGCCGGGCGCTCGTTAAGAAGACCTCGCGCCTCCCGCTTCGCGGGAGACGCAGCGCATCCAAGCCGGGGAGAGTACAGTTGTTCCCTACAGCCTACGAGTCCCAGGAGCCTGAGGGACAGTCCCGCTCTGGAGATCCCGCCCACTGGCTGCCGGGGGTGTTATAGCCATCTACTTGCTCCCGCCCCGCGGGACGCGCGCGGGCGCCCGGCTAAGCCCGGGCAAAGGGCGGGCCGTCTACGAGCGTCCGAGGCCGGCAGAGGCTGGGCTGGGCCACGTCCCTGAGGTTTACTTCCCCACGGTAAGATCTCTATGACTATTGAACTTGTACGTGATCATGTCACTCACTTCCGATAATGAGGGGAAACGCCGCCTTACACCGGCCGCTGCCGGTGGAAGACTTACTGGCACTCTTGATGACTTTTTCCTGAGAGCAGCCGACGTCGTAGGCAGGGAGATTGCCCGGACTGAAAAGCGACTGTCAATGGAACTTCTGAACGTCAGACGCTCTTCCCTAGGAGACTTAAGTAATGTGGTGTCACCGGCAAGGGCTGACCTGATTTCTATATGATCTCGCAGCCCAATTCATTCTGACTACCCGCCTGGAGAGGAAGTTGTGTCCAAGAGTAATAACTCTTTTAGTAGTCTCGATTCATCTGAGGTTTTTTATCCGATTGAGCCCAGGAAAAGTTTACAGCCAGTAGATCTTGTTGACCTCGAAGCCATTTCGGTAGTGGCCCCACCTAGTACTGATAGGAAAGGGAAAAGGAAAAGGGGCGGGAGCTGCCAAACAGGCAGGAAACCTAAAATTCTAAAGCTGTCTGGTACACAGAGTGTAACGTGCCCTAAGAAAGCCACTAAAAAATCTAAGAGGAATACTCAAGCCCCGTTAGATCCGGTTTTGCAGTCTTCTGATTTAAATAATAGAGCCATATTTAGTGGTAGGGACGAGGACGCAGTAGTATCATTTTCTAACTTAACCCACCTATTGCGATCCTTTACCCTTCCAATAATCGAG
This sequence comes from Triturus cristatus, assembly GCF_964204655.1. Taxonomy (NCBI): domain Eukaryota; kingdom Metazoa; phylum Chordata; class Amphibia; order Caudata; family Salamandridae; genus Triturus; species Triturus cristatus. The sequence continues at coordinate 245,078,365 of NC_140595.1, forward strand.
AGACTGAAAATCATTAACGGGAAGTTAGACGCCTTGGGTGACCTTGTCAATGTTAACACATGTAGGCTCGATAATATAACACTTCCCAAGTCGAACACTTGTACTGAGATAACGTCTAGCAATAACTTAGCCCCTCAAGGACCATCCATTTCTGTAGCTGCAACCCTTTCAGGTGGAAACAGTACCACTACTATACCTCTGATACTCCCTCCAACTAAAACTGCTAAAATAGCTGAATCCACATCATCTATTATTACATCCTCACAAACCAGCGATAATTGTATGGGGGAGACAGAGTTGGTTGAACAGGTCGAACGGGTCTCCCTACCAGGTATTAATCTTCCTCCAGCGTGTTCACCCCTAGTAGTAGTGCTCGCAAATGTCCCTGTATTAAATAAGGGCGTTAGAGAGGACTTTGGGCAGTTAAAAAATAAGGTGCTCCACTGGATTACAAAGAATACATCGGCGGATAACAACATTTGGAATGATTTAATAATGGTACGTAGAGTGTCCTGGATAGGTAGAACTAGGAAGACTAAAGTTGGGGATTGTATTATACTTAATTTCAATAATCCCTTCTTGGTCAGACGAATCATCGATGAGTCCATATTCAATGCTAAGTAGGCCTGGGCAAAAATTTCGTTCCGTTCGCGGAAATTGCGATAATTTGACATTTTTGCGTTCCGCGGAGAGCGCGAAAATGTCAAAAATTCCGGTTTCCGCAGCTTGGCGATAATTTGTTTCTTGCTCGCGCTGTAAAATGATACATTCTCGCGCGCGCGCGATCGCCTTACCTGAATCCCTGCGTTCGCCGACAAGTTTTCTTGATCCGGTCGCGTTCTCCATGAGATGTTGTATTGTTTTTAGCCATTTGCGCTGTCTCGCGACAGTTCGCGCCCGCAGTGACGTCATGCGTCGCGCGATCACGTCTTTCTTCTCGCGATCATGCACCGCGAGAACAACTCAAAACAAGATGGCCGCGCCCGCAAGCAGCCACATGGGTAAGTTGGCGACCCGCAACCATGCAGAAAATCGCGCGAACATGCCGGAAAAAAACTTCCGCATCTTCGCGATATTTCTGCTTGTTTGCGATAATTTTAAACATTCTCGCGATAATTTGCGAAGGTTAATTCCGCAAATTCCGCCCACCCCTAATGCTAAGCCACAATCGACGGGTATTGAGATCCTCCCACTTGATTACTTTTACAGGGAGCTGAACAGACCAAACCCTAGTAAGGTCTCTGAGCTTTGGGGTAGGAAGAGTACTCGCATCCCACTTAACCCGGGTTGGGAATACCCCAGGAAAACGTTCCCTAATCAGACGTGGAGTAGGAACGATGGCCAATATCATAGCTTAGAAGGGGTCAATCGCTTCTCAGTTTTGAGCGGACTCGAAGGAGTCGACTGACGCCCAACTACTGAGGCTGTTGTCAATTCTGCCACAACTGATTTGAAAGAACCAACAGTGATAGCCTGTGTAGGCGATCAACTGAAGGCAACTTTTTTGCCTGATCAATCAGGGGTTGTTAAAAATAAAGGAACCAGGATTGCCTTCTGGAACGTAGCAGGTCTCCGTTCCAAGATTGATAATCCCATATGGATTGACTATATTAAGGACATAGATATATTATGTCTGCAAGAGACTTGGTCTCTGGACGCCATCCATATCACCGGTTATAGAACTTTCCATCAACCTGCTAGTCCCTCCACATCTGGGAGAAACAAAGGCGGCCTGATTATTTATTTATCCAACCTGATGGAGTTTCTGTCAGTGAAAACGGTGGGTTTATGCAACCACTATCAAATAATCCTAATCCGGGTGACTCCCAAGGTGGAGATGTTTATCGTTAACATGTATAATAGTATCGAGAAGGGTTTAGTTAACGGTATGATAAATACTCTTATTAAGGATCTAGGGGCTCTAGTAGATTCATCTCCAAGGGATTCAATTATCATTTGGGGAGGTGACTTCAACCACTACCTCTGTAAACATTATTTGAGTGGCTGTGGTGATCAGGAAAAATATAAATCTGAATATCAACCACATTTTGCACATAATAGTGGGGGTGACTCATTTAATGAAATGATGGCATCATTCGATCTGGGCTTTGTTAATCTGCTCTGCAGGCCCCCTGTGGAGTTTAGCTCGACGTATGTGGGGAGAGGGTTTAGCACGCTGATCGACTTTATCACCGTCACCAACTCCCACTCCTGCTGGTTAACCAACTTTGCTACACATACACTTGGGGTGAGTGACCATCTCCCACTAAGCTTTTGTATAAAGCTCCCCTGCAAATCAGACTGCATTCCGGCGGAGAAATTGGCCTGGTCAACTAACTGCACCCTAAATAGAATGAACGGGTACGCCCTTAGATGGTCAAAGTGTAACCAAGAGGTTATGAATAGGAGCATAATTAAAAAAGCGTTAACTTCCATCAATGTTTGCCTTCAGGACGAAGTACTACATACAGACATCCTGGACTCTTTTGCAATAATTACAAAGACAATTAAAGAGGACCTACAACGTCCAATTAAAGAGGGGAATGTAGCCAGAAAAGGGTGGTTCGACTCAGCCTGTACTAAGGCCCACACTGCCTTAAAGAATGCTTTAAGGAAAAATCCGAGGAATCAATCTGAAATTATATATCTTAGACGTGTGTACAACCAGGCTAGGAAGTCACGTAAATGCGCAATTAAGAATGATGCTTGGGAATGTTTATATAATGCGTCCTTGGAAAAGGATTGCTCTGCCTTTTGGTTAGCTGTCAAGGCACCTTTCTTTACTACAGGGGAAATTGATAGGTTGGAAGTGGCTATCACAGAAGATTCTTGGATAGACTTCTTCGCCGAGGTTTATAACCCAGGAGGGAAAGATAAATTGGTTGATATGAAGATTGTTACCCAGGGTCAAGCTAGATGTTACCGTAAATGAAATCTCAGATGCAATCACCCAGAGCAAAGGTAACAAAGTGCCAGGCGCAGATGGTGTCCCCATAGATCTATTCAAATATCAGCCTGAGCTCTGGTCGCCTCTACTCACGCGTGTACTGGAGGCTAGTTGTGCGCGGGGCTTTATTGATACCTGGGCAGACTCTATAATCATACCTATATTTAAAAAAGGGGACCGGGATAAACCCTCTTGTTATCGTCCCATATCCCTTCTGGATTCCTTTATGAAAGTCACCGGGCGAGTTATTTTGAATCGCCTACAATTATGGGCTGCTGAGGCCAACATTTTATCGCCGGTTCAATACGGCTTTCGTAAGGGCTGCGGCACCGTGGAACAGGTCCTTAATTTTACATCACTATTAGGTAAATATACCCAGGCCAAAGAAGGTAAACTCTTCGTAGTGTTTGTTGACCTAAGCGCTGCTTTCGATTGTGTTATTCACAATCGATTGTGGCAGATCCTGAGCGACATGAAGGTAGATGAAGTACTTATTTCCTTCTTAAGACAGCTGTACGCCGGCGCCAGGGCGAAAGTTAGGTACGGCATCAATGGTGAATGCACCAAGCCTTTTCATGTAAAGAGGGGAGTGAGACACGGGTACGTACTCGCCCCACTTTTGTTCAACCTGTACATTAACGATCTAGAAAAAGTTTTAGTTGCTGCAGCACGCGACTCCCCTCAGGTCAATCAGCACCAAATTGCGTCCCTCTTATATGCTGATGATGCAGTGATCATGTCCCGGACTCAAAGAGGTCTCCAAACTGCTCTGGACACTTACTTAAACTTTATGGACAACAGGGGGTTAAAACTCAATGTATCCAAATCATTTGTAATGTCCTGTGGTAGTCGTAAGAAAAGAGTGTGCCGCCTGTTTGCTGGGAAGGAGGAACTGGCCCCAACAAAAATTTTCTCATACCTGGGTATAGTCCTTGAGGAAAAGGGGTCCTGGGGGCCAGCCATCAGAAACAGGACATTGTCATTCAAGAAAGCCACTGCTGCACGTATGACTTTCTCGAAAAAGCAGGGGAAGAGACCACCTGTGATTCTGCTAAAAATTTATCAAGCCAAGTGCATTAGTACTGCCACATATGGGGCAGGTATTTGGGGGATTTACAATTCTTCCTCTATACAAAAGGTAGAGAATGCATTTCTGAGATTTATTCTGGCAACCCCTGTTAGTTCCCCTGTTTTTAACTGTCATGCTGAGTTAGGTGTGCGTTATGTGAGTGACCTGATTAGCATACAACCAGTTTTGCTATGGTATAGAGTATGGACCTCGCCGGACCTAACGTTAAATAGAAATATCCTCAAGGATTGCATGGGCTTGGATAGGGCCCTCAGGATACCCTGGTTGAAGTATATTTGTAATTTCACTAGGGATATTGGTAGACCCGAGTTTTATCATCAACCAGGGTCATTGTGCAGGATAACAAGAAAGGACCTGAAGGAGCTATGTTGGTCTCACGTTGATTCACTTAGACTAGGCGTTGAATTTAATAAGAATCTCGTTCTGCAACACCAACGTATACTGGTCTCCTATAATATTCAGCCTTACTTAACCTGGTGTCAGGTGGGCTTTGACCGATTTTTACTAACTAGACTTAGGTTCGATGTCTTTTTCCGTTTAGTCTCCTTTCCCGCAGTTAATGATTGGGCGAGAAATCTTTGTAATTGCCCGTGTGATAATCTGTCTACCCAATCAACCCTGCATGTAATTTGTTTTTGTAAATTTTACTCGATGGAAAGATCAAGATGGATCAAGCCACTTTTAAAAAAACATGGTTTATGGAGACATTGTCGCCCTGCTTTATTGTTTTTAGTCTCTTTACAGGATGAATATTGTGTGTCAATTATGCTGGGCTTTTTAAAAAGTATTTTAAGGAAAAGGAAAAGTCTAATTAATTTTTAGGTAATCTTTGTATGTCCTATTTAACAAATTTTTTATTGTGGTTTACTTTTGTCTTTGTATGAACCTGTTGCTTTTATGACTTCATGAATTTTGAATTCAAATAAAGTATTAACTAACTAACTACTACTGCTAGTTTTTTTATTTTATCAGGAATTCATGGTGTATCATCATGTAGTAGTCTGGTATCAATTCTTTGTAAAGCTTTGATATTACCCACTTACTCAGTGTTTTTATTTCCATTTAGTTGTCTATGATGGATAACCTTTCCGATTAATCCTACAGTTGGAGCTCACCTGGGTGGCACAGCCTCGCTTGTGAAGTTGTGAGCCTTCCCGGTTATTGCTTCATCTATATTCAGGTAAGACACAGTGGTGGCTGGTGATATTTGAAAGTGGTGAGGCGTAAACTTTGTCGGAGTGCACCGCAGCTAGCGAGCGCAGCGAGCGAGCCCGAACATCTTCGGGATCATAACCAACCATTTTTCTGATGATAAAACGTGAAAATGCAAAGAATATCTGTGGTGTTTTTAAGAGAGTTGACACATCCGTAAAGTAAGGTATGTTTTTAACTGCACTCCACAGATGAACAGTGACAAAGCCGGTCGGGTAGTGATGTAGTTCCGCAATGAACAAGTTTGAAAACTGTTGTCTGCAGTGGTGGAGTCACCGCGCAGCCTACCCCAACTTCAAACCACACCTTTCAGCCAGTGACGTTAGTTTGCAGTGTTAAAAAGAGGCGATATTTATTAGGGCGGCTGTAGCTTTCGCGATGCGCAGTTAACGGAGGGGTGAGAAGTAAGAAATAACAACTAACAGAACACAGTCAAATTAAACCTTTAAACATTTCTCCTTCGATATCGACTTACAAAAACTTCCAATTATTGGAAGACATTGCGAGTGTTACTAACTGCTGCCCAAAATCTTTTATACTTGTGTTTTACAGTTTCTTCACACTTTGTCCTGAAACTAAACATTTATTTTATTCTATTATTAGCGAAACGGTGTTACATTTTGTTTTTTTTACCATTCTTACTTTTTTTTGTAGTAGATAATGCCAATTAGCAGTTACACCAAGGATTATTGTACGAATATTTGTATGTATTCTATGTTAATGTACTAAACGTAATTTTGATCACAACCATGTTTTAAAATCGAGAAATTGTTTTGGACAGCAATATTTTCCTGTCATGTTTTTCTTGTCACCTGCCTTTCTTCCCGACTCCTGGTTCTTGCCCTCAGCTCTGCCTGCCTATTCCACTCCAGCTTATTGCCCAACGGTCTGCTCTGCCTGCCTCCTCAACTCCCTGCTTTTGCCCCAACTCTGTCCACTGTTCCTGAGAGGATTGTTTGTTTGAACAGTGGGGGCCACGAGGAGGGGAGAACCACGCTCCTGCGTTTCCCTTTTTGCTGCTGTCCTGCGATCATCTTGTTGTTGCTGTTCCCGCATCGCGGGAACCGCTCGCAGCTGGGGGGACCGCGGACCAGAGGAAGGCTCACTACATCGCCCACAATCCATCTGGGCCTGAAGCCGCCTCCCCGTCCCGCCCTCTACAGGTGGGATAAATTCAACCCCTGCACCGCGCATTGCGGGAGACTCTGTCCACTGTTCCGGAGAGGATTGTTTGTTTGAACAGTGGGGGCCACGAGGAGAGGAGAACCACGCTCCTGCATTTCCCTTTTTGCTGCTGTCCTGCGATCATCTTGTTGTTGCTGTTCCCACTCGCGTTTCCCGCTTCGCGGGAACCGCTCGCAGCTGGGGGGACCGCGGACCAGAGGAAGGCTCACTACATCGCCCACAATCCATCTGGGCTGAAAGCCGCCTCCCCGTCCCGCCCTCTACAGGTGGGATAAATTCAACCGCGCATTGCGGGAGACTCTGTCCACTGTTCCTGAGAGTATTGTTTGTTTGGACAGTGGGGGCCACGAGGAGAGGAGAACCACGCTCCTGCATTTCCCTTTTTGCTGCTGTCCTGCGATCATCTTGTTGTTGCTGTTTCCACTCGTGTTTCCCGCTTCGTGGGAACCGCTCGCAGCTGGGGGGACCGCAGAACAGAGGAAGGCTCACTACATCGCCCACAATCCATCTGGGCCTGAAGCCGCCTCCCCGTCCCGCCCTCTAAAGGTGGGATAAATTCAACCGCGCATTGCGGGAGACTCTGTCCACTGTTCCTGAGAGGATTGTTTGTTTGAACAGTGGGGGCCACGAGGAGAGGAGAACCACACTCCTGCATTTCCCTTTTTGCTGCTGTCCTGCGATCATCTTGTTGTTGCTGTTCCCACTCGCGTTTCCCGCTTCGCGGGGACCGCTCGCAGCTTGGGGGACCGCGGACCAGAGGAAGGCTCACTACATCGCCCACAATCCATCTGGGCCTGAAGCCGCCTCCCCGTCCCGCCCCGCCCTCTACAGGTGGGATAAATTCAAACCCTGCACCGCGCATCGCGGGACGAGCAGGGCGAAGCCCGGGCAAAGGGCGGGCCGTCTGTGGCTGTCCGGGGCTGGACAAGGCTGGGCTGGGCCTCCCCTCTGAAAAGTGTTCTAGGAGGTGCACGGGTAGCAAGTATTGTATTTTATGTGACTGTCAACTGGAAGAATTCCTTTACTAGGCACAGCTAGAGGTTCAATTAATTATCTTTGCTGAGGCGTTTATGCCAATGTGTACACGATCTGGTAGGGCCTCGAGGGGGGTAGTTGGGGCTGGTGCTGGTTGTGTTTCCGGGACTATGGACCAATTTATTACCCGGGTTGTCACGGTAATTGAAAAAGAAATTGCCATGACAGAACGGCGTTTTTCTCGGGAACTCCTGATTGGCAAACGCTCATCGTTGGGCTCTCTGGCACTAGCCCCCTCCCCAGTACGCCCAACTGTCCCTCTAGTTAATGTCTCACCTGCTCATGCACCTGATCCTTTAGTTAACGACTTATTAGACCCTAACCATCCACAGGTTGTCGTGATCAGGGCTAGCCTGGACCGGCTAGAGAGCTTGTCTGCTGCGGCTCCGATGGGCGGTGAGAGCGTCCCGCTAGAGCCACGGCTGATTGAGACTTCTGCACTCTTGCTTCCTGTTGCTACCTTACCTCGCCAGGTGGATTCTTCCGCCCCTTCTGTGCCCTTACCACTGGCAGCAAAAGGCCTAGCTGCTAGTAAAAGGAAACGTCCGGCTTGTCCACGTAAGGGCAGTTATCTAAAACCCTTTAAGAAACCTAGGAGAGTTGGAAGTAGGGTGGGTTGGTCTCATAAGGGTGCAGGGGTGGGTCCTGGTCATCCCCAGGGGCAAAAAGGGGGAGTAGCCACTGGTATTATTGTAGAGAAGACATGTGTGGACTTGACGTCTGACCCCCCTGTATCTACTGAAGGCCCCACTACCGAAATTCCATTAATCACCCAGCTTGAAAAAATCGTGAAATCATTGTTGATCCCGGTACTAGAGAGAGTGAAGGGGCTAACAGAACGACTGGACAGATTTGAGCAAGTCACCCTTGACAATTTCTTCTCCCTAAAATCTCTCATTAAACTTCATTCTAGGATTAGGGAGGATGGCTTAACTGGGAATCCTGCTCCGCGTGAACTACCTACTGCCCCAATAAGTCTATCTAATACCTGTGGGGCAGCCAAGGGGGTGGTTGAGAAAAATAGCCCTGTTGTACAAACTGCGGCCTCCTCTGGGGCTATCCCAAAGGTTGGGGCGGCCACAGTGGGGGTCTCAGCGAAATCTAACGCAGCACTGGGTAACATTGCCCATCCAGTGATGACTGCGGGGTTTGTGGGCCCAAGTACAAGCGGTACCGCAATGATAAATAAACTTAGCGATAATAACTGTACTGGTACTAGTAATACTAAATCTGGCAAAATAACTTAAATTCACACTTCTCAACCAAGAAATGCCCCAAGCATCGTGCCTGTCCCCATTCCTAATTTACCCCCTGACTGCCAACCATTTGTGGCAGTACTTACTGGGGTCCCTGTGCTGAAACCATGCAAACAGGAGTCTTATGCCGAACTCAAGAATAAAATCTTATTTTGGCTGAAAGAAAATAGACCTCTCCCTAGTTCACTGGGTGGTCGGGTTATCCATGTGAGGAGGGTTAGCTGGTTAGGCACCCGGCCCAAAGACATAATGGGGCACTGCATTATAGTCAATTTTGAAGACCCCAGGGTAGCCACCTATGTTTGCAGCTTTAATAATAGTGAGGGAAGTATGGGCTCCAATATAGGAATTGGTTCACGTGACCTTAGTTTTTTTAATCACCATGCAGCCCCTGTACGGTCTGCTAGAGCGGCTAGTTGGGAGGGATGGAATGGCAGGCATACCTCTTATTATCCCCACCACTCCAGCCTGCTTCGTCAAAATTCATGCCCATACCTCACTTGGCCCTGGCAGAATTTTTGACAAAGAGTGACCGACCTCTCACGAAGTCACCTGCCGTATATGTTGAAAAAGAGAGTGTTGTTATAGATTGTAAAGGGGTAGTTTTGGACCCACCCTGTCATAACCCATTTCTTTTTGAGGGTAGTGCTCCGTCCCTTATCGTGGAGTTAACAGGTTATTCAAATCCCGATGAGTTTGCCTCTGATGCCCCAAACCAGGTGGAACTGGCGAGCGATGTACCAACCATCTCTGCATTTCAGTATAATCTACCTGTGCAGAGGCTACCCCCTGCACAGGCTGCAGTTGATGTCGAGGTTTTGAAGATTGTCAGCTGGAACATAGCGGGCATTTCTCGTAATAAGGACATACCGGAATGGAACTCTTTTATTGAGTCATTCGGGATATGTTTATTCCAGGAAACCTGGTGTCTGGAACCCCGTTACAAGGTTGGCTATACTACCTACTTTGTACCTGCAATTCCTTCGTCCGCCGGGAGAGGTCGACCTTCAGGCGGTCTATTAATCTGGGTAAGCATCTTATTAGGGTATCACATAAGGTGCATAGAAATTAAGTCCCCAGACTTGCAGAGACTAGTGGTTAGAGGGTCTTCCGGGGGGCGGACTTTAGAGATCTTTAATATTTATGTTAGATCCCCGAAAGGGGGCACGCCCTCATTGACCCTACTGGGCTTAGAGGATGCACTCAGATCTTGGAGGACTGATTCGTATGTCATGTTAGCAGGGGACTTCAATTGCACTTTTGAACCCCTAGCTGAGGATGACATACTAGGCACCCAAGAAGAAGATGTTAGGAGAGGGATTCCATCCCTGTCAATTCCACCCATCAAGAGCTGGACCCAAACTGCTATCCATTTAAATGCCCTAACCCTGGAATATGGTTTGAGGGCAGTAAATGGACGGTCAAAGTCGGACTCTTGTGGGGCCCATACCTTCAACAGGGTAGGACATTCATCTCGAATTGACTACATCCTGTTGAATTTCAAGCTCTGGGGTCATCTGTTGGATATGGCAGTCCTCTCCTCATCTGACAGCGATCACAATTCGCTGTCTTTGACACTGTCCCCTATGCGGACAGTTGTGGAGAAACTGCAAGCCCATCATGTGTGGAAGTCAACAAGTGACGTTTGCCCCTCGAATTGCGGGAGGCGCCTTAAATGGAAAAATGTGGCTCTTGACGAAGGCAAGATCGTGGAAATAAGATCAATCATGACCAATGCCTTGTTCAGACTAGATTCCTTTATGCCAAATGACCATGTAAATGTAAATGTACAGATATTTATATAGCACAAATCACCAACCGGTCTCTAAGCGCTTGCTTAGGGAACCCGTCCTGGTATTCCCCTGTGAGATAACCCAGCAGGGCATCCACAAGGTGAAAGCCAGGCATCCCGCCGCGAGGGGCCATTGTGGAGATTAAGCAAGCTATTGCCCAGAGTCGCAGAGTGTGAACCCAAGAATCAAGTATGCACTGGAGCGAGAATTATCAAGTCCATGGACAATTTATGGACTCAAGACCCAGCCAAGCCGGGAATTGAACCCTGGTCCTGGGCTGACCTCTGCTTCCAGGTCTGCCTACTCTAACCAGTGAGCCACACTTCTCCACATGAGATTTCTACTCTTTTTAACCATACTACCAATGCACTCGGGGATCTCTTCACTATGCGAAACCCAGGTCATAGGGCCAACAAGACAGGGCGCCCCAAGGGTAACCCTGGCTGGTATTCTGCTCCCTGCAGAAGTGCGAAAAGGGATTTAATTATCGCAGTTAAACTCAAGGATACCGTATTGATTAGTATAGCCAGGAAGTTGTACAAGGGTGCTATTAGCAAGGCGAAGAAAGAATGGGAGAACCAGTTCTGGAGTGACCTAAAATTGGCAAGTGCTGGGAGGGATTCAAAGGGTTTTTGGGATTTAATAAGAACCAGGGACAAACCCATGGATTCCCTTATAACATGTAATATCCCTGAGGCGTCATGGTTTGACCATTTTTCCAACCTTTATACTGTGACAACGGGGGTTGGAATAGATCCAGTCGAAACCTTTTTGGTTGATTCTTCAGGGTTGAGTGAGGATCTCCTGTTTACAGGGAAGGAAGTAGAGGATGCGATTTCGTGCCTTATCCCAAATAAAGCTGCGGGGCCGGATGGGCTACCCAGGGATTTGATTCGTATGAATTCATTAGAATGGGGAAAGCTCATAGCAGCATTGCTCAACGCAAGCTTCTATGATGCCCCTCTCCCAGATTCCTGGATGGGCGCTGAGGTCGTCCCAATTTTTAAAAAAGGGAGTCGGGACGATCCAGCTATCTATCGCCCTATAAGCTTATTGGATTCATCGCAAAAGGTGGCAGGAAAGGTGGTCTTAGGGAGGATACTCCAGTGGGCAGAGGAGAATAGGATACTTTCTGATTTTCAGGCGGGCTTTCGGTCAGGTACTGGGACCATTGAGCAGTCATTTCGTCTGCTGTTGTTATATTGGAAGGTGGTTGTGCTGGGCAAAGGTAGTCTGTACCTTGCTTTCATAGATTTATGGACAGCCTTTGACCTAGTGCCCCGCAGCCGCCTATGGAGGGTGTTGGCAGATCTGGGTATGCCACCGTACCTATTATCTTTGATAATTAAGTTTCATGCGGATAATTTTGCCCAGGTTCGGTGGAGTAACCAGGGTCAAAAGACTGCCCGAATAACTGTAAATAGAGGTGTCCGCCAGGGCTGTGTTTTAGCCCCCACTCTGTTCTCATTATACGTCAATGGAGTGGTGGAGCATCTCTTACAAAATGCTTCTGATGCTCCATCCCTGGCGGGCAGGAGAATACCTACTCTATTATTTGCAGACGACACTCTCTTGATCTCCAAGACCCCAGTAGGGTTGCAGAGCCTTCTTGATAGGTTCCAAATGTTTTGCAATCTGAGGGGATTAGAAATTAACACGGGAAAGACCAAATATTTGGTCCTGAATCCCCCGAAGAAAAGGGGCAGGCCACCTGTACTGAACTCAGTGACCCTAGAAAGGGTCAAGGAGTTTGACTATCTAGGAATTCGCCTCTCTGACACCATGAGGTGGAATTGTCACCTCCATAAAATGCTGTTAAACCACAAAAGGGTGGTGGGGGCTCTGCTAAAAGAACAACGGTCCTCCACCCTCAAACCAATTGCCCCAGTACTTGACATCTATAAGGCAAGAGGGGTGAGTGCGGCGCTTTATGGAGCAGAGCTTTGGGGGGCGCAGAATGTGGATCAGTTGACCCGTTCAGAAAATAAATTTTTGAAAGATATAATGGGCCTTCCCTATAGTACCCCCACCCTTCCCCTATTCCTTGACATGGGCTGTTGCCCTATTAAAGACCAGGCAAGGTTGCGCCCTCTACTTCTTTGGGGTCGCTTATGGAGAGTTCCGGAGCTTGTTAGTTATGCGGAGGGGCTAAATGAGGTTTTATAAATGCCTGGCTGGTACAAAATAGGATGGTTGAGGGATGTTAAACGACTGCTGGGCGAGTTGGGTCTTGGAGAGGCCTGGCAGTCCAGGACCGCACCGCCCAAGTCTGTCCTAAAAAAACTGTACTGGAAATGGGTAATGGATTCCAGAAATACTAATCCTAATCTATGTAGATGTGCTGCTGATTTCTTATTAGTAAAGGAGGTGGCACTACTCGAGCCCTATCTCGATATTATTTCAAAATCTAGAGATAGGGTCTTATATTTTAAATTCAGGATAGGTACACTGCCCGTGTGTGAGCTGACCGCTGGATGGAAGGTACCAGTTCAGACTACTCCTTTTTGCCCTTTCTGCGAGACCAGGATTGAGTTGGTCCCTCACCTTTTATTCGAATGCCCTGCATATAAAGCCCCTCGCCTTAGGTGGTTGAAACCCCTCTGTAAAGAGCTAGGCACAAGACAATGTAGTGAGGCCTATCGTATTTTAAAATCTGATACTCGCCCTCTATTTGTCTGTGGTTTGGCGAAGTTTTTAAACTGGGCATGGTTGATCAGAACAAAAAGGCTTTTGTGTGTTGTTTAATCATGGTTTTAAAATTGGATTTTTATGTAATTTATTCTTGCCATTCGTATCTTCATCCTGTATAACTGTTTTCTTAAGAATTGGCGTTTTAGTTTTTTAAAGAATGATGTAATGTATTGCTTTTAAAGATATGTTTTATATCAAAATAAAGCCAATTTGACTGACCGACTGGCTTTTGCCCCAAGGTCTGCTTTGACTCACTCAGTGTGCGGCTCCACGCACAGAAATACACCGCAATGTAATTCGCTTCTAGGTGCTCTGTCTTCAGGTTGAAAGTTTGACCAGTCGGCCTCACATCAGTGAAGTGCGGCAGGGTGTTTTCTTCAACTGACTGTCTGGTTACAGAGTAGGAAAGCAGGGTTAAAGGTCGTGTGGGCTGCTGTTTATACCAGTACATGTAAGGTGTGGAGCCCCCCCCTGCACCAAACACAGGAGGGCAGCCGGGGCCCCTGCAGGTTTCACGAGTGACCTGTGACTTTGGACAATTCTTTGAGAAAGGGTGTCTGAAAGAGAGAAAGATCAGCACACCTTAAAAACCATTATCTGCCCCTTGTGTCTAACATGTTAGTTTCTGAGCATTGTCTCTTTGGGCAGGTGACTGAATATGGATAACAGAGTGCATGTGGCCTGTTATTCAACACGTTTTGTGTCCATTTACGCAGACATAGACTGAATACTATGAGAAGGTGTAATTTACTCCTGACTTACTCCTGAATTTCCAGGAGTATGTCACCCATACTCATGGTAACAGCTTGGTTAATGGGCCTCTGGAGAGACATGCCCCCCCTCGTAGCCTCACTGCCCTCTGCCTCAGGTTTTTGCAGGGGGCCTTCACCAGGGCATGTCAGTGTGCGGCTCCAGGCACAGAATTACACCACGGAGTCATTCAGCATCGGTCTCTCCGTCTCCAGGGTGAACGTCAGGTCCTGTAGTCTCCTAGCTCTGAAGTGTTTCAGTGTGTTTTCTGCCACAGAACCGACTGTGTACGAATGAGAGCAGCTGCATGCCTGCACCCCGGGGCAGTCTGTACCAGAACAGGTCCGGGTTTGAGGCTCCATTCACAAAGCCTCGGATAGAAGCCGGGCCACCTGTGCGCTGTACTAGTGACGTCGGCTCTTTCGTAATGAGCTGTGACATACACCCTGAAACGTAAACAAATTCAACACATATAGAGAAAAGGATACCGTTTCAGACACAAGGAAAGGTGTAAATTGTGGATTACTTACACAAAACAAGAATTGAGAAACAGGCGACCATCGTGCTAAATTCCATTGTGTTATGTTCTGAGTAGAGGTCAACAGTCACGGCTCGCAATACAGTGGGAGTGTCGCGCGGGGGTTACCTTGGGGGGGATGGTGGAGGACTTCCAAATAAAGATTTAAAACTTACCTGACCGGGTCCGCGCTGCCTCTGCTGCTCCTGAACAGGAACAAAGAAAAACCAAAGGGGATGATGGGCGGAGTGTTGAACATTGCAAGCACTCACCCCCAGTCAACTGATCTGGGTTTAATCCATCATCATTCTTTAGCTCACTCCGCCACCCCAGTTCAGACATGGCCATATGCAAATCAGTCTGACCCTGTGCCTCATGGGAACAGTCCAGCCCGAACTACCAAGCCATGTCTTCCCTGGACCAGAAACAAGCATCCTGGGACCGGTTTCTGGCACCCACCTGCCCCCAACCAGGCATACCCTCCCACCCGCCCCCAAGACCACGTGCCAGTCCCAAATCTATGGACAACACAGTCCTTAACTGTTGGGGCCTTCCCAAAGTCACTTGACATTATCCATGCAACAACTGCAGTGTGTGCCATCTCACCAAACCAACGAAAACTCTCAACCTTGAACCTGGCAAATTCTGGACACAACACCAACACACTAACTGCAACTCCAGTAACCTTATGTACCTCATAACATGCCCCTGTGGGCTCCGTTACGTGGGCATGACGACCCGCAAAATCAGGACCAGAGTGGTTGAACACAGAAGCACGATCAGGTGTGACAAAAACATCAGCAGACTGACAGATCACTACCTCAGTGCACACCACACCCCCAATGATATGTCCTGGACTGTCATTGAACAATTTGACATTCACCAAACAGACAATGACCGGATCCTTCATACCAAAGAACAGAGATGGATCTATCGCCTCTCCATGCAGCAACCGGGCATGGGCCTGAATGACTCCATACCCTGGAGCTCACTAAAAACATGAATTTCTTACTTTTGATTCCCCTCTGTGTTAAATGTCCCCCTGTTGTATTGGCTAGTTATAACACACCTGGCACCCCACAGCGCTCTTTAAGTTTACTCTTTCCCCAGTTAGCTCTCTTTTGTTTAACAACTGTACGCCAATCTGTGTACACTGGGTACAGCTCACCCAGCCATCCCAATGCGCAGGCGCCGACATTCGGCACCACACATGCTCACAGCAGATCACACTACTCCCCCGCACATGGGCATGCTCGCAGCAGGACACTCTTCTGGGCATGCTCGCAACAGGATACACTGCTCTCCCGCCCATGTGCAGTACAGCCACGACTCAGCGTGTCCTTGCACAGTCTGTCTTCTCTGTCCTTCCCCGCACAGGTATTCAGAATGATGCAGCCTGCACTAAAGCACAAACACGGCCGAGGACAGTGTGGTACTGTAAAAATCGGAACCGTGTAGGTGGAATGGTCCCACCATGCCAAGTTTGGTATCAGCGAACCGCAAATGAGCAACTGTTTTGGACCCTTGACGATTTGGTAGAGCGAAACAATTGAGAGAGTCTTCTGGTGAAGTCATTGATACCTCAGTTAAGTATAAGTGGAGCGTCTCCCAGTTTGTTTGGTATCCTTCGGGATTTTTGGTATCCTTCGGGATCGCTTTGATTTGGGTCTTGCAAGTGCCAAAGCCAGAGGACTCGTGTATTCACGAGACTATCGTATTCGATAATCCTTTCAAGTTTGAAACTAGACTAGTGAGCAAAGATGCCTGGTTCTAGTATATTTGGAAATTTGTTTTGTTTTGGTTGTAAAAGGGACTCCCAATTGGAGGATTCGTGTCTGGTTCCTCCAATTGGAACTCCAACTTATGAGCTTTATGTGAAACATGGCGTGGGCCCCATTACGTATAATGAAGTATGGGTCCGATACACCAGAAAGGATGGTGTTTTAAAATGGCCCCAAAATGGTAGTTTCGACACAGAGATCCTAGATAATTTAGAAGTTAAATTGTTCAAGAAGAAAGCCCGGCCGGCGATGTTTGATTCTTTCCGCCTATGGCGAAAGGAAGCCAAACAGAAAGAAATTAAATTAGCAAAGAAAAATAAAAGAGAGAGAGGTATGTCGATCATGCTAGCAGCTTTGCAGTTTAAGGATAATGAAGAGGACCGAATGGATGAGCAGTTGCATAGGCAACGCAAACTAGTCATTGATAAATGTTACCCAGTTTTGCCACCCCTTCAACAAGATGAGTCGAAAGAGAAAGATTCCCTGATGTCGCATTTGCTAAGTTCGCCACCCCCTTATGCTCAAAATGCTACAGCGCCTCCACAGTCCGTAAATGTGCAGCCTCCAGCTAATGCGCAGCAAGCTTCCCGCAGCCGCCAGCTCCTCCTCAGCCGGCTCCTGTCCTGGTAGCACAGCCTTCCCAAGGGCCGCCGATTTTGCTACCTACCACTTCTGCGCCCCTTACGACTTTTCCTAGCACATCAACTGCCTCTCTTGGTGCCCTACCTGCTGCTACCCCTGTATCTGTATCTGCACCCGTTTTCCTTCCCTTTGTTTTTCCCCCGGTTCTTGCCTCGACTTCTCCTTCTGCACGACAGCGAATAGCCTTATATCACCCCTCTTTGGGTCGTCTACTACGACCCCTGGTCCACAACGTAAGCAGTTACGTAGTCAAATACCTGGTTCTAGAGAGAAAGAAGAACTGGACCGCATGGCACGCAGATGGATTGTTTATCCTTCTAGATATGATGTAGAATCTGTTGTTAATGTTTTTCATCAGTGGGAAGCGCCACAACAACGGTATGTTTTTGAGAAAATGTGTGAAATTCTATGTGAGGAATTGGAAGATAATGATGTAGACTCCAGGCCGCAAGAGTTGTGTCAAGTGCGATTTGAATTTGGAAAAGGTACGATTGTGGGTTCTGATGTTGAGAAAGCAGTTGCGACACTGCTGTCTTTCAGGAATGGGGATTGTCAGCAATCATTGTTTGGACAGGAATTCCCTGAAGGGAAACAAGTAAAAGCGCGACAATATCCAATGCATGAGGTTCCTCCAGTTTGGAGACCTGGTGATGCGAATGCTAATCCACCTGTTCTGGCACATTTTCAGCGTTTTTGGGTACATGTTCCCTGGAAACGATCTGAAGTTTTAGCCCTTAAGCAGACACTGCCTGACCCCCGTAAGAATCCTGCAGGATATTATAAGGAGTTATCACAAACTGCAGAATCGTGTGTCATGAATCTAGCTGACATAGATATGTTGTTCGGGAATGTTGTTCCACAGCCTTTGTGGGGATTGATTCGCAATGCAGATCATGCTGCAGACCTAGGTGACACATGGGCTAATATCATTAATGCAGACAATAGACAGGTTGGTGGTGCCAAGCCTGAGCCCGTGGTAGCAGAACTCCCTGGTAGAATAATTAATTATATGAAAACTTTAATGCCCGCAATACGTGTAAATTGGGATAAATTATCCGCATGCAAACAGAAGAAAGATGAAACAGTGTCCGATTTCTTCACTAGGTTTGAAGAAACATTTATCGACCACAGTGGTCAGGACATGAGTACAGAAGGGGGCCAACGGTTATTTGTTGATAAATTTGTGCATAATTTGCTTCCAGAGTTGTGTAAGAAATTAAAAGATTCGGAGAGTTCTTGGGCCGTTTCCTCTTCAGCGCAAATACTGGCTACTGCACAGTATTATGAAAATAGGGATAAAGATGAGAAGGATAGAACAGACAAGAAAACGAAAGAGTTGAAAACGAAGGTTCTTTTACAGCAGGCTTATCCGCCACGTGCAGGTCAGAATAATTATAGGCAAACACAGGGTATCTATCAGCAACCCCAACAGTTCCAGAATAATCAGCAAATGTATGGGTATTATCAACCACATGTCCCTATCGGTCCCAATCAATGTTCATATTGCAAGGAGGAGGGTCACTTTAAAAATAATTGTCTCAGATTGTTGCAGCGCACAAATAATGCTTATGGCGCAAGAGGTAGAGGTGGCCAGCAAGCCCCAAGAGGTAGAGGGCGTGGAAATGTTCCCCAGAGCGCGCGTCCTCTTCTGCCTCAAAATATGATGAATAGTTTTGATCAGCAAGCCAATGCGACTGGCAAGACAGCGCAGTACTATAATAATGACTACTATGCAGAAGATGATAATACGGAAGGGAATGATTACTAGGACAGCCGTAGACAGAGAGAGGGAGTTGTTTCAGTGCCAGTGGACCAGAGCGGACCGTATGTTAAGGTGACTACAGCGGGTATAACAGAGCCCTTTCTGCTGGACACTGGTGCTGCAAAGAGTTCTATTATGCGCTCCAAACTCCCTGGCGCGCCTTTGTCTGGCGAAATGAATGTTTCCGTAGGTTTTTCTGGCGCCCCGGTTAGGAACCCGATCTCAAGTCCTATGGCCCTTTCTGTTGGACCTTGTGAGCTGAAAACACCCCTCATCCTAACGACAGGATGTAATGAAAACTTGTTAGGATTGGACCTATTGAAGAGATTACATGCGACATTATATTGTTCCCCCTCAGGAGTACAACTTACCCTGGGCAAGGAAGTGATTTCTCCCATGTATTTGTCAAGGAATAAACTGCCAGCTGAATTGTCGTCTCTTCCTGATGCCCTTTGGGCCACTGGCCCTAATGATGTGGGCCTTTTGAAAATACCGCCGTATGTTGTCACTTTAAAAGCCAATGTTAAATTGCCCCGCATTCCCCAGTACAAGATCTCTAAGGAAGGTGAAAAAGCGTTGATAGCAATTATCTATGATTTAATTGAGAAGGATGTTATTGAAGAGACAAGAGGCAACGTTTGTAATAGTCCGGTTGTGCCTGTTTTACAACGTACTGACCCTTCTCAGCCACCTGTTTACAGATTTGTGATCGATCTTAGAGAGGTCAATAAGGTTGTTGTGCCACAGTTTCCAGTGGTCCCTGATATAACCGCCTTGTTGACTATGATCCCAGCTTCCGCTGCTTGGTTCTCAGTAATTGATTTAAAGAATGCTTTCTTTAGTATGCCGATTGCAGAGGAAAGCAGGGATATTTTTGGCTTTTGTTTAGCAGGTTGAAGCTTCCGTTTTAAACGTGCTCCACAGGGCTACTGTGAAAGCCCATCAATATACAGTCAGGCTTTAAAAGCACAGCTTGATGCCCTTGTTTTACCTAAAGGTGCTACCCTTATCCAGTATGTTGACGATTTACTAATCGCCGCAGATACTGAGGAGATTTGTAAACAAGCTACATCATCATTGTTGCGTCATTTGTCTACCTTCCATCATAAAGTGTCTCTCTCTAAGCTGCAATATTGTCGACAAGAAGTGACCTATTTAGGTCATCTCTTCTCGAAGGAGGGAAGGAAGCTGACCCCAGAAAGAATCCAAGCCATTGCACAATTAAGCGTGCCAAAGACAAAGTGAGAAGTGCGTGCTTTCCTGGGCATCACTTCATATTGTAGGCACTGGATCCCGAGTTTTTCTTTATTGGCAAAACCATTGCTAGCATTAACATATAAAGATATACCAAATCCTGTCCCATGGTCTGAAGAGTGTCAGAAAAGTTTTGTGGAATTACGAGAGGCATTATGTTCAGCTCCTGTGTTGGGTACCCCCGACTATAGTAAGCCTTTTACCCTGTATGTTTATGAAAGGGACGGTTGTGCATTGTCAGTACTCACACAGCCTTTTGGAGACAGACCGCGCCCATGCGCGTATTTTTCATCGACTTTGGACCCTGTAGCGAGGGCATTGCCAAGTTGTTTAAGAGCTACAGCGGCGGCAGCTGCGTCTATTCGACAGTCTGCTGGACTAGTGATGAATAACACATTGATTGTAATGGTTCCTCATGCAGTGGACAAATTTTTAAACAGGACCAAGACACAGGATTTAACTAATGCTCGATTGTCAAGTTACGAGTTGACACTGCTAGCAAGTCATGTACACATAAAGAGGTGCAGTACGTTGAATCCAGCTGTACCTTCAGCACCCTGGTACTCCGACGAGCTTCGACAGAAAAAGACCTCTTGTAAATCCCTTGAACGCCACTGGAGACAGAACTATAACATGGATAGTAAAATCACCTATAAAACAGCCCTCAAAGAATATCGACGAATGATTGAGGAGCATAAACGGGATTATCTGGCCTCCAGAATCAAACTCGCCAGCAATGGCGCTAGGGAGATTTTCAATATAGTTAGATCTTTTACAGACCCTAACGCGTTGACTCGCACTCAAACTGCCTCACAGTCGCTTTGCGATAAACTCTCACAATTTTTCGAGGACAAAATCGAGACCATCTATTCCTCCTTCCCCACCTTCACTACAGAAGGACGGGAAGAGGAACCTACAATTTTCTCGCCATCGCTGCCCACCTTCCTCGAATTTGCAGCTGTCTCTGAGGCAGAGTCCCTGGCTGAACTACTTAAGTGTAAATCAGGCTCCCCAAATGACCCTTGGCCAGCCAAGCAATACAAAAAACTTGCACCTCTACTTAATCCCCACTTGAATCTTATTTGGAATGATTCCCTCAGAACAGGCAGCTTTCCTGCTAAATGGAAACTTGCCTCTCTGGTTCCCATCCTTAAAAAGCCTAATCTGGATCCGGACCTTCCCAGCAACTACAGGCCTATCTCTCTCCTGCCTGCCCCAGCTAAGGTCCTGGAGAAGCTGGTGCACTCCCAGATGGCGAATTACATCGAATCCAATGGGCTCCTCCATGAATCCCAACATGGCTTCAGGTCGGGCCACAGCACAGAGTCGGCCCTTATTGAAATGGCTGACTCGGTGAGGTGGACGCTTGACCGGGGGTCGAGGGCGGTGTAAGTGCTGCTGGATCTTCCAGCGGCATTTGACACCGTCTCTCACAGGACCCTGCTGGGGAGGCTGGAGGACTTAGGCGTGGGTGGCGCTGTGTTGAAATGGTTCTCATCTTACCTTTTGGACCGCTCACAGCAGGTTTTCACCCCTCCCTACACTCCCCCCCCAGACCACTCAAATGGGGAGTCCCACAGGGCTCCTCCATGAGCCCGCTCCTATTCAATGTTTATTTCACCCCCTTGGCCAAGCTGATCGCCCAGACTGGGATTAAATCCACCTCCTATGCCGATGATATTCAGCTACTCTTCACTTTCAATACCCCTTCCGCCTCTGCTTTCGATCCGCTGAAATCCTGCCTTCGAGACATTTCTAATTGGATGGATGCCAACTCCCTCCGACTCAATGCAGGTAAAACAGAGATTTTGTTCTTCAACTCCCCATCCCCCCTGGATCCCAGCCTATGGTGGCCAGTCGATTTAAGCCAAGCCCCCATCCCCAAAGACTCGGTTAGAAACCTAGGAGTGCGTTGGGACAGCCACCTCAGTTTTAACACCCAGGTACAAACTGTAGCAGCCTCCTGCTTCGCAAAGATCAGGACCATTAAACGGCCTATCAATTACTTACCAGCGGACTGCCGTAAGACGGTGATCCAGGCATTGATAACATCCCATCTTGACTACGCCAATGCCCTCTATCTTGGTATCACAGCAGGCCTTTGTCATAAACTTCGGACGGTCCAAAACGCCGCCGCACGGCTGGTGGAGAAAGTCCCCGCTAGACACCATATGTCCCCTCACCACCGTAAACTTGCCTTACGCACCTGCCAAACTGAATCAGCATTCCGTAAATCCCTGAAGACACATCTCTTTTCTTCTTAAATCAGGCTTGCTATATCCTTTGCTCTCTGTTTTTCTGAGTTTCTAGCGCCGGGACGCCCCATTGGGGCAGCTGTGCGCTTTACAAAATACACAAATAAATAAAGAAATAAAATTGTTGCCAATTTCAACAGACACAGATGAGGTTGAACAGCATGATTGTTTGTTCAGAACAGAAGAAGAAACAAAAGGGAGAGTGGATCTTAAAGATACTCCCCTGGTTGAATGTGATGGTACCTTATGGGTGGATGGTTCATGCTTCAAGCTTCCGAATGGTGATACGACTGCTGCGTAATGCTGTCACGACTCTGCACACGATTGTTGAAACTGCACGCATACCACATAATTCGGCTCAAGCAGCAGAATTAATTGCACTCACAAGAGCATGCGTGTTGTCGAAGGGAATGAAAGTGAACATATATACTGACAGTCAGTACGCTTTTGGTGTGGCCCATAGTTTTGGGCGTTTGTGGAAAGAACGTGGGTTCCTGACTTCGCATGGAGCTAAGATTCAGAATGGTCAGTTAGTGAATGATCTCCTTGAGTCGCTGACCTTACCATTACAAGTTGCGATTGTGAAATGCAGCGCACACAAGAAGGTTACCGATGATGTTGGGCGTGGTAATGCATTTGCTGACGAAACTGCGAAAGAAACAGCAAAAGATGTGACAACCCGAATGTATGTGGCAGGCCCTGCAAGATGGGTTGCTGATGTTGGAATGTGTGAAGACACGATAGAGAGTGTGAAGTCCCTTCAAGCTGAAGCCACAGAGAAAGAATTAAGTATGTGGAAAGAGAGTAAGGGTAAATTAGATGAAAACGGTTGTTGGATTGATTTGTCAGAACACCGGCGATGGTTGTTACCTGATGCATATGTGCTTCCAGTGGTTACGATGACGCATGGAATGGCACATATCAGTGTCAAAGGGATTTGTAAGTTGTTGGCTCCAGTATGGCAGAATGCTGGAATACCTAAATGTGCAGAGAATGTAGTCAAAAATTGCATGGTATATCTGAAATACAATCCTGGTAGGGGAACCCCAACTCCACCTGGTCATTTTGCGCCTCCATCATATCCTTTTGAAGTTCTGCAACTAGACTTCATCCACATGGAAAGATACAACAATTTGAAATATGTGCTGGTTGTTGTTTGTGCTTTTTCAAAATGGA
The DNA here is from genome assembly GCF_964204655.1 of Triturus cristatus. NCBI lineage: Eukaryota > Metazoa > Chordata > Amphibia > Caudata > Salamandridae > Triturus > Triturus cristatus. The sequence goes on from NC_140595.1 coordinate 245,101,711, forward strand.
TAGAAGCATATCCCCTAAAAGACAATACTGCCTTATCCACAGCTAAAGCCCTAGTTAAAGAATTTTTCCCTAAGTTCGGAATGCCAAGGATGGTATGGAGTGATAATGGGAGTGAATTTGTAGGCTGAGTGATGAAAGATGTGTGTGAGGGACTAGGCATTAAGCAGAAGTTTCACGCTGCAAATCACCCCCAATCAGCTGGATTAGTAGAGTGCTACAATGGCACCTTGAAGCTTAAGTTGGCCAAAATTCAGGCGAGCTCCGGTCTTAAATGGCCTGACGCTCTGCCCTTAGCACTCCTATCAACAAGAATGACTGTGCATTCACGAGTGGGACTTAGTCCGTATGAAATAGTGTTTGGCCGTCCGGCCAATGTATGGGGAGTGCCAAGGCCGACAAAGTTCAGTGAAATCGAATATCCAGTACTGCTTGATTACCTGTATGAATTGACAGCTAAATTGCGTGTCTTACACCAACAGGTTCACGATACTCTGCCCCAGGCCTCTGAAGCTCTAGGACACCCTATTAATCCTGGAACGTGGGTGCTAATTAAGAATTTTCAACGAAAAAAGAATGATGAGCCTCGTTGGATCGGCCCCACCTAGTCCTGCTATCGACAGAGCCTGAAGAACAAGTTACTTACCTTCGGTAACGATGTATCTGTAAGAAACATTAGTTAGTTAGATTCCTCACCTTAGAATATCCCCAGGCGTCAGACTGGATCCGGAAGATTTTTCGTCAGCAATACCCCTTGCGCGTCGCTAGGCGTCGACTGCGGCTCCGCGTCCGTCGTCGGCGTCGTGCGCCGGGATGACGTCGTCGGAGTACTTAGACGCCGCCCTCGCGCGCTGACGTCAGTTCTTGTACATAGCCTTCCGCGCCAGGAACGCAGAGCCATGCAAAGACCGACACTGGTGCCAAAAATAAAATCTAGGGGCCTGAAAGGACAACCTTAACCCTAGATGTCAGTTCGCAGAACGGGGAGGATGGGTGGGTCGGTGAGGAATCTAACTAACTAATGTTTCTTACAGATACATCGTTACCGAAGGTAAGTAACTTGTTCATCTGAAAGAAACACGTTAGTTAGATTCCTCACCTTAGAATAGATACCCAAGCAATACCATCCCCGGTGGTGGGTCTGCGAACCAAGATCACACCAGAAAGTCCTGGAAGACAGAACGGCCAAAGAAGCCATCCCTCCGGACTTGGCTGTCAAGGCAATAATGCCTGGCAAACGTGTGTAGCGAAGCCCACGTCGCCGCCTGACAGATGTCCTGCAAAGGGACTCCCCGTCCCAAGGCAGTAGTAGCCGCTGTGGCCCGAGTAGAATGGGCGCGCAGCCCAACAGGAGGGTCCTTTTTTGCCAAAGAGTAACAAATTTTGATGCACAGAACGACCCACCGAGAGATGGTCCGTTTGTGCACAGCTTTCCCCTTCTTAGCACCCACGTATCCAACGAAAGTTGGTCGTCCACCCGGAACTGCTTTGTGCGGTCCAAATAAAAGGAGAGCGCACGTTTTGGGTCCAGACGGTGGAGCCTCTCTTCCTCTTTGGAAGGATGCGGAGGCGGAAAGAAGGTGGGCAAGGTGACAGACTGCCCAAGATGAAATGGAGTCACCACTTTCGGAAGAAAGGAGGGACGAGGCCGAAGGACAACCTTGTCCGGATGAACAGACAGAAAAGGAGGCTTTGAAGATAAAGCCTGGAGCTCACTCACCCGTCTAGCCGAGGTGATGGCTACCAGAAAAGCAGTCTTAAGAGTCAGAAGACGAAGAGGACAATTGTGAAGAGGCTCGAAGGGAGCGCACATCAGGAATGTCAAGACCAGATTCAAGTCCCACTGAGGCATTACAAAAGGGACAGGAGGGAACGTGTGAGTAATGCCTTTTAGAAAGCGTGTAACCACAGGGGACTTGAAGAGAGAAGGCTGATCAGGAAGCCGCAAGAAGGCGGAGATGGCAGCAAGATAACCTTTCAGGGTGCCCAGGGCAGAGCCCTGCCGGGCCAGAGAAAGAAGAAAGAGGAGAACCTCAGAAAGAGGGGCGGAAAGGGGATCCACAGCCTTTGCTGTGCACCATGCCACAAATTTGTTCCACCGGCAGGCGTATACCGTCTTTGTGGAGGGACGCCTGGCTGCCAGAATGATATCACAGACTTCAGGAGGCAAGTCAAATGGCATCAACTGCCGCCGCTCAATCTCCACGCATGGAGGTGGAGGCTGGACAGGTTCGGGTGGAGGACCGTCCCCTGCTGCTGCGACAGAAGATCCTCCCGAAGGGGCAGACGTATCGGGGGATCGGTCAACATACTGAGTAGCTCGGGATACCAGTATCTTCGTGCCCAATCCGGAGCCACCAAGATGACTTGGGCCCGGTCGTGCCTGATCTTCTTCAGCACTCTGGGCAGAAGTGGTATAGGCGGAAAGGCGTACAACAGACCGCAACTCCACTCGTGACGAAAAGCGTCGCCGAGCGAGTGCCGCCTTGGAAATTCCAACGCGCAGAACTGCTGACATTGTGTGCTCTTCGGTGGCGAATAGATCTAACCAAGGCTCTCCCCACTGCTGAAAGAGACCTTGCGCCACTTCGGCGTTCAGACGCCATTCGTGATCCATCATGCACCGGCGGCTGAGTTCGTCCGCTCTGGCGTTCAGAGAGCCCGCCAGATGTTGAACCACTAGGGTGACGCCCTGGTGTTCCAGCCACGTCCAGAGGCGCAGAGCCTCCTGACAAAGGGTCCACGACCCCACCCCGCCCTGTTTGTTGCAATACCACATGGCGGTGGTGTTGTCCGTGAACACCTGCACGACACTGCCCCTGACAGAGGGAAGGAAGGCTTTCAGTGCAAGCCGGATCGCTCTCAACTCCAACAGGTTGATGTGGAGACGAGACTCCGCCGGAGACCAGAGGCCTCTGATCTCCGCCTCTCCCATATGGCCACCCCATCCCAGGAGGGACGCATCCGTCACTACGACATGCTCCGGTTGGGGAAGGGAGAGGCTCCTGCCCATGACCCAATCGCGGTCCGTGAGCCACCACTGCAACTGCTGTGCAGTGCCCTCCGAGATCAAGACATGGTCGGACAGGTTGCCGTGATGCTGGGCCCACTGAAACTTCAGGTCCCACTGCAGAGCCCGCATGCGCCGCCTAGCGTGATGCACTAGTAGGATGCAGGAGGCCATCAGCCCCAGAAGCCGCAACACTAGCCTGACCGAAACCCAGGATAGAGGCCGAAAGATGGGAATCAGGGCCTGTATATCCCGGACCCGCTGTTCCGGTGGATAGACCCGGAACTGCGCCGAATCGAGAACCGCTCCGATGAAAAGGAGCTTCTGAGAGGGACTCAGGTGTGACTTCGGCACGTTGATGGAAAACCCCAGCAAATGCAGGAGATCCGCCATAGTCTGGAGGTGGGAGACGACTGCCTGGGGCGAGCCCGCCTTCAACAACCAGTCGTCGAGATAGGGGAAGACTGGAACCCCTGATCTGCGCAGATGAGCTGCGACCACCGCCATCACTTTCGTGAACACCCGAGGGGCACTGGTGAGGCCGAAGGGGAGCACGGTAAACTGAAAGTTCTCTTGGCCCACCGTGAACCGCAGGTAACGCCGGTGGGCCGGCAGGACGGGGATGTGGAAATAGGCGTCCTGCAAGTCCAACGCTACCATCCAGTCTCCGGGGTCTAGGGCAGCTAGAACCTGAGCCAAAGTCAACATCTTGAACCGTTCCTTCCGGAGGAAGGCATTGACGTTCCGAAGGTCCAAGATAGGGCGTAGGCCCCCCTTGCCCTTCTTGGGAACCAGAAAGTAGTGGGAATAACAACCACGACCTACTTCTGGGCTCGGAACGCGCTCGACGGCCCCCTTGGCCAAGAGGGCGGAAACCTCCTCGTGGAGAAGATGCAAATGATCCCCCGAGATACGGTGGTGCTGCGGTGGCATGGCTGGAGGGGTCGTCTCGAAGGGGAGGGAGTAGCCCCTTCGGGCGATTTGCAGCACCCACCTGTCCGATGTGATGGACCGCCAGTGGAGCAGGTGATGGCGAACTCTGCCGCCCACTGGCGTGGAATGGGCCTGAAAGCTCGGACTAGGAAGGCTTTGAGGCGGATGCTGCCGGGGTGGATGTGGGCTGACCTCGTCGTCCTCCAGATCCGCCTCGGCGGAAACCACGTCCGCGACCGCACGCAGGTTGGTTCTGCGGCTGGTGGCTAGGCGCACGTGAGGAGGCACCCCTTCCTTGGCCATGAAAGGGGCGAAAAGCGGAAGATTGCGACCGCGGGGTCGAGAGGCCCAAGGACTTGGCCGTAGCCCGGGAGTCCTTAAAGCGGTTCAGCGCACTGTCCGCCTTCTCGCCAAACAGGCGAGTGCCATCAAACGGCATGTCCATGAAAGTGCTCTGGACATCGCCGGAAAACGACGTGGACCGCAGCCAGGCGTGACGTCGAAGCGCCACAGTGGTAGAAATGGCCCTACCCAGCGAGTCCGTGGTGTCAAGCCCACAACGAATAGCATGTCGCGCTGCATCCCTCCCATCGGCCAGAGCCTGGGTAAGACATGTCTGGACCTCCTCCGGACACAGGGGCAGCGCGTCCTCCACCGCATCCCACAGAGAGTGGGAATAACGGTCCAAGAGACAAGCGGTGTTCAAAGACCGCAGGCCCAAACTAAGGGAAGAGAACAGTTTCTTGCCAAACTGCTCCAGTCTCTTGGAATCCCGGTCCGGCGGGGCGGTCGGGAAAGAGGATTGGGAGGTGGAGGCCTGGATAACCAGGCTCTCAGGGGTAGGGTGTTGGGACAGAAAACTGGGGTCACCCGGAGCAGGGCGGTGGCGCCTGGCAACGTTCCTGTCCACAGGAGAAACTGTGGAGGGCTTGGACCAGGTGCCCTGTAGAACGTCAGTGAGGGCCTCATTGAATGGCAGCAGAGGCTCAGTGGAGCTTGCTGCAGACTGAAGCACCTCAGTGAGGACGTTCGTCCTCACAGCCACGGCAGGTAGCTCGAGCCCAAGGGCTGCGGCCGCCTTGCGCAGCACCACGGAGAAAGCAGCACCCTCCTCCGAAGCCACAGTCGGAGGAGAGATGAATCCAGTGTCTGGCGAGGTATCCAGACCACTGGCCTCCCCCAGTTCATCTGCCCAGTCCTGGGACAGTTGGGCCTGATGGGCCATAGGATCCTCGGATCCCTCCCAGTAGTCCCCATCATCCGACTCCTGGTGTAGAGGAGAAAGTAACGGAGCCGGGCGGTAGACAAAATGTGTCTCTAGCGGCGCCGATCTCGGCGTCCATCGACGCCGAACCGGCGCCGGGCCCGGAGCGGGACTGAACTGGGGCACGACGTCGATCGGGGTCAACGTCGGCGTCGGGGGTGGAACCGGAGTCGACGCCGGTGGAGGAGGCGTGACGAGGTCGACCGGCGTCGACTGGGACTCGAGAACGGGTCCCTCGGGTGCTTGCGGCGTCGAGGCCGGAGCCGTCAACGGCGCCGGGGCCGGAGCCGCCGGCTGGCAAGGCAGCCCAGTCGGGTCCGCGGGGCCCGAAGGCGCACCAGCGGGTGCCGACGGCGGAGCCAGGTCCCTCATGGCCGAGAGGTAGGCACTGATCTCCGCCGACGTCGCGTGAGTCCCAGGGACCGGAGGGTATGGGGACGGACGCGGCGCCTGCGGTTCCGACGGAGCCACGGGGGTGGAACCACCCTGACCCTCAACCGAGTCGCGCGACCGGCGAGGGGAGTCCGAAGAGCGATGTCGCCTCTTGGACTTCTTGGAATGCTTCGACTTACCCGAAGACTTTGATCCCGACGACCGATGGTGACGTCGGCTGCGGCTCCGCGACCGATCCTTGGACCTCCTCCTGGACCGGGATCGAGAGGCGCGCGGAGCCGAGTGGCGAATCTCGAGGAGCTTACGGGACCGCTCCCGTCTAGCCTTCGAGGTCAGGGCCTTACAGTCCGCGTCGTGGTCGAGGCCCAAACAGTACAGGCACCGGCGGTGATGGTCCGTAACCGACATCAATCGGTTACAGTCCGTACAGGCTTTAAACCCAGGCATCCTACCGGCACCGGTGTCGATATGACAGGATCAAAAAGGATCAAAAAGTTAGTCAAAAATTGACTAAAGGGGTAGCTCTCCCGGATCTGCGCTTACTGGCGCGGAAAAAAGAAGAACTGACGTCAGCGCGCGAGGGCGGCGTCTAAGTACTCCGACGACGTCATCCCGGCGCACGACGCCGACGACGGACGCGGAGCCGCAGACGACGCCTAGCGACGCGCAAGGGGTATTGCTGATGAAAAATCTTCCGGATCCAGTCTGACACCTGGGGATATTCTAAGGTGAGGAATCTAACTAACGTGTTTCTTTCAGATCTCTTGTTTCAAGACCAGACAGTGCCTGGCAGAAATAGGTATAATTTGAGGCCAAGAACTATGGACAAATAAAAATTCTTTTTCTTTGATATCTTCAAAAGTGCAGCTCTATCACCTGAAAAACCTTTTGACTTTTTGTTTTTCTAACCACCATCCGGGTTCAGCTGCAGGGTCGCGGTGCCAAGACTTTGGGGTACAAGCCGAAGACGCTAGGTCGATGGTTCTGGTTGGTCTAGGGCGTTCCCTGAACTGACAGGTGTACTCCTTAGCAGAAGATACTCATCCGCCGCGAGCAGCACGATTAGAGGATGGAGTTTTTCAGGATGAAGAGGCCCACCGAGGAAATGAATTTCAAGAGCAGAATATGTAAAATGATGAATAGCAAATGTTTTGTAGTATTATGTCTGTTTGTGCTCTCTAGCATAATGATGTTTTCTGTAGGTTGTGTATTATTGTCTTTCCAAGTGTCATTTGCACCCACTGTACAGCCCACACCTCTTCCTACTGTTTCCCAACACTCTTTCCACCCTCTGCCAGAACACGAACAAGCTAGACGTGCTGAATTTGTAAACAATTCATTCATTCAACTCCTGCACCAGCACCAACTAGTTATGAATACAACGAACTGCTGGGTGTGTCGTTTGATGCCGCACACCATTAATAAGGGCATCCCATATCTAGTACTGCCATTCAGCTATAATGGTTCATCATGGGCATTCCAGACCATGTTTCTTTTTGCGCTTGAAACCTACTCCCAGCGACCACCGCGTTCCATTAGACCTAACTCGAATAATAAAGCCTTGATGAAAGGAGTTGCAGATATGAGTAGAGATATCGATGCATATACATCTATTCCCAAGGATGAGTTGCGAGCTTATGTAGGTTGGAACGCGACTGGGTATAGCATCAGATTGGGCGAAAAAAAGAGCGCAAAAGTTCATCTCCGATTTGGGTCGTACCCCACATAGGTCGGTTCTGTCTACAAGGTAATGGTCAGAATCCAAGAGCTCAGCTAGGAAAGAGTAACTGTACTGAAACATACACTTTTCCATCACAGTTTTCCCCTGCGTTTTTGGCTGCCAAGGGTACATACTTTGTCTGCAATGATCGAGCATATACATGGTTGCCACCTGATTTCTCGGGCACATGCTATGTTGCGAATTTGCTACCGCCAACATTTACTGCCGCCTCTGATTATCACAAGACCAGAGTTGTGAGAGGCGTTGTTAGTAAGGAAGATACTGCCGGTCAGGAAGCGGGAGACTTTTTCCTGGGTTTCCTGCCGTTTTGGGGACCAATGGTCAATAGTCGGAACCTGAGACAACTGACCCGTGTAGTTGAATCCACTGTTAATGTAACGGCCGGTGCCCTTGGTAATTTGACAGCTGAGCTTCTAGCGGATCGCTTCATGACATTACAGAACCGTATGGTTCTAGATGTTATACTTGCAGACTGTGGTGGGGTATGCAAGGTCATCCAATCAAGCTGTTGTATTTTCATACCGGATAACGCTCCGACAGTCTACCAGGCCATTTCCAAACTGCATAAGATTTCCGAATCCATTCACGTAGATAAAGGAGATTGGTCACTGATGGGGTGGTTCTGGGGACTGATATCAGCTTGGGGATGGAAGATTCTAATAGTCATTGGAATGATTTTAGCCATCCTTTTTCTGTTCTGTGTATGTGTACAGTGTGCCCCTGTAATGTGTAGCCTCTGTGTTACATCATGTGTAAGGAAACCTATATCAAAGGACGAGCTAAGCAATAGGATGATGCTACAGCAACATCTCCATGACTTTATGAACATAGACTTGGACTCAGATCAGTATAGTTCTTGCCTATGTAACGGCAAAAGGAGGGTCTGTGTTACTGTAAAAATCGGAACCGTGTAGGTGGAATTGTCCCACCATGCCAAGTTTGGTATCAGTGAACCGCAAATGAGCAACGCGATATGTATGAGTGTTTTCGTCATGTTCCACTGATGGATTCACCGTGTATACGATACTACATATTGTATCCATGGGTTCCATTTTACAGTAGTAGCCATTTTGTGGTTGCCCTCACATAGGCTGCGCACTAAGGCCATGCCTAGGCCTAAAGGACACGTACACCTTCTTTGACTTCTCTCTGACCTGTGCAAGCCGACTCCGCTGCCCGAGGTCAACCCTGTCCGGCCGGTTCCTTTCTCGCGGCCTAATGTGATTAGCATCAGGGCTCGACCCATCATAAAGCCCCTGTTCGCACACGATCCCTGACTAAGCTGTTTTCACACCTGACTCTGTTTCCTACTTTATGGCTTGTTTTACGAGCAGGACGTGCCCGTTTTATTGGGGTCTGCTGTTATCTGATGAGAGTTCTGAGCCTCGCTGGGTGCAATTACTGCATGCTTAATGAACTGAAATGTGGGATTGTCATTATGACTCTGCTGTTCCTTTGAAACTAAAATATGTGAATGACCACTTGTAAAACAGGGGCGGTGTTGCTCCCGAAGCGTAATTTTGTGTATATAAGTAAAGACTGGTTTTTGGTTCAGGAGCAGTCTCCTGAGAACATACATCGTGTTGTACTTCTCGGATATCTGTGATTGGTCTGCAGCCAATAAAGACGTTCTTTGAATTCACCTAGAACACTCTGTGTTTCTGTGGGTCTGAAACAGGAAGAATCCGAAGTCTTAGGGTGTGTTCCCCTGCACCGCTGGGTTCTAAAAACCCGGTACTTCAACAGCCCAACGGAGGCCGCAGAGACGACTGGAGGCTCAACGCAGACACTGACCGAAAGTATCGTGAGTAAACCAAGCGCTTCAGCTACAAGCCGGGTAAGCTCTTTTTCCACAGGTCCCTAACACCCTAAGGACCCTTTATCTTCCCAGGGTCCATTCCTCTGCCAGACTACTCAATGGGGCATGTTTGGCAACAAGCCAACGTGAGGATAATCTTCCTTTCATGCACTTTCCACAGTTCTTTTGTGTGTTGATGCGCTTACGATGCTTAGTCCACCACAAAACTTCGTGTTCATATGATAACTCTCACCTTAGCCATACCACCAATATGGCTACACCTTTTGCCGCTTATTTATCGTCTACACAGCACAATAGATATCGGCAATCAATCTGTCTTGTGAATATGTATCCATACTGAGACTCTCCCCTGTATGTGTGTCCTGTCATACTTGTTGTATGTCCAGTAATGCTCTAAGAGGGAATCCCCCTCTCACATGTAAAGCACCTTAGCGAGTGCTACACATTTCTCAAAATTACACAATCACTTAAATCTAAGTAATTTGCACCTACACACTTTGGTCCTGAGGAAAGCCAGTTTTAATCATAAAGGCCTAGCTGAAACATGTAGACCACACCTGGATGTAGGAAACCCTAATTAACATTCCTATAACACCCAACAGCCTTTTTTTAATGCTAACAGTGACCCAGTTATTAAAATATAATTTACCCTCGGGTACTGGGATCCCTGCATAGCTTTTAAATCGTCACTTTCACGTCACTACACTGCACACTCAGATACATACCTGCTCCGCTGTATCCAGGCGTCGAAGCACACCCGGGACACACTTGGTGTCACTGGGTGGGCCCGATGATGAAGCATGCCACCAACTAGGTTGGTGGGTGAGGGCTTCATGAACAAACAAAATGGGGTGTACCCTGCCTTACAGTCTTGAGTCTATGTAAATTCACAAATAGGCTAGTCCTTTTTGATCTCACATATCCAATAATAGTGCGAGGACACCTTCGGGTAACAGTCGCGCTTTACAAATATCAATATCAATAACATAACATAACACGTGCAGTGATTAACACCCCATTGGCTGGAACCAGAGATATGCAGAGTGATTAAGAGCGCTACCATGTTAACAACACTGGGGTTGGACTGCTTTTGTCCAAGCTCTACAAGGCCTATGAGCTTTTACTTACCCCCAGGTTAGTGTAGCTCTATCAGGGCACCTTGAGTTATTGGAGACAACCTGAATCTATGCAAAAGTCCTTGTTGGGGTCACTAGTAAAACCTAACAGTGACACGAAGGAACTGACGTCCTACCATCCATTGTCCATGCCAGCTATGGATTATAAAATCCTTAGTAAGGTAGTGGTGCCCCGCCTGCTCGTACACATGCTGCATCTAGTGCATAGGGTCCAAAAGGTTTTTAATCCCTGATAGATCCACAACGCCTAATATTCAGAGGCTAAATAGGGTGCTGGAGCTGGTCCGGGAGAGGTGGCCCTACATAGCCTGCCTAGTGCTGTACTTAGTGAAAGCAATCCATACCGTTGATTGGGGAAACCACTCTGTCAAAACTAGGCATTGCAGCTGCAACAACAAATATGTCTTTTTCCTACAGAGTCGAATGCCCAAGTCATGTTTTGATAAGACATATCACCCTCTTTTACATTGGGCAGGGGGACTCGCCACGGCTGTTCCCTTTCCCCACTGCTCTTTGCCCTGTCAATGGAGCTGCTAGCCCAGCAGATTTCCTCAGGGGTGGTAAGCATGGGGAGTTCCACTGAGCAACCCTTGACCCTTCTTAGGCAGATCACTCCCCACGCCACACAGCACCGCCTGTGTGTCCTGCCCTTAGCCCCAGCTGCCGCTGCTGAGGAGAGTTTGAGGCCCTCCTCCACCCGCAGGCTGCCACCTGCGCCTCATCCCTGGTGGCCAGTGGTCGGCCGTAGGTAGGTTTTGGCTTGCTGTAATTGTATTGCTTCCTATTTGTTTTTTGTAACTGTAATTGACTTATTTGTTTGGTGTTTCTTACTCCTTGTTCCCCGTTTTTTTTATTCTGTGCCCCCTGCCCTTTTACCTCTGTTTCCTCATAATTGTAATGCCTTTTTTGTTTAGCGTTTCTTCCTCCTTGTTTCCCGATTTTTATTCTGTGCCCTGTGCCCCTTGCCTTCTGTTTTCTTCGCCGTTCCTGCCCCGTTTCCCGCTGCTGCATCCCCCACGGCCCCGCTCACCCATTTGTCTGCTCCCTCCTCCCAGCTGCCTCCTCCCTCCCACCTCCCCTTATGGCACCAGCCGCGCCGCTGGCGTGCCAAAGGCGCGCCTAAGGCAAACCCGTCTGGACCCGTCCGCGCAAAGAGCTCTTCAACATTGTGAAGGAACTCTCCAACAGCAACGACATCCCTCCTTCGCAAGACCTGTGCGACTCCCTTGCCACCTTCTTCCATCGCAAGATCGCAGACATCCACGACAGCTTCAACGCCACGGCCGCCCCGACAACCACTGAGACCTCCGCCCCCCACGACCACGATCCACACCGACTCCCTGCTCTCCTGCAGAGCCGACCAGATCTGCAATGCCTGCTTAATGAAAGATGATTTACATCCATTCCAATTTGTTCCCAAAACATGATCACAAGACAGTCGTGGCCCAATACATTGAAGTAAGGTCTGCATGCAAGCAGACCTAGGTGCATGGTAGGGATTGTATGAAAGGGATTCAGTCTGTCGTACTTTAGAATTTGGGACCGCGTAGGAGGCAGGGCCCTACCCCTGTCTATCCCAGTATTAGTGAACCGCGAATGGTTAATGCGGTATGTACAAGTGCTTTGTGTAACGTTTTAGCTATGAATGCACTGTGTATATGTTATTATACATCACTACGTGGGTTCCATTTTGTATCGGTGGCCATCTTATGGTTGCCCTCACATAGGCTATATAGCATGAAGCGAATACGGGCCTTTTAGAGCACATGTGCCTTTCTTTGGCTTTTCTGTGACCTGGGCAACTTGGCTCCGCTGCCCCAGGTCAAACTGGTCTCACGAGTTCCCCGTCCTCTGGCCACCTGTGATTAGCATCAGGGCTTGACACACCATAAAGTCTTTTCATCCTACACGAGCCTCCAGCTAATCTCTTTCGCACCTGACTGTTCCTGCTTTATGGCTTGTTTCCCAAACAGGAGATGCTCATGTTTATTGGGACCTATCGATATCTGATGTGGGATCTGAGCCTTGCTGTGTAAATAATTACGGGCTGGCCTAACTGGAATGTGGGATGGTCATCATGACTCTGCCTTTTCGTTTGAAATGTATACATGTAATGGCCATATCGTAAACTAAGGAATGTATGCCTGAGGCAGGATATTCTGTATTTAAGAAGAAGCCCGTTTCTGTGATTTTCAGCAGTCTCCTGAGAACATACACGCTGTTGTACTTCTAGGATATCTGTAATTGGTCTGCAGCCAATAAACTGATGTTTGAATTCACCCAGAAGACTCTGTGTTTCTGTAGGTCTGAAACAGGAAGAACCCCGAAGTCATAGGGTGTGTTCCCCTACACCGCTGGGCTTAAAATACCCAGTACTTCACTTGGCGCCCCACGTGGGGCGATTTCAGCGGTACCGGTCCAAGCCAGAGGTTCGTGAGGAGCTTTGTGTGGAAATTCTGGAGGAAGGCCGCCACTTCATCGACCCCTGCATGTCGACGTGGTCCAAAAGTCTTTTCTGCGAGGTTCTCCGCGTCCCGACGGCTACGAAGGACTGCTGCCCTGATTAATCGCCCTGTTTTGGACCCTTGACGATTTTGGTAGAGCGAAACAATCGAGAGAGTCTTCAGGTGACGCCATTGATCATCGATATTCAGTTAAGTATAAGTGGAGCGTCTCCCAATTTGTTTGGTATCCTTCGGGATAATTTTGGTTTATTTGGAGTTTGCAAACCCCAAAGCCAGAGGACTCGTGTATTCACGAGACTATCGTAATCGATAATCCTTTGAAGTTTGGAACTAGACTAGTGAGCGAAGATGCCTGGTGCTAGTGTATTTGGTAATTGGTTTTGTTTGAGTTGTAGAAGGGATTTCCAGTTGGAGGATTCATGTCCGGTTCCTCCAATTGGAACTCCAACTTATGAGCTTTATGTAAAACATGGCGTGGGCCCCATTGCATATAATGAAATATGGATCCGATACACCAGAAAGGACGGTGTTTTAAAATGGCCCCAAAATGGTAGTTTCGATACAGATATCTTAGATAATTTGGAAGTTAAATTGTTTAAAAAGAAAGCCCGGCCGGCGATGTTTGATTCTTTCCGCCTATGGCGAAAGGAAGCCAAACAGAAGGAAATTAAGCTAGCGAAAAGAAATAAGAGAGAGAGAGGTATGTCAGTGATGCAAGCAGCTGTGCAATTTAAAGATAATGAGGAGGAACAAATGAAGGAACAGTTACATAGGCAGCGCAAACTAGGGATTGATAAATGTTACCCTGTTTTGTCACCCCTTGTGCAAGATGACACACAAGAGAATGAGAAAGATTCCCTAATGTCCCATTTGTTAAGTTCGCCACCCCCATATGCGCAAAATGCCACCGCACCTCCACAGCTTGTGAATGCGCAGCCTCTAGGAAATATGCCGCAAGCCTTCCCACAGGCGCCAGCTCCTCTTCAGCTGGCTCCTATCCCTGCAGTGCAGCCCTCTCAAGGGCCGCCAGTTTTGCTACCTGTTACCCCCGCGCTTCCTGCGACTTTGTCTAACACGCCAGCGGCTCCCCCTGGCGCTCCTTCTTATACTACCCAGGTACCTGTATCTGAATCTGTTTTTCTTCCCTCTGTCTATCCCCCCGTTTTTGCCTCAACTTCTCCTTCAGCACGACAACGACTAGCTAATGTAGTTACTAGTCTAATGTCGCCTCTCTTTGGGTCATCTAGTGCGACTCCTGCCTTACAGCGTAAGCAATTGCGCAGTCAGCTGCCTGATTCTGACGAGAAAGAGGTGTTAGATCATCTGGCGCGTAGGTGGATTGGTTTCCCTTCATGCTATGATGTGGAATCAGTTGTTGATGTGTTTCATCAATGGGATGCCCCGAAACAGAGGTATGTGTTCGAGAAAATGTGTGAAATTCTCCGTGAGGAATTGGATGATCATGGTAGAGATCGAAGCCCGCAGGAGTTGTGTCAGGTGAGATTCGATTTTGGAAAAGGTACGATTGTGGGCCCCGATGTCAATAAAGCAGTTGCGATCTTATTATCCTTGAGGAATGATGATTGTCAACAGCCGTTCTTTACACAAGATTTCCCTGTGGGGAGAAAGGGAAAAGCGCGACAATACCCTATGAGAGAAGTCCCTCCGGTATGGAAGGAAGCTGTTGCGGCTGATGCCGCTCATGGTATTGCTGCTATGCCAGCACATTTTCAGCGTGTTTGGGTGCATGTCCCATGGAAGCGATCTGAGGTGTTAGCGCTCAAGCAGACATTGCCTGATCCCCGTAAAAACCCTGCAGGATATTATAAGGAGTTATCACAAACTGCAGAATCATGTGTCATGAATCTAGCCGATATAGATATGTTGTTTGGGAATGTTGTTCCACAGCCTTTATGGGGATCCATCCGTAATACGGATCATGCTGCAGAGCTAGGGGGTACATGGGCTAATATCGTTGCTGCAGACGCTAGACAAGTTGGTGGTGCAAAATCTGAGCCTTTGGTAGCAGAACTCCCTGGTAGAATTATTACCTACATGAAAACTATAATGCCCGCGATGCGCGTAAATTGGGATAAACTATCCGCATGTAAGCAGAAGAAAGATGAGACAGTGTCTGATTTCTTTACCAGGTTTGAAGAAACGTTTATCGACCACAGTGGTCAAGACATGAGCACTGAAGGTGGCCAATAGTTATTTGTTGATAAATTTGTGCAGAATCTACTTCCTGAGTTGTGTAAGAAATTAAAAGACTCAGAAAGTTCTTGGGCTGTTTCCTCTTCAGAGCAAATACTGGCTACAGCACAGTATTATGAGAATAGAGACAAAGATGAGAAGGATAGAACAGATAAGAAAACGAAAGAACTAAAGACAAAGGTCCTTTTACAGCAGGCCTATCTGCCACGTGGAGGACAGAATAATTATAGGCAAACACAAGGTATCTATCAGCAGCCCCAACAGTTTCAGAATAGTCAGCAAATGAACGGGTATTATCAACCACGAATCCCTGTAGGTCCCAACCAATGTTCATATTGCAAAGAGGAAGGTCATTTTAAATATAGTTGCCCTAAATTAATGCAGCGTAACAGTAATGCGTATGGCGCAAGAGGTAGAGGTGGTCAGCAAGCTCCTAGAGGCAGAGGGCGTGGATATATTCCCCAGAACGCGCGTCCTCTTCCGCCTCAAAATACCATAAATAGCTTTGATCAGCAAGCCAATGCGACTGGCAATACAGCTCAGTACTACAATAATGATTATTATGCGGAAGACGACAATGTAGAAGATAATGATTACTAGGACCGCCGTAGACAGAGAGAGGGAGTTGTTTCAGTGCCAGTGGATCAGAGCGGACCTTATGTTAAAGTAACTACAGCAAATGTAACGGAGCCCTTTCTGCTGGATACTGGTGCTGCAAAGAGTTCAATCATGCATTCAAAACTCCCTGGCGCGCCTTTATCTGGCGAAATAAATGTCTCAGTAGTTTTTCTGGCGCCCCAGTTAGGAACCCGATTTCTAGTCCTATGTCACTTTCTGTTGGACCTTGTGAGCTAAAAGCACCCCTCATTCTAACAACAGGTTGTGGTGAAAATTTGCTAGGCTTAGATTTGCTAAAAAGATTGCATGCGACGCTATATTGTTCTCCCTCAGGAGTACAACTTACATTAGGTAAGAAAGTGATTTCCCCGATGTATTTGTCTAAAAATGCAACGCCACCTGAATTGTCATCCCTTCCGGATGTCCTTTGGGCTACTGGTCCCAATGATGTGGGTCTTTTGGAAATACCGCCATATGTGGTCACTTTAACCCCTTCGTTGTGGCGGGAATTCCGCCGCAGCGCTGGGGGGTGCGGGTGGGGGCAGCGCGGTGGCGCTGTGCTCATGACGGAGCCACTCCGTCATGAGCCATGGTTGAGCTGTGCTCATGACGGAGCGGTTCCGTCATGACTCCGCCCAGTTGCGTTGTCCCCCCGCACAGGCGGGGAAACAGCGCCGCGTGGGCGGAGCGGCCGCCAACGGTCGTGGCATGACGGAACCGCTCCGTCATGAGCACACGGCAACCGTGGCTCATGACGGAGCGGTTCCGTCATGAGCGGGGAAGGGGTTAAAAGCCAATGTCAGATTGCCACGTATTCCCCAGTACAAGATCTCCAATGAAGGTCAGAAAGCATTGTTAGCAATTGTAAGTGATTTGATTAAGAAGGGTGTAATTGAAGAGACAAGAGGCAATGTTTGCAATAGTCCTGTTTTACCTCTCTTATAACGAACGGACCCTTCACAGCCACCTGTTTACAGATTTGTGATTGATCTTAGAGAGGTTAATAAGATTGTTGTACCACAGTTTCCAGTTGTCCCTGATATAACTGCCTTGTTAACCATGATTCCAGCCTCCGCTGCATGGTTCTCAGTAATCGATCTAAAGAATGCTTTCTTTAGCATCCCAATTGCAGAGGAGAGCAGAGACATTTTTGGTTTCAGTTTAGGAGGTCGCAGCTTCCGCTTTAAATGCGCTCCCCAGGGCTACTGTGAAAGCCCATCAATATACAGTCAGGCTTTAAAAGCGCAGCTTGATGCACTGGCTTTACCCAGTGGCGCTATCCTCATTTAGTATGTTGACGATTTACTAATCGCCGCGGATACTGAAAAGATTTGCAAAAACGCTACCTTGTCATTGTTGCGTCATTTGTCTGCCTTCCATCACAAAGTGTCTCTCTCAAAGCTGCAATATTGTCGACAAGAAGTGACCTACTTAGGTCATCTCTTAACGAAGGAGGGAAGGAAACTGACCCCAGAAAGAATTCAAGCCATTGCACAGTTGAGTGTGCCAAGAACACAGAGAGAAGTGCGTGCTTTCCTGGGCATTACTTCATACTGTAGGCATTGGATTCCTAATTTTTCCTTGTTGGCAAAACCTTTGTTAGCATTAACATGTAAAGATACACCGAATCCTATCCCATGGTCTGAAGAGTGCCAGAAAAGTTTTTGGGAATTGCGTGATGCATTGTGTTCAGCTCCTGTGTTGGGTACCCCTGACTACAGCAAGCCTTTTACATTGTATGTTCATGAGAAAGATGGTTGCGCATTATCAGTGTTAACACAGCCTTTTGGCGATAGACCGCGTCGATGCGCGTATTTTTCGTCAACCTTGGACCCGGTAGCGAGGGCATTACCAAGTTGTCTGAGAGCCACAGCCGCCGCAGCTATGTCTATTCGACAGTCTGCTGGCCTAGTGATGGATAACACATTGATTGTTATGGTTCCACATGCTGTGGACACATTGTTAAACAGAACTAAGACACAGCACTTAACTAGTGCGCGATTATCTGGTTATGAGCTGACACTGTTAGCAAATCATATACACATAAAGAGATGCAACACGTTGAATCCAGCTGCACTATTACCAATCCCAGAAGACCTAGATGAGATTGAGCAACATGATTGTCTGTTCAGAACAGAAGAAGAGACAAAAGGAAGAGTAGATCTTAAAGATACTGCCCTGACTGAGTGTGATGGTACTTTATGGGTGGATGGTTCGTGTTTCAAGCTTCCAAATGGTGATACGACTGCTGCATATGCTATCACGACTTTGCATACGATTGTGGAAACTGCACGTGTGCCACAAAATTCGGCTCAAGCAGCAGAATTGATTGCCCTTACGAGAGCATGCGTGTTGTCTGAAGGAATGAAAGTGAACATATATACGGATAGCCAGTATGCCTTTGGCGTGGCTCATAGTTTTGGGCGATTATGGAAAGAACGTGGGTTCCTGTCTTCGCATGGAGCTAAGATTCAGAATGGCAAGTTGGTGAATGATCTCCTCGAGTCGCTGACCCTACCGTTGCAAGTTGCGATTATGAAATGCAGTGCGCATAAGAAAATCACTGATGATGTTGGTCGTGGTAATGCGTTTGCTGATGAAGTCGCGAAAGAAACAGCAAAAGATGTGAAGACTCGAATGTATGTTGCAGGCCCTGCCAGATGGGTTGGTGATGTTGGAATGTGTGAAAACACAATAGAGAGTGTAAAGTCCCTTCAAGCTGAAGCCACAGAGAAAGAGTTAAGCAAGTGGAGAGAAAGTATGGGTAAGTTGGATGAGAATGGTTGTTGGATTGATTTGTCAGAATATAGGCGATGGTTGTTACCTGATGCATATGTGCTTCCAGTGGTTACTATGGCACATGGAAGGGCACATATCAGTACGAAAGGAATCTGTAAGTTGTTGGCTCCAGTATGGCAGAATGCTGGAATTCCTAAGTGTGCAGAGAATGTGGTCAAGAATTGTATGGTATGCTTGAAGTACAACCCTGGGAGGGGAACCCCAACTCCAGCTGGTCATTTTGCGCCTCCATCATATCCATTTGAAGTTTTGCAGCTAGATTTTATCCACATGGAAAGATGCAACAACCTGAAATATGTATTGGTGGTTGTTTGCGCTTTCTCAAAATGGATAGAGGCCTATCCTCTAAAAGATAACACTGCTCTGTCCACAGCCAAAGCCCTTGTGAAGGAATTTTTCCCTAGGTTTGGAATGCCAAGAATGGTGTGGAGTGATAATGGGAGTGAGTTTGTGGGCCAAGTGATGAAGAATGTGTGTGAGGGACTAGGTATAAGGCAGAAATTTCACGCTGCAAATCACCCCCAATCAGCTGGATTAGTAGAACGCTACAATGGCGCTCTAAAACTCAAACTGGCCAAAATCCAAGGGAGCTCAGGTCTTAAATGGCCTGACGCTCTGCCTCTAGCACTCCTGTCCACCAGAATGACCGTGCATTCACGGGTGGAACTTAGTCCCTACGAGGTCGTTTTTGGCCGCCCGGCCAATGTATGGGGTGTGCCAAGACCGACGAAATTCAGTGAAATCGATCACCCAGTACTGCTTGATTACTTGTATGATTTGACGGTTAAACTGCGTGTTTTACACCAACAGGTGCATGATACTCTCCCCCCGGCCTCTGAAGCTCCTGGACACCCTATCGAACCTGGCACGTGGGTCCTTGTGAAAAACTTCCAGCGGAAAACCAACGATGAGCCCCGCTGGATTGGCCCTCATCTCGTGCTACTGTCTACAAGATCAGCTGTTCGAGTAAAGGGGAAAAGGAACTGGATCCACGGCGCCCACGTGAAGAGGATCCCTTTGCCTCTGCCGTATGACCAGTGGGTCCAGGAGGGTATCGCTGACTCTGAAACAGACACTGTACCTCGTTTTGTGCCGTTCAGTGATGCACGCATAAAAGGCACAACTTCAGCGCAGGAAAGTGACGATATTTTGCAAGAAGCTGTGCCAGCGTCAATTCGATTGGACACTACAGAGCCTGAACTCTTGTTCCAAGATCAAACAGTACCTGGCCGTCTCCATTACAATCAAAGACCAAGGCCCATGGACAAATAAATATTCTTTTTCTTTTACCTTTTTATTTTTTGATAACCAGAGCTCTCCCATCAGAAGGACTTTCTTGATTTTTGTTTTTCGAACCACCATCCGGGTTCAGCCGCAGGGTCGCGGTGCCAAGACTTTGGGGTACAGGCCGAAGACATTAGGTCGGCGGTTCTGGTTGGTCTAGGGCGTTCCCTGGACTGACAGGCGTACTCCTTAGCAGAAGATACTCACCCGCCGCGAGCGGCACGATTAGAGGATGGAGTTTTTCAAGATGGAGAGACCCGCTGAGGAAATGAACTTTAAAACAAGAATGTGTAAAATAATGAAGCGCAAACGTTTTGTATTTTTATGCCTGTTTGTATTATGTAGTATGGTAGTGTTTACTGAAGGATTTGTATTCTTCTCCTCTCAAGAGCCCATTGCACCCACTGTACAGCCTATACCTCCTCCTACTATCTCCTCACACTCTTTTCACCCTCTGCCTGAACATGAACAAGCTAGATGATCAGAGTTTGTGAATAACTTGTTTATTCAGCTCCTGCACCAGCACCAACTAGTCATGAATACAACAAATTGTTGGGTGTGCGGTTTAATGCCACATACCATTAATAAGGGTATTCCCTATCTATTGCTGCCGTATAGTTACAATGGATCGTCATGGGCATTCCAGACCATGTTTCTCTATGCTCTAGATGCGTACTCCCCGCGACAGCCGCGTTCCATCAGACCTAGCACCAATAATAAAGCTTTAATGAAAGGAGTTGCCGACATGAGTAGAGATATCGATGCATACTCATCCATTCCCAAAGAAGAGTTGAGAGCTTATGTAGGGTGGAACGCGACGGGGTATAGTATTAGTCTAGGTGAAAGACAGCGGAAAATCTCATCCCCAATCTGGGTCATACCCCACATAGGTCGGTTCTGTTTGCAAGGTAATGGTCAGAATCCTAGATCTCAACTGGGAAGAAGTGTCTGTACTGAAACGTACACTTTTCCGTCACAGTTTTCCCCTGCGTTTTTGGCTGCCAAGGGTACATATTTTATCTGCAATGATCGAGCATATACATGGTTGCCCCCTGACTTCTCGGGCACATGTTATATTGCAAATCTGCTACCGCCAACATTTACAGCCGCCTCCGACTATCACAAGACCAGAGTTGTGAGAGGAGTGATTAGTAAGGAGGATACTGCCGGTCAGGAAGCGGGAGATTTCTTTTTGGGTTTCCTGCCGTTTTGGGGACCTATGGTCAATAGTAGGAACCTGAGACAGCTGACTCGTGTGGTTGAATCCACTGTTAATGTAACGGCTGGTGCCCTTGGTAATTTGACAGCTGAGCTCCAAGCGGATCGCCTCATGATTTTACAGAACCGCATGGTTCTAGACGTCATACTTGCAGACCGTGGTGGGGTATGTAAGGTTATCCAATCTAGTTGTTGCATTTTCATACCAGACAACGCTCCAACAGTTTATCAAGCCATCTCCAAACTGCATAAAATATCTGAGTCCATACACGTGGATAAAGGAGATTGGTCACTGGTGGGGTGGTTCTGGGAACTGATATCTGCCTGGGGTTGAAAAGTTCTGATGGTCATTGGAATGATCTTAGCGATCCTTTTCCTGTTCTGTCTGTGCATACAGTGTGCTCCTGCGATGTGTGGCCTCTGTGCTACATTATGTGTAAGGAAACCTGTATCGAGGGACGAGCTAAGTAATAGGATGATGCTACAGCAACATCTCCATGACTTTGTGAATATTGACCTAGACTCGGATTGAAATGAGTATAGTTATTGCCTATGTAAGGGCAAAAGGAGGGTCTGTCGTACTTTAGAATTTGGGACCGCGTAGGAGGCAGGGCCCTACCCCTGTCTATCCCAGTATTAGTGAACCGCGAATGGTTAATGCGGTATGTACAAGTGCTTTGTGTAACGTTTTAGCTATGAATGCACTGTGTATACGTTATTATACATCACTACGTGGGTTCCATTTTGTATCGGTGGCCATCTTATGGTTGCCCTCACATAGGCTATATAGCATGAAGCGAATACGGGCCTTTTAGAGCACATGTGCCTTTCTTTGACTTTTCTGTGACCTGGGCAGCTTGGCTCCGCTGCCCCAGGTCAAACTGGTCTCACGAGTTCCCCGTCCTCTGGCCACCTGTGATTAGCATCAGGGCTTGACACACCATAAAGTCTTTTCATCCTACACGAGCCTCCAGCTAATCTCTTTCGCACCTGACTGTTCCTGCTTTATGGCTTGTTTCCCAAACAGGAGATGCTCATGTTTATTGGGGCCTATCGATATCTGATGTGGGATCTGAGCCTTGCTGTGTAAATAATTGCGGGCTGGCCTAACTGGAATGTGGGATGGTCATCATGACTCTGCCTTTTCGTCTGAAATGTATACATGTAATGGCCATATCGTAAACTAAGGAATGTATGCCTGAGGCAGGATATTCTGTATTTAAGAAGAAGCCCGTTTCTGTGATTTTCAGCAGTCTCCTGAGAACATACACGCTGTTGTACTTCTAGGATATCTGTAATTGGTCTGCAGCCAATAAACTGATCTTTGACTTCACCCAGAAGACTCTGTGTTTCTGTAGGTCTGAAACAGGAAGAACCCCGAAGTCATAGGGTGGGTTCCCCTGCACCGCTGGGCTTAAAATACCCAGTACTTCAAGTTGTCTGAGGCCTCGTTTGGAAATGTGCTGGATCCTTAAAGTTTTTTTTATTACTGACACATCATCCTATGCTGGTTGTGACTCCCTATACTGACCTGGCTACCTGCCCTGTGAGGCTGAGATCATAAAGAGCTGAGCCTCTTGAGGATGCCTGCTCCGAGACTGCCAAACTCATCAGGGCCCAGGAGATTGCGTGAATGGGCTGATGGAGGAATGGCAGGCCAGGCTGGACTATATTAGTCAATTTAGTGTTTTGAATCATGTATTAATCTGTTAACAATTTGTGCAACAGATTTAAAAAGTTGTAGGATTAGAAACAACCTAGGGCTAGCTTTTCCATTCAATTGGGTGGATGTATTGTATTTACACTTGACAGTTCTGCCATATATTTTGACATCTTTTTATTGTGGTGTTTATACATATTCTTGGCAAATTTACAAATATCCAAACTAAATAAAGTGCTTATTACAAAGCTGGGTCAACAATGGCAGGGAATTTATGGTAACTTGAAGTCACTCTCTGCAATGTGACTTCTTATGACATGACATCTTATGAAATTTATAGGTGGTCTATATATTCTGGTTCTGCCTGGGGAACTAATAATTGTAGGAGCGAGCATGGTGCTAGTGCATAGTTTTTGTAGACATAGTTTTGTGTGTGCATTGATGTTCTGTTGCCATGAAATGTTGCTTTTTGCGCTGTATTGTACTTATCCAAACATTTAGGTATACATACATATATGTAGCTATTGCCATTTCAGATCAGACCTTAAATTTGTGTTTATCCCAGTGTTTCAAAGTCAGATTTTGGATACCCGATGATGACATTCCCTCATTTACCATGCACAACATGCCACACAGGACTTTAGTCTCTATTGACAATTGCTTAACTAGTTAAGTTAATGTGTAAGAGTAGGTGTATAACTTACCAGATAATTCATATTCTCATATTCATCGATGATGTATAGTAGAAGGATGATATGCACAATGGGCTCAATAGCTGCACATCAGATGCCGTAGGAAGAGTGTGGTGACGGTTTTTGGACTTAAAAGGCTCCCCTTCCACCTGCTTTGAAGAGGTGGTTGGAGCGACACAGACGGCGCATCAGAAATACTCATCGTAATATAGTGGGCATTCCAGGGCTGGAAGTTGCTCCAATCAGCTTTCCGAGAGCTTCGCGGGCAGAATTTCAAGTTGGAGGAACTGCGTCGGTGGGTCGGCAAGCAATGTCTTTTTGGGCACCACAATACTGCAGTCGGAGTGACCGACTCCGAAGCTACATCGTTCGGTCCGATCGCCCCCAGCAGGCCCGCTGAGGCACTTCCGATCGACATTGTAATCAGCCCCAATATCTTTAACAAACAAACAGAATAGAATACCAAATTACAAATAAATATTACAATTTGTTTTCCATCACTCACAACTAAAATTACCAAAATATACATTCAAATTGCTACATAATTACAAACAAAATTTAAAACAGTAATAAATACACTGTAAACATAAATAGTAAAATTAAAAACTTAAAACCATATTGCATAACATTTTTTTTTCATGAAATCACATTTTAAAAGATGAAAAAATTATACATATTTCAAATATAAAAAAACAGAATTATTATTGGTAAAAAATATATTTCTGGGAACAATTCCACATCAAATTCCACAATAAAAACACTACTAAAATTAATCTGTAAAGATATATAACCTTTTTTTTAAAAAAAAACATGAAATATATTACAATAAAATAAATATGCTCCTCAAATTTATAAAAAAATAAAAATTATTCATAAAATGTTTTTCAATCACCCCATAAAATGTATCCATTTTTGTATTAATCTTTGTTGAAAAAAACAAATCATTTTTTTTAACCTTATCCGAAAATGTTTACATTTTTCTAAAAGCTTAATACACTACCTAACAATATCTCCTACAAACACTATATCCACAAACTAAACATTTCTAAATTCTATTAAATCTTTTTTTTATTAAATAAATCTTTTAATTTTTAAAATGATACCTAAAAAACAAAACAAATCAGTACAAAATTATTATATTTAATTTTTTTTCTATCAAAAACATTTTTAAAAAACTCCACCCTTAAACCCTCAAAACCCAATATCCAGCTCCTAAAAATATTTAAATTCTAAATATTACATAAATTATTAAAATTCCATACAAAATTACATTGAATATTCAAATATATGTTAAATCACTCCCCACCCTTATCCCCTATAAACCCAATATCCCGCTCCTAAAACTTAAAATTCAAAAAAGTAGATATTAATAAATATAAAATTATACATATTAAATGAATAGCTTTTTTAATTACTCCCAACCCTTATCCTCTATAAACCCAACTTCCTGCTACTAAAAAATATGATTTACAAAAAATTATAATTAACGACTTAAAAAAATTATCACAATTAAATAATTTTTTTATAAAATAAATAACGAACCAGTTACTTACCTTCGTTAACGATACATCTGTATGAGACATATATTAGTTATTAGTTATAGATTCCCTACCTTAGAATTACCCCCAGGTGTCAGTCTGGATCTGGAGAATTTTTCTTCAGCAGTACCCCTGCGCGTCAGTAGGTAGCGTCGGTCGACTCCGCGTTCGCGGTGGTTGTCGTGATCGCCGGAATGACGTAGCAGTATCTTCTTAGACACCGCCCCTGCGCGCTGACATCAGTTCTTTAGATGACATTCCATGCCAGAAGCACAGAGCCATGCAAGACTCAGACCACTGGTGCACAAAAAAGGGAGTCCCTTACTCTAGAAGTAAGTTCGCAGAACGGGGAGGATGGGCGAGGCGGTAAGGAATCTATAACTAATATATGTCTCTTACAAGTATATCGTTACAGAAGGTAAGTAACTTGTTCATCTGAAAGAGACTATTAGTTATAGATTCCTTACCTTAGAATAGATACCCCAGCAATACCAACCCCGGAGGTGGGTCTGCGAACTAAGTTCACACCAGAAAGTCCTGGAGAACTGTAGGGCCAAAGAAGCGGACTCTCCAGACTTGAGTATCGTGGCAATAATGCTTAGTGAACGTGTGCAGTGATGCCCACGTGGCTGCCTTGCAGATGTCACTGAGGGGGACTCCACGTCCCAAAGCAGTAGTGGCTGCCGTCGCCCTGGTGGAATGGGCGAGCAGCCCCTCTGGAGGCTCCTTTTTCGCCAAGGACTAACAAATTTTAATGGAAAGAACGACCCATCGAGAGATGGTTCGTTTTTGCACGCCCCGATCTTTCTTAGCGCCCACACAGCCAACAAAGAGTTGATCATTCACCCGGAATTGTTTTCTGCGATCCAGATAAAAAGTTGGTTCCAGATGGTGAAGCCTCTCTTCCTCCTTAGAAGGACGGGGGGCAGGCAGGAGGTGGGCAAAGTGATGGTTTGTCCTATGTGAAAAGAGGTAGCTACTTTGGAAAGAAAATAAGGTCGAGTTTGAAGAACAACCTTATCTGGATCAACAGCAAGGTAAGGAGGTTTAGAAGAAAGAGCTTGAAGCTCACCCACCCTGGAAGCAGAGGTGATGGCAACCAGAAATGCAGTCTTTAAGGTCAAGAGTCTGAGAGGACAGCTGTGTAGTGGCTTGAAAGGAGCTCACATGAGTTAAGTAAGGACCAGATTCAAGTCCCACTGGGGCATTACGAAAGGAATAGGAGGAAAGAGGTGAGTAATGCCCTTATGAAATCTATTTACAGCAGGGGACTTGAAAAGAGAAGGCTGATCAGGAAGGCGAAGAAAGGTCAAAATGGCCGAAAGATAGCCTTTAAGGGGGCCCAGAGCAGAGCCCAGCTGGGCCAAGAAAGAAGGAAGAGGAAAACCTCTGAAAGAGGGGCAGAAAGGGGATCCAAAGCTTTAGCTGTGCACCATGCCACACATTGTTCCATCTACAGGTGTATACCGTTTTAATGGAGGGACGCCTGGCAGCCAAGATAACATTACAGACTTCGGGAGGAAGGTCAAAAGCTGTCAACTGTCACTGCTCAATCTACAAGCTAAGAAGGTGGAGGCTTGACAGGTTTGGGTTGAGGACCGTTCCCTGCTGCTGCGACAGAAGATCCTACCGAAGAGGCAGTCGGATCGGAGGATCAATGGCCATGTTCAAGAGCACGGGATACCAGACTCTTCGTGTCCAATCCGGAGCCACAAGAATGACTTGGGTCCTGTCGCGCTTGATCTTCTGCAGCACTCTGGGCAGAAGTGGTATAGGCGGAAAGGCATATAGAAGAACGCAATTCGTCTAGCGAAGAAAAGTGTCACCAAGTGAGTGCGGACTTGGAAATTCCCAACGCGCAGAACTGCTGACATTGTGCGTTCTCTTCGATAGATAACAGATCTAACCAAGGCTCTCCCCACTGCTGAAAGAGACCTTGCACTACCTCCGAGTAAAGACGACATTCATGATCCATCATGCACTGGCAGCTGAGTTAGTCCGCCCTTGCGTTCAGGCAACCTGCCTGATCTTAATCCACCAGGTACATGTCCTGATATCCCAGCCAAGTCCAGGGGCGTAGAGCCTCTTGACATAGGGTCTATGACCCCACCCCACCCTGTTTGTTGCAGTACCACATGGCAGTGGTGTTTTCCGTGAACACCTGCACTACTCTTCCTTTGACAGAAGGAAGGAATGCTTTCAGTGTAAGACGGATCACCCGGAGCTCCATCAGGTTGATGTGGAGCCCGGACTCCACCGGAGACCAAAGGCCTCTGATCTCCGTCCCTCCCATGTGGCTCCTTCATCCCAGAAGTGACTCATCTGCCACCACTGTGAAGTCTGGTGTGGGAAGGGAGAGGGATCTGTAGTTGACCCATTCCTGATTCGTTAGCCACCACTGCAATTGGTGTGCTGTGCCCTCCAAAATCTGGACGACATCGGAAAGATTCCCCTGATGCTGCGCCCATTTGGAACTTCATGTCCCACTGCAGAGCCCCCATATGCCACCTGGCATGGTCCATCAGCAGGATGCAGGAGGCCATGAGGCCCAGCAGCCTCAGGTTCATTATCACCAAAATTCGGGATAGAGGCTGAAACATCGGTATCATAGCCTGAATATCCCAGACTCGCTGCTCGGGAGGATAGGCCTGAAACTGTGCTGTATCCAGAACTGCTCAGATGAAAAGGAGCTTTTGAGAGGGACTCAGGTGTGACTTCAGTACATTGATAGTGAGCCTCAGCGAGTGCAGGAGGTCCGCCGTAGTCTGGAGGTGGGAAACCACAGCCTGGGGCGAACTTGCCTTCAACAGCCAGTCGTCGAGATAGAGGAAGACTGGAACCCCTGATCTTCACAGATGAGCTGCGACCACCACCATCACTTTCGTGAACACCCGAGGGGCGCTGGTAAGGCCAAAGGGGAGCACGGTAAACTGAAAATGCTTGTGGCCTACCGTGAACCAAACGTAATACCTGTAGGCCGGCTGGACGAGGTGAAAATAAGCGTCCTGCAAGTCCAACGCTACCATCCAGTCTCCAGGGTCGAGGGCAGACGAGACCTGAGCCAATGTCAACATTTTGAACTTCTCCTTCCGGAGGAAGTGGTTGACGTCCCTGAGATCCAAGATAGGACGCAGACCTTTTCCTTCTTTGGCACTAGGAAGTAGTGGAAATAACAACCACAACCTACTTCTGGCACAGGGACTCGCTCGATGGCTCCTTTAGCCAAGAGAGCCGTAACTTCCTGACCGAGAAGGGCCAAGTGATCCTCCGACATGCGATGGAATATGGGTGGCATGGAGGGAGGGGCAGTCTCAAAGGGGAGGGGACTATCTGCAAAACCCACCTGTCTGACGTGATGTTGTGCCAGTGGGGGAGATGCTGGCAAATCCTGACACCTACTGGCAACTGGTGGCCCTGAAAGATTGGACTAGAAAGGCTTGGAGGCAGATGCAGAGGAAGCACTGGTGGACTGGCCTGCCCATTGGCCCTCAGACCCATGGTGCTGGGTACCATGTCCCCAGCAGAACAGAGGTTGAGTAGATTGTGCTGGCCTGGGTGGAACATGGTGAGGAACCCCTTCCGTAGCTACAAAAGGGGCGAAAGGCAGACTGAACGGGGCGAGAGGTGGCAGTGAGGCCTAAGGATCTGGCCATAGCCAGAGAGTCCTTGAAGCGCACAAGCGGATTGTCTACCTTGTCGTCAAACAGGCAACGGCCTGGAAAGGGCATGTCCAAAAGGGTCGATTGGACATCCCTAGAAAAGCCAGTGAATCTCAGCCAAGCATAGCTTCTCAAGGCTACTGATGTAGAAATCATTCTAACTAGCAAGTCAGCAATATCCAGCCCACATCGAATGGCGAACTTCGCTGCGTCTCTACCCTCTGCAAGCACATGGGTGA
This sequence comes from Triturus cristatus, assembly GCF_964204655.1. NCBI lineage: Eukaryota > Metazoa > Chordata > Amphibia > Caudata > Salamandridae > Triturus > Triturus cristatus. The sequence continues at coordinate 245,130,390 of NC_140595.1, forward strand.
GTACAGTCGGGGTCTCCTCTGGGCACTGTGGCAGCACTTGCGCAACCGTGTCCCACACAGAGTGGCTGTAGTAGCCCAAGAGACATGCAGTGTTCACCGACCGCAGTCCTAAGCTGGCGGAGGAAAACATCTTCCAAAGATGACCCAGATTCTTGGATTCCCTATCTGGGGAGCAGTAGGGAACACAGCTTTGGAGGTTGAGGATTGGACCACCAAGCTCTCAGGGGTAGGGTGTTGGGAGAGGAGGAAAACAGGGTCGCCCGGGGCCGGGCAGTGGCTTCGGGCAATCATCCTATCCACAGAAGCCCCTGTGCTGAGCTTGGACCAAGTGCCCAGAAGGATGTTGGCGAGGGCTTCATTGAATGGCAGCAGGGGCTCTGAGGAGGCCGCTGCCGGCTGAAGCACCTCAGTCAGGTTAGTCCTGACTGCCACCGAAGGAAGTTCAAGGCCTCAGCCGCCCTGCGCAACAACAGAACGTAGGAGTCTTCCTCCTCCGTGGACACAGTAGGGGGAGAAAGCATTCCAAGGTCTGAGGAAGTATTCAGACCACTGGCATCACCCAACTCCTCTCTCCAGTCCGGCTCTTCTAGCTGACACAAAACAATTTATCCTCAGCACACGTAAACAACAGTTATATAGATTAGTTAAACATGCTGTAAGCATCAGGTAGACCAAAGTACGGAAATTCTTGAGTTTTTCTTTCTTTTATTCCTTTGTTCATCCAACAGCCAACACGTGTTTCGTCGCATAGGGTATTAAACCTGCGACTTTATCAAGGCTGTACATAAAACAAAAAACATGGAGAACAGGCAATGTAACAACCAGTTAGGATTTGGATAAACGTTCATAACCATAGAGTGAAATCCAAACATTTCATACTTGAGTAAGAAGATACATGTGCAAACATGCACAAAGATAATGTGCTGAAACACTTTACGAATTGGAGAAAAGGTGAAAAAATCACCAAAGAAACCCAAAAAGATGGAAGACGTGTTGCCAATAATAATTAGTGAATGCGAATATACAGTCTGTCCACAGTGACCACACACAGCACAAGTATAGACCTGGTATCTAAGTAGGTCTGATGAAGTATAAGAGTGGCCTGACATGACGTGAGAGTGCCTTCACATTCCATGCCCAATATGCCAAAGAAAAGAGAGTCGACCAGTGGGTTTATTAAAAAGTAGCAGCCATATAAATACCTAAGTTCTTCTTGTGTTGGGTCTGTAAAGATATCAATAAATTCTAAGAAGCTATTCGCTCTAATATTCAATAACCAAAAACTATCCAAAACGGCGTGTAATGGTACCTACTTTATTTACGGTGATAATTCCAACCCGTAAATTGGGGTTCTATAGTGATGGCGAAATTCGCGCTACTCCAATTACGGGGATCCTGATAAGTCCCAAATATAGAAATCCACTTATCGGAGACGAAAATGAGCCAGCGGTAAGTATATTAGTGATGACTATCTGCTTTTGATTTCTGTTCGTGAAAATTCTAAGTTGCATAGGGAATACGTAGAAGGTGTATCGTAAGCAAATCCCCATGTCTAGCAACTAATATCAGTAGATTGAATGAATCATTCTATGCTGACTGCTTCCACTGGTAACGGTTCCACGCATGTAATGGTTACAATCTCAATACTGAGACTCCAGGTAATGCCTCCGATATTTTTTATACATACTTAAACAACACCTAACTATTGGCGTGTTCACAGTAACTGAACATTCGTGGCTATGCTAAGTACTAGTCGTTCGCTACTACTATTGAATTGGAATAGTCAGCTTTCTTTCGAAAAATAGCCATCTATCTCGGAATACACACAACAGCCTAACTCTAAAGAAACATAAAATGCAATTGCGGCGCCTAATTCACTAAGCGGCCTTCTCTTACCGGTCTATTGTTGTTCGTAAATGCGTAAAAGCCTCTTGTTTCAATCCGAGTACGGAGTGCGAGGCAAGTGGTAGACGGGCTTGTATATGTACGTGACTCCCGACGCGCACGGTGAGAACATAAAAAACGGAAAAGGACCCATGCGTCCAGAAACAAGATGGCCATACAAACGAAAATATGGCGGCCATGTTTGAATGGTGCATTGGTATATTGAAGCCAAGTAAAAACAAATCTATTACAAGCTATAAAAGTATGTGCCTAAATTTTCTGTAGGGTGACTTCCAAGTACAGAAGGAATGTAACCTTAAAGGTGTGGACGCGAGTGATAATATAGAATGTCGCCCGAAATAGCGAGTGCTTGATTCCAAATTTGTGGGTAATTCGATCCTAAAATAAAATATATTCATTAGAGTGTCGCCTGCGAGTGAAACATACAGTGTACATGCAAACACGAGTGCTAATTCCTATTGTGATCATATGTCGATCATTCGTGGCTGTGTTCAAGTGAAGCCAAAGTATAAAAGTCTTCCATCTTAGAGGAAAATTATTTATTAAGACCGGAAATTGTAATAGCCAGGCATAGGAGAATAATAATGCATAATTTCGTCACTTAGGAGAATCATGGTACATTCTAAAAAGATTGTTCGCTAATCCACATTAAGATTATCATCAATTACAGATTGTTGCAATCATGTGCATTTAGTTGCCTAAAAAGTATTTAAGCTCATGGTCAACATTGAGTCCTAGTTCGGTACTACGCAGTCTAAGGATCCAAAGTGCCTCCCGTCTGCGTAGTGCCAACTCCCTATTGCCTCCTCTTGGATGTCTGTAAGTATGTTCAATCCTATAGAAGTCAAAGCGTTTGTGTGTGGTCTGTGCGGGGCATTGTGTGATGTGCGCAGCAATAGGATATTTCACATCACCCTGCTTTACTGCTCTTATGTGCTCCCCCATCCTTTCGCGCAGGGTCCTGATTGTTCTCCCAACATATCTTCTTTTGCACCTACACTCTATTATGTAGACAACAAACTTTGTCAGACAGTTGATATTGGAATCTATTGTGTATGTTTTATCTCCAGGTCCCACAAATTCTGTTATATGGCTGCATGCCCATTTGCAGGCACTGCAATTGTTACAACCATGGAAGCCCTTGGTTCGTTGCGTCATCCATGTCTCTTTCCTTTCTGGTCTGGGGTAACTTGGGCTCAGCATATTCCTCAACGTAACACCCCGCCTGTACGTGATGGTGAGTCTGTCTGTAATATGGTTGCTAAGGGTTCTGTCTGCCCTAAGTAGATGCCAGTGTTTTTTGAGGCGGCGCATCAATAATGCTGAAACATTATTGAAGCCCGTGATTACTCGTACTTTGTTCCCCTTAGGTTTCACCAACCCGCCTTCCTTCAGTGTGTCTCTCCTAGAGACCTTGCGTATCTTTTGTTCTGCTTTCACTAGTGTGTCTTTCTTATAGCCCCTGTTCTGAAAACGGGCTAACATAAGCGTTTTGCATTTTTGAAATTCAGGTTCATAGCTGCAGTTACGCCTGGCTCTGATGAGTTCACCATATGGGATCGCCCTTATTTGATGCGCAGGATGTGCACTTGCTGCGTGTAACACTGCGTTGCAGGCTGTTTTCTTGTGAAAAAGTCTGCTCTCAATAGCATTATCCTTAATGTATAGTTCTACATCCAAGAAGGTCACTTTACTGGTACTGTGTTCAAAAGTAAACTTTGTTGTAATCATTGTTATTAAGGTAAGAAAAGAACTCCATTAGTTTGTGTGTCGTGCCAGTCCAGATCATGAGACAGTCGTCTATATACCTGCCCCAATACAAAATGGAATCATTCCACTCTGCTCCCATGGGACCCCAGATCCTCATCTCCTCGAACCAACCCATGAAAAGGTTTGTGTACGAGGGAGAGAATCTGGATCCCATGGCAACTCCCTGCTTCTGTCGGTACCAATTCTCCTTGAAGAGGAACACATTGTTATCCAGTATTAGCTCGATCATTTCCATCACCATTTCGGTGTGGTTCCATGTACTGGCTGACCTTGTATTGAGAATCTTTCTGATAGCCCCTAGGCCTATGTCTCGTCTTATGCTTGTGTATAAAGCAGTTGCGTCCAAAGTAACTAGTGTCATGTCTCTTTCCCAATGTAGGTCTGCCAATATTCTCAGAATATGTTTTGTGTCCCGTATGTAAGACGGCAGGTTTTTAACCAAGGGTTGCAAAAACGTGTCAACATATTCTGAGATTCTCTCTGTAGGTCCTTCATTGCCTGATATGATTGGTCTACCCGGCGGGAAAGGCAAGTCCTTATGTATCTTTGGTAAGGTGTATAGACACGGGTATCTTGGCCTGTCCACCCTCAGGTATGAGAGTTCTTTATCATCCAATAGCCCCTGCCCATGCCATTGTCTCAAGTGTCTGTTGATGTGATCGATTAGTGACCACATCGGATTATTCGGAAGATGTTCATAACATTGTTGATCACTGAGTTGGGATAGTATGTCATTTTCATAGTCACTGCTACGCATAACTACTATGTTTCCCCCTTTATCAGCTTCCTTAATCATGATATTCTTGTCAAGCATGAGTTCCTTGAGCGCCTTTCGTACACCCGGTGTCAAATTGTCTTTGTTGGTCCTGTCCCGTATCTGTTTTTTGTCAATGTGTCTGTCTAAATCTGCAATGACTAGTTTATGAAAGATGTCTAAATTGTTCCCTGAGAATAATTGTAGTGTCCAT